>NC_134455.1:22962500-24320860 GCF_047948215.1 Lycorma delicatula
GCAAGATAAGCATGCACACATGTACTGAGCTTAATATAAAGTAAGACTATGTTTACAAAACTTAAGCCAAAATTTAACAATGAATTCCCCATATACGGGAGTCTGTACAAAATTTTCATCAAAAATGGTTAATCCAGTCAAAAGTTATTAAGCTTCAAACACACCAATGCTACATACATCACTCCCACTTTTTTTTGTGTTCCCAAGTAATAAAACATCGAGAAATGCGAAAACCTATTACCCCATTTTTTTCTTGTTTCCGTACTTTCCTTCTTGCAGCATAGCTCTAAAGCTATGAAAAAAATTAAAAATAACCATTAATAATTTTAAATTGATTTATTTCCTTCGTAACATTAGACATTTAAAATTTGCCTACTTTTCAGGAAAGTAAACATTTTCAAGAAAAGGTTAACACAATTTTGTTTTACTATAATTTGTTGTAAAATAAGTTAGAATATATATAATTTCAGATTAAGTAGAGATCTTAAAAAAAAATTTTTAAGACAAGATAGGTTGGAAATTTACATAATTTATTTTTTTCATTCAATAAAGATATTTTTATTAACTTATTTTTAACTGCTTGAGGGTTAAATAAATGATGCATCTTAAATCTCAAAAAATTTAATAAAATATGCCAAATTTTTTATTTTAACAATTTTTGCTTAAAAATTCTAGAAAAACAAAAACATTTGAATCTATTATCATTCTAAATCAGACTTTTCCATACTGCATTAAAAGTACTAAGAAAATATTAATTTACTCTTTTTACTCTTCATTAACATTTTCCTATAAAAATATAAAAAAATGATATGCATAAAATCAATGTTACTTAATTCAGTTATTTACAGTAGAACATTTACATTTTTATTAAAATAATTACCTACAAATTAACTTGGATTATTTATTTATTATATAATAAATTAATAATGCATAACTGTCCTTTAACTATATTACAGTACAGCATTTATATTTATTTGAATTTATATTTTTTATTTAAAGATGTAAATTTTGTGGCATTAAGATATTTAAAACAAAAATAAAATATATTTTTGCAAAACACTATTGCACAATTTTTTGTCGTAACCTAAATTACAGTAAATTTAAAAAGCTACCTTAATATTTTATAATAAAACGTTTTTGGGAATATCTGGAAAAACAAAATTCTCTTCCTTCCCTCCATTAAACCATCAGCACCATACATTGTGCTTAGGATCTGGGAATTCCTGAAAATGTAATTGAAAAATAAGCATATAAAAGTATACTAATTTTCATTGTCCCATTACATTTTTCTATTTTATTTCCTGTTTTTACTTTACTACTACTTATTAAATAGATATACAAAAACATACTGTTATGATCATTGTTTTTTTGTAAAATTTCACTTCCAGAACATAAAAAAATAATTTTTCGTCTATCCAACCAATTACTGGTTCAAATTCATGCAATCAGAAGAGAAATATATAATTTGGCAGAAAACTATTCTACTAGTACTGGTAAATCTGTAATCTGATAATCTAGTACAGGTATCAGTTGGTGAACTAGCATCACATCAAATCTTTTACACAATAAAATTCCTTTGAATATTTCACTAACTCTAACAATGGACCATTTGGGGCTAATCTCTGATCACCTACAAAAATAAATTATGTACTCAACTATGTTGTTCTGCTAACTACTATCTTTTCGTTCCGCTATACAGAAAGATCCCTAAAAATTTATTACAACAGTACAACTAAAACTTTCAATCAGAAATAAAAGTTGCTAGTAAATAAAAATCTGTTTTAAGAAAATAATATAGATTGATCTCACATATTCACGTAATTGTAAATTCGTACAGCATAAGGTTATGTTTAACGGTAGTTACCGTGGCTAAACAGGAAAAAAGTATAAGGTTATGTTATTTTTACTACATATGATTTTTAGAATCTGCTACGCGCGTGTATTATTAGACTTAAAACGAATATAACAGATTAAAATTAATTTGCAATGATATGTGAAAATGCTAAAAATGTCATTACATCACAGCAGAATCAGAATCTATGTAATGAAACCTTGTAAGAAACAATTACTAATTAACAACTTAATAATAAATTAAAATACAACAGGGACACTTACGACAATCAATTTAATAAATTATCAATAAAACACAAGCTTGAATATTTCGATAAAAAATTAGAGCAACCAAAAACCATCATAATTCAATTTGCAAGTACACACATGTCAGCGTATAATCATAACACAACCTTACCAATATACCAATACTCTCAATTTAACTTACAATTCAAGAAGTAGTATTAAGTTAATACATTTTCACTATAATTTTTATACTATCGACCATAAAAAAATGTAAAAAAAAAAATTGCTTATGTTTTTTCACTACTGATAATCTTCAACCAAGAACTAGTAGTTGCCAACATTATCTTTTTTTTTTGTACTGGTAAAATTCTTGTAATTAAAAACACGTAAAACGTTGAGTACATCCTGATCCCGTAGGAGAAGACACCCACCATGTAACAGCTGCGGTCCCCACTCCACCACCTCCGAACCTAGCCTTCATGAGCTTTACCGGAGGTCATCTTCAAAATCTCGGCAAAAGGGATCTCTCAGCCTTGTTTTTGCCTCAGTCAGGATACCACTATCAGAGGAGTCACTAAGTCTAGCCTGTGGAGTCTTACTTCGCCTGGACTTGCCCAACCTCTTTCCATCAGTGTCTGACATTATTTTTCACGTAAAGAAAAACAAAAAAAAAGTAACTAAATGAAAACTTATGGAACGGAACATAAGGATGTCGGAGGATGCAATACCCTCCTACTAATCACGGTATACCGACTTGCGTTCTTCGCTGTTGGATGATTCTAATGAGCTGACGGGTTAAAAATAGAAAGTGGCATTGATTCATTTGATAAAATTTGGACTATGTTCCGATCCAATGAAGGTTTATAACGGTAGGGACCCGCTAATGAGCTTATCTTCCGTGATGATCTCCCTTTACGCCCAGAATAAGCTGAAATCTTTTGTTTAAGAGGTCATCCTCTCGACATGAAGAGGCGCCGAAGGCGATTTTGGGGCCTGCACTTCTTTACATTTGTTTATTATTAAAGAAAATGTGTTTTGGTAGGGCAGTTCCAGGGCGTTTTATCTCAGAGCAAGCCCAGTTGTGGGAATATGTGGTTGGGATGGCGGGTAAGAAATTTGGGCGTTGTTACCTCATATATTTGCATACATAAGCTATGTTAGTTTGCATGGCATTTCTTCTGTCACTACCCCATTCGTTCGCCCTAAAGCATAAGACCGAATGTCTGTACCACAAACGGCTACTGACCCTCGAAACAGTAAAGCGACCAGTCCTAACCAGCTCCTGGAGCTAACATAATTGCGTGCGCAAACTAAGCGTGGTACCACACACCACTCGCTTTGTGTCCCACACCTCACTTGTCATATATTACTTAAAAAAAAAAAAAAAAAAAAAAAAAAAAAAAAAAAAAAAATGGGTAGGCGCACCTTACTAAAATATATACGACACTCAATAAATTAATTTACATCGTCAGTACAGCAATTCGCTGCCACGCCGAGGTCGCTGAATGCCAGCAAGTATCTGTCCACCATATTAAAGCGCTAGGAGCTTTATTAGCTGGTGGCTAGTCATCACTCCGGTTAGCTTCCCACAGCAGCACGGTAGGAGTAATTTTTACCCGAAAGACTACTGATGCCGATTGACAACGCAACGGCATCAAGGAACACCCACACGGTCCGACAATGAGGTTCTCGCCAAATTGACTCGCAGCTTATGAGTAGACAATTTTCTCTTTGACCTCTTAGTTCCAGGGTGGCCTGAATTTTGACCCCTCAAAGAGCTGGGTAGTCGAACATCACGTGTCGTTCGACTGTACCTCCCCACAGACTCACAGCTCATCAGCTGCCAGGCGGAACGGAAACAAATATTGATTCAAGTTCGCATGGTTGGAAGCACCTGGGCACCCGTCGCCCTTAAAAACAAAAGAGAGGCATACCATCCCCCCAAGTCCTGTATAAAATATATTTAGTCCGGTGTAAAAATATATTTGCGTAATTTATTATCAGCGGATGATAACGGTGGCAGTTCATAAGTGAAGGGGAGCACAGTATACGTAAGCGCTGGTACGCGTCACTCCCGCCATAGAGACGCTGCGGCCTCACCACTCTCCGACTCCAATAAAAGAGCGTGCACGAGAATGAATTCATTGTCGACCACCACGTGGAGAAGACTAAGAAGAAGAAAACAGAAGAAGACCTTCCCTGGCCGCCGCGGGACCTCTCGGCGGATGCCAACATTCCCGCCGGAGCAGCAGGCCTGGCCGGCCCGCCAAGGGAGCCGCTGGACGCGGACGTTTCCTTCCCGCTCCAGCTCACCAGATTTCAATCGCCCTGGCCGGCGGACTCAGCAGCAGGGACCGGCCCAGCGTGGGATCGCTCGGGGAGAACCGCCTCGGCCGGCGAAAGACGACCGACGCCGCGGAGCTCTGGGAGCCACCATTGCCACGCTGTAGTGGGGAACAACTGCCGCTGAGGGGAAGCCTGGTCTGATTTCAATGGACGAGCCGTAACTCCCCGACTTCGCTGGAGACCAGCTTCCGGACCCAACAGCTCTTCTCAGAGCTAATGCAAAAAACGGCCCTTTTCAGGGTTACCACAAGGTTATTATTTGCAAGGAGCCGTGGAAGCCAATCGACGACAATAACAACCGTTCTCAAGGCTACTACAAGAATATTAAGTGTCACGTCCCATCGAAGCCATTCGGCGACAAGTGGCACCAAACGTGGGGCGAATATCGTCTGGACGAGAAGACTGGACATAGCCACGCCTCTGACTACCAAATGCTAGCCGACAGACCAACACACAAAGCACCCAACAACATTGACTGCCTGGCTGCGGGTACACGTGCAGGATTTCCGCGGTGACAACGGCAACCTTCAGCGGTCTACCACATGAGGACCCAGAACTGTTCCTTTCTCGTCTACAAACTCAGTTACAAGAACAAAGAGTGCCTGTTGAGCAATGGGCTGTGCACGCTTAAGGGCAGTTGAAAGAGGAGGCTCTGTCTTGGGCCAAGCAAAACAAAGACCTACAACTCGTTTGGTCAGAGTTCATTGACCGATTTCGGCATCAATATAACCGCCCGCAGACTATTGCCAAGCTCTGGTCTCAACTTCACGGACAAACGCAAGGAGCTAATGAATCGGCGGAGCTTTTCCTGTTGCAGAAAAGGAAACTCATTCACTGACTACCTCCCAGAAGTAAAGTTGCCTTCCTACCAATATTGCTGAAGCAGCTCAGACCCCAGATTCGACTTTCGCTGCGAGCGGCAACCAACCATGATGTTGAGAACCTGCTGCATCGGGCTTTCATCAGTGAAGCAAGCGAACAGGAGATCCAAGCTACAATGTTAAAGAGTTCTCACGAAATCCGGTTAGTTCTGGGCGGAGCTCGCTGGATAGAGTAGGTGAGTTTCAACCGGATACTTCCGTGACTAGAACAAATGACAAGGCAAATTGACGTAGAAAGCATCTTGGCTCCGTGGTGTCATTACTGCCAGGAGTGCCATTTCCACAGTGACTGCCCAATAAGGAAGTTGCAGCAGGTAAACGAGTAAGGGTCCCGGTTGTGAAGCCAACCGAGGCCCTCAATCAACTAGGCTCAGACATCCCTAGAATCACCGTTGAAGTAGCAGTACGACTCACGAAAACGGCCATAGATTCTGCGGCCAACTTCAGCTTTGGAAGGCTGCGTTGGCCGCTAATTCCAACATGGCAAGCTAATTCCAACAGAGATATCAAGGTAGATCTGGCATCTACTTCCTGTCGTACCACGGGAGTGGGCAAATAGAGCTACTCTGCGGCGACACGAAAATTCCCACAACGCTTCTGCTAGTTCCGGGGCTTCGGAAAGTAATCATCTTGGAGCACAACTGGTTGAAGTAGCAACAAGCCATTTTGGGCTACAGTCGTGGCTATCTCCATCTGGGTAGGGAAACCCGCAAAACCGTTTTTTGGTACGATCGACCCGAACCTGTGACATCGAAACTCGACTGGTCGGCAGTGAAAAGTACAGCACCCCCTGAGGTAAAAACAAGATTGGAGATGGTGTTGAAGCAGCACCAGGGAGTGTTTTCCAGCACTCCCTTACAACCAACTCGGTCAGCAGTACATGGGATCCGACTTTGGGAAGGAAGCCGGCCATTTTGCTTACCGATGTACCGGTACAGCAAAGAAAAGAAACAGACTGTAACAGAACAAGTGGAAGAGATTCTGAGGCAAGAGGTGATAGAGCTGTCGACATTGCCTTACAACTCTCCAGTAGTTATTGTTAAGAAGGACCATGTTTTTGTGTAGACTTCCGGTGCCTGAACGGCATCGTGGAAGATGTGGACTCATCACTGCCACTAATCTATTAGACTATTAAAGACTTAGGAAGTCCCACATCTTCTTGACAATCGACCTTAAAAAAGGCTGTTGGCAGATACCCCTGTAGAAATCAGTCCTATGACAGTCCCAGTAATGTAAGCATTTCAACACAGGGTCATACATCTAAATCTGTTGAGTTCTTTAGCTGCTTTACACTCTTTTTGGGCAGTCATGTAAAGAAGCCTTTCTTTACTTTGAAGTAGAAAATGAAATATTAATTGTAGAAAACACAACTAGGAATAGATAAGGAACGATATTGTGGGCAATAAACAAGACGTGTCTATTTGAAAAATGATACAATTAATTCAATACAGCCTAACCTAAACTTGGTTCAGTTATTCCTTCAGAAATTATTTAGACATTTACAGTCACCTGCTTATGTTAGTGACTGGAAAAAACTAGCAATATATATATATATTGAAATATATATTTCTACAGTATGTTTTAAATTAACTAAACTTACACGCAAAGAAGCCTAATCAATAGGTATTCCATATAACCTGCATACATTTGACTGCATTTGACATTCTGTAACATCAGATCTCTAAACCAAATAGATTCATGGAATATGTATTGATAAGATTCTTTATAAGTAATGGTTATCTAATTTAAAATAAACTGCAAAATTTGAAAACGATATAATTATGGGAAATAAAACTTATACATTTTCCATTATAGAAATATACTGTGCATTATATATAAAAACCACGGATTATTCTGGTTACTTTAAATATTTTGTCGAGCATGATTTAGAAAATCAGATTTGATTTCCAGTAACTGAAACTTAAATAGCTTTTAATCTTTAGATTAAACAAACATTTGGGATGACCACAAAATTTTGACAGTTTCTGCTGTACTAGGAGTCTGTTGAATGAGAAACAGTAAAGCTATTTACAATAATTTACTCTTCGTATAAGTATTTTAGCAGAAAGTTATTTTGTCTAGTTATATTCAATGTAGAAAAGGAAAAAAGACATTTTATTAATATTCTGCAATTTTATGTGACAACCAGCATATTTCACATAGTATACTGTTTATTTCATTTGTGAAGATATGAATAGCCACATGAAATGTATACATTTTTGTTGAAGGCAAACCAGAAAATTAAAAGGAAGAGTGAAAATAAATATAACATACATAATTAGACTAGTGAAATAATGTTAGAAGAGGGAGGTGATGTTCAAGATATGCAAAGGTTTGATTTTTACTAACGACAATATACTTCTAACACGATAGAAATAAATACAATGAATTACCATTATTAAAAGAATATATTTCAACCAGTCAATATGAAAATTATACCACTTAAATGTGTAAACAAATGAGAAGTTTATGGAAGAGGAAAGTAAAGCCTGTTGTAGGGTAATAATAGGGATGACAGGAAGAACAAGTAGTGGAAAACTACAGACTGGTACATGGAATTTAATGTTTATTTTATTTTGAAAGCAACATGAAATGTTTGTAATAATAATTAGAAAACATTGTACAATAAAATTCAGTACACATGAAAATCACCCAAAGATGAAAACAGACTGTGAATCGATTATATAATTGTAGAAGAAAGATTGACAAATAAAATAAAAAAGGCACATGGGTGTCAGAGGAGAAAATTTATAGCATTCATATAGTAGATGTAGATTCATATAGTGTCGCAACTCAGTAGTTGGTGTTTTGAGATAGTGAGTTTAGAATAATTTAAAAGCATAAATTTAATTAAATAAATGTTATCAATAATGGCTATAATGTAAAAACTATTATATAGAAACAAAGACTGGTTAAAGAAATCTTTTTGTACCAGAACCCAAAATATTTTGTATGCCTCTTTTTGAATCAAAAAAAGATTTTTCTTCCTCTACAAAACTGATGAAAAATTTTGTAAAGATCATATATTAAGTGAAAGCATAAACCATCTGAGAAATTTTTTACAATTAAATGTATGTATTGGGTTTGATATTAAAACAGTGACTTACAATTCTGCTTTTGAAGGAAAACTCAACCAAAAGGAATTAGCAGCATGGTAATAGTTTGTGGGGATAGCAAAAGTATTTTTAGGCAATAAAAACTGTAGCACAAGAGCTTCTTAAGTCCTAGCAAAACATGTACTATCAAATGTTATTAAAAATACATTTTTACTTCCTTGTACAAAGTAAAGGAAGATTTGTAATTGTAAAAATTTCGGTTTTCAGATTTCAACGGAAATATCGATTTTGACCATCCCTAAATAATTTTGACTAGTTTTGGTATGACATCTGTACGTACATATGTATGCATGTATGTATTTAGCATAACTCAAAAACGATTAGCCATAGGATGTTGAAATTTTGGATTTAGGAGTGTTTTCCTTCCCCTTCTGATTGCAATTGACTTGACCAAAAAGTCCAAAAAAGCCCAAAATCCATTTTTGGGGGATTTTGGGATTTTTCTTAACTGCAGTAATTATCCCTCATTGAGAACTTTTCAATGATATATTATAAATGATACTTATTTTCATTGGTTTCAGAGTTATAGCCAAATAAAATTTTAATTAATGAAATATTTTGATCTTACAAGGGGAAGGCACATCGGTTCAAAGTCGACTTCCTTCTTTTTTAATTTTTTTTTTTAAATTTAAATATACTGATTTATTAATAATTATTAACCTTAGATTATAAAAAAAAATGTACAATAAATAATAATTCAATAATAACAATTAAAAAAGTTATTAGTTATTAGTAAAAAAAGTTAAAGTTATTAGTGAAATAAAATTTTATGTACTTTTAAAAATGTGTATATGCAATTTAATAGGCGTACAAGGAAGTTATGTGGTGTTCGTATTAGATTTTTCACAAAGAAATTTGTCTCCAAATAAATGGAAAGAAATTAGAAAATGTTACCTTATTCAGTATGTTAATATTATTTTAATTTTTATTTTACACTACCTAACATATGTTAATAAAGTAGAATAAAATGTTATTTCATGATAAATAAACAAATTTTTAATAAAAAGTATGGTTCAATTATAATTTTTTTTCTGTTATTTTAAGATTGTGTACAGAATTGCTTGTAACAACAGCGGTTTACTGTTGCAACGGTTTAATGTTAACAGTGGTTTTTGCTGCAACTATTTTTTAATTTTCAGCTAAAATATTATTTAAGATAATTTTGTTGATGCTACAAAAAAATTCTCCTTTCTGTAACTAGTTTAATTGGCGTTTAAATAAGATTACTTCTTTAAACATTAATGTTAAAGGGAGGATGGGTCTGGCAAATAGTTCAAATTTGTTATGAAGAGTCAAAATTGACAGTTCAACCAACAAACACCTCTCTTCCTTCTGTTTAGCCTCTACAACCATCATAAGGTATTACTTCAGAGGATGAATCAGGATGAAATGTATGAATGTAAATGAACTGTAGTCTTGTACAGTCTCAGGTTGACCATTCCTGAGTTCTGTGGTTAATTGAAACCCAACCACCAAAGAAAATGATTCCAGAGCACCATTTCCACACAGACTGTCCAATAAGGAAGTTGCAGCAGGTAAATGAGTAAGGGTCCCAGCTATGGAGCCAACCGAGGCCCTCAATCAATTAGGCTCAGACATCCCTAGAATCATCGTTGAATTAACAGGGTGACTCACGAAAGCGGCCATAGATTCTGCAGCCAACTTCAGCTTGGGAAGAACTGAGTTGTTACCACGGCAAGCCAATTCCAACAGAGACATCAAGATAGATCTGGCATTGAATTCTACTTTCTGTCGTACCATGGGAGTGGTGCAAATAGAGCTTCTCTGCAGCGATATAAAAATTCCCACAATGTTTCTGCTAGTTCCAGGCCAATTTGAACACTAGATCCATGATCTAGTGTTCAAATCCATATAAAAGTAACTGCCTTTACTAAGATTTGAACCTTAGAAACTCTCAAATTTGAAATCAGCTGATTTCTGATGTTCACCACTCGAAAAACCCAGTGGGTTAACCAACAAAAATCTGAATCGCCCTAATTAATAAGTACTAACATTAAAAACATTTTTGTCTGCAGTTGTGGACCCAAAAATTTAAATATTGTTTACATATTTCAAGTTGAATATGTTAAATCATGACTTGCACACGGTTTGCACTTTATTGATTGCTAATAACTAGTTCAAACAATCTGGATTTGTAAGAAATAATAATTATTGATCAATAAAAATAAGAATTATTTTTATGGCTTTTATATGGTTTTAAATAATTTAAGATTTATATTAATGGTTTATTCAAGTACTAAGTAAGTAAACATTAATGATAACATAATCTATATATATATATATATATATATATATATATATATATATAAAATTATACCAATTCTGTCTGTAACCGTTTTGCAGCTGCGATACTAAACATACATTAACCAGATTTTACAGGGCCCATATCCACACCTTCAGGAACATTTTAAAACAAAAATTCATATATTATAATTAAAAAAAAGGTAAAAAAATGTCCCCTCTCTTTTTTCACCATTTGGGAACATAACTATATATATATATATATATATATACACACACACACACACACACACACACACACACACATTAAACTATCTCCAATACGTTTCTCATCTCAAGTGATTGCATTACCTAAAATCCAAATTTTAAAGGGTCAATAATATTCCGGGCTATGAGATGTATAACAAGTCAAAATAAGTTTTAATTAATTTGATTATATTCATGACTAAAAAAAATAAATTAAAATAATCTACGCTTAAAAATTAAATAATCTGTAAATTAATTGACAACAGACTGCTTCTAGCGGGAGCTGTGTGCAGCTGCCTGGCACAACGCAATTGGTCCTATAATATTATGAAACTTATTCCAAGACCATCAATAATTTTTCTTTCTATGGTTATTGTAATGGAGTAATATGAGTCGGTACTATATCCAACAAAGTTTTTGAATTCCATCATCAATGGAATGCTGCCACATCAGCTGGACCTACAAATAGTAACTACTGTTATATTCTTGTAGAATCTGAAGCCATTGAAATTTTGCAATGGCACTTCATTACATATCAAACATTTATCAAGAAATATCGTAGAAGCAACAATTCTTACTGGAAAAAATATAGATATTTTTATACCAAGGATTCAACCAATCTTCCATTTCAATTTAAATGTTTGCAAATCCCTTTAAGAATATCATATGCAATGACAATTACTGTTGAAAAATAGTTGTTTTGGTCATGGTCAATTATAAGTGGTGTGTTCAAGAGTTGGTTCACCAAGAAATCTATTCATTCAATCTGAGAATCGCCAGACAAACAACATAATTTACAAACTACCAATTAATGACGTGGGATAATAATCTTTTTATTTTTTTCTACTTTAATGTATTGTAATATATATTATTTGATTTTTCTATATTGTATTTTACTTTATTGTTTGGCGACATTACCAAATGTCCACAAAGTGTCGATAGTAACATATATATAAGTCAAAATAAGTTTTAATTAATTTTATTATATTCATGGCTAATGGATAGAATATCAATAAAAGAATCTTATAGAAATTGTAGTTTAAACTTTTCCTTCAATATGTAAATCACTTACTCCACAAAACGACTATTGCCAGGACAGCGAAGCCGGTCCAGTCGACTTCAGCAATAAAAATATAATCCTTTCCCTCCCCGAAGGACTAGTTGCTGGGCGGCTAATATTTCATAAATTTTTAATCTAGTATGACTACATATACGTAAATTTTGTAGTAATAAGCTACCAATAATAATAAAAAAAAATCATAATAAAAAAGTTAAAATTTTTATTTTTTATTCATGAACCAATTTAAAAAAAATAAATTTGTATTTCTATCCACAGTATATTTCACATATTGAAGCTCGTAATTCTCAATTGAAATTGGAAGATTTAAGATTCTACTTTAGATGATTATGCACATCACATAAACTACAACTGTTGTTGGAATAATCAAATAATACAATAAATTGGTCATTAAAATATACAATGAAATTATTTTGCTTATGCAACTGTGCAGTAAATATTTGCTTAGACCGAACATATTTTTCCCAATTTCATACATACATGATATGCTATTTTTCTGTATAACTTTTGTTATACTAACAAAATAAAAATTTTTGTTATAGTAACAAAATAAAAACTTTTATTACGTAATTGTATTTTGTACAATAGGGAACAACTGTTATACATAAATTATAATTAAGATTGGAGGTTTATTTATGGAATGACAAACAATATTTTTGGGTTGTGTGTGTTTTTTCTACACACTTAAACTGTTTTTGTTAATAATCTTGGTTTATTTAATTTTTCTTTTCAATAAATTACAATATTTTAATAAAATTTTATTAGTAACTATGCTTTGTTAACTGCTACATAACTGAATTTTCAAGTTTAGTTCTCATTTTGCTATTGTCTATCTCTATCTTTACTACTCACAAATAAATGTATTATATTACAAATACATACAATCAGAAAACATACACATACGTATATGTATGTGTATGTTTTCATATATACATATATATGTATATATTGTATACATTTACTGAAATTAATCCTTTTAAGACTCATAGTATTATGCTGCACTATTAAATTCTAGTAGAGATATTGAAAGACATACTTCCCTAATTTTTACCATTAAAGTAATTTCACAGGATCCCAAATCCTAAGTCATGATTAAAATAATTCTGTTACCACACGATAAAAATCAAAATCAAAATAGTAAAAAAATAAAATTTTGTAATGCATGAATATAAATGTATAGAATATAAATAAATTCCACAGATAAGGAAAAATTACATAATATTATCAGCTTCAATATAAAAAAAAATTAAAAATACAAAATTTACTAATAAACCATTTATCAATAAACAAATAATTTACCAATTAAGAGAAAAATTAAATACAATCTTTTAATAATAATATCAGCTAAAACAAATACACCAATTATCATGACAGTTGAAAACTATAACAAATTAATGAAACAATATACTGTTAATAAATTTGAGGACATCAATGACCAAACTAACAAATTTCTAAAAGTAACAAAAAGTTTAATAGAAAGAATTAGAACAATTTTTAATTATAATAATAATAATTAAAAATACCATTCCAGAAGTGATTGTCCTTAAGTTAACTGGACGACCAAAAATTCATAAATTAAACATCCCAATGCGAAATTTAATCAATTTTAAATTTGCTCCCTGCTATATATTACATCCAAAACAATAGATAAAATTCTTAGAAATAAGATTAATTTACCTAATACATTTAATACAAAAAATGGTTACATGGTAAATAAATGTTACATGGTAAATGGTTAATTAGTAAATAAATTAAATAGCTTAAATGTAAATAAGGACACTAGAATAGTTAATTATGACATAAACAATATACCATACTGCATCCTAGCAGTGGTGTTTATTGAAATAAACATCATAAGACTTATAGCAGTTGAAAATTCGATATAATACTATTTTAATTAATAATATTTATAAAAACCAACTATCAAAATACATAAATAAACTACCTTACAACCAATACATAATAGGACACAAAATAGTGAATTATACATAAATTATTTATACATTAATAATATCACTGAAAACATTAATAAAATCTACAATAAAAAAAACTTTAAATCAGTATACAGACCTAATAACAACATAATAAAATATTAAAAAACAAAAATAATAATAAAATAAAAATCTATGTGGAATTTATAAAATTAAATGTAATGATTGTGAAGGTATTTATGTATGAAAAACAAATCCTTTAAGAGTAGATTTTGAACATAAGTACAAAAATAATAAATTAGGTTTATCTAATATGGCAGTAACAAACAATAAACATAATATTTCTAATTTTACCAGAAATTTAGAAACATTAAAAATTAATAAAGACGGCATAAAATTAAATTATTAGAAAAATGTTATATATATAAATACAAACAACATTAAAATTTGATAAATCATCAGACAATGTTTGGGTGAGATAGTCTTACACAGATTGGAACAGGTAGTAACAACAGTCATATAAATTAATACTCAATTTTAATTATTTTAGTATTTTTATTATGCAGTAACAGAATTATTTTAATCATGACTGAGGAGTGTGATTCTGTGATATTTAGGTAAGATATGTTTTATCTCGATATTATATACTAGTGGTTTAGCTTAATAGAATTTAAATGTGTATATACAGATGTCCACCATAAGGATTTTGTTTCTGACCACTGAAGACCAGGTAGAGATTATCCTCCTTTGTGGAAGAAAAGGATTCTCTCAGACAAGTTGTAAATGAATTTAATGTAAGGTATCCTCAACGAAAGCCAGAGTCTCACACACAACAGCTGGCAGACTGCTAGCAAAGTTCAAGGTTACACGTATTGTTGCTGATGCTAAAAGATCTTATCTTTTAGAAGAGGTAGTGGAAAGTAGAAAGGGTTTTGGCGAAGGTCCGAAAAAAGGTTCTGCAAGTCTGAAAAAATCAATTCACTGAACAAGCTTGGAAGTGGACATTTCTCGGTCAACAGTATGGAGGATCTTGCAAAAAAGTAAGTATCATCTGTACAAGTTACAAGTGTTACACCACATGTCAGAAAACAATCCAGATCGCCATATGGAAATGTGCAATTGATTTTTGACCCAGTTGGAGTTGGACCCAGAGTTTTTGTCAAAAGTTATGTTCTCTGATGAAGCCAACTTTTATGAAAATGGTGAGGTGAACCGTCATAACTTACAGTATTGGTCCAACAGTAATTCTCACTGGTTTATCAACAGCACTATGAGCTTATTAAGCAGTAAAAAAAACAGTATTTGCTACTGCATTTTTATTTTTAGAGCCAAATGAACATTAAAAATGTGTAAATCAAAAGAAATTATGAAACAAAAAAGAAAGTTAACCTAATAAAAGAATTATATGATAATTCTAAAAATTTAATTTGAGAATGAACAATACTGTTTTTGCCAATTTATTTAATATAGTTGAACCATTTTAAGCAAAATGTAAATACTAATGCAAAAAAACATTTCTGTTCTGTACGAGAATGACTGATAGCAACTCTGTTTTTTTAACTGGAAGAAGCTATGTAGAATTAAAGTTGGTACAGCTCTATTTCTGCATAAGCATAGGATATACTGTACCTGAAACATGTGCAGTGTTATTTGATGTTTTAAAAAACGATAATAAGAAGGTAGGGAATTAATTTACTTTTCACAACGTAACAAAAACATTAAAAAAATATAGGAAAATATTAACAATTATTTATAATTTCAAACATTTTTTTACGTTTCATTTTTTTAATACATTTCGAAGTAAATCCATGTATTGCCACCGCTTTGGATAAATTTTAAAAGTTCAAAAAAAAATTAGAAAAACAACATTTAAAAAGAAATGATTAAAACAGAAATAATAATAAACAATAATGTAACATTAATAAAGAAAATACAGTAACTTAAAAAACAAAACTGCTTACTTGAAAAAGGGTAGATTGTAGAACAATAGTATAAATATAGGAAGAAAACATTTTTGTATGAATATCTTGTATGAGAAATGTTTAAACATGGAAATTATTATTTATTATTTATGATAAAGAATTTACATATGACTGATATATTAGTTAAAAGCCAAATTTACTGCTTACCTAGAAATAAATTCATTATTTTTTACACCAAATTAAACGCTAAAAATAAAAATTGTAGTTAAAAAGGACAAAATTTATAATAATTATATATATCACAAATAGTAAATAAAAAAGTGCAAATGATGAATTTCATACATTTATCTAGAAAATATTACATCATATTCTCATAAAAGTGAGTAGATGCTTCTGATGACCTAGAAAATAATCTGTCTGGCAAAGTAACAACTGTATCATGTTTGTTTGAACTAGCTTCATTGGTTATAGTGGAAGTTTCGCTTAATTTTTTCAGTTGTCCTTTAAATAACGCCAGATTTACTGCATTTTCAGCATACACTCTTTGATTTTCATCCATTTTCCTCAATTTTGCCGCTACAGTAATTCCAAATGCAGTATATTCATCCTTATTAGTAGTGATAACTTGTGTGCATGCATTAAAAAATTTATTTCTTTCTTCTGCCATTCTCCTTTTTTTTCTGAACTTACTGACTGATTGTCTTGGAGTAGTTTCCTAAAAAAAAATCACACTAATTTATCCGAGGAATAGTACAAGTAACTAGCACATGATTGTGCTAGAAAAACATGTGCTGTATTAACACATTACAACTATAGCTGTTGTATGTTAATGTTTAAGTGCTGTTATATATTAATGTTTAAATTAGATCAGATGAGACTGCCCAAATTGCAAGTCATGTGTCAATGAATACTCCTGATTACTTAAATCACCAGCATTAAAGAGCTTCTACAGAAATCAAATAAACCTATGAATTTTTATATAAAAACTTTTACTAATCAATAATTTTAGAATGTCTAAAACAGTTGGTATGTCAATTATAAAGCTTTTTGTTTTTGTCTTAAGTCAACTGACTGGTTTGATTCAGTTCTCCAAGATTTCCTACCTAGTGCTGGTCATTTCATTTCAATATACCTCCTACATCCCTAACAATTTGTTTTACATATTACAAATGTTGCATGCCTGCACAATTTTTCCGATCTACCAGTCCCTCCAATATCAAAGCGACTATTCCAGGATGCCTTAATATGTGGCCTATGAGTCTGTTTCTTCTTTTTATATTTTTCCAAATGCTTCTTTCTTCATCAATTTGCTGCAAAACCTATTCATTTGTCACTTTATCTACCCATCTGATTTTTAAAATTCTTCTATAGTACCACATTTCTAAAGCTTCTAATATTTTCTTCTCAGATACTCAGATCGTCCAAGTTTCACTTCCATATAAAGCTATGCTTCACATATATACTTTCAAAAATGCTTTCCTAACGTTTAAATTCATTTTTGATGTTAGCAAATTATATTTGACTCAGAGCTCGTTTCTCTTGTGTTGTTCAGCATTTTATATCGCTTCTGCTTCGTCCTTTTTAGTAATTCTACTTCCCAAATAACAAAAGTCTTTTACCTCCAAAATCTTTTCTCTTCCTATTTTTAGATTCAGTCCATCTACACATTATTTCTACTATATTTCAGTACTTTTTTGTTCTTGTTTATTTTCATATGGTAGTTTTTGCGTAGGACTTTATCTATGCTATTCATTGTTTTTTCTAAATCTTTTTACTCTAAGCTAGAGTTACTACATCATCAGTAAATTGTAGCATCTTTAGATGCTACGATTGCTACCTGTCTTAGACAGGTACTAGAGTTGACAACGTTTCATAAAAATTAATAAAAAATTAATTATAATTACTCGAACCATCAGTAAATCTCATCTGGGCTAATGACTATAGTAGTTGAGCTCATAATTAAAAAAAAATTAAACATTGGCCAACCAAATTCTATTTTTTGGGTGATGAAGAATTCATATTTTGCAAACATTTACTATACCTAATCTCATAAAAGGACTTAACATGTGAAAAGAGAATATTTAATTATAGATTAAGTAGAGGGCAAAATGTTTATGAAAATGCAATTGGTTTAATAGTATCTCAACATAGGCTATTAATATGAGGCTAAAAAAATTAATTATATTATTGCCATGATCTGCATGCTACATAATTATTTTACAAACAGGAAGTATTATTGAATTAACTTAAATGAAACTATGTCTTTGATTGGAGATGAAAAGATACATCAAGACAACTCGCATTTAATTAGTTTACTAACAAACATAATGCTTGTTCAGAGGCTAAAAACAAAAAAAAAAAAAAAAAAAAAAAAAAACCAGCTATTTAGTATACTTCAATGGTGTCGACAGAATTCAGTGCCAAGATGAAATGATTAGAAAGGAGAAAACCTAAATATTTTTTCTTGTAAATTGTTGTATTTTAATTTAACGATTAAGAAAAATTAACTAACCTGAACTTTTGAAGTGTCATATTTTCTTCTCATCCTAGTTAGAAGATACATTTTTCAGATTCCTATGAACATTACCCTCTTCAGTCACCTCTGAATCTTCAACTGTCTATTATTCAAACTCTCATTCGGTGTTTGCTTATCTTTCATAGGTAACAAATCGTAGTACCACAATGTTGGCATGCACAACTGATCTGCAATTCTGCTCTGTTTTGACTTTTCTATCTTCTTAAATCTTTTTGGAAATCTGTCATGTATCGTTGGAATTTTTTTCACAATAAAATCTTTAGTTACTCAATGACTTATTTTTTTAAGTAACTTTATCAATTTTTTGTACACACTATCATTTTAAAATTACTGTATATATAATTTTTACTGTCCACTTTTCATGAACATGAATGCTATCTGTTGTGATACAACTTCAAAACAAATTCCCACAAGGAGTGTTCCAACAAGATTTAGTGGTACACCATACTGCCAAAAGAAGAAACATTTCTTGAAGAATGGAACATTAAAGTGCTCCCATGGCCAGACAACACCCCAAATTAAACCCAATTGAAAATCTTTGAACAATAGTCAAAAAACAACTTTCAAAAATGGAATGTACCACAAAAATTGATCTCATTAAAGCAATAAATACTGGTATGGTTTCTTGAAGAAGAAATAAAAAATATAATACATTTTGGATGAATTTCCAATCGTGTATGTGAAGCAATTAAGAATAAAGGAAGCCTTAATAATTACTAGATATTCACAAATTTGGATGGGATTTTTTTTTCTAAATATAGTTACTTTTTATAACAGCTGTATATAAGTAATAGTGTGAAAATTATACATACATACATATATATATATATATATATATATATATATATATATATATATATATATATATATATATATATATATATATATATATATATATATATATATATATATATTATAAAATAATAAATGTATTAAAAATTATATATTGAAATATTAAAGATGTTCCATAAAACATAAAATTACAACAACAAAAATTAAATACAAGTTTGAACATTAAAAAAAGAAACATAAAATACAAAATAAAACAAAGCACACGTTCTGTGTACTTTACTAAAAGCATGGAACTTCTTGTAAAGATGAACAGACAAGCAAAGTTCATGCTCCAAGTGTCATAAAAATACCAGTGCTCCAAGTATATGGTGCATGAATCACATAAGCATACGTTTTCTTGTATAAATACTTAACGTTTATCATTCCAAACTTAGGTGTAAACATCTGTGTAATGGTTTGCTATTATTTACATAGTTTACAATAAAATACTCATAAAATCTTAAAATATGGGCAGTTGCATTTTAATTTTTTAACCTCTGAAGTTACATCATATTCATCATCTGAAAAACTGCTTCATCTTCTGTATTTCAATAATAGTGATGAAGTTTTTCTTTCTTTCTAGTAAAAACTAGTTACACTCATGAAGACCAAATTGAACGATATATATTTAAAGAAATTCCATCAGATACAGTATCACTTATTCATGAAGAGAAAGAATTTACATATTTACTGCTTCTGTTGATTTTAATAAACAAGATTAATATCAGACTACTTTTATGGGGCAAAAATTAATTTCCTCCATTCCCTCCAACAACAAATTTACCAGTTGTTTACAATTCCTCCTGTTTTTTATGGTGAAAGTAGCCTTACAGATTGTGATTACAAATGGCCTTATCTTCTATATTAATATAGAAGATAAAACACCATTAAATCATTTTTCTGAGCTTTATTTAATGGATAATTAGACTGAACATATCTTTAACAATAAAGGTGAAATCTTTATGCTACCCAATCTGGATAATGTTTACTTCCCACAAATAAAACCATAACAGAAGTATTTATTGGCATCAGTATGTTCATAGACATTACAAAATTATCAAGTTACAGAGAATGCTGGAGTTCTGTCGCAGATTTACATAATAATAATAATATATAAGTAAAATAATGCCTGTGAATTGTTTAGTCATTTTGAGAAACTTACACTTAAAGGACAATAGTGAGATGCCCACTTAGAAATAGTATTCAATTTGATAAATTATACAAAGTAAGACCAGGACTGTGTAAAGGATAAACTGTGCACATACTTTAGACTTTCAATCGATTCCCTGTTACTGCCGTATATGAATTTCTGATTAAGTAGAAAGAAATATTAAGAAACACTAAAGTAGAAATACTGGCATCTATTTACCAATATATGCTCAATAACCCCACCAAAACGGACTACATGTGTGGATTTTTGTAAATAGAACTAGTTAGTATTATAATTTTGAATTTATACAGGAAGAAATTGGAAAAAATTTTTAGGGAAAAAAAGTTGAAAAAGTATGAAAGGAAGCTAAGTAAAAAAAAAATCATTTAATTTTTTTGTAACTTTTTCACAAGTAATAATTTAATGAAAAATCTTGAAAGTAAAAATTATGTTTGTGGTACAGTCAATAAAGGTATATGAAATTTACCACACCTTCAAGGAGGATAACAATTTTAAAGGGGGGAATATTAATGGTTTTAAGCAGTGAAATAGTTGTATTAAATATGATTATAGAAAACTTCTTTGCACAAATTTCCATTACTGCAAGTGCAATGAAGAGAACAGGACTGGTCAATGATGGCCATAAAATATCTAGAAGCAACAACTTATTACTATAAAAATATGGATTTAGTTGATCAATCTGATCAAATTAAGAATCCTATAAAAATAATTGAAAAAGTTGTAAATGGTGGTTTGCATTCTATTTTACCTACTAAGTGCAGTCTATTAATGCTTTTATATTCCACAACTGTTTTATTAGAGTGCTTTATTTTGAAAGATTTTAGTTGTATTATGACAGGACTGATAACTAAAAGTCTAACTTAGATATTGAGATAAAGAAATACAAATTCTCTAAGTGAGTTAAAAATGTATGAGAACAGTGAGCCAAAAGAATCCAGAAAATACTAGTTCATCACATCAGTCTGAAGAACATTGAAAATATGGTGTGTTTTTCTTTAGTGTTTAGGAAAATAATGTTTCAAAATTGTAGTTAAAAATGTAAATACACTGTCATAAAAATTTTATTAATCTCAGCTTTCTTATTCGTTTTTGTTTTGTTATTTTGCTTTATTTTTTAAAGGATAAATGAAAATTAATATTATGTAATATTGTATCCTCTATACTGTTTACTATTACATGCAATTAAATGGGTATTTGTTAGTATATTTAAATAGCCCATTTAAAAATATTTTTTTTTTTATATTTGTGTAATTCTTTGTATTTAAATTTAATCTAACAATCTCTGTGTATTGCTAGAATATACAAAGAGATTACATTTGATACTTCAAGTAAGAATGACATTTAATTTTTAACTTTATTTACAGACAGCTCTTTACAATTAATTTATCTGCTATTTATTTAAGTAATATTGCTAGAAACTTATAATTAATACTATTAGATAATTGTTGTGGTATTTTAACTTTATGTACGGTCTACAGTTTAATTTTTCATTATTTCTTTCATCTCCATGTTGGTTATTATATACATCTAAGAAAAGGTTTTATTTTAGAAATAAAACCTTTACAAATTAGTAAATACATTTTTTTAATAAATATTGTACACTCATTACTCAGTTTAATTTTAGTATATTTTAAAAACAATTTTGGCTTGTGATCGTACCGTCATTTTTTCATGCAACTTCTTCAGACTTCATGAGAAAATTAATAATAATTTATATAATAATAATAAATTATTTTATTTATAATTCATATTTAACATTAATCTTACAAGGTTAGCAGGTGTAGGTTATGTTTGGTTAGGTTATGTTGATGTTTAATCCACTGGGTTGGTCTAGTGGTGAACAAACCTTCCCAAATCAGCTGATTTGAAAGTCGGTGTAAAACATGCATTTCCTCTTCTCCAAAGCAAATAATGTTAAATATGAATATTATAATGCTATTTATGTTAATTAGACGAAGTTAGCAAGCATAGGTTATGTTGATAGACATACTATTCCTTAGTAAATTGAGTCATTGTAAAGTGTTTGCAATTTTTATTTTTATTTAAAAATATACTTTTACCACCTTATATAAATTATTATATATTTTCTCATGAAGTCTGAAGAAGTTGCATGAAAAAGTGGCAGTATGATCACAAGCCAAAATTGCTTTTAAAATATACTAAAATTAAACTGAGTAATGAGTGTACAATATTTATTAAAAAAATGAATTAATAATTAATTTGTAAAGGTTTTAATTCTGAAATAAAACCTTTTCTTAGATAAATATTATACCCATCATGGAGATGAAAGAAATAATGAAAAATTAAACTGTAGACTGTACATAAAGTTAAAATACCACAATAATTATCCAATAGTATTAATTATTCGTTTCTAGCAATATTACTTAAATAAATAGCAGATAAATTAATTGTAAGGAACTGTCTGTAAAAAAAGATAAAAATTAAATCTCAATCTTAGTAATCAATACCAAACATACACTTGTTATAATTAATGATAGATGCTGGTTTAATTTTTGTCTGATCTCTTTTATTTTTTGTTTCTATAAGCTTATTCTCGAATTTTGTTATATACATTACGTCTCTTTCATCACGCCACTTCCCAATTTCTACTCCTTGTGAATACTGACATACTGACTCATCGATTTTCAGTTTCGCTTTAGAAACATCAGAAGGTGTTTCTTTCCTATTATTGCAGAGAGTACCAGTGGTGTATGTATCCAGTTGCAACAATTTCTTGGATAGATGGAATGAATTATAAAAATTATCCATGTACAAAGAGTGCTCTGCCTTTAATTTTCCACCCATTAAATGAGTACAACATTTGCTGCATGATCCTTCCCCCCCCATATTGTCCATAACACCAGTGTACACATTTAGCTTTAAAACAGTACCCTCAGGTTCGGTTGGAAGATACAGTCTTATTCTGTATTTCTGCTTTTTGTTTTTTATATACTGTTTTATTACTAATTGACCTCGCCATAACAACACTGATTTGTCCATGCATAATTCTTCATCAGAGTAATATAAAGTGCTCATTTTATTATTAAAAAAATTAAGCAATGGTCTTATTTTGTATAAGCGGTCAGTAGGTCTATGGCCAAGATCCTCTGGCTGATTTTGACAAAAATGGAGGCATCTTAAAATCATCATAAATCTATTTCATCCCATACAATCGTGGAAACACAGAATTTTATATAAACAATGAGTAAGCCAACAGTCCTTTAATCTATTCAGTTTTATGTTACCCATGTGAAGAAGTAGCACTACAAATATTTGTAGCTCATCTCTGTTCAGCTGTTTCCATGAAAGCATGTGACTTGGGAGAAAGTTTTGACTTTCAAATTGTCTGCATACTGATTTGTTTCAAGCAACAGAGGATTAAAAAATTCATCATCAGCAAACAAATAAAAAAAATCAATTGGCTTACCTTCATTAGGAATCGGTACATGCAAACCTGGATTTCTGGTAAATGGGATATTTTTGAAATCTGATGGTACTGATGTCTACAAAATATTAGAAGGTAAATCAGTAAACATTTGGTAATTAGGAACGGGAGTCTGTTTGTCAACTAAGTTTTCAAAACAATCATCAGAATTTTGTTCTGCAATAAGTGCCATGTTTTCTTCATCATCTTTACCAGTTTCACATTCGTAGTTATCATCCCCCCAGTCATAGTCTGAGTCACTGTCACCATCAAAATCTTCATCACTGCTATCATTTTCTAAAAATTTTTTAATTGAAACTCTGACATCACTTTTTTACATTTAGTCGTTGCCTCTTTGGTTGTGAAGGTCCTGGTATTTCATCATCTGCCATAATAAGTAATTAAACAAAAAAACAGAGACCAAGCACAAATTTACGTTGTTTATGTATCAAACGACACCCCACTAAAATATAAAAAATGTGAATGAAGGTCCAATTGCTACAACGTAAAATGTAATGGTTGCAATTAATGTACATGTGGCGCATGCAGGCTGGGGAATAAACAATAAGTCGCCACTTATGTGTCATTGGCGCTGAACATGTTAATTATAGAAGAACCTCAATTTTAAAGCTCTAGATAATTAGAATAAACAAGATCTTTAAAAATAAAGTTCAAAAACAGAATTAGAAATGGCCATATAATTTGGATAAGAGCTGACACCAATGGGAAAAATACAACTGCTTTGCCTGGAGTCATTACATACTTGGCTCTAATGTCTGAACAAACATAACTGTAACAATAACTGAAAGTTCTTTAAGAAATATTATGTTCAATATCAAATGACTCAGAGAGAAGAAAGAGTGACATACTCTCAGACAACACCAATGATGAAGGCTGCAAACACCATGAAAACTATTCTGAAACAAACTGAAATTTCAGATTCCTCCATATCAGAAGTGTGAAAAAATAAAAATTAAAGCATTCTGGTATTAACTTTCATTTTTAATTAATTTGGTTATATCAAACAAAACTCTGCCATAATGAGATCGTTTTACTAAAACAGTTTTTCCTTGGAAAAAACAAATGTTTTGTCTATTAGGTTTATGTGTACTTATTCTGCCTGTTTATAGCTGATGGTCATAATTAAAATAGACTTGTAATCTTTAATACATGTTTTATTATTATTTATACATTAACTATGGTGTTCCTTAACCAAATTAGTTAGGAATTCATACTTTTTAGTGTCATATAAAAAAAGTACACATTATGATCAAAAGTATTTATCATTATTATATTTTACAAATTAATTCTTGACATGAAAATACAAGTGTGTATTATACTTATTGCTGTAATAAATTTGAATAAAATCACTATTTGTCTTATGTTACATAATAAATGATTTCAAGGGGACTAAATGACTGTTAAACTAGTTAAAATTAATAAATAATTGTGCAGAAAGTATATGATTTAAATAATTTTATTCTAATACATAAAAATATCTGTTCATTCTGAACTTTTGCATACCTTCATTACACCTTTAAATACACTAAAAATGTTTGAAAACCAAAATCAAAATATTTATTAAATCGCTTCTAGTAATAGTTCACTTTCAATTTCTCATACACACAGCATAATTTTCTTTTTATTAATACAAGCTCTAAAAAAAGGATTCAACATGATAAAAATTTATTTTTAGTAAGTACACATTTTGGAAACTGATTTATTACAATCATCAAAAAAATTTGACATGTCTGTCAAATCAGACAATACCTTTCAAACAATTTCTATATGTTGCAATGTTGTGTTTCTCATAATCGAGTGATAGCCAGTTAACAACTACATATGTAAGTCAAAAAGAGTTAATGTAACAATTCACTGTGCTTTTTTGAATTAATACGAATTTCTTATATTGTTTTATAGTTTACAGTCACTGTAATTAATTTATAATTACCAACTGGAAGAAGACATAAAATATTTTATAGGAAAAAATGTTTGCTGCTGTTTGTTTTGGTTTCCACAATGGAAAATAATACTTGAATGTTAATTAAAAAAAAAATGTACACTTTCATGATTCCATAAAAATATGTAATATAAAATTTCAAACAAAAACTAAGCCACTAGAAAAAATATATGTATAGATACGAGGGTGGTTCGGAGAGTAACCTCCATTTGGCTATAAATAAAAAACTTGCAGAGATAAAAATATTTTGTCATATACAACTTAAAACTTCAGTTTTATGTATTTTACAACATAGTCGCCATTTAAATTCAAGCATTTATCATAACATTTCACTAATTTACAAATACTTTCTTCATAAAATTAAACTGCATGGGTACCTAGCGAACCTTTCAGTGCATTTTGAAGTTCATTGTTGTCATCAAAGTGCTGCAACACAAGTCAATTCTTCATGTGAGTGAAGCGATGAAAATTACTCATTGCCAAGTCCAGGCTGTAAGGGAAGGATAAAAAATGTCCCATTTGAATTGATTCAGAAGTTCTTGGAACACTGTGATAACTAGCATTATCATGCAAAAAAACAATAGCGGTTGACAGCATACCGCAATGTTTGTTCTGAACGGCTCACCTAAGTTTCTTCAGCGTTTCACAATAGACAGCTGATGCAGCTGCTAGTGTCTTGGCATGGCATTTCGATTCAGAAATACCTTCTTCATAAAATCAGAGAAACCCAATAACAAATGCTTGAATTTAAATGACAACTATATTGAAAAATAGTGAAGAGTTGTTGTTTTTAGTTGTATATAATGAAATATTTTTATGTAAGCAGGTTTTTTATTTACAGCCAAATGAAGGTTACTTTCTGAACCACCCTCATATTACCTCAGGAAAATATATAACTGGATTGTGGATTAAATAATATGATAAGGAAGAATTAAATAGAAAAAATATTATCAAAAATATATTAACTATTAACAGTTAGCTACTAAATATTAAGCATTATTATTAACAGTAAACATTACACTATTTCTGGATTGTTTTTTGACTGTGTAATATTTTATTCACTGAATGGTTGATTTCAAATTGTGATCTCAGATAGATATTTTTGAATAATGGCTCCCTGCATGAATAGATTAATTGTAAATTATGAAAAAATTACTTTAAAAAATTATATAAGAATATCGTTATGAATTAAATTGTGTCTTTTTTACATAGAACTATCTCTACAAAATGTTTTACAAGAATTACAGGTAAATTATTTTTCATTGGTATGAGTGATGTCTTTTTAAATCGGCAATCTGAACAAATGATTTCTGACACAAATCACATGTGAATCTTTTCTCACCAGTATGAATCAAAAGGTGTTTTTTTAAAAGCAGAATTGTCAATAAAAGACTTTATATAAACATTAGATATAAACATTTTCTCACCAGTATGAATGTAAACATGCCTTTTAAAGCTACTTATCACTAAATGGTGGTATGACAAAAATTACAAATGAATTTTTTCTTGCTTGAATGAATGGAAATCTGTTTTTTCAGATTAGAACTATGACAAAGACTTTTGACAAAAATTACACATGTATATTTTCTTTCCAGAATGAGTGAAAAGATGTATTTTTAAGTAAAACTATGAGAAAAAGACTTTTGGCAAAAATTACAAGTAAATTTTTTTTTACCAGTATGAATGATAAAATGCTGTTTCAAAGCTGGTCTTTGAGTAAAAGACTTCTGACAAACTTTACAAGTGAATTGCTTCCTCACCTGAATGGAAATATAGATGTTCCTTTAAATTACTATTAAGACTAAAAGGTTTTTGGTAATACATACATGAGAATCTTTTCTCACTGGTATGAGTAGAAAGATGTTTTTTAATTTAGAACTATTTGTAAAAGAATATTGACAAAATATTACATGTGAATTTTTTCTCTTCAACATGAACTGATGGATTTCTTAAACAATTGTGATTACTGTATTCAACACTACTTACAAACGAATTTAAACAGTGTTTCCTTTTGTTAACTTGTTTCTGTGTGAGCTGTGAGATTCTTTCAAGTGCTTCAACACCAAGATCCTGCAAAAGAATTAAAATATTTATACCAATTTATGTGATGTTTGATGAAAACAAGTGCTGTGCAAATGGTCTAATTACTTCTATGTTCCTTCTAAGGTTCAATAAATACAGTATTTACTAGTAAAAAATATTGTGTAATTAAACATTTAACTGCAATGTAAGGCTACATCAGGGTACAGTTTTCAACTTTATACTTTGTTAGTATATAATTAATAGTTAGAAATATTACTTAATTATTAGAAATATACAATCTTAACTTTGCAAAAAAAAGAATACATATAAGAACTAAATATAGCTTTATCCCTGATATAAAATTAATTACACATGATGACTTAATCTGACAAGTTGAATGTTGGTTTATGATACATATTTTTACTTGAGGTATGTACATGCAAAAAATGTTTTGTCTGAAAATAAAATCTTTGGTTTAAACAAATCACTTCTTATTTTTTATTTGGTGTATTTTTCTAGTAAGTGGAAAGTGAACATAATAAACTTTAAGTTATATAAATTAAGTAAAAATAACAACACTCCTAATTTTTTTTAATTTTCGTAATTTTAGGATGTTTTAAATCTAAAATATCTGTAAGAAATAAATACTATAAAAAACAAAAAAGGAATTGAGAATTCAATGTATTATAATATTTTCATTTTTAAAATTAAGAGCTAATATAAAATGAATACATTCTTACAATAAAAAAATTATTTTTTTGTAAATATGAGGAACACAACATAACCAGTGAAGAAATTAAAAGTTTAGGCCAAAATTACATAATATATATAAAAAAAGAACCATACTTCACACAAAATTGTTCTATATATAAAATAAGAGTAACAACTGTATACACAATATCACTACTCAATCAACTTAACTGCCAATCTAAATAGAGAAGTGGTAGCATCTCGACCTTTTATCAGGAGGTCCTGGGTTCAAATCCTGGTCAGGCATGGCATGTTTTATTCTTTACAGAATTCCATTATTTCCATATTCCCATTCATAACCTTTAAGACTTCTGTGGTAAATTAATGAATTAATTGATGAAATAAAAAAAAACAGTAATTAAGTAATGTTGTTTAATTGGTACATTAAGATAGTTCCTAAGAAATATATAATGAACATATAAATTATATAAACATATAATAAAGAAAAAAACTGTGACAAAATGAACAAAATAAACACCCAAAAAATTGGGAGGAATAGAACCAGTATGGGAATGCAATATGATGAAGACCAGTTTGATTTCAGGGAAAGCCCGGGTTTGTAGAAAGCAATAATAATCCTCATAAAAATGTTACCTAAATGGTAGCTGTAGTTCTTCAGAAATCATTTGATAAAGTTAGTGATAATATCTCTTATAACATAAAAGAGAAAATGATGAAATCACCTTCAGAGTGGAAAAGGATGAGAATGTAATGTATCTACCTATATTACTAATTTATTAATGTTTTTACTGAAGAAGAAATAAAGAAGTAAATAAATATTTGAGTTCTGAATAACAGTACAAGAGTGAAAATAAATACTCTAAAAGCCATAAAATCTCTAAAAAGAAACATCGGCCCAAACTACTGTAATATTTATTAAAAGGATGAGATGAAATGTTTTGTGAACCATAAAGTTATATTTTTAAAACTTTTATGATTCTAGTCTGTTTCCCAACTTGTGGAAATTATCAAAGATTATACCAAACCTAAAGATGATTCCTCTTAAGATGTTATTATCTTTTTACCAATATCACTGCAGTGAATTCTGGCTAAAATCTTTGTAAATCCTATTTTTAATCCCTTACTTTCTCAAGTGTTGTCAGTAATATCAAGTACGCAACATGGAATGTTCCAAGAAGCTCAACTACTTATTTAATTGACATCAATGTGGAACAGTAAATAGTTAACATTAAAATAAGCCAATTCTTGTTTTAAGATAACTAATATAAATCGATACCATTTTTATAAGAATAAAATTTTTGTAAACTATTATATCCATGAAAATATTTTGGACTTGATTAACCAGATGCGTGAATTAGGTATAATTTTTACTTTAGCTCTTAATAACAGTGTTAATAGTGTAACAATGAGGGAATTTTGTGGTAAGGTTCTGATTTTTACCAATTATTCACTGATTAAACATTTTTAAAGCTTTAAAGTTGTTTTACCATCTTTGGTCCAGTCTAGAACACTATAAGAGGTCTGTAAATAAATTAATGAGCCTGGTTCAGAAAAAAAATTTATTTACAATCCAGTTATACATGGACTCTACATCTTTGAAATAGGTCCCTTGGGAAGTCACGCAATGGTTTAAATGGTTTTCCCACTCATAATAGCAGTGTTGGAACTCAGAAACCGAAATAAACATCCTTCAAATGGTCAGTTACATTTTTTTATGTTTTCTACTGTTCCAAATGGTGTCCTTTGAGGGGTTTTTTAAAGTTGGGAACAGGAAAAAGTTGCAAGGACTCGAATAAGGTGGTTTAGGAACTAGAGGAATGTTTTTCTTTGTGAAAGACTCATTAATTGAGAGTGCAGTGTGACAACATGCATTGTCATGATGCAGCATCCAGTTGTCTTTGATGGCTGGTGTCACGCGGGCAACTCTTTTCTGCTGTCTTTCAAGAATTTTTGGGTAAACATATTGATTTACAGGCTGTCCTGTAGGCAAAAATTCCTTATAGACATGCCATTTCTAGAAAAGAAACAAATTAACATGATTTTGATTTTTGATTGCTCATTTTTGATTTTTTGGGTTGTGGTGAGTTTGAAGTGTGCCACTCCTTGCTCTGGCATTTTGTTTGTGGGTTGTACTCAAATATCAAAGATTCATCACCAGTAATAACAATTTAAAAAAAAATCAGGATCACTTTCAATTAGCCCTAGAAGATTGTGGCACACTTACACCCTGTTGTTCTTCTGTTCTACAATGATGTTTTTTGGGACCAATTTTGTACAAACATTTTTCATGTCCAATTTGTTTGTCTAAATTTGATGGACTGTGGTATAGTTTAAGTTCAATTGTTCTGCAATTAATCTGACAGTTAATTGCCGGTTGTACCAAATCAAGTCTCTGATACGCTCAACATTGTCATCACTTTTTGACATTGTCTTCCAGAGCGCGGATCGTCGACAACTAATTCATGGTCATTTGAAAATGCTTTAAACCACCTAAAACCTTGGGCTTGTGACAGAACATCATCACCATACGCCGTTTTCAATTTTTAAAAGGTTTCAGTAGTATTCTCACTAAGTTAAACACAAAACTTGATTCCACAATGTTGCTCATTAGTATCAGTCATTTTTGTAACGCACAACATGAAAAGTTTGTTTACGTCTCACATGGCAACAATAGACTAAAAATATTAATACCTAATATAAATTAGCTGTTCATATAACCATATGTTTACTAGTAACTTTACAGTGATGCTCCTTAATGGGGATTATCGTTGATAACATGTGCGCTGAGGGTCTGCGGATCTCCCGGCACGCCTGTAATGAGTATGTTCATGTCATCAACGAAGCCAATCTCAAGTTTTGGCAAAACTCCATGTGTGAGTTGCAGCACAACCCCTGGCAGCTTACAAAGTTACCGGCCAAAGCAACTGCACGTGCTGTCCAGTGTTTGATGCGGGTTTGGTGGTTGTGACCACACTTTAACATCTGTGGTGACTTACTAGGCATTCCTGAATACTATTTCCAGATGCCCTGGAGGGTGAAGCAGAAGTCGGCATTAGGGCAGGTGAGACATCATTCCCTGGTGTAGGGGCTGTGGATCCCGTTGATATAGACCGACTGGTTTCTTGAATGGCACTGAGAAAGGCAAAAGGGATTGAACAACTGGACCTGGATATTTTCTATCATCTGCTGCCTGGCAGCCGCTTGGCAGGCTGTTCTCAAGATGCCTAAGCTGGGGTTGCTTTCCAACTTGTTGGAAGGTGACTTTGGAGAGGGTGCTCTTAAAATCAGGAAAGGATCCGAGTGAGGTCAGCAGTTATCGACCCATCAGGCTCTTGCCAATAATCGGCAAGTTGCTTGAAAGACTGGTTATGGAACAACTCTGGGAAAACATAGATATGAACTCACTTCTAAGTAGAGGCCAGTATGGCTTCATGAAAGGGGTTGGCACCAAGGACTGCATCTTAAATACTATTGCCGAGGTGGAAGGCACCAACTGTAAATACATTTTGGCAATTTTTATTGACATAAAGGCAGCATTTTCTTCCTTCTGTTGGAGTTCTGTCCACTATGAGTTGGATCGGCGCAATGTTCCCATAGCCCTGCAGGCCGTAGCACGTGACTACTTGTCCAATTGCTTGGCTGTTTAAGGATGCGCACCTAGTTGTGGAAACGTCTGTCACCAGAGGACACAGGATCCGTTCTTGATACCTTGCTGTGGAACCTAGTATTTGATGGATTTTTGGGACTGACATTCCTGGAAGGGCCCATGGCCCAGGCTTTCGCCGATTACTGTCTCCTGTTAGTTCGTGGTAACTCATGACTGCAGCTAGAAGACCGAGCACAGGCGGCTTGGCTTTGTCAACTGCAGAGGGTTGGATGGACATTCAAAATTAAAAAATTTCTGTGCCCAAGACGAAGTTTATGCTTCTCAAGGGTGCAGACATATTATCATACAGTCGTAACCCCTGTATTAAGTATAAAGGCTGTGAAGTCAGCCGAGTTCATAATTACCTAGGTATTTTGTTTGATGAGAAGTTGTTGTTTAGCAACCACACACATTAGGAAAGTAGTGGAGGTTGCCATCTCTATGATGCAAAAGCTTGGGAGAATTGCTTGAAAGGATTACGGACTGTCGAGCCATCATTTGTACATGGTGTACCGAGATGTTTTTGAAAGCATGACCTCTTACGTGACATCCGTTTGAGTGCATAGATTGGAAAGAAATTGAGCACTTACAAAAATTTAAGAGTGCCCAGTGCAGAGCCTTAATTGTATGCACTGGTGTTTTTAAAACTACCTCCTACAGGGCTACAACTGTGTTGGAAAAGGCTCTTCCAATCTATTTAGTGTTGAAAGTTTGGGTAGCCATGTGGAAATTGGGAAGAGGCAGGGAAGCCATGTGGTATTTGGGATGTGGTTTCGAGCTGTGCCTGTACCAGTGCGGAACGGTGATAAAAGTAAAGTATGCACTGGTTCTAAATTTCGAATAGTTGCCCATCTCCCACCTGTGGAGAAGGCTTTACAGCCTCACGATGGAAGCATGACAACAAGAATGGCATGCTGTGACTAAGAAAAGGTCCTTATATAGATTTATACAGGATCTGGGGGGATGGTATGCCTCTCCTTTGTTTTTAAGGATAATGGGAGCCCGAGTCCTCTCCAACCATGAAAATTAAACCAATATTTGTTTTGGTTCCGTCTGGCAGCTGATGAGCTGTGCATCTGCGGGGAGTTCCAGTTGAATGAACACATGATGTTTGACTGGCCAGCTCTTGGGGAGGCCTGGAACTTAGGGTCAAGGGGAAAATTGGCCACTCACAAGCGGCGCGTAAATTGGTGAGAGCCGCATTGTCGGACCATGTGGGAGGTCCTTGATGTCGTTGCTTCGTTCAACCAACAGTAGTTTACCTAGGGGATAAGACTTCTACCGCACTGCTGTAGGAAGCTAACTGAGAGATATGGCTGGCTACCAGCCAGATTAAGGCTCCAAGTGCTTTAATGGTGGACCGGTACTTGCTGGCATTCAGCGGTAGGTGTGACAAGGAATTGCTGTCTTTGACAAGATAAATTTAATTATCGATAGTCATATATGTTTTAGTAGTTGACGGGGTGCACCTCCCCATTTTAGTTATATATAACAAGTGGGCGGTGGGACACGCAAGCGAGTGGTGTATAGTACCATGCTTCTCCACTCATGCTTTTAGGTTAGCTCTAGGAGCTAGTTAGGACACTGGTTGCTAAACTGTTTCAAAGCTCAGAAGCTGTTTGTGGCACACACATTCGGTCTTATATTTTTGGGTGCCTGAATGGGGTGGTGGCAGGAGATATGCAAACCAATACCTAATATAAATTAGCTGTTCATATAACCATATGTTTACTAGTAACTTTACAGTGTTGCCACTTCGGCTGCCAAAAAAACTAACCTCATTACTTTATTTATAGATCTTGGATGGCTTGTGTTTGATTTCATGATTTCTTTTCTTTTCATTATTATAAACAGAGAGGTTAGCTGTAGTTATTTGAACAATTTTGAATTTAAGCTGGTGAATTTTTTACAAACTTTTTATATAAAGTAAAATAATATATTAAAAGTGCTAGAAATTAAAAAGCAACTGATTATGATTTCTATATTATGGTACTCTATATTATGATGAAAATATGACAAAGTTGAGAAAGATTTAAACAACAATAGAGTAGTAATACATTGATATTCCATTCAGAAAAAGTTGTTAAGGTGTAACTTGACAGATTTATCATATTAGTAACCAAAATTAGAAATCTGGAGAAGTACCTAAGATTTTAATAAAAGCATATGTTTAATGTACCAAACGAACCAAGAGAAAATAAATAAGAATACTGCCCCATACATTTTATTAGCTTATACTTGCAAATTACTAACTGCAATTTATAAATGAATAGAATGCAATTAGGATGATGGTGAACTACATTGAAACTAATTCAATTTCAGGAAAATCATGGAAATAAAACAATTTATTTAGCCCTCACTATTCGTTTTAGAAGACAGGATGAAGAAAACCAAAGCTACTAACATGGTATTTATTGATCTGAAAAAGCATTTGTATTATAACTAGTTGGGATATTAATGCCTGAATGCAAACAATACTAGAAAGAAAAAAAATTACGATAAATATAAAAAGTCAAGAGATTTAAATGGAAAACCTTGAAGTGTACTGAAAACATTCCCTCAAAAATCAAAAAGGATAAATCTTTGTCCTACATTTATTTTATTAATTTTTCGACTTTCCACATTATTATTATACACTATAAAGTGAAAATTGCATCCTTCTTCCCAAATTACTTCATTAATTCTAATTTAAAATTAATTCATAAAATTTCACATTTTCAAAAATTACATCCAAAATCTCAAAATTTGAAAATATCCTGTTTTATTTTTTTTTTCGATCTTTTCATCTTATAGTGAATGCAATTTTCTGTATTTAGAATGAAAAAAATATATAATAAAAATAAATAAAAAATATAAAAGAATAATAAAGCACGAGGCTTGGCAGATAAATTTTGCACACTAGCGTGCTACATGGAGACAAACGGTACTATTGAGTTGGGCATGGCAGCACATGATAGCTAAAATCCCCTCCCTCTACAAACCTGTAATAATGCATTAAAATCTGTTTACCAGTTTTTTTTTTCAGTAACAGTTAAAATGGAGTCGAGTATGGTCAATATGTCAACGGTTAAAACAGCATGCAATGATAACATTTTTAACAGCAGAAAATGTGAATTCTACAAATATTTTTTGTTTAAAAGCGGTTTATGGTACTGAAGCTGTTGACAGGAGTACTGTGAATAGGTGGGTGTGAAATTTAGTGAATGTGAAGTTGGTAAAGCAACAATTGAGGACGCACCTTGCAGCAGACAACCAGTTTCTGTGACATGAGAAACTTCAAAAGGAGGTGGACAATTTACTTCAAAGTGACTGGCAAATCATTCAGCAATGCATCATTATTAAGTTAGGCATATCTAAATAACGAGTAGGCCATATTATCGAGCAATTGGGTTACTGTAAAATCTGTGCACGATGGATACCAGCCAAACTGATGGACGAACACAAGCAGCGTCATGTTGAATGTTGCAAAGAACTTTTGCAGTGCAATCGTGCTGAAGGAAACAACTTCCTTTTCAATATTATGATCAGGGTTGAAAGTTGGGAACATCATTACAACCTAGAAGAAAAAAGACAAAGCTGGAATACAGTCATTATGAATCGCCAAAACCTAAAAAATTCAAAATTCAAGCCTTGGTGAAAAAACTACTTTTGATGGTGTTTTGGGATGCCAAACATCCCAAATGTGACTGAGTATCTGGAGCATGGGACGACTGTGAACTCTGAATGGTAAATTGAGCTGTTAAAACACCTCAGAGGATGAGTATGTCAGTTCGAAAGACCACCATGCCTATAATCTTACAATATGACAATGCCTAGCCTCACACATTGCACGCCACTACAGAGGCTCTCTGCAAGCTGAAGTTTAGCCTATTCTGCATCCTCCATACTTGCCAGATTTGGCTCAGTGTGACTTCCACTTCTTCCCTCACCTCAAGAGCAATCTCAAAGTTAAATATTACACCACCGACGATGAGGTGAAGGAAGCTGTGGCTACTTGAATCTGAGATAGACCGCCAGAATTTTTCAGTGGTGGAATGCAAAAACTTGTCACACGTTGGAAAAGTGTATCAGTGTAAACGAGGATTATATTGAGAAATAAATACTGCATTTTGTAGTTAAGGTATTGTACATGCATTCTTTTTCTTTTTTTTTTCATTCCAAAATCTCTTTTCATTCCCATATAAAAATTTATCAGCCAAGCCTCGTAGAAAGAAATATAAACTAAAAAATGCAGTTCTTATAATTCTATTATTTCATTTATAGTTCATAAATTACTTATTAAATGAACTGACATGTGAAAAAAATTTTAAGTTGGAAATAGTGGCACTGTTAATGATTTTATAATAAAAATTCTAATTTTTGCTGTTTTTACCATAAAAGATGGCATTCATAAAAAATATTTCAGAACCATTAAAGCACTGAAATACTACCATTTAAAGTTCCTAATGTAGAGTGTCGTTTTACTACAACTATAATTATTAATAATGAAAATACTATATTACCACTTTTTCATGTTCTACATCAAACTGCTGTAATTTAATTGATGTGATTCCCATACTGGGATCAGCTGATGGAGTATTACTGCTATCTACATGAAGCGGATCTTTCTTTTCTGGTGATGATGAATATGATTTATCAACATCCTATAACATAAAACAATAACATTTTACAGAACTACATAAAAATGTGTTTCAATTCATTTACCTCTCATGTATACATTTTTAGACAATCTGTATGGTATGTATCAGTTAATGACAACTAAAGATGAAAAAAGAGAATCAGAAAGATGAAGAATACAACTCATATTCTCTCGAATTCAACTCGGCGAGTTAAAAAAAAGACCAAATATGTGTAATAAAAACATTATTAATGTATTTGCGTTATATAGTTTTTGTCCCTTCAAAGTAATCCTTATTGAATGCAATACAATGCTACAAATTTTTCTTCTATTATTGCAGATGGCACGCAGCTGTTGAATCATATTTTTGTCAACTTAATTTTTATGGTATGAAAATAAGGTCCTTTTGCAATTACCTTCAAATTGGTAAATAAGTAAAAATATGTTGGAACAAAGTGTCAAGAGTAGGGTGAGTGAGGCACTATGGTTGTGTCATGTTTTTCAGATAATAGCAAATAAGTGATAGATGAGCTGGTGCATTGTTATGGGTGGAACATCCAACTGCTGTTTTCCCACAATTCAGGTCTCTTTCGGCATACATCATCAGTGACATATAACTTATATTTAGAATTCCTTGTTTACTGTCCAACAAAATGGAATGAATTCACCACATACCATGTCTTTAAAGAAAAAAAAATATACCCCAACATGTTTGAAATATTCGTGTAGACGTTTTTGGTTGGGGTGGTCTTTTCTTTAACCACTAGACAGCTGCATGTTGGTTTCTACATTGTGCCCAAAAACACAAGAAGCCTTATCTACTGCTACAAATTTTTTAAAAAGTTTTCACTGATATTCCACGATCAAGAAGGGCTTGAGTGATGTTAATATGATTATCTTTCCAATCATTGGTCACGAAATGCAGCAAAACTTTTGGGCACTGGAATGCATGCTTTTCCATTAAAATTATGTGGCATGGTCCTCTGCTGATGTCCAGTTCCTCAGTAATCTCTTGGACAGGTGATCTTCAAGAACCATAGCATGAACTAGATCAACACCTGATCATTTGTTGATGTGGAAGGTTGTCCAGTTCTGGGGTCTTCATTGGTCGATGTTATGCACCTTTGGAATAACCGAACCATTCATTAATCAAGCATTTTAATTAAATGGGTTTCTGAAAGTTTTATCGAGTTTGAAGCAGAATTTAACAAAACTACATTGACCTTCAAGATTTTTCAGTTTTATTTTGTTTAAAATCTGACAAGATATTAGTATATGTTCACTCCAGCTGTTTAGGGAAAACTTAGGCAATGTTTTGAAAGTTGCCGATGACCAATGCCACTTGTTGGTGGCACTATTACACAAGTTCTTTTTTTTCATTAATTTCATTTTTAAATAACAATAAGATGGGTTAAAAATGCTTGAAATGGAAATTTCAAAGAATGAATGATAAATATAAGGAAAATATAACATCTGAAAAACTAATAAGGTGGATTATATAATGAGAAATTGTCAATTAAATATCAGAAGGAAGCAAGCGTACAGTTTAAACCATAACACAAGAAAGATAACTGTAAAACAAGAGAGAAATTTATAAAACCATTCTTACGAATGATACCAAAGAAACATGAAATGAAACCTAGTAGCAAGATTTACATGATCAGATGTCAGACCACCTTCTGTCTTGACAACTGGCACAAACAAGAATTTTGTTTCCTCTGTTTCATCCTTAATTTCTAATTTAATTTCAGAGTGTAATGGATCTTCATCTATAAAAGTATTACCACTAGGTACATCCATTATCTGCAATAAGCAACAATTTATTAATTTAAACAGATTCTGTAACAGAAAAAAAATTAAATAAGAATAACCAGATTACAGAAATACTTGGTTCTATATCTTTTGCTATTATTTTTTTAAATAGAAATTTGTACCATAATATTTTGGCTATAGAAATTATTTTGTTGAATTTTTCATGTTGTGGTACAATTCCATGTTTTATTTTGGTTATCTTTGGAATGTCATACAAGAATCATGGGCCTTTATGAATGATAAATTACAGCACCACCTGTCTTTTAACACTACAATGTTTTTTTTAATATTACTTGTAGCTATCTACATTAGCGGCATAGAGCATTATCATACTTAAGCCATATAAATCCCTATATCTCTACCATAATGGAAATGCATAACTTTTTATAAATTTCAGAGACCTGTATTGCTGTTATTTATTTTAAAAGAATATTTTACTACTTCACAACAGAAAAAAAAATGTTTAATGTATATTAATTTTATTGATATTCTTAGAAAATATACAACTGAAACTGATATTTCCATTATTTAGGTATAAAGTTCATGACAAAGAATTAGTAGATCACTCTCGTCTTTTCCAGACTATTAGCTCTAATTTATTATGTTAACAAATTACAAAATTAAGCAATTCTACATAGATATGCAGTGAAATAAATACAGTGGTACAGGACTTTGGGGACCTGTATGTGTTTTATGCTTCCAAGATTTAACTGAACTTAATATTGCACTTATTTAAAAAATATGATATTGAATCCAAATCTTAAAATATGTGTGCTAAACCATGGGAGAGTTCAGCATCAGAGAAATACCCATAAAGGCTCTGTGAACTTGTACCACAGTCAGCTGTTAATATATTAGTGAAGTCAATAACATACCTCAAGCACTTTATTTGAAATTGAATGAAGATTTCTGGCAACCCTGATGCATATATATTACTAATTAAAAATCTTATCTTAAATAACTAACAACCAAAACAGAAACAGTAAATGATTAACTTACCAAGTACTACCTAAAATGTTTTTCGAGATAATACATCATCACACATATTTGTAAAAATCAACATATTGATTTAAAATAATAAAAAATCCATGCTACAAAACAAATATCATTAATAAATCTGTTTTCTATCCCACGGATTGGGGAGGTTATCTGCTACTATGGAAAATGATATATCATTAATATCATAATTAGCTCTGAATATGGAACAATTAGAATAAGTAGTCAGGCAGTGTGGTGGGGTATTGTCAAAGAGGAAGAGACATTACCCATTTAAGACATTACCAAACATTTATTCAAAGACGATAAGGTCATTGGGGTACAAGCATGTATCAGTTACTTGGAAATAAGCAGACATATTCCTTGTGCAGAAGCACACGTCACTGAAAAGTTGTACAAGGGAGCAGCATGTCTTGGTATAAGAAAGTATTTTCCTAGTTTAAAGAGTTTATTTTATGCTTTAAAATTGATTTACTGGATATGAAGTTTGAATGTGGAGGGATAAAGTTAGTAAATGCTGATATATAATTACATATTCTATGAGTCTACATATCACTAATCATTAATAAACTTTTTGAATTGTAATGAATCTGTTTTAAAAATCAAGACTTTTAATAAAATTGTTCAATATTTTAATAATGATAATAAAAACTTTAGGTTAAATGACCTATTAACTAGTTAAATTTTTTTCCAAAGGGTTTATGATGCTACAAAAGGAGTTACTACCTTCTGCATGTCAAGCAGAAAGCTTGAGCAGACATCTCAAGGGGGTAAAGCTATGGTCTGTTATAATCAAACCAATTTAGATTTCAGCTCGTTTTTTTATATATAGTTGTTTCAATATGAAACAACATGTGTGCATCAAATTATCAAAAAATCAGGGAAAACAACTACAGAAACCTACCAAATATTACTAGTGGGTGACAAAAATGTGACCATGATATATTAATGTATTTTTAGTGGGGTTCAATATCACTCAAAGTAACTAAAGCAAGAGTTGAATGTGATTAACATTCTTCAACAAGGTGCAATCAGAAAGACACATAACCAACTAGGATAATTACTATCTCATGGTCATACTGCATAGCAGTAATGAGTACAAATTTCATTCTGAACAGTTCAAAACATAATTATTAATTAAACAACGAAACTATGACGGCAGCCAAGTTTATTTCAAAATTTCTGACTGTTAAGTTAAAAGGGATATCAAAAACTTAAATAGTTACAAGGAAATTCAACACACTTCAATTAAAAACTGCAAATTTCAAATTATAATATTTAAAAGTATTTTAATTTTGATGGCCGTTAGAAATTCGTTGATGTTATATTTTCTTCTTTCAATTATGATAATACTATTACAAACCTGAATTTGTTATATATTTTAATTTTTATATTCTTTTTACACACAATTTATATACATTCTTTTGTTAATAATCTATTTATTTTATTTTTTTATCAGTTCATATAAAAAGAAAGAGTTCTTAAGGCATGAACCAATTAGTAATTATTATGATGATATTAATATAAAAGAAAGTTTTGATGATTCATGCTTACAACTAGATTACAACAGTATAAGTGAATCTATGGAGTCAAAGGATTTATTTATTACATTTACATAAAATTTATGTTTTTCATAAAATTTTGAGCCACATATCAAAATAAGCTATGATATGCTAGAACAAAGCCGATTATTACAGGCTTCATAATTTTTATTTTTATTATAAAATACTCTATTCCTCTAACTTTATTTTCTGTTTAGCCATTCTTGTACGAATTTCACTAAAAGTAATTAAAAAATAGGTCAAACTAATATGGTGTGTATGTATAGAACTTAAAGGTTTTTTTTGGGAAGGATGAATTGAGAAACAATTCTGCAGCTGAAATTGTACTGTCATATATGAGACTTAGCTGGTGTTGCTCACACTGTTATCTGGAAAGGTTTTACAGAAGAGTTCCTATCGCTGACAAACTGCAGGATCGGTAAACTATTAAAGAAACGCTAAAGTATATCCTGGAACTAATGAAGCAAACCCTGTTGAAGAAAGGGAAAAAATCTTTCAACAGAAAGATGGTGGACTATTCTCATTATGGTATTTCAAGAAGGGTGTGGATTATCAGCACTTGCCACACAATAGAAAAGGACATTTTTACTGATGATAGAGGCCAGTCTGCATAAAAAGATACAAATCCATTAAAGCCACCAGACCAAAAACATCAACAGATGTATCCATTCGTTGATCATCACTTTGTAGAATGGTGGTGAAAAATTTGCATCCCTCTTAATGATTTGCCAGTGTACTCTACAAGGATTTAAACAGAAAAAGAATCCTTGTTACAATTTGAGATAAATGCTAGTAAATTCTACTATTATGGTTAATGGCTGTGGGTTACACGCTTCTAACTACCAGGCAAAACTGCTAAGTAATTTTCTAACATTTATTCATCTTTTTTCACTGATATGCATTTTATATCCTAAACAGTAAAAAAATATAATGAAATAAGTGACAATTTAACATTTATTAATGTGAAAAATAAGTTATTTATAATTTTTTTTAATTTTACCATAGTGAATAAAACTAAAAACATAACATATTTTGCAATATCATTTTCAGTGGGAAATTATGAGGAAAAATATGATGTATCATCTTAAAACAACAAAATGTAATTCACTTATGTAATGTAAAAACTGACATTTTTGTAAAAAAACCATATCATCTGAGTGAATGAATATGAAGATTAGCAGTGCTGAGTCCTGATCAAGTTGAGATAAGTCTAGTGTTGAGTGTATGGCAAGTGCCGATCCAAATGCACACCACTCTTGACACACCATGTCAGGTGTAGTACACTATCTTTCAAGTGATAGATTTGTTTCCCTTTCTTCAACTAGGTTTGCTTCATTAGTGCCGAGTTAAATATGTAAAAAAGAACATCATCTACAGATAAATCAGGTTTAAAAAGGCAATTGTTAAACCTGAATTTGTTACCTAAAGCAAGTTTTAGTCTGCAAGATTATGTTAGAATTTTTGATGGTAATTATGGTTATGTTACAACAAGTTAATGAAAATTAATTTATCTAAACTAACTTTTAATTAATATGCAGAAAAACACAGATGTGACTTATTTTCTTTCAGCAGAAAAAGCAGGTAAAGTCTATTTATTGTAAGGTACAAAAAAAATCTTATAAAATATTAATTTAAGGGAATAATAATACAAATAAACAATTTACATACTGGAAATAGAATTGTTAAAAAAACGTCGAAATGCTCCAGATAATTAATCAAATAAGTAATCTGTAGCAGAAACTAAAACACTTAATAAAGACGTAAAATTACAACCATCTCCAAGCAAGTTAAACTAAGTTCTTGAGTATTGGTGATAAATGTTATTAATCACTAGTAAATGACTTGCAGGTAAATATTTACACAGTATCTTTATTAAAGTAGTTTTTAAAATATTAACCTACAACTACAGAGTGATTCCAAATTACTCTGTAATCTCGCGGGATATGATTCTATAACGAAAAATGTATACATAAACATTAGTCAGAAAACTGTTCGTACGCGCGTTTCGGCTCGGGAAACATTTCACTATGTTATCTGATCCTTCAGTTAAATCAAACCGTACAAAAATCTTAAGCTACAAATCGAGGGCTAAATTTGGTGCTTCCGTTTGGTTTTTTTATCTAAGAAATTGAAAAAAGTGGTCCCAGACCTCTATCTCTCTTAGTTTTAAGAAAAACGGGGTAAAACACGAAAACGTTTTGTCGGTAAATACACTTTTTTATGTTTGGAATAAAACATAATTTACCAATTAAAATTTTCAGTTAACTTTGTAGAGAATTTTATTCTGAGAATATTGATGTAAATAACGTCTATTAGAATTAAATTCACATTAGAGAAGTTTAGCTTTAATTAGAAGCAAAACACACAAACTGGATAGGAAGAGTGATACGCCCGGGAAAGTATTATAATCGGAAAATGGACCGATTACAATACAGAAAAGTAAAACTATGAAAACACAATAACAATATAACTAACTATCTTACAACCAATACATAACAAGGCACAAAAGAAATAATTATATATAAAGTATTTATACACTAATAATATCTATAAAAATATTACTAAAACTTACAATAAAAAAATATTTATACCAGCATAAAAACCTAATATAAACAAATAATAAAATATTTAAAAATTAAAAATCTATGTGGAATTTATAAAATTAAATGAAATGATTGTGATAGTATTTACATACGAAAAACAAACGGATCCTTTAAAACTATATTTTTGAACATTATAGAAAGTACAAAAATAATAAATTAGGTTTATCTAATATGGCAGATCATATATTAAACAAAAAACATTCTATTTCCAATTTTAACAAAAATTTAGAATTATTAGAAATTAATAAAGATGATAAAATGAAATATATTAGGAAAATACATTTCGTATATATTACATACGTATATACGAGTATATATATAATTATTTTTTTAAAATCAATTCTTTTAAAAATCATACTCCTCTGTACTATATACAAATATATTTATTTTATTAGATCCACCAAAGTACAGAATAAATAAAGCAGGATTACTTACCTTATTCCACTATATACGTAGGAGCGCTTTCGCGATTTACTCGCATCATCAGCTGCATTACATATTCATCTCAAGTTACATTACAAAACTCATAAAATATAATTTATAAAATTATAAATTCATATATGTATGAATATATAATTAACAATATATATATATATCGTGCACTTATTTATTTAATTTAAAACCTTTAATATTTTTATTTTAGAATTTAAACTTCTATTCAGTTAAATTATAAATTAAAATATGAAAAATTATTTAAAATTAACATTAAAAATTAAATTCTAAATATTTTTACATATGTAAAAAAATTTGATAGTAAATTAGTTCAGTTAAATGGACAACATACATAATTGCTTTACTTAAAATTATTTTTATTTGAATTTTTTTTTTTATTTATGCTTTGACATCATATGAAAACAATTTAACAATGTAATTTTTAATGTTAAATTAATTAATTTTTCATATTTTTAAATTTTGTTTTAATTTAACTGAACAGAAGTTTAAATTCTTAAAATAAAAAGATTAAAGTTTTTAAATAAAATAAATTTATGCGTGATAATTTATTTTATTTTATGAAGTTTGTAGTGTAATTTGAGATGAATATATAATGAAGCTAATGATGTGAGTAAATCGCGAGAGCGCTCCTGCATTTATAGTGGAATAAAGTAAGTCATCCCACTTATATATATTTAATAATTAAAAAAAATTAATTTGATAAATCAGACAATGTTTGTGGGAGACAAGTCTTATAGAAACTGCAACAGGTAACCTCATATAAATTAGTACACAATTTTAATTTTTTAATATTTTTATTTTTAATATGCAGTAACGGAATTATTTTAATCATGATTGAGGATGCAGCATCCTGTGGTATTTAGGGAAGATATTTCTTATTTCAATATTCTGTGCTATTTGGTTGTGTATAAATGTATATTATGCATAGTTTTAAAAGAAATTAGTGACGAATTCTTTGTGGCATAATCGTTCAATTCCCGACAAAACAAATATTTTCTGCACAGTGGTTCACAGTTTGAACTGTCTTTAAAACATGCTCTTTCTTTTTTCATATGGTTCAAGACTTTCCTATTTATTATAAGAAAGAATTTATAGTTTTTCTGATGGTGTAAGTTTATTTTTTGTTTACATGCTGTGAGTTTAAAGTGTCTTTAATTATTGTCACAATAATTGACGTAACATTTGCATTTTCTGTTTTAATTATATTTTTAGTTTAAACAGATTAAAGTTACAAAAACTAAATCTTTGAAACATCAGGCAGCAACAAGGTATTGTGATAATAATCTGTGGTGTTTTCTTTGGGAACAGGTCATTAACACACATATTGGGGAAGTATTCTTGAAATATAACTTACTTACCCTGGATTAGAAATGCGACGTTCTAAGTACTTTCATCACCCACTAATGCAGTTTAAAATGAACATGTCAAACTCGCACTCTTGAAACAGGAAGTACATGTGCGTTTTTATGTACAAAAACAATTTACACATTCCAAGTACGTACAATAAGAATTCCATCAAGTTTAAAATATTTGGGGTTTGGTATTTTTATTAGTTCTGTTTTTAATTTCACGCAGTACGTTCGGTAATGCAGCAAGAAATAAAGGGTTAAATAATATTACGAGCTTATTAAGCAGTAAAAAAAACTTAGTATTGCATTTTTATATTTACAGTTAAATGAACATTAAAAATTTGTAAATCAAAAGAAAAAGTTAACTCAAAAGAATTATACGATAATAATCATAAAAAGTTTTTTTTAGAATGAACAATGCCTGTTTTTGCCGATTTATTCAATACAGTTGAACCACTTTAAACAAAATCATTTCTAACCATTTCTGTGCAAGAATGACTGACAGCAGCTCTTCGTTTTTTCAATTGGGAGAAGCTACGTATAAGGAATATATATCTAAAGTAAAGACCGCTGAGAAATTTCTCTCCTTAAGATTGGCGAACTTGTATCGTTCATGGACACGCTAGTAACGTACACATTGCATTATTGTCCGGCGATGAAAAATGGATTTCGTATTAAACGCCTGAGAAAACGGCAATCAAGTGAATTGCGTCATCCTCAATCACCAACCAGAACGACAAAGGTCAAGCCACAGCCATTTGTACGAAAACTGATGGCCACAATCTTTTAAGATAGGTTTGGCATACTCCTGATTGATTTCATGCAACGTGGAACGACTGTAAATGCAGAAGCCTACTGCGAAACTCCACACAAGTTGCGGAGCGCCATTCAAAATCGGCGACGTGAGGGGCTGACCTACGGCGGCTTCCTGCTGCACTATAATTGCAACACGTCCACATGTTGCGGGTCTGACATTGTAATTTACTGAGAACATTTGGAAGTGAAGTTTACGATCACCCACCATATAGTTCGGACTCAACTTACAATTACGATTACAAGTTGTTTGGGAAATTGAAAGAATTTTTGAGCGGTAACCAAATCGCGGATGACAACGAACTTAAAAATGCTGTTAATCAGTGGGTAAATGGATTGGCGACCAGAAGTATACCACGAGAGTATATTGAAGCTGGTGTATCGAATGAATTAATGTGGAGATTCTTTAGAGAAGTATTATAAGGTATGTAATTTAAGAGATATAAAAAATATTTTAAAATTTTTCTTAAAACGTTTTTTCAATGAAACTGTCTTTACTTTAGAGATAACGTCTCATAGAATTAAAGTTTGGGATAATTCTAGTTCTGCACAAACATTAGGATATGCTGTATTTGAAACATGTGTTGTGTCATTTGACGTTTTAATGATTATAGGAAGGTAAATAATTAATTTACTTTTCAAAAACATTACAGAATGTAGGAAAATATTAACAATTATTTATAATTTAAAATATACTACATTTTAATGTAATTCAATTTACTGCCTTCTATGTTCTCCATAGAATTCATCTCGGTGTAACACCAGCAACAGTCTGCCACCATCATGACAACTATGATGATTTTTCTTGATACCTCCTTTCCATTTCTTACATGTCCTGATGAAATCTTTCTCACCTATCTCTTTGCTAACGGCACCCAGAGAGATTTTCAGGAAAATAATCTACATGTGAATTTAGAAAGTAAACCTCATTGAACAGCCTACATTTTTGTACTTCTGCAGCATGTTCTCAACAATTGATGTGAAGTTCGGATCCTTCTGATTGCCCAGAAACTTGGTTACTACATCTTTAAAAGCTCCCCAGGCTTCTTTTTCTGCAATTACATTTGTTTCTAAAAATTAACATCTTTGAGAATTTTTCTCAGGTTCAGTAAAGACATCCTATTTTAGTATGGCGTTTGATAAAACTGGAAATAAAACACAGATGTATTATAACAATTACCCTCTTCTGGTAAGGCTTTGACAAATTGCTTCATCAAGCCTAAGCTGATATGCAAGATGGTAGGAGAACTTTATCTGGATATACGAGAGCTTTTCGGAGCACATTTTTGGTTTGTGGTTCTAATGAAGTTCTTTTTGGTCCATCAATCCTTATCCAATGATTTTTTCTGTCTCTGCTATCCCACTAACACAAAAAAATAAGGTAACTTCGTGCATTCTTGCTGTTCTAAGAGGATCGATATTATTTTGAGATCGCCACACATAATCCAGTTGTGATTGTCATAATTAACTTTATAGAGAAAGAATTCCAAATTATTATAACCCTCTTTTAAATGGACAGATTGTCTGATGGGTATTGATGGATATGTATTCCATTGTGAAGAACAAGTTTGAGGCTTCTTTTGGACGAATCTATGAACAGTATCCAATCGGTATGCATATGCAATGGTAAATTGAGTCAAAAGTCCATGTACATCAGTGCAGAAGACTAATTCTCCTTCTTCTGAAAAATATGGAAGAAAATCCTTTTCTCTGTACCTGAACCAGAAAAATGAGGTGCCAGCTGCTAGCAGGTTCTTCTCTTTAAACCTCGAACCAAGCAATACTGAATTTTCTTTCGTCACACATAAGTCTCGAACCAAATTTTTTTTAGCTGACTGTGAATAAAGCTTCGATGCTCAGCTATCTCCAAGTTCATACTCCTTGATGTTATCTTCATTTAAATCACATGTGGAACTGTCTATTTCAGGTAAATTTTCTGGTGAAATTGCACTGGTACGTCTGGACCATGAGGAACCTGGTACAAGGGTAGATGGTACATTGATAAACGATTCTTTTTTTATTTTTCAAATTGAAACCGTGAATACCAATCGCACAAAAGTAACAATCATTAGTATGATTTCGTGGCTCTCACCACACCACTGGAACTCCAAATCTGAGCGCTTTTTGTTCACCCTTTCACCACCATGTAAGCCCATCAACACAGGTGTAGCAAACGAAGTGGTATGCCCAAGTTTTGTCTTCATCCCCTATTTTCACTCCAAAATACGTGAGGTACATTTGTCGAGCAAAAGTTGTCATATTTCTTTTTTGCCTTTCCACCATTAACAAGGTATCAACACCATCAACAAATGTAACAAGGATCAGCAGAATTTTTGCAGCCTCTTAAAGCCATTTTGAAAATGGAAAGTTTGCTTTATGGTCTGAAAATATATTTTCCACCAACAAAAACACATTTGATCACCAGGGACAGAAAAAACAGATTTAATCACATTGATTGAAATATCTTTGACAAAGTGGATATATTATATTAATTTATTTTTTACAAATTTTGGAATTCCAAAAAAATTCTGACATGATGGAAAAAAATTAAGGTTATTTTCATATTCAGCGCTAAAAATACATAGGAATCAATTATCAAAAGTTAAAAAAATATTCTACAACCAAAATTTTGCAGGCTTGTGTAATTGGTATTTTATATATATATATATATTACATACATACAGTAAGTATCGTTTATGGTCATTGGATATAATGATATATCAGATATAGGGACCAAAAACTTGTCTCTTGGTTGTTTTGGTACGCTGTTAATACATACATACAGTATTTATATTTTTAATAATTACATCAGTTGTAGTGACATCGGTTATTATTACTTATTTTTCCTATAGTAATGCAAAATTTTATTGCTTCTAATGTCTGACGGAAATGACTCATCAGTAACATTCAGTTTTTAATCTTTTGCTGTGAGCAATCACATTATGCAGGTACAGTATTTTATTTTATGTATACAGTGTAATTCATTAAATAGTGGGTTTAATTATGACTGTTCAGGCACAGGGTTATTTATTGTGACTACTTTTTAAAATAGGGGACTTTAAATTTTTAAAGGTGTTTTGGACAGCTGCACTTGGCTCTGTATGGCTCACACAGCTCCTGACAGCTCACTCAGCTCTATAAATGCTATAAAAACTGACTCTGCACTAGAATAGTACAGTCTAGTTCCATCATCCAAAGATTCATTTGAGTTTGTTTCAAATGTATAATTAATAAATATAATAATATATATGATTTACAAGTTCAAGATTATAATAAAATTAATTTACATTATATTTGAAGTCAAGACTTTTATTTATTTGCATGAACTAGCAAACAACAAATATTTAAAATAATTTAAACCCATTCGAGCTATTAAACCAAGGTGGCATATTATTTGACATTTTTTGGTCCTCTGGCCATGGATTTTATCTGCAATTTTGAAGAATCATAATTTGGTCAACCTGTGGATATAATCTAAAATTTTTCAAGAATCTTAATATTCAACAAATTACTACACTAAAAGAATTTGCAATGATTAGATCTACATCATTTCCGTAATATCTTTAATTTAATACATTTAACTTACACTGTTTCATAATTTACGTGATAACATTCAATTCATTTCACATTTAATTACTTTATTAATAATTCTCATTGTTAATTTAATTTATTACTATTATTATTTTGGAAAAGGAACAATTAATTAAACAAAGAGGGTCAGTAAAGGCCTCTATAACTAGAATTGCCACATTTACTGACAAATTTGATCCTTTACAAGGTGCCTTGCAAATTAAGTTAAGGAATCTTCTTGATTTACAAGAAAGATAGGACATCATTCAATCAAAACTTGAAATGGATTTTGACGATTATGTTTTATCATTGGATCAGGAACAAGTTGAGGAAGACTTGTGTACTATAGAATACAAATTAATAAATAATACAGTTAATAAATAATACTAATAATGTTAAAAAAAAATCATCTAATACAGAAATTAATTCAGATACAATATTTAAACAAACTACAACCCACTGATATACCTGTGTTTAGAGGTAATGTGTTAAGGTCCCTCTACATGTGCAAACTTGTATGTACAATTGTGTTCATACATATAAAGCCTGCACAATGAGTTGAGACTTGTTGGAAAGCAAAAGTATGTGCAAACATTCATGACAGTGTAGAAAGGTGGAATTTTCAGACAACCTATTCTACAAGTAATAATCACAGATGTTCATAAAAAATTTACTGGCTACTTAATTTACTGGCTATGTTTCCCCCCAAAAATTTTGCAGGCATCTTAAGGCTGTGACAGTACGGCATACGCCTTCTGTAAAAGATTGGTTTGTGGTATAACTTTATCCTTTTTTGTTTTTAAAGGCAGTTCCTCATGAATTACTTCAGATTCCTAAAACAAAAACGGGAATATTTTTTTTTCAGTTTCTCAGTTCCGAAAAAGAATGGTTGGATATTGAAAGAGAATTTGACTTGTCTTGGAATTTCCTACACTACCTTGGAGAGTAAGATGGGAAATACATCAGGGGGTTGGTTAATGCCAATTACGAATTTGTTATGGTTGATGTGGGAGTTAATGGAAGAGTATCTGATGGAGGTGTCACTGAATTTACTATAAAAAGTTGATGGATAATGATATTCAGATTCCAAGGGCATCACCTCTGCCAAACAGTAGGGATAAAAAAACATGTACCATACATAATGGTTAGTGATGATGTTTTTGCACTGTCTTCTTACATAATGAAACCATTTCCAAACAATACTCTTCACAGGGATGAACACATATTTAATTATTGATTATCTCATGCAAGACATGTCTTGGAAAATGCATTTGCATACTTGCTTCAAGATTCAGAATTTTTCATACAATTATTTAAGGCCCAAAACTGTTGACATTGCTTTAGCATCATGTGATATTTAGAACGTCTTAGAAAGTTATATAAGTTTCTAAGATGTAGGATCAGGCAATCCTACACTCCAACACAAAGTTTGGATTTAAAAAATACAGAGAATGGGGAAATAAAGAGGAGTGATCATCAGCTTATGAGTCTTCATGTAAGCCATTACAAACATGCTGCAGAGGAAGCCAAGCAGCTGCAACAGTATTTTTTGAAGTACTTAATATTGAGGAAAAGATATTGTGGCAAGATTGAACAGCATAACTTTTTGTACTTAGTACAAAACTTAACTTTTTATTTATTTCAGTCATTAAATTTAAAAAAGTTTATAAATTTTTATAGTTAGTTTTTGCTATTGACTCTGTAATTACAGTAATTTAAAATATCATTGAAATAAATACCATATTTCAACATAAATTGTAAATAAATTTGTACATAATTATAAAGAAAAAAATTGTAAATTATTTTTTGAAATATTTAGAATGATTAAAAATAAGCATCCTCGCTAACATTTTCTCTGTTATTGTCTCCTTCCTCTACTTTACTTCTAGTCCATCCTCATTGGCATCCAAAGAGCATTTACTTTAAGTTGTATTTCCTGGTCCCCAATAAAAGAATAAGAAAGGTAAATAAAAGAAGGTAGTACAAGAGATGGGACTTATACACATCTTCAGTGAAAGCTCCACTGCGTTTTTGAGTCAATACCTTTTTTTTTAATTCTCTTCTGAATGTGGTTTGTGAAGAATTTATATTTCAGATGACCAGATCTTTATCAGCGCTTGGTTCAATTCCTTCATTTTTTCTACTATATCAGAGTAGGTACTATTCCATAGATCCCTATAGCTGTATTCCTTACTTTTTATCTTTCAAAGACAAGGGTAACTCTCATATAGCTCAATAAATTCTTGAATAAACTCTTTAGAATAATTTCTCATGTCACATATTTTAAATTGATTACAGAAAAAAAATGATCTGAAATAGTAGTAGAGAAAACAGCTAAGTATACACACCAACTACTATGCACTAAATGTTTGAGCGACAAAAACCTGTTTTGAATACCAAGAACATGTTTGTATGCGCAAAATTGTCATACAGGTTTTGTCCCTGGACAGATAAAACTGTATGCACACAATTATTACATCCAAAAAATATGATGAATGTACTAATCTAAGATGTTTGTACAAACAAAATGTCAAAAGTAAGAATATATATACAAGTTAAGTTATTTTTACATGTTGGTCATCTTGTTTGTACAAGCAAGTATTTTAAAACATTAAGCACATGTATTTTCAATATATGACACCAACATCTTCCATGAAGTAAGCATTTCATACATGATGATGCATTTAGTGACTTGTTTTTTACTTCTTCCTTGTTTTAGTTTGTACATACAAGATTGTATGTGTAGGGGGTCCTTTAGAGTGGCAGCACAATTTTAATATATTTATTGATTTAATACGTAATAGAGATGATTTAACTAATATTAAAAAATCACACTATCTACATTCTTCTTTAAAGGATGAAGTCTTAGCTATCATTAAAGATCCGCCAATAACTAACAAAAATTATTTTATTCCTCTATAATTATTAAAGGTACGATTTGATAACAAATATATAATTGCATTTTACAATGCTGAGCACTTTTTAAGATCAAATTCTATAAAAACAGATTCTGTAGCTACTTTATCAAAATTTATTAATGAAATTTCCTCAAATGTGACTTCGTTTGAAGCAATGCAACTTCCTGTAAATAAATATGAATTTATTGTCTAACATCAAAATTGGACTACAATACCTCAAGATTATGAAAGGAAAAATTATCAGATGAAAGGTTTCTCACCTTTAAAGATATTATCTGATTTCTTAACTCAAGACGTCAACTTCCTGAAAATATTAATGCATTTACTTCAAACATGCAAGTGAAAACAAAAAACGAAACCCAAAGGACAACGTTATAACAATCCAATCAAATCTTTTAACAAATGTTTTACCTTGAATTCTAATAAACAATTTAAGGGAAATAATGTTAGTTATTATTCAAAATTTAATTCTAATCAATGTTTGTTGTATAAGTCAAACCATCATTTACAACATTGTAAAGAATCTTTAAATTTGTCCATCAATGAACGCAGAGCCTTTTTGAGGTATAATAATTATTGTTTTGTTTAAATAAAGGCCATTCTATTAATGATGTTACTCAAAAAATTTATGTAAAGTTTGTATTAAAAAACATACTACACTTGTTCACATGGATAAAATTAATGACTAATTTAGATAGCAATAAGCCTAAAAGTAATATCTATTGTTCATTTAATAATCAGGCAAATGAAAATATAATACTTTTATTAACAGCCATATGAAACACCAATGGTATATATGGTAATCATCATTCATGTAGAATCTTATTAGATTCTGGTAGCCAGGCAAATTTTTGCATATACAAATTTGCATGAAAATTGGAACTCATTAAACTCCATTAATTGGAACTCATTAAGTTCCATTTCAAGCATAAATAACTCATTAGGACAATCCAAATACAGTGTTACACTTACATTACACTCGTTATAAAAATTTTTCATTCAAAGTGAAATGTGCTGTTTTATCTGATATCAGACAGCCTTCCATCAACCACATTAATATTAATATTCCTAGTAATATATTTTTAGCAGATCCCAAGTTCAACGTAGTAAATAACACTGACATATTGATTGGAGCTCAATTTTATTTGAGTCTTATCTTGCCAGGGAAATTCATTTAAAATCCTAGTAATCCTATTATTCAGAAAACTAAATTAGGATATATACTCAGTGGTTGCCTTCCTAATAACATTAAGGGCAACAATACTGTTGCATCTTTTCTTGCTCGTAACACTCATGAAAATCTCTCAACTATATTCGAGAATTTGTGGAAAAATGAAGAATTTATAAACAGCTACATTTGACACCTTCAAGTCATAAAAATAGTAATGATTTAATGTCGAGCACAAGTGTTGAAGTTATTAGTCATAGTGGTATTGTTAAACACAGTCGTACTAAAAGGAAAATAAAAATGAAATACCAATAAAAACTCATCAAAAACATTACCAATCAATGATGTTTTCAATGAAATTAGTGCAACAGATTATATCTAACACTAAATCAAATGATTCTAATAACAGCGTAAATACAAAGATGGAGTTGTTAAACAAGATGGTTTACAAAAATCGGTTAAAAGGTTAACAGTTAAAAGAAAATGAAGTACTAGTACACTACCATTAAAAATGTATTATCGATGATATGACTGTTGAAGAATCGATTGAATTACCTGTACAACAAAAACCAATTAGAAAGTTAAATTGTAGATGTCAGATGTTCAAATATTAAAAAAAAGATAATAGGCAGTCAAATGAAAGCAGTAAGGAATCTAACAGCTTGATATTAAGACGGTAAGTATAATATAAAAAGTACTAATGATAAATGTTTTAATGATAAGGAAGATTTTACAATGAGTAATTTAGAAAATAAAGACACTAACAAATTTAGTGATAATATTAAAAATTTATTTACAAAACAGCAATCATCATCTAAAATTAATGATAATGTGTTAGGCATGTGATAAAAAAATCATTCCAATTGAAAAAGATAAATTACATCAACAATGTAGCAGTGTACCAAGAAGCGTTAGAATGCTAGTTGAAGACTAACATGATAAAGTGGTAGAAATATCTGAAGCAGATACTAAGAAAATTAAAGTTGGAATCGAAGTTAATGAATGGGGATTAGCCAGGAATATGTGAAGTTGTTATACACAGCCACCATTTCTTAATAATATTAATACAAGTGGTATAGCCAAACACCTAATTTATATACCGGAGAAGAAAAAAAAATTAACCGAAAAAGAATCATTTAATTCAGATAAACCTGCAATAAGCCTCTGCAATACTCTGTCTGTATTGATAATATCGATGAATCGCTCAAAACAAATCAAATTATTTATGGAAAGGGCACAGATGGAGAAGCAGATGATGAATTGATACCAAAGAAAATAAAAATAATCAAAACTGTTAAATCAAACACTGATTTGATATGAGAGATCAATCTCTTGTCCAAGGACAGAGAATCAGAAATGATGGAACAATTCAGTAATATTATAACAGATGAATCGAAGATAACTTTGAAGACAGATTTAACAAATGAAAACAAAAATAGAAAAGTATACAAAAAAGGTTGCAAGCACTAAAAATATGAATGCTCAATTTGAAACATCTTCTAACAAATTACAAAATAATAATATTTATAATATTAATAATAATAAAAACACTAAACAATAATAAATTTTATATAGCACTTTTCATGTGTCTCACTACTAAAGCTATCCATTTAGAATTAGTTTCTGATCTGACTTCATAGTCATTATCTGCAGGATTTAAAAGATTTATATCATGTTGGGGTATTCCCACTCAAATCTTTTCTGATAACGGTTCAAATTTCCGTTCCACCAAAAATATACATTATAATTTTTATCAACTTTTAAATTCAGAAAAACTAAAATAAGACATTCAAGCATTTACTAGTACACAAGGTATAACCTGGTAGTCATTTATACCTCCCGTTTCACCCCATTATGGTGGTTTATGGGAAAGCACAATCAGAGGCATTAAATTTGAATGTACTTCGTGTAACTGGACAAACGATCCTTAATTTTGAGGAATTACATAGTTTTAACACAAATAGAAAGACCTGTGCATAAATTATGCCTATTACCAATATCAAATGATTGATTTAAATAATATTTTTTACTAATGCAATTATTTTCATACTATGTTCTAGTAATTACATTTGACTGTATTAACATTTATAATCTAATTTACATATTTACATATTTGTATTAATTTATTTATGATTTCACATCTATGTTATACATTTTATGATTATCTTTGGGAATAAAATTCCAGTATAAGATTTATGTGAATGTAATTTCAAACTGTTATATACTGCAATATGCAATTGTATTATTATTTATTTAAGCAATATGCATAATTATTATTATTTGAATTGCTAATTACAGATTGTTTTTTATGAGCTTTAATTACTTTATTATTATATCACAAATGAATGTAACTGCCTACCAATCACAAAAATTAACAATTTTATAATTCAATTTTGTAATTTCTTATCAGGTGATTGTCTGTAATAATTTCATTTACATTATTAAAAAAAAAAAAAATCATGATTTTTGGGAAGCAGTTTTGTTCAGACGCAGGGTTATTTAAATAAATGAAGGTTGGCATCCCTGCCAACCTGTGTACTGGTCACACAAATTCTGACAACTCACTCGGCTCCATTCACGCTATTAAAGCTGAATCTACACTAGAATAGTACAGTCTAGTTCCATCATCCAAAGACCCAACTTGTATTTGTTACAAACGTATAATTAATAAATATAATAATGTTATACACGATTTACAAGTTCAAGATTATAATAAAAAGCTCATGTCGAAGTACAAATTTTTGCTCCCCACTCTTTAGGCCATTCATCACACATGAAAAAATTGGCAAAAACATCAAATTTTTAATTTGAAGCATAACTTACAAATCCCCATCAAAGCTTGTTGTCAAATCCATTCTGAGATAATTTTTTTTACATATTTTTTATTTTCTAGTTTTTAGTCTTCGTAAGTTTATACTTCACAGCTGCACTAGCACACAGGTTTGAGTGTATTTAGAGAAAGATCAGATCGGTATGTTTTACAATGTGTAAGTGCAATCAAAACATAGGGCTAAACGATTTAATTTCCAGATAACTAAGATCTGGTCGATCAAGGGTGTACCCGATGTGTTAAACAGTTAGCCTTGACCTGCTGACACATATGCCGTTTGAATCCTCAAAATCAGACGAGTGGTTGCAGATATTACGGTGGCACCCCATCACATCCCCTCCTAATTTCTGAACAGTGCCCCCTGGGGCACTTGAAAATATCATCTGATGGGTACCACTGGGAATGGATGGAGTATCAATGAGTCAAAAAAAATTTTCAGAGCGTTAGGACCGGCCAGTTTCAAGATATTTGCAATTTTTGACTGAAAATTCAGATCTAGTTAAAAAGTACTAAATTTTCCCAAAAGTTCAGTCGTGAATTTTATATCCAAACTTACAGAAACATTTAGGTTATCTTTTACTACGAAAATATGCATGTAAATGAGGTTACATAAGTTCAAGGGGCATTTTTTCACATAGCAACTTATGGGGCATTTTAGCGACTTGAAAATGTTGCTAAAATGTGTTGTCATCAGGAGCAAACCTGTACGCAAAATTTCAGAGTGAATAGATAAGCGGAAGTGCTTCAAAATTTGACTGAAAGGTTCCGTACCATGAATCTCACATACATAGTCCAAGAGCAAGTTAATAAGAATGGTAAAATGTAAACTTGATCCAAAATTATCTGCTGTGGATTTAAATCAAGAACTAGCAGCCAGTGGAACGAATTTTCATGTGACAACTGTTAGATGCTGATTTCTTACACCTGGACGAAAAGCTTCGTGGCCAGCTAAACAGGAGCAATGTGAAAATATTGTGAATCAATGCACATGCTAACTGGACCAAGGAAGACTGAAAAAATGTTATGTTTTCTGAAGTCACATTTTTATGTTCAGGGGCAAAGAATTCTGTACATTAGAAAAATATCAGATGAAAATACACCACTGGCTTGTATCCAACAATTAGTAGAACATCCCCAGAAAAAATGTTTTGGGGGCTGTTTCACATTTGAAGGTCCATTGTTGATTACTTTCAGTAGATGGTAAATGGATATATCAAGGAAAGGGTTGTGACACAACTTAAAAGCAAATTTCCACAAGACAACAGAGTGGTTCCAACAAGAGGAAAAATTTCTTGAATGAAATATTAAAGTGCTCCCGTGGCCAGGCAACACCCCAGACTTAAACCCAAATGAAAATTTTTGGGTATTCAAAAACAACTCTCAAAAAGGAAATGTACCAAAAAAAATTAACTTCATTAAAGCAATAATATTGTTATGGTTTCAAGATGAAGAAATTAAAAATCTTAAATACTTAATATAGGTGGCAGGCCCCCTAGAGGGCCCTCCACCTAGGACTCCAGTCTTTTCTTTTTACCCATCCTATGGACCCCAGGAGCCCCACTCACTCATCGAAGTGGGATGCCGGAACATCACCACCCCTCCTGAATGGGGCTGTCTGCCCATCCCTAATCTACCCCAAATCGCGATCAGCTTCCTCCGCAAATTTACGACGCATTATTCTGCTCACCATAGTGCTTATTATGCCCCAATTCCGAAGGCTAAATAACATAGCGCCCGCGCAATTATCTGGTGTCAATCATCCGATGAATAGCTCCACCTCCAACTTCACATAATTCCACCTCGCACACCTGAATATGGTATGCTCCTGAGAATCTAGCTCTTCAAAATAAATGCACCGGTCAGAAGAATGCCTATGCATCTGGTGCAGATACTCATAACTACCATGGCCGATAGGAAACTGTGCGAGCTCAAAGCTCAACTCACCATATTTCCTACCAACCCATAGCTCCACCTGAGGGATCAAACTCTTAGTCCAGCTGTCTGGCCTGACACCATCCCACATCCGCAGCCACTTGTTCAGCAAATCCTTGCGAGCAAGACCCTTGGCTTTCCCTGCAGCTCTCTCCATGGCCTCATACACCACCACAAAAAATTAAAATTTTAAATTCATTTTATAATTGCTCACAAGTTTGAATATAAAATAATGAAGCTAAAAAATAAACTATGAAATAAAACAAAGCATATGCTATGTGTTGTACTAAAAGCATGGAATTTCTTGTAAAGATGAACTGACATAAGTCCACGCTCAAAGTGTCATAGAAATACTAATGCTCCAAGTATGTGGTGCATGAATCACATGAGCACACCTTCTGCTATTATGACATTTATCATTGAAAACTTGTGTAAACTTCTGTGTAGTGATCCGGGATTATGTTTACATAATTTACAATAAAATGCTCATAAAATATTGACAATTGCATTTTACATTTTTTAATCTCTGAAGTTACTTTTTCATTAAAAAAAAAAAAAAATCACCATCTGAAAAACTGATTCATCAGTTCTGTAATTCAATAATATTGACGAAGTTTTTCTTTCTTTCCAGTAAAAACTAGGTTCATTCATGAAGACCAAACTGAACAATACATATTTAAAGAGATTCTATCAGATACAGTATCACTTAATCAATATTTTTTTTGTCTTCAGTCATTCGACTGGTTTGATGCGGCTCTCCAAGATTCCCTACCTAGTGCTAGTCCTTTCATTTCGGTATATCCCCTACATTCTACATCCCTAACAATTTGTTTTACATATTCCAAATATTGCCTGCCTACACAATTTTTTCCTTCTACCCGTCCCTCCAATATTAAAACGACTATTCCAGGATGCCTTAATATGTAGCCTATAAGTCTGTCTCTTCTTTTAGCTGTATTTTTCCAAATGCTTCTTTCTTCATCTATTTGCCGCAACAACTCTTCATTTGTCACTTTATCCACCCATTTGATTTTTAACATTCTCCTATAGTACCACATTCAAAAGCTTCTAAATCTTTTCTTCTCAGATACTCTGATCATCCAAGTTTCACTTCCATATAAAGCGACACTCCAAATGTATACTTTCAAATATCTTTTCCTGACATTTAAATTAATTTTTGATATAAACAAATTATATTTCTGACTGAAGGCTCGTTTCACCTGTGCTATTCGGCATTTTATGTTGCTCCTGCTTCATCCATCTTTAGTAATTCTACTTCCCAAATAACAAAATTCTTTTACCACCATAATCTTTTCTCCTCCTATTTTCACATTCAATGGTCCATTTTCATTATTTCTACTACATTTCATTACTTTTCTTTTGTTGTTGTTTATTTTCATGTGGTAGTTCTTGCGTAGGACTTCATCCATGCCATTCATTGTTTCTTCTAAATTCTTTTTAACTCTCAGATAGAATTACTATAACATCAGCAAATCGGAGCATCTATATCTTTTCACCTTGTACTGTTATTCTGAATCTAAATTGTTCTTTAACATCATTAACTGCTAGTTCTATGTAAAGATTAAAATGTAATGGGAATAGGGAACATCCTTGTCAGACTACCTTTCTTATGTTTGTCAATTATTACTGTTGCTGTTTGGTTCCTGTAACTGTTAGCAATTGTTCTTCTACCTCTGTATTTGAAACCTAATTTAAAAAAAAAAAATACTGTACATTTTACTCCAGTCTACATTACCAAATGCTTTTTCTAGGTCTAAAATACAAAGTATGTTGGATTTTTTTCTTTAATCTTTCTTGTACTAATAATCTGAGAAAATTGCTTCCCTTGTCCCCTATACTTTTCCTGAAACCAAACTGGTCTTCTCCTAATACTTCTTCCACCCTCCTATCAATTCTTCTGTACAGAATTCTAGTTAAGATTTTTGATGCATGACTAGTTAAGCTAATTGTTCTGTATTATTCACATTTATCTGCCCCTGCTTTCTTTGGTATCATGACGATTACACTTTTTATGAAGTCTGATGGAACTTCCCCTTTTCCATAAATATTACACACCAGCTGCGCAGTATTCAGGAACTGAGTGATGATGATATGGACGTTTAGGTCGTCCTGACGTATGCCCTTAACAACTACTGAAAGAGGAAAGAGCTGCTGCCCTCTTCCAGGAATCATTCCTTAGTTTGGCTCTCAATAGATACCTTTCCGATATGGTTGCACCTTCGGTCCAGCTACTCTGTATCACTGAGCACTCAAGCCCCCTCACCAACGGCAAGGTCTCATGATTCATAGAGGGAGTTGTTCAATATAGTTAAGAGAAATAATTTAGCAATTTACTGCTTTGGCTGATTTTAATAAATAGAATTAATTTAAATTAATATATCCAGACTACTTCCACTGGCGAGGCCTGCAAGGGAATGAGGCGTTGGAGGGTGCCGGGTTGGACAGGTCTGCGGCTGAGTGCCTTGGGAGCCCTTTCGAGCATGAGTGGGGTTGCCTTGGTGCGATGAGGCCATGGACACTCCGCTCTGGTGTCTGAGGGCATTGCTCATGTTTTTAGTGATTATGGCTGAAGGTCACGTGGGTAAGTAATAAGTTGGTAAGCAGTTGAGTTGTGTGTGTGTGTGTGTTAGATGGTGGGTGTGAGTTTGAGTACTCTGGGTGGGATAATAGAAATTTAATTAACTGTTGAGTTTGCTTTGGTGGATATGTTATGTCTTATGGCCATGTCTTCATAATTGTTGTGTGCATGTCTAGTGCTGGTTGATTGTATGAATGTATAAATGTGTGTGGTACATCTTAGTACCTGTTAGGATTAACCTGGACGTTTTCCTCCTTTAGGTATTGGTGGTATGCAGTGTGTGCATGTAGTGATTTGGTATAGATGATGTTTGCTTGTGGAGACCAAATGTGTGTGTGGGCGCTTACCCCCCTCCAGAAGTAATGCTTTATTAGCGGTTTCCCAGAAGGTGGGGGTTTGGTTGATAGTGCGCAGGAATACATACGCATTTCTGTAACAGCTTGCAGAACCTGTTAGCGAATCTGACACTACTTCAGCGCCCGTAAATAGGGTTCCTCCACCTATAAATTACTTCCATGAGGAAGAAATTAATTTCCTCCAACAACAAATTTACTGTATTGTATTGTATTGGAGTTGATGTCTTCAGTTCCTCCTTTTTTTGTGAAACTAGCCCTACAGATTATGATTATATATGGCCTTATCTTCTATATTAATACAGAAGATAAAACACCATTAAAACTTTTTTCCAAGCTTTATTTAATTAATTAGACTGAAAATCTGGATAATGTTTTCTTCCCACAAATAAAACCATAACAGAAGTATTTATTGGCATCAATATGTTCCTGAACATTACAAAATTATCAAGTTACAGAGAATGCTGAGTTCTGTCGCAGATTTACATAATAATATATAAATAAAATAATGCCTGTGAATTGTTTAAAGTGCTTTTGAGAAATTTACATTAAAGGACAATAGTGAGATGCCACCTAAAAATAGTATTCAATTTGATAAATTATACAAAGTAAAGACCAGTACTGTATAAAGGATACATTGTGCACCTACTTTAGTCTCACAATTGAATCCCTGTTACTGCCATATATGAATTTCTGATTAAGTAGAACGAAATATAAATTACATACTAAGAAACACTAAGTAGAGATACTGGCACCTATTATTTACCCAATAAACCCACCAAAAAGGAGGATTACATGTATGGATTCTTGTAAATAGAGCGAGTCACTATTATAATTTTGAATTTACTATATTTATGGTAGGATAGAATGTAGTAAAGGAATGTTCAAAACAGCGGTTTCTCTTGGCAATTGTTACAGAAATTAAGCCTATGAATAACATTTTAGACAGTAAGCCTAAGTCATTTTACACAGCAGTGGCTGATAGCAATACACGAAGTGTACTATTATGGCAAAACTCCATGGGACTGAATTTTCACTGCCGTAATAGTACAGCAAAATGCATCTAAAGGTTAAATTTAATCTAACAATCTCTGTGTATTGCTAGAAAATATAAAGAATACATTTGATACTTCAAATAAGAATGACATTTAATCTTTATCGTTATTTACAGACAACTCTTTACAATTAATTTATCTGCTACTTATTTAAGTAATATTGCTAGAAACTTATAATTTATATTATCAAATAATCATTGTGGTATTTTAACTTGATGTAGGATCTACAATTTAATTTTTCATTATTTCTTTCATCTCTATGTTGGTTATTATATACATCTAAGAAAAGGTTTTATTTTAGAAATACAACCTTTACAACTTAGTAAATATATTTTTTTTTTTTTATAAATATTGTACATTCGCTAATCAGTTTAATTTTAATACATTTTAAAATCAATCTTGGTACTTGTTTGTTATCGCACTGTTATTTTTTTTTCATGCAACTTCTTCAGATTTCATGAGAAAATGAATAATTATTTATTTAAAATGGAAAAGTACATTTCTTAATGAAAAATGGAAATTACAAACACTACTGACAAATTGTACATATATAAACATAACCGCTTCGCTCACCTTGTCTAACTAACCTTGTCTAATTAATATAAATAGTGTTATAATATGCACACTCAACATTAATTAGATGAGATTATTGAGTAAAGCAAGCGTATATGTATGGTTTGTCAGCACATGGAATCAACATAATAATCTAAACAAACATATAATCTATTCTCGCTTTGCTTGCTAACAGACTTTTTTTATTGTTTAATACATAGTAATAATAAATTTAATACATTTGTTTTTTGACAACGAAGTTGCATAAAAAAAAAATGGCAGTGCAATAACAAACAATACAATTTTTTATGTTCATGAACTACTTTCATGTTAGATGGTGATTTATTGTTGGACCAACCACAACTTATTTAAGAAAAATTTGGTTTACGATTATAACATGTATTGAAATATTTTTAAATCAGTAGAACAGATGAGAGACCTAAGGTAACATTTACTGAAATTTAACTTTTAATAACTTTGCTAATGATACGGGTATATTCTGTTCTGGGTCGATTTTTAGAAATGCTTCATCAATTTAAATTTTATAAGTTTAAAGTTACTTTGTCATTTAGGGCCAATCTAGAAAGGCATATGCCAGGATTTATGTAGAATAAATATGTAAGAGAAGTTTTTGCAACTTCTTTTCTTTCGTGCTTTTGGTTACTATAAAACAGATTAGTAATGATTATTTATTAACTTCTTTTGAACTTAAAATCGTTAGTGAGAGAGATGAATCTTTTGTATTTATAATATAAACTGGTACATCACCAACTAAATAAAGATCTTTTGGCTGAATTAAATTTTTACATTTCTCAAATCAGAAGGAGAAGGGTGCTTAAGCTGGTGTGCACAGTTTAAACAGGTTAAGCTGTGCACACCAGCTTAATTCTGCACAATAAAATTTGTCTCAAGTTTGATCTAATTATAAGTTTGTTTTGTTTTGCAATTAAGTTTCTATGATTATATTTCTTTTATTTTGAAAATATTAGTCTGTATTGTTTATTTTGTGATCATCTGCAGTATATATGCAAAACATGTAGGGTATCATATAAAACCAACTTCAAATATAATGTTATTCTTCCTGAAAAGATATGTTATTCCTGAAAAGATAAAACCAGTTGTTAAATTTCTAACAACCACAAAAAACAATTATCCACGAGATAGATTGGGAATCGGATAAAACACCTACCTGGTCAGATAAGTTAAAATGCTATTGCTCAAAAATTGGGGTAAATAATAGCTTCTTAATGACATCCTTGATTCCACAACCAGGTCTTTTGTTGTCACCAAAAAAGTACTAAATGATGGAAAAATTATTGACTTGAATGGTTCCAAAACATGTAGTGTCTTTGTCAAGGAGGTATTCATAGTTCACTGTCCACATGTATTTCAAAACCATTTAATGATAAAAGTAAAGAAAAAATAAACTATCTAAGCAAAGACCTCTTAATTATGGAAGGACCTCAGTTTTAAAGCTCTAGGTAATTAGAATAAACAAGATCTTAAAAATAAAGTTCAAAAACAGAATGAGAAATGGTCATGTAATTTGGATATGAGCTGAAACCAATGAGAAAAATAACATTCTTTGCCTGGAGTCATTACATACTTGGTTTCTATTGCCTGAATAAAAATAACTGCAACAGTAATTGAAAGTTCTTTAAGAAATAAATATTATGTTCAATATCAAATGACTCTGAGAAGAAAAAGTGAAGTACTCTGGGACAACATCAATGATGAAGTCTGTGAACACCATGAAAACTATTCTGAAATGATTCTGAAACAAGCTGAAATATCAGATTCCTCCATATCAGAAGGGTGAAAAAATAAAAATTAAAGCACTCTGGTATTGACTTTCATTTTTAATTAATTTGGTTATACCAAACAAAGCTCTGTATTAATGAGATCATTTTACTAAAACAGTTTTTCCCTTGGAAAAAAAAGTTTTTTTTATTAGGTTTATGTAAGCTTACTTATTTTGTTTGTTTATAGCTAGCTTGCAATTTTTAATACATGTATTTTATTATTATTTATACATTATCTATTGTGTTCCTTAACCAAATTAATTAAGAATTTATCCTTTTAGTGTCATAAAAAAAAGTACACATTATGATCAAAAATATTTATCATTATTATATTTTACAAATTAATTCTAGGCATGAAAATACAAGTGTGTATTATACTTATTGCTGTAATAAATTTGAATGAAATTACTATTTGTATTATGTTACAGAATAAATGATTTCAAGGGGACTAAATGACTGTTAAACTAGTTAAAATTAATAAATAAATGTGCAGAAAGTACATAATAGATGATACATACGTTTATTCTAATATATAAAGATATCTGTTCATTCTGAACTTTTGCACACCTTTAAATGCACTCAAAAATGTTTGATAACCAAAATCAAAAGATTTATTAAATTGTTTCTAGTAATGGTCTTTCTATTACAAGCAATAAAAAAATAAGGATTCAAACATGATAACTGTTAAGTATACATTTGGAAACCAATTTATTACAGTCATGAAAAATATACATTTAATAGAAAACCATATCTGTCAAATTAGACAATACATTTCAAACAATGTCTACAATGTGTTGCAATGTTGTGTTTCTCATAAACAAGTGATAGCCAGTTAACAACTACATCCATGTATAAGTCAGAGAGGGTTAATGTAACAATTCACTGTGCTTTTAAAAATTTATGTGAATTTCTTATATTGTTTTACAGTTTATAGTCATTGTAATTAATTTATAATTATCAACTAGAAGAAGACATAAAATATTTTATAGGATGAAAAGTTTTGCTGTTTTATTTAACAACTGGTTTTCAGCAATGTAAAGTAAGAAAGTTAATTAAAACAAAAATGTACTCTTCATGACTCCAGAAAACAATGAAATATAAAATTTCAAACAAAAATTGAACTACTACAAAAAACATATGTATAGATAGTGGGCGATTTGGAAAGAAACCTTACTTTGGCTATAAATTAAAAAAACCTGGATAGATAAAAATATTTTACCATATACATCTCAAAACATCAACTTTTACGTATTTTTCATCACAGTCATCATTTACAATATTAAAACATTTGTCATAGGATTTCACTAATTATTATATTAGTTATTGAATATTATTCAACCTTCATAATTATGAAGGTTGAATACCTGAATAATTCCTTCATAATAAAATCCCTATGAATACCTTCTTCACAAAATCCAGCTGTCTGGGTATCTAGCCAACCTTTTATGGCATTTTTAAGTTCATCATCCGTCATCATGAAAGTGCTGTGATGCAAGCCATTGCTTCAGATGAGTGAAGAGATGAAAATCACTTGGTGCCAAGTCCGGGATGAAAGAGGGAGGATAAAAACTGTCCCACTGGAATTGATTCAGAAGTTTTTAAGTTTTTCAAGCATTATAAGGACTAGTGTTGTTATGCAAAAAAAAAAAACACCAGATGACAGCATACCATGACATTTGTTCTGAAAGTCTCACCTAAGTTTCTTCAAAGTTTCACAGTAAACTGCTGAGTAGCTGCTTGTATCAGCACTTCGATGATGACGACGATAAACTTCAAAATGTTGTGAAAGGTTGGCTAGGTAACCAAGTAGGTGAATTTTATGAAGAAGGCTAATCAGATAAACATTATGAAAAAAACTTGAATTTAAATGGTGATTATGTTGAAAAATAGTTAAAAGCTGAAGTTTTAAGTTATATAAAATGAAATATTTTTATTTATGCAGGTTTTTTATTTATATCCAAATGAAGGTTATTTTCCAAACTGCCATCGTATTAAGTCAGGAAAAAATATAACTGTATTTTAGATTAAATAATCTGATAAGGAAGAATTAAAATATTGTGAAAAATACATTAACTATTAACGTTACTCCATTTCTGGACTGCTTTTTTGACTGTGTAATATTTTTTCACTGAGTGATTTGAAACTGTGATCTCAGGTAGATATTTTTGAATAACGGCTCCCCGCATGAATAAATTAATTTTAAATTATGAAAAAATTACTTTTAACAAAAATTATATATGAATATTGTTATGAATTATATTGTGCTTTTTTAAAGAATAACTATCTCTAAAAGACTTTTTACAAGAAATACAGGTGAATTTTTTCTCGCTGGTATGAATAACAAGATGCCTTTTTAAATGGATAATCTGACCAAATGACTTCTGACAGAAATTACATGTAAATCTTTTCTCACCAGTATGAATTAAAAGATGCTTTTTTAATGAAGAACTGTCAATAAAAGACTTTATACAAACATTACAAATAAACTTTTTTTCACCAGTATGAATAGAAATATGTCTTTTAAAGTTAGATTTATCTCTGAATGATTTCTGACAAAAATTACAAATGAATTTTTTTACGCTTGAATGAATGGAAATGTGATTCTTCAGATTATAACTATGATTAAAAGCCTTTTGACAAAAATTACACGTGTATATTTTCTTTTCAGTATGGATTAAAAGATGTCTCCTTAAAGTAAAACTAACAGAAAAAGACTTTTGGCAAAAATTACAAGTGAATTTTTTCTCACCAGTATGAATAATAAAATGCTGTTTCAAAGCTGATTTTTGAGTAAAAGACTTCTGACAAACATTACAAGTGAATTGCTTCCCACCCGTATGAATGAAAAGATGTTTGTTTAAATTACTCTTAGTACTAAAAGATTTTTGGCAATATATGCATGTGAATTTTTTCTCACTGGTATGAATAGAAAGATGTTTTTTTAATTTAGAACTATTTGTAAAAGAATTTTGACAAACATTACATGTGAATTTTTTCTCTTCAACATGAACTGATGGATTTCTTAAACAATCGTGATTACTGTATTCAACATTACTTACAAACAAATTTAAACAAACATCACAGTGTTTCCTTTTGTTAACTTTCTGTGTGAACTGTGAGATTCTTTCAAGTGCTTCAACACCAAGATCCTGCAAAAGAATTATTATAATATTTATACCAATTTATGTGATGTCTGAATGAAAACAAGTGCTGTGCAAATGGTTTAATTACTTCTATGATCCTTCTAAGGTTCAATAAATACATTATTTACTAGTAAAAAATATTGTGTAATTAAACATTTAACTGCAATGTAAGGCTACATCAGGCTACAGTTTTCAACTTTAAACTCATGGTTTACTTTTGTACTTTGTTAATATACAATTAATAGTTAGAAGTATTACTTAATTATTAGAAATATAATATCTTAACTTTATAAAAAAAAGAATGCTTATAATAAATAAATATATGCTTTACCTCTGATATAAAATAAATTAAACAAGATGGCTTAATATGACAAGTTTAACGATGGTTTATAATACATATTTTTAATAGAGATATGTACTATGCAAAAAAATATTTTGTCTGAAAATAAAATCTTTGGTTTAAACAAATCACTTTTTATTTTTTATTTGGTATATTGTTGTAGAAGGTGGAAAGTGAACATAATAAACTTTAAATTATATAAATTAAATAAAAATAACAAATTACTCCTAAATTTTTTTTAATTTTCATAATTTTAAGGTGTTTTAAATCTAAAATATCGGTAAGAAATAAATACTAATAAAAAAAATGCAATAAAGGAATTGAGTATTCAATGAATTATAACATTTTAATTTTGAAAATAAACAGCTAGTATAAAACGAATACATTCTTAAATCCTAAAAGATTTTTATTTTTTTGTAATTATGAGGAACATAATACAACCAATGAAGAAATTAAGAGTTTAGGAAAACCCTCCAAAATTACACGCTATATATAAAACAAAAAAACATATTTCACACAAAATTGTTCTAGCTGTATACACACCAATACTCAATTTTTCAAGAAATTACAATTTAACTGCCGATCTCTGTGGAGGAGTGGTAGCATTTCGACCTTTCATCAGGAGGTCTCAGGTTTGAATCCTTGTCAGGCATGGCATTTTTTATAACGTAAAAGAGAAGATGAAGAAAAACACCTTCAGATTGGAAAAGGGCGAGGAGAATGTAATGTATCTACTTGTTACTAATTTATTAATTTTTTTACTGAAGAAGCAATAAAGATCTAAATAAATATTTAGTCCCGAGTAACAATACAAGAGTGAAAATAAATACACTAAAAGCCATAAAATCCTACAAAAACTGATATCAGCCCAAGCCATTAAAATGTATATTATTATTAAAAGATTGGGATGAAATGTTTTGTAGACCAGAAAGTCACACTCTTAAAATTCTTTTGATTCCGGTCTGTTTCCCAACTTGTGGAGATTATCAAACATTATATTATACCTAAAGATGGTTCCTCTTAAGATGTTATTACCTTTATACCAAAATCTTTACCTTTAGTTTATAGTTTTATCTTTATACCTTATATCATTACCTTTATACCAATGTGGTATTGACCACATTGGTATAAAGGTAATGTTATAAAGGTAATTTTAGCGAGAATTGTCTTGCTAAAATCTTTGTAATTCTTATTTTTAATCCTTACTTTCTCACACATTGTCAATAATATCAAATAAGCAACTTGGAATGTTCCAAGAAGAACAACTACTAATTTAATTCATATCACTGTGGAAATAACATTAAAATAAGCCAATTCATGTTTTACAGTAACTGGTGTAAATTGATGTCATTTTTATGAGAATAAAAAGTCTGTAAACAATTATAATTCAGTGAAAATATTTTGGACTTGATTCACCAGATGAAAGAATTAGGTGTAATTTTTACTTAACTCTTAATGACTGTGTTAATAATAAAACAACGAGGGAATATTCTGGTAACAACCTGATTTTTACCAATGTTTCACTGATTAAACTTTTTTAAATCTTTTAAGTTGTTTTACCATCTTTGATCTAGTCAAGAACACTATATATGTTTCTGGTGCTCTTGGAGTTAAATTTTCACAATTTCTTTTCTTTTCATTATTGTAGTGCAGAGGTTAGCTATGGTTATCTGAACAATTTAAGCAGGTGTTCATTGAGCACAGTTTAAGCAGGTGAATTTTTTACTTTTATTATATAAATTATTATTTGGCTAATTATAAATTATACTGGTTGGACCATTTAAATCAAATAAATTAAAAAAAAAAAATGCATTATGTGATCAACAGAGGCTTCTGATCATGATTATTAAAATTAGTGCTAGTAAACCACTGAAGGTATGGACAGATAACAAGATAAAAAAAAAACAAAAAACAATGATGCTTGGCTATGAATCAGTCGATGAAAGAAATGTGGATTTATTATTGTTAAAATACTAAACTAAATCTTAATTAATTTTCTCAACCACAATTTTCCGAATAACAAAGATTACAAAATCATGTTTGTAATCTAGAACTAATATTCCAGCATCTGTTCTTATTAAACATACAACTTAAACATTTCATTGTGTATATTTATTTGGGGAATAAAACATATTTTTTCTCGCTTCATAACTACCGCTGACTGCTAAACTCAAAAAAAAAACCATAAAAAAAACTTCAGTTTTGTCTCGGGAGATTGAGGAAGGGTCCCTCAAAAAAAATTGCAAGTTTTATTCCTTTTTAAAACCAGATTCTGTTCCCCACGGTTTCAAGTGAATTACCAGTTTTCTGGCACTTGCTAATGTCCGATTTTACAATGGATTTGATTATATTAAAAGGATTTTTGTTGATGGAATAAATGTTTTTAAAAACTTAAAAAAAATATCACCAAAATTGTTGATAACTAGCATGAATACAAAGAATGAGTATATACAAAGTAAAAATAATATATTAAAAGTGATACAAAGGGAAAAGAAACTAATGATGATTTCAGATGGTACTCTACATTATGATGAGAATTTGACACTTGAGAAAGATTTAAACAATAATAAAGTAATATATTGATACTCCAGTCAAAAAAAGCTGTTAAGATGTAAGCTTGAATAGATTTGTCACATTAACCAAAATTTAAAAATCTGGAGAAGTACCATAAGATTTTTAAAAAAACATTACTTTTAATGTACCAAACAAACCAAGAGAATAAGAATACTACCACATAAATTTTATTAGCTCATACTTCCAAATTAGTAACTTGAACAATTTTTAAACGAATAGAATGAAAGGAGGATGGTGAACTATATGGATTCTAATTTGGTTTCAGAAAAATCATGGAAACAAAACAAGTTATTTAGCCTTCACTATTCATTTTAGAAGACAGGATGAAGAAGGTAAAGGAAAACTACCAACATAGTAATTATTGATTTTGAAAAAGCATTTGTATTATAACCAGATGGATTATTACTGACTGAATAAAACATTATTTGAAGGAAAAAAATAAATATAAAAAAATCAAGAGATTTAAATCAAAAACCTTAAAGTGCACTGAAAACGTTTCCTCAAAAATCAAACAGCATAAATCTTCGTCCTACATTCTAAATTTATTCATTTTTCAACTTTCCATTGATTTTATCTGGGTTTGCTGCTTGCTTAGAAAATGATTTGAAGAAGATTATTGCCTTTTCTACTCTTAGACAGTTGGGATTTATGTTTTTTACTCTTTCTCTTGGGTCTATTATTACACTCTAAAAGTGAAAGTCTCATCCTTCTTCCCCATTTACTTCATTAATTACAATTTAAAATTAATTCGTAACTTTTACATTTTCACGAATTAAATCCAAAATCTCAATAATTTTATAAGATCCTTTCTCAGTTTTTTATCGGTCTTTTCATCTTATGGTGAATGCAGTTTTCTGTATTTAGAAAGAAAAAATGAAATGAGTTAAAAATGTATAATAAAAATAAATAAAAAATGTAAAAGAATAATAAAGTAGCACAAAATATAAACTAAATAAAGGCAATTCTTATAATTCTTTTATTTCATTTAAAGTTTATAAAATACTTTATGAAACACTGATACGTGATAAAATAGTGATACCTGTTAATGATTTCATAATAAAAGTTCTAATTTTTGCAGTTTACCACAAAAGATGGCATTCATACAAAATGTTTCAAAAACTATTAAAGCGCTGAAATACTACCAATTAAAGTTCCTAATGTTGAGTGTCATTTTTACTATATGTATAATTAATTATTAATAATGAAAATACATATATTACCACTTTTTTATGTTCTACAACAAACTGCTCTACTTCAACTGATGTGATTCCCATACTGGGATCAGTCGATGAAGTATTACTGCTGTCTACATGAAGCAAATCTTCCTTTTCTGGTGATGAAGAGTGTGATCCATCAACATTCTATAACATACATCAATAATATTTTACACAACTACATAAAAATGTGTTTCAGTTTATATATCTCTCATGTATATATATTTTTAAACAATCGGTACGGTATGTATCACTTAATGACAACTAAAGATGAAAAAAGAAGAATCAGAAAGATGAAGAATACAGTATGAGGCGAGTTAAGAAAGACCAAACACGTGTAATTAAAACTTTATTAATGCACTTACTTTATGTATGTTTTGTCCCTTGAAAGTAATTTCTATTGCTGGCAATACAATGCTACAAATGTTTCTTCCATTATTGTAGAAGGCATGTAGGTGTTGTGTCATATTTTCTCCAACTTAATTTTAATAGTTTGAAAACAAGGTCCTTTTAAGGTTACCTTCAATTGGTAAATAGGTAAAAGTCTGCTGGAGCCAAGTGTAAAGAGTAGGGTGAGTAAGTCACAACAGTTGTGTCATGTTTTGCCAGATAATAGCAAGTAAGAAGTGATACATGGGCTGGTGCGTTGTCATGGATGCAGCATACAACTGCTATTTTCCCACAATTCAGGTCTCTTTCTGCATACATCACCCCTCAAATAACATAAAACTTACATTTAGAACTCCTTGTTTACTAAGCACAAATTTAGATAGCATAAATTTTATATAGATGCAATGCATGTTATGTTTTTCCATTAAAACTGCATGGCATGATCCACTGTGGATGCCCAGTTCCTCAGTAATCCCTTGGACAGGTAAAATAATGATCTTCAAGAACCATAGCATGAACTAGGTCATGACATTATCTGATCATCATTTGTTGATGTGGAAGTTTGTTCAGTTCTGGGGTCTTCATTGCTCGATGTTAGGCACCTTTAAAAGAACTGAACCATTCGTTAACGAAGCATTTAATTAAATGCATCCCTGAAAGTTTTATCGAGTTCAAAGCAGAATTTAACAAAAATACATTGATCTTCAAGATTTTTCAGTTTTATTTTGTTTAAAATCTGACAAGATATTAGTATGTTCATTCCAGCTGTTTAGGGAAAACTAACAATGTCAGCACGACTCAACAAACGGCAATGTGTGAAAGTTGTCAATGGCCAGTGCCACTTGTTGGTGCACTATTACACAAGTTTTTATTTATTTATTTCATTTTTAAATAACAATAAGACGAGTAAAAAATACTTGAAGTGAAAATTTCAAAGAATGAATGATAAATATAAGGAAGATATCGCAACATCTGAAAAACTAATAAGGTGGATCATATAATAAGAGACTGTCAATGAAATATCAGAAAGGAAGCAAGGGTGCAATGTAAACTACAAGGAAAGAAAGATAACTATCCGTAAAACAAGAGAGAAAATTATAAAACCATTCTTACGAATGATAACAAAGAAATATGAAATGAAACCTACCTAGTAGCAAGACTTACATGATCAGATCTCAGACCCCCTTCTGTCTTGACAACTGGCACAAGCAAGGATTTCATTTCCTCTGTTTCATCCTTAATTTCTAATTTAATCTCAGAGTGTAACGGATCTTCATTCATAAAAGTATTACCACTTGATACATCCATTATCTGCAATAAGCAACAATTTATTAATTTAAATAGATTCTGTAACAGAAAAAAATAATTAAATAAGAATCACTACATTACAGAAGTACCTGGTTCTATATCTTTTGCTATTATTTTTTAAATAAAAATTTATACCATAATATTTTGGCTGTTCTATATTGGTGACCTTTGGAATGTCGTACAAGAATCATGGGCCTTACGCATGATAAATTACAGCATCAACTGTCTTTTAACATTAAAATGTTTTTTTTTTTTTAATATTACTTGTAGCTATCTACATTAGTGGCATAGAGCATTATTATACTTAAAACATATAAAACCCTATGTCCCTACCATAATGGAAATGCATAACTTTTTATAAATTTCAGAGACCTGTATTGCTGTTATTTATTTTAAAATAATATTTTACTACTTGACAGTCATAACAGAAAAAAAATGTTTAATGTACATTAATCTTATTGATATTCTTAGAAAATACACAACTGAAACTGATATTTCTGTTATTTGAGTACAAAGTGAATGACCAAGAATGAGTAGATCGTTCTTTTCTTTTCCAGACTACTAGCGCTAATTTATTATGTTAACAAATTACAAAATTAAGCAATGCTACACAGTGTCTAGCACAATGCACAATGCAGTGTCTAGCATCACTCTATTGAGATCTGAAATAAATACAGTGGTAAAGGACTTTGGGGACAAGATTTTTTTTTTCCATCCAAGATGTAATTGAACTCAATATTGCACTTATTTAAAAATATGATATTAAATCAAAATTTATAAAATATGAACCATGGCTAAACCATGGGAGAGTTGAGTTCAAGATAATCAACATCACAGAAATACCCGTGAGGGCTCTGGGACCTTGTACCATAGTCAGCTGTTAATACACTAGTGAAGCCAGCAGCATACCTCAAGCACTATGTTTGACATTGATTGAAGATTTCTGGCAATCCTCTTGCATATATACTTACTAAAAATTTTATCTTAAATAACTAGCAACCAAAACAGAAACAGTAAATGATTAACTTACCAAGTACTACCTAAAATGTTTTTTGACACAATACATCATCCGAAATATTTATACGAATCAACATATCAATTTAAGATAAAAAAAAAATGGATGCTACAAAACAAATATTAATAAAAGCTGCTTCCTATCCTATAGATTTCGGAGGTTAACTGCTATTATAGAAAAATATATATCATTAATAATATAATTAGCTCTGAATATGGAGCAATTTGAATAAGTAGACAGACATGCAGTGCCAATCTGAGGTGTGGTAAGATACTGTCAAACAGGGAGAAACGATAACATTTATTCAAAGCTAAAAAGGTCATTGTAGTACAGGAAATATTAGCTACTTGTAAATAAGCAGACATATTCCTTATGTAAAAATACATGCTTTTGAAAAGCTGTAAAAGGGGACTCGCATATATCAGTTTAAGTCAGCATTTTTGACTTAACAGCGTGATATATCTTTACATATTCTGTGAGTCTACATATCACTAATCATTAATTAACGTTTTGAACTGAAATGAATCTGTTTTTGATAATCAAGAACTTTAATAAAATTATTGAATATTTTAATAATAATTGTATTTATAATGATAATAATAATTTTAGGTTAGATGACCTATTAGCTACTTAAATTTTTTTGCAAAGGGTTTATGATGCTACAAAAGCAGTTACTATCTTCTCCATGTCAAGCAGAAAACTTGAGCGGATCTCTCAAGGGGGAAGCTATGGTTTGTTGTTTAGGGTCATTCCCTGACAAGTGGACCAGGTCCCCAGTTGACCGCCTCCAAACTTCATCAAATTTAACGTGGACATTCATTATGGTCTTAAATGACATTTTACCAAATTTTAGCTCTATATCTTTTTTTTTTGTTTTCCGTAGGAAATGGGAAAATTTGCCTCAACCAAACGCCCAGCAGCCCGCACATACTGGGTGTGTGGGGTTCACTGCTTATGCGGTGGAACCCACTAAAAACCCACTTCCTCACACAGGGTGGTGCTGGGATTGACGTAAAGGCATAACATCAGCACCACCTATGTCACAGTACACTTCTCATTCACATCAATATTTAAACTCAATATTTACAATTAATAATATATACAGCTCAGAATTAATAATACATACACTATAGCTATGCTGGCCTCAGACAACAGGAAAACGTCCCGTACGAGCCATTGGTGACAACAATGCCGAGGCATCCCAGCCACCCACCCCTGAAGGCTGGCGTCCATCGCTGTCCTCAACTGACATCTGCGTTGTCTGCCTTGCGGTTCTCTTCTATTGGTTTGTGCTGTAGCACCCTTTTAAACCACTGAGCACACACAGTCCATCCCTCACCAGAAGAAAGCATCAACCGTATGACTTCCCCTGGCAAGTTCAAATTGTCACGTAGTATCTCCTGCATCTGTCTGGGGCACACAAAGATGTGCTCCACCATATCCACATCATCATAATACTGGCACAGTTCTGTGCACTTCTTTCCGATCCTACAGAGGTAGATCCCGAACAACCAGTGACCTGACAACCACTGAACCGTCCAGAAGTCAACCTCTCTATACAGTCTATTGACCCAGGCAGCCACCACCAGAATCAAGGTGTAGGTCCAGTGCCCTTTCTTCGCACTCTGCCACCTCTCCTGCCAGTCAGCTAGCAAGCGGCCCCTTGCTTCCTCTCTACCATCTGTGGCTCTATCTCTTCTCCCTTTGGCCAATAGGTCCAATGGCGGCATACCAATCACCGCCACTGATGCATCCAATGATACCGTCTGGTAGAGCTGTGCCACTCTTATCGCCAGCCTCCTACCATACTGGTGCTGTATACAATATCATCAATACCACAGTAGACGCCAGCATTCTGCGCTTGATTGTCTTAGGGCTCCCGGCATTGGCCACAAGCTTCAGCAATGTCGAGGACATTTTTTCCACCATCATGACAACTTGCTACATGTGAAGTGAGAAACCTCTTGACCTATGGAGCACCACTCCCAAGCATTTTGCCGCTTCCTTTGGAGCGATCATTTCTCCGTCGATGTGGAAAGCAAAAGGGGGTATTCACAGCCTCCCCGTCATTGCTACAATTCCAGTTTTCATATCTGGCAGTTGCAGCCCTTGTGTCTGAAGCCATGATTTGATCTTCTCAATGGTCCTTGAATCCACCTTCTCCAGCTCCTTCCCCGCCACTACTACCACCAAATCATCAGCGTATGCCACTAATTGTACTTCTGGCAACCACTCCTGCCAAATGAGGTCGTCGTACACCACATTCCATAAGATTGACCCCTGTGGCACCCCACGACGACCTTCTCCCCCTCCACAGACGTGATACTCAAGTTCCTTTCACTGAGGTACAACTGCATCATCCTCAACAAATAAGGTGGAATGCTATTGCTGATTTTCTGTGATCTCATGAAAAAAGGATACCTACTGATAATGTGTACATACATGCAAAAAATTCTAACTCTGACTTATAATTTTGAAGGCAATAATAAAGCTAGAGATTTCAGTTTTAATACTTTCATTTAACATTTTATGCTGAATTCAAATGTGTTGTTTATAAGTTTCTTTTAGCACCTGGTTTTGCGATATAGCAGGTGAAATTTAGCTAAAAGGTTGTTGTGACATTTTTTCAGTCAAAGTTTGTGCTTATATAAATCCTTATGTGAAACTTAATACTTTAATACTTTATACTTTAATTGGAACGAGACTTTGTAACCTGAAAACGGGCATAATTGTGTGTAACATCCTAAACTTTCAAAGCAACTGGAGGCTTATGTCAGAAGATATTCATTATCAAATTAGGTCAACATTTTTTGGCTTGTTTGACCTACCTTTGAAAGCTTATATCTCAGGTATTCCTTCTTAGATTTTGTTAGTTTTATAACAGTTGGAAAGCGTAACTTTTAGACTACAAAATCCATGCAGTTAGTTTTTGACCATTGTTTATAAGTGGCAGAACGTAATGTTTATGGATTAAATGAATACTTTCTAGTAGAAAGTAATGTTTTATTAAATAATATCATCCATCTTGCTGCCTGTTAATACAAAGTTGCTAACTGTATTAGCTGTACCTTGCCTCCTATTGAATGCAGAGAAGACATTTTTATTAATTATATCTGTTATGACAAGCATAATTTTTAAAAATATTTATTACACATGCACAAAAATACTAATATCATAAACAAAATGAAATATAGTCGTAGTAGTAATAACAGAGTGCAATAAAGTATTACAATATTATAGAATACAGCAGCTTCAAAATAAAATAAAAATATCTTAAGTAGTCAGAAACGCTTTAGCACAATACTTTTAATTCCACTTCAGCTTAAATTGTTTCTCTATCATAGACTGGATGTATTCTGAATACATATATTGTCGTCCTGGTGATGTCATTAATGGTGCTTCAATAATAGCAAAAATGTGCTGTTCTGGAATTCAGAGAGTGTCCTTTGTAGGGAGCCAATGATAAGAACTAGCTGCCCCATGAGGGTGCATGAAACTAATGAGGGCATCATGTTTTTCAAAAGATATATCATATATATTTCCAATCCATCAAGTATTATCATACATGCAAGCCATGTATTGGCCTTGTTGCAAGCTGGTAAATGATATGACTTGAGTAGGCTTATCAGTTTTATAAACATCAGCTTTAAATACTGAAGTATCATTTGAGACTCTGCTGACTTGTATTTTAGCTTTGCTAACTGGCTTTCCTGTTCAGGTAAGCTGTTCTGTTCAGATTCTCTTAACTTCTCTTGGAATAAAAAAGAACCTGATATTTTTTTTGCAAAATTCAAATAAGTCTCTTGGTGTTAATATCTGGTCTTCTGTAGATCGCTGAAGGCTGACATGTGTTGCTAATCTCTTTGTAGTACCTCCAATTCCATCACAAGGTGATTTTCTAAGGCTAGTACCAAAGAAGTTTCATTCAGCTGTTATCCAAAAGCTTTTTCATGGTGGGACAAATTGATAAAATTCTAGTATTGAACAGCTAGCTAAACCATCACTGAAATAGTGTATATGCTTTATTTCAGTTACTGTTTAAGGATTTGATCAGTTCAGTAAAAATATATGAACAGCAATGATATCATGGCGCAGACAATCACTGACCATGCAAATAATAAGATTCCAAAGCTTGTTTTTATTGTAATAAACCATCAATGGATGCACTGTAGCTTGACTGTTTTCCCAATGGAATTCTTGAACAGCATCTTGCACAACAAATGAATAATTCTCAGCAAAATCCAGCAGGATAATGGTATGATTATCATTTAAATTTTCCTTCAGTTGTTTTAAATATGAACTTTGATGTTTTGAAATAAAATGGTGGCTAGTCAGGCAAAAAACCCTTTAAGGAGAGCTCTTCACTATAAAATTTTCCATAGTCGCCTGTTGTGTCTTAATCTGTATAAATCCATTACTTAAATTCTATTAGTTTCTCCACATCACAATCTTTAAGCTCATTTAATAAATAGGATTCCAATCCAGTTTTTCCAGGACAATGTTCACAATGTTGGCATGCAATCCTAAGATTCTAAGCTGTAGAAAGTTTTCTAGTCATCTTTGATAGATATTGCAGCTTTCATGAACTTAACATTTTGATGAATGGTATTAACACAAACTGAATATATGCCAGGAGCATCAACTGTAATGCACCACTTTTGTCTAAGTTAACATAATTTTGAGAAGTCAATTTCATGGCCAGAATGTGTGCAATAAGCTATGAACATCTCTTTTAAATTGCACAGAAATAGACATTTCTGCATGAAGACGTTTTCACAACTGATATCCTATCGAAACAAAAAATCTTTCTTTCCTGGATAGATTCAGGAAAATTCACCATCTACAAAACATTTGAGGTCCCGCTGTCTAATATCATACTTCAATTTTTTTCCTCCTTTTTTTCTGGTGTCGCCAAAATACTAATGTCAGATTTGAGCTTTTTGGCCTGCTTCACTATTCGCATCAAAACCTGGAATTCATCAGCTGCTTCCTCGATACTCCAGCTACTGGATGCCAATGTTAAAAACTGAACTTGTGGGCAAGCTGAGATCAAAACTTTCGCTTGGAGGTCTTCAATCAGGATATCCAGATCTTTACATCCTTGATACTGCTTACTCTTTAATGTTTGGATTACATCACTCAAACCAGCAGCAGCTGCTGTTTTAATAGCAACAGCATCTTGTGCACTTCTTTATCTTCTGCTTTAGGTAGCCTTTTGAATCCCATTTGCTGACATACTTAAACTTCAAAGAAAAAGATTCCAAGTGATGACAGTGAGGAATCGATTCTTCCAGAAGCCTCTAGAATTTCCACATCACTAGATTTCAATTCTGGTTGATTATCCTTTGGTAGAATCTTTCTACAGCCAATTCTTGTCTACATTGTGGGCATAACTTTTGGCCTGGTCTGAAGTTATAATTTGTTGAAACTTTTAACTGGTCAAAAGAATCAATATCGATAGGCCACAATCCTTTTGTGAATTTGTATGACTCTTTTCCAAATGGAAAACATGGAAAATGCAGTACTTCTGTAGGAATTCAAACTTCATCAGCAAAATAGCTTTATGATAGACTGGTTTGCTTGGCATTTTTCTCACCACCCCATCCCATTCGGTCACCCTAAAACATAAGACCAAAGGTCTGTGCAAAACACAGTTTAGCGACCAGTGTCCTAACTAGCTCCTAGAGCTAACCTAAAAGCGTGAGCGGTATAAGCGTGATACCATACACCACACGCTTGCTGTGTCCCACTGCCCACTTGTCATATATTACTAATATGAGTACGCGCATCCTGTCAACTACTAAAACATATATGACTATCAATAATTATTTATCTCGTCAAAGACAGCAATTCACTCGCCATGCCTAGCCTGCTGAATGTCAGCAAGTACCAGTCCACCATTAAAGTGCTTGGAGCATTAATCTGGCTGGTAGCCAGCCATATCTCTCAGTTAGCTTCCTACAACAGTGTGATTGGAGTCTCTTCCCTTAGGTAAACTATTGATGTTGGTTGAACAAAGCAACCGCATCAAGGAACTCCCACACGGTCTGACAATGCGGCTCTCGCCACATTGACTAGCTGCTTGTGAATGCCAATTTTCCCCTTGATCTCCAAGTTCCAGGATGGTCTGAGTTCTGCACCCCTGAGAGCTGGGCAGTCGAACATCATGTGTTCGTTCGACTGGACCTCCCCTTTACGATAGGAATATATGTCACCATCTTCATTAAAACCAGATCGCTGCTGTAAAAGTTCTTTGTCCATTGCTGATAGTTCTTTCACAGGCAACAAGAAAGCTTTTCCATAATTAAATGTTGAAGATCTGTAGCATTCAGAGGCATCAGCTTGCCAAAATGACAGTGGCCAAGAACTTCACTCATTTTAAAATAATTCAAAACACAGTTGGAGATAACAATAAATGTCACAACTGATTACAGAAGTTATTTACTAACAACTATGCTAATTTACAAACTGTTGATGCTTACATACCCTTTCTTAAAAATAAGGAACATTCTAGAATGTTCTAGAAGAAATGGAATTTTCCAGAATATTCCAAAACTGTCTATAATGTTCTGTAGAATTGAGTTTTTTCAGAACATTCTATAAATTTCTAGAACATTTTAGAAAATGGATTTTTTCAGATCAACCTAAAAAGTTCTACCGTAGTCCAAACTTTTGTGGAACACGTAACATTTTTTTCAAGATACTGTAAATTTTAGAACATTTAAAAAAATGTAATAATATTCTGAAACATTGAATATTCTCCACATTCAGCTGATTTAATTAACTAAAACTGTCCACAGATTAAAAATCTGTCACATGAAAAAGATTATTTATCTTTGAAAAGCTTTCTTACCTACTACAATAAACGGGTCAAAAAACAACACACACGAATTATGTTGTTTAAAAGTTGCCCTTTCCACCTATTATGAAACTAACAAAATTTGACAAGGTATATCTGAAATATAAGCCTTCGAAGATCGACCAAAAATCATGTTAAAAAATTTTAGACCAAATTTGGTGATGAATTTCTTCTGATATAAGATTCCAGTTGCTTTGAAACTGCAGGATTCTACACATAATTATTCCCCTTTTCAAACTGCAAAGTCTCATTCCAATTAAAGAATTAGAAAAGGAAATATATAAGCTCAAACTTGACTTCCTAAATGTTGTGACAATTTTTTCACTGAATTTCACTGCTATATCTCAAAACCAGATTCCAAAGAAACTTGTGACTAACATAATCAGATATAGCATAAAAAGTTAACCAACAGTATCAAAATTTGAATCTGCATCTTTATTATTGCTGTCAAAACTGTTAATAAAAGATAATCATTTTTACATGTGTCCACAAATTGTAAGTAGCATCCCTTTTTCAAGAGGCCACAAAAAATCAGCCATAGCAGATAAAGAGCTGTAATTTGGTAAAATGACATTTCAGACCATGGGGAACCTTCACCTAAAATTTGATGATAATTGGAGATGATACACTGGGGACTATTTTCAAAACTTGACCACTTGACATGGAATGGAATAATCAAATCAATATAATTTCAGATTGTTTTTTTTTGTGTATAGTTGTGTTTCAATATGAAACAAGTGTGAATTAAATTACCATAAAATCAAGAAAATCAATACAGAAAATATTACTAGTGGCTGACATAAATGTGACCATGATATATTAATGTATTTTTGAGTGGGATTCAATATCACTCAAAAAAACTAAAGCAAGAGTTGAATGTGATTAACATTCTTCAACAAGCTGCAGTCACAAAATATATATAGCCATGTAGGATAATCACTGTCTCATGGTCACAGAGCATAACAGTAATAAGTACAAATTTGATTCTGATCAGTTCAAAATATTATGATTATTAATTAATGAATAATAAAAACAATGATGACACCCAGGTTCATTTCAAAATTTCGGACTGTTAAGTTAAAAGATATATCAAAAAATTAATAGTTACAAGGAAATTCAACAGGCTCCTTCTTAACATACTTCAATTAAAAACAACTGAAAAACTGCAATATTCAAAATATACTATTTAAAAGTATATTAGCTTTGATGGTCAGTAGAGTTTCATTGGTCATATTTTCTTCTTGTATTTATGATTTTACTATTACTAACCTGAATTTTTGTTATATATTTTAATATGTGTACTAAAATATGTTTATATTTTTTAATCACCCACAAAATTGTTTCAATAAATTTTTTTTTATGTACTAATCATTACCTTGTAACAGAAATATGGAAATTTTTATGTATTAATATAAACTATAATTCCTTTCTTTTTATTAATCAATTTAGTATTGTCATATTATTAATCACACTTCTCTTTCAGGGGGATTGTGACAACAGAACACTGAGCAAATATTAGAAAAAGATTGCTTTGATTATCTGTACAGTAACAAACCTACACATTATACATAATCTGAATGAAAGAGCTATTGATTAATTAAAATAAAACTAATTGTACTAAAACATAATCAGTAATGTTCAAAATGAAAAGTACAGATGCATGTTTGACATTGTTTACAAAATTATATCGAAGATTTTCAAATGACATAACCTCTGGAAATATATTCTTCACAATATCTAAGATTGATCCAAATGGGCAGTTGACAGGATCATCTCTTACATCAATCATCATTTTGCCAAGAACAGGCTTAATTAGATCAGACGAAGTCAGAATGACACTACAATGTTTTCCTTATTGCAGAGAGAGAAATTTATAATTTATTCCATCATTATAATATAGAAGCTTAAGATATTAATACTGGGGAGTGCTAATGGCATAAGTAACGTTTTTGTTCTTGGTACTAAGGCACAAAACTGTGAAAGATATATCAATAATAAACATAACTAAATAATTCTAAAATACTGCATCCATGTCCACTGTTTGGTTTAAAATCAGACACTCAGCGCTGCCTATGGGCAGCTTTAGTATTAAGAACATTCTGTATACTATTCAGACGAAGTTGGACTGTAATAGAGTAAGCATGCATGCCAGTACGGCCTCTGCATCATAATAATATAGTTAAATATTGTTAATCTTATAAATATAGTATATTTAGTTATCAATCAGTGTGTAATTATTTTATTCTTAATACAGTCCATTATTCTGCTATTAATGTACAGCCTGTTACATTGACCTTCCGGCCGGATATTTTTTATTGGTGGTCCGAACCGGATATTTTTTATTGTGTGCAGAACATAGTTTGCGTTTAATATATCGTAATAATATAGTTCGTAATATATCGTATAATATAGTTGCGTAATAATATCGATAAGAAGTGCGGTTAATATCCATCTGTAATACAGTAATTAAGGGACAGTCTTCGCAGCGCCTGTTTAATTCGACCTGGAATGCAGACATCGACCTTGGTGATAAATAAACAGCCATTTCGTCGTGACCTTCAAGTCAGGCCTCCTGCTGCCAGTCGCTTATCTTATTTGTTTCAGATAAGTAATAACAAATTGGAAATTATTAGTTCCTTATTTACGTTCCTATCTATGATATAGACTTACATTTACATTCGGTCATTTGATTCCTTTATCATTCACATTATTATTTCTTATTTTCCTATAAATCTTTAATTTACATTGATAGTTATATATACAAGTATTTTATAAAAATTACCATTATGTCTCTTGAAGTAGAAATTACAACTTTGTAAAAACAACTAGGAGTATGTAAGGCTCAATTAACACGCATAAAAACATTTGTCGATAAATGTAATAATGAGACACCATAAAGTAACATTAAAGTTAGATATGATGCAATGCCAAATATTTTGATAATTTTAATAAAATACAGAGTTTGCTAGAAGTACAGGATGAGAAAAATTACGAAACGCATTTAGAAGATAGGTTAGATTTTGAAGACAATTATTATGAAATTAGGGCGCAAATGGAAGAATATTTAAAGGAAACATCAGTTTCAGAAACCCAGCACTTCAACTCACACCAATTTTGCATTAACGAAAATAAACCTTCATTGAAATTACCAACTATCAATTTACCCCGTTTTAACAGTACGTACGAAAATTGGATGCCTTATGCAGATGCACTCAAGGTATTGGTTCATGACAATAAAGATGTTAGTCCAATTCAGAAATTCTACTATCTGAATTCTACACTGACACATGAAGCAGCTCAATTAATAAAAAAACTTAGCTGTTACTGATGCTAATTACCCGGTTGCTTGGAAACTGTTACAAGACCGATACGAAAACAAGAGATTGATTGCATCGGCTCATGTTAGAGAAATAATTAATATTAAGTTAGTTAGTAAGGAAGACGCCAACGAATTGCGTCAGTTCATCAATACGGCGATTAGTAATTTTAATGCTCTCAATGTTCTAAATATTCAAACACCAATTCATGAAGTAATTTTAAGTCAACTGTATATAGATGGATTAGATGCAAAAACCAAACGAGAATGGGAATTAAAAAATTCTGCACAAGATTTTCCATCTCTCAAAGATCTTTTTGAATTTTTGGAAAATAAATGTCAAGCCTTGGAGGCTTTACCCTCTTCAAGCAGTAATAAACAAAAAACAGTGTATGAACGGCAAAAATATAAACCTGTTCAACATTCTAACTCGTATGTTGCTACTGAGTCCAAAGTTTGTAAATGTTGCAATCAACCTCACACTTTATAAAAGTGTTCAAAGTTTAGTAATTTAAGTGTTTTTGATAAATCTAAGTTTGTTAAGGATAAGAAGTTATGTTACAATTGTCTTAGATTAGGTCATTTAGTAAGGAATTGTTCCTCTGGAGGCTGTCGAATTTGCAAGGGCAAACATCACACCTCATTACATATAAGTTCACAAAATAATTCGTTTAAATCTAATAGCAATAATGATTCAGATTCAAACCAGAAATTTTCTAGTTGTTCGCAATACAGTCCAGCTTCACATCATAGCTCTTCTAACACATATTGTTCACTCAAACCAAGAGTGCAATAGAATATTCTTCTTTCTACAGCGATTGTTAAGGTCCAAGATAGTCAAGGAAGATTACAACCATGTAGATTGCTATTAGATTCAGCTAGCCAATCAAACTTCATTACTGAAAACTGTGTTGAACGTTTAGGTTTAAGAAAAACTTGTCAGTCAGTTCCAATTATGGGTATAAATAATACTCCTACTAAAATAAATTATAGTGTAGACGTACAATTATTTTCTACTTATAACGATTTTAGTGCATATATTTCTTGTTTAATGTTACCACAAATAACTAGCAATATGCCATGCAATTTTATCAACTACAAATCATGGAATCTGCCTTCGAATTTGAAATTATCTGATCCAGAATTTTATAAACCAGGAAATATTGACATGTTAATAGGCGCTGAGCTATATTTCGAAATTATGAAATGTGATAAAAGGGTAAGATCACGTGGGTTTCCAGTTATCTTTGAAACTGAATTAGGATGGATTCTATTAGGAAAATATCCATCAGAAAATACCTCTTCAAGTCCTCAAACCACATGTTTAACATTAACAAATGATCAGCTTCAACAACAGCTCAAACAATTTTGGGAATTAGAAGAGTTGGTTGTTCTACCCAAGGCTAAGGAACAAGACGAGTGTGAACAGTATTATCGGAACACAACAACCCGAGATTCTTCAGATCGTCTTATTGTCAGACTTCCTCTAAAGCCAGATCATTTACCTTTAGGAGACTCATTTGATCAAGCAAGTTTGTGATTTCAAGCGTTAGAGAAAAGGCTTCCAAGGAATCATTCACTTTGTCTGGAATACTCAAAATTTCTTCAAGAATATAAGGTCACATGAAGCCAGTGCCTCTTCAAGGTAATGATTGTAAACAACAGTTCTACCTTCCTCATCATGCCGTTTTTAAGCAAAATAGTACCCCAACTAAACTTCGGGTAGTTTTCGGGAACTTCTCTTAATGACATCCTAATGGTTGGTCCTACTGTACAGCAAGATTTATTTTCGATTATGGTAAGATTTAGAACTCATGCTGTTGCGTTTACAGCAGTCATTGAGAAAATGTACCGCCAAATTAAAATTCATCCAGATGATTGCAGCTTACAACGCATTCTTTGGCGGGATTCAAAAAATTCAATGCTATGAGCTTCAAACGGTTACTTATGGCACTGCCTCAGCTTCATTCTTGGCTACAAGGTCCCTACAACATCTAGCAGGAGAAGAAAAACACACGTACCCAAATGCAGTCAGAATTTTATGTCGTGATTTCTACGTGGATGATTTAGTTTCTGGAGCTAATGACATCAACACAGCTCTGGCTATCCAATCAGAGTTAATAGAGTTGTTAAGGTCTGGTGGATTTCAACTGAGAAAATGGAGTTCTAATCATAAATCACTTTTAAATTCATTACCTCAAGAACTTGTAAATACAAAAACATCAATTCAGTTTGAGAAAAAAGATAGCATTCAAACTTTAGGCTTTAAGTGGTTTCCTCAATCAGATGTGTTTTCTATTTCTTCCAAAATTCCACCATTTACAGACGTAGTAACAAAAAGAGAAGTAGCGTCTACAGTAGCTTCCATTTATGATCCAAATGGTTTAATCAGTCCTATTGTAATCTCTTACAAAATATTTTTGCAACGATTGTGGCTTAGTGGTACTGGTTGGGATGATAACTTACCATCATCATTGCTCCAGAAATGGCATGTTTTGGTGTCACAACTTTCTTTAATTGATGATATTAAAATAAATAGAAGAGTTATTATCAATAATCCTACAGATATTGAAGTTCACGGTTTCTGCGATGCATCACAGCATGCATTTGGTGCTTGTCTGTATTTGCGTTCTGTCAATTCTGAGGGAGAGATTTCAGTTCGACTACTTTGCTCGAAATCTCGTGTCGCACCAGTGAAAACTGTCAGCATACCACGGTTAGAGTTGTGTGGCGCTTTACTGTTGTCAAAATTATTACGAAAAACATTACCAATCCTGAATTTGTCGATTGAAAGGGTTCATCTTTGGACGAACTCCAAAATCTGCTTGGCATGGATCTCAGCTCCTGCATCGAAGTGAAAACGTTCGTTGCGAATCGAGTTTCGCAGATTCAAGATCTAACAGACGTCAATGACTGGAAACATGTAGCTTCGTCAGACAATCCTGCTGATATCATTTCCAGAGGGCATAGATAAAGGCATCTGGTGGTGTGGACCAAACTGGTTGTATTTACCCTCCAGTTCTTGGCCTAATTCAGACAGTTATGATGTTCAAGATATTCCAAAAGTACGACAAATGAAAACCAGTTTGACATGTATTTTTCCACCAAATGACGATTTAGTTTGTAAGTTTTCAAGTATCTCTAGATTAACACGAGTAGTTGCCCTATGCAAGAGATTTATTTATAATTGTTGTAATAAAAAGAAGAAAACAGGAAATCTTAATACTGCAGACATTCAAGATTCATTACAAACATGCATCTGGATGGTACAGCAACAAGTATATTGTCAAGAAATTAATGATCTTCGATCAACTTCTACCGTTCCTAAAAAAAGTGAGCTTCTTAATCTTCATCCTTTTCTCGACGATCATAACATAATTCGAGTTGGAGGAAGGTTGAATAATGCTGATATTGCGTACGATATTAAACATCAGATTATTTTGCCACCAAAACACAATCTTACGATGTTGATCATCAAGGTTGAACATTTGAGGTTATTGCACGCTGCACCTCAATTATTGTTAGCTTCACTAAGACTCAAATATTGGATACCACGAGCTCGAAAGGTAATTAGAAGTGTTATTCATAACTGTGTAACATGTTTTCGATTTAAGGCATCTTCGGCTAATCAATTAATGGGTCAGCTGCCCAAACACAGAGTAGAGTTTAGTCGTCCTTTTCTTAATTCAGGAGTTGCCAACTTGTATAGTGACAACGGCACCAATTTTGTTGGAGTCAACAATGAGTTAAATTCATTGAGGAAACTCTTTTATGATAAAGAATTTAATACATACAGACATTGAAAATTACGCTGCCAAGTCTCAGCTCAAATGGCACTTCATACCAGCTAATTCACCTCATTTTGGGGGCCTGTGGGAAGCAGCTGTGAAGTCAATGAAATATCACCTCAAAAGAGTCATAGGTAAAACTTATCTAACTTTCGAAGAATTTTCTACCCTTTTATCCGATATAGAAGCTATCCTCAATTCTAGACCTATTTCTACTTTATCCGATGACCCTAGCGATCCATCTTGACACCTGGACATTTTCTTATTGGTAATCCTTTAATAGCACTACCTGAACCCAATTTGTTAGATATAAAATGTAACAAGCTTTCCAGATGGCAACAGCTTCCGAAGATACGACAGAGTCCTTGGTCACGATGATCTCCATGGTTTGCAGCAGTGCAGCAAGTGGAAGTCACCCTCCGAAAATCTTCGACCAGGTCTAGTAGTGCTAGGGAAAGAAGACAACTTACCACCTCAATTTTGGAAAATGGCTGTAATAGACAGTGTTTTCCCAGGTAAAGATGGTCTAGTACGCGTAGTTCAGTTGAAGGTAGGCAGCACGTTTTTCAAGAGACCTATTACTAAACTTGTGCCATTGCTAATAAACTGAGACAATGCAATTAATATTGATCAAAGATCAAAGTATGTTAGGTTTAAAATCAGACACTCAGCGCTGCCTATGGGCAGCTTTAGTATTAAGAACATTCTGTATACTATTCAGACTGTATTCAAGTTGGACTGTGACAGAGTAAGCATGCACGCCAGTACGGCCCCTGCATCATAATAATATAGTTAAATATTGTTAATTTTATAAATATAGTATATTTAGTTATCAATCAGTGTGTAATTATTTTATTCTTAATACAGTCCATTATTCTGCTATAATGTACAGCCCGTTATTATCCACTTTTTGTTCAGTTTGTTCCTTGTTTGGTTCACTTGGTGCATTTTCATGGTTTGTTTCACACAGCTATATGTCAGTTACAAGGGAAATGATCTTCAGTCAGCATTGCCTACAAGCCAAAATGAGCTACAATATGATAGAACAAAGCCATTACAACAGGTCTATTCATAATTCTTGCTTTTGTTATAAAATACTATATTCCTCCAACTTTATTTTCTGTTTAACCATTGTTAGCCAAAATTAATGATAAAAAAATAGGACAAATCATATGGTGCATCTAATGAAAAAAATATGAATATCAGTTCATTCTATAAGGGATGTATTTAATTTTCAGGTAATTAGAAAAATGAAGACAAAATAACTTTCAATGTCACTAAACCTGTTAGGCCAACCAACAGTAGTGGACTTGAAGATAGGACTCTGCATAATCTGTAGGAACGGAGATGGTAAAGATTGGATGTTTCTAATCGAAATATTTAGACAGAAACAGATTCATCCCAATAATTCCAGTTTTCACCAGCATAAGAGGGACAGAATTAATGATTTTGAACTAAACGATTCAACTGAACTGAATTTTTTTGGTTATTTTATTAATGATACAAAGGAAAACACGAAAAAGCAAACAAATTTGAGTGCTTCAACAAAAATAAACAAACTGTCACCAGAATCATGTTTTGTGAAATGGTCAGTAGCAACCTTATTGAAATTAGAAAATTTCTGGTGATTCTAAAAAAAACTAGCCATATTTTCTTTTTCTGTTTAGCATCTGGAACCAGTGTAAGGTATTACTTCACAGGATGATATGTATGTAAATTAAGAGCAATGAGTGTCTTGTACAGTCTCAGTTCGACCATACCTGAGATGTGTGATGAACTTAAACCCAACCACCAAAGAACACTGGTATCATCTTGTCAATGTTAGTTGATGCATAGAACTAGCTAAATGTTAGTTGATAGTAGAACCTAAATGTTTGCTGTGTGAAGGATGCATTGACTTAACACAAGATTTTACACACGAGTTCCTCTTGCTGATAGATTGCAGAATGAAGCTGCAGGACTGGTATAGATTATTAAAGAAAAGCCGGCACTAATGAAGCAAAGCCAATTGAAGAAAGGGAAACAAATCTTTCAGCAGAAAGATTGTGAACTACTCTAGATAGGGTATATCAAGAGAGGTATCAGCTCTTGCCATACAGCAGAAAAAGACAAGTTTATCGATAGGCCAGTGTTTGTTTTATCTAGACAATAACTGAACGAACATTAAGTATGAACATAACATGACTACATTTGACCAGTAAGCGTTTAGGCCCACCCACCACTGACTGACTCATTTACCATACGTTACAAAATTAGCATTAAATAATAAATAGTAGTTAAATTGCATTTTATTATATTAATGACCACTTCATGGCAGCACGCTGGTCAGGTTCAGTATTTACATTTATGATTGTGCAATTTGTAAATCTGTAATCCTAATTTTTTTTTTAAAAGTTATAATTCCATTAAGGCCATCAGACCAAATAGACCAATAAATGTCATATGCATTCATTGATCATCAGTTAGTAGAATGCTGGTGAAAAATTTACATTCCTGCTTAACGATTTGCCTGTGTTCTCTACAAGGATATAAAAGTTAAAAGAATCCTTGTTGTTACAATTTGAAATAATCTGCAATCAAATTGCTGGTAATGTCTACTATTATGGTTAATGACCTGCGAGATGTATGCTTCCAACTCTACAAGACAAAAGTTTGAGTAATTTTATAACAGTTATTCATCTTTTTTCATTTACAAGTACGAGGTGTGATCAAAAAATACGGTGAATGAATTTTTATAGCCGCAACTGCTGACGCTACATCCATATGCTGTATTTGTCCAATAGCGTGATCAACTGAGACAGGCAAGGACAAGTTGTAACACGTTCGAGCTTGCCAGTCAGCTGCTAGAGTGAGGTTGTGTTTATTGTGTCTGTCGCGCAACAAGGATTTTGAACAACGCATTAACATTAAGTTTTGTTTTAAGTTGAAATCGATATATGGCGATAATGTGGTAACTTTGAAGACTGGGTACAAGTGGTATGACCGATTTAAAACCGATTCAACAGACGGTGTCTGTTGAAGATGAGCAGCATGCGGGACGTCCAGTAACCTCAAAAACAGTTGAAAATGTGCAAAAAGTGGAAACAATGGTTCGTTCAAACAGGCGAATGACTATTCGAGAGCTATCGGAAGACCTTAACATCTCGTACGGATCTGTTCATTGCAATTCATTTTAACTAATGAATTGCAATGAGAAGAGTGAGTGCAAAATTTGTTCCCAAATTTTTAAGTGATGAACAGAAGGAAAATCGTGTGACAATTTGCACGGAGTTAAAGGGTCGTCTTCATGCAGATCCGGGCTTCATGGCCAAAATTGTAACTGGAGATGAAAGTTGGGTCTATGGCTATAACCCTGAGACCAAAATGCAGAGTTCCCAATGGAAAACCAGTTCATCTCCTCGCCCTAAAAAGGCACGTCAGTCAAAATCCAATATCAAGGTCGTGCTCGTTGTTTTTTTTGATAGTGAGGGCATAGTGCGATCAGAGTTCGTTCCAAGGGGAACAACTGTCAACTCTGAATTTCACAAGGGTGTACTGCAACATTTGCGAAACGATGTACGAAGAAAGCGACCAGAAAAATGGACCAATGGCTTCCTTCTTCACCACAACGCGCCGTGTCATACCTTGCTTCTCATTTGCGAGTTTTTGGCCGAAAAAAGTGTTCCTGTCTGTCCGTATCCGCCATACTCACCAGATTTAGCACCATGAGACTTTTGGCTCTTCCCAAAAACGTTTAAAGGAAAACGTTTTGACACCATTGCTGACATTGAGAGGGCCACGACCGAGCAGCTGAAAGCCCTTCCGAAAGACGCCTTCCAGATATGCCTCCAGTCATGGAGTCAACGTTGGGGTAAGTGCATTGCTAGCCAAGGACAGTACTTTGAAGGAGATTAAAATGAATTCTATGTAACCTTATTACTTTATTTTAATAAAAAATTATTCACCATATTTTTTGAACACACCTCGTATTTTATGTTCTAAATAACAAAAAAAAAAAAAAAATGAAATAAGTGACAATTTAACATTTATAAAGGTGAAAAATAAGTCATTTCTTAACTTTATTTATTTTATGATAGTAAAAAACTAAAAACATAACATATTTTGTAACATATAATTTTCAAGGGGAAATTACACGAAAAAATATGATGTACCACATTATAACAAAAAGTAAAATTCACTTACGTAATGTAAAAATTGACATTTTCACCAAAAACCAAATCACCTGAGTTAATGAATATGAAGATTAGGAGTGCTGAGCCCTGATCAAGTTGAGATGAGTGTGTGGCAAGTGCTGATCCAAATCCACAGCCCTCTTGACACACCATGTCAGGTGTAGTACACTATCTTTCAAGTGATAGATTTGTTTCCCTTTCTTCAACTGGGATTGCTTCATTAGTGACGGGATATACTTGTTTTTGTTTCTATAGTCAATACCAGTCCTGCACCTCGATTCTGAAATTTGTCAGTAAGAGGAACACTTGTGAAAACCTGTCCACATAAATAGTGTGACCACATATGACAGAACAATTCCAGCTGCAGAATTGTCACAATGCATCCTTCCCACAGTAAACTTTTAAATATGTAAAAAAAAAAAAACACCTACAGACAAACCAACTGTAAAAAAGCAATTGATATGACCAAATTTGTAACCTAAAGCAAGTTTTAGTCTGCAAGGTTATGTTATAATTTCTGATGGTAATTATGGTTATGTTATTACAAGTTAATGAAAATTAATTTATCTAAACTAACTTTTAATTTACATGCAGAAAAACACAGATGTGACTTATTTTCTTTCATCAGACAAAGCATTTGAAGTCTATTTAAAGTAAGGTACAAAAAAAATCTTATAAAAGCATTTATTTTAGGAAATAAAAATATAAATACACAATTTACACATTGGATATAAAATTGTTAAGAGAAAACATTCCAAATACTCAAGATAAATAACCAAATTAGTAATCAATAGCACAAACTAAAACATTTAAAAAAAACTCCAAGAAAGTTAAATACAAAGTTCTTAGGCCTGTTACTGTAAAGTTCTTAAGGTATAATATTAAAAAATTCTTTTTTAGGTTTTTGGAGGATTTGAATCCTCTGAAGGATTTTAATCCTTTGGAGGTTATTTGAATGGTTTTTTTTATCAGGACTTAGGGAAACATGAATATGGATGATGAAATGATGAATACTGAAGCAAGTGAAGTACCAGCTGTAAGAACCGAAGAACAAGCTGTTGTTGCTGGGCCATGTTCAAGCATGCCAAACAAGCGAAACTCAGATCACGTTGTAAGAGAAATTCTTAGCGTTCTGTTGGGAAATTTAAAACAACAGCCCACATAAGTAATGCAGGACCCAGATAAAGTGTTTATGATAACACACTCTCATCATATAAAAGGGACAAACTTCAAAACATTTCACTTGACAAATTTATCTGGTGTATTGTTTTAGAAGGAGGAAAGTGAACATAATAAACTTTAAACTATATACATTAAATAAAAATAACAAATTACTCCTAAATTTTTTTTTTGATTTTCATAATTTTAATATGTTTTAAATTTAAAACATGTGTAAGAAATAATTACTAATAAAAAAATATAATAAAGGGATTTATTGAATGGATTATAACATTTTAATTTTGAAAATAAATAGCTAGTATAAAATGAATACATTCTTAAACCCTAAAAGATTTTTATTTTTTTGTAATTATGAGGAACATAATACAGCCAGCCAATGAAGAAATTAAGAGTTAAGAAAACCCTCCAAAATTACATACTATATATAAAACAAAGAACCATATTTCACACAAAATTGGTCTGTATATAAAATAAAAGTATCAACCGTATACACAACACCACTACCCAATTTTTCAAGAAATTACAACTTACTGCTGATCTCTGTGAAGGAGTGGTAGCATCTCGACCTTTTATCAGGAGGTCCCAGGTGTTCGAATCCTGGTCAGGCATGGCATTTTTATAACGTAAAAGAGAAGAAAAACACCTTCAGAGTGGAAAAGGGTGTGATTGCAATGTATCTACCTGTATTACTAATTTTTTTACTGAAGAAGCAATAAAGATCTAAATAAATATCTGAATCCCGAGTAACAATACAAGAGTGAAAATAAATACAGTGGAATTTCCCACGAGCATAATTTGTTCTAGAATCTTACTTGTGATGCAAAACACTTGTTAAGTGAAACAATTTTTTCCATATAAATTAATGTAAAGTATGATAATGCGCTCCATGCCAAAAAATATTCAAAATTTTTTATATGTAACATTAAAGAAAATTATTTATAGATAAATTGTTACGGAGCAAAATCATCCCTGTGTAGTTTATTAATTATGAATTTATGACACATATCTAATTCTTTTTTATTAGAAAGCTATCTAGCGTCATTTGTTTTTCTCGGCGCTTCAAAATTTGGTGAAAATGTGACACTGCATTATTATTATTATTATTATTATTATTGAATAAATTTATAGCGTACTAGCCACCATCTTATAGGATGATGCTTTTCAACATTGGATGCAACATTTCCCATGCTTCCAGCATTTCTTTTATTGCGCCAGAAGATTGTTGCTTTGCTGTTTCTTTGCCCTTCCACTGACAAACTCTCTTCTACAACTTCTTGCTGTGAAAGACATTGCAATTCTATAAGCTGTTTGGTGGTCAGCTCTTGGTTGTGCACTTCCACAAGCACATCGTTATCCACCTCCAGTCCCATGATACTGGCTAAAGACACAATCTCATTGGCTATAGGCTCCACAGCTACTGTCTCAAACCCCTCAAAGACACATTCTACAATGCTCTCTGGCCAAAATTTCTTCCAAGCAGAGGTGAGGATTCTTTTGGTGACCCCTTCCCACACCTTATCAATCATCTTGAGGAGGCAACAATGTGAAACTGATCCTTCCAAAACCCTCTGAGAATGAGATTGGTCCTTTCAGTCACCTCAAAACAACGTTCAAAGAGTATTTTAATGTAGAGTTTCTTAAAATGTGAAATAACCTGCTGGTCCATAGGCTGAAGTAACAGAGTGGTGTTGGGAGGCAGAAACTGGATCTTGATGAAATTAAATTCTTCAACTAGGTCATCTTGTAGGCCTGGAGGATGTGCAGGTGCGTTGTCCATAACAAGTAAAACATGGAGTGGCAGATTCAACTCGAGCAAATATTTTTTTCACAGAAGAACCAAACACTTCATTGATCCAATCAATAAAAATGTAACCTATTATCCAGGCCTTGTTGTTGGATCTTCACATAACATTTAGCCTGCTCTTCTGGACATTACACTTCTTGAAGGCTCGTGGAGTTTCTGAATGGTAAACAAGCAGAGGTTTAATTTTTACATCACCACTTGCATTGGCACAAAATAGCAGCGTGAGCTGGTCTTTCACTGGCTTGTGGCCGGGCAATGCATTCTCCTCTGCTGTTATATATGTTTGCTTTGGCATCTTTATCCAGAAGAGACCCGTCTTGTCATAATTAAAAACCTGTTGCGACAGGTACCCTCAGAATCTACAAGCTTCTTAGTCAGTGATGAAAATTTCAGCTTCCTTTGTGTCACAGCTTGCTGCTTCATCGTACCTCACAATGCTGTGGATGCCGGTTTTTCTCTTAAACTTCTCAAACCATCCATGACTACCCTCAAGTACTTCTTCTTTGGTTGTTGATGATCCTGGCGTGTTCTTAACGAGGTCTGCGAAAGTAACTTTTGCTTTCTGACAAGTGATGTTTTCGTTAACCGTATTGCCTTGTAATTGCTTTTCGTTTATTTGGTGATGTAGACTAATTGTATGTGCGTGCTAGATCAGCCACGTTCATACCTCATTCTCGCTTTTCAATGATTTCACGTTTCATTTCTACAGGTTTTTTTCTCTTACAGCTGTCTTCTTGTGGTTTATTAATCAGGGAAATTTTTGCAAGGGTTGTTTAACTTTACACAAAAAAAAATCACAAACAATGTCTAAACACAAGTTTGGAAAATATGTAATCACTAATGGCACTAACAAGCTAGTACAACAAATACTAAACACAGACTGATGTAGCACTGATGATGAATGTTCCACAGGGCATGCACACACGCAAGAGATGTGTAGAGGAGACTTCTTTCCCACGTCACTTGTATGCAAAATTTTGTTCGTTATGAAATACCTGTTATTTGAAATACTCATTATGAGAGGTGCTCGTTAAGCGAGGTTCCACTGTACACTAAAGGCTATACATAAAATCCTAAAACAAAACTGATATCGACCCAAGCTATTGCAATATTTGTTAAAGGATTGAGACAAATTTTTTTGTGAACCAAAATGTCATACTTTTAAAATTCTTTTGATTTCAGTCTGTTTCCCAACTTGTGGAAATTATCATACCATACCTAAAGACAGTTCCTCTTAAGATGTTATTTACCTTTATACCAATATCACTATAGTCAATTCTGTTAAAATCTTTGAAAGTGTTATTTTTAATCCCTTATTTTATCACATATTGTCAATAATATCAAATAAACAACATGAAATGTTCCAAGAAGCACAACTACTAATTTAATTTATATCACTGTGGAACAGTAAATAATTACATTAAAATAAGCCAAATCATGTTTTAAGGTAACTGGTGTAAATCGATGTCATTTTTATGAGAATAAAAATTCTGTAAACAATTTTACAAGGGTTATTTTTTTTTCAAGGTCTGATCGGTCGCGAAATAAAAACCCACGCAAAAATCAGATGAACCTTTGCGCATATGTGTTGCGCAGCATATCTAGTATGGCCTTCAATCACGCCGTGTCACTTTGTTTAGTTCTGAACACGCAGCTAGCACGTAAACATGTCTACAACAATAGCATCTCCCGCCAAGTGTGAAGTGCGTGCGGTAATTCGATTTCTTAAGGTTGAGGGGTGTAATGCAGCTGAAATTCATAGACGAATAAGTAATGTGTACAGTGAAACTTCAATGAATGACAGCAAACTTCAATGAGTGACAATTCGAGAAAATCGTTGGTTCATAATTTCTGTATCGAGCGATTTGTTTCCTAAAATTTCAAGGTCAGCTCTCTCTACACCATTGTGAGTGAGACTTCAGTACCGCAAACTGTGTGCGAGATGGGTTCCCAAGATGCTGTCCGACCATCACAAAACAATGAGAATGGACACCTCCCTAATGTTTCTCCAGCGCTACCACAATGAAGGAATAGATTTTTGAAACAAAATTGTCACAGGGGACAAGACATGGGTCCATTTCGAGACTGAAGAAACAAGAGAACAATCCACACAGTGGATGCATTCTCATTCTCCCAGTAAACCAAAGAAGTTCAAGCGAACCTTCTCCAACAGAAAATGTATGACTACTGTGTTCTGACTTGGTGGAGTTCTCTTGGTGGAATTCATGGAACGTGGCACAACCATCACTGCAGCCTCATACTGCGTGACTCTTAAATGTCTACGAAGGGCAATTCAAAATAAGTGGAGAGGAATGTTGCCATCAGGCATTGTCTTTCTCCATGACAATGCTCGGCCGCACACTGCAACTGTAACAAAGAAGCTCCTGCAGCGTTTTTGTTGGGAAGTGCTTGATCATCCACCATACAGCCCGGACTTGGCTCCATCCGATTTTCACCTCTTTGCTCACATGAAACGCTGGCTAGGAGGACAACATTTTGGCACAGACATCGAGTTGCAGACCAGCGTAGAAACATGGCTAAAAACACAGTCGGCTTCGTTCTATGACAGGGGTATTGGAAAGTTGGTACCATGCTACGACAAATGTCTAAATCAGAGTGGCGACTATGTAGAGAAATAGCGTAACTATGTAGGTACTTGTTACAAATAAAAATTTTTTTATTTTCATTGTGGTTTTAATTTCATGACTGATCAGACCTTGAAAAAAAAATAACCCTTGTAAGTCAGTGAAAATATTTTGGACTTGATTCACCAGATGAAAGAATTAGGTGTAATTTTTACCGAACTCTTAATGACCGTGTTAATAATATAACAATCAGGGAATATTCTGGTAAGGACCTGATTTTAATCAAAATTTCACTGATTAAAATTTTTAAAATCTTCAAAGTTGTTTTACCATCTTTGATCTAGTCAAGAATACTATATGCTTCTGGTGCTCTTGGAGTTAAATTTTCACAATTTATTTTCTTTTCATTATTATTGTGCTGAGATTAACTGTAGTTATTTGAAAAATTCTGAATTTAAACAGGTGAATTTTTTACCTTTATTATACAAATTATTATTTGGCTAATTATGAATTATGCAGGTTGGACCATTTAAAACAACTAAATCTAAAAAAATGCATTATGTGATCAACAGAGGTTTCTGATCAGAAACATGATCAATCATGTTTATTCTAGTGCTAGCAAACCACTGAAGGTAGGGACAGATAGATAACAGGATCAAAAAATCTGATGTGGTCACCATATGACTTCCTTGAACACCTATTAGATTACATATATACATTGTTTGCTGCACTTCATTTAAACTTATTTCATTTGAAAGTGAGATACAATCCTCAAATTCTTTAATAAAGTGGACAGTTACATAATTGCTGAAATATTAGTTTCTATTAACATCAAATATTTATATTAATTCAACAATATTACATGAAATATTAGGATAGAGTGGAAGCTCCTTTATTACTTATATTACTAGATCAGTTTATTTGTATCTTCATGATGAGTTGCTGATTAGCAAAAGTTTTATATTTCTGGTGTGTTGAATAAATAGAAGTTAATAATAATTAGATTATTCCATTTAGTGAACTCATGTATACTGGTTACAAATGTTTTTTTTTTGACCTAACAGTGCAACATATTCAGTTTTTCTTATTAGATTATTTGGTGAACAAACAAAAATGAAAAAGAAACAATCATACAGGTAAAAGAAAGACACATGAAGAAATATATCTCAAAAAAAACGAAAAGATGATGAATATGAAGAGGAAGGTAATTTTATGAGCAAGGGAAGAAAAAATTAAGAAATGATAAATACACAAATTACGATCAGAATTATATCACAACAAAGAGCGATTAAACGATTGGCAACAAAAAACAAATAAACGAAATGATGATCAACTCCGACTTAGGGAGAATACTATCCGACAATACCAGGGGAGTAATGAAATTAAAGATAAGCATTTTCTGCAATTTATTAAAGTCCGGACACGTATTTCTGATTGATGCTGTTCTTTTGAGGGTCTATTTTTCAGTCACTCTGTAGTTAACTTTAATGTTGATAAAATTAAATAGAAATTCCAGAATATTTAAAAAAAATTAAACAGGAAAATGATACCATAATACAATACCATAATAGGTAAATTAGAAAATCCAAAAATAATATGATTCTAAATTATAATTTTCATCTAATATTAAATAATCAGATCATTCACCAAATTTATTACATATACACATATGTAATAATGCCGATTAAATTACATATACTCATTTTTAAAAGTACATAATTTTATTTCACTAATAACTTCTCTTTTTTTTTTTATTATTATTATTGAATTATTATTTATGGTAAAAATTTTTTTACAATCACAGGTTAATAAATCAATATATTTAAATTAAAAAAAAAAGTTAAAAAAAGGAGATTAAGTCTGATTTGAATCAATGTGCCTTCCCTCATAAGCTCCAAATATTTCATTAATTAAAATTTTATTTGGCTATAATTCTTGAACCAATGAAAGTAAGTACCAATTATGATACATTGTTGAAAAGCTCTTAATAAGGGCTTATTACTACTGCAGTTAAGAAAAAGTCCAAAATTCAATTTTTGGAGATTTTTGGACTCTTTTGGTTCAGTCAATTGCAATCAAAAGGAGAGAGATGCCCAACCAGATATTACAACAATCCTAAATTCAAAATTCCAACATCTAATCGTTTTTGAGTTATGCAAGATACATATATATGTACATAAGACGTCACGCCAAAACTAGTCAAAATGGATATTTCTGTTGAAATATAAAAACCAAAATTTTCCAAGATCACAATACTTACTTTACTTTGTAAAAGGGAACACTGATGCTTGGCTATGAATCCGTCGATGAAAGAAATGAGTGTGCCCAGTTCCTCAGTAATCTCTGGACAGGTATATAATGATCTTCAAGAACCATAGCATGAACTAGATCAATGAATAATCATAATTTGCTGATGTTTAAGGTTGTTCAATTCTGGGGTCTTCATTGGCCAATGTTATGCACCTTTAAAACAACTGAACCATTCATTAACAAAGCAGTTTAATTAAAAGCGTCTCTGAAAGTTTTATTGAGTTCGAAGCAGAAATGAATAAAAATACATTTATCTTCAAAGTTTTTAAGTATTGTTTAAAATCTGATAAGATATTAGTATGTGTTGACTCCAGCCATTCACGTCAAAAATTAACAATGATAGAATGACACATCAAATGACAACATTTTGATAGTTGCCAATGGCCAGTGGCACTTGTTGGTGCACTATTACACAAGTTCTTTTTTTTCATTTATTTCATTTTTAAATAACAATAAGATGGGTTAGATATGCTTAAAGTGAAAATTTCAATGAATGAATGATAAATACAAGAAATATAGAGCAAAAACTGAAAAACTAATAAGGTGGATCATATAATAAGAAACTGTCAATTAAATATCAGAAAGGAAGCGCAAGTATACAGTTTAAACTAAATGGCAAGAAAGATAACTATCCGTAAAAAAATAGAGAAATTTTTAAAAACCATTCTTATAAAGGATAACAAAAAAAACATGAAATGAAACCTAGTAACACGACTTACATGATCAGATGTCAGACCTCCTTCTGTCTTGACAACTGGCACAAACAAGAATTTCATTTCCTCTGTTTCATCCTTAGTTTCTAATTTAACCTCAGAGTGTAATGGATCTTCATCCATAAAAGTATTACCACTTGGTACATCCATTATCTGCAATAAGCAACAATTTATTAATTTAAGTGATTCTGTAACAGAAAAAAATAATAATTAAATAAGAATAACCACATTACAGAAATACCTGGTTGTACATCTCTTGCCATTATTTAAAAAAAAAAAATTTGTACCATAATATTTTGGCTGTTGAGATCATTTTGTTGAATTTTTCATGTTGTGGTTATTCCCTGTTCTATATTGGTGACATTTGGAATGTTGTACAAGAATCATGGGCTTTTATGCACGATAAATTACAGCACCATCTGTCTTAACATAAAAACATTACAATGTTTTTTTTAATATTACTTGTAGCTATCTACATTAGCGGCACAGAGCATTATTATACTTAAGCCATATAAAACCCTATATCCCTACCATAATGGAAATGCATAACTTTTTATAAATTTCAGAGACCTGTATTGCTGTTATTTATTTTAAAAAAAACATTTTATTACTTGACAGTCATAACAGAAAAAAAATGTTTAACGTACATTAATTTTATTGATATTCTTAGAAAATATACAACTGAAACTGATATTTCCATATTTTAGGTACATAGCATATGACCAAGATTGAGTAGGTCATTCTTTTCTTTTCCATACTATTAGCTCTAATTTATTATGCTAGCAAATTACAAAATTAAGCAATGCTACACAGATCGGCAGTGTCCAGTACCACTCTATTGAGATCTGAAATAAATACAGTGGTACAGGACTTTGTAGACCAGTATGTTTTTTTATGCTTCCAAGATGCAATTGAACTCAATATTGCACTTATTTAAAAATACGATATTAAATCCAAATTTTAAAATATAAACTATGGCTAAACCATGGGAGAGTTAAGCTCAAGATAAAATCAGCATCACAGAAATACCCGTGAGGGCTCTGGGAACTAATACCACAGTCAGCTGTTAACATATTACTGAAGCCAGCAGCACACCTCAAGAACTCTGTTTGATATTAATTGAAGATTTCTGACAACCCTCATGCATATGTACTTTCTAAAAATTTTATCTTAAATAACTAACGGCCAAAACAGAAACAGTAAACTATTGACTTACCAAGTACTACCTAAAATGTTTTTCGACACAATACATCATCAGACATATTTATATGAATGAACATATCGATTTAAAACAAAAAAAAAATCCATGCGACAAAACATATATCATTAATAAAAGCTGTTTCCTATCCCATGGATTGATAAGGTTATCTGCTGTTTGGAAAAAGCTATATCATTAATAAGATAATTAGCTCTGAATATGGAAAAATTGGAATCAGACATGCACCTGCCAATCTGAAGTGAAGTAGGGTAAACTACCCAACGATGAAGAAAGAATAAAGAGGGAGAAACAATAACATTTATTCAAAGCTAAAAAGGTCATTGTGGTACAGGAAAAATCATCCACTTGCAAATAAGCAGACATATTCCTTTTGCAGAAACACATGCCTTTGAAAAGCTGAAACATGGGGCTAGCATATATCAGTATAAGTCAGCACTTTTGAATTAACAGAATGATATATTATGACATATTCTATGAGTCCACATATCACTGATCATTAATTAAGATTTTGAACTGTAATGAATCTGTTTTTAATAATAAAGACCTTTAATAAAATTGTTGAATATTTTAATAATAATTATATTTATAAAGATAATAATAACTTTAGGTTAGATAACCTATTAGCTACTTAAATTTTTTGAAAGGGGTTTATGATGTTACAAAAGCAGTTACTATCTTTTCCATGTCAAGCAGAAAGCTTGAGCAGATCTCTCAAGGGGGAAGCTACGGTCTGTTAAATAGGGTCATTCCATGTCAAGTGGACCAGAAGTCTCCAGTCGACCGTCTCCAAACTTCATAAAATTTTGCGTGGACATTCGCTGTCGTCTTAAATGCCATTTTACCAAATTATAGCTCTATATCTGCTATTGTTGATTTTCTGTGATCTCTTGAAAAAAGGGTACTTACTGGTAGTTTGCACATACATGCAAAAATTCTAACTTTGAATTATAATTTTGAAGGCAATAATAAAGCTGTAGATTTGAGTTTTAATACTTTAGTTTAACATTTTATGCTGAATTCAAAAATGTTGTTCATAAGTTTCTTTCAGCACCTGGTTTTGAGTTGTAGCAGCTGAAATTCAGCTAAAAAGTTGTTGCAACATGTTGTATGTCAAAGTTTGAACTTATATTATTCCTTATGTAGTACTTTAATTGGAACAAGACTTTGTAACCTGAAAAAGGGTAAAATTATGTGTAACATCCTAATGTTTCAAAGCAATTGGAGGCTTGTCAGGAGATATTCATTACCAGATTTGGTCAAAACCTTTTTAGCTTGTTTGACCTACCTTTGAAAGTTTATATCTCAGGTATTCCTTAGATTTTGTTAGTTTTATAACAGTTAGAAAGAGCAACTTATACACTACAAAATCTGTGTAAGTTAGTTTTTGACTGTAGATTATAAGTGGCAGAAAAATCAGCTGAAAGATAATGCATCTTTCATACTGGGAGCAAGTTTTCTGTAATGTTTATGCATGAAATGAATACTCTCTAGTACAAAATAACATTTTATTAAGTAATACCATCCATTTTGCTGCCTGCTAATATGAAATACGACTATGAAATATAGTCGTAGTAGTAATAACAGAGTGCAATAAAGTATTACAATATTATAGAACAAGTAGCTTCAAAACAAAATAAAAATATCTTAAGTAGTCAGAAACGTTTTAGCACAATACTTTTAATTCCACTTCAGCTGAAATTGTTTCTCAATCTTTGACTGGATGTATTCTGAATATATATATATTGTCGTCCTGATGATGTCATTAATGGTGCTTCAACAGTAGCAACAATGTTCTCTACTGGAATCCAGCAAGTGTCCTTTATAAGAAGCCAATAATAAGGAGCTGCACCATGAGGGTGCATGAAACCAATCAGGGCAGCATTTTTTTCAAAAGACATATATCTCCAATTCACTAAGTATTACCACACATGCAAGCCACATATTGGCTTGGTTGCAAGCTGGTAAGTGATATGCCTTGAGCAGGCTTATTAGTTTTACAAACATCAGCTTCAAATTCTGAAGTATCATTTGAGACTCTGTTGACTTGTATTTTAGCTCTGCTTATTGGCTTTAACTGGTGGTCCTCTCTTGTTCCTGCAACTATGTGACCACTACTTAACTGGCTTTCCTGTTCAGGTAAGCTGTTCTGTTCAGATTCTCTTAACTTCTCTTGGAATAAAAAAGAATCTGATTCCTGGTATAGTTTCTTTACAAAATTCAACAAGTCTCTTGGTGTCAATGTCTGGTTTTCTGTAGGTCATTGAAGGCTGGCAGGTGCTGCTTATCTTTTTTTAGTACCTCCAATTCCATTACAAGGTGATTTTCCACAGCTAGTACCAAAGAAGTTTCATTCAGCTGTTATCCCAAAGTTTTTTCATGTGGCACAAATTGATAAAATCCTTGTATTGGGCAGCTGAACCATCACTGAAGTGTTGAATATGTTTTATTTTAGTCACTGTCTTTAAGTGTTTGATCAGTTCAGTAAAAATATATGAACAGTAATGGTATCATGGCGCAGACAATCACTGACCATGTAAATGCCGTGTTTTTATTGTAATAAACCATGAATGAATGCAGCGTAGCTTGGTTGTTTTCCCAATGGAATTTCTGCACAGCATCTAGCACAAAAAACAAACAGTTCTCAGCAAGATTCATCAGGATGGTACAATTATCATTTAAATTTTCCTTTATTTGTTTTAAATATGAACTTTGATGTTTTGAAATAAAATGGTGGCTAGTCAGGCAAAAAACTCTAAGGAACGCATTGAGGCCATGGACACTCCGTTCCCAGTGCCTGAGCATGTTGCCCTCATCACTGAAGGCTTTTACGGGTATGTGAATTAAATGCATGTTTTGCTAGATGTTACTGCATGGTGAGTGCATGTGTGGTTGTTGGACGCCTCTTTCGAGAGTGCCTTTCATGCTTGGTGTTTCATTTCAGTTTAGTTCTTGCAATGCCTGTGTATGTGTATTGGTGGGATTTATACCCGTGTCTGTGGGTGTGTGTGTTTGAGGAGGTCTCATGAGCCTGTGGAAGTGTTTGTGCTTGGTTGAATCTATGTTTGATATCCTTTTGTGATGTGCTGTGTTTTTTGATGATATGACTTTGATGTTTCCTTGTGGTGACTAATTGTGTGTGTGGGGGATAACCTACCCCTAAAGTAATGCTCTACCACAGGTAAAGGTTTAGTAGGTAGTGCGCAGGTATACATACGCATGTAATAACATCCTGTGGAACCAGTTGGTGAACCCGATACTGCTTAGGCACCTGTAAATGGGGTTCTTCCACCTGTAAAAAAAAATTTGAGCTTCCTGGGCTGCTTCACCAATTAATAATTTTGAATTAAACGATTCAACTGAACTGAATTTTTTCGGTTATTTTATTAATGATACAAAGGAAAACATGAAAAAGCAAACAAATTTGTAATTGAACAAAAATAGACAAACTGTCACCAGAATCATGTTTTGTGAAATGGTCAACAGCAACCTTTACCATTTCCTTTGAAATTAGAAAATTTCTGGCGATTCTAAAAAAAAACAAGTTCTAGCAATCTTTTCTTTCTCTTTAACCTCCAAAACCACCAAAAGGTATTACCTCACAGGATGATATGTTTGAGTGCAAATTAAGTGTAGTCTTGTGCAGTCTAAAGTCGACCATTCCTGAGATGTGTGGTTAACTGAAACCCAACCACCAAAGAACACTGGTATCATCTTGTCCAAGTTAGCTGATGTATAGAACCAGCTATTGTTTGCTGTGGGAAGGGTGTATTGAGAAATAATTCTGCAGCTGGAATTATACTGTCGTATGTGAGATTTAGCTGGTGTTGGTCAGATTGTTAATTTGGACAAGCTTTTCACTAGAGTTCCTCTTAATGACAGACTGCAAAATCAAGCTGCAGGACTGGTATAGACTATTAAAAAAAAGCAAAAGTATATCCTGGTATTAATGAAGCAAACCCAATTGAAGAAAGGCACACAAATCTTTTAGCAGAAAGGTTGTTTACTACTCTAGATTTGGTATGTCAAGTGGGTTGTAGATTATCAGTTCTTGCCATACAGCAGAAAAGGACATGTTTACCGATAACAGAGGCCAGTGTTTGTTTTATCAAAGCAATAACTGAACAAACATTTAGTATGAATATAACATGATTACATATCAGCATTTGTGTATCACGTGTTTAGGCCCACCCACCACTGACTGATTCATTCACTACACATTACAACACTGGCATTAAATGATAAATAATAGTTACTTTGCATTTTATTATATTAATGACCACTTCATGGCGGCACGCTGGTCAGGTTCAGTATTTATATTTATGATTGTGCAATTTGTAAATCTGTAATCCTAATTTTTTTTTTAAAGTTATAATTCCATTAAGGCCATCAGATCAAATAGATCAATAGATGTTGTATGCATTCATTCATCATCAGTTAGTAGAATGGTGGTGAAGAATTTGCATTCCTGCTTAATGATTTGCCTGTGTTCTCTACAAGGATATAAAAGTTAAAAGAATCCTTGTTGTTACAGTTTGAAATAGTCTGTAATCAAACTGCTGGTAATGTCTATTATTATGGTTAATGACCAGTGAGATGTATGCTTCCAACTCTACAAGACACAAAAGTTTGAGTAATTTTAGAACAGTTATTCATCTCAAACAAGTTTCAATTATATGTATTTTACGTTCTAAAAAAAAAAAATAAATAAAAAAATGAAATAAGTGACAATTTTACATTTATAAATGTGAAAAATAAGTCATTTCTTAATTTGATTTATTTTATGATAGTGAAAAACTAAAAACATAACATATTTTGTAATATATAATTTTTAAGGGGAAATTACAAGAAAAAATATGATGTATCACATTAAAACAACACTTATACAAACACTTATACACTGTAAAAATTGACATTTTTTCCAAAAAAACTATATCACTTGGGTGAATGAATATGAAGATTAGGAGTGCTGAGTCCTGATCAAGTTGAAATAAGTCAAGTGATGAGTGTGTGGCAAGTGCTGATCCAAATCCACACCACTCTTGACACACCATGTCTGGTGTAATAGATTCAAGTGATAGATTTGTTTCCCTTTCTTCAACTGGGTTTGCTTCATTAGTGAAGGGATATACTTGTTTTTGTTTCTATAGTTAATACCAGTCCTGCACCTCGATCCTGACATTTTTCAGTAAAAGCTTGTGAAAAACCTGTTCATGTAAATAGTGTAACCACATGACAGGACAATTCCAGCTGCAGAATTGTCACAATGCATCCTTTCCACAGTAAACTTTTAAATATGTAAAAAAACATCACCTATAGATAAATCAGGTTTAAATAAGCAATTGTTATGCTCAAATTTGTAACCTAAAGCAAGTTTTAGTCTGCAAGGTTATGTTAGAATTTCTGATGGTATTTATGGTTATGTTATTACAACTACTGGTAAATAGGTTACATAAACTAACTCTTACTTTACATGCAGAAAAACAATGATGTGACTTATTTTCTTTTAACAGAAAAAGCGGCTGAAGTCTATTTAATGTAAGGTACAAAAAAAAATCTTACCAAATGTTAACTTTAGGAAATCAAAATATAAATACACAATTTACACATTGGATATAAAATTGTTAAGAGAAAACATTCCAAATACTCACGTTAAATAACCAAATTAGTAATCTACAGCACAGACTAAAACACTTAAAAAAGACGTAAAATTACAACAAAAAAAATCTCCAAGGAAGTCAAATACAAAGTTCTTAGGCTACGGCACACGAGAGTTTTTTCAAATCAAAACGAAGCGTAAAAACAAACTCAAAATACAGACAGGCTACAACTGTAGCATAGGTGTGGTCGGATGCAGCTTGTGTTCCCGTGTCATGTACACCTGTAACAACCATATTTACTTGGAAATCAGCAACGGGTATTCTTTGATATAAGTACTTAGTACCGAAACTTACTCAATAAAACGAGTCGTTACTTGTTACAGGCAGTTCATATCGCATCGTTACGCTGTCAAAACAATAATTGAATGAACATTATGAATATAACATGATTACTTATCAGCAGTATGCGTTTAGTCCCACACTCTACGGACTGACTCATCTACCATACATTACAACATTAGGATTAAATAATAAATAGTAGTTTGTTTTCATTTTATTATGTTAATGACCACTTCATGGCGACCCACTGGTCGTGTTCACTATTTACATTTACGATTGTCTAATTCGTAAGTCTGTATTCTTAATTTTTTTAAATGTACCTTAGTTGTAGCTTTATGTAGATGTTATTTATTACATTACAGTAAATTCATTCTTTTGTTTGTTTGTTTGTTTGATCTGTTCTGTCATCTACCGTTTCATTTCTATTTAGTTTTAAATTAAATTAACCCTTATTTCGTAGTTTTCATTCCATGTTATGAAGCAAATGAGTGTTTCCCGAGAGTTAAAAATTAATGATTTGATTTTTCAAATGATAATTAAAAATCTGTAACAGTTTTCTGTAGTTGAAGATCTCGGTTTTAATGAACTATTGAAATATCTTGAACCGAATTACAAAATGCGTCCATCCCCCCACAGTCCTGTATAAATCTATACAAGAACCTACCCTTACTTGTGACATGCCATTCTTGCTGCCATGCTTCCATTGCGAGGCTGTAAAGCCTTCTCTGCAAGCGAGAGATGGGCAACTATTTGAAATTTAGAACCGGTGCATTGTGATCACCGTTCCGCTCCGGTCAGGCACGGGTCGAAACCGCATTCGAAATACCTTGGCCTGCCTACCTCTTCGCAATTTCCTTATGGCCGCCCGAAATTTCACCACTAAATGGATTGGGCGAGACTTTCCAAATACAGTGGTAGCGTCCCAGGAGTTTGTTTTAAGAAGACCAGTGCATACGATTAAGGATCTGCGCTGGGCACTCCTTAAATTTTGAACAAGTGCTGTATTCAAATCCAACCTATACACTCAAACAGGCGCATAAAAGTTCATGCTTTCGAAGGTAACTCGGTACACTATATACATTTGACGGCCTGACATCGCGTAATCCTTTTGAGCAGTCCTTTTAAGCTTTTGCATCACAGAGACGGCGTCCAACGCTACTTTCCTAATTTGGTTACTAAACAGAAACTTCTCATCAAACAAACACCTAGGTTCTTATGAACTCGAACTCGGTTGATTACACAGTCTTTATACTTAATATGGGGTTACGACTGTTCGATAATTTGTCTGCATCCTTGAGAAGAATAAACTTCGTCTTGGGCACAGAAATCCTAAAATTTTGAATGTCCACCAGCCCTCTGCGGTTGACAAAGCCGGCTGCGCTCGGTCTTCTAGCTGCGGTCGTGAATTACCACGAACTAACAGGAGACAGTCATCAGCGAAAGCCTGGGCCGTGACCCCTTCCGGGAATGTCAGTCACAAAAATTCTTCGAATACCAGGTTCCACAGCAAGGAACCGAGAACGGAGCCCTGCGGGCTTCCCCTGATGACAGATTTTTCCACAACTAGGTGCGCATCCTTAAACAGAGCCGTGCGAACTGACAAGTAGTCACGTACTACGACCTGCAGGGCTAGTGGAACATTGCGGCGTTCCAACTCATTGAGGACAGAACTCCAACACAAGGAAGGAAGTGCTGCCTTTATGTCAATAAAAATTGCCGAAAAATATTTACAGTCGGTGCTTTCCCTCTCGGAAGAGCATTTAAGATGCAATTCTCGGTGCCAACCCCTTTCATGAAGCAGTATTGGCCTCGATTTAGAAAATCGTTCATATCGATATTTTCCCAGAGCTTTGCCACAACCAGTCTTTCAAGCAAATTGCCGATTACCGGCAAGAGGTTGATAGGTCGATAACTACTGCCTTCACTTGGATCCTTTTCTGATTTAAGAGCACCCTCACCAAAGCCACCTTCCAACGAGTCGGAAAGCAACCCCAGCTCAGGAACCTCGAGAACAGCCGTTCAGGCGGCTCTCTTATGACAGGTAGCAGATGATAGAATATATCCGGGTCAAGCTGATCCATTCCCGGTGCCTTTTTCAGTGCCATTCGAGAAATCACTCGGTCTATATCTACGGGTTCCACAGCCCGTACGCCTGGGAATGGTGTCTCATCCGCCCTAACGCCGACTTCTGCTTCCCCTCCGGAACATCTGGAAACAGAGTATCCAGGAACGCCTGGTAAGTTGCCACAGATATTAACATGTGGTCAGGACCACCAAACCCACATTGAACACTGGACCGCACGTGCAATGGCTTTGGCCAGTAACATGACTTAGCGAGCTGCCAGGGGTTGCGTTACAACTCGTTCATACAGTCTTGCCAAAATTAGAGTTTGGCTTCCTTGATAGCATGAACGTAGTCATTACGGGCGCATAGATCCGCAGAACCTCAGCGCGCACGTCGTTAATGATAATCCCTGTTAGGAGGCGACGCTGGTATCTTCTCCTAGAGGACCTTACTCTTGCGTGCAGCATGCTGAGGTCAGACGACCACCACTTTTTCCTAGGCTTCCAACGGCGTCTAATAGACGGCTCTTCTGAAGCGGAGATCATGATGCCTCCAGGCATTCGCAGATCAGCGGACTGCCACTACCCAAAGGTCCGTTCATTGCCTTAGGCCGCCATAGGACCCTATCGCAGCCAGTCTTGATGGCCCGGCTGAAATGTTCAACCATTAATTACACCTTCTCCCTGTGCTGCATGCGCCATTCCAACCCCTGTAAGGCAGCTGCACACTTGCGCCGCAGCCTGTCCTTATCCAAGCCCGGTAGGTTATAGCGACCTGAGTCTGGAGCTCTTAGACCGCCTGCGTAAGCGATCTCATAGGTTATGAGCCTATGATCACTCACACTGGCTTCGGGCCAGTCAGTCCAACTACTTGTACTCCTAAGTAAATCGCTCGTCACCAAGGTGACGTTGATGTAACTTTCCCCCAGTTCGGAAGAGAAAGTCGGCAGTTGTTCGGTTTCGTTAAGCAAGTAGAGGTTTCTGGCTTCCACAAACTGTGCAAGACCAGTGCCTCTGGGGTCCGCCTACACTACGTTTACAGTCTGAATGAAACTATCACCTATCTCAAGACCTGGTGACGGTTTACAATCTCTTTACCGAGCAAAGCCGTCCGTTCTCACACAACCAGCTCGAGAATTCAAAAACTAAAAGCTTCTAAGTCAGACCACTGGCGAGGTCGGAGTGATTCGCTTCCTGAACCTGTCAGATGATTTAGAAGAATTCTTTGGCCTCACGAACCTAAGAAACGGGGACACGATTTAACAAAGGAAACGTTACTTAGTCGATAGTGACACTACTGCAACATATTACGTTGCTGTGTATCCCAAACTCCACAGCAACGTAGGTTGACTGAGGGTTACTGTTCACTGTCAGCCCCGACGACGTGAACCTAGGCACGCTGTACTTGTAGAAAGCAAATTATCACTACCGGTAGCAGTAAACACAAGTTTTATACCACGGGGCTAGAGGCCGAGAAGCGATCTGTCTAAATGTTGTCCACTAGGAAGTGTATTAGATCCACTCGTCTGGGTCGTTGAGTTCGAATCTCTCATTCGATTGCGGATGCCCAGTGGGTGCCGCATTGGGGCGTATACCGACGATGGGTTGCTGCTGGTCGAGGGTAACTCGCATGCCAAGATAGAGCACAGAGCGACACAGGCATGTAAGGTTTTCAGGTTGTGGAACCTTCAGCGTAAGATAGTTTTCAGTGCGAAGAAAACAACTATGATGTTTCTCAAAGGGCGTCTAGCTGCGACCCATCCCCCGCGGGTCGTGATGGACGGCCTTCCAATTTGGTATGTCACCGTTCAGACGTATCTGGGTGTCATCCTTGATGAGAGGCCTCAATTCAAGGAGCACCTTAAGTTTGTAGCAAGGAAGGCCATTGGTGCCTTCTTTGGTGTTCGTAGTCATTCATCCCGATTGGGGGTTGAATTGTCGTACGGTGCGTATTCTTTACAATGGTGTCTGTGAGGCCATAATGTTGTACCTGCGCCCCTCTGGACTCATTGTTTACAATGCCAGTGTTATAAGGATATTCACATGCGAACCCAACGTTTTCTTTTGTAAGCTGTTGTTGGTTGCTACAGAACTGTCTCGGGAGAGGCAGTCTCTGTCATCACCGGCATGAAACCCACTGACATTCTATCTACGGAACGTAGCAAAAGGTATATTTCTAAAAACGGAGGCCTTTTTACTTGGGCGTATGCGAGAATCAAAGACCAAGATTTTGACTCTTGGCAAGCTAGGTGGATCGATTCTTCTACTAGTCGATGGCACGCATGGTATTTTTCCAAATGTTAGGGAACTCGCAGTTCCCCACACCAATTGCTCGCAGCAATTGGTGTGTTTATGGTGGGTCTCTACCAAGCAGTACTCAATTCTTCTCAGGACATGGTGCCTTTTGGAATAGTTTGGCTAGGTTTGGTTTGGTTGATTCGGGCTGTGCCCGGATTGTAGAGTCGAAGACACCGTTGACTATGTCCTTTATGTTTGTCCTTGGTACGATGCTAAATGTACCAGAGTTGTTAGGGAACTCGAGAGAGTGGATTCCTTCTTTGATCTGCGAGTCAACTGGAAGACTTGCAGAGAATTGACTATTGTGACTGGCTTCCTCCGTTTACTCGTCCTGAGCAGGATGGCTGAAGGGGTATAGTAGAGTAGCACCCCGGATGGAAAGGGACCGCCTGTGCAGTTGATTGACCGGAGGTAGGTGTGTTGGCATCAAGCCACGGTTAGATAGAAATTGTGGTGATTATTTATTGAATGCTGGTTGTCGGCGGGACGGTGATTGCACTGCTGAGGGTATGGGTTACAATGCAGCCGTGGCGTGTACCGCAGTTTTCACGAGGGCAGTTTTTGAATGAGCAAATATCACTGTCGGCGGGATGGCGATTGCATTGTCTAGGGCATGGATCCCATGCAGCCGTTGGGTGTAGCAGCATCTCGACGATGGCTGTCAGTGAAGTTGATGGTTGATGGTTGTCAGTGATGGTTGTCACGTGGGGCTCTGCGATGACTTCTATTCCCACTCTGAGTGGGAGTAGAAGGTCTGTTCGCCTCTCCCTTGTAGACCAGACCGGAGTCCGTAAATTAACCTAAGTCTGGAGTATGAACTGATGTTTTGAGTTCACTAAGGGAACTAGAACTAAATTTCGTTGTGGTAAACAACATTTTTGGTGGTATGTTATTTTTTTCAAGTTGCCTCGAATCTATGAGACATTTACAAGTAGTGGCTCACTAAAAGTAGAACTGGGCGTGGGGTTCGTGCTTCCGCGAACTCGGCTAGCTAGTTCAGAGGGCGACGAAGTAGGACATTCAAGATGTCTGGGCGAGGACTGCAGTGAAGACAAAAGTGAGTTTGAAAATCATAGATGTAAATGTCTATCGAGGCATTTACATTGGTGGCATCCAAACGAGGCCTGGCTTATTACTGTGAAATGTTAAAAAGTTATTGAGGGCGAAAGACGACTCCCGTTAAAGCCCATCTTGGCTAGGAATGGGAAGGGGTGTCGACGGGAAGCATCACAAGGCGGGTGTCTTTCCCTTCGGGATTGGGATACCAGCAGGTGTGCCACAGGGATCAGTATTGGGCCCATTGCTATGGCTACTGGCATAAGATTGTGTGCTTTGCCTTCCTCTGCCGTATGGTGCTAAGCCAACTGCTTTTGCAGATGACATTGCCGTACTGGCTAGTGGGAGGACGGTGGCTGAGCTGGAGACCAGAGGAAATGATACGCTTGCCATGATTAACACTTGGATGCAGGAGAATGGCCTTACATTAGCTCCACACAAATGCAAGTATACAACTCTTACTGGAAGGAGAGTGGTGGGACAGATAAATCTAAAGCTAGACGATCAGCTTCTACACTTTAAAAACTCCCAACCACGTAGGGCGAAGACACCCACCTTGTGACATTACCGGTCACCACATCATCCCAGGAGAGAAACTGTGTGATATACCGATTGGGGGAGACCCATCCAATCGCACCTAAATGAGACACTATAAGAAAATACCATGCATGTAGTGACCTATTGGGGGCTTTGTTTCATAGGACCTGCCAAGATCCAAGGCCCGGTCTCCAATCTCCTGCTTTCGTTCTCACGTCAATAGGTTATTTATCTTGGAAATATAGCATTCGCTATATTTCACTCATTAGCCAAGATAAATATTAAAATAGATAAGATAAAAGTTGCATTTAAAATTCCATGGGCTCATATACATTTGATGATCATAAATTGCATCATGTGTTTCCAACTACTGATCATGATATTCTACCAGAACTTTATCCTCTTTTATAAAAACCATGTTTGGAATTGTGTTTTACAACAATATGGAATTCAGTTAAAAGTCAGTATTTGCTTACAAATGTCTAGAAATAAACCTTTTCATATTTCCTGAAGAAAAGTTTGCTCTCATTAAAAAGTAATCAAAATAATGTATGTTTTATTATTTATTGAAAATGAATATTTGTATTAGAATAAATTTCACACAAAAACCTTTATTTAAAAAAAATTTATATTACGTTTTTATATTTTTAACAAATAAATGTTACAAATTGGTTTTTTGTTTTCATTGTGTGGATTGATTTATAGTGGTGTTGCGGACTCACCACTCTCAGGCTCCAATAAAAGACCATGCACGAGAGTGAATTATTAATTCATCAATTACATCTTAATTCATGGGTGTATTCATTACACCCATGTATTGAAAGATCGCTAGCTGAAAAGAAAAAATATGGAGTAATACACACACCAAAAAAGAAAAGAAAATGTTTAAAACCTGTTTTAGGTCTATTTGATGATTTCAATAAAAATGCTGTCAGATCCAAAATGTACAGTCTATTTTCTAAAAATGAATTGCCCACTCTTAGTAAGGTGCTTTCAGCAGTCAAAAATAATCCAGATTTACTGAAAATTAGTCGGGATATACTTATATATGATATAATTATAACTACAGTTTAATTAGATATATGATATACTTCTTTTATCAATAGATATCAAATTTGCAGGAAAAAGTAGAAATAATTTTATCATTGATAGAGATGACATAAAGATTTGTCAAAGGAAATATTTGAATCAAATTAAAGAGTTTAGAAAAATGGGAAAAAAGTTTTTTATTTGGGTGAAACTTGGGTGAATAAAGGTCAATCAGTCAATAAAGTTTGATGTGACATTTCTGTTAAGACATATAAATGGGTGTTTTTGTCTGGTTTAAGGACCATTAAAAAATCAGCAAGTAACAAAGGAAAGTGATTGAGAATGAAGATGGATTTGTTAACAGTGTATTATTAGTTTTCAAATCCAATAAAAATGGTGATTACCAAAAAGATATGAATGTTAATATTTTTAAAAACTGGTTAAATACGATTATGAAATTAATTCTGTTGAGTAGTGTTACTATTATGGATAATGCGCCATACCATATTTTAAAATTAGAAAAACTCCAGAGTACATCATAGCTAAAAGTGGATATAGTATTATGGCTGAGAGAAAAACAAATCCTATTTGATTCTACAGTTTTAAAGGTTGAACTCCTAGAAGTTAAAAAAAATAAGCAAAGATTTAACAAATACAATTATAATCAGTGATATGGCTGAAGCAAATGGACATACAGTGTTAACAGCTTCCACCATACTGCTGCAACCTGAATCCCATAGAATTAGTGTGGAGTCAAGTAAAAGGATTAGTAGCTGGGAATAACAAAACTTATAAATTAGTGGATGTAAAGGTTTTACTTGAAAACAGTATCACTGTGGTAACAGTAGATAAGTAGCTGATCTATGTTAAACATGTACTGCAAGAAGAAGAAAAATGTGGAAGATTGATTATTTTGTTGTTATTGAGATAGACAAACTCTCATTATTAATTTCAAAAATTACTCCTTGGAATCTAAGGTTAGTGAAAATGAAGTTTTGAGTGGATATGATTATTCATATCCACTTCAGGTTTATGATTTTTTTTAACTCCCAGAGCTAGCAGTACAGCCTTAAAGCATTACCTCGATTGCTCCAGAGTGTCATGCCGCAGATTGCCGCACCCTGACTTGGCCCCCCCCCAGAGGCCGCATCAGGGCCTCCCCTGGATCATAGGAATAACTCGACTTCCACTTCTGGATAGCCAAGATGGCCCTGTCCAGGGGAGCTGGCCTTCCTGCCCTAACCTACTAGGTTCCAAAACCTGTGTGTAAAGCACTTGACAAATTATTTACAAATCTATTTATGTTTATCATTTCATTAAACCATTATTGTATTGTATAGCTACTATACATTAGTATAGCTACTAACTGCTTATGACAATTACTGCTGTAATGGTAAAACAAAATTACCATTGAAGGTAACATTAGTATATTTAACAATTTATAACCTTTTCTTAATTTAATGAACAGTAAATGTTGTCGAATATACTGAATAATAGGCAACTATTTCTGTATTATTATTAGTACGATAGAAACTAAATCAGGTACACAGTAGCTGTCACGCAATTTTGTGTACACCTGGTTCATACTGCCTTGCTCAGCATCTGTTTTGTTTAGTTCAGGCCTCAATGTAAAGTAGACAGATATTACTTGGGTCATAACATCACCAATGAAACTGAAACTAAACTAATTTCATAATAACGCTAAAAAAATTTAAAGGTGGTTTATTTTAATTTCCAATCATTTTTCTATAACTTACAAATTTTTTTCAATAACTTAAAAAAACAAAGAAAAGTAACTCATTTTTACTAATTTTTATCCTAATTCAATTTTAAACCCATAGAAAATAAAAAAAAAAACAATTTTAATAATATGCCTCTAATTATCTAATTGCCCTTGTTAAAGTAAAGTGTTTTCAACTACAGTTTCTAGTCAGCTATTTTTCAAATAATAAATATTTCAGTGAGATTGTTAAAGAACGTTTTTCCTTCATAAGCTGAATAAAAAAATAATAATTAGAAAAACAATCATTATGTTGCAGTTTATGCAACATTGTAAATAAAAATGTGATTGAATATTTTGTGCCAGTGCAAGGGACATAAGAGTATCTCTCACAAGAAAATTATTTTTAGAATCTTATGTGATTGTTTACTGTACTTTTCCTCTCTCTCATAGCAGTTAAGAATTTTTTCAAGAACCATTTAATACTGTTATAATTATTTTTAAAAAAATATTCTTTATAAAAAAAACAAAAAAAACATTACAGATAGATATTTATAGTTATATATATAGTATAGCTGTTTGTTAGTCTGTTCTCTTATAAACTAATGAACAATTTGAGACAGCCTTCTTAAAATATGTTTTTACATTCTTCTTATCATTGATACTATAAACCATGAAGCCTAAGTGAAATGAAGCTAGGTGTTTCATTGCATTTGGCTTTAAAAATTCCATTTTCATACTAATTATTGTTTGAAACTTTGTTTTAAGTTGACTATGTTAAAAATATCATGCTGAAACCATTTTCATTTTTTAAATTTAAAAATAAAATTGATTTCTATAGTTTAGTGATAGCCTCCCTGCCTCTCATCTTTAAATTTCTAGGTTTAAATCCCACTCACATTCAGCATTTTTCATCATACATTAAAAATTCTATATTTTCTATTCATATGCAAAAGTAATGGTTCTTTAGTTTCTGGGGCTTCCTCTATGAATCATGAGACCTTGCTGTTGGTGAGGGGGCTTGAGTGCTCAGTGATACAGAGCAGCTGGACCAAAGGTGCAACCATATCGGAGAGGTATCTGTTGAGAGCCAGACTAAGGAATGATTCCTGAAAGAGGGCAGCAGCTCACTCAGTAGTTGTTAAGGGCGTAAGTCAGGATGACTTAAACAGCCATATCAACATCACTCAGTCCTCTGAGTACTGTACAGCTGAAAGCAATGGAAAACTACAGCTGGTTTTTTTCCAAGAAAATGTAGCTCTCTGCATTTTCATATGTCAATTATGGAAGCGCCTTCCTTGGTAAAATATTGCGGAGGTAAACTAGTCCCCCGTTCGGATCTCTGGGTGGGGACTACTAAGGAAGGGGTCACCAGAAAATTAAAAAATAACATTCTACGAGTCGGAGCGTGGAATGTTAGAAGTTTAAAAAGGGTTGGTAGGTTAGAAAATTTAAAGAGGGGAATGGATAGGATAAATGTAGATGTAGTAGGAATTAGTGAGGTTCGGTGGAAAGAGGAAAACAACTTTTGGTCAGGTGATTTTAGAATAATTAACTCAGCTTCAACTAATGGGCAGGCAGGAGTAGGTTTCGTAATGAACAAGAAGATAGGGAAGAGAGTAGAGTATTTCAAAATGCATAGCGATAGAATCATTGTAACAAGGATAAAATCATAACCTTAACTGACAACGATTGTTAACGTCTATATGCCTACAAACGCCCATGATGATGATGAGGTAGAAGGTATATGAAGAGATTGATGAAGCAATTAAACACATAAAAGGAGATGAAAATTTTATAATAGTTGGGGATTGGAATGCAAGCATTGGAAAAGGCAAGGAAGGAAATATAGTGGGTGAATATGAGCTGGGCAAAAGGAATGAAAGAGGGGACCGACTTTTAGAGTTTTGCATGAAGTATAATTTAGTAATTGCCAACACCAAGTTAAAAAAATCATAATAGAAGAATATACACTTGGAAAAAGCCAGGCGATACTGCAAGGTATCAGATAGATTATATCATGGTTAAGCAAAGATTTAGAAATCAACTTGTTGGTAACAAGACTTACCCTGGAGCAGACATTGATAGCGACCATAATTTAGTGATAATGAAATGTAAATTGGGGTTTAAAAACCTGAAGAAAAGGTGTCAGGTGAATCAGAGGAATTTAGAGAAGCTTGAGGAAGAGGAGGTAAAGAAGATTTTTGAGGAGGACATCGCAAGAGTTCTGAGTAAAAAAGATACCGTAGAAAATGTAGAAGAAGAATGGGAGAATGTTAAAAAGGAAATTTTTTAATCAGCAGAAGCAAACCTAGGCGGAACAAAGAGAACTGGTAGAAAACCATGGGTTTCAGACGATATATTGCAGCTGATGTATGAATGTAGAAAATATAAGAATGCTAGTGATGAAGAAAGTAAAAGGAACAATTGACAATTAAGATACTATAAACAGGAAGTGCAAACTGGCAAAAGAAGAGTGGATTAAAGAAGAGTGTTTAGAAGTGGAAAGAGAAATCAACATTGGTAAAATAGACGGAGCATACAGGAAAGTTAAGGAAAATTTTGGGGTACATAAATTAAAATCCAATAATGTGTTACACAAAGATGGTAAACCGATTTATAATACGAGAATTAAAGTCGATAGGTGGGTGGAATATATTAAAGATTTATATGGAGGAAATGAATTAGAAAATGGTGTTATAGAGGAAGAAGAGGAAGTTGAAAAGGATGAAATGGGAGAAACAATACTGAGATCTGCATTTAAGAGAGCATTAAAAGATTTGAATGGCAGAAAGGTTTCTGGAATAGACGGAATACATGTAGAATTAGTGCGCAGTGCAGGTGAGGAAGCGATTGATAGATTATACAAACTGGTGTATAATATTTATGAAAAAGGGGAAGTTCCGTCAGACTTCAAAAAATGTGTTATAGTCATGATACCAAAGAAAGCAGGAGCAGATAAATGTGAAGAATATAGAACAATTAGTTTAACTAGTCATGCATCAAAAATCTTAACTAGAATTCTATAAAGAAGAATTGAGAGAAGAGTGGAAGAAGTGTTAGGAGAAGACCAATTTGGTTTCAGGAAAAGTATAGGGACAAGGGAAGCAATTTTAGGTCTCAGATTAATAGTAGAAGGAAGATTAAAGAAAAACAAACCAACATACTTGCATTTATAGACCTAGAAAAGGCATTCGATAACGTAGACTGGAATAAAATGTTCAGCATTTAAAAAAAGTAGGGTTCAAATACAGAGATAGAAGAACAATTGCTAACATTTACAGGAACCAAACAGCAACAGTAATAATTGAAGAACATAAGAAAGAAGCCGCAATAAGAAAGGGAGTCAGACATGGATGTTCCGTATCCCCGTTACTTTTTAATCTTTACATAGAACTAGCAGTTAATGATGTTAAAGAACAATTTAGATTCGGAGTAACAGTACAAGGTGAAAAGATAATGATGCTACGATTTGCTGATGATATAGTAATTCTAGCTGAGAGTAAAAAGGATTTAGAAGAAACAATGAATGGCATAGATGAAGTCCTACGCAAGAACTATTGCAAGAAAATAAACAAGAACAAAACAAAAGTAATGAAATGTAGTAGAGATAACAAAGATTGACCACTGAATGTGAAAATAGGAGGAGAAAAGATTATGGTGGTGGAAGAATTTTGTTATTTGGGAAGTAGAATTACTTAAGATGGACAAAGCAGGAGCGATATAAAATGCTGAATAGCACAGGCGAAATGAGCCTTTAGTCAGAAATATAATTTGTTTACATCAGAAATTAATTTAAATATCAGGAAAGATTTTTGAAAGTGAGTGTCGCTTTACATGGAAGTGAAACTTGGACGATCGGAGTACCTGAGAAGAAAACATTAGAAGCTTTTGAATGCAAATAGATAAAGAAAGAAGCATTTGGAAAAATACAGCTAAAAGAAGAGACAGACTTATAGGCTACATATTAAGTCATCCTGGAATAGTCGCTTTAATATTTGAGGGACGGGTAGAAGGAAAAAATTGTGTAGGCAGGCAATATTTGGAATATTTAAAACAAATTGTTAGGGATGTAGGATGTAGGGGATATACCGAAATTAAACGACTAGCACTAGATAGGGAATCTTGGAGAGCTGCATCAAACCAGTAAAATGACTGAAGACAAAAATAAAAGTTTCTGGGGACCCTGGCATTAAGGTTACTTAGTAAACTAATAGAGATTAATTAATTAAATACATTAATTTTTGTGTACTGGGTGATCATTTAAAAAGTTACCACATTTATTATTCAACAGCTATCAGTCCCATTATACTTCTGTTTGCAGGCATGTATATCATTCTTGGGAGGAACTTTTTAAAATTATTACACTTTTTAAAATTTTAAGGGGTGGAACCCACCCTCTCCATTGCACCTACCACTACTCAAAAATCTTAAATGGCAATGGTAACACTTTATTAGATTAATTGAAAACCTAAAAAAAATAATTAATTTTGGTGAAAAGAAAATTAACATCTGCCCACCCCTTCGCTCGGTAGTGCGATGAAACATTTGGCTAGTACTTTTTTTAAATTTCCAGCAAAAATAACTATAAAGTTACATAATATTACTTCTTAAATCATTTGAAATAATCATAGTCTGTGGATTAAAACTGTGAAAATTATTTTTTAAATTAACCAACACAAAATTTTGCACTTAAATATTTTCAAAATTTTCAAACGTTGAAAACTTATATTTTAAAATGAGATTATGTAGCTTGTGACACGTCATTGGAAGGGTCTTTGAATGACAAGTAATTTGGTACAAATAAAATAAAAATTGGTTCACTGGTATTTAAGTTATGATTAAGAATGTATTTGTTTTAGGTTATGTTGGAATACAGTGTTACTGATCCAAAGCATTAGGTCTGAAATGGTCCGTTCTTGTTAAAAATATGTGTTTTAGGTTCCCCAGCATTAAAAAAATGTAGAATACACAGCATTATAGCATCAGTTAAACATACGAAAAACCAATAATAAGGTACCTACTTCTTTGCTGGTAACATGTTCAAAAATTGATTACCTTGTTATAACAGGTTATAATTTTCTGGCAATCATTGAGATCTAGTTCCTATGGTAAATTTTTGCAAATTATTTTTTTTCTTATTGTATGTAATTATTGGTAAAAAGTATTTATTGTATTTATTTCATCATCTTCATGCTCTATTTAAATTGCTTTGTTCTTTAGTTAAAACTGGCATTTGGTTTGTGTTATTGTTCTATCATTTGACTTTTTATTTTTTGTCTTTAGTATATTTGTCTCGCTAAAGTGACTTACAAACTGGAAGAAATGATGGAACTAATTTTTACATACGGAGAATAAAATAAGTGTACTAGAACTGCCTAAGTGTTTAATGAACGGCATCCAAATAAAAATGTTTCACACTTACACTGTAAAACTTGTAAAAAAATTCCATGAAACGGGATCTGTCATGAATAAGAAACGTGCAGGGCAAAAGGTCATAGATGAATTTACTTTGGTTGAAATCTTGGGAAATGTAGCAGCAAATTCTCAGAGCTCAATTCATAAAATATCCCGTGAAACTAGGGTTTCTTATGGTTCTGTTTTCCTACATTAAAATTGAATTAATTTTTTGCGTATAAAATTCAACTGTATCAAGAACTGAATGAGGATGGTGCTGACAGAAGGATTGAATTCTGTGAAGAAAAGATTCAATAATAGATGCCATCTAATGTTTGTAAAAAATATTTGTTTTTCTGACAAATTCGCTTTCTTTCTAAATGGCTTTGTTAATAACCATAACTGCCGATACTGGAGTGATGTACATATTCATGTTTTTATTGTTTGAAACGCGCAGCATCATGAAAAAATAAATGTGTAGGTCGGGATTTACGGTGATAACATAAATGGTCGATAACTTTTATAGATGGGAATTTGACAGGTGGAAAGTATTTGCAGTTGCTGGATGACTCTATTCACCCCAGTGGGTGAATAGAGTCTATGCCTTACAAAATAAGTTAGATGACAATGGAAACATGTTACTTAACGAAGACATGCTTCACTTTCAGCAAGATGGAGCACCTGCTACTGTTCACTTCCAGTTCAACAATGGTTGGACCGAATATTTCCTGGGCATTGGATAGGTAGAAGAGGAACAGTTGAGTGGCCGGCAAGAACCGCAGATCTTACTGCACTAGACGTTTTTTTTTTGTGGGGTCATTTAAAATCAATAATTTATAAAGAAGTTTGTTCTAACATACAAGAATTGAAAAATAAATTTGTAAGAACATGTAAGGATGTAACTAAAGAAACTTTAATAAAAGTAAGATATGAATTTCAGCAAAGGCTTTATTATCGTTTACAGAAAAAATGGAAATCATTTTGAAGAAATGATTTAAAAAATTTATACTTTTATTTTATTGAGGTAAAAAAATGTGTTTCATTAATTATTTCTTAAGGACTCTTATTGTTAAAAATTTTCATAACAAAATTAATTAATGAATGATTTAAACTTTATTTTTTGATTAACAATTATTGATTTATGAATTAATTTTTATTTAATTGGTAAGTTTATCTGGTAATACATTTTTCAACATATTAGGAATAAGGGCTTATTTATGCTCTTAAGAAAAAGTCCAAAACCGTAATTTTTTGAATTTTGGACTTTCTTGGACACTTTTGGTGCAGTCGATTGCAATCAAAAGGGGAGGTGCACTACTAGATGTTACAACAGTTCTAAATCCAAAATTTCAATATCCTATGGCCAATCATTTTTGAGTTATGCGAGATACACACGTACAGACGTCATGCGGAAACTAGTAAAATTGGATTCAGGGGTAGTCAAAATGAAAATTCCCGTTGAAATCTGAAAACTGAAATTTTTTTTAATTACAGTACTTTCTTGTATAAGGAAGTAAAAAGCAAAAATTTTTAGTGATGGGTTGAGGGATAACGCTGCAGAACTTCTGATAATTGAAAGAAGACATGCTGATTCAAATTCACTGGCAAAGTCAGTAGGAACAAAAAACGCCCTCCCTTAAAATATCTTTTTCTACAAGTAATAAAAACAAATTTAATTAAATTTTCTGATTAAATTATTTACAAATTTATTCCGTTATAACATCACTTACTAATTTATCAGATACCAATTAAAGCATAAAAATAATTAGTATTGATAAAAAATACCTTAAAAATATGAGTGTTAATGATGAGGAAGAAAGGCATACTTTCAAGACAGAACTAAAAATGTAGTTGACAAAGCTTGCAGAAAGAGGAAAGTATAAAAAGATGTTTATATTTGAAGTAATGAACTTAGGAAGCAGCTGGTTAAATAGAAAGGATTGTAGGCTATCTGAAATATCTATTGACTGAAGGGAAAAGTGGTAGAAATATTACTTCCTGGTTAACTCAAGAAGCATGTTAGAGCAGTTAAAAGAGAGATCTAGCATAAAAATGTAACTCGTGCAGAAAAAGATATTCACAGTAGACAATGCACTTATAATGTAATGAACCACTTAAAATAAGGACAAATATGATACAGATGGGAATCTCTAAGTGGATCTAGTATAGTACTTAGTTGCATTATTGTAATGTGTCCTGGAATTCTGATAGGAAATTGAAGTGGTAATTATATTGGCAATTGATTACTAAGGACAGATTTAGCCAAAGTTGAAAGGAAAGTTCTGGTTAAAGCATTTAATAAGCATTACTGGTTAAAGCATTTATACCAGTAAGAATAGAAAATCCCAAATAACAGAGAGTCACCTTTAATAAAAAAAGTATATAATGTAAGATGTGTTGGATTTTTGGTGGTTACACGTTAACTGGCCAATAATCTGTAAAAATATTTTTCATCACTGTTTTTCAGGTAAAAGATCTACAACAAATTTAATTAATTATCATAAAATAAGTCTCCTTAATGCAGGATATAAGATTTATACCGAAATTTTAATATCTAGGTTGCATTATGAGGTCAAAACAATCCTATTTAAAGAATAATCACAATTTGAAAGGAGATGATCTTGCACAAATAATATTTTACAAATAGATGATTGAAAAACATAAGAGAATTCAATTATATCATTTCTACAATGTTACGTATTTATCTGGTCAAACGGTAATATTTGAAAACGCTTTAAAACAGTGTTTTTAAGATATATATTTTTTTAAATATGCAAGTATTGTGTTAAATATCCAAATATGTGATTTAGTAGAGTAGAAGAAACTCTTTTAATTGAAAAAAAAGTAAGAATAAGTCAAGGTGCAGTTTTTTACCAGTATTATTTAACACATTATTTAACACACACTAATGTTATCAGAAAAAACTAAAACTTTTCCATGTAAGTGATAATATAAATGGTTAAAATTTGTAAATAAGTTTTAATTCATATAGATATCAAAGCAGTGGTAGGGAAACATTGCAGTTAAGTATTTTTTTGTTATTACAAATGAAAGTAATTATAATATTTGTGACAAAAGATAGATCAGAATCAATGGCATTTCAAAGTTCTTTGCCCATTCCATGAGAATGGAAAATTAATTGCACGTGCGAGACATTTACATGACCTATAAGGGATAAAGTATGGAAAGACACAAATGCTAGCTTTTATTAAACATTGACTGTTTTGACTTCTCTATTTGGTAGTGAAATATCAGCATCGACTGTAGAAGACAGAAGTGAGAATATATAGCATGGAGACATGATTTTTGCATTTGGTATTAGAAGTAACAAAAGAAACAAATACAGTAAGAACCCAGTTGAATGTGTAACTTCCTTGTGTTTACTTCCTTACTTACTTAAAAATTTTTACAAGGAAGTAAAAACAAAAATTTTTAGTAGTGGGTTGATGGGAAGAAAAAAAGATTCCCTTAATAAATAATGATTTCTATAAAAAACGAGGAACATAGTAGGCAGACCTTTAAAACAATTGATTGAACAATTTAAATAAAGGGGAATGAAGCTCCTAACAGACTAAAAGGTAAAGAAAAAATAGTCCAAATATCTGTTTATAAAAATCGTAAATTTTGATTTATATTTATGGAAATTATAAGACTGATTGTTTATTAGTGGGTGGGAACTGATTAGTTATGTGGGTGGGAACTCTGCCACTCAATTTTGAAGAAAAAATCTGAAAATATTCTACAAATATTTAAATGTGTGTTACCATTTGTAACAATTAGAACTCTGTTTAAATGTATGTTCTGGTATCTACACTCATCTATCGTCTCAGGCTCTTGTTACTGTCGGTCATATTTCAGTCATGTTGAGATTGTTATAGTCATGATACCAAAGAAAGCAGGGCAGATAAATGTGAAGAATACAGAACAATTAGTTTAACTAGTCATGCATCAAAAATCTTAACTAGAATTCTATACAGAAGAATTGAGAGGAGAGTGGAAGAAGTGTTAGGAGAAGACCAATTTGGTTTCAGGAAAAGTATAGGGACAAGGGAAGCAATTTTAGGCCTCAGATTAATAATAGAAGGAAGATTAAAGAAAAACAAACCAACATACTTGGCGTTTATAGACCTAGAAAAGGCATTCGATAACGTAGACTGGAATAAAATGTTCAGCATTTAAAAAAAATTAGGGTTCAAATACAGGGATAGAAGAACAATTGCTAACATGTACAGGAATCAAACAGCAACAGTAATAATTGAAGAACATAAGAAAGAAGCCGTAATAAGAAAGGGAGTCCGACAAGGATGTTCCCTATCTCCGTTACTTTTTAATCTTTACATGGATCTAGCAGTTAATGATGTTAAAGAACAATTTAGATTCGGAGTAACAGTACAAGGTGAAAAGATAAAGTTGCTGCGATTTGCTGATGATATAGTAATTCTAGCCGAGAATAAAAAGGATTTAGAAGAAACAATGAACAGCATAGATGAAGAACTATCGCATGAAAATAAACAAGAACAAAACAAAAGTAATGAAATGTAGTAGAAATAACAAAGATGGACCGCTGAATGTGAAAATAGGAGGAGAAAAGATTATGGAGGTAGAAGAATTTTGTTATTTGGGAAGTAGAATTACTAAAGATGGACAAAGCAGGAGCGATATAAAATGCCGAATAGCACAAGCGAAACGAGCCTTCAGTAAGAAATATAATTTGTTAACATCAAAAATTAAGTTAAATGTCAGGAAAAGATTTTTGAAAGTATATGTTTGGAGTGTCGCTTTATATGGAAGTGAAACTTGGACAATCGGAGTATCTGAGAAGAAAAGATTAGAAGCTTTTGAAATGTGGTGCTATAGGAGAATGTTAAAAATCAGATGGGTGGTTAAAGTGACAAATGAAGAGAGGTATTGCGACAAATAGATGAAGAAAGAAGCGTTTGGAAAAATATAGTTAAAAGAAGAGACAGACTTATAGGCCACATACTAAGGCATCCTGGAATAGTCGCTTTAATTTTGGAAGGACAGGTAGAAGGAAAGAATTGTGTAGGTAGGCCACGTTTTGAATATGTAAAACAAATTGTTAGGGATGTAGGGTGTGGAGGGTATACTAAAATGAAACGACTAGCACTAGAAAGGGAATCTGGAGAGCTGCATCAAACCAGTCAAATGACTGAAGACAAAAAAAAAAAAAAAAAAAAAAAGTTGAGATTGATAAGGTAAGACTTCTACTGTCATTTAAACATTGTGTTGAATGAACATTGAGGGGCTTTGCAGTTTTGTTCAATAAGTCATATCTAGTCATAATAAGTCATAATATCTAGTTCCATTAATCATTGATCTTCTTGATGCTGGTGGTTGATTTGATTTTATTAACTGATTTACTACTTTGATTTTATCATGATTGTTTATACTACCTTGATTTTTGTGATCTCATGTTTTTTTAGTTTAGTAACCTATTATTTTTATCTATCATTTTGTTATCTAATTGTGTAATTTATTTTGATTCTCTTATCTACCTTTTATTAGTACGCTCTCATCATGTATTCTTGAGAAGTATTGCATATTATTAATGTTGTATTTGATGAGGACTACCACTGGATAGTCTTCAGACATGCACTTAATCAAACAATTTACTTGTGGTTTAAATTTTGTAGGAGACTGATTTTAAATAATGCACAATAAAAAAAACATATATTCCATTATAGAGGGGAAAAATATTAAATATCTAGGACTAATATTTAACTTAAATCTCAAGTAAGAACATGCAAAATTTATTTGGAAAAACTAAGATTTTTTATAGTCTGGAAAATCCAAATAGAAAAAAAAATCATATATGAAAAATGATGATTCTTTTGTCCAACCTTTAATTGAATATAATCTGATTATCATTTCTGGATGTTGTATTCATACCAGAAATTATTATTATTTTCATTATGCAAAAATTGGTATTTATTTATTATTTAACAGTTTTGAGGAAAATCTTTACACAAAAATGTTTAATTCCCCATAGATATGATCGAAAAATATAATTTTGATTATTACACACACCAAGATTTATTTGCATACTAAGATTGTTTTGGATGTAGCTTATGATCTATTTGAACAATTATTACACGTAAAGTATTATCTGTCTGTTAAGCTATTACTGCTAAAGGAAAATTAATTTTTAATATTACATGTAGGCTGATTTGGTCATGACACTAATAAAAACTCAGGCTACAGTATTTAAAATATTTGTTGCAGGGTGCTGCCTACTATTGATCTGAAACAGTTTAAGCCATTATCTTGTTAGAATATAATTTTAACAAAAAATAAATCTTCATATAGATTAAAAATATTTTTATCTAAAATGTTTATTAATAATTCAATTTAGTTTCGGGTTGATTCTGTCATTCTTTTAATTAATTTCTTTTCCGTTACGTACGGTATGTTTCTTGCGTAGTCTATTGGTACAAATCCTTAATTTTTTTTTTTTTTTATGTTTATCCATTAAATTAGTTTTCTTTTAATTTACGTCACTATGCAGTTATTACGGATTTTTACGAAATTTACTGAATGTGATCATTATGATTTCGGTTTATATTTCGGCTAAGTTACATCGTGACCTGGACAAAACCGCAGAAAACGATTCGTCAGTTATAAAATTTTTACTTAGGAGAAAAACGGGGTTAAACCCATCGTGTTGGTCTAGTGGTTAACGCCAAATCAGCTGATTTGGAAGTCGAGAGTTACAGCGTTCAAGTCCTAGTAAAGCCAGTTATTTTTACACGGATTTGAATAGTAGATCGTGGATACCGGTGTTCTTTGGTGGTTGGGTTTCAATTAACCACACATCTCAGGAATGGTCGAACTGAGAATGTACAAGACTACACTTCATTTACACTCATACATATCATCCTCATTCATCCTCTGAAGATTTATTTAAACGGTAGTTACTGGAGACTAAACAGAAAAAAGGAGAAAAACGGGGAGAATAATCATTTCTAAAAAAGTGATTTTTTTAAAGTCTATTTTTGTTTTATTCAGTAAATTAAATGTATGTTGACAATATTTGTAATTTTAATTCAACTGTTTGAGGCTGAAAAAAATAATCTGGGAAGGACTTCTCAAGAATTCTTTACAAAATTAAAAGTATTATAACTAAAAAAATAGAAGCAATCCAAGAATAATGTAGGAGTAAAACTGTATACATTACATTTGTTTAATAATACAAATAATGGTACACAAAGGTAGTTATTACAAAGAGTTCCTTATTATAACATTCTTGTTTAAAATAATATATCGCGTAGAATGAAAAGCAATATTTTCACTGTTCCTGTCAAAAACAAATCAATTGATTTTTAGAAAGGAGTTGTTTATATTTCTATATATAGAAACATGCTGAAATTCGCTCTTCATACACTGTGCTTATCGAGTAACAATCATGTATGCCTGCGGTGTTTTTATAACTACAGTAGTTAAAATGTAAAGTCGTTGTAACCGTATGATTTTACCCATTATCCGATCGTCACAAAAAAAAACAAAAATAAAAATATTTTAGATCATAAACAAGACGAGAATGTCACTAGTTAAATATTTTTAGAAATAATCATGAATAAAATTGATTAATTTTTTTTAAGAATTGATAGATATTAATTACGGTAGGGAATAGTACGCTTTTACTTTTAATTACTTCTTTTTATTTATTTGTTATTTTTTTTTAACTTTGAATAATAATTTTTCTTGAGCTTATCACAATGCACCTTCAGGGCTTTCCATCCCGCTCCTCGGTGAGAAAACAATGCGGTCGACAAAAAAGTTAAAGCAATTAGCGAAGTTGGACGCTTTGAACAGTGTAATGATGAAACTTGCAAATTGAAATATGAAAAATCTTCCTTAGGTAAGTACAAGACACGACGAAAGTGGAACGGAAAAAAAGTAGAGGGACCTAGGCAGAAGGTAGACAAGCACTCCTCCCTATCAACAATCTTTCTTGTTTAGTTTGTTTCCACCCGCCTTACTCTTTCGTCCCTTTTTGTTTCTCCTCATACACCCTCCGTCTGTTTTCATCTGCTTCTTTCTCATTTTCTCTCCGTTTTCAATTCTGCACCCCACGGTATGATTCGACTCGACTCCACTGTGATTCAACTTTTTCTTTTATTTTAACCACCGTAAAAATGTTTGTCTTAAAAAAGGAAGGATTCCCCGTTTTCCTTAAAATTTCCATTTCATATAAAGTTAATGTTTTAAACAAAATGTGGCTAAAGTAACGCATTTTACTTTTATGAATTGAATTCATTAAACCGATTCAGTTTAAAATTTCATTTAAAACTTTATTTTTTTTATTTAAAAAGAACCCTACTGTTATATGAATTTGGAGATTAACCTACATAAAATAATACTTATGTAAAGAAAAACAACCAGTCACATGGAAATAATGTTAATTTTATTATTTCATGTAATAAGAAATACACCGTAATGATTATACCATAAAAAATTACATAATTTATTTAGATTCACAACGATAAAAAGTGTATAGTATTATTTTGCCGTAAAGTAGAACGAATATCTATCATTAATATTTCGTCTGAATTTTTAGTGCGCTTTCTTTTAATCGGGTATTTCTTCGTACCGTATATTAATTAGACAAAAAAAAAATTGATTTAATTAAAAATGCTTATATAATCAATCACATTAATGTTAATAAGAAACGGTCTAAATGACGAAATTGCCGGGAAAGTATAAATTAAAAAATATTTTTTTATTTGAACTTGTTAATTTTTTTTTGTATCTTATCTTGCGATTAATTTTTAATGGAATTTGTTACCTTAAAATCTTGCACGGATAAAATTTTCACGAAATCTAAACACTTTTAGATGTTCATCCCATTAGTGTATATATATATATATATATATATATATATATTTCTTTATTTAATTTAATAAAAGTTAGGATCAATGTTGCTTACACATAAGTTACCATAATAATTCGTAGCCATAGATGTATAAACATTTCTGAAATAAAAATGATACAGTCATATGAACATCCATCCGTGCAAACCGGAAAAGAAAAAAGATAAAGAGATTTTGTCACTCGCGATTACTGATCACGATCTGGAATCAATATTTTAAACCAAAAAACTAACCATTATATGGATAGTCTAGAAAAATTTAATTAAACTAACACTTTGGGTTGAAAGCACGTATGAAATATTTTTGTTAGCCGTAAAATATATGGAAGTGCTTATTGTAGTTAATTATTGTAATGCATAATGAAGCTAAATAATTAATCTCAAAATGTTATATGAGAAAGATTCGGTTTACTTTTAATGAACAATTCTAATTCTTCGGAGAGAAGTTTGGATTAAAATTATTACAAAATAAAATCAAAATCGAAGAATTGTTATTTCCTTTGCAGAAAAGCCAGCTAAACCGTTTCCAAGCTTATTTTTCTTAAATTATCGTGTCTTACATTCATAATAATAAAAGTACTTTATTTAGCGAAAGACTAATTCTCGGGGAAAATATACATTTTTTTTCTAAGTAACATCTGGAGTCGTCTGGATCTAATTAATAAGATAGTAAAGGGTCGTTAAACCCTTATTAATGCCTCTAAACTTCCAAATTTTGTTAATGCTCGCCAGATATCATCAAGGGTTAATTTTATGTTTTTTTTTCCAGAGATGATGTGGCTGAGAATTTTACATCTCGAATAAGGAATTTTATAAAATTTAAATAATCCTTTAATGATAGAAATTGTGATTATAATTTCTAGAGTATAGTTTTACCTCAATTATAATAATTTCCAAAAAAACACATACAGGGATTTGAATGAACAGATTCAAAATTCAGCTTTTTCGTTAAGTTATGATACAGTTTTATTAAGTGTTTTAGATAAAACCTTGTAACTCCCTGTGAAGTATATGAAATAAGCCGTCGTTTATAAGCAGTGAATAGGCAGTGATAATGAAGAAGGAAGTTTAATAGTAAAAAAACTACAGGTATCAAACTTCGTTCGAGTTGTAGCACACCATATACCAGTATATGGTGTGCTACAACCATTTACGTTTTAACTCTTCTGATCAGTTTAAAGCTTAATAATTTGTATAACAGTAAAAAAAATCTGGGGTGGTCTTATTTCATTCTGCAATCATTTTTCTGCTAACCCGTGAAATTGTATTTCATTAGTAAAACCTATTTTCAAAAAAAAAATTCAAAGAAATATGATCATTATTTTTTATATTTTTACCTAACTATCTGTTAAACTTAATCCTGAAATGGGCGAACACAATGAAAATAAATTATTTGTCAGGCAGTTAAACAGCACATTTTGGATTTTTTATTTGCTTTCGCATAACCGTAAAATAAAATTAAGTTAACATTTGTTAAAAAGATACTTTTTTCCTCCCTCAGGCTTGGAAAGAAAAAATGAATTCGTCAATTTATTTCTGTTGTTATGAGGCACGATAAGACTTGAAGGTAACTGCAATGTGTTTGGACTTATCGGCAAAAATATAACGTTAATAGTACTATTTCACTGTAAGATAACTCGAAAACAGTGGTTTAATCATCATACAGCGTTCCAGGAGATATAAAGGCTGATAAAGGCGTATTATTTCTTTGATTAAAATAATGAAAATATTTCATATAAATACGGGTCCAAAAACGTTTTGTTTTTGATATATTGCTAAGGAAATCTTTGATTTCTGATCTAATAGTAAAAGAGAGGCTTTACTCAAATTATTGTAACACAGTTTTCTTGTAGCAGGAAATATTTTTTGATATTTATGATGTTCAACTACTTCTCTTCAATTACGAAATCTGTAAATAAAAATTGCGTCCTTGAATTCTTTATTCGAAATTTGAAAGGAATTTTGGATTGTAATATACCGCGTTACAGTCTAAATATTGGTCCTTTAAGTTAAATGTTATTTAGTTATAATACACAACACTTAATTGCTGATTAGTTATCGCCGATCATCAGCACTGGCGACTAATAAAGCAAACATTTTCTTAAATAGTTTAATTTTTAAATTCAACTTTGAATTAGTTATCGCCGATCATCAGCACTGGCGACTAATAAAGCAAACATTTTCTTAAATAGTTTAATTTTTAAATTCAACTTTGAATTAGTTATCGCCGATCATCAGCACTGGCGACTAATAAAGCAAACATTTTCTTAAATAGTTTAATTTTTAAATTCAACTTTGAATTAGTTATCGCCGATCATCAGCACTGGCGACTAATAAAGCAAACATTTTCTTAAATAGTTTAATTTTTAAATTCAACTTTGAATTAGTTATCGCCGATCATCAGCACTGGCGACTAATAAAGCAAACATTTTCTTAAATAGTTTAATTTTTAAATTCAACTTTGAATTAGTTATCGCCGATCATCAGCACTGGCGACTAATAAAGCAAACATTTTCTTAAATAGTTTAATCTTTAAATTCAACTTTGCTCATGAAGATTTTCATAATTTTTTCCCGTAATTTATTTTAACTTTAAAGACTGCTATTAAACTGGTATTTTATTTTTCATTACTTTTTTATTGTAAATTAATAAATTTGTCATATCAGTGACTAATTTGATATGACGTAGAAGATATTATTTTTAAACCAAATATTGGAAATCATACACAGAATTAAATAATTCTTGAATGGTAGAAATTGTGATTATAATCTCTAGCGTATACTTCTACTTCAATTATAATAATTTTCAATAACACATTAAGAAGGAAATCCTTCTCAATTATAATCCAAAGAAGTACTATTTTACTCATAATAAAATAAAAGATATTAAAAATGTATAAAAATACATGGTTTGGTTTCATATTATTTATCTTATGTCCTCTGGTACGGTAATTTTTTAGGTGTATTTTTATTATTATTTTGTTCCTCCTACTTGCTTAGGTAGGAATTTCCTTCTTTTTAATGATTTAGTTAAAATTATTGACGTTATACCTTTTTTCTGGTGTTGATTAATTTTTTTACATGTTTAAAGTTAACTTATAAGTTAAGTGCTCATCTAGAGAATTTTAATCTTACGATTTGTATAAATAATCCTTATTGTTCTCAATCTTTTTCGCTATTTCAAAGAGGTTTTCAAAGAGGCTATTTTAAAGAGGTTTTCAAATTATCAGTCTCTTCTTCCATGAAAATAAAATATCTTCTCAAAAATTTTGTTTGCTTTCAGTTGATTTTACAAATATAAATTTTGACAAAATTAAACTGTCTACAAATTTCGTTAAAAAAATTCATTTACATTAGACAATTTAACCAAAAAAATCTAATAAAACCTTTGAAAATGTGTTATTCAACTTGTAATCTTTTGGTCTTTAAAAACTATCACATTTTAAAAACATACATATATATATAAAAGAATCCGAAATGTTCTGGAATTCGTCGGGATTTAATGCTGTTAGGTCTCTCTCTAAAGTTAATTTTTATGGCATCACCGAATCATCAATTTCATTATAATAGATAAATTTATAATATAATGTAATAACGGAAAATAGTTTTTGAATCTTACTTTCAGACTAAAATAAATCACAATTACACGATACAGTTTTGTAGATCAATAAAGTTTGTATCGTAATAAGAGTTCATAGATCTTCTCGGCATATTGAAGTTATCAGAAAGGTAATTCTTATGCTTTTTATCGTGTTCGAGAAGGGTTTAATTATATGAGTGAAGTAGTAAACCAGCGCGTGTAAAACTAGTACAAATACGTGTGGGAGAACTCGCGACCGAAGAGCGTGTGCGGAGAGCGGTTTTAACTAACAAGCGGCACAATGCGGTTGATAAGGGTGTCCCATAGTACGTGACTGTTTAAAACACTCGAAAGCCGTTCGATTGTTATTGTGTATATCAAATAATAATAGCAGTAATAACAATAGAACAGAAGAATTCATGTAACGAGTTCTTTTATTCCGTTATTATCTGCAGTTATTAATGAACGTTTTTAACCCTTCTTACTTTTGCTTGTTGAAAAAAAAAAAGAATTGCAACGAATTAATCAAATTAATCATTTCTTGGCGGTCTTTACGAAAATATTATTAACATCTTACAAATAGATAACTATATTAACAAAAATATTAGTCTAGAAATACAAGTATATTTCATATCATACCTAAATGAAAGCCGTAATAAAAATTATGGCTTTTTTAGATAGATTGAACGCTATTTTTTAATAATCATGTAATGTAAGACATCGAAATTTAGCATTTAAGTAATTATAATTTTTACCTACATGGTAAGTTCTTAACGTTTTTTTAAAATCTTAGAACAAAGAACATTTTCAACAAAAAAAAAAATTGAATGATAAACCAGATATCAACTTTCCTTTGTTTTCATAAAATTTCCTTTGAAAAGGAAAGTTTGTTTTAAAATGTTTAACAACGTAGTGAAAGTATTATTAAAAGACGGCAATAGTTAGATAAATAAATTAATTTGTGATAATTTAATTATTTCTGTTATTAAATTTGTAACCATTTTTATGCAGTAGGATATCGTCAACACAAAGAAGAGTATAGAGTTGTAACTTCAGTTAATAGTATAAAATAACTTTAGGTAATATAATACAACAATGTGGTTTGCTTTCTTAATACTCATGCCTTATTATATTATACATTATATTTCTTGTATGATGCCATGCTTTAGCCTTCATTTTACAATTTTCCTTGACCGATAGACATAAAAAGGGAAAGGATAAATAAGCTTTACATCACAGAGTGTGAAAAATTCGGTCGAACCCAACAAATGAACGTTCAGTATAAAACTTGCTCGAGAATATTATGTAAAAATATAGGTGTTTTTGTATCGGCTAGCATTTTATTAGTTACAATGTAGTCTAAATAACAATTATAATCAGGAAAGGAAGGACAGCTAGGTATAAGATCATAAAGAGGTAATGGCCGGTTATGCTGTAGTTAGTTCTAGGGTCCTCCGCTTCGGGCGCTGTGTGGGCGTACTCTATCGCGGTAATTGCAGGCTGCCCGCTTGCGGGTGAGTACCGTACCGTGCTTTACCGGTTGGTTTCGTTGGAATTTGTTCCTTCTCTTTCAAAATTACCAGTTTTACCAAGGCCGTTAACTAACAGACATTTAAGAAAGGCGGTGGTAAGATCAAGAGCGGTAGATTGAGGTCCAAGAGTTGCAACCCCTGTGATCCTATGAAATATATATATATATATATATATATATATTGATATAGGTATATATAGTTGTACACACATGTAATATAAATATAACATTAATAAGAGTATTATGAAATCTGTAGAATTTTTAAACTAATGAAAAAATTATACGTAATACAGGCATTGATTAAGTTTTTATTATTCCATGAAATTATCAAAAAGATTAAGTTTAGGGCTTTAATTGCCGCTTATAAAATTACTTTACGACTTAATAATCCATTATTAATTTTTGCTTATAGTAATAAACAAAAAGTATTGATAATTAGGTTGTATGTATAAATTGTATGTGCAAGAGAAATGCATCGCTTATAAGACCGATTAAGCAATAAAAAAGTATTTAATGATTAGTTTTTCTGGTTTTAATGGATTTTATGTTCAGTCTTAGGTTTTTTTGTTGAAATTATCTTTAAAAAAATCGAATCGAAAATTTTTGATTTCATTTGATAACAACTATTTGTCTATACAAAATCACTTAACAGTTAGTTTTGGGGAAATATTAATCGATCATTGTTATTTTATTTATAACAGTAAACAACTTTTAAGCAGTGAGTTTTTTTATTAAAAAAATTTGTTTACTTTTTAACCATACATTTAATGAATCTTTTATTAGAAAAATATCTTAAAATTTGATAATTACTTCAATGTTACTTAAAGTTCTTTCTTAAGAACAGCTGCTTCAATATTGATATATTTTTGGTGTTGCCAAATTTCAAATTTTTGTTTTAGTTATAATTAAAATTTTGTTTTTTCGTGTGATATATATGTAACAATAAAACATTACGATAATTAATATATAAAAATACATACAAAATTTCTCTTCTGTTGTTTCGCTGACTCCCAAGTTAAAAATAGCTTCCTAAAAATGATTATCTAATAATTTAGGGCCAATTAATCAAGCCAAAATTGAAAGCAAAGATAATTTAACAAGGCAGAATTTAACACAGTTTAAAAAAAAATATTTTTATGGTCAGATTTAAAAAAAAAAATCTATAAAAATTTTTTAATAAAAATGTTTGTTTTACTAAAGAACTGACTGTATAAATAGCCGTTTTCCTGAATTGAGAAACCTTCGTCTTAATAAAAATAAGAAAATGAATGTAGAAAAAATGACGATGTAAAGAGACTGTTTCAGAACTACGTTAAGGTTCTCTGAGATCCGGGAATATGTATTTTTTTTCTAAGTTTTCCAATTAACTTTCTTGCAGTTTTACATGAAAGAAAATGCTTTATCAGAATGCTTCAGGGTATGTATCATTAGGGTACAAAAATGCATTACTAATAAGACTACTGATATAGTTTTTGTTTAAATAAACCTTCCGCTAAAGTTATAGAATGAAAACTTAGATACAACCATATGACGAAAATAATTATCATCGAAAATTGTTAATTTTGTGAAAAGAATGGTTTGAAATTGGATTAAAGAATACATGCTGTTCGAAGTGAGAGATTTCTAATATTTTTGAAGTTGATTAAATTTAATGCTCCTAACCAGACGATGAAACAAATTTAACTCAGCATCATATTTGTAGAGAGCCGCTTGGCAGACTGTTCTCAAGGTGCCTAACTGGGGTTGCTTTCCGACTTGTTGGAAGATGGCTTTGGTGAGGGTACTCTTAAAATCAGGAAAGAATCCGAGTGAGGTCAGCAGTTATCGACCTATCGGTCTATTGCCGGTAATCGTCAAGTTGCTTGAAAGGTTGTTTGTGGAACGGCTCTGGAAAAACGTAGATATGCACTCACTGCTAAATCGAGGCCAGTATGGCTTCATGAAAGGAGTTGGCACCGAGGATTGGATCTAAAATGCTGTTGCCGAGGTGGAAAGCGCCGACTGTAAATATGTTTTGGCAATTTTTCTTGACATAAAGGCAGCATTTCCTTCCTTGTGTTGGAGTTCTGTCCTCAATGAGTTGGAACGCCGCAATGTTCCACTAACCCTGCAGGTCGTAGTACGTGACTACTTGTCAGTTCGCACGGCTCTGTTTAAGGATGCGCACCTAGTTGTGGAAAAATCCGTCATCAGGGGAAGCCCGCAGGGCTCCGTTCTCGGTTCCTTGCTGTGGAACCTGGTATTCGAAGAATTTTTGGGACTGACATTCCCGGAAGGGGTCACGGCCCAGGCTTTCGCCGATGACTGTCTCCTGTTAGTTCGTGATAATTCACGACCGCAGCTAGAATACCGAGCGCAGGCGGCTTTGTCAACCGCAGAGGGCTGGTGGACATTCAAAATTTTAGGATTTCTGTGCCCAAGACGAAGTTTATGCTTCTCAAGGGTGCTGACAAATTATCATACAGTCGTAACTCCCGTATTAAGTATAAAGGCTGTGTAATCAGCTGATTTCGAGTTCATAAGTACATAGGTATTTTGTTTGATGAGAAGTTGCTGTTTAGTAACCAAATTAGGAAAGTAGCGGTGGATGCCGTCTCTGTGATGCACAAACTTACGAGGATTGCTTGAAAGGATTACGGACTGTTTGTACATGGTGTACCGAGGTATCTTCGAAGGTATGACCTCTTACGCGACGTCCGTTTTGGCGCAGAGGTTGAAAAGAAATCGAGCACTTATTCAAAACTTAAGGAGTGCCCAGCGCAGAGCCTTAATTGTATGCACTGGTGTTTTTAAAAAAAAAACTTCCTGGGACGCCACCACTTTATTTGGAAAGGCTCTCCCAATCGATTTAGTGATGAAAGTTCGGGCGGTCATGTAGAAATTGCGAAGAGGCAGGGAGGCCGAGGTATTTGGGATGCGGTTTTGAGCCGGACCTGTACCGGAGCGGAACAGTGATCTCAATGCATCGGTTCTAAATTTCGAACAGTTGCCCATCTCCCACCTGCGCAGGAGACTTTACAGCCTCGTGATGGAAGCATGGCAGCAAGAATGGTACGCCATGACTAAGGGAAAGTTCTTGTATAGATTTATACAGGATCTGGTGGGATGGTATACCTCTCCTTCGTTTTTAAGGGCAACGGGAGCCTGAGTGCTCTCCAACCATGTGAATTTAAACCAATATTTGTTTTGGTCCCACCTGGCAGCTGATGAGCTATGCGTCTGCTGGGAGGTCCAGTCGAACAAACACATGATGTTCGATTGCCCAGATCTTGGGGAAGCCAGAACTCAGGCCATCCTGGAACTTAGAGGTCAAGGAGAAAATTGGCCACTCACAAGCGGAGGTTCAATGTGGCGAGAGCCGCATTGTCAGACCGTGTGGGGGTTTCTTGATGCGGTTGCATTGTTCAACCGACATCAGTAGTTTACTTAAGGGAAAAGACTCCTACCGCGCTTCATGGAGGAAGTTAACCGAGAGATATGGGTGGCTACCAGTTAGATTAAGGTTCCAAGCGCTTTAAAGGTGGACAGGTACTTGATGGCATTCAGCGGCCTAGGCGTGGCAGCGAATTGCTGTCTTTGACAAGAAAAATTAATTATTGATAGTCATATATGTTTTAGTAGTTGACAGGGTGCACTTATCCATTTCAGTGATATATGGGAAGTGAATGGTGGGACACGCAAGCGAGTGGTGTATGGTACCACGCTTATTCTGCTCACTCTTTTAGGTTAGCTCTAGGAGCTAATTAGGACACTGGTCGCTAAACTGTTTCGTGGGTCAGTAGCCATTTGCGGCACAGACATTTGGTCTTATGCTTTAGGGCGACCGATTGGGGTGGTAGCGGGAGAAATGCCAAACAAATCAATCATATTTTCTAATCTCCTTTTTCAATATCGTTTCATATACGAATTGCTATTATTATTAATCGTAGTAATATTATTATATAATCGTTTAAGACATTATTATTATCGTATTCTTATTTTTCATCGGTATTACGGATATATTTATAAATATATATATATTTATATATATTATAAATATATTATAAATATAATATATTATAAATATATTATATTTATAGATATATTTTTGCAATTACTATTTAAGTGCGCAATTTTTTATATTATTAATGCGTTAATTTTGTCACTAATTTATTTATTATAGAGTTTATGATATAATCGTTTCATTAATCTTTTTTTTTGCTGGGGTATTATATAAATATGGAAACAGAGATAATTTAATAAATATCTCATTAAAAAAAAAAAATAAGAAAAATACAAAAATTTCCAAATAAAAATTATGATAAGAAATAATATTTCAGCATATTATACCGAATTTTATTTTTTGACGAATATTTAATCACACCTTTGATAAAAGTGAAATTACCAAGATTTTGTTGTATTTTATATCTAAATAAATTACCTTATGCCCATCGGGCTATTCTAGTGGTAAATAGTCGTCACGAATCACTTGTTTAACAGCTGATTTTCGAAGTTGAAGGTTCTGAGATTCAAATCTTACTCACGCTAATTACCTTTATACGGATTTGAATACTAGACAGAATATACCGGTGTACTCTGGTGATTAATATTCAATTTACCAAACATTTCAGGAATGGTCGGCCTGAGTCTGTACGAGACTACACCTCATCTACATGAAATACTTAACATTTTCATCTCGTTGGGCCATGGATGGGTGTTGCTTATACGAAGTAAAGGAAGTATTGTGATCGCAAAAAATTTCGGTTTTCAGATTTCAACAGAAATATCAATTTTGACCAGTTTCGGCGTGACATCTGTACGTACGCACGTATATCGCATAACTCAAACACGATTATCCATAGCATGTTGAAATTTTGGATTTAGGACTGCTGTAACATCTAATTGTGCACCTCCCCTTTTGATTGCAATTGACTGAACCGAAAGTGTCCAAAAAAAAAGATCCAAAAAGATTTGGATTCTGGACTTTTTCTTAACTGCAGCAATAAGTCCTCATTGAGAGCTTTTTTCAACTATATATATCATAAGTGGTACTTATTTTCATTAGTTCCATAGTTATAGCCAAATAAAACTTTAATTACATGAAATATTTGGATCTTACAAGGGTAAGGTCCTCATCTCCTTTTCTTAATTTTTTTTTAAATTTAAATATATTGATTTATTAATAATATTAACCTTTGATAGTAAAAAAATGTTTACAAAAATAATAATTCAATAACAATTAAAAAAAAAAGTCAGAAGTTATTAATGAAATAAATTTTATATACTTTTCATTTTAAATAATTACGTTTCAAAAATATGTATATGTAATTATTAGGCGTACAAAGAAGTCATGCGGTGTCCACATCAGATTTTTGTTCACTAGTTGAACAGATTTCAATGTACACATTAGGAATAAATAAGTTATCTTTTAACAACATGCATTTTAAATGATTATTTAAATGATGGAAGTTTCTAAACATAAAACGAGTACGTATTTAAATTTTCTTATGCATTAGATATATATTTGTTTGACGATGTTTTAATCACCCAACTGTTTTATGAAGAACAATTATAAATTTTCTACTAAAACAGGCACAAATAAAAAGACTTAGAGAAATATTCAGAATTTCATAAATTTTAACAATGTACCGTTTTATTTATTTCAAATAATTTGTCTAAAGTTGCCTTATTACTTCAAGAGAACTGTTTTTTATCTAGACAAATGTTCTATTAAAATTAGTGTTACATTGAATAATACTATATATTTCTGTTAATGATAACTTAATAGTGAAAGTTAACTGATTATTAAATGACATGATTTATTTTGAATCTAATAGGTCTAATTTACTTTTTCTAAAGTTGCATAAAACATTTTGAGAAACCTTTTTATTTGGTTACAGCTGTAGGATGAAATAGAAGATGTATTAAAAAAAACCACAAAAAAGAGAGAGAAAAAACATGTGATGGAAGAGATCGTTTTATTGTTTGAACAATAAACAATTCATCAAGATGATTGTAAAACACGTTATGTGGTTGATAGGATCTCGTAATTTTTATACTATCAATAATGTACATCTCTAGATCGCTATTAGTATTGTTTACGAGACTGTTAAACAAAAAAGATGGGGATGAGGGTAAAATTTAAAGATTTATTACTGCAGCTAACTGCTAGTGCAAGACAGTGATTGGCAGATATAATACGGAAATTACGGGTATAAGTTATACGACCCTAAACACGTTCAAAGAACAAAATATTATTGTGCACACGGTCGCAACAGTAAACGCGAGAGTGGAGTGTGCGTTTATATTAGAGTAGACAGAACCTTACGAACTGTCTTCATAAAATTTACCTTTTACCCCAATTTTATTATTCTAGATTTAAAAATAATCAAATGATATATCTGCATTTAATTTTTATGAAGTAACTTTTCCGTTATTTTATTATTTTTAAAGAATCATATCGTTTAAAAAACTTCAAACTAATAAACCTTATCGCGTAAAAAGGTACCTATGAGGATAAATTTCTCTATATGGATAGCGGAACGGTTATAAATTTATTTTTCTCTCCGACCTAGACTGTTTTCCTATGGTACAGGAACAAAATTTCAAATACGTTCATGATTTTTAACTTATAACTGATAAACTTTTAATCCGATTGGATGTTTGGTCTGAAATAAAAGATCACCGTTAGTAACGATGTGCTTCCAGGGCGGCGCTCTCATTTAATTCTCTCTATCCATGTTGCAGTTATTCCACTCGGTAGAGTCTTTCATGATTAAAACGTAATGTGTGATTTAAAAGTAAAAATATTTGGGATATTTAAATTTAATTTAAAGGTTTTCTGAAATTTTTGTTTTTTTATCGATTATTCCACAAAAATATATCTGATTTTCAAAGTTTTTCGCTATTTCTTTATTTTATAATGTTTAAAACAGAAACACAAATGTAAAATCATGAAATGTAAAGAAAATTGTATAGAACTTCACGACTTTGTTCAAGATTATACATATGGTTGCGTGGGTGTATGAGTGCGCGCGTGTGGTTTATTCGTTCAAACGCGTGACTGTAGATATCTTATTTTTGGTGTATGATCGGTCGATTGTTGATAAACCCGCCCATTGTATATATACTGCGGAGGATAACGTAACCATTCTATTCTCTTTTCTAGTTACTTCATCTTTTCATCATAAAAATCCACTACACAAACAAATCAAAAAAGGGAATATTTTTACTGAACAATACTTTGTACACAATTAGTTTGTGTTTGCTGTATCTTAGTTCCAAAAGGATAATCTTCAACCCTTCTTGTATTAAAAGAAATTCATATTTTATAAAGATGTATCGTTATAATATTTTTATATTTCGCAAAACTATATTTTTTATTATTATTTTTTTAATATAGCCTACTAAAAATATTTTATCTGTTGCAAAAGAGTATCGGTTTAAATGGGATTGATTCGTGGGAAAATATTTCTTATTATTTGTTACTTGATCCTCAAAAATATTATAAAAAATATCAATGCACCAACATTTTGTACAAAAAAACCAGTCATCGCCAGAAACACTTGATGATAATGGTTAGTCACTTTTGTAGCCGTAACCATTGTTATTGAATATATATATATATATGTCGGAGAATAAAGTACAGTGGAGTATCTTCCGACAAAACGATGAGAATATTCTTTAGAATATCTGTATTTTTAGTAGTTTTAAGAAATGTACTATTACTAGTAATATTTTGTAAAATAAGGTTTAAATTGTTTTATTGCGGTAGGCTTAGGCCTAGGTAGGCACATGGTTGTCAACGTAGTCGGGATCCCAGGACGATAGGGGTATCATAAAATTAATAAGGAAAAGGAAATATGCAGTAGGTATATTATTTGAGAATATGGTGAAAGGGTAGTCTTGCTTTGGAGCCCAGATCGAGCGGACGTCCTGGTGGTCGCGAATTCGTTGTTTCCCTGAGCCTCGGTCTATCGCAGGTTGTTTTAGTATTGTTTGAGTTCTAAATTAAATTAATCTTATATTATGATTCGTGTACTGCTGAGTTATTGATGGGTGATAGTTATCATTTGTAATTGTTTCATTGTACGAGTTGTCTACTCATTTTTATTGGTTGAGCTTTATTATAGTCTTATATATTCTCCACTTGTAATAATAAAAGTGAGTGAAACACAAAACGTTGAATCCCTGACAAATCTCCTCGCCTCTCCGATATATATATATATATATATATATATATATATATACTGTCTTATCATACTCCTGAGAGCTTCAGTGATAGTAACTCATAAAATGCGTAATGGGCTTTTAACACGCTACTGTATTATTTAATGACCAACAGTGTTTTGCAGGCTTTTGACGAAATGAGTATTGTGTTCCTACTTCAAAAATCCAAACCAACGAAGTTTATTCAGAATTTGGAAATAAGAGTATAGATATATTAAAGAATGTTGGTAAACTTAAAGAATGTTTTTTTATTTAATTATTTTTTTGTTACCATTAGTATTATAATAAGTAACAACGTTAGTTGTCTGTTTTAATTGGACTTTTGTGTTACTGATTATAAGAGTAAGAACAGAATTTTTTTTTGTGACAAGAACATAAAAATTATTGTAGGCGAATAAATTAAATCTTAAAACTTATTTAGTAATTTATTAAAAATATAACTAATTATTATAAACTTAGAAATGATGATTACAGAGAAGTAACAGAAAACTTACTGAAACATCAAAATACTGTTTTAAAAAATACGTAATTTAATGAAACGAATAACAGTAAACTGTAGATTCCACTTTATTAACTTCTCTGTAAGTACACATTGCCTGCAGTAAACTGCTGCAGACATAGAACGACTATTCCTTCCTATCCCCACTTATCAAATTGTTATTTTTTTAACTTCTGGTGTAAGAATCTTCTAAAAGAAAAAAAAAATCTTTATTTTAATACGGGTTTTCTTATCTACAATTATTTGGATGTAAATAACATTTAAAAACTATGGTTTTCATCATGTCGCTGTTAATTTAGTATTTAAATTGTTTAAAAACCCCAAAACCATTTTTGTTGCAGTTTTATTAAGAAACTAAAAAAATTCTTATTTTATTATAAAAATATTTATTTGTGTTAGGAACAAACACTTCAAATTTACTTTGTATTTCAACAAAAAAAAAAAAGAAAAGAAAAAAGTCTTTGATACTGTATAATTTATTTCCATTTTGGGCAGTCAGGTAAGAGATTTTTCTGGGATATCAAGCAATTTTATAAAGGAAAGTAAGGCAGACAAATATGTTATGCATTAGCTGCAAAGAGGGAAAAATCTCTCTTCTTGAGAGAAAAGTATACGAATATTTTTCAGAGAATTTTATGTAGCTCATCTCTAAATAAAAGATAAAGCATTACAACAAACTCCAAATATGATATTAGGAGAAAAAAGATTATTACTGCTGTTTTTCTAAGACATGTGAATAGACAGCCAAATCCTGGACAATAGAGATTTGAAATTATATATAGTGAGGTTAAGTTCCTCACAAGTAATACTATTGTAGCCTTCGATAGTTTTTCCGATCGATTTTTTTTAAAAACGCTGTGAAATTTACTAACGAAAAAAATTTTTTTGAATTACTGAAAAGGTGAAACTAACTTTTACCTATTTTCTCCAAAAATATAACTTAATATGCATTGATAATACTTCATATAATAGTTAATATAGTAATAAAGTAATTAACACACATTGAAGTATAAAATCAACTATTTTTAGGAATTGGTAGATGATTTCAACTGAGTGGCTAGTGAATCCACTCGCTAATACAAGAAGAAAAATAAAACGATCAGATTTTTGGTCATAAAAAACTAAATAGTAGACTATCGCTAAAAACTACACAGATAATTTGTAGTCAGGAACATACTTTCCGACAAAAAGTTTTTAATAAAAAGATATATCTTATAAAACAGAACTCATGATAACCGACATTTTCTTATAAAATAATTGCAACAAACAATTAATTAAATTTCAAAATAAACAACTAAGAGGTAGTCTCGACATAGTTTGCTTTATTAATGTAAAATTAAAATTATTTAAAAAAAAATAAAAATAACTATTTTTTTACGGAATTCAAATTCTATATTACGTTAGTTAGGTCCTTCAATCTATTTTCAACTCACGAAAAACTTGTGAAATACGGCCTAGGCACACGTCTTTTTTCAATTTTTATTTTTAAATATTCTTTGGCAACGTACCCATTTACCCTTCACAACTGATTTTTTATCAATAAAGTGTAATAAACAAAACTAGGCAATATTTTCATTTTGGTCTAGTGGTTAACGCGTCTTCCCAAATCAGCTGATTTGGAAGTCGAGAGTTACAGCGTTCAAGTCTTAGTAAAGCCAGTTATTTTTACACGGATTTGAATACTAGATCGTGGATACCGGTGTTCTTTGGTGGTTGGGTTTCAATTAACCACACATCTCAGGAACGGTCGAACTGAGAATGTACAAGACTACACATCATTTACACTCATACATATCATCCTCATTCATCCTCTGAAGAATTATCTAAACGGTAGTTACCGGAGGCTAAACTGGAAAAAGAAAGAAAGGCAATATTTTCATCAGATAATATAACATCGTTTTATTGATGTTAGTGGTGATCTGTCATCATCAAGAGTCAAGGTCAGTTTTTTTTAAATGCAAAAGCATTTAATTATTTGCTTAGAACTTCTTATTTTTTGTTTTTTATTTGTAACATAAACTTAGGTAAATTTTAATCTTAGGCCTATCAATATTTAATTGGTATCTGGTTTACAACGTTAGAACTGCTGTGCTGTTTCTTTGAAGAGCATAATCCCTCCCATAGATTCCAAAGCAACTTCTATGTTCTTCTTACTTCATTTCTTCTTTAATTTAATTTTATTTTTTCATCGGCAAGTGGAAGAATAAAAAATATCTGAAAGTCTGCTCAAAGAGAATATAGAGACCGATTAAATTAACCCGTCAAATCCCCGAATCAGTTTCATCCAAAATTATAAAAAAATTTAAACATCGTTATTGAAAACACTGATCAAATAAAATGGCGGAGATTAGATTATGATATATCTTTACAAAGAAATATGTTTTGTTACCATATTTGTTTAAAAGACAAACTATATTGTCTCATACCTGAAAGCAGTTAAGTTTTAAATAAGAAAAATAAGAAATGATGATAATTTGAAACTAGACTTACGTTAAATTTGTAGAAAAATGTTTAAAACATAAGTAGAATCACTTGAATAGTCTAGGAATATATTTACACTCATTACTGAGAGCTTGTTGTAAAAGATTCTTCTTTATCTTCAATACAAGTCTAAATAGAGCGCTTAAATGCTTCAAAATCAAACACCCTATTTTTTATTCCATCGGAATCCCTCTAATTTTTTCTAATTCATTAAATAATTAACATCATATTTTATTACGAATGAGTTTTAGAATGGTCTCCCTTAAAAAAAATTGTAAAACGCACTTTTCCGTGAACATGTTGAAAATACCAACAGGAATGATTCATTTTTAAAATCGAATGAGTTTATCGAATTATTACAAATAATACAGCGATAAACGTATGATAAGTTGATGTTAAGTTTTTTACGTGACTTATTAAATTTATCAGTATTCTCATAAATGTTGAATCACTAATTCGTGTTCTTTCCAAATTTTTTTGCTATTCCACTTCATCAAAACCAAATAATTCATTTGTGGAATAGTAATATACATATCTTTTTATGATGACGTCACTAATGAAACTAGCTATTATTCTCATTCACTAAACTAATAGGAGGTGTGCGCCAAGGGATCCGATCGCTTATCTTTTAGTCATGGTGATAAAAAACCATTTAATCTGGTTAGGTTTGTTCGATTCACGTTATGATACATACCGAGGGGTAAACTAAACTCTATTCCAACCCTAATTTTGTCGCCAAATTAAGTCGACCAAGTTAGAATGGTGGGTGTATTCTATTCTACATACAAAGTACTGCGCTCGTGCCTCTTTTTAGTATATCACGGTCCGTTTGCTCTCCGCCATCTGTTAAAGTTGAATATAACCCCTAGCTCATGTAAATACTATGAATTATGTTTTGGATTCGCTTTGGCGAATAAAAAACATATATGGTATGTTTTGATATACCATAGTCATTTACTATACCGTACCAAATGGTTTACTATACCGTCGTCGATAAAGTTTTTATACTTATTCTAAAAATACGATTTATTTACTGTTTATAAAAAAATTATTTTAAAAGATTTTACATAAAACAAATTAAATTCAAAGTTCAAAACAATATAATTGATCACCTAATGAAAGCGCTTCACTTAGCTTAGTATTTATATAAATAAAAGAATCATTTCTTAAAAATAATTATATTTATTTTTGAAATTATAATTTAGATAATATTACTGTTAAGTTTTAAATTTCTTAATACGTATTTTGATGTTTTATTTTTAATATTTCTAACTGACTTACGTTTCAAGTTATAAGATAGTCTTCAGAATTACATTATTAAATATTTAAAAAAAAACATGTTCGTTATAAAACTATTTTATGCAGGAATGTGTATCTTTTTTATAAATATTATTACTAAATGAAATTAATTGTTTATCATGTTAACTATATGAAAAAAATGAACAAACGATATCGTCAAAACTATAAAATTAAATTACCATGAAATCAATATAAACATAATGATGATATAGTCTGACGCATCAGGTACAATAATTAGAGGGATATTAAATGAATTAAAGTTTTACTTGAATTTAGAATGGAAAAAACTGAAAGTATGTCGAATAAGCATAATGTCAATCTAAATGAAAATAGCCTGAAAAAAGTTCTGAAAGTTATTATCTTTTCCAATAAAGTAGTTTCGATGATCATTTTCTGGATTATTTTTCACCGATAAAACATATATCAAAGATACTTCAATTTTTTTTTTTTGTCTTCAGTCATTTGACTGGTTTGATGCAGCTCTCCAAGATTCCCTATCTAGTGCTAGTCGTTTCATTTCAGTATACCCTCTACATCCTACATCCCTAACAATTTGTTTTACATATTCCAAACGTGGCCTGCCTACACAATTTTTTCCTTCTACTTGTCCTTCCAATATTAAAGCGACTATTCCAGGATGCCTTAGTATGTGGCCTATAAGTCTGTCTCTTCTTTTAACTATATTTTTCCAAATGCTTCTTTCTTCATCTATTTGTCGCAATACCTCTTCATTTGTCACTTTATCCACCCATCTGATTTTTAACATTCTCCTATAGCATCGCATTTCAAAAGCTTCTAATCTTTTCTTCTCAGATACTCCGATCGTCCAAGATTCACTTCCATATAAAGCGACACTCCAAACATATACTTTCAAAAATCTTTTCCTGACATTTAAATTATTTTTTGATGTAAACAAATTATATTTCTTACTGAAGGCTCGTTTCGCTTGTGCTATTCGGCATTTTATATCGCTCCTGCTTCGTCCATCTTTAGTTTTTTCTACTTCCCAAATAACAAAATTCTTCTACCTCCATAATCTTTTCTCCTCCTATTTTCACATTCAGTGGTCCATCTTTGTTATTTCTACTACATTTCATTACTTTTGTTTTCTTCTTGTTTATTTTCATGCGATAGTTCTTCATCTATGCCGTTCATTGTTTCTTCTAAATCCTTTTTATTCTCGGCTAGAATTACTATATCATCAGCAAATCGTAGCAACTTTATCTTTTCACCTTGTACTGTTACTCCGAATCTAAATTGTTCTTTAACATCATTAACTGCTAGTTCTGTGTAAAGATTAAAAAGTAACAGAGATAGGAAACATCCTTGTCGGACTCCCTTTCTTATTACGGCTTCTTTCTTATGTTCTTCAATTATTACTGTTGCTGTTTGGTTGCTGTACATGTTAGCAATTGTTCTTCTATCTCTGTATTTGAACCCTAATTTTTTTAAAATGCTGTACATTTTATTCCAGTCTACGTTATCGAATGCCTTTTCTAGGTCTATAAACGCCAAGTATGTTGGTTTGTTTTTCTTTAATCTTCCTTCTACTATTAATCTGAGGCCTAAAATTGCTTCCCTTGTCCCTATACTTTTCGTGAAACCAAATTGGTCTTCTGCTAACACTTCTTCCACTCTCCTCTCAATTCTTCTGTATAGAATTCTAGTTAAGATTTTTGATGCGTGACTAGTTAAACTAATTGTTCTGTATCGATGACTAATTGTTCTGTATTGATCTGAAGATAGAAATTTTGAATATTTAAAGTAGTGCACAAAAATTTATTTTAATTAGGAGCCTACTTGATTACATAATTAAAGAGTAATATATATATATATATATATATATATATATATATATATATAGGGTTGAATAAGAAAATCTTCCTTTTTTAAGTCATTTAACAAATATTATTAAATAAATAAACAGCCAAAGCTAATTAAAATATTTTAATGTAAAATAAATTAATTACAGTAAATCTTCTTTTTTTCATTTCTTTTGAAAACGAAAACTTAATTACTTAATCTAACAGTAATCTAACTTAAGATGGAGCACAAACTCCTTTACATCATTAAATAATATAGAAAATTATTTAGTAACTAAGTAATCAATCAATTTAAATTCATATTTTTTATTTATTCTATAAATAAAACGTAGAATATTTCTTACGTTTAATTATTAATTTTAACCGTTTTAAAATCCGAATTGAAAAAAAAAACATTAATTAAAATAATACTATAGAATCGTAAAACAAGACGCAAATACTTGATATTTTGAAAGTCAGTTCTATTGGATACCAAATCAATGTGATCACCTGTATTATTAGCTGAATTCCACGAAGCTGGATTAAAACAATTTAAATATTGTACTTATATATATATATATACATTACAGACAGTTGCTGTTTAAATAACAAACTGTAACATGATATATGCAACAATTTAAATTGAAAAAAAATAGTTCCCCTAATACAATATACTTAGTAGTTAGAATTTTAACATATCTGTATGAAAATTCCAGCCAAAAGTTAATTCACTCTTAAGCTCCAAATATTTAAATTTTGCTGATAATTAATAATAGCAATTATCTAAAAAAAAACCAATTTTTTTTTTGTGACAGGAACTTAATATTTATCGTCACAATTTTTAAATGCTTGACAACTGTCGTTTTTTAATTAATTCATAAACATAAACCCATATTAGTAGATTGTTATAGTTAATTTAAAAACTGTGAATTGGATTATCATAGTTTTTATTACGAAATTTAGATTTTACGGTCTTCAATCTGTAATAATCTGTCATAAAATGAAGTAAGCCATCACCCATATTAAAATATTTATTAGAATAAAAACACACTCGTAGCGATTTGAGAAAACCCAGAATAACGTTTTTCACTATCCCTAAACTTATTGTAAATTTTAATTCAAAATATTATACATTTTTAAATATCTTCCAAACCAAGACACTATCCATCAACACTAATAGTTTAAGCTCAATGCTAATAGTTCAAGAGAAATTTAAATAAAATGAAGTTGACTTTATAAAATATCTCTAGAATAAAAAAATTAATACAAAGCTCTAATCTGAAGAATTAATTAAAAATTTTGTATTTATTAATCTTGATTAACCTAATATTCTTTTAAAGTAAAATTAATATTTACGTCACTTATTACTATTGAATTCTCTAAGAACTTTTGTTTGTTTAATAATTAATCAAATTCAATTAATAGCATTAAAAAATATATATACTTTTTTAATAGCCAGTAATACAATTTCAGTAACAAAAACTAAAAATTTCCAACTATTCTATTAAAGTAAATAAAATTATAAACCTTTATATTAAAAAGCAAACAGGTCTTAATAATAAAAAAAAGATAACTGTTCCCTTCTTCTATCTTTTTTCAGTTTATAGAAAAATCTATCTTTTTCTGTAAATTCTATCTTTTTTCAGTAAACTAATATATACATATATATAAAAATTGTGTATATATATGAATTAAATATCTTTATATATATATTTCTTGTGTGCGTGTGTATGAAAGTGAACTCCTCCTAAACGGCTGGACTGATTTTGTGTGAAATTGTGACTTTGTGTGAATTTTGTGTAACTGAAACGGCTGAAATTTTGTGTGTGTTTTCAAGGAGATTCGAGAATGATTTAGATTCACAATTTGGTCCACTGGAAAATGTTTTTTAATTAATTTTTTATTTATAAGTAGTTGTTGATTTTGGAATGTTTTACATTACATCCGGCAGACTGCACTACCATCGCAGTATCGAATATCCAATAATATTCTATTTTAATTTTAGTTTGTCCCGACAGTTGGTGCTGCGATCAAATTGAGAAAAATATTTCGTAATTTTGTTATTATTGTGTTACAAAAAATCGCGAGAAAACAGTTTTTTAATAAATAAGAGGCTAATAAAGCAGATGGAAATGTAAACAAAGGAAAACCAATCAGATCAATGCAAGAGGGCCGCTGTCAAACACAACGACCAATCACAAAGAGCCCGTATGGCCGTTACCAATGTAAACAAAATCACAACTGATTAAGTAACAAGTAGGCAGCACTGCGATCGCGTTTAGAATTGCGCGCGTATTGAGAAATATTATATTATTATTTATTGAAATAACGTTTTAAAGTTTAATTAAAAAATGTACATTGTGCAAATTTGTAAGGTGCGTGCAGTATTGAAGTGAGTATTTTACATGATTTTTCATGAATTTTAATGTTGTATACACGTGCATTCAATAACAATCAACTTAACCTACAAATTTAAATTGTCAGTTCTCATTTGATTCTATGCAACTTATGAAGTATTGAACGGCTCTTTGAAAATAAAAATGTCAGTTTGTAAAATAAATTATAACATTTATAAAATTAAAATATAATTTACGTATAATAATTATAGTTTAAATTATATTTAAAAAATTGAAGTTATAATTTTTGTAGCTGATTAATTTGATAAAAAGTTTTCTAAAATTATTTTTAATTTACAATTATTTAAAATTTTGTAAAATAGATGTTAAAATAAAGAATGAGAAAAATGAGAAAAATTTGTTCTAAAATTTTAACTACGTTGCTTTTTTACAGTGCTCTAATTTTTTTATTAATTGATTAATTAAGCGGTTACATGGTTATGAAACATCAAAATTATTAACTAAAAAAAAAAAAAAATATGTAGGAGGTACTTTTTTAGAATAATGTTAAGTGAAAATTAGTAGTAATGTGGATGAAAATTTATTAATTACACTAATTATTAATTTTACGACATTTCGATTTTTTAATTCAATTTTCATCGGACATCTCAATATTTAGTGAAAATAAATATTAACCATACTACACATAATTAATCAATAAACCCATTACAATAATACAACAATCACAAACTGATAATATCATACTAATAGTCATTTTAATGAAATTTAGAACACATTCCTGCTAATTTTAGCAGGAATAACTTAACTTTATACAGTAATACATTATATATATACATTATATATATTTATATTATATATATGTGTGTGCATTTATTACAGAATAATGCCGGGACAAGGTCTGTCGGGTCCGCTAGTATATATAAATATATATATATATATATAAAATACTTTTGTTTATAGTCACATCAATAATTAAAGCCATTAGCGACTTATGAGTGTAATGTAACTGTTCAGGTAAATGTGTAGTCTTGAAAAACTCTGGCCGACCATTCCTGAGACGTGTGGTTAATTGAAACCCAACCACAAAAATATACCGGTATCTACGATCTAGTATTCAGATCTGAGTAAAAGCAACTACCTTTATTAGGATTTGAACCTGAGAACGTCGATTTCGAAATCAGCTGATTTACGACGACAAGTTTACCACTAGACCAATCCGGTGGGTTACTAATATTTTAAATTGAATTACAGCAATATATTTCCTTCGATGTTAATTTCCTTCAGTACCAGTGGATCAAAGCCAGAATATGCATTAACCAACAAAATCTTGAAATTAATTAGTATTTGAATGGGTAATAAACATTTTTTTTTACTTTTATAAAAATTCAAAGCTGAGTTATAAAATAATTCTGATGTAGACCGATTACTATAATCAAGCAATTCGATGAAAAATAATAATTATAATGAAAATAATTACGTACAGAAATTATTTACTTAGAATCACTCAATAGTTGTTGAAGGAAAGCTAAACATCAATAGTTATTGCTTAAAAAAATGATTTATATATATATATATATATATATATATATATACAAAATTGACTCTCCCTCTCTCTCTCATATATATATATATATATATATATATATACAAAACATGTCAGAAAGCCGAAATGAAGACGATCATGAATAATTACTAAAAATTAAAAAGAAATGTTTCACTGTACATTAGTAACGTTATAAATTCCAAAAAAACAAGTGAAAATTCTTGTATTGTTTTCTTCGACAAAATACGTACGTTAGACAATGTGATTTTTATAATATATCGATCAAATTAAATGCAGTTACAAAGCTATATCTACTATATTTTTAGAAACTATTATTAAATACTTCTTAAGAAATTTCTATTATTAGGTTACTTACATATTAAGACATTATTTAATGCTATAAAAATCCAGATTAAAATTACGGTTACAAAAATTATATATTTATATATATATATATGTATATATAAAATGAATTTTAATAATTTTGTTTCAAAGTTTATAATTATTTATTAATTATTTTGTTTTTTTTGCAGAAAAATAAACATAATGCAAGTTCCCAAATTTTTTCTGGGTTTGTTAATTTGGAATAAAATAATAATTTAATTCTTATTTTTATTTTCAAAAAGAAAACCTTAAAAAATCTATCTTATCTATTAATCAGATATAAAGTTAGAATTACGCTTAGATGTTAGTCGTGTTAAAAGGTTTCGTTCTCTATGATTTTCACTTGTAATAAATTCTTGGGCTTGGTGGATCTTGTTTCTATGACAACGGAGATCCTTCAGCTGTCTCTTCCCCTTTAATCTCATCAACAAATTATAATACTGCAAGTGAATACTCTTTGTTATTATTATTTATGCTTTCGTCACATTCTGTATTACTGTTATAAATAAGTTAAACGTTTGATATTATTTAAGCAAGAAATGAGCTGTTTTTTAAAATAATATCAATAAAGTTAAAATACTTTTTGCAAAAAACAGACTCTAAAAAGTACAAAAATAGATTAATTTGCCATAATTCTGAGAAAAGAAATAGATTAAAAAATGTATTTTTTTTACAACATCATGGGAATTAATTATAGAAAAAGTAAATTTAACTTATACAAGGTAAACTGAATGGGTGCAGATTTATATATATCCTGGTATATATTATAAAAATAAACATGTAAACATAACTATTTCTTTAGACTTGTTGGTTACATATCCGGCAAAGTACATCTTTTGACGTTTTATTAGTTTTTTTATTTAATTGTATATGCATTTTCTTTGGCGTTTATAGACCTAGAAAAGGCATTCGATAACGTAGACTGGAATAAAATGTTCAGCATTTAAAAAAAAAATAGGGTTCAAATACAGAGATAGAAGAACAATTGCTAACATGTACAGGAACCAAACAGCAACAGTAATAATTGAAGAACATAAGAAAGAAGTCGTAATAAGAAAGGGAGTCCGACAAGGATGTTTCCTATCCACGTTACTTTTTAATATTTACATGGAACTAGCAGTTAATGATGTTAAAGAACAATTTAGATTCGGAGTAACAGTACAAGGTGAAAAGATAAAGATGCTACGATTCGCTGATGATATAGTAATTCTAGCCGAGAGTAAAAAGGATTTAGAAGAAACAATGAACGGCATAGATGAAGTTCTACGCAAGAACTATCGCATGAAAATAAACAAATACAAAACAAAAGTAATGAAATGTATTAGAAATAACAAAGATGGACCACTGAATGTGAAAATAGGAGGAGAAAAGATTATGGAGGTAGAAGAATTTTGTTATTTGGGAAGTAGAATTACTAAAGACGGACGAAGCAGGAGCGATATAAAATGCCGAATAGCACAAGCGAAACGACCCTTCAGTAAGAAATATAATTTGTTAACATCAAAAATTAATTTAAATGCCAGGAAAAGATTTTTGAAAGTATATGTTTGGAACGTCGCTTTATATGGAAGTGAAACTTGGACGATCGGAGTATCTGAGAAGAAAAGATTAGAAGCTTTTGAAATGCGATGCTATAGGAGAATGTTAAAAATCAGATGGGTGGATAAAGTGACAAATGAAGAGGTATTGCGGCAAATTGATGAAGAAAGAAGCATTTGGAAAAATATAGTTAAAAGAAGAGACAGACTTATAGGCCACATACTAAGGCATCCTGGAATAGTCGCTTTAATATTGGAAGGACAGGTAGAAGGAAAAAATTGTGTAGGCAGGCCACGTTTGGAATATGTAAAACAAATTGTTAGGGATGTAGGATGTAGAGGGTATATTGAAATGAAATGACTAGCACTAGAAAGGGAATGTTGGAGAGCTGCATCAAACCAGTCAAATGACTGAAGACAAAAAAAGAAATGCATTTTCTATTCCTTCCTGTTAGGTAGGAATGTTTCAGTTTCAATATATTTACATCATATACATTGATCATCTAATTTTTTTATTAAAATGAATGTAAAAATGTTATGAATGAAGTGTAACAATGAAAGGTAACATTACAATAATGTTTTTAAACAATTTAAAATCGACTGATTTTAATAATAAAAAATTTGAACAAATTTAAACAGAGCTTTATTTATCCAAGTTTGGAAAAATATGGAGATTCTCAATTTGACTCGGGTATATACTGCATTACTTTTTGGTCTAGCGCTATACCAGAGCTTTAGCTGTAAAAGGGAAAGTATTATAATCGGTCCAATTTGGGCATATGCGGTTTTCAACAGATCTTGACGTTTTGGCACCTAAGGAACTCAACAAAAACTGGATGAAAATTTTCCGGATGTGCGTGCGCGCGCGCGCGTGTATGTGTGGGTGTTCGGTGTCTCACACCTTATATATCCAGAACTACTGGACCGGCTTTGACCAAACTTGATCAGATTACTTCTGTAAATGGGGCATTGATGCTAGTAAATTTTCAACTTAAAATGTCTAGGGGGTGAGGTTGTAAACCAAGATAACTCTCGGTATCTCGAGATTTCGCATAATTAAGGTCTTATTTCTCTTAGGCATATATGTTAACAATTAAAAAATAATAACATTTGCAAAAACCTTTTTTAAAATCGCATCCCCAACCCCAAAAATGCTCTAACTATCCCCTGTCACCACAAGAAGCACTAGTGTAGCACTGACGCACAGCTGTCGTAGAAAAATATTATATTTAAATAAAATGATCAGAAAAAAGCCGCATGACGGGAATATCCTACAACTGTTTGTCAGGTTTTTTTTGTGAGTGATAAAACCTTACTCCAATTTTGATGAATAATTTTATGAAGAGAAAGTTTTTCTGGTAACCCTGATGCAACTAATTTCTAGATAACTTCAGTAGAAAAGATTTTTAACAAAACATTATAGCTACATATAAATTAAAAATTTTAAAAGACGATCTGAAGATATGTTTTACAGTCACCATTGTTAAGGATCGTATTTTTATAGCGTAATAACGGGATGTTTCATGGGGAAACAGAAATAATACAGGATTACATTCTAAAAGTAAAAATAAACTAATTCATATCATTAAACGATATTTAATTAACAAGTATTCCCAAATCGTTTTATTTTTCAGTTATGGCTATTAAAGTTTTTAAGAGTAAAATAATATTGTACAGAATTTCTGAGGACGGATGATAATTACGGAGAAAATTTTATGGTTTTAAGTGAAATTTGATGTGAAGAATTTAAAAAATTACAAACTGCACACAAACTTCTACAAACTACACTTTCTTTGTAATTGGATCATCATTTTTTATAATACTCAATAGTAGACTGTCAAACATTCTTTATATTTTGAGGAAATAAATATTTTTGATTTCCAAAAATTTTAAAAACTGAACAATAAAATCTATAGAGATTTTAATTTAAGGAAATTATTGTAAATAAAGAATAAATAAACATTTAAAACCGAATCAACTTTCATTGAAAATTAATTAGAATAAACCATTGCAGATACTATAATTTTTAAATTAAAAATTCGTAAATAAATTTAATAAATAATAAATACATAATAATAAATTAATATAAAAAACTTATTAATATTAATAACTTAAATTTAAAATTTAATTCTGTGTACCTAAAATACAATATTTTCAATGTTCTCCTCAGTTATTTACTGCAAATCCTAGTACTACATAGTACCCCAATGCCAAAGAAGGCATTATTAACAGTGTCAGGGGTGTTCTTAAGAGGCTCAAATGGATTAAAGATTATTTTTTATCAACTCTACTCTTCAATGTACTTTTAAAAATTTCTTCTCTTATGTGCCCCTACAGATAGTGATTAGGAGATTCAAATCAGACGACCGATGTGTCTAGATGAATCGTTCGACTCATTTGATTGAATAAGTCAAGTGCTTAGATGCTGCCTAACAGCTGCATAACCCACCGGGTTGGTCTAATGGTGAACGCGTTTTCCCAAATTAGCCGATTTGGAAGTCGAGAGTTCCAGCGTTCAAGTCCTAGTAAAGTCAGTTATTTTTACACGGATTTGAATACTAGATCGTGGATAACGGTGTTCTTTGGTGGTTCCGTTTCAATTAACCACACAGCTGAGTAATAGTCCAACTGAGACTGTACAAGACTACACTTCATTTACACTCATACATATCATCCTCTGAAGTATTATCTGAACGGTTATTACTGGAGGCTAAACAGGAAAAAAGAAGGTGTTAACAAGCATAGATTATTGTAAGATTTTTTATGGTACGATGAACATAAATGTTGTACAAGACAACGTTTTTCTTCCAACAGTAGCAGTTATTGTTATTTTCTTTGCATCTCATAAATTATGTAAATAAAACAGTCCAGCTAAATGAAAATGACACCGAATGGATGGGCTGGTAGTGACGGTCAAAAGGCAGAACTATTTGTTGCACACCAAAGCAAGATCTTTCAGAAGAATGAGATGAGGTAACAGATAAGGGAGAGATTCATGATTTTTTGGATAGCCTGATTCCAGTATGCCTACCAATATGGTGTTTCACATGTGCAGAAGTGTCTCAAGCAAGAGAAATTACGAGGATTAAACAAGACCCCTGAGTTTAACCTAGTAACTCATAAGATGCTGTTACACATGATGTTACACTTAGGGCCATCAAATACATAACACACCTCTTCAGTGGCATCCTTTGCACAATGCAGTTCTCATCAGAATGAAATGTATCACAAATAACGATCGTCCCAAAACCGGGAAACTTGTACAAGATGTATCATCTTATAGACATTTTGCCGAATCTCTCTAAGAACTTTAAAAGACTATTCCTCGGACGAATTAGCTTTTTTTTTTTAGTAAAAAAGGTCGTTATTCCTGACCACCAATTTGGTTTCCGGGGTGGTAACTCTGACATTGGGCAAATTCATACAGTTGTTTATGTCATTAGCGGTTCTTTAGAAAGGAAGGAATACTGCCCGGCGGTATTTTTTGGATAGCCAACAGGCTTTCTATAAAGTGCAGTTGCCTGGTCTGTTGCACATGCTTAAGACCAGCCTGCCTCAACCATATCATTTGAGTTTACGTAACAATTTTGATGGGCGGTTATCAGAGGTTAAATATGGCCAAGAGTTATCTGACCTTTTTGATACCAGATCAGGAGTACTGCAGAGTTCAATGTTGGAGCCGATTTTGCATTCCATCTACACTGCTGACCTTCCTACCTCGGACTATATCACTCTTGCGCCCTTCGCTGATGACAAGGTAATTATGGAGGTTGATGATGACCCAAAACTAGCGTCAGAGAAACTACAATCAAAGATAGACCTTCTTAGAGGGTGGCTAGCTAAATGGAAGGTACAGGTTAATACTGCCAAGTCGAGGCATGTGACGTTTGTGGTGAGGAGGGGAGTCTGCCTAGATGGTGTTTGCAACTCTCATATGGACAACGTATGATATCTAGGCCTTCGTTTGGATAACCGCCTAACATTGAAGAATTAGTGAAAGAAAAGAGGAAGCAGTTAAATATTAAAGTTAGGCGAATGTACTGATTACTAGGAAGGAGGTTCGTGTTGTCCTTTTGAGTAATAGACTGCTGTTATATAAACCCTTTTTAAAGCCAATATGGGGCTAAGGGATACAACTTTGGGTATGGCAAGAGTAGCAATATCGGAATCATCCAACGGTTTCGGAGCAAAGTGCTGAGAAACATGTCAGAGGCCCCATGGCTTGCAAAAACAAGGAGATCCACGATTACGTAGCGATGCCGTATATTCGCGAAGAAATTCACCAGCTAAACAAAGTTGGTACTTAAGCTTAACACGCATGAAAACTATCTGACTCTTAAACGTTTTGGTAATAGTGTAGATATGAGGCGGCTGCATGTATTTTATCTAGATTGTTGAACAGTGAATATAGTCTTTTTCTTTGTGAAGTTTTGCAAATTTCTGTTTATAGATTATTTTAGTTTGGTAATATGATTTCTTTTGTTTCGTTCTTTATGAATTACTTAAGTTTACGGAATTATTTTGTTTCGTGGTTTGATTTTGTTTCTTCTCATATATGAGTTGTGACTATTTGTTAAACTCATTTATTTTCTCTGTTTTGTTAACAATTTTACTTTGTTTTTCTTTATAGCTATGTTATGCTGACAATTTATCCTTGTTTCTCTCTATAATTACTTGTAAAATTATGTGTACTTTGTTACGAACTTTATGTGTACTGTTAGTTATACTTTTATTCATTATATTTTTTGTTGTATGTGCTTTGTTCAGATTTTTATTGGTTTGTCTTGGGAGGTATCACGGGATGCGTTTCTTTCACGTCATTATTACTCCGTGCAATTTACTTATAAATTAATAATTAGTGTAATCCATCTTATCAGTACGTTGATATGTACTCTAGATCTTTCAGCTTACTTGGAAGCCATCATCAGGAGTTAAAATTAATATATTTAAAATCAAAAGTTTAAAAAATCATAGTAAAATATAAAAATAGTCACGACTGTCGCGGTCTTGCTAGTATAATAGTAGGTAATAAATATACTAGTAGAACCGGGACAGTCATGACTGTTTTTAAATTTTACAATAGTTTTTAAAAATTTTGACTTTAAATGTATTATTTTTAACTCCTGATGAAGGCCGAATATCTGGAGCAGAGGTTTCCAAACTTATTTTTCTCATAGACCACTTTTAAAATTTTGCTGGTTCCGGTGGACCCCCTGCAGCTAGTGAACTAGCTCCGGTGGACCCCCTGCAGGTAAGTACTTACTACTTTTTCCGACACTGGCAAACGCTAACATCTATTCACTTTACTTTTCTTTTCGAAATTCCGGAAATAAATGAGTAACGTTTATCCTTGGCCATCGTATTTATATTAGTGAAGAATCAAACAAGTTCATGCAAGATTGCTAGCACACATACACCACAAGTCGTATTTCGTCCCTTTGAACGTCTGAACAAGCGTTGCGGACGGCGGCGGCGGCAGCGGCGGCGCTTTGCAAGTCTCGACACGTTTGTTGTACTGAATATGCAAGTTTTTACAAGTAACAGTCGCTGAGCTTCTCAAAACATTATCTGCCTAGATTGATACGCAAAGTCAAGCCAACATTTTAGTTCTTCACTATCGAAACCAGATGAATTTTCGTGGACCCCCGCTTACGAATTGTGAACCCCCATTTTTTTGTCACGCCAACGTAGACCCCCGTCGAGTCTCCCGTGGACCCCTGGGGGTCCACCTGGACCACTTTGGGAATCAATGATCTAGAGTATATATCAACGTGGTGGTAAGGTGGATTACGTTAATTGTTAATTTATTCATTTAACATATCAGCGGTATCATGTTTGAGAAATTACGAGTAATTTACTTATTATAGTTTCATTATTTTGGAAACTGATTGTAGATAAAACAGTATAACAAAAGAACAAAGAATTAAGTTATTATTTACTAATAAGTTGAAAAGCTAATAAATGACAGTAGAAATAATAGAAAACGTAATGTTAAAATTATTATAATGTTAATGTTAAATTATTATTTAACATAATGTCATTATTATAATGGTGCAAAAGTGGTGGAGTAAGTAATGAATAAAAATTTGTGGATAATGAACTAAATAAAATAAATAAAAATAGAAACAGTAAATGAAATGGTTGATTCAAATAGTTTAGAAATAGGAAATTTAGAGATAAACGTTTAAGGTTGTATAGAAGTATTAATTGTATGATAACTTGATTTGAAACGTCAGGAAATTGAGGGTAAACTAATTGAGAATTTTAAAGAAGTGAAGAAATTAAAGTGCTGAATAAAAACCTAAGTGAATTAAAGCCGATATGGAATAATACAAATAATTCTTAATGAATATGTTTATCAGACAGCCTACTATTTCATAAAAATGTACTTGGGAAACATTTATTTCAGGTAGCTTTAATAATTTTTTATGTTAAAATTTTAATCAAATTAATAGTATCATATATTTCATATTACATTTTATTATAGTACAGAAAACTTTATTTCTCACCAGATGTTAATTTCATTAAGTACGTAAAATTTGAGAAAAAAATTAGCTTCCTATCCGGTCGTTTTTTACATTAAAATAATTAATTACAAACAGGATTAAGGAAAGTAATAATACATTTTTTATATCATTATGCATTACAAGATACTACTTTGTTTTGTATTCTTTGAAGTACGTATGTATATAATTGTTAGTAGTTTTCAGTGAAAGATATAAAGGCTGTTCTCATATAGTAGGGTTAGAAAATACGATGAAGGGGTGCGGATTGTTTGTAAGAAGGATTTGGATTGCGAGGGTCGCTTTTTGTATTGATATGTGTGCGTGCGCGCATCTCTATGTATGTGCATGTTAGCGTTGTGTATGGGTCTTTGTCCTGTCACTCTATGGATAGTTTTGGAAAGAACTTCAAACTCTGCAGGCAAATCGTTTGCTGATATTTTTTATGCTTTGTATCTGCAGATTACAATAGAAAAATAAATTATTAAGTAATGTTATAGTTTTATGTAATGATCGAGTCGGTGATGTAAAGTAGAACAGTAATAATATATTGTAAACAATATATTATTACTGTTCAACAAGTAATAATGTTTTACCTCTTGCAATTATTATATGCATAGTTTCAAGTTTCTTGTTACATTTATTACACTGAATTATAAAACTTTTGAGATGTACCCGAGTTAAAATTTAATTAAAACATTTCGTAGACTAATTTTTTTGAACAGCAGCTTTTAATTTTTCCACAAAATTCACCAAGAAAAATGCACGTACCCCACCTGCTTACAAATTGCACACACACACACACACACACGCGCGCACACACACACCACACAAAAAAATATATATACATACAAACAATACGCATATTTTCAGCTTTCTCTGTAACTTACAAACAGAACTAGATAAGTATTGGATACATGTGTTGCCATATTTCGGTTTAGGGTTTTGTGTTTGATTTTCAAATAGGTTTACCGCAGTCAGTGTGTTGTACGGAAGAAGGAGGGAAATGAAATCTTGTTGGGGAGATAACTCGCCCAAGTATATCCCGTTAGGGAGCGTGTCTTCATCCAGACGACCACCCGCAGTTCCCAAGGGACTCCTAATTGGGAAGTGCCATGGTTTCCCGCCGATCGTCCACCCTCTCTTATCAAGTCATCGTCACTGCGCCCCTTACCACACTTAAATAAGCCCTAAAGGATCAGTCTCTTATGATATGAACTCCACAGAACTGCTAATATTGATTAATAATTCAGGTGCCAATTATTTTGTTGTATTTAAATTTTTGTAGTAAATTTGACACGAAATATACACTGAAAATGTAAAATGGAAATCCATTTCTATTTGTAAAAGCTTTAAGTTTATGTGGCAAAATCATCAAGCAAAAAAAAAAAAAAGAAATAAATAAATTTAACATATTTGTATGAATTTTTAGATTCTTAAAGAAATTTTATTATTGATAACCAAATTGTTACGAAAGGCTTTTCCTTTAAAAATATTTTTTACAAAGATATGCATTTATATAAATGTAAATAATAATGACCTACATGTTTTAGAGCAAAAACAGAGTCAAAGTATTTTGTGTAAAATCAGGGTTGGGCCTAGTTAATTAGTTTAAAGCCAATCGTTACGGTTTTAAATAGTTATCCGTAATTCCAAAATTAAAATTTTTGTTTATTTTTCAATTACTTCCATAACTGGATTAAATAAGTATTCTATTTACTTTTTATAATATCGTCAACACAAGTAAAACTATTAATATATTTTATTTTCTTCCGTAATTAATAAACTAATAGAAACTATCCAGAAGTTTACCTCTAGAAAAAATTCTTATTAATTCAAGATTTCCGTGCCTTTACTCCTAGTATAAAGCACAAACAGGTGAACTTTCCCAGCTGTTCCTTCATTCAGAAACCTGAAATTATTTCAAGTCTGAATATTTTCATAATTTAAGGCAATGATTTTTCTCAATAAGGTAATTGGTCCTACTGCCCCTTGCTGGGTGTGGACTGGACTTCAAATGTCTCTGATGAAGAAAACCCGATTAACTCTTGGTCAGTGTTTGATGTTACTAAAAATCAAACAATTATAATTTTTCATCAAATGGAAGTGAAAAATACAGATATAAAAAGAAAGTTCAACAATTTTTTTTTTGTAGAGTGGTGTGGAAATATATCACAGAAAATATTGAAGCAACGGGTAAGCAAAACGGAATAGAATTGATGCCTTCGAAATTTTGTGTTACTAGAAAATGTTACAAAGTAGGTCGAATGATAAATCTCGAAAGGAAGAATCTAAAAAAAATTAAATGTAAACAAATTTGTGTGGGATAATCTTACAAGGTTTCACTGTAATCAGTACTTTGTAGACGATTTAGAACATTCTCATTTAGTTAATAGAAGAAGACAAATATTAAAATATATAAAGCAAGTAAATAAGAACGTAGTTTGTTGAAAATGTGTTGAGGTTAAAAGATTAGCAGGGAACAGGAAGGAATAGAGAATAGAATTAAACTTGTAGCTTTTTTTTGTATAGAGTACAATTATCTACCTTTTCTTAGCTTCGTTATTGTTAAATCATATGTTGACACCTTTCGGATATCATATTGGTTGACTCATTGTTCAAGTATGACTTAAATAGCCTTTATCAACTGAAAATTAAACACACATGAGCGGATATATATATATATATATATATATATATATATATGAAAATAAGGTTAATATTTGAGGGCGTGAATACAGGAAATCGTTTGGAAGTACTATTTGGTGGGTCTCTTCTCAACCACGTTTCCGGTTTTTCTAATGCAACGGTTCCACAGTTATTAATCGTTGTTCTGATTATATAAAATACTTCATATTCTTTGAAGATGAAATTACTCTAGTTTATGTTTTAAAAATGATAACTTTGGTTTTTCATTCATTATCTGGCACTCTTAATTAATTATATTTTTAAAGCATTTATTAAATTTTTAATCAGTAAAGAATTTGTAAAAAAACTTCTTAGTACTAAACTTCTAAATAATGACATACTCATGCAAGTTTTTAAGGGACAATTAAACTTTCTGGAATCCATTTATAGTTTATGTTATGGTATTAGCCCCCAAGTATTTAATAGCTGTTTAATCACTTAGATCTAATTACAATAAGGTTTTCCGCTTATTATTGTAATGAAGTCGTTTAATAAATACAAGTTGATCAGTGGATTTCCAAAAAAAATATTTAGTGCTACTAATAATGTTTTCATGAGAAGATAAAATTAGTTTATTGTACAGACATCAAACGCTAATGCATTCATTTGTGAGGTATTAAAAAAAGAAAGTTATTAAATGAGCTGTCTGTGTGTACATTTTTTACTTTTTTCGGATGTAATTATAGCTATTGAACTCAATAGGTACCGAACGACTGTATTTAGTAAAGTGTGTAGTGTAATAACGTATTGTTAAGGGGTGGTTTGGGCTGGGTTGATTCTGGAGTGGGGTGGTGTAGTGAATCATAATGTCTTGATTATAATGTCAACATCCATCCACTCTCTCATATCTCAAACTGGCGGTTTACGTACCGACCACATAAACAAACCTCCAACCGAGAAAAAATCGCACTCGCTGTCAAAAGTTTTGAATTTTAATCATCACGTCGTCAAAACTATTATGCCACTGTCACTTAAAATTCTTATGATACACCTTCCATATCCTTCATTTAAAATGAAAATTATTTTTATAACATGAGGTGAAAACATGATGTATTAAAATTTACCCTGAATGTGTGGGAACGAATTCGCTTTTAGGCGTGCGATGTATTTTCGTATTATTTTGTCATTTAATAGTTACTTAAATTAAGAACTTAAAAAACAAGTAAATCTGGATACGAATTAGATTTACATGGATCGGAATTGACTGTTTATTATTTTAATTAAAATAAAAAAACTCCTTTTTGAGAAAAAGTCATTTATAGAAGTACGAGTAATATCTTCCTTTTCTGTCAGTTACTTACATTAGTTTAAAAATAAATTATGATTGATTCATACATTAAATCAGATTAGTGAAAAAAATTTATAAAATTTATAATAATGTTTTTTCCATTCACATTCATTATACTAAAGAAATCTCTATTACTTTGATTTTAAACAAAATAGTGCTATTTTAAAAGTTTTGGAAAATTTACTTTATTACAGGAAAGAATACTTTAATGATAGACAAACTGTGATAGGAACTGAAAGAATACTTTAATGATAGAAACTGTGATTGTGATTGAGTTACAAATGACTTGACTTAGAAGTAGAGGTAAACACGCAAATTCTTTCGTCTTGTGTGAAGCCAAAATATTAGTCCGGAAAGAACTTTCTATCTTCATTAGGTTATAAATGTAAATAACTATATGCTCATGAGTAATGACGATTGAAGCTGTAAAAAATAAACTTCTGTTCATTATTTTATGTTTTCATACAGTTATAAAAGAACTTGTTTAAGTTAACTAATACAACTCTATCATTTTTTGATTCATACAAATTAGTATAGTAGTTCCTGAAGTATATATTTAAGCAAAATTTCTAGAAGAACAAGAAAAACGTATCTGTTTTTGATAACAGTTTTTTCCTAAAAGTCAAAATACTTAATGTTTGTCTTAAGAACAAAATACTTTTAATAAATAAAATTTGTTACAAAAATATTATTAAAACGGGGACTTTAGAGTTTTGAACAGATTCCAATCCGTCTAAAACTTCAACGAGATAATTCATCATGTTATTTCTGAAAACATCAATTAACGATTTTATCAGTACGTTAAATAATATACTAAATTTTATTGCCAAAAGAATGTCGTTAATTTTATAATTTAATTAATTAGTTTATTTTATTTAAAATTAAAAAAATCCAGTTATTATGGATTATGTATTTTAGATCAAATCTCCTAGATAAAACCGACTGACAGTTTGTAACTGGATTGTTTAATATTTATTTTTAATGGGCCCATCCATTAACGGTGCGCTCATAAACTACCCACAATTCCCCAGATCAAGAAATGTTTGCCCAGAATTACTTATAAACTACTTTTCGAGATCACATTAAATATATACTGCAAAAAGAGATCTTAATCAAGCTCTTGAAACGAAATGCGCTTTTCATACGGCGTTTGGAACCATCATATTGAAAACTTACTGTTCAGGTAGACTAATGGAGGCTAAATTGGATTGTAACAGCAAGAAATTTCTTCGGTAGAAGATAAATTAACTTTTAACAAGCTGATACCTTTTTTCTCTTAAATCAATGAGAATCATAAATTTCAAAGTTTATTTCTTAAACAGGCTTGGTATTACTAATTTTTTATTAAAATAAATGTTGACAAAACGATAAGATTGCGTAATGTATTAAAAATAAAAGTTGCATGCATTGGTGAACAACATTAGTTGAGATTTTTCAATTATTAACATTAGTATTCTTGATTAATAACGTTTGCAATAACTGTAAGGGCAATAGACAATCACGAAAAACTTTTTAATTTCTAAACTCATATAATGAAACACAATTATAATTAACAGTATATTTTGTAATGTTGCTTTTATCAAAGTTTTACCATGTTTTCAATTGGTTCTAGGAAATTTTGGGTATTGGTTTATCCGTGGAGTAGCATACCCACCCATTGTTGACGTGATCTATGTAATATATTATTATGAATCATTCTGAATAAAATATTTAGATCAGTTAGAAAATTTAAGATAAGTAAAAAACATGATCTGAAAGAATAGGGAAATGGGTAAAATATGAACTATCAAGTCGGCCAGCAGTTTAAATAATTAAATTCGTACAATATGGTACTGGGTAGTTTTAGAAAAAGTTATCAATTTAAAATTTCACAATATATTTTATAAAATAATATAAATATTGCGACTAATATACTTTATAATTTTAATTTTCTGAGACATTCTTATTTTAATATATATAGCAGGGAAAACTTATTAGCGTTAAAAAAAAGAAGTTATTCCATATTTTCATATGGAATAATTTTTGAAACAGGGTTCATGTAAACGCCATCATCTAAGATCAGCCGTCTCGGCGGAAGCGAAACGGAAGAAGAGTTATGAGTCAGGAAGAATTCGACATGAAGTGAAGAGCCTGCAGAAAACTGATTTCAAGAGCAGGTCACCCAGACCTAAGTACCAGGTAATTACGAAAGAAGATTATGGTAATTTCACGAACGTAAGTCCTTTTCTTATTGCTCGTGAAATAACTAGTTTAGAAATACTCAAGTCATACAACGGTTTCTACGTCGAGACAATCAACAAAATCTACTCGCAGGGGAGATTCCAGATTTAAGCAAAACAAATAAGTTTGCTGTAGGGTTCGATCCTCAAAGTACTCTCAATACGTAAAAGGGTGTTGTGGGTTGCCCTGATTTATTAAATTGTTCAGATCAAGAAATTTTCCAGGCAGGGAGTAATAGAGTGTCAAAACCTGAACATGAGAAGGAATGACGAAATTCTATCTTCTGTCTCCATGTCCTTACTTCTAATAAAACTTACCTACCGGCGAAAGTGCGCGTTGGTGTACACCATCTGGATGTGTGAGCTTTCGTGCCGCAACCCATGCGGTGCTTTATTCTCCACACCGCGGTTCGATGTGAGAGACCTCAAGTACTCGTACGTGTGTGTGTTTGAAGACAATCACGAAGAGGAAGAACTATGTAAGGGTCCTCCCATTTGCGTTAACTGCAAAGATAGAATTCATGTCGATCAAGAAACTGTCCTGTTTACAAAAATAAAGTTGCTGTTCAAGAAATGAAAATCTTACAGAAAGTTAGCTATTTGGAAACCAAAGAAATTGTAAGTAGCCGCAAACCAAGAGCAACAACATATGCTCAGGCAGCGGCCACTATTCCTACAAATGATGATACAAATCAGCTACTCACTAACCTTGCTTCAACTTTTGCTATTATGATATAGAGAATAATCAACAGTAGAATGAAATTTGTCTCAAAAGGAAGTTAAGACATCGTCCAAGTTACAACCACCAGTAATTGTTTTGAGTAAAAGTAAAATCGTATCAGAGTTGAATAAAAAGGAAGATAAATTTGAAGTTCAGGTTCAACTACGTAGTCTGTCAGATGAACTTGCTAAGAAGGAGATTGCTTCCGACCCCCTAAGGAGGCTTTGAAGCCATGTTCTTCTCACGTGTCTCACAATTTAAACCACAGATACACCTAAAATCACAAAAGGGGTGACTATTTCACGCCTTCCGAGGCGGTGCCTGGTGTGATCCTCTTCGTGGGTGTCTCTCCCTGTTCCCGCGTCTGAGTCGATGCCTGCACACATGCCGAACCATACCTATCCTCGTCAGCCGCTTTTTTAGCCTTCGAAGGATGGACGATACACAGGCGATGACATAATTTTAAAGAATTTCGAAAGATGGAAAACAAGAGAAAAAAGGGTTGCCTAAAAGACAAATCCCGAAATTAACTATGTAATATAAATGAGTCGATACTTCGATGTCAAACATCTTTAGGCTACAACGCTTGGCACATGATGTGCACCTAATTTTTTTATGTCTGCAAGAAACACATTTCCGCCGAGATGAAAATTTCAATTTAAGAAGATATATCTATCAGCGAGATCAACCACCAATTATAAAAGTTACAGATTGAGTAGCAATATTAGCGTCGACTAGAGCTACCACTGAAGCGGTTGAAATAAACACAAATCTACAAGCGATCAAAATCAGAAGAAGCGTCCGTTGCAGGATTCTAATCTGCTGCATTTATTTGCCGAATCTTGATAGGAAGGAGAATGACATAATGCGTTTAATTATCCAGCTTCCACCAAACATATATTAGTGCTTGATGTTAATGCACGCAATCCTAATGGGGAGTCAAACTGATCCTCGGGAAAGAGATTTAGAAAAGTACCTTTTATATTCTGAGTTTGTGATATTAAAGGAACTTATTTTAATATCAGAGACGGATCGACGTCCTGTATTTATTTAGCATATATAAGTGCATCAATAGTCCGAAGTGAACTTTCAAGGTTTAGAATGTTTCATGGTTTTCTACGGAAGTGACCGTTTTCCGGTGCAAAGTTCAACTGATATTTCAACGAAAATATATTCCATCCCAAAAAATTGGTTGCTTTATAAGACTGATTCGACGAGCTTCATTGCTAATACGAAACTCTCCAAAATAACTGGAGTTATCGAAAATAATTTCGACTCTATAACTAATGTTATATTTAATTCGGCATCAAAATATATTCCCAGAACATTCAAAAAACGCAAGAAGCCACCTTTTCCGAGGTAGAATGATAAAATTAGTGAAGCGATAAAAAGGAAGAAAAAATAATGCTTTCAAGAAACATCTAACATCAGAAAATTTAATTGCCTTTAAAAAAGACAGGGTGTATGAAAAAAGACTTAAGAGAGAGAGAGAGAGAGAGCGAGAGAGAGAGAGAGAGAGAGAGAGAGAGAGAGAGAGAGAGAGAGAGAGAGAAAGAGATAGAGAGAGCGAAGATTGAAAGAAAGTGAAGGCTTTCTGTGGGCATACAAACTACACCTCTCATAACTAGCCTTTAATATAAAGATAATCTAATAGACACTCCAAACGAAATTGCTGAATTATTAGCCAGTCAATTCAAAGAAGCCAGTACAACGATTAATTACGGCGAATGATTTAAAATAAAAAAAACAGAACTTGAGGATCACCCAAATTTTGAAACCAAAATAAATTTTTCATTCGATGTACCTTTCAAAATAGAAGAACTTGTGATAACGTTGGAGAAAACGAAAATATAGCATCTGGTCAAAAGGACATTACGACATGATCAGACAGCTAACCGCCGCTGCAAAACGTAGATTTCTAGATTTATATAATCAGATATGGTGGGATAGAATGTATCCGCGGGAGTGGAAGAAAGCATATATTGTTCCATTCCAAAAAAAGACAACAATCTGACTGATTCTCATAATTACCATCCTGTTTCCTTGACGGGTGCTATTTAAAAAATCTTCGAAAAAATTATAAATAGTCTACTCGTTTGGATTTTAGAAAGGGAAGGTTAAGCAGAATTTCGACAGTACCATTCAAAATTTCGACAGTACTGACCAAATGATCAGTTTCATCAGGCTTTTAATATGACTTGAGTAATGGAATAATGCTTCAACTATATGAATGGGGCACTAACGCCAATTTACTGGTATTGCTCGGCAATAACATGAATGACCGTTCTTTCATATACGACTTTATAGTTTTCAGAAAAAAATTGGTAAACGGCATACCGCGAGGCTCGCCGTTGAGCGCGCGGTACCTTGTTTAAGATCACCATTAATAAACTGATATTAGCTATTTCTTGAGAAATCAGCAAAAGCGTCTGATATGGCAATCGAATATGCCACTAAAAATACAGTTATTGTGAAGTATAAATTGACCGAACGATATAAGCTTTCAGTGACGTTGCAAAGAATAACGAATTCAAATATTCATCAGAGAAAAACTTGCTGTGTACACTTCTGTAGGAAGAGAACTCATCATCGTTTTGACCATCGATAACCTTCTATTTAGTGCAAAGAAAATGTACACTTTTTAGGTCTATTATTAGATAAATCCCTTATTTGGTGACTACACTTACAGGATTTGAGTTTTAGGTCCAAGTAAGTACTTGGACTCTCTTCTTTGAAGAGAGGATGCTTATATGTTCCGACTCTTTCAGCGCACTAAATACACATTCGGAAAAAGAACATTGAGGATGTCCTTATCGCAAACATCCTGTCCCCTGTACATTCTGTATGTATTAAACCGAATCGAATGCGATATGTATTTGTATGAGCTTCAGAGCATGCTGGTATCTCAGGAAATGAAAGTGCAGACAAAGCTGTCAGATTGGCAGTAATCTGTGAGAGTATGGACATTATCACTATTCGGGAGGCAGAAGTTAACACTTGTCTAACACCATCAGAGTCTCGTGAAGTAATGAATAGAGAAGACTAAATACGAAATTAAATGCAATTAAAACAACTCCTTATAAATAGAAGAGCGACGTGAAATTGATTCACCGAGGTTAAGTAGGGGTGATCACTTTCAGAATCGGTCACACGCGATTAAAAAAAATTCGTATTTGTTAACCGACGAATGTACAATATGGGAAAACCTCAGAAAGAAGGAGGAAGATGGCTTCCTCCTTCCCAATTTCCTCAAGTTAACCATACAAAAATGTAGATAAAATGTTTTAAACGTTTTATATATATATATATATATATATATATATATATATATATATGTTGTACATACGAGTGTAAGTCAATTATTGTCGGCAATGTAGTTTTAAATATTATTGTAATACAAATAGGAAACTTACATGTACATCATTTTTCAACATAGTCCCCTTGCATTTCAAGTAATAAGTAATAAGAAATAATATTTCTGTTAATTCAGAAAATTGCTAAGAAGAAAAAATAGTTGCTTTCATACCAGCGGATTACTAATGCGTTTCAACGAATTATGCCTTCAACGAAGTCAGTATATGTTACATTTAACTGAGAATCCTCTATTTGAAGGCACTTTACACTCGTACATAGGGTTCTCAAATTTACATTGTCCAACATTTTTTGTGTATTTTATTTTACTGTACGTTTAATTTTTATTTTTGTGTTTTATGTAAATGTCAGGGCCCATTTAAACACCGTAAGAATGTATTATATATCTGTGTTATATCTTAATGGTAAGTTTTTTGGTGTTTTTTTTTTTTAATATTACGTCCTTACAACTGACGATCCTACTGGTGATTTTATCCTCTTTTCAAAAAACGTGATGAAGGCTGCTCTTAGACGTCGATGCCCTTACCTTAAAGTAAAATTAACTAAAAAAAAAATAGTAATTTTTGGAAACATTATTAATTCAGGAATTAAACAGTTATATAAATAAAAAAAGATTGAAATATATATATATATATATATATATATATATATAATAACAAAGAAAAATTGCAACTTCATTACTCATCAGTAATATAAATATTCCATTGCTTTGTATTATTAAATTAGATTACACATCTAACGTCTTATTTCGTAAGTTACTGAGCATGAATGGTGCTGAATTGATAAATTTTCATAAAACGTATGATAAATATAAAGTATATTTACTGTGTTAATATAATGCACTCACCCGGTACGGTGGCATTATGATGATATGAAATGATACAGGAGGGAATACTCCCTCGGGAACTTGATCATGATAATATGGTGATACTAATCCTGCCCGGCACTAACAGGATAAAGGATGAAGTCTATCTTTTGCGTACGATATTGTTAGTGTTTAAAACAGGGTGTATCATAAGTCTAGTGCGTCTTTTCTTTCTTATCGTATAATATTAGAATGCATTTTTTGAATATAACGTCAAAGCATACTGCGGTGACTGAAAAATCACTATTTGTAAATATTATTTATGAGTAAAAACTTTTTATCACAGACATTTAAAAAAAAAATAGAAGTAAAACTTGATATTTAATTCTAATTGATATTTCATACAAAAAAAATAATTATCATTTTTATAATAGTAATTAATTGTTGATCCTGTATTTTTTTTCTCCTGAAAAAAAGAGTGATGCTTTTCGTCACATTTCTCAGATTTTGCCGAAGTTTAAACCTAGACACTGTAATTCTTTCTTTTCCGTATAGATCGGGTGTACCGGTAATGTATGAACCCATTAATTATTGGGCAAACATTCATACTTACACTAGTCTGCAGATATCTGTAGAGACAGTACGGTCTCTCGGACCCACAACCCGATTAGATAATAATGGTAGATTTTTAATTTACAACTGTAAAAGCTTAATAATATTGTAACTGTAGAATTGCTGTATGATTTTCATGAGTAAATGTAAAACAATTGATTTCAATTATTCATGTCATTTTGATAGCGAGTCGAAAAAAATAATAACGGGTATGTAAGTAATGTTTTTCAAACAAAAAATAAAAGGTATTTATGTGACATATAAGATAAAAAAAGCTTGAAAAGTAGATTTAACTTTTCAATTACATAGATCTATACTATTACAGTTTCAAGACATTGTTATCTGTAGAAAAATAGTAAAAAAAAATACTTTTACATCATGTAAACAGAATAGTCGGAAACAAAAAGAAATAAAAATAATTTGAAAATTACTAATAAAAACTCACAAATAAAGTATTGATTTTCCTTATGACAAGGGACTCTTGATTATCTAGACTGAGCAAACTCAAAATTTTCCATATATCTAGTATATTTATCACCGGTTTCAAAAATTTCACTATCAAATATCATATTCTTTTTTGTCATATTTATTATTACATTTTATTGTTGGATATTTATTTATTTTTTGTTGTCACTAGTGATATAGTGATATATTGATAGTGGTATAACTCTATACACACTATCTATACTGTGAAATCATAACTTTAAACAGAAAACTATTAACAAGAATAAATACATTTACCGGAGATATTTTTTACCAAAATGTTATTCAAGCGGAGTAGTGGTCAGTTTTAAAATTAATTTTTCTAAAAAAACTATGGAATCTCTCGAGATAATTTTTAAATGTTATATAAATTTGAATAATTAAGACTGATGAATTGAGAGTAATACCTGAAAGACAGACTGCAGGCAAGCATATATTTATTTAAAAATTAATATTTTTGTCGGTTGTGCTTAAGTAGTTACACGTATATAAATACTGCTCTTGTACTCACACACACACGCACACACACACACACACACACACACACACGCGCGCGCGCGCGCACGCACGCACGCACACACACACACACAATAAAATTCTTTTTGTTTATATATTCTACTATCTTCTGTTTATATATATATATGTTTGCACCATTTCTGAAAGAATACTTAACCTTATAATATTAAATTAGTTACTAATGGCTTCCTCCTTCCCAATTTCCTCAAGTTAACCATACAAAAATGTAGATAAAATGTTTTAAACGTTATATATATATATATGTTGTACATACGAGGGTAAGTCAATTATTGTCGGCAATGTAGTTTTAAATATTATTGCAATACAAATAGGAAACTTACATGTACATCATTTTTCAATATAGTCCCCTTGCATTTCAACGCACTTGGTCCATCGTTGCAGAAGCTTCCTGATGCCCTCATAAAAGAATGTTTTCGGTTGAGCTGCGAGCCAGGAATGCACCGCTTCTTTCACTGTTTCATCCGAGGTAGATCAACGGCCACTTAATACCGCTTTGAGTGGACCAAACATGGTAGTCAAAAAGGGAAAGATCAGGACTATACGGAGGATGAGCCAGTACTTCAAAGTTGAGTTTCTGGAGCGTTTCAGCAGTGTGAGCAGCAGTATGTGGACGGGCATTGTCGTGCAACAACACAATACCTTTAGACAGCAGTCCTCGGCGTTTGCTTTGAACTGCAGGCTTCAGCTTGGCAGTAAGCATCTCACTGTAACGCGCACTGTTTATTGTCGTGTCCTTTCCTCATAATGTTCCAGTACTGGGTTTTGTGAGTCCCAAGAAACCGTAAGCAGACGGTTTTCCTGCGGACGGTTGGGTCCGCAGGGTGAATTTGAATGTTTCCATTCTATACTCTGCCATTTACTCTCCGGCTCGTAATGATGGATCCACGTTTCGTCACCGGTGATGATTCTGTATAAGAAGATGTCCCTCGTTACCATAGCGATCCGAATGTTTTTGGCAGATGTCAAAGCACGCTTGTTTATGCAACTGTGTGAGTCGTTTTGGGACTCATCTTGCACAGACTTTATGAAATCCAAGTCTGTTGTGGATGATTTCGTAAGCAGAACCGTGACTGATTTACAGACGATGTGCAAATCGATAGTCTATTCGTCTGTCTAATAAAACTATATCACGTGCACACTCAATGTTTTCCTCATTTGTGACGGTAAACGGTTGTCCGGTTCCTTCGTCGTGCGTAACACTTGTGCGTCCATTTTTGATTTTTTCAATCCATTCGTAGACACTCCGTTGCGGCAACACAATGTTCCCGTACTGTACCGAAAGTCTTCGATGATTTTGGCTCCTGACCGCAAAAAAACGGATCACTAAACGTTGCTCTTCTTTGGTTCAAACAGAAAGCGGAGCGGCCATGGTTAACGATAGGGCAGCGATAATGGAACTAACCTAGCAGCATCAAACCTGCACAGACATAACAACAATTAAACCACGCATGCGTCATCTACGCAACACGACAGTACTACCAACATAAACAAAAATATAACTAAATTTCGGATAATAATTGACTTCCCTTGTATATATATACTTTTTTCCTCAAACTACATAAACAAGAAAAGAAATTTCTCCTCAAAAGTTGTGGGTAAGTGCTAGTATGTGACTTGTCCCATCGTAAGAATAATTCATGTTGATTTCTCTCAGATATGTGGATGCACACATTGTAAAATTAAAACAATAAAATCTTAATTTCCATATGGTTATCTCGAGGAAAGCAGAATAGGAATTTTTTAGTAATAAGTAATTTAATATTATAAGGGTACGTATTTTTTGAAAAGTAGGTGTGATGCAGGTGAATTACACGTTTTGTATATTTTGGTAAATTGTCTTAAAATTTCTTGCATCCTATTTCCAGCTTATATAAGAAAAATAAAAGATACAATTTACCTTGAGAGCGCCTAATATAACACTATTTAAGAATTAAATTGATGTACACTGCTATTAATCGGTTCAGTAACCTAAAATTTATTTTTCTCATAAAAATTATTTTAAAACTTTTAAAAAAATAAGTGAACAAACAATTTGGGAACATTGCTATCATTTGTAAACACATCGTTTTCAAACTAATGTTTAGAAAATTTAGAATTTCTGGTAAAGTAAAAATTATAAGATAATAGAAGTTGGTTATTATTTGGTAAAGAACATCAAAGTAGGATTTATGCGATTTCGCCTCATAAACAGCATGTGCATATCAGTTTGACTTCGCACTACCAGTTTCACGTAAAGCGCAGAGTACAGAATAGTAAAAGTTCTCTTACAGGATATTTTTGTTACTGGTTGTATTCAAACACGATTAAACTAAATAGAAATCTTTAAAACGGAATTTCATATATGACAAAAGCAATTTTTGCTATTTACAGTAATTTTCACAGCAGTACGGCTACCTAATTTTACTACATGATTTCAAAGAACCCAAGAAAATTACATTATTTTCTCAAAACATAGACAACCATGAGTGTGTTGAAGTTTGGCTTCTAACTTTTTACCGTCCGACTTGCTAGGCTTTGTAAATAGTTAAACTACAATCGAACTAGGATCTATGTACATACAGGTCTGGCCACCACGTACGGGAAATAGGTTATCCCGTTCTCTGTAGGCTGGGAAAAGGAGGTTATTAGTAAAAAAATGTATAAAACAGTAACTATAAAACTGGAAATGGAGGGTTACGTATAGCAATATGATGAAGAAACAGTTTTAATGTCGTAGAACACTATAATTAAAAGCTCAAACAATAAAAGACAAATTTTTTAATATATAACACACACAGACACTTCAGTAAAATAAACATAAAAAAATAATAGCGAATTATTAAGAAAGAAATTAGAAAAAAAACATATATCTATTAGAATTAATATTATGTGGGTCATTAAATTCAATTAAAATCATTAATAAAAAAAAAAAATAAATCAATAAAGAGGGTTAATTAAGAACAATAAAAATATGCAATAAAATAAAGAGGTTTCGAATATGTAAATAAAACCCTAACCGATCATTTAACAGGGTGTAATTTTTATCATTTATTAAAACCCTAATTTATTTCAATTTTAGCATATTTGAAAGTAACTTATTAGCACGAAATACAGCTTTTATTATTTTTTTTACAGTAAAATATTTCATTATTGCCTCTTAATGTTTTCTTTCTGTGCACCGCTGAACACTTTTGATATCCAAGGAAGATGATATTTTATTAAACAGCAAATAAAATAAAATAAATTTTTAATTATATCACATTACAAAAAAACTCAATGTAAAATAAAAAATTAAAAAAAACAAAATTAAAACAAAATCATCAATAAACAAATTAAACATCATCATATCGATTTATAAACGAAGTAACTTGATTAAAGTACTTGCAGTAAAGAGACAATGTTAGATTTTTTAATGAAGTTACATTTATGATGGTTTTTACTCATTTTTCAAAGAAAAGTATGGTATTACTTTCGGTCTAAGAGTGGGATTGGGAGGTGAAATCGAATTTTCTTTACTTTATGAGGAATGAGGAATATACAATAAACTTAAAATGTAATTTCCTTATATATATATACATATACGTATATGTATGAGCAAAATTTGTAGCTTGAAAATCTCGAAAACTACGTGATAAATTTCAATGAAATTTTGTTATGCTGTAGTAGTCTATCTGAAGTTGTGCATATGAATATTTGATGAAGATTGGCTGAATCGTTTTTGAGTTATGTTCAATTTAATGTCGATAACAGACGACCTTAACTTTAATCGGAACCTCTTAACCTTAATACAGCAATCGTATTTCTGACGCGCTTATGCAGTGAGTCACAGCGGTAAGTTAATTGGAACTTGATGCTTGTGTGTAGGGTCTACTCATTAATTGAACGTATGTATTGCGTTGTACTCTAAAAATCAGTGCGTGTTGATTGCGAAATAACAAGGATGTCGGAAACGAAAAATCGATCTTCTTGCGCAGAATAGTGCAAGAAATTTTTAGAAATACAATCTTTAAAATAAATTTATTTTCTAGTTTTAGAAAGTAAACATTTTGCAATCTGATGATACATTTTTATTTTTCTAAAATCTAATAAAATCCTTTTTTCAAATATGGAAAAAAATTAATGGTCTTGGAACAATCATTAACGTGGGAAACTTTGTTAATTTGTTGTAATAAATAGACTAGTTAAACAATTCAGTTACTTAGCAATTTAGTAAAGAAATAAATTTATGTCGTATAAATAAATGTCTTCTAAAATGGAATAGAAACAATTTTGGCTCAAATCAGAACTATTAGCTTGTCAATTTATCTTATCCATTTAATCATAATTATCTATCTTATAATCTAAATTTTATTTATATTTAACTCTATTTTTGAAATTTATATTTAATTACATTCACACAATCATTATATATATATATTTCGTGTTTGCATGTGTATGTCACTGAACTCCTCCTAAACGGCAGGACCGATTTTGATGAAATTTTTTGTGTGTGTTCAAGGGGATTCGAGAATGGTTCAGATTCACAATTTGATGTGATAGAAAAGGTTTTTTTTAATTAATTTATTTATTTATGTGTTGTTGTTGATCTTGGGGTGGTTAAGGTTCACAATTGGATCCGGTAGGCAGCGCTGCGATCGCGTTTTAGAATTTTTTTAAATTTTTGGCATATCAGTCAGACCCGGTAGTTGGTGCTGCAATCGGATTCTATGAATTTTGTTTATTTTGCTGTTTTTTTCGCATATCAGTTACTTGCTTCGTAGGTTAATGTTGTTATTACATTAAAATTCGTTTTTTTAACGGACTTCTGTGTTTAGAGAGTAGTTTGAATTAAATCCGATAGGTAGTGCTGTTTTGACAATTGGATTTATTTACATTCTGACTTTTATAAAATGAAAGGTTAAATTTTATGAAGTTCCGTAATGTTCTGTAAGTTTCTTAATGTTGAGTATTAATTGTAATGATTTTGCAGCCACAACCCTTTTCGTTAAAAAATTATTTTCCACCGAATACAGTGATTAGAGTGTAGTATGAATTAAATCCGATAGGTAGTGCTGTTGTTTTGCCATTTCGATTTATTTACATTCTGACTTTTATAAAGTGAAAGGTTAAATTTTATGAAGTTCCTAATGTTCAGTTTTTTAAGGTTTTATGAAACTTTCAATTTTGTTCATTTAATCTGTATGCATACTCAAATCTAGCAAGAGCGAAGCATTGCCGAGTCTGCTAGAATTGCGCGCTTATTGAGAATATTGTATTATATTATATTATTATTTATTGAAATAACGTTATAAAGTGTAAATTAAAAAATATACATTGTGCAAATTTGTAAGGTGCGTGCAGTATTGAAGTGAGTATTTTACATGATTTTTCATGAATTTTAATGATGTTTACATGTGCATTCAATAACAATCAACTTAACCTACAAATTGTCAGTTCTCATTTGATTCTATGCAACTTATGAAGTATTGAACGGCTCTTTGAAAATATAATGTTAGTTTGTAAAATAAAATATAAATTACTTATAATAATTAAAGTTTAATGTATATTTAAAAAATTTAAGTTATAATTTTTGTAGCTGATTAATTTTTAAAAAAATTTCTAAAATTGTTTTTAATTTACAGTTATCTAGAATTTGTTAAATTAGATATTAAAATAAAGAATGAGAAAATAAATGAAGAATAAGAAAAATTAAAAAAATTTCTACTAAAATTTTAACTACGTTGCTTTTTTTTACAGTGCTTTAATTTTTTTTATTAACTGATTAATTATGCTATCACATGGTTATGAAACTTCAAAATTATTAAATAAAAAAAAATGTAGGAGGTACTTTTTTAGATTGATGTTAAGTGAAAATTAGTAGTAATGTGGATGAAAATTTATTAATTACACTAATTATTAATTTTTCGACGTTTCGAGTTTTTAATTCAATTTTCATCGGACATCTCAATATTTAGTGAAAATAAATATTAACCATACTACACAAAATTAATCAATAAACCCATTACAATAATACAACAATCACATACTGATTAGTATTGATTGAGTATGATTAGTATTGAGTATGATTATTATTCATACTAATAGTCATATAATAGAAATTTCCTCCACATTCTTGCTAATTTTAACTTAAAAAAGTTACTCATATTTATGTGTTGTTCATTTATTACAGAACAACGCCACGTCAGGACAACGACTGTCGGGTCTGCTAGTAAATATATAGAAACTTAGGACTTAAGTCTCTTATTCGTATTAATTTATATTTTTCCGTTATTTTCAACCTAGTTAAGCAGTAATTTAATAGTATTGTTCTTAATTTTAAGATTTGTATACCAACACACACTATCCTTGTTTTCCTCTGCCACGGATGCAGTTACAGATATCGGTCAATAATTTTGGTGGTGAAGTTATAATAATTATATAATGTTTGTTAAGTCTCAGAGTTATTTAAATTAGGTTATTTAATTTTTAAATAAAGGATGGCATCCCTGCAAAATTCTCTCTTTATTCGTTACTCTTATTAAATGAATTTTTTAACGCTCTCTTGGTCTGTCTGATTCCATCCTTCAAAGACTCAACTTGTGATTGTTAGGAATGTATAAAATTGATATAATAATGATATATATATATATATATATATATATATATATATATATATATATATATATATATATATATATGAATTACAAGTTCAAAGTATAATAAAAATAATTTATATTATAAATAAAAAAGACTTTTTATTTATTTCATTGAACCAGCGAATAAAATAATACTTAGAATAATTTTAACCCAGCCGAATTATTAAACCAAGGCGGCGAATTATTCGACAATTTTGATCCTCCGGCCGCGTATACAATCCACAACCTCGGATATATTGAAAATGTTGAAGAATCGTCATCTGTTAATTTTGAAGAATCATCATTTGGTCTTCCAGAACCGTGGATATAATCTAAAATTTCAAGGATCTTAATATTCGACAAATTAGTACAATAAAGGGATCGCAACAAACATCTACATCGTTATTTACGTAATATATTTTTTAATTAATTAACATTGTTTCATCATTTATGTAATATCAATGATTCATTTCACATTTAATTTATTTTGTTATTGTTGTACATTGCTAATTTAAGTTATTTAATAATATTATGAAATTGAAACAATTAATAAGACAAAGAGGGTCAATAAATGCCTATATAACGAGAGTTCACACTTTTACTGACAAATTTGATCGTTCAAAAGATCATAGAATTGACTTAAATGTTAAGGAATCTTCTTAATTTGCAAGACAAATATGACATCATTCAATCAAAACTTGATATTAAATTTGATGATTTTTCTTTGGATCGTGAACAAGTCGAGCAATACTTGCGTATTGTAAAACGAAAATTGCAAAATTTAATAAATGATACTAATAATAATCAAAACTCATCTAAATAAGGAATTAATTCAAATACAATATTTGAACAAACACAACTACAACCCATTAACGTACCTGTATTTAGAGATAATGTGTTAGAGTGGCAGTACTGTTGTAATATATTTGCTGATTTAATACATAATGAGATTTAATTAATATTAAAAAATTACTATATTCTTCTTTGAAGGATGAAGCCTTAGCCATCATTAAAGATCCGCCAATAACTAACGAAAATTATTTTATTGTTCTATAATTATTAAAGGTACGATTTGATAACAAATATATAATTGCATTTTATAATTCCGAGCGCATTTTAAGATCAGATTCTATAAAAAGAGACTCCGTAGATTCTTTATACAAATTTATTAATGAAATTTCCTCAAATGTGAATTCGCTTGAAGCAATGCAACTTCCTGTAAACAAGTATGAATTTATTGTCGTCCAATTATAAACATTAAAATTGGATTACAATACTTCAAGATTACGGAAAGATAAGTTGTCAAATGGAAGATATCTCATTTTCTTAATTCAAGATGACAGCTTCACGAAAATATTAATGCTTTCACTTCAAATACACAAGTGAAAACAGATAACGAACCCAAAGGACAGCGTTATAATAATTAAGTAAATCTTTAATCAAACATTTTACTTTAAATCCTAATAAGCAATATAAAGGAAATAATGTCAGTTTTTTTAAAATTTAATTCTAAACGATGTTTGTTTTTGTAATTAAACCATCATTTACAACACTGTAAGGAATTTTTAAATTTGCCCATTAATGAACGCAGAGATTTTTTGAGGCATAATAATTGTTGTTATATTTGTTTAAATAAAGGCCAATTCAGAGTTACTCAAAAAACTTATGTACGATCTGTAATAAAAAAACATTACATACATTCGTTCACATGGACAAAATTAACGATTCTACTTTAGATAGCAATAAGCCTGAAAGTAATACCTATTGTTCATTTAATAATCAGTCACACGAAAATACACTTTTACCAACAGCTATAAGTAATACCAATGACATATATGGCAATTGTCATTCATGTAGAATTTTATTAGATTCTGGTAGCCAGGCAAATTTTTGCACATATAAATTTTCGGGAAAATTAGGACTTAAACTTGTTGAAAATGATCTCCCCATTTCAGGCATAAATAACTCATTAATCCAAATACAGTGTTACACTTAGTTATATTCTCGATAAAATAACTTTTCATTCAAAGTGCAATGTGCTGTTTTATCCAACCTTCCATCAACCATATTTGACATTTCCAGTCTTAATCTTCCTCTTAATATATTTCTAGCCGATCCCAAGCTCAACATAGCGAATAACATTGACATACTGATTGGAGTTCAATTCTATTTGAGTCACCTGCGAAATTTATTAAAAATTCCAGATATCCTATTATTCAGGAAACTAAATTAAGATATATACTTAGTGGTCGACTTCTTAATAACGTCAAGGGTAACAATACTGTCGCATTTTTTCTTGCTCGTAACACTCAACTATATTCGAGAACTTCTGGAAAATTAATGAAATTAATACTGATGCTTCAGTTATTGAAACTTCTACATGAGAAAAACATTTTCAGTCCAACACTATTCGAAATAATCAAGGAAAATTTGTCGTATCGTTACCACGCAAAGATAATAACATTCAACTACGTGACTCTTTTGTTAATGCTAAAACTCAAGTCAAAAATTGAATAAGTCAGAACAGTTAAATGTAATTAATAATATAAGTAAAGATGTATCTAGTGAGTTAAGGATTCACTTAAAGACAATTAATGTTAATAATTTGGTGAAAACGATTGTTAGTGAAATTAATCCGAAGAAATTGCTTAATGAATTTTTTTTAGTAAAAATGAAAATGAAGTCAATTTTTTTTAAAAAGTAATGAGAATAACAGTAGTATTAATATGAAATTGTATCAATAAATATTTTCTAATGATATTAATCCAGTAAAAGGGATTGATAATAACAGTAAATTAAACGAACAGTAAAATCCAAAACAGTGGTGTAGTAGTGATAAAAATATTTGATATTTGACACATTAAAAATAATAATGATAATAGCAATATATAAAATAATAAAAAGTCTTTTAGTGATATTGATTAAACTGGAAATAGTGATTATAGCATAGTAAAAAAAACAAAATTGGATTCATCATTTTCTTGTCAGAGTAGTAGCGATACAGATTCTGGTACGGATACAAATAAATCTACCGAAACTAGCTCAGGTAGTTCAGATACAGATTTAGATACTAGGAGGACTAAAAAAAGGAAAATGATTATGTTAAACACAAAGAATGTGAACGTGAAAAAACAGAAAGAAGATAAAAAAGAATACAATCGCATGTATTGTAAAATAATATTTGATAATAGAAATGGATTAGGCCAGCACATTACAGTATGTCGTGTTAGATATGCCTATTGTTGCAAATTCTGTACAAAGAAATTCCTTTCTGTAAAACAATTACGTAACCATTACTATCTTAAGATAAGTTTTAGAGACCATTTTATGAATAAATTTAAAAACCCTAGTTCAAAAATGATGTACACTTACAATACCCTCAGTCAAAAATATATTTGTAATTGTTGTAATAAGACATTTAAAATTACGTATGAATGAGATTTGCATTTTAGTAAGCATAATAAATCAATAAAATATATTTGTGATATATGTAAAAAATTATGCGATTCATTGATTAAATACAATGAGCATAAATTATAGCACAACTTGGATTATAATGGTAACAAAATTATTTCTTCTATCATTCGTAATTGTATGATATACTTTTGATATAATGCAAAATATCAGATTCAACAGCTTGGTGAGTTACACCTTCCAGACCTATTCCTTCCCGACCATTCTCTACTTGCGCAGTAAATTACGGCGGTCCAATTATGATTCGTCATGGCGGACAGAGGTCTAAGATCTTAAGGAAATTTTATATAGCACTTTTCATACGTCTCGCTACCAAAATTATCCATTTAGAATTAGTTTCTGATTTAACTTCACAGTCGTTTGTTGCAGAATTTAAAAGATTTATATCACGTAGGGGTGTTCCTGTTCAAGTCTTTTCTGATAACGATCCAAATTTCTGTATCATAATTTGTATCAACTTTTAAATTCAGAAAAACTAAAATCAGACATTCAAGCATTTTAAGCTACACATTTTTCTTTAACTTCCGGGACCACCGTTAGGTATTGCTTCAGAGGATGAGATGAATGACAATTTTTTTAGCGTATAAAAATGTCATACCTGACCGGGATTTGAACCCTAGACCTCCAGATGAAAGGCCAAGACGCTACCACTCGCGCCGGGGGAGGCCGCCACACAAGGTATAACCTGGTAATTTATTCCTTCACACTATTTTCGTGGTTTATAGGAAAGCGCAATCAAAAGCGTTAAATTTCATATGCATCGTGCAATTAGACAAACGATACTTAATTTTGAGGAATTAATTACAGTTTTAACACAAATTGAAGCCTGTCTCAATTCCCGTCCTATCTTTGCTTTTTCAACAGATCATAGAGACCCAGAACCTCTATGTCCAGGACACTTTCTCGTAGGATTCCACTCACTTCTTTGCCTGAACCCAGTTAACAAAAAATTATAATTAATCGCTTAAATTAGAATTTGAATAGTGTTGGAAATTACTTCAAAATTTATACAATCTATCTGGAGACGATGGTCTAAGGACTATTACAGTAACACAATAAATGGTTTTCCTTCCCGTAATCTTTGTGTTGGAGATTTAGTATTTGTTACCAACGAAAATTCTTCACCTATGCATTGGAAACATGAAATTTTCAACCAGTTTACCCGGGCTCTCATAACCTAGTAAGAGTTGTTGATTTTCATTCATTTAATAGTCCATTAAGAAGACGTGTGCATAAATTTTGCCTATTACCAATCTCAAATGTAATATTCCAATCTCAATAATATTTTTAAGTAATATTTTTTATTGATTTAATTATTTTCATACTATATGCTTGTAATTTTATTTGATTTGTATTCTTATAATATGATTGTTAATATGCTCGTAAGCATTTATAACCTAATTTACATATTTATATTAATTTAATTATGATTTCACATTTATATTATACATTGTATGAATATGTATTTATTTATATATATATATATATATATATATATACTAGCTCTACCCGCCACGTTTCGCTGTGGCACATTGTGGTTGCATGGATGAGAAATGAGAAACAAAAAAAAGCATACGTTTCATATAAGTTTAATTTTGCAATACTTGTGGATATACAATATTTTTTGTTTTTCCACTGTCTGCGTAGATCTGGCACGATCTGGTTTGTCGACTCGGGAACACGCAACAAACAGTTGCCCATGTGAGAATCAATCCGCATCTAAATCTAAACCACACAATTCTAAAGATTGACCTTGAGCTTTATCGATTGTGATTGCAAATGCCAATCGAATTAGGAATTGCAACCTTTTTAATGAAAATCGTGTATCGGTCGGGATTATGGCTATTCGAGGAATGAGGACATCGTCACCTTTGAAAGGCCCCGTTAAAATCGTTGCTTCCACTACGTTATTCATTAATTTCTTAACTGCAAGTCGCGTGCCGTTGCAGAGTTTTGGCTGATTAATATTTCGCATCAGGATAATTGTCATTTTTTGATCGAACCATTGCTAGAATCAATCTAATGAGGAATGTTTTCCCAGTTCCTCCTGGCGCATCCAAGAAGAAGGTCCCCTCAACTCCGTCATTTATCATTTGCATTGTGCGATCATAAATGCCTTTCTGTTCACGCGTTAATTTGGGAATGTTTGATTGGACATATGACTGAAGATCACCAATGTTGTAACTCTGTTCACGGCGTAAATCCACTTCAAATGAAGCAATCGCAGCTCGGGTGGGTGCTGGCATTCCCAATTGACTAAGAACTTTATTCGCAATAGCTAAGCACTTGTCTTCAATATTTATCAATGCTTCGTTGTAAATGCCTTCTGTAAGTTCCATGGTCATATTGGTATTTTCTAGGCGTACTCTGCAAAATATCCTCAGCCATATGCGATCGATATCTTTCCCATAACTCTGTGGGCGATGATGGGAAGCAAGCGGTCAATATAATTGCGAATAATGCGCGAATTTGGTTTGGATGTGCAGTGTTGCATGCGTCATTAATACATATATCCCACTGTTGGTCGTTTTCTAATAAATTCAGAGCTTGGTGAAAGGCGCAGCTAAATCACGACACGATCACACGAAAGTACCTCGATTAAAGTGAATATTTAATTCAGATTGTATAATAATCTGAATCAGATGCAAGTGGATACGGTTTTTGTTGTTGTTAATAAACAATGCAATTGGGAACAGGTATTGTTTCACATGTAACTGCGGTTGTCGTTAGCTAGTATGGCGAGTGTTCCCCTCGCATCCGGCAGATGGCGTGGTCACTAGTACACAACTGACCGTTAAAAAAACTGTTTTCTTGCGGTCGCGGGTATGTGACTGATGAGAAAAATAGATAAAAACAATCTTTGATGCGGGTTATATATCGTGCTAAAATTTGAGCTCAATCGGTGCAGAACATTTTGAGTTTTTGAAGCGTACACAAACGAACTTAACATTTTTATATATAAAGATTTGTGGGCTGCGAAAAAAATCCCTTAAGTCGTGCGAAAAAACACATCATTTTAAATGCTTACAAATGCAGAGTAATGATTACAAATTACAGAATAATCAAACGGCGTTGATTTCAGATGTTAATAAACTGCTAACGTAAGTAGAAGTTGTGTTGCTTCAGTGTACAACGTGATTCTCGAGTATGAATCTACTAATCAATTACGGTCTCCAAAGAAAACAAAACCCCGCAGGTCAATTGAGAAAAAGGTGAGATTTTGATAAAAACGCGATTCGTAAAAAAATTACACGAATTTGAATTATTTATAAATAGTTTAGCGGTGTGTTATGTCCTTTGTAAGAGAATTCGGTTATTGTCTTCGACAACCCTTCTTATCATTAAACGAAAAGAATTCCAGCCCTGTTATAGAAAAACAATGATATCAAAATGTGGCTTAGTTCAAAAGGAATAATTTTTGAAGAGGTTTAAGTTAATGTTCAATCATTGCAAAGGGTTTCGCGTATTAAAAGTAATTATAGTCCGTATAAAATTGGTTTGACACACAACGTCATATTGGAAAGTCGTGTTTTTATTCGGCTCCTAACGAATATGTTTGCCGGCCTCCGTGGCGCGAGTGGTAACGTCTCGGACTTTAATCCGGTGGTTCCGAGTTGGAATCCCGGTCAGGCATGGCATTTTCATACGCTATAAATCATTCATATCATCATCTGAAGCAATGCATACGGTGGTTTCGGAGGTTAGAAAACAAAAAAAAAAAACGAATACAGTTGTGTGTTTTCAGTGTTACTATTTGTGAATTTTATTCTTTGCTTTTACATAGCAAAGAACGCTAAATGACCAAAAAACGATTGTTTGGTCATATATATGTAAAAAAATCACCTAACAAAGATTTTTTGGTCATTATGTAGGGATATTATTTTCTGTGTATTTGGTTATTTCGACTTTTTTTGTTTGCATAGTCTTAAGTCTATCTGGGCTAATAGAAAGTTGGGTGTTTTAATTTATTTACTGTAAGTCATCCTTCTTGGTGGCTTTTCTTTTTGTTTTGGTGTTTTTTTTGTTTTTTGTTTTTTGTTTTAATAAAATACAGATGTTTTAGCTGTTAAATATAATTCAAAGAAATTTGTTACTTAATCAGTTGTGATTTTGTTTACATGTGCAACGGCCATACGGGCTCATTGTGATTGGTCGTTGTGTTTGACAGCGGCCATCTTGCATTGATCTGATTGGTTTTCCTTTGTTTACATTTTCAAATTAAAAATGTACAAATTTAAAATTGATTGATAGATTTATTAAAAATAGATGAAAACAATCTTTGATGCGGGTTATATATCGTGCTAAAATTTGAGCTCAATCGGTGCAGAAAATTTGAGTTTTTGAAGCCGTACACAAACGAACTTTACATTTATATATATAAATATGTTATTTATATATATATAAATAACATATATATAAAAGTATACGTATAAAAGTATATGAAAACCTATAGTTTTCATATACTTGAAAAATTATTAAACTGTGATGAACCAAAAGAAAGACTGCAATTCCTAAATGATGGCGAGAAGAAAAAAGAAGATTCCATACCACCATCAGTGAAAGAAATAGTTACACTGATAAAGCAATTAAAGAACAACAAAGCACCAGGAGAAAATGGAATAATGTCCGAAATGATAAAACATGGAGGACAGATTATGGCTGAGAAAATTCAAAAAAAGGTTGAAGAAATCTGGATAACACAAACACTACCAGATGAATGGAAGACGGCGCTGATACATCCACTACACAAGAAAGGTGATAGATCGAACGCAAACAACTACAGAGGAATTTCCCTGCTTCCTGTAGCTTATAAAATATTTTCGAAGGCATTACTTTCTCGACTCGAAGAACAAATCGACAATGAAATAGGAGAATATCAAGGAGGGTTCAGAAAAGGAAGATCGTGCGTGGAACAAATCTTCAATTTAAAAAATATATTAAGACTAAGAGCATTGAGAGGTATTAACACCGTAGTAACATTTGTAGATTTCAAGAAGGCATACGATTCGATAGACAGACAGTCAATGATGGAAACGCTCAAGGAATTCGGAGTAGACAGGAAGACGCAAACATTAATAGGACAAACGTTGACAAATACGCAGTCCAAAATAAAATTTATGGGAGAAATATCAGAGCCCTTTGAAGTTAAAACGGGATTGAGGCAGGCAGATGGGCTGTCGCCAATATTGTTTAATCTAATCCTCAAGAAAATAATAAGGGAATGGCGGAAGAAGAAAGACGAAAACGGATTAAAAGAAATACGACTAGGAGCTGGTAAAAACCAAATAAAAGTGGATTGTTTGGTCTTTGCAGATGATATAGCAATAATTACAAAAAATGTTGAAGAGGCTAGAGAATCGATAGAGTTACTAAAGGAAATAGCCGTAAGAACAGGACTACAGATATCTTACGAGAAGACGGAATACATGGAATACCGACATCACAAGGAGAAAGAAATAAAAACAAAAGGAGGGAATATCAGGAGAGTCGATCGTTTCAAATATCTTGGAGAAATTATTCAAGCTAATGGACTCGATGAGGTAGCTAACACGGAAAGGACCAGGAAATTAGAAAGAGCATATGGGATAACAAAGAATAGCTACAACAAAAAGAGTATACCATACGGATCAAAAATAAGACACTACACTACCGTGCTCAATCGCTCAATCCAGAACGTATCAGAATGTTTGATACTCAGGAAAAAGAATGAACTGAAGGAAATGGAAATACGTGAAAGAAGAATCATGAGGAAAATATTGGGACCAAGAAAACTAGAAGACGGATCTTACAGACTAAGAAGTAACGAAGAGCTTTCTTTATAAAGGGAACAACGAACCGCTGACGTCGACGATGACAAAACGAAGGGTGAAGTTCTACGGACATATACTCAGGATGGTGGATGATAGGTTAACGAAGCGCGTCTTTAGTTTTTTAACAGATATAAAAGCGACTACGGATTGGGTCGTCTAAGTTAAAAAGGATCTCAGCGAACTACAACTGAACGAAGGCGATGAACGTAACAGAACTGAGTTTAGAGAAAAAATTAAGAAACATATTTTCCGAAAACTTACAGATAAGACAAGAACTGGGAAGCAGTGGACTGTTGAACAAAAACAAGTTAAACGAGACGAAATGAAATTGTCCTGGGGAAACAGACGGAAGACATCTGTTGTGCAACAAGTTCAACGCAATCCAAAGAGACCATAACGGAAAAAAAATATATATATTTAGGTGCAATAAGACAGCAGTAATAATTGATTTTGATGATTAGAATTCCTAGCTTTATTTATTATTTAAGTCTAATGTCAATGTAATTTCAAACTGTTATAGATTAAATTATTCAATTGTATTATTATTTATTTAGCAATATGGTAATTATTATTAATCGAAATATTAATTAGAGATTATATTTATTATGAGCTTTTAATTAATTTATTATACATTTATAAGAGTACTATTAATGTTATATCTCAGTGAATGCAAGTACCATTTAAACTAATTATAAAGATTAACATTTTAATTCTATTTATGTATGTAACTTATTTGTAATTTCTAATCATGTTATTGTGTGTAATAATTTAATTCATATGATTTTTGGCGGGGAGTTATGTTACGACTCAGATTTATTTCAATGAAGTATTTAAATGTTAATTAATTTTTAAATGAAAGTTGGCATCCCTGCCAAATTGCCACTTTTTTGTTACTCTTATTAAATGAATTTTTCTAATGCTCTCTTGTTGGTCTGTCTAGTATCAGAAATTCAGTAACGTATTGTTATTCACTAACATGAAACTCAACTAGTATTTAACAGTCATGTATAATTAATTTATAACAACGTTATATATATGAAGCGTAAGTTTGAATATTATAATAAAAATAATTTGGGATATAATCAAAACAAAAACTTTCATTTATTTCAAGGAACCAGCGAATAAAATAATACTTAGAGAATTTAAACCCAACCATGATATTAAACCAAGGAGGCAAATTATTTGGCAGGATTATTATTTGGTTAATGCGCCAACTAATACTTAATAATGATGTTGTTTAAGGAGGAAAGTAACTGTTCATCTATACCATTACTCAACCTTTACTACAACTTTTTAATGCGGTCAGTATAGCAGCATTCTAAGACTTAGTATAGTTAAATTATTATTAATAATAGCAAATGCTGGGTCAAAAAATCAGACTTCGATTTTAGTACCTATATTATGCTTATACCGTATATACCTTACATACCGTATATACCAGTATACCTATACAATTTATACTTCGTATAAACTGTTTATAATCTACTGGAAATTGAACTTTTTTTTCTAATATAAAACAAAAGTTTCTTCCTCTGATTCATAAAAATAAAATAAAATAATGTTTGATTTTGAGGGAAATCTTACGATTTTTATCTTTTTTCTTTTTCCTGTTTAGCCTCCGGTAACTACCGTTTAGATAATTCTTCAGAGGATGAATGAGGATGATATGTATGAGTGTAAATGAAGTGTAGTCTTGTACATTCTCAGTTCGACCATTCATGAGATGAGTGGTTAATTGAAACCCAACCACCAAAGAACACCGGTATCCACGATCTAGTATTCAAATCCGTGTAAAAATATCTGGCTTTATTAGTACTTGAACGCTGTAACTCTCGACTTCCAAATCAATTTGGGAAGACGCGTTAACCACTACACCAACCCGGTGGGTTTACGATTTTTATCTAAAAACATTAATCTAAACTCTTATCGCTTATAATAAACGAAATATTTTTAATTGTTTTCTGATATTGTCTTGTAAATAGGTAATCGATTTTTAAAATATTATTTAATAGTTAATAATTTTTTTTCTATATTTTCTTCTCTAAAAAAAAATATACTCTAAAAATATCAAGTCCGTAAAGAGTTAGGTGATAAAACTCATAGTACATAGTGTATAAAACGTATGGTTCTAATCCAATCATGATAATGTAGATTATTATTTTTATTAAAATTAGGTGTAAAATTTCATTAGTTTAACCACTGGTTGGAGTTTGTAAACATCTTAATTTGGAAAAAATATGATTTTGTAATGAATGAAGTGAGTTTCAGTTTTTGAGAAATATATTATAAATTAAAGCTTAAAGTGTGACTACAGTTACAGTTTTCCAATGGTAAACAACAGCGTTGCAATTATAAATTTTGTTACGGTACAAACTAATCATTTAATCTAAGTGAAATCTTGTTTATGTCATTAAATATAATATGTTTCCATATTACACATGTTTTTTTTTTGTTTTTTTTTTTTTTTAGTTTCTAGCGGACATTTTTTCTATATGGTAGTATTTTATTTTTTTATTAAAAAAAAAATGATATTATACCTTAATTATTTAGATTTTTAGCGTTAGGCTAATTTTTTGGATGATTACCTAGGCCCATATATGAACAGGTTGCTAATTTCAACATTCCTTTACATTTTACTATCTATTTTTCAGTTATTGCCGAAATTCACTAAAATTGTTACCATAGTATTATTCTAAGTGCATTTCATTTCCTGTAAATTTAATACAAATATTTGTTCGTAATTTTATTTTTTTACTCTTTTTTTATACAACATCAATGGTAGTAACATTTATGATGTATTACATCCAACGTTTTGTATCTTTTTTAAATTCTGATACCGTAAATAAATCTACTATAAGCATAATGTTATTAAACTACCGTTGGAGTAGCTATGAGCTAAAGAGTTGTTACGTTTTGGTGTACAGAGAATTATATCTCTGTACACAAGAGATACAATTATATAGGGGCTAGCTGTAATATTATTATTATTATTATTATTATTAACAAAAGAGAAGAAGATTGCTCATTGCAACAATAATAATTATTATATTAATGTTACTAATCATGCTCACTAATAGCATAACCAAGCAACAGTTAATATTATTATTATATAGTAATAATAATAATAATAATAATAATAATAATAATAATAATAATAATAATAATAATAATAATAATAATAATAATAATAATAATAATAATAATAATAATAATAATAATAATAATAATAATAATAATAATAATAATAATAATAATAATAATAATAATAATAATAATAATAATAATGCCCTGAGGTAGATAATCCCCACGTCCGGAACACAACATCTATGTTCCACGTCCAGGGCGGTAACAGCTGTACTTTAGTACATTACATATAGCTGACTAACGGGGTTCCGAGTAAATTCCTCGGTTATGCTTTGTTAAGTTTGACCTGGTTCCAACTTCAGGTCACTAAACGAACTGGATTTTTGGCTACCTGCAGGAAATGGAATAACAAACGATTTTGGAAATGGATTCATACCACTCTTAGAGCTGGGGGTGTGGCGGCCAGGGTCAATGTTATTGCAGATGTAACGGAGACCCTTCCGTTGTCCACATTGCCCCCTGCGATGGCAAGCATGTAGCAATGGTGCCCATGTATGTCGGTGCATGGGAGCTCTGAAAGCTTCGGTGAGTAGGAGCCTGGAGTCAGTGTAGAGACTGCGCATCCGCTCTCTGCCAGGACATATGCCGGTTCCACCGGAGTACCGGATCGGACCTCCAAGGTTAGTAGCCCTGGAGTGGGGGTGTACCCCGGCGGCTAGCCTTGCTACAGAAGGGATCCACTGTTCATGAATATTGAACAATGAAACGTGGCAGAGGGTGCACGTAAACACCCTCGTTTAGAATCCTCCGATTCGCCACAAGCGAAGAGGAAAAAGAGCAAGGAGTCAGATAAAATTAAGAGAGATGCTTACAAAATCAGTAAGGAAGTGAGAAAGTCTTTGTTTGGAAACATTCCTCCCAAACTGAGATTTTTAATTATTACAAAGGAGAATGGAAACTTCCAAAAAGTTAGTCCATTCTTAATCGCAAGAGGAATTACAAATTGTGCTGGTGGTCCCGTTAAAGAAATCCGAAAGACTTTTAATGGATTGCACGTCGAAACTATCAACGTCGTGCAAAGCCAGAAAGTACAGGCGTTGAAGAAGATCGGTGAATTTGCGGTTTCTGTCCAACCGCATAGCACACTGAACTCATCCAGAGGAGTTGTTTGTCGCGATCTTCTTAATTGTACAGAAGAAGAAATTGTACAAGAAATGTCGAGTCAGGGAGTAACTCAATGTCGCAAACTTACTATGAGAAGAAATGGTGAAATTATTCCTTCGGCCTCGCATGTTTTGACATTTAATAGGCCGAATCTTCCTGAAAAGGTACGAGCTGGCATCCATCGGCTTGATGTACGAGCTTTCATCTCGCAGCCGATGAGATGTTTTAAGTGTCAACGATTCGGACACACAGCAGTAAGATGTGAAGCGCAGGAAATATGTATATGTGGAGAGAAAACACATGAGGGTGACCCATGTAAAGACCCTCCAACCTGCGTTAACTGTAAAGGGCATCACAATTGTCGTTCAAGAAACTGCCCTACATATAAATTAGAAACAGTAATTCAGGAAGTTAAAACGCTTCAGAAGGTAAGCTATCCTGAAGCAAAGAAGATTGTTAATAAGCGTACACCACGACCATCGACTTCTTATGCAGAAGCAGCTGCTGCCCCTTCCACATCTAAAATTAATGTGGAGCAGTTGCTTAACACGATGGCACCAAGTCTTGCGACGATGATTGAAAGAATCATTGATTCAAAGATTGAGTCGACTCATCAGAGAAAACAAAGTAAAGATGAGAAGACTCATCCCCGGACTTACGCCGTTGACATGAGAGACACCAGCGCCGTTGAAAAAACCAGCTAAATCTGCGATTGTAAAATCACCAACTTGTGTAAGAATTAAAAATCTTGATTTATCTGACAAAGAGAAACAGATCGCTCCGTCGTGTAGTCACAAATCCCAAGAAATTGTGACAAGAAAACCCGAATCTGCGGAAACAGAGGTGCAAGTTATTATAGAAAAAGCACCACGCGCAGATGAAATAAAACCTGTACCAATGGAGCCTCCCAAAGCGCAAAGACCAGCTTCGGTGAGAGCATCTATTTCAGCCGGACCCAGTACTGCAGTAGACATAGAGTCCGGCTCATCCGCCGCGGAGACATCATCGCACATTAATTTTAGATTCTTTAGCAAAGATGCTAACAGTGCCGGCGAAAGTCTCATCAACTGACGTCAGCCGAAGAACGTCACTGGCATCCGAAATAGAGGAAGACGATGCCATGTCTGAGGCCTCAGATACGCTGTCATCAGAGGTTGAGGCCGTCAGAAGAATGGAGAAACGTAAAAAAGGTTGGCCGAAAGGAAAGCCTAGAAAGTAATTTTATTGGATCAGAAGTTATAAGAGAAGTAAAATTTTGATCATTTTTTGACACATGAAAATGTGAAATTTTGAACCCTATTTTTTATTTTTATTTTTTGAAGTGGGATGGGGCAATGACCAAAGTAGTCGATGCCCCTAAAAGCCTCACCAAAAAAAAAAAAAAAAAAAAAAAAAAAAAATAATAATATAATAATAATGCCCTGAGGTAGATAATCCCCACGTCCGGAACACAACATCTATGTTCCACGTCCAGGGCGGTAGCAGTTGTACTTTCGTACATTACATATAGCTGGCTAACGGGGTTCCGAGTAAATTCCTCGGTTATGCTTTGTTAAGTTTGACCTGGTTCCAACTTCAGGTCACTAAACGAACTGGATTTTTGGCTACCTGCAGGAAATGGAATAACAAACGATTTTGGAAATGGATTCATACCATTCTTAGAGCTGGCGGTGTGGCGGCCAGGTTCAATATTATTGCAGGTGTAACGGAGACCCTTCCGTTGTCCACATTGCCCCCTGCGATGGCAAGCATGTAGCAATGGTGCCCATGTATGTCGGTGCATGGGAGCTCTGAAAGCTTCGGTGAGTAGGAGCCTGGAGTCAGTGCAGAGACTGCGCATCCGCTCTCTGCCAGGACATATGCCGGTTCCACCGGAGTACCGGATCGGACCTCCAAGGTTAGTAGCCCTGGAGTGGGGGTGTACCCCGGCGGCTAGCCTTGCTACAGAAGGGATCCACTGTTCATGAATATTGAACAATGAAACGTGGCAGAGGGTGCACGTAAACACCCTCGTTTAGAATCCTCCGATTCGCCACAAGCGAAGAGGAAAAAGAGCAAGGAGTCAGATAAAATTAAGAGAGATGCTTACAAAATCAGTAAGGAAGTGAGAAAGTCTTTGTTTGGAAACATTCCTCCCAAACTGAGATTTTTAATTATTACAAAGGAGAATGGAAACTTCCAAAAAGTTAGTCCATTCTTAATCGCAAGAGGAATTACAAATTGTGCTGGTGGTCCCGTTAAAGAAATCCGAAAGACTTTTAATGGATTGCACGTCGAAACTATCAATGACGTGCAAAGCCAGAAAGTACAGGCGTTGAAGAAGATCGGTGAATTTGCGGTTTCTGTCCAACCGCATAGCACACTGAACTCATCCAGAGGAGTTGTTGTTTGTTGCGATCTTCTTAATTGTACAAAAGAAGAAATTGTACAAGAAATGTCGAGTCAGGGAGTAACTCAATGTCGCAGACTTACTATGAAAAGAAATGGTGAGATTCTTCCTTCGGCCTCGCATGTTTTGACATTTAATAGGCCGAATCTTCCTGAAAAGGTACGAGCTGGCATCCATCGGCTTGATGTACGAGCTTTCATCCCGCAGCCGATGAGATGTTTTAAGTGTCAACGATTCGGACACACAGCAGCAAGATGTGAAGCGCAGGAAATATGTATATGTGGAGAGAAAACACATGAGGGTGACCCATGTAAAGACCCTCCAACCTGCGTTAACTGTAAAGGGCATCACAATTGTCGTTCAAGAAACTGCCCTACATATAAATTAGAAACAGTAATTCAGGAAGTTAAAACGCTTCAGAAGGTAAGCTATCCTGAAGCAAAGAAGATTGTTAATAAGCGTACACCACGACCATCGACTTCTTATGCAGAAGCAGTGGCTGCCCCTTCCACATCTAAAATTAATGTGGAGCAGTTGATTGAAAGAATCATTGATTCAAAGATTGAGTCGACTCATCAGAGAAAACAAAGTAAAGATGAGAAGGCTCATCCCGGGACTGACGCCGTTGACAGGAGAGACACACCAGCGCCGTTTAAAAAACCAGCTAAATCTGCGATTGTAAAGTCACCAACTTGTGTAAGAATTAAAAATCTTGATTTATCTGACAAAGAGAAACAGATCGCTCCGTAGTGTAGTCACAAATCTAAAGAAATTGTGACAAGAAAACCTGAATCTGCGGAAATGGATGTGCAAGATATTATAGAAAAAGCACCAGGCGCAGATGAAATAAAACCTGTACCAATAGAGCCTCCAAAAGCGCAAAGATCAGCTTCGGTGGGAGCATCTATTTCAGCTGGACCCAGTACTGCAGTAGAGATAGTGTCCGGCTCATCCGCCGCGGAGACATCATCGTACATTAATTTAGATTCTTTAGCAAAGATGCTAACAGCACCGGCGAAAGTTTCATCAACTGACGTCAGCCGAAGAACGTCAGTGGCATCCGAAATAGAGGAAGACGATGCCATGTCTGAGGCCTCAGATACGCTGTCATCAGAGGTTGAGGCCGTCAGACGAATGGAGAAACGTAAAAAAGGATGGCCGAAAGGAAAGCCTAGAAAGTAATTATATTGGGTCAGAAGTTATAAGAGAAGTAAAATTTTGATCATTTTTTGACACATGAAAATGTGAAATATTGAACCCTTTTTTATTTTTTATTTTTTGAAGTGGGATGGGGCTAATGACCAAAGTAGTCGATGCCCCTAAAAACCTCAAAAAAAAAAAAAAAAAAAAAAAAGTAATAATAATATTACAATTACGTAAAATATCCAGTGTTTGGGTATATCAGTACTCTTATGTACATTCAGTTTCAGTAGTAATTTAATGTTTTCTATCAACGACAGAAAGATTTTCCAGAAAAGTAGACGTAAGTAACAAAAATCTTTTGATCTTAGACAGGTAGAGCAGTGGAAGAAAGGGAAATAATTCTATCCTCACCGAACAATAATAAAGGGTTAAAAATAAAACTAGAAAAACCTTGAAATTAAGTGTATATATTAAATTTTACAAATACTGATTGATTCAACAATAATACCATTATTCTCTCTGCCAAACTTGAGAGGTACCAGGTTTGAATTTTGTTAAAAGCATAGGGTTATTCAATTTTATACACTCTTTATACAAAATAATCATCATATAAAAATTCTATATTGACGGCCGGCTTTATTGGCTAATTAATATGAATTTTTTACAGTTATGAATTTCAAAGCATTTTTTTGCTTTACGCTAGGAATGTTATTTTCTTTAAAAAATCTTATTACCTGTGTATAATTAGAATTGTTACGTAAGAATCATATACTAAAATTATACGTATGAATACTTCTAGATATCTGTTGAGAATATAATATATAAATTTATTCAATTATAGAAATAATACACGTATACATGATTCTTTTGACCTCGTCAATGTTATGTTTCATTATTCATACAGTTATATGTTTTTATTTTGTGGATTATATAATATGATGGAACTAAAGTTCAAACATTTATTTGGGCCTGGCTTCTTTGGTACGATACATGTTCAAAAATTCCGGTAATGCTTATCCCAGTTTTATAAGTGTTGCATACTAATTCGATAATCTTATTCTATCTTATTTCTTCCAGACAGCATAATAATTCAGATTGTATAAAATCAATTTTTACTGTATTTTTCTTATTAACTGTTGTTATACACTAACAATACAGAAAGATATATAGATTAACATTAAAATTAAATCTTTAACTAATAATTACTACAAATTTGTACTTTTTAATTATTTATAACTACAAACACCCTAAAAATTTAGACAGAATGTTTAAATTAGAATTCTGCGGTTAATTATATTTTAGTTATTTTTCTATTTAAATTGTCAATTATTATAAGAAAATTTCATACAAACTGAAACTGTATATCAACACAAATGAAATACGTTATATATAAAAGGATATAAAACTTAATTATTTTATTTTAATCTTTTTGAATAAATCCTACCTCTGAAACACAGATTAATTCGTATAGAAATATTTATTCAACTGTTTATGTACATTAAAGGTTTTTTTTTTTAAAAGAAGCTACTAAGTTGACAAAAATAAAATGTTGTCCTCAACATCTAAATAAATAAACACAAAAATAAAAGAATGATAAAAAGACCTCCCAGGTTTTTTCTTGTAAAAAAGAATAAAAATAAATAAATGAAATAAAAGGAATAATAAGTGGTAGTTTAAGCTGTTCGAAGGACTGGTGGTAGCAAAGCTAACTGACAATCGGTAGAATTGATTTCTTTCGTGTCTGAAGCTTTGCCAAGCGTAAAATGTCAACAAGAAGGGTCTATGTATGAGTGTGAGTGAATGAGTATGTATGTGTGCGCGCGTGCGTGTGTATGTGTGCGCAGTGGTGCGTACAAGACTTTGCTATGTAAGTATGTGTATGTCGGTTTGCTTGAAATGAGATTTCCACTTTTCTTTAGCTAGGCTTAAAGTTCAAATGAAATTCCTATTTTTTTTTAAAAATCTTTATTCTGATAAATATTAACTTTTTTGAATTTTCTTTTTTAGTACTATTTATTGATAATTTTATTTAAGAAATTTATAAATTTAGGATAATAACAAAATTTTAATGTCGAGAAATTAGAATTCTGCGTAAAATATAATAAAATACTTGATAAAAGTAGAGTTTTGCCTTTATTGATACTACTTTTTTAGTATTAAAAAAATTACAGTTTAAAATAAAAAATAAAATAAATACACCTGAAATTAAACAATAACTGTAAACTATAAAAAAGATAGATAATTGATAATAAATAAAGAATTCTTAGGTGCATTTAAACAGTTTGTATTAAATGGTGTTAAATCTAAAGACCAAAATTCCTGCTTGATCAGAAGGACTTATGGTTACAGATATACAAAATAGTAGGAAGATAACCCAGTTTGTTACCTGCTGCTGATCAGCAGGAAATTTATAATTGTGTGTTTCATTTGTGTAGGATTGGCAGAAAAATAGGTTAGGTAATTAAAACCGGAAAATTTGTACAATGTGTATAATAGTATGTGTACTTGATAATAGTATTGATACACATAGGTATATTTATAATACTGTATGTAAAAAATACAGTATCTGGTGGATATCAACACCATGCAACAAAGATTATTTCGGTACTGTAGAACGGTAGCTAGGGTGATGACGAATGTTTTTTCACATGAACACTGAAAATTTCTCTTCTTCTGAACAGATATATTTCCTATGAAGTTAGTCCGAGCAGTCTGGAGATTTATAAGTCCTAACAGAAAAGCATCATATTAAAAATCCTAGTCAGCGGACCAAGAATCATTGGCAACTTGCATACAAGGACTTCCACTGTGACAATCATATCCGGGGCTTTATTCCTAGCCAGGCTACAGATTACTTGGCGGACCTCCGCCTCAGTAATCTGAGAAGACAAATGTTCAAAGCGAAAACCTACAACTTCCCTTCGAACATGGCGATGATAAGAGGTTTCACTAACTTCAGTATCACCTGGAAGTAGATCATTCAGCAGAAGAGTGAGGTCTTTATCTATTACAATACCACCCTGGATCGAGAGCACTGACAGAAGAGGGTGTATTTTTCTTCTTATGACCAAGAACTCTTAGACGACACCCTATGGGTCTTTATTTCCCTACTATTGTACAAAAGAGCGCCAGGAATCACGCTTAGAAGACCTAATCTTATGAAAATGCTCAGTCCTTTTCCGATGATAGTCCGCAAGCAAGGTTGCACGCCGATCAGGATCACCCTCACGCTGAGCGGCTCTCCTGAGCCGACCCACAGTCCGCTTCATCGCGGTCAAGTCCCGAGTCCACCATCCAACTACTCTGTCTCGATCCGTACCTCTGGGAATCGATTGATCAGCGGCTTGAACTACCACAGAATAAACATTCTCTTCCAAGTCATCTAATGGGAGTTCGTCAAGACTTGGAGCAAAAACTCGAAGCCTGACCGCAATACTATTAGAAACTTGGGCCAATCCACCCGCCTGTGCAGGAAGCACAGAACAGAGATATATCCCCTTCAGACATCTCGCAGCCCGCCTACCAGATTGAAACCTATTAGTCGATGATCGCTCGCGCAATAATTGACTACAGACCAATTTTGAATCCTACCAGGGATATCTTTACCAATGGTACCATCGATGGAGGGCCTGATGAAGGCCCTCCATCCTTCGACTACACCGGCGAAAGTAGACAATTTGCCGACTACATTAAAAACATCAAAATGATGCTGCGCGATGAAACCTTCTATCAATTCGGCGCCAACATCCGTGATCCCACTGTGCCACAGAGGCAATTTGGTGATCGCATCAGCACCTATAAGAATTTTACGACCAGCCTAACAATCGCGTCTAGGTATTCTTTGACGCATTAGGATGCAAAATCCATGAAGATCCGTCCCTCAAACACGAACTTCTGGTGGAGATCAGCACCTAACTCATAAACTCCGTGATACTATGGGGCATCACTTTGCCAGTTTTGAAGAATAGCCTAACTGATCTTTGAATAAGGCCTCGTCCAAGTCGGTGTTCTGATCTCGAATTAGGGACAGAAGTTCTCGTCAGAGAGGCTCCGATCGATGTCATACACTATGACTCGGGGCCTTCGCTTTCGCTTGGGGTCGACTTTGACCTGAAGCTTCTAGACAGCAGCAGACTCCATGATGACACGGACTGTCTCCTTATTATCAGCAACAACTACCAGCCCCTTGCTGGTCTCCTTTAAGGCCCTAATCTTCAACTGCTTCTGGTTGTCACGAAGGGTAACCTGGAAGTCCCACTTTAATTTCTTGCTCGTGGTCTTCGAGCCCTCCGCCTTATTTACAAAGATCATCTCCGGCTTCTTGGCCGTCTTGCTTGTTCTCCCTTGGAATTTAGGACGTCAGCGTAGCACCTGGGCTGCGCTGGGGCCTGAATCACCTTGGGAAGGATCGTTGTCTCCTTGAATATCTTAGTCTTCCTTGCGCCTGAACTAGCGCTGCCAGAGAGGACTAAAAATTCAATCAAATAGTACAGGTCGCCCTGGGCTATTCCAACCAGCGGGGCAGAACTATTAGGTCTGTCCTTCGTTTTCCTGAAAGCCTCGACTTTTGGGTTAGGTTTAACCCGGGTGAACGTCCCTGTGTCCATATCAGAGATCTCATCTTCACAGGAAGTCGAAGGCACATGTCGGCACAAGTCGAAGGCTTCCTCTTCCACCCAGACTTCTTCACTACCGTAAATTCTTCTATGGCCGGAAATTCCGTATCCTGACTAGCCATGAACTAACTCACTATCGCTGTCTTCCTCCTACCACTGAAATGGGCAAGCCCACGAGTGTGACGATTGCCCGCAGCGAGCACGGGCAGCTGGAGTACGGACACTATTTATACCTCTTAGCTGCTTCTAGATCAGTTATAAAATAACTACGGATTACGGCCCTCCTTCTGAAAAGAACGCTAGTAAAACTAGGAGGGAGTATTCTCTTAATCGTTACAGGTGCTTACGTCCAGAAGTCGTTGCCATGTCTTCGCTGTAGTGAGGCGGGTACACGTTCACAAACATCTGTGCCTTATACACCGCAAATGAGGAGCAGATGGTGAGTCTGTAAATGATGCTAAAAAGCATCTGCCGTTTGCAATTAGCACGCCTTGAAACTATCGGAAGGTACACGCGCTATCGACAGCCAGAAACACTAAGAGCAAACTAAATGACCACAGAACTCTGTGGAAAGGCATCTAAGGGAACAGAGAATATTACTCAACAACTGCCAGTTTCCTTAATCCGTTCAGCTACACCAGCTTTATATTACTCAACAGTTATATGGATCACCGTACTTTTCAAGTACGTGTTAACAACGAATATTCATCAGAAAAAATATTGTAAAATGGCATACCACAAAGCTTGCCGTTGAACGGTATCTTGTTCACCATCGCCATCAATAAACAGATATTAGTTATTCCAGCAGAAATCAGCATGAGTGTCTATGTCGATTATCTGGTAATTGTATATGCTAGCAATACGACAGCTGTGGTGAAGCACAAATTACAACGTACGATAAACCCTCTCAACGAATTTGTGAGGAATAATGGTTTCAAATTTTCACACCGAAGTCGAGTTTTGACCATCGACGACCATCTAATACAAGGATAATGTACGATTTTTAGATTTATTACTAGATAAATCCATTACATGGGGATTACATGTACAGGACTTGAGTGATAAATTCAAAAAAGCCCTAAACATTATTAAATGTTTATCCAACATCAGTTGGGGCTCAGATAAAAAATACTGCTGAGGCTGTTTAAAGCATTGGTTCAATCGAATCTCTGCTACGGATGTGTTGTATATTCATCCGCTAGAAAGTCGCATTTACGAAAGTTAGACGTAATACATAACAGCGGTATAAGATATGCGAGAGGCATTTCCCGTACAAGACCGACAACTAGTCTAACGTCGAAAGCCGGAATAGTGGCACTATATTATAGAAGAGAGATCCTATTGCTATGATATGCAGCATATATATGGGCCTTTCCTATCCACATAATAATAAAACTTTTAATAAACATCCTTTGGCTGCATTATACTAACATCGTGCTGCCTATTCCAGATCAACTGGAATACGGTATCACGAATTTATAAGAAAACATGAAATAGCTTTACTAGAGACGTTAGCAGTTTTTACAAGAGAAATACTGCCATGGCTCTTATCAGCAGTATACACAAGATTGGATCTCTCCCGTGGAAGAATAAAGGAGAAGCGAAGCCAGCAGCAATCATCCAACAGGAATTTTAGTAACCGTCAGTAGTTATGAAGAAAAATTTAATACTTAAAAATTTATACTGACGGTTCTAAAATCGAACACGTTGGATGCTCTATATCTGTAAATGGAGAAGCCCATTCTTGAAAACTGCCAGATATGGTAATTGTTTACAAGGCAGAACTTATTGCCATACAGCAAGCTCTTCGTTATTCTGAACATTTCTGCCAAGAGAGAGTACTTATATGTCCTGATTCGTTAAGTACACTTACTGCAATTCGGAACAAGAACATTAAGGACGACCTTATTGCAAACATCCTGTCCATTTTATACGTTTTTAATCGACGATGACAGCGATGTGTATTTGTATGTACTCCAGAGCATGCTGGTATTGCAGGAAACGAAAGGATGAAGCTGCCAGAACGGCAACAGTCCGTGATAACTTGGATTCAATCCCTGTACGAATGGCCGATGTTAAAAATTGTCTAATACAATAAGAAACAGGTGGAGTAATGATTGTAGAAGATTAAATACGAAACTAAACAGTTAAAATTTCTCCATATAAATCGAAGATCGACGTGCAGCTTACTCGCCGAGAACAAGTGGCGGTGACCAGACTTAGAGTCGGTCACACACGAATAAAAAATTCATATTTGTTAACCGGCGAAGAAAGACCAATGTGCAGTTTTTGTAATAAAGCACTTGCAGTGAAGCAACTAATGGAATAGTATACCATATATGAGGACCTCAGAAAGAGGTTCGGTCTAAGAAATAATATTACTGCTGGTTTGGAAAATGGAAATGAAGAAAAAATAGTTACGTATCTGCACACCAGTGCCAACAAGTCGATTAACAAGTCTATAAGCAAATTCAAGTTGTATTAAGGAATCTCTAAGTGAAGTGATTTAATTCTGTGGTTATGGACATATTTTAATAATGTTGGTCTTGTGAAGACATTCGTTTCTCATTTTGTTTTTTTGTGTTTTTTGTTTGTTTCATTTTAATAGCAGGGTCCTTTACACCCTGTAAGTTTTCTCAGTGTTTTTAATATATATGAGCGTTTAAATGTTCTGTGTTGTCAATTTTTTTTAAGTAGAATGTAAGGGCCCTTTATACCCTTACATAAAACGAACCTGATGGTGATTTAAACCCATTTTAAAGAATGCGATGAGGATTAATGACCGTAGAAGTCGATTCCCGTAAAAAAAAATCATAATAATTATTTTTTTATTTGATACAATAGAACAGCTACTTAAGCCTTGATTTATTGTACATTAAACAGGAAACAAAACAAAAAATAACAACACCAATCAATAAAATTGTCAAGTCATGGAAATAGTTCATTGAGGCTTCCAACAAATAACTTTCCATTCGAAACAAAGAATTCAATCCTCTCATTATAGTCATTAGCAACATTTGTGATCCTTGCATTAGGAGACAAATCAGATTTTTGTACAATCAGAAAAAGTTTTAAATTTTTTATTCTCATACAAAGAACGCGTAGCGCCAAGCCATAGCAGTTATCAAACTGACCATGAACAAACGATGAAAGTGCAATAAATCAATCTTCTTTTTTCTGTTTATCCTCCGGAACGTTGCGCGAGTGTTAGCGTCTCGGCCATTATCCGGAGGTTCCGGGTTCGAATCCCGGTCAGGCATGACATTTTCCCAGATTGCTTGTCACTCATCTCATCCTCTGAAGCAATACCTAACGGTGGTCTCGGTGGTTAAAAAAATGAAAAAGATTGAATTACGGTTGATTTTACCCGTAAGGTAGAATCAACCGTAAGATTCAGAATCAAACCAAACCAAAATTACAGGATTGCATTCTACGCCTACTATCGTTTGACAGCTTAACTAATTCTTTCTTTGATCGATAACGATGGATCGTTTCATGATTGTAAGCCTTAAATGGATTATGAACTCACGGAAGTTTCTTATAAAAGTTATTTGGAAAATATTTTTCAAATTTCTGTCCCAGTGTTTTGAAGCAATTTTAAACAATAGAAACCTTTTTGGTTTATAAGTGAAACCTTTCCAGAAACTCAGAATCAACAAAAATATCATTTTCTACCTAAAAGGATTTCAATATTAGAAAATATATAAATTCCATTTCTTTTACGTAATTAATTCGTAAAAAGGAGTTTTTTCACGAGTGCCGTTATTTTATGAAGGCATCAAGAAATGCAGTTAAAGAATTTCTCTGAAGAGAGAAATTTCAATCATTTAATTTTGAAAAATATGCAAAAGATAGGGTAGTTTTTTATAACCTTGTTTCTACAACAAGGAAGGTCTGTTATCAAAACAAACAAAATATTAATTAATCATTTAGAAAATAATAAAACTTCATACCTTATTTAAAATAAATTAATGAATTTGAGAATGAAGAAAATGTTGAATATATTCACTACCCAATTCATAGTAGAGAACTTAAAATAACCTGTCATTTAACTGTCGTGTCTTAAAAAATAAGTGGCTTTACAACGATGTGTACTTCATTTTTAAATTGTGGCTCAATTGCTTTGAAGAGCAACGCTTCCCTGTTTATGAAACAATATATCCAATTCATTATTAACTCAAATAATTCTGTAGTGGTACTTTTTATTTGTACTTCTCTCGTAGAGATTTTATGACAAAGTTTTATTAAATATAATATCTTGTGAATGTTATTATCATGCTCATGTCTTACGTAGCACATTAATTGCTCATAATTTTTTACACATAATAAGGTCTCTTTTCAACTGTTTCGACCAACTGAGATTCTACGCTACTTGACGCGTCAGTAATACTGAGACCGACAATACCATTTAGAAAAGGAGTAAACTCAAACCTTTTTTTAGTAAGTTATTGCCAAAAAGCTTTACTAAATCTTTTAATGCTGGAAGAAGTAAATCTCTGATAGAATGAGGTTTTCCTGTTTCACTACGTACAAACTAAGGAGGTAGGATGATTTTGGTGCCTTACTGTTGATCAAACCCACAGCTATGTCTTTATAATGGGTTGATGCCTCTAAATGTCGCTGAAAAACTCAGTTTGCTTATTTTTACGTAACGTTGCTTGGTTTTTAAGTATTGGCAAAGATTCTTAGGTTTCATGAACTCTTTCGACAACACTTCATAATACAGCAATTGTTTTCTTTATTATGAAAAATAATGTGTTTAATAATATATTATATTAATATGTGTTTAATATATTATATTAAACACAGTTCAGTTTTCATAAAACAGAAATAGTTCTTCATCCACTCACAAAGTAAACCTTAATTCCAAATATGGAAATTTATCTATTTTTAAACTTTTTTTTATAATGTTTGTTACTTTGATTTTAATAGTATCAGATTTATTCGCCGTTAACAGTACATATATCACAATTAATATTTGCATCATATGTTTCATTTTAACATCTGTTATAAATCACTTTTTCATTATTAAAAAGTGTTTCCAAAAAAATATACAAAAATTGGAGTAAATTCATGTCATACTTTGTCCAACTGTAATTGAGAATTTCTATGAATACGCTGCTGATTCTCGGTTGGTGGAAGAAAATCTCCAATAATCAACCAATCGGTTGAAATGTGAATAACACATCTTAGTCTAAATCTGAATAAATAAAAAATAACGCGAGAGAAATAAAACCATATTGTGATCTCTTCAGTCCTCTTTTATTATTCCACATTCTGCCGCTATCAAACCACTTTCTCCTCAGAAATTTGTAACACTGGGACAACGATATCCTGGGAATTTCTAATTCTTTCCCGGTCATTGAAATGTTCGTAGATTTTATAAAGCTTGATTTATTAAGCATCCATTTTATTGTAACAATTAATAATCTATTATATTTATTAATATGTATAATAATTTATTGTAATTATGCTTTGGACCCTCTGTCCTATCTCTGTTCCCTGCAGATTAAAAAATGCTGCCGTAAAATGTAAAAAATTAAAATATTTTTGAATTTAAACTTTTGGTTATCACCATTTAAGTTACAAATAACTTCTTGATTTAACTGACATTTTCTCTTTACTAACACTTAATTTGGCGTTGACATCAAAATAATCAACATTTAAGGAGTTGAAGTAATATTTTTTAGAGCGTTTCTAAGTCCGTGTTATTATTTAAAATTTATTTACTTTAAATAATTTTGTCTAAGTCTTTTATTTCTATAGATAATAATACAAGAAAAAAAGACAAAATTATGTCTGAAACGGCCGGCTTCGAAACCGGATCCCATGTACTGCTGACCGAGTTGGTTGCAAGGAAGTGCTGGAAAATACTCCCTGGTACCGCTTCAATACCGTCTTCAACCTTGTCTTTACATGGGGGGGGGGGGGAGGTGTGCTGTCTTTTCACTGCCGACCAGTCCAGTTTTGATGCCGCAGGTTGTGGTCGATCGTGCCATTAAACGGTTTTGCGGGTTTCCCTGCCCAGATGGAAGCAGCCACGACTGTAGTCCAACGTGGCTTGTTGCTCCTTCAGCCAGTAGTGTCTTAAGATGATTTCTTCCCGAAGCCGCGGGATTAGCAGAAGTATTGTGGGAATTTTCGTGTCGCCATAGAGAAGCTCAATTTCCACCAGTCCCTTGCTACGTTAGGAAGTAGAATCAAATCGATCTTGATGTATGTATTGGAATGGGCTAGCCACGGTAACAGTTCAGCTCTTCCAAAGCTGAAGTTGGCCACACAATCTATGGCTGCTTTCGTGAGTCGTTCTGCTACTTCGACGGTAATTCTAGGATGTCTGAATGTAGTTGATTGAGAGTCCCGGTTGGGTCCACAGCCGGGACCCCTACTAGTTTCCCTGCTGCGACTTTCTTATTGGGCAGACCCTGTGAAAATGGCGCTCAAGGCAGTAATGATACCACGGAGCCAAGTTGCTTCTACGTCGAGTTGCCTCGTAATTTGTTCTAGCCACGGAAGTATCCGGTTAAAGCTCACCTACTCGATCCAACGAGCTAGATCCAACGACCCAGATCTAACGCAGATTTCGTGAGTACTCTTTAACATTGTAACTTGGATTCGTCTGCTTCAATGATGATGGCCCGATGCAGCAGGTCGTCAATATCATGGATGGCTGCCGCGAAAGTCGAATCTGGGGTCTCAGCTGCTCCAGCAATATTGGTAGGAAGGCAACTTTATTACCGGGAGCTAGTCGGTGAATGAGTTTCCTCTTCTGCAACAGGAAAAGCTCCGCCGATTCTTTTTGCGTTTGTCTGGAAAGTTGATTGAGATTAAATTATAAGAAATTAAAAAAATTCTACTAAAAATGTACAAACAAAAAAGTTACTTATGATTCATTTTTTTGGAGTGATGACATTTTATTATAAAGCTATTATTAAAAGTTTATTATTTAAATTTTTAATAATATTTAAAATTAAAAAAAAATCCTTTTTAATTCAAAAAATTTATATATTTAAACTTTGATCGAGTCAACACAATATTGCTGCCAAAGTAGTTTTTTTTTTGGTATATTGCACTACTAGTATGCCTAGAAAGACCTAAAAAATTTTTTAAAAACTTTTCCCAAAATAAAAAGATAACTTTATTTTTGGAAGGGGAAATTTGGGGAAAAAGATCAAAATTCGCCTTTTAGCACAATTTCCTTTTCAGTTCCCTTTCGCAAATTTCCTTTAGCAAAATTCAAAAATCAATTTATCCAATCAAACGTTATTAAGCTTCAAACACGCAATTTTTTGATTGATTACCATACTTTACTTCTTGCTGCATAGCTCTAGAGTAGTGGTGCACAGCCTTTAAACAGGCTTGAGCCAATTAAAAATTAAAAATTTTTTGGCGAGCCGCATATATATCTGGCTTCTAATATTTCAATTTAAAACGTACATAATGCACGAAAAAATTGCAATATGTTAATGAAAATTCGTAATTTATTAAGAATTCAAATACAAGTTAAATATAAGAAGAACGTATTTTAATGTGAAACCTGACACTGCAGTTCTTCTGCCAGTTTCTTGTACTCTGGTACATACGATGTTATAGCTAAATTCATGAAGTCATTCAGATATTCATTAATTATCTTGGATCTGAACTTTGATTTTAGCAAGTTCATTGTAGTGTACCACCTTCGCAAAGGTAAGTTAATCCAAAGCAGAGTGTGGCCTTTGAAAAATTTCTTTTAAGTGGATATTTTTTCTCATCTACGAGTATTTAAAAATCTGTTTTAATATTCTTGTTTTTAATTGTAGATCTGATTGAAAATCAATTATTTACATTTCTTAATTAGTAACATTTTTATTTATCATATTTGCAATTTGTTGCGATATTTTAGAAATATTAATATCAAAAAATGGATTTAAAATGAATGAATAGATTGGTTGAATTTTACGAAAATAAGAAAATCTAATTTAGAAATTATTTTTAAGCTCAGTGAGAGATTCAGAATATTTATTTGTTTCAATTTTCTTATATTTCTTAACATAGTACTCCAAATTTGTAAAGTGACTAAAGATATATCCTTCAATTGGGCCATCCACAAATTTAATTTTGATTTAAATGCATTGATAGTTCCTATTAATTCAATAATAGTTTTTTCTTTTCCCTGAAGTTCAAGATTGAGTACATTCATTTTACTTGTTATGTCTGTAAGAAAGGCTAAATTAGATAACCCAGCTATGATCGATCCCTAAGTTCTCTACATAATTTTCGTTTCTAGATTCTACAAACTTTTTTATCACTAGAAGAAGCTGTAAAAATTGTTGCAGAACTTTTCCTTACTAAGCCATCTAATTTTAGAATGTAACAATAAATTTCCGAACTCAGCATCGAATTTATCGGTCAGTTTTTTGAATAATCTGCTCTGAAGTGGTCTGGGACGAATAGAATCGACAATTTTCATGACGTGTTCATAATGTAGCACTTTTGTACATGTATGATGTAGTGGTAGTGAGTGAATAAAATTTGGAAACTCAGCATCGTTCTTGAAAAACGTGATGAGCCAACAGCAGAACCAACCATGGTAGGTGCGCCGTCTATTGTTATGGACAGAAGTTTTTGAAGCGAAAGATTAATTTCTGTAATATGGTTTTTAAAAAATATGGTATATGTCCTCCTCTCGTGTTGCCTTTTAATGGCAAAACTGATGCCAGATCTTCCTTTGGTGAATAACCGTTAAAAACTACCCATATAAAAATATTTATTTGAGCTACATTGCAGATATCTGTTGATTCATCACACTGTGAACTTAGAAAAACACATTTTTGTAAATCATTTTTTAATTGTGCTCTGATATTCTCAGACATTACTTCTATACTACGAGTGACTGAATAATTGAACTTCTTGGATAGCTAACATAATTTCATTCTTAATTTAATTTTTTGAAATAATATCTCTGATGCAGCAAGCATTGATTCTTTAATTATGTTGTCACCCACAAAAGGTTTTTAGTGTAGTGCAAGTATATGTAGAATCTTAAGTGATGCAATCGTAGCAGCTTTCGTTTTATTCACGGACCTGGTGCCAAACAAAGAATGTTTGGCACCTAATGCGGTTTTCATTTCTTTCAATTTAAATTTTCTTAAATTGCTGTTAGGAGGATATTCAGTATCATATTTTTTATGAACTATTGTGAAATATCGTTCTGTTACACTTTTTCCCAATAGTAATGTTGAACCACAAAACAATCAAATAAATTTTTTCTTAAAATAAAAAAAATATTTCTTTCCAATTCTTCATGAAAATTATAGTTGTATACACGTTTTTTCTTTTTCTCTAGTTTCTGTGCCGACATGATTAGGGTAACTACAAAATAATTGCTTATCTGTAATAATGACTAATGTTGTGATAAATAAAAACAAATATTTTTATACCTGGATGAAACCACTTTTTACTTCATGCACAACTTCTGATAAATAAAAGTCCTGCATATACATGTATTACAAAATAACTCAACGAAACTATCTTGCTGCCCTCTCGGTAGCTACTGGTCAGCGTCAGTGCACAGCCACTACAATCTGGTATAAACCGGCGCATCCCGAAGAGCGCTTCGGGTAATGCCGTTTCCGAACGAAAATATTCCTGGTCCGTGGTGTAATAATTTAATAAAAACGAAAAACAATTATTCGACCAAATTAATACCTAAAATTAATGTCTTTTTTCTTTCTATACAATAAAATTAAAGAAATGTCTGAGCTACTGTGGGCATTAATCGCGGTATTGTATTTTATAGTGTAAATAATTTTAGACATTTCATGTCCGAATTGATAAAATGAGCTACATCAAAAGTTGCCGAGAGCTGCGGGTTGGGCACCCGTGCTCTAGAGGCTGGCATCCTCTAGAAATGACATATACTAGATAGTAAATAAAAAACAAGAAATAATAAGAAAGAAATAGTAAGAAAGAAATAATTTTCAGACATACACCCAATAAGTCGACCAAATTGTCACCTAACAAGGGGAACGTAACCTCATTCCAATCCGCGAAGGAACCGGGGACAAATCCCTCACTCCCACCCGGTCCAATCATGGAGTATCGCGCGGCATTACCAAGTCACAATAAGGAACCGCCGCCACTGGCTGGACGAAGCCATGCCCCCGGTTGCACAGGCCAACATACCCCGTTTGCCGGAGACCATCCTGAAACCGTAGTGGAAGACACCCTCCGTTCAAAGCCCTTATGGGCTTTACCGGAGGTCATCTTAGAAACCTTGGCTTTTGACAACTATAATCCACCTCGGCCAGGATGCCACCGATGCGAATGCCACGAGTAGAATTCTCATCGGTGTTCTACTAATTAATGAACTCATTAATGAACAAAACACATCTCACCGAGTCTTAAGGAAGACTGAAAATACCTAACTAAAAAAGGAATTGAACTACCTATTCGTAGAAGGTAAAGTGAGTTCAACACATAACACGAAATATAAAAATATTACATGGAACAAGAACAACGCAGTAACATTGAAACAAAACAAAACAAGGACAAGAACAACAAAAACATAGTTTATAAAAAAAAAAATCAACAAAAATAGAATAAAGGAGAAATCCAAGCAGAGCTGTATATCCCCTCAGCAATCCTTTCCTTTGCTAAATACACATCAAAACTCTCCACTATTGCTCATTCGTCCTAGCTCCTCCAGTTTACACGAAGATCCAACGCCGACCCGATAAGATCAAGCCGACAGATTGTCTCCGTACGCATTAACTTGTATTTCGAGCACTCATAAAGAACATAGTAGGTGTCGTCCAATTGTCCACACTGAGGACACATCCAGAATCTAACAGGCCGAATTTCTGCAGTATATCCCTAAAAGCAGCATGGCCGAAAAGAAATTGCGTCATATATTTATTAGGGTGCACCCAAGAGGCGTCCCGCAAACCAACAATATTTGGAGAGAGATCATGCTTATAACGCCCACCATCTGTCTCATCCCATCTGGACTGCCACAAGGCATTGCCATGTTGTTCAATTTCTCGAACTTTATCCGAAATCAACTCACTGGACTTCATAGCAACATACCGCTGCTGCTTCTCATACGCAGTCAAGTCTATCGGTTTCACCCCTGTAATCACCAAGACTGTCCCCCGTGAAATAGTACGGTAACCACCCGTTACCGTTAACAATATTAGGCGTTGAGCCCTTAATAATAAGTCCCGACAACTTTTATATTTTAGCCTATCCGCTCAAAGAGGCGCCACGTATAACGTAATAGACTCGCACACGCCTTTATACAGAATCCTCATGGTCTTAAAGTTAAGATCCCAATCAGAATTGACCACACGTCGAATACCGAAGACTTTTTTCTGTCTGTATATTTTGGTTTTAAGCCACGAAAAGCCCTTTTATTACCAGTGTCTTTCACCAGAAGTTATTTCTTCTTACGCCAGTCTCGAAAGCAGCTTTCATCTACCTCAAATCTTTTTTCTGCCGCCCGATTTCCAATTTTTTCAGCCTCTTCTATAACGCGGAGTTTTTAATTTACTGTAAAAGATCGTAGATGCTGTCCTTTTGTACTCATTTTAATGCCATAAATCACCGTATTAAACTTTACAAGATAAACTAAGCAGATAAAATACACATAACCGCCGTCTACATATATAATCAGTACAACGACTATGGCGAATAGACAAGACGACGATGGGTAACTGATACTGTAACTGTAGTGTCATTAGAACCCGATGCAGCCTATACAGAATGAATCAGTTTTGTAAAAATACCGTAACTTCGTTCCTGTCGATAATATGAACAGGATGTTAATAATTAAGGATGTTTTCTGTGTAAGCGGCATTGATAAACGAAAGCCTAATGTAACTATATTTATGTGATTGAATTTACGTACTTCTAAGAAAACGTTTACTTTACATAAATTTCCTGGCTAAAGGCTATGTTTCAAGTAAGTCCCGCACCCTTATTTTTTCTCTCTAATTCCGAGAAAAAAGTGAGGGGGTACTCGAAAAAATATGGAATTTTTTTTTAATAATCCAGTAAGGCTATCATCACAAGAGTAAATTAAGATCTGTAAAAGTAAAAATCTTTAATCCTTAATGGAAGAAAAAAAAGTAAAATAAAGATATAAAAATGCGTAATCATAATCTTCAGTCAAAAAGATAGCCAAGTAGCATTCCATTTTGATTTTTGAGATAGGAACAGATTCTGCATTGGGCAATCTCATTTTTAGTTCTCTTTTAAATCTTTGTAATATAAAATATTTATTCACTTTAGCTGAAATTTATTAATATATAATTATCATGAAGTGTATGCAAAATACTTTTGGTTCCACAAAAGAGTTTTTAATAATATATATATTATTTAATAATAATTTAGTTTTTGTTCTTTTAATTTGTATAATCATGATAGATCTTATAATGATCTTATCGTTAGAGGAAGTTATTATTAAGTCAAAAGTGTAAATTGAGAAAAATCTGTCTTCCATAAAATAAATTAAAACAACATATTTGAGTAGGGACTCTCTGTAAGAATCAGCTGACCAATCGGAGTAGGGGTTTTCTATTCTTACTGTTTGAAAATTGTTTCATTCTCAAAACCCATTTTCAATATAATAATTTTTCTTATGTAATGTCGTTTTTCTTCTGTTATCTTAAACATTTTGGTCAATAAAACGTTATTCCATCTTGTTTTTTTATACTCTATTTATACTTTGTATTTCACTTCAAATTTTATTTATACAATTTTTTCTTAAATGAAAAAGCAATTTTATCAAAAATTTTATAAAGATTTCCCTGATTCAAATTTTGGCAGAACTTGAAAAAATTTCATTGGGTTTTTTACGATTTTAGTTTAAAATAAAAAAGTTCACTAACAGAAATAAAAAAAAACCGATTCTTCACAAGAGCGCTGGTGCCGCAACAAAATTTTATTATTTCCCAAAAAAGTAGTTTTTAATTTCGGATGTGAGGTAGTACTACATAATTTTACATAAAGGCAGTTATTAAAATTTTTTAACTACGTTTAAAGAAACAAACACAAATGAAAAAAAAATGGTTTAAAACACTCTGAATCTTGAATTATGTCTGCAAACTTAACACAAAAAAAATTCTTATGGATACAAAAGACATATTTTTATTGTATTAGAAACTACTAGGTAGAGTAACTACTGCCCCGGTGTCTTAATACCTGTTAAATTAAAGGTTCTGAAAATTTCCGGAAAGAGTTAGTGTTTTTCAAGAGATACGTTAGTATCACTCAAAAGATAGTTCGTTGTAGGTCTATATGCAAAAAGCATATATATATATATATATATATATATATATATATATACAGAATGTCCCATATAAAACGCAACCCATCAATAACTCGTCCATGAAATTTCAAAAGTCAAGCTTACTCCCTTACTCGTTACTGAAATGGACTCGTCCAACATCTGAACATCACGGCGTCGCAGTAGAACACTACCGATAGTAACAACAATGCAATCATAACGTTCAGTGTATTGCTAGAGACAAGATGGTGTTTTCTCTAGATGAACGTGTTTTCATTGTCGAGTCGTACTTCAGTACGAAATCAGCGGTTGCAGTGCAAGATTTGTTTCGCCATAAGTAACCAGATAAACCAGCTCCTAACAAAACATCAGTATTAAGGTTAGTCTCAAAATTTAGAGAGACCGGTTCTGTTAATAACAAGGAACACAAAAGATCTGCGTCAGTGTTGAATACAGATACAGTCGCTGAAATCAAAGACCGATTACTCGCCTCGCCAAATAAATCGATCAGACGTTTGTCTGCTGAAATTAATTTGTCTAAATCAACTGTTCATCGGGCGACCAAACGATTACAATTACGACCTTATCGCATTCAAACAGTTCATCAACTTCTTGAGCCCGACAAAGAAAAACGGCTACAATATTGTCAACGGTTCCGTCGATTTCTGCGTGAGGGAATTAATGTTATGGATTCGTTATTTTTCACAGATGAAGCACGGTTTCATTTGGATGGCTACGTAAACAGCCAAAACAGTAGAATCTGGAGTGCTGAAAATCCCCGCGGAAGAAAATAATTGGTCCTATATTTTTCGAGTACACCATTAATGCAGAACGATATCAGGATATTTTATTTCAGTTCATCGCACTCTTGGAAGAGGAAGACAGACACTGCTGGCTACAACATGACGGTGTGACATCGCACTACGCAGGTAGTTCGTTGAGGAATTCTTTGGTAATCGTATTATCGGTCGGGGCTTGTGGCCACCAAGATCTCCAGATTTGACTGCGGCGGATGTTTTTACGGGGTTACCTCAAAGATAAAGCCTACAGCAACAAACCACGAACACTTGAACGATTGAAAGTCAATATTGAACAAGCTGTATTAAATATCCAGCCACAAACTTTGAAAAATGTTGCAAGTAACGCTGTAAAAAGAATTGAAGCTTGTATTCAAGAAGATGGCGGCCACTTCCAACATTTACTCTAAATGTAAGGTAATGAATGGTAATAATAAAAATTACATTTACATTTACATTTACACATGCCTTTTTATTATTTCAATACCTACCAATATAAGGTTGGGTTGCGTTTTATATGGGACACTCTGTATATGTGTATTGATATCATTAGACTACATGTTTTTAACAATTTATTTAGTTTTATTTAATTATTTTCAATTTTGTTACAGATTATTTCGAGAATACGTTTTTGCACAACTCGGTGTTCGCAAAAAATGTTTAATTTACTTTTATAAATTTGATGATTTAGTAATAAAAAAAACGATAATGGATAGGCCTTTATTTCCCTGTGAAGATTTTTTTTAAATAGATAGTTATAAAAATATTCTTTATAAAAATCTCCCAATTTTCTGACATCCTGTCAAGTGCAAAATGTTTGAAAAATATTATGTTTTATCGTATCGCTGTCGGTAAAATGTCAAACAGCTATCGGCTATTTATTTAATTAGTTTATATTTTTTATTTTAATTTAATTTTCTTTCTACAAATACAAATAAATTGATTAATTAAAAATAAAAATAATAAATGGAATTTTTGGTTCGAAAAACTTAGGTATCCTAAAAAAAAATAATAATTTGATTTTAGATATTATTGGATTAATTCTTTGGTAAAATATGCATCCTACCTATATAAAAGGCAATTTACAGTATTTTACTGCATAAGCAGCCAGGTATTTTCTTTCTGAATTTAACGAAAAACTAACATATCGGTCATTGGATTTAAGTTAATTTTTTCCTTTAAAGCAGCAATTCTTAACCTTTTTAGCATCACCACCCCCAAATGTAAAAAAATATATAACAAATAATTCGCGACCCCCAACGACAACCCAAAACAACCTAGTTAAAACTATTAAGTTTGTTGATAGCAACGGGTATGAACATGCAGGTATGAAGTGTAAAAACATGAGCAATTTACAGGTTCCAAGTTGATGTGTTCGTGCTCCTTGTAATTTGGTCGCTTGCATAATATTCGCTGTGAGAGCGTCATGTTTGAACATGCATATGATACGTTTGAACTTGTGTGCTCTCAGCAGTATGAAACAGACGTGAAAGAATTGCAGAACGTCATTTTAGTTAATTGCCTTCATTGTCTTTCTTTAAGCTTTTAAAAGCTTAGTTTTACTGAAAATAATAATAATTGAGATATGGATTTTTTAATGTACAGTCAAACACTGCAATTGTTTCTTTTTCAATTAAATTCTTACTCAAAATGAATTAAATTGTGAAAAAACGAACTGAGCCATATACATTCATCCAGCATATCGATCGGTAAAGAGAAAAAATTTTTCAATTACAGTCATTTAAATTATGGTTTTACTTCGTTTGACGGAAAGCAGGATGCATGCTTGTTTTCTAGTAAAGCATGAAGCAAGAAGCCGTTAAACCGTGAAAGTATGAAGCCATCAAAATTAATTTGACACTTGGAAATTAAACATCCAGATCACAAAAGCAAACCATTGGAATTTTTAGAAAGAAACTTACATACTTTGAGAAATCAACACGCTTCTATTTGTAAATCAAACCGTACTGATAAAAGTACACTTGAAGGATCTTATCTCTTGGCATTAAGAGAAGCGAAGATGTCCAATCCCTATACAATCACATAAAACCTCATATTACCTGTTGAAATAGATATGATCAGTGTTTTAATAGGCGAGGAAGAAGCAAAAAAAAAAGAACTTTCTAGCGACACAGTATCAAGGCAAATCGATGACACGGCTGCTGATGTTCACGATGAGATAATTCAACAAGTGTGTTCAAGTGAATTTTTTAGTATTCAATCTGATGAATCAACAGATGTGGCAAACATTTTTCAGTTTTTATGTTTTATGAGATATGAATACGTTAGGAATAGATCAATCAACCCACCGGGTTGGTCTAGTGGTGAACGCGTCTTCCCAAATCAGCTGATTTGGAAGCCGAGAGTTACAGCGTTCAAGTCCTAGTAAAGCCAGTTATTTTTACACGGATTTGTATACTAGATCGTGGATACCGGTGTTCTTTGGTGGTTGGGTTTTTCAATTAACCACACATCTCAGGATTGGTCGAACTGAGAATGTACAAGACTACACTTCATTTACAATCATACATATCATCCTCATTCATCCTCTGAAGTATTATCTAAACGGTAGTTACCGGAGGCTAAACAGGAAAAAAGAGAGGGGAATAGATCAATCAAAGAAAATATATTGTTTTGCAAATCAATACCTGGTCATGCAACAGGACAACGTATTTTTGATGTTTTTTTGAAGATACTAAAAAATATAACATACTTTGGAAAAACGTACTGCAGTATGTAGTGATGATGCAAAGGCAATAACAGGAAAGAACAGTGGATTTCTAAAAAAAAATTAAAAGATCGTCTTATACCAATGGAATGGAATGCAAAGTTGGCAGGAGTCTATTACTCCCTACTTTATCGCAGAGCCTGGACAGAGTCCCTTGCTGCTGGATCTTTCTAATCGGGCTTGTTTTTTAAAAGGGTCACTTTTAGTCTCGGTTCTTATTTTTCAATTTTTGTATATTATTATTATAGTGAATTTAAGACGGATTTAATTGCATTCCAATTCCGTTGTTATACCAGCGTTACCGAACCCATTTTATGGGCCGACCGCGGAAGGCTAGGCTTATAAAGCCTGTCCTCCCGACGTAATTCCCCTTCAGACCGTCCACTGAAGTCCTTTCGGTGCTAACTCTTTAATAGGCTAGCAGGAATACGCCACAACGGGGCACTATCTGTGAGGAGGGAGCAATGCGTCCCCTTTTCCGGAGGAGTCGCAATTGCTGGGTTATTTGGTCTGATTGTAAGTTTGAATTAGGAGAGGTTGTTAAGAAGCTCTTCATCCGCTTCTGGTATGGCTGCCCTTCAGGACGCATCTCTGCTGGGCTCTGTTCCGGACTCCAGTCCGTGATGTTGAGACGAGTGGCTGGTCTTCCTTCTTCTTCATCTTCTCCCTCTTCTTCTCCCGAAGACCTCTTCTTTCTTCTTTGGCCTGCACTTTCCAAGAATTGGTAGTAACCGAAGTTACATACCGTTAACCTTGTAATTCCCGAAGCCCCGAAGGGCTGAACGGGGGAAAGTGCAGGTTTCTTCGCTCTTCTGTGCTGTCAGTGGCTGCTGGGCAGGTCGCTGCTGGGCAGGTGGCTGCTGGGCAGGTGGCTGCTGGGCAGGTGGCTGCTGGGCCGGTGGCTGCTGGGCAGGTGGCTGCTGGGCTTGCGACTGCTGGGCTGATGGCTGCTGGGCTCGTTCCCTCTTTCTTCTTTCTTGAAAGGAAAGGAAGGTAATAGGGAACTTACAAATGCTGATACCTATTCGCGATCGCGGTTTTGGGGCGGCGATTTTTGTGGAAGAAGTAAACAGTAATTATTCACTCCACGTAATTATTAACCTTCAGACACACGTGTGTCTGAGAAGGGGTTGGGGGGACCGCGAGGCCGCAGTGAAGAAACCATTTGTTTAGTGGTGGCTGTTGGTATCTGCAACAGAAGAAACAGAACACACACACGGAAAAAAAAAAAAAAAAAAAAAAAAAAAAAAAAAAAAAAAAAAAAAAAAAAAAAAAAAAAAAATTCTTAATTATAACTTTTCTTTCGGCTGGCAGGATGAGACGGCACGTCGAGTCGTTCCACATCCACGTTTCTCCCGTTTCTGAAACAAGAGAAACAGAACAAAACACGCAAAAAAAAAAAAAAAAAAAAAAAAAAAAAAAAAAAAAAAAAAAAAAAAAAAAAAAAAAAAAAAAATTAAATTTAGACCGCGTTTTTGTTGTATGCGCGACTTACCGTATTTGAAGTCTTCAAATTATATAACTCGCGAAAAACTATTCACTCGCGACCCCGGAAACGCGTCTGACGCACTATTCCGTTTATGGCTCATGCGATATAGAGGCCCCTAAGCCTGGTTTGTCGATTTTCGGCTACCGCACCGCACCATCACGGTGGTTCGTCCAGTACGGCGTGAGGCCGCTTCCTTACACCTGTCGGAGTTGGGTCCTCTCTGCAGATGTCCCGAAGATGACTGTGTTCGGACACAGCCGCTGTCTTATACCAAAGGCGGAACGGACGCACTGCTTCCTTCACAGGCATGCTCTTGGCACAAAAAATATGCCGGATAATATCAAACAAATTGTTTGTAAAGCTGTAAAAATGGTTAATTTTATTAAAAGCCGACCGTTACAGAATAGGCTGTTTGCTAATCTATGCGATAAAATTTTTTAAAAATAATCTTTTTTTTTCCATACAGAAGTCAGATTGTTATCACGGAAAAAGTGGTAATCCGATTACTGGAATTGCGAGATCAATCAATAATATTTTTCTAGAATAAATAAAGGTCATTCTCAATGTTTTTACAGAATAATGAGTATATGTTGCTGTTGGTTAACTTAGCTGATCTATTTTTGCATTTAACAACTCGATTGTGAATTTACAAGGATGTGATAGAAATATTTGTCTGACAAAGTCCATGCTTTCATTAAGAAACTTGGTGTCTACAATAGTCGCCTTCAAAGCAAACATTTTGATGTATTTTCAGTCACTTCCAATTATATTGAGAAAAATTTGGATGACAAGACATTATTATTCATCACAGTTTTGATAGCCTAAAGATGCATTTGTGTGAGCTAAAATTTCAGTTGGTGGAGTATTTCCCGGAAGATAAAAATAATTTTTCGAAGAAATGGGTACTGAATCCGTTTAGTGAAAACGTTGTTGCAGCTGCCAAGTTACCGGTTGAGATTCACTACTAGCTCATCGAAATGTCTGCTGATAAAACATTACAACTACAATTCAAATCTGAAGATCTAGATACGTTTTGGCTGACTTAACGAAGTGAAAATGTAAATTTAATCGCAGAATCATTGAAAATATTAATCCCTTTCGCCACGTCTTATGTCCGTGGTTTTTCATCTACGGTTGCGCCAAAAAATAAATTTAGGAGTCGTCTTTTATCACTTGAAAACGATTTGCTTTTGTGTGTTCTAACTTAGATACACGCATAGGGAAACTTTTAAATGAAAAACAAACGCAGCTATCAGTTTATTTTCTTCTCATTTGTACTTATAAATGCAAGTAAAAGGTTTATAGAAAATGAGTTTTTCTCATAAAATTATTTTATTATTGTTCGGGTGTAAAGCTGTAGGCTAATTTTGCGATGCCCTTATATATTACCTACCCCCAGGCTGAGAAACGTTTCTTTAGTGAATGATAAGGCGCAATCTGTAATATACGAGGTGATTGGGATCGATACTGCGATACTACAGCAATTAATATTTCTATTAGTTTTTATAACAAATTTGCGTAGCTACAGTAATTAATACAATCTACCTTTCGCTACCAGCTCCTTTAGTATTCATAGATTAACAAAATTAATTTTTATGTCTGGTATTTCAGAGATTTGTAATATAGTCTGTAATTTTGACATGTTTATTACTACTGCTATTTGTTTATTTATTTTGTTACTTGATTATTATAATTGAGTATTATACGGTTGAATCTTGATAATTAGATAGAGAAAAATAAGGAGAATATATGATTTAGATATATTCAAACTTAATAACGTGAATATCATGTAAAAATTAAAATTTTTTACATTTATCTGAAATGTTTCAAAATATTAATTATTCACTCCTTTTAGATAAAGACAGAATAAAAGCATTGTGTTACGTTAGTTGATGTAGACAAGTTGATATGACAAGTCTACTCACAATAACATCAGGATATTATTTTAATTTATTTGTTTTAGAGAACGGATAAGAGAAAGAAAACGAAATCTAAAAACCTATCGTTAGTGAAATTTTCACGCTATAATTAAACACGCATTTGTGTTACATAATAAGCAACGCGAAGTTTATAATTTTTATTATTTATTTCAATGAGTTTGTATACTTATTTATTCGGATATCTATTATATCAGGTTGTCTAAAAAGTGTTGAGCTTTGGAGTCCAAAATCAAGAATACATTTATTGTTATTGTGATATAACATATGCACCATTTTTTGATGACTTGCCATTTTTCTGGCAACACCATAATTCCGTCACTATAGAACTTCTACGGTTTCTGGTCAAAAGGTTGTGGCAAGTGGTTTTCATAGGCCTATTTTGAAACTCACTTAACTCCATGATAGGTACATTTAAACCTCCCAGTCAATTTTTCTCAAATTCGGTTGGGTAGTTAAAACGTATGCCGTCTGACGTTAGCGTGGTGTACGACCCCCTTTCTGTTGACCAGTTCAGGCCGTTTTTTTTTAATTGCTAGGTTCATTCGCGCTAATTTTCGACAGTACAGTTCTGACTTTATCGTTCTGCGCGGTGGCAGCAGCTCGTAATGCACGATTCCCTTAAAATTCCACCAACACACAGCATACATAGCCTTCCTGGGCGTCAGTGTAGGTTTTGCCACAGACTGTGGAGCTTCTCCTCGCTTCGATCTCGCTCTTTTTCGCACATAGTTGTCATAGCTTATCCGCTTTTCATCACTCGTGATTAACCGCTTCAGAAGTGGCTCGATTTCTTTACGTTTCATTAGAAATTCGCAGATCGAGTAAATTTTTCTGTGTCAGATCATACGGCACCCAAACGTCGAACTTCTTTTTGAAGCCAGCTTTCTTCAAACGGTTTAACACTGTTTTGTAATGGGCGTTTAGGTCATTGGCGTTGTAATGACAGCTTAAATGCCGGTCTTCCTCGACTTTAGCCAGAATATTTTAACGCTATTTCGTAGACGAAAGGAGCAATACTTTTTAGACTACCTTTTATTATAATTCCATAGAACTGTTAGCTGACATGTGACGGTCCTATATATTTTTAAAATTTCCTTACAAATCTCTATGAAGAAATAAAATTAACAAAAATTTCTATAAAAAATAATAATTTTGTAAAAAAAAAAAAAAAAAAATAAAACGGCTGAAGGAATAACCTTTAAGTCCACGAGCTTCGAAATTTAAACACGGATTAAAAAAGACATGGTAGAATGAGAAAACGCAAAACTTAACAAATTTTTGAAAAAAATTAATGCTTTATAGTGAGTTCAAAAATATTGTAACAAGACCGGTACAACTATCTGAGTAACGGATTCCTACCAATTAAGAAGAAGTAGTAGAAAATATATTAAAGGAGGTATCCAGAAAGGGGCTAAAAGAAACCTTTTTAGTAAAGATAACAGGTTTGTTTAACAATCGTCTTTTTTTTTGCAATCCTGCCCACTGACACACCTAACAGATGTTGTTCCGTGAGAAGTTACCGGACCAGGATAGGAATTTCATAGGAATGTGTAAGGACGAACGATAATTCTCATGCTTCAAGTTGGGTTCTGTCCGGCAGGTAAAGAGAATAGAAGGATAAATACCCCGGGGAAGACCAGTTGACAATCAGTATAAGAAAGACGTTATGATGTCAGTCTGCGAGATGAAGTTCTGTGAGATGTGAGTCTGCGAAAGAGTGTTACGATAGAAGAGTTATTATGCGAGTTTGAAGCGGGTCTTCTGAAAGGAGGTTAGTAAAGGATCGAATTTCTAGTGCAGGTTCGACGCAATTAACCCACCGGGATGGTCTAGTGGTTGGTTTGGGAAGACGCGTTCTTCCCAAATCAGCTGATTTGGGAGTCGAGAGTTACAGCGTTCAAGTCCTAGTAAAGCCAGTTATTTTTACACGGATTTGAATACTAGATCGTGGATACCGGTGTTCTTTGGTGGTTGGGTTTCAATTAACCACACATCTCAGGAATTGTCGAACTGAGAATGTACAAGACTACACTTCATTTACACTCATACATATCATCCTCATTCATCCTCTGAAGAATTATCTAAACGGTAGTTACCGGAGGCTAAACAGGAAAAAAAAGGAAAGGTTTGACGCAATTAAGGTGACGTCACGAGTAATTCCAGTATATGAAAACAGAAGTGGTTCGGTAAGTTCCTGTTAGACTATAAGCAAAAGAGATAATGTACTAAATCTCATTCATAAATTGTTAGGGTAGTTTTATTTGTGAACAGCAAATGTATTTGCAGTAAAAGAACTTTATATTTGTCTTATCTATTGTAATATTTTTGTTATTACATGACTAATTGTTAAAAGTGTTAAGACTAGCGGCCATGCTAATGTCTTTTGTCAACGGGACTGAATTCTGCTTTTCAATATTTAACTACCTATGAATAATCATGATGATTACTTTAAATACTGTTTTGTATATAATCATTGTCTGTTATTATTATTATTGACGTGGTTGTGACTACTATTATTATGTGTTAATTATTGACATTTTGTATTTAATATTTATTTATTGTCAATTGAAAATTACGTATACAATTTTATTCAACATATTTATTCTTGACGCAGGTCTTATTAAATTGTTTTCATTGTCATTATTGCTATTATTCTGATTATTATTGTGTGTTTTTTATTATAGTCATTTATTATTATTATTATTATTATTGTGATTACTATTGTCATAATTATTATTAGTGATTTGTCTTGTTCTACTTAAGTTCTTAAAATAATAAATTGTAATTACATAAATATTCTTAAATTGACAATCATCTCTCAATATCCTGATCGAGCCGCAAACACGAAGCAATATTATTATTCAGTTTATTTGTACAATTTCAATTTTAATAGCTGAAAAAAAAATTGAATGAGTAGAAAGAAATAAAATATTGCAGGAAATGCTTTTGTTACCCTTTTCTTTTATAAAGATATCAGCCTATGTTCTACTAAAGAAAAAAATTGAACAAGTTTGCATGCGGTTGTTTTTTTTTTTTTTAAGGGAGGTTGGTTAGGTTGGGGGATAAAAATTAAATAAACCGTAGAAGCGATCTTTGTGAACGTATAGTTCATTGCATGGGATGTCAGATAGGGGAGAGAGAATCCCTTGTTACGGGATATTTCATTTTGTATTGTGTTCTTAGTTGGAAGCTTAACGATTGTAGGACGCTCTTGGAGTTATACTACACTGTGCAGAATTTCTCATACAGGCAATCTTTAGTGTTGTGTATGGTTCTATAAATTTTATTAACCGAATCTGAGATTCTCAACCTAACCTAATCTACATTTATTTTACTCGTAATCTAAATATTTTAATGTTTACGGTAAGATAAAAAATTTCATCGGATCACAAATTAATGTGATAAACAAAATTATCGAGTTAAGGAAATATAACGAGCCAAAAAATGAAATTTTATCTGCTATACAGATTTGCATAAAATCATTCCCAAGTTTTATTACGTTTTTAATAACAATTGTATTAAATAGATCCATAAATCATGATTTTGGAAAACCTTGTGACTCGTGTGCCATATAATGTATTTGCACTCACACCTTTAAAATTATTTTAAAGATTTTCATGAAAAAATAATTATAAATTTGATTACCTACCTTCCGTTAGGTCATTTTTAGCAAAATAGTAAAAGGTTTAATTTTCAGTTTTATGTTCTCAAAATTTTAAGAGAAACTATAAGTTTCAAGATATATTACTTGAGACATTAATGAAATAATGTTTAATTATAAACCGGTTAATTCAAAACAGGTTTTTAAAAATAAAAATGAATTTTGTCTCTATAATTATTCTTTCAATTATGTGCTATGTTAAATATCAGTTCTTTTAAATTTACACCCGAGCTGTTACAAATATTAATGTTATATAAAGTTATTAATATTCTAATCGATAGTCCGCGTATTTTGGAAAGATTAGTATTCTATGCGCTTAGGTAAACTAGAGGTAGATGTTTTTCGTGTTTTTATTCCTAAATCCTGTACCTTACAGTGTACCAATCCCTCTTTAAATTTTGTCCTGTTCAATATTGCAAGCTTAGTTGACAGGAATTTGTCTAATAATAGTATTGTGTAAGTACAATATGGGTATTCAGAAGCATTTATGTAGCTGGTTGGTTTTTCCTTAAGTGCACAATCCTGTCTTTTTATCGTATTTTTTATATTTTAATTTTTTTTTAAATTCATTTTGTTTTTTTTAATCTATTTATTTTATATATTATTTTTTCTGTAAGTTCTTTATAGAGAACTATTGTATTCATTTAATATTAAGAAGCTATGTCAAGGTTGATGTGATGCCTATTACCTTCATCTGTAATTATTTCTAAATAAATTAATAATTAATTATATTATAAAACATTATATAAAAAGGTTATTATAACGCTGAAGCTACAAATAAGATAATAAATTAAGGAACTTTTAATCATTTAAGGGCTAAACAAGATAATGGATAAAGATCAACGGTAATTTTAGAGTTATACTAAAAGAAAAGAACTTCCAAAATATATCATAAATTATCAATCCAGACTAATTATTTTCATCATTCAAGAAATCACGCTTAGATATTAATCAGATTTAATAAAAAAAATGTATGATTAGTTTGTTATGAGTAGTAAAAAAAAAGCAAATGTGTTTGGGTGTTTGAACACGTTAAAATATAATTTTTTAAAACATTTAGAAAAAAAATAAAGCTGCATTTTTCATACACATCTCGTGATATTTTTAAAAGGACTTCATTTTTTATATCTCCGTATATGAAGTCATTTCCTTCACAGCAAGTTATTACTTCCAGGTTATATTATGGAAATGAAATATTTATGTTTTATTTCACTACATATAAAAGAGAAGGTTGAATCTGTTATGGCATTTCTTTTTGTGCATCTCTTTTAAGTTGTATACAAAAAGAATACATTACATGTCGGTTCTTAGAAAGGATTTTTTTTTAACAGTTTATATTATCTAAAATATACGTCTATACGTAAATAGATGTATCTATACGTCTAAAATATTGAAAAATATTTTTTGAGATCTCCAATAATTTAAAAATTTTATTTTAGTGGTAATTTTTTTAAGAGTCAAATTTCAGAGTAAAATATATAACGACAATTATGAGGGTTGGTTTGAGCCAATTTATAAATTAAAATTATATTCTAAGGGAAAACGGGTTAAAAACTGGATAAGAGATACATTTTTTATTTATTGTTGGTTTTTTCGAGTAAATATTTAGTGAAAATGAAAAATATGGCGAATTTTTTTATGGTTTTCTTAGCTTAATAAAATCATTTTGTCGTGTAAAATGAATGGGCTAAATTTTATTTTTTAAATTGAAAAGAATCTGATGTAGAGAACACACGACTTTCTTGTACGCCTATGAAATTACATTAACATATTTTTTTTTTTTATAGAAAGTACATAAAATTTTATTTCATTAAAAACTTCTGATATTTTTAAAAACTTTTTTATTATTGAATTATTATTTATCGTAAAAGTTTTTTACAAAGAACGGTTAATAATTATTAATAAATCAATATATTTAAATTTAAAAAAAAAAAATTAAAAAAGAGGACATTGAGTCTGATTCTAATCGATGTGCCTTCCCCTAAGATCCAAATATTTCATTAATTAAACCTTTTTTTATCTGTAACTCTGGAACAAATGAAAAGAAGTACCACTTATGATATATCTTGAAAACCTCTCAATGAGAGCTTATTATTGTTAAGAAAAAGTCCAAAATCCACTTTTTTTTGGACACTTTTGGTTCAATCGATTGCAGTCAAAAGAGGAGGTGCACAACTAGATGTTATAACAGTCCTAAATTCAACATTCTACAGCTAATCGTTTTTGAGTTATACGAGATAGATACGTACGTACAGACGTCACGCTGAAACTAGTCAAAATGGATCCAGGATGGTCAAAATGGATATTTCCGTTGAAATCTGGAAACAGAAATTTTTCGCGATCACAATACTTCTTTTACTTCGTACAAGGAAGTAAAAGTTGTTTTGCGAATAATTATTTCACTAATAATATAGTCTTAATTGTATGAATAGATTAAAATGAAAATTACAATTTTAAAAAGATAATTTCATATTCTATCTTTATGCATTTATGCACGTAATATTATTGTAACCGTTGTATAATCGTAAAATATTTTTCTGTAACAAATAGGACTTGTGTGTTCAACCCGGAAAAGTGATGTACTCTTGAGGAAAAGAAAGCACTGCACTACTTTCCTTCCTTAAAATTGCTATTTTTTTCCTGCGACCACGATTATAATAAACGTCTGAAACGGATGGATGATTTCTGAATAACTTTATAGAACTTCCTGCTCACTTTAGTTTGCTGAAAGAGGAATATAGAATAAATAAAAACAATCTCTTATGTACTATCATGAAGAAATATTAATCGTAAACTAAGGATTTGTTTACTTTAAAACAGTTTCTAGCCTATAACGTTTCCCGGTAGTTTTTACGAGAGGTGATCTTTTTCGGTTGAGTGCTCATTTATAAATTAAAATAACTTTCTGTTATATTTTATCTGTTCATTCTAATCTTATCAATTACTAATGCAATTTACATCATCATTTTAAGAATATTAAGCGTTTAATTTTATATGTTGTTTAATTTTGGGGCTATGACATTTTTGGCGTTCTCACTACTACTAGTACTTTTTGAAAAACTTTTTAGATATTTAAGGAAGTATGATCAACGACGAGATAACTCGATAACGAAACATAAGATGCGAAACATCATCTGCAACATGACAAAAATGTCTAATTTCTTATTCGTTAAATTTATTTACGGAAAATTTCAAATTGTTGGAAAAATTACATTAAATTTCACCAAACGTTTCCTATAACCACATGTAGAATAAGATGTTTGGGTTAGAAGTTGGTCATTAAGTCGAGCTGCCGTACTGGAAAGTACAGTTTCTTTCCTATATTTTCATTGTGGGTTTAGTTTTCTAACTATAACTTTTTTAATTTTTTTTTGTGTTGTATTTAGATTAACAAAGATGGACCACTGAATGTGAAAATAGGAGGAGAAAAGATTATGGAGGTAGAAGAATTTTGTTATTTGGGAAGTAAAATTACTAAAGATGGACGAAGCAGGAGCGATATAAAATGCCGAATAGCACAAGCTAAACGAGCCTTCAGTAAGAAATATAATTTGTTTACATCAAAAATTAATTTAAATCTCAGGAAAAGATTTTTGAAAGTGTATGTTTGGAGTGTCGCTTTATATGGAAGTGAAACTTGGACAATCGGAGTATCTGAGAAGAAAAGATTAGAAGCTTTTGAAATGTGGTGCTATAGGAGAATGTTAAAAATCAGATGGGTGGATAAAGTGACAAATGAAGAGGTATTGCGGCAAATAGATGAAGAAAGAAGCATTTGGAAAAATATAGTTAAAAGAAGAGACAGACTTATAGGCCACATACTAACGCATCCTGGAATAGTCGCTTTAATATTGGAGGGACAGGTAGAAGGGAAAAATTGTGTAGGCAGGCCACGTTTGGAGTATGTAAAACAAATTGTTGGGGATGTAGGATGTAGAGGGTATACTGAAATGAAACGACTAGCACTAGATAGGAAATCTTGGAGAGCTGCATCAAACCAGTCAAATGACTGAAGACAAAAAAAAAAAAAAAAAAATTTAGATAAAAATATTTCTTCTAAAAGGTAGTTAATAAACAAATTGAAGCATTTTTATACAAAAAAAATTATAAAAATTCTTATTAAAGTCGATTGGCCAAAGTTTACTATTTAAAAAAGTTATTATTCGTAAATAAAATCCTTTTCTGACAAACAGCTAATGTGAAGAGAAACTTTTACGTGTAACTTACGACCACATTAATTATGGAAAGTTTAGCTCTGCAAATGAATACACTTACTACAACTTTATACCTGTTATTAATTTTTTTTAATAAATTCTGTTTTACCATACAGGTAGAATATTGTAGTTATGACATCAGTATTTTAATGTACATTTGAAAGAAATTGTATTGTTTTAAATAAATTGCTGTAGGCTATTCAACTCAGTTAAGTAACACTTAATGCATCTACAGAAAACATATCAGGATATTCCCTTTGTGCTGTTTGCGTCCGTGGCTCGTAATTTAATTTCTTATAGTAAATACCGAGCGTATATAAATTTATCAGATTGTATTGTCTCTCCACAAGATAAAAATTCAATAATTGTTAAGTAGTTAAAAAAAAAAAAAATTGTCTTACAATGAAGTTGTATATGTTGTTACTTAAATATACATTAACAACATACTTAAATATGTTGTTAATATAATTGATATAAATTGTGGCTGTGTGATATGAATTTCCTGTTAGAAAAATGGGAACGACTATAAGGAAAAAATGTTTAAAAAAAATCTTAAAACGGAGATATACTTAATAATATTCTAATAAGTATTTATTAAGTATTTATAATATAGATCAAAAATATTGTTTCTCAAAATAATTAATTTTCTTCAACGTAACTGAAAAACTCTGCCGTAGGATGTCGGTATATTATGGTGATGTATTATTATTATCTGAATAGCTTGCTAAAGTACTCCTCATTTTAGAATGTAAAATCTTTACTGTTCTAGATAAATAAGATAATGCTTCTCAAATTTGAATTGCATCGTATTATGATATTTTTAAAAGTATCTATTATCACACAGGTAATAAAGGGTGTCCCATATAAAACGCAACCCATCAATCACTCATCCATGAAATTTCAAAAGTCAAGCTTACTCCCCTACTCGTTACTGAAATGGACTCGTCCAACATCTGAACATCGCACCGACGCAGTAGAACACTACGAATAGTAACAAAAATGCAATCATAACGTTCAGTGGTTGCTAGAGACAAGATGGTGTTTTCACTAGATGAACGTGTTTTCATCGTTGAGTCGTACTTCAGTAGGAAATCAGCGGTTGCAGTGCAAGATTTGTTTCGCCATAAGTACCCAGATAAACCAGCTTCTAACAAAACATCAGTATTAAGGTTAGTCGCAAAATTTAGAGAGACCGGTTCTGCTAATAACAAGGAACACAAAAGATCTGCGTCAGTTTGAATACAAAGTCGCTGAAATCAAAGACCGATTACTCGCCTCGCCAAATAAATCGATCAGACGTTTGTCTGCTGAAATTAATTTGTCTAAATCAACTGTTCATCGGGCGACCAAACGATTACAATTACGACCTTTTCGCATTCAAACGGTTCATCGACTTCTTGAGCCCGACAAAGAAAAACGGCTACAATATTGTCAACGGTTCCGTCGATTTCTGCGCGAGGGAATTAATGTTATGGATTTTTTATTTCTCACAGATGAAGCACGGTTTCATTTGGACGACTACGTAAACAGCCAAAACAGTAGAATTTGGAGCGCTGAAAATCCCCACGTTTATCACGAAAAACAATTACATCCGCAGAAGTTGCGCGTGTGGTGCGTGATATCGCGGAAGAAAATAATCGGTCCTATTTTTTCGAGTACACCATTAATGCAGAACGATATCAGGATATTTTATTTCAGTTCATCGCACTCTTGGAAGAGGAAGACAGACACTGCCGGCTACAACATGACGGCGCGACATCGCACTACGCAGGTTCAACTTCTGATTTCGTTGACGAATTTTTTAGTAATCGTGTTTATCGGTCGATGCTTGTGGCCACCAAGATCTCCAGATTTGACTGCGGCGGATTTTTTTCTACGGGGTTACCTAAAAAAAAAGCCTACAGCAACAAAACACGAACACTTGAACAATTGAAAGTCAATATTCCACAACAAGCTGTATTAAATATCCAGCCACAAACTTTGAAAAATATTGTAAGAAACGCTGTAAAAAGAATTGAAGCTTGTATTCAACAAGATGGCAGCCACTTCCAATATTTACTCTAAATGTAAGGCAATGGATGGTAATAATAAAAATTACATGCCTCTTTTTATTTCAATACCTACCAATATAAGGTTGGGTTGCGTTTTATATGGGACACCCTAGTTGTATATGGCTGTTAAAATAAAAATAAATCTTTTAATTTAATAATTAGTAAGGAAGTTTCTTCCTGGCTTCAAATGTGTGACAAATTATTTACAAATATTGGCTAATATTAGGTTTTATTTTTCATCAATTTCATCATTTTGATACTTAAATCAGTAGCGGCTCGGTTAATATCTCAATTAATTAAAAAAAAACAAAAAAAAACAGAAAACAACGGCTGCAAGCCTAGATTTTACTTTTCATTTTTTGGGTTTTTTAAAAATTCCAGTAATACAATTAATAGGAACAGTTATTCTGAACTATATTAAATCCATACATAGTAGACTATTTTTTTTGGAATATAAACAATTATAAATCTATTTTCGGTACAAAGATTAGTAAAATTGAGATAATTGAATCTTATACAGTAGCACACTAAAATAACTGAATATTTTTTCCTCCAGCCTGATAGTGTTTGCAATTGTAAAACCTTTCCTCAGCAAGACTCAGAATTCATCTGTTGAACCTTACATATTGTTTACGTCTGTACAACACCAACTTTGAAAGCAAACAAAATAAAATTGGGCTGATGATGATGATGATGATAAAATAATAATAATAATAATGCAAATCATTTTATATTGAAACGGTTTTTATACTTTATTGCATTTGAAAGATGCAATATGCTTAGATTTAATACATCATTTACTACGCAAGTAATAATCATAATGTTAGTATATAATTTTTTTCACAATATTTATACATCACACACATTCATTTACACTCCAATAAAAGTTATGAATTATTAGAAAGCTAGTCGTCGATTTTTTCTCGCCATAATATCTAAAACTTCATCAGGATTAACAGTAATATCTCTATGCACTGACTTGGAAACTAACGAATTTAATCTTCCACCGCCGACTTGTTACACGAAATCGTTTTGACTATCTTCATTGTGGAGAACGAGCGTTCATTAGTACATGTTGTTACCGGAAGAGTCGCCACAACTTGCAAGATATGGATATTCGGCAAATATTCTTTATTGCACCGATTCAATACTTCAATCACTTCTAGATCGCATTTTCAATTTAAAGACTTTATCTCCTCGCAACAAATAAGATACTCCGCTTGGAGGACATATTCAGAACATTTAATGTCATAATACATCGCTAAGATTTCTAGTTCATCCACTTTTTCAGGACTAGCTGAACTTGGCAAAAGAACTTAAAAACTTTTTGAAGATTCTTGGAACGCCATCTAGCTGCCTACGCATGTGTTTGAACGGCGATAAGCAAGTGTTACATTTCTGGATTACGGGAAATCCCCAGTAATTAATTATTTTTATTAGATTGCGTCAGAGTGAGCGTGGCACTCGCATGTCGAGTAACGGCGTTACTCTTGCAGGATCGACTAACGGCGGGTTAATGACTAGGAGGGGATTAATGACTAGGGAGGTGATTATGTACTGATTTATCTCAAATTATGTTAAAATGCTTTTGAGATGTTACACATTACGAAAATGTAAAATGCAAAAAATTGATTTTATGGATCCAACTTATTAGATTTAACCCCTGACTGATAAAGTATAATCATTTCGGCGGGGGTTATAGCCCTCTTAGCCACCCGCCCGCTACGTGCGTGTTATACTAATCCTTTAATTTTTTTACTGAGTCCTTTTAGAAAGTAGGAAAATGAAAACGAACATTTATCCACAAAGCCAAAACCATTAGAAAACATTAGTAATGCTATCACTTCCTTAATTATAAATCTTTTCCTCTTAATAGGATTAGTATAAAGAACCACATTACTACTCTCTAAATTCTGTATAATCGGTGACGTTGCGTTTTCTTTATTGTAAACAATAATGCGTTGTACTAATCTCCATTGCCAACTTAGTATTTTTTACTTTAAGTCACATAATTTTACGTTTATCATTGTTTTTCATTATTCTGAACCAGATTGAGTTTAAAAATGACTTAAAAAAATAATTTTCCCAGTTATTAATTGGTTTCGTAAGCACAATCACAGCGTATTGTCTGTATCCTATAACATTTGCTTAAAGTAAAAGAAAAATAGCTAAATTTTAATCACCGAAACGATCTATAAGTTAGATTTACTTTTATTTTTACTTCGGCGATATTTTAATTATAGAAAATTTCCTTTTTACGAGTTTATTTAAATTTGATTTTTTTTTTGTAAAAAAAAGGAGTTAATATGCGTTATCTGATTAGAGATTGATAAATTATTGTAACTCAAACACATTATTAGTATTTTTTTTTAAGCTTTTTGAACGTAATTAAAGGTAGTTTTTTTAGGATGGAGGAAATGTTTTTTCTGTTTACGTGAATCGATAAAATACTTTCATTTTTAATTATAAAAAAGAAATGCTTTAGATATTTTTAATTAATGTAAATATTATATTAACGATGATAGGTGAAGTGTTCCTTGCCTCCTCGCTTTGTTTCATGCTGTCAGGCAACGACCGGCTGGAGCACTGCTGCTGGGGGGGCACAACGCTTTGCTTTGCCCGGGAGGACGGATCAATATCAACCCCCATTGTGCCCGGGGCACCGACATCTCCCATTGGTCGAAAACAACCCCAGGGTCCGCCCTCAGCCTGCCAGCTTACCCCCACCATACAGCCCGAGGGGAGGGAGAATGCACCATGCATAGCGACACCCCTCGCGTAGCCGAGATTGCAATAGCTACCACCCTACCGTATTACACGGGGTAGTGTTCTGTACTGTGTAGTACTTGTATTCTAATAATACTCACTTTGACTGCCAGCCTGCCGCCATCTTGATGACGTAACAGTTTACAACCCATCCTCTCCATTAAAATTTCTTTAACTCGGTTACAGAATATAATAACATTTATGAAAGTACTAATTTCGAGTACTTTTTTAAAACTAACCCGATAAACACATTTCTACACAGGTCCGGGTGTTCGTTAGAATGAAACTATCGTCATACATTTTACGGTAAAATTATCGTTTACAACCTAATTTAAATTAATAAAGCTAATTTAAGTTTAAAGGATCGTTTAGCGTTTAATTATTTACTAATCACAGTTCCATAAACGTCAGTTGCTTATTCAATACATTTGAAATTCTTATGCCCTAGAAACGAAAATAACGAGTATTAAACGAGTATCATGTGTTCTTTTCTGTTTTTGTTTTATTTTATATAAACGATTTTCATAAAAAAACCCGATATATGTGTAATAGGATCCAATAATGATATAAATTGGTTGAAAACATTTTCTGCCTTATAAAATGAACAGTTTTTATTATTTAATAATTAATTTTATTAACTGTAATAAATATCAAGTGTAATTTATAAAAGTTTTATAATTTATAATTTTTTTATTTTAATTTTACTAATAAATAGCATACATTAAATGTTTACTCAATTTATTAAAATGTTTAATGATGTCTATTAAATTAAGGAATAAACAACTAAATTACATACCTAATACAAAGTATTATAATTATTATGAAGTGATTGTTGGTAAATGACTTATTTAATTCAGAAATTTATTTCTCTGAAATTTTAAATAATTTTTTTCGCTTGTATATTACACTACAGTTCCTAGAATGTAAATAAATAAATAGGTACACGATATGTAGGGTATATAAAGAACAGACTAAAAAGTCATTATCATATAAGTGGTAGTTGCCATTGATGCTATATAATGAATTCTGAAGCGAGCTTTATGCTGCGGTCTTCCGTTTACCTCTGCAAACTTCTCCTTTGACGGTTTTGTTTCAATCTCATCAAAATAACAACAATGTTGAAAGTACACAATTTTAAGTTTCAGTAAAATTTGATTGTAAAAAAAGCCTAAGATTTAGTAGCCTACCTAAGTTACGTAATTAAATATACTTATAATCGGTTAAGCTACAATAAAAAAACACAACCTCCAGACTACGCATTAAAAAGTGCATTAAATGAATGGGATTAAAAAAAGATCTAATAACATTTTTTATTAATGAATTCACCTCATTTCCTGACACTACGGCTTACCGAAGGGCGGGCTCCTTTACATTTGAACTCCAAGCCTTTCGATCTCCATTAGTTCTTCTTCGTCTACTAACCTCCATTGCTAGCAAATTCTGAATAACTTCAACCGTCTTCGCTTGAGACTTTTTTCTTTCTTTTATACATCATTTCTTTTATTGTTACTTTTGCATTCTTCTTTCAACCGTTGTTATAACATGTCCTCATCACTGAATTTTGTATGCGTTCATAAGTAATTTCCTGTTATTAGTTTATCCATTTCCCGATCGTTTCGTTTTCGTTACTCGTTCTCTTTCAAAACCGGTTTAAATTTTTATCAAAGTATTTCTCTTTCAAACATTTTGGGACGGTTTTTTTATCCGTATTAGACATTGATATAAAACTAAGTTTTTTTTTAATCGATTAATTCTCCGCCTTACATTTAAGATTCTCTATAATTTCTTTTATCATTACAATGACCTTATCATTATCAAATATTCAGATCTTGATTTCAAAAATATGTTACCTTTCCGGTTGACTTTGTGGTAATAGTATGAATACATATAAAACAACTGAGCAAACTATCGCCTGATTCACTCCGAAATAGGATTTAAATATTTTGCCAGTTAGTTTTTCTTTCCACTTTAATTATCGTCCTCTTTACCTTCATTCGATTTTATCGTTTTGACTAATCTAATAAGTTTTCCTGTGTTGCATATTTTTTCTTTAAATAATGTAGTGGTTCATAATAACCTGTCGAAGGTTTGTTTAAAGTCCATAATAACATTTTTATATCTACATCATATTCGTAACATTTTCATATTATTTGCTCTAAGATAAAACCTTGGTGGACAGAAACTTTTCCCTTTCCGATATCAACAGTGATATTTATCCAGTAATTTTTCAGTCTATTCCTAAAAGACGCCAGCAAATATTTTATGTATCTCGTTCAATAACATTATTTCTCCGACGTTCCACCATTCCTCTCATCCACTCTTTGTTTCATTGATGAATATTAATACGAATATTTTAAAAACTATTTATAGACTTCTAATAACTATTTATAACTTCTTTTACAGAAATAGGTTTTTTCCTTATTTTTCTTCTTCTCCAACGGGCCGGCTCCTGCAGTTAAGTATTTCACAGCCCAGGGGAATGTCCTTTACTCTAACGGGCCTCCACGTCTCGGCCCGCCGTTCGGATCTCATTTTGCGCCCGCCTCAAATTTATAGAAATAAATTAACTCAATGAAACAGTACTATAGTTGATGATATACATCTATTTTTTGTGTGTTTTATCTGTAATAGATATATAAATCGTTTTATTATCACTTGAAAAATAATAAGATAATAAAAGACTATCTTTGGAATTCCCTAATTTCTATCGGTATTAGTTTTTGTAATTATATATTTGGTTAATAGTGTTTTTGTGATACTGTATTGTGTGTAATAAGATGGATATATTTCTCTTGTGTCTAGCTGTAATTCAGACTAAAAGAAGTTTTAATTAGAACGTAACGCTAAATGGATATTGTAGGTTTAAGATTAACAGAATGGTAACTAAGTATTTCAGATAGCTATTAACAGGAACTACTAGCTAAAACCATAAATAACAAGTATAAGTAAACCTAAAAGTACATATGTAATATAAGTAAATAAAAAACGGAAACTGCTTATCACCTCATGAAGAATATTTACAATAAAAATTCCCTGTAATATAGTTCCAAACTGAGTCACTATAAAACTGTAATCCTTCCAGAAGCATTGTATGGGGCAAAATATCTGCAATTTTTTTAGATCAAGAAATAGAAAAAGTAGAAAAAAGAATTTATCGAAAAATTTACGGATCAAATATGAAGATGGAATTTACAAATTATAAATATACAGAGAAAATAGGGGACTTAATCTGGAAATGGAGATTACAGTTTTACGGACATTTATGCAGAATAAACAACTAAAGATTGATAAAAAAAGTATTTAATTTATATATAAACAGAGCAACAAAGACCAACTGTTTTAAAAAAAATATAAAAAACATTAAACATTTAAAAGGATCTGTGTAAAGACAGAAATTAATTTAGAAAAGTAATTCGAGAATCTAAGTTTTCAGAAAGAAGGAAAAAGAAGGGTTTAAATCTGAATAGATGAACGGAAGAAAGGCGACAACAGAGCAAAAGAATGAGAACCTTTTGGAAAAAGAAAAAGAATTCAAACCATGCAAACGCGATTCGTAGTGGTCGGAACAAAATGGAAAAAAAAATACAGATATTTACACATATTATTCATATATACACAGATATTTACACACATTTACATAAATATTTTCATTTTTTTCCCGTCTTCGTTTAATGGTTTTTCATTTTTTGTTTTTTTTTTTGTTTGACTTATTTTATCAGATTTTATTTCTGATGATTTTTTGTAGTTTTTAAATCGGATGAGTTTGGTTTTAATAGTTTTTAACACCGTTTTATTATTATTCTTTTATTTGGGTTTGTAATAATAAATATTTAATTTTTTTTTTGTTACTATCCCAATCTATCAATCTGTTATTTTTCTTCTTCTTCTTCTTCTTCTTATTATTATTTTATACTGAATATAGCATATATATATATATATATAAATGAATATATATGCTATATTCATATAGCATATATATAATACAATTAGACCTAATTAACACATCAGACCAACTAGGTCAAATTACAAAGGATGGATGACATAAAATATATATCGTACTCTTTCACGATAAAAGAGGTTTCATCCAGAAAGACTTTGCCAGTATCAAATACAAATCTAGAAATAAGAAAAAATTATCGGGAAGTTCATAATAGCAAAATATCAATTATATGAAAACCATAAATGAAAATAATAGGATAGGATGTAGTAGAAAATTAAGTGAGTTGATAACGTTCTGAATAAGGTTTTTAAAAAAAAAACAAAAAAAAAATCTTTGTTAAATTCTAATGATTAGACAAACTGGTGATAGTTGATGAGCATGAAAATCCAAAATTGTTTAATTTTCATAATAAAATGACATTTTGAGAGTAATAACAATGCAAGACAAAAATAGGAATATATAAATCAGATAACTGAAGCAATAGGAAGTACTAAATATGCTGGATCATAAATAAAAAAATATTTATTTCTAACAATTAATTATTGAAATTTTAATAAATTGAATTATCATACTAATTTAACAACACTTTTCTGAATTTAATAGGCTAAAGTGAATATTTACAGTAAGAAATAGATAATCAACTAAATAGATAATCAAAAGAAATTATCTATTTCAAAAGAAATAGATAATCAAATATGTAAAATTAATTAAGGTATATGGAAATTATAAATTATATTTATGAAACTTAACATACATATTTAAAATAAATTATTTTTATTACTTATTTTATTTATTATATTTATTTATTTTTTTAATTATATACGATGAAATTACATTTTTAACCGACTTCAACAAGGAGAGGTTCTCAACTCGACTCGTATACATTTTTTCTTGTTTGTCGAAGCAGTACTTTTCATCAAGTGCATCAATTTAAACAATACAGAATGATCCCACAGTGGTCACACATTCTTATCAAGTGATTTTAGCCTACTATAAAAAATTGTTGGGCTTGTAAGTAATAATAATAATAACTTAAGGCAGTTATTATTACTTACAAGATTTATCCATATTACATACAATGTCCTCAAACTTATTAATTGCTTTTCTAAAAGCCTCTGAATTGAATACATGCCTTATTTTACTTGAAAATTGACGCATTCTCTGTAATTGAATGTCTTTTATCTTCTCTAACATTTTTTCACGTTGATACTCTCTTACAATAGTCAGTCGACGTAAAGTTCTTTAGGCGTTTCATTACAAATATTTTTATGAATCAAAGAAAATCGGTATGATCTTTGTTGTTGAGTCTCATCTGAAAGGCGCTTGCGGATCAAATTAGGTCGATGTTGCCTGCAGACTGTGTTTTTTTTGACAATTAAATTTCATATATTTCAGAATTTTAGACAGTCTTTGCTCGTGTACGATATCATACTTTTGACTTAAAATCCAACACATTCTTTCTCTGGAAAGAGGCTGTTATGTTTCAAACAAAAGTTATTTTCAATTAAAAGGAGTTTCTTTTTTTCGGCTTGCCCATATTTCCGCTTTTACCGAATTAAAAAGAATAAAAAAAAAGATGTTGAAAATTGAAATTAATTTTCAAAAAAATATTGAACTGAAAAGGAAAAAAAATATTTTTCCAGTAAGCTCTCCTCTACTCAATCTTTGAATGAAACCAATTTTTTGAAGTCTAAATAATAGATAATCTCTTAAACTCGTAATTCATTTAAAATTTGGTGCTGACTTGAAAAAAAAATAAGTTTCAAAAATTCTATTGAGGACTTATCGGAAATATAAATTTTTCCTTCTCAATTTTTTTAATTAAAAAAAAGAATTTTCATTCCTTTGTGAAAAAGAAGGTTCAATTTTTTAAAATTAAATCTTATTTATTATTTGACCTTAAAAAGCGAAAGCCTATGGATTATTCTCTTATTAAATACTAATTGTTATACTAGATTAGATTCAATAGTAAAAAAAAAAAAAAAATACTGTTCTATTAATATACATTTGATTAGTATGATTATGTATTTAATTTATATTATTTATAGATTAATTACATCCTAACGAATGAAATTTCAACATTTAACTTGTAAATATTAAGGTTAAAAATCCAACTTACTCGTCTGGATTAAAAAAATCCCAGCTTAGCAGTTCTCTTTTTTAAGGATTTTTAAAAGGGTTTAAAGATATTTCTTCTTTTTCATTTTGTGGATTTTTATATTGAAATATTGCCTTCGAATTCATAAGAATGCATACAAATGTTTCTATCATTTATATATATTGTACTACACATTCTATTATCAAAGGTCGTATTTTCAGATGATTTTTTTTTAAAGAAATAATCAAAAAAGACTTTCATTCTGGAGTGTAGATTTCAGGGAAAATTACTATACTATACTATAAAAAATTACTATACTATAAAAAATAATTTGTTAAAAGACTGGCTGAAAGTTGTAGATTTTGAATTTTATTTTGTCATCAATCATTTGACTAATTACATGATATTTTCTAATTTATTTAATTTTCTACTTATCTTTTAATCCAGCATATTTAGTACTTCCTATCGCTTCAGTTATCTGATTTATATATTCCTATTTTTGTCTTGCATTGTTATTACTCTCAAAATGTCATTTTATTATGAAAATAACCAAATTTGGATTTTCATGCTCATCAACTATCACCAGTTTGTCTAATCATTAGAATTTAACAAAGATTTTTTGGTAAAAACAAACGATTTTTTTTGTTTTTTTTTTAAAAACCTTATTCAGAACATTTTATCAACTCACTTAATTTTCTACTACATCCTATCCTATTATTTTCATTTATGGTTTTCATATTATTCATATTTTGCTATTATGAACTTCCCGATAATGTTTTCTTATTCCTAGATTTGTATTTGATACTGGTAAGGTCTTTCTGGATGAACCTCTTTTATCGTGAAAGAGTGCGATATATATTTTATGTCATCCATCCTTTGTAATTTGACCAAAATTACAAAATTTTCCGACTTCCGGTTTATTATTTTCCCCTTTTTAATATTTAATTCCTTTAGCCATACTTCATCACAGAGTAATTGTTTTAATTGTATTAACTTATCAATTAAATTAAATATTTTTCCATCCCGGAATGTTTGTTAATTTTTCTAACTTATTTTTAGTTTCTGTATAGAGCAATAATATTTGTTTCCCATCCTTCAAATTTACTCTGCTCTCAAATGTATGCTGTAACGATTATAAATCGTACGATTTATAAATCAATAGGTAAAGACTACATTATTGACTCATATCATTCTTAATAAGAATTTGCTTTTTATTTCATCTCTGTTTCCTGAATTTTATATAAAATGTAATGACCACTCTTTTTTTATATGCTTTAACCAAATTATCTAGAAATTGTTAACTTTTTAATCCATTCCATATTTTAAAGATTTACACATAATTTAAGTAACTTTATCTATTTTTCGCCTGCCTTCTGAGATGTCTCTGAGGATATAACTCAAATTGCTCATATTTTTTGATTTATTCGCAAAATTTTGCACTAGTGCAAGCTTAAAAGAATGAACCTATTTCACTTATACCAATATTAGGTACCTTATAGTTTCAGCAATGGTTTTTTTTCTTATTTTATGATATTTAAAAGGATCTAAACAGTTGAGTTTATACCAGATACAGAATTCTGTAAGTCTAGTTTTCTTTTCTTTCCTTAGGTCATACTTTCTAAGTTTTACTTTCTCGGCCTTCGAATTTCTCGCTGCCATAAATTTTTCATCTCACTGAATTTTACATATTTATTTACATTTCATTTTTACATATTTAATTAAATAATTGGTTCATATATATTTGATTTTATCTTTTGATGAAGTAGTTGGTATAAGATTTGCCCTATATATATTTACAGGATCTTTGAAACCTAAAATAAACTTCTTACTGAGTTGACTGAGTTGCTTGTAATTATTTCTCTGTTAGAAAATTTCAGTAGGAATAGGAATAATTATTATTCCTCCTTCTTTGTTTCTGTATCCATTATTTATTAATTATCCGATAATTTCTAGGGTTAACAGTTGTGTTTAATTGTCCACAAATTCTATTATGAGTTATAACGTTATTCTTATAGCTCAGACCATAACAACCACAAAATTGTCACCGCCTTCATAAATTTTAGAAGGGTTACTTTTAAAAAATTACTGTTTTTTAAATATTCTTTTACGTATGGTTAATCTTTCTTTGATCGTTGGTCACATAGTAAATTCTCAATTTCGACGCTGTTCTACTGAAGAATACAGTAGTTTAAGCGACTTCTTTTTTAAATAAATCAGTTTATGTAGTATATATATTTTTGCTTCTTATTCTCAAACAAGAAAATAAATTAAAAAAGTAGGATTTACAGGGGCTGAAAGAAATATTTGATTTTCAGGGGCTACTGGAAGGAAAATTATCATAATATTTTCGATTTCTAACAATTGTACAAAAAGTTAAAGTACTTTAACGAATAAAATATTGTTTTGCTGAAACATAGCGAGTTTTGTTTTAAATTTTATAACCAACGTTCGTAAGGTTGAAAATTTAAAGCTAGGGTAAAGGAACTATTAGAACCTGGATGATGGGTTTAGTATAAAAAATGCCATGAATTTCTAGTTTCTTCAAGTCTATAATTGTAGTTTAGATTCTCAGAGTAATGTAAAATAATAAGTTTACGTTTAATAAATTATATGTTTTGTTAATCTCCATGTTATAAACTTTTATATTTGTGTATTTTCTTCACTGAACATAATACAAATTAAAAAAAACATAATTTTGGGCACGGTAAAATAATTTCTTGTGTTCATTTTTTCACTGAAATTTAGAATGAAGTTATTTACTTGTTAAATAAAAACTATTCAATAATTATATTTCGGTAACTATTCAACTATTTCTATTTTCAGCCTAATGGTACAACAGTCAAAGCCACGAAAGGATTCTTGATTTGATTGCTATGGTGATAATAGTCTCTCAACAAACATAAAAATAAAATAATTTAAAATGAAATATATTAATACGTTCCATATATATTTTTAACCGAAATTGTTCATTTGGGTAAAATGCTTGTATGTTTTCGCAAAATCAAATTATCCCACAAACAGAAAAAACAACACAAAATCTATAGATATTTTAAATTCAAACTTCTTTAGAAAAGTACATCTCAAGGATTAGTTAAATTGTAGGATCTGCAGGTAAATAAAAAGGAGATTGCTTCAGCATATCGCATTACATAGTTTCTATTTTTTTTTCATTGCACAAACTATTATACAGATGTTGAAAATAGGATGAAATATCCTAAGGTTTTTAAATTGTCACATTTTCTTTTTTTTTAAATTCTTGATATCTTATACCATTGCTGAACATTTATTACAATTATTATTATATTTACTCGTATTACTATTATTTTTAGTTTTTTTAATAAATACATATTGAGTATATTTTGATGGAATATTTGCTAGTTGATTTTTATCCAGGATTATCTATAATTTGTAATTATTAGTTAACAAACTACATACAATTTTGTTAACATCGAAAGTGTTAAAACGTTAATAATAATTGCCATCTCATAAATTAAAAAAAAAAAAAAATGAAATAGTAGTTAAATAAGAAACTCTATTAAGATTTAGGAAATGTATTGGGTCTAAAAAGAAACCTATTGGGTTTTATTTTAATATTATTTACGTAACTTTCTTCTTATATTTTTTTTTTTTGCTTATATCCCACGAAATAATTCACAAAACTCCCAGAGTTTTTTGTTCTAAACGAGATATATTTCGATTTTTTCCTGTAGAACAATGATACTCAAAATTATAAATTTTGGGTAAAATTATATCGAAAGAAAGTTTAATACATTCATTTTTGTTACAGGTGTTGATATCGACAATGATTTAAAAATTAATTCAAGTAAAACATTATTTCATTATCTATGTTAAGGGAATAACAACTTAATCTTGTTAACAGACTAAAATTCTTTAGTGAGAAAAAATCATTTTCTTTATACAACTACTAGTACATACAAAAAAGAGGTATTACGGTGTGCTATATCACAAAAAAAATTAATGAAAATGAACGTGATAAACAAGTATGGAGATGAACGTTTCTATGAAACATCTATCTACATACGTAGAAGGATTTTCTTAACTGTCAAGGCTGTAATTTAAGTAAAAAGGATGATAAAATTCAAAATTATAAAAGCCACTGACGTACTAATTCATGTCAAATTTATCATTAACTTTATTAAACAAAATACTCAAGAATGAAAAGAAAGAAGGAATTATTTAAAAATCTTCCTTGTATGAACTCAATCAAATTACAAAACGTTATATTTAAAAGTTTTAAATATATTATAATAAAGACGGATTTAACATAACATTTTGAACGGTGACGCACAGTAAACCTGTTTATGATTTACGTGAAAGAATTATTAGTCTAGCTAATTCGCAAATTATTCAGTAAATTAAAACTGTTTAACCGTTAAATAAAAGCGCCCGTATGTTTATAAATATAGTTACGCCTATATAATTAGTGAAAAGAAGTAATTAAAGTCGAAGCGATGATTTAATTACCGTCTACTGGTCGGTTAAAATAGAATAATATAATTAAAAAGCTTTTTTAAGTCAAAAAGAGAGGAAGAAATCGAGCGAATAAATTCAGTAATAGAAATATTGTACACGGTGAAAACAGGTGAGAAGAGGTCGATTTAGAAAATATTTTATGAAATTTGTATTAATGGATTATATATACAGAAAGCAGAGAGTGCGGGGTTACCCTAGTGCAGTGTTACGGTATATCGAGTTAGGAAAGAGAAGATTCGAGAGAGAATTGCGAGCAGTGGCGTGGATTGACGTAGGAGGGGTTGAGTTGCGATTGTTAGGGGTTGTTTGCACAGAGAGAGAGAGAAAACGAGCGGGAGAAAACGAGAGCGAAAGAGAACGAGCGAGTGTGTGCCGAGGGCAGCGTATTGTGGTAAGGGAGGGGGTTTGAAAAATTCTATTTTGGCCCCCGGGGTTGGGCCGGCTCCGCCCCCCGGGCTTGCGCACCCCCAGGCTAAGCTCGGCGAGGCAGATACTGAACAGGGGGGACACCCTCTCAGATAGTATCGCCCTGTCACAGCCTCCGGGTTCGTCCACACACTCATTCACGATATCACGGACAACAGCAGCGTCTACAGCAGCAGCGGTAGTAGCAGCTTCAGTACCGGTTGCACAGTAAGTAAGCAAGCAAGCGTCTCTAGTCAGCTTCCCCCACTCTGTACCCCCGAGCAGCACCCTTCGTTCACTTTTAGTCCTTTTACACGGCAACACTTTTATCAAAAATAGTCATCGCTGTGTCCCATCGCTAAACATCATCGGGAAAAATTTTTTTCCTGGTGTAATATCATTGAAATCAATGCCATCAAAACGATTTTTTAATTAATTTTATCGTGTTTTTCGTGTCCGTTGACAATTGCATTCATTAACGGTTGAAAAACAAGTAAGAAACGCCTGTTTTATAACAATTTTTAAACAATATTAAACATTTTTTTTAGTAAACATCTTTTTCTCGTTACCGTGTTTCAAAATATCTATTATAATAACTTGCCTAATTTTTAATTACGTATGTATAAAAAATAAAAAGACAAAAAAATGTTCTGACAATGAAGATTAAAATATTTAGTAAATAATTTTCTGTAAATGCTAATTATATAATTAAATTTTAATCCGTATGAAATAAGTGTGCTAACAAATTTACACTTCACTGGAAATAGACTGACTATTAACCCGTGCATGTGTTTGTCTTTTACTGACATTATACTTATTGTAATTATTATTTAAACATTTCATCAGGAGAAAACTTTAAATGTAAGTGAGAAATTAATTACAAATAAAATTAATTTATTAAAAATTCCGGTTTTTAATCTATTTTTCTTTTTCTATTGTAAAGTTATGTTTAACCTTGGTTTTAAATTGTGTACATCTGAGATCGAATTGGTTATAAATTGTTAAACTGTAAACAAAGAATTTATAAATTTTCCTGTTAGTTTTTTTTTATAAGTTGAAATTATCTTAAAATATTTTTATTAATTCTGCAATATTTTATGTGATTTGAAATAAAAGTATCAGTGAACGTATAAAAAAATAATCTTATAAAGAAATACTGATTTATAAAAATTCCTAAGAGAATTACATTAAAAATCATTAATGACAGATATAAAATAGTAAATTTCTCAGACTAAAAATTTATTAAAAAATAAGGTTTTTAATAAAAACTTCTCACTTCCTTGAATTTTGTTTCTCTTAATATTTCTTTCTAAAAATAAATATTATTTTATTTAAAAAAAAAAATTAATTTTTCAAAATTAAATACTTTGTCACCGATTAACTTTTAGAAATATGTTCATATGAATTTTTTTTTTTGGTAAAATTATTAAAAATTAAATATCATCATTGTACTTTAAGTTATTAGGTTTTGCATATAATTTTAACCATTTACGTTATGCAAGGTAAATAAAGTTTACTTTAATTCATCTTGTTTACTTCTTAATTTTCTATTTAGCATTGGAGTTTAATAAACGAAGAATTTTAACAATTCGTTTAAAAATTTTTTGTATTTTATATATTTAATAAGATTTTTTATTTGGTTACGTATTTGTCAACTTTGATGGTAATTTAAAGAGAATATAAAGAGAAATTAACCTAAATATATTTATATAGAGGTTATGGTTGTGGTTAATATTTTATGTAGAATAGATAAATTATTTCTAAGATTCACTTTTTATTAGATAAATATTTATAAAACAAAAATTATATATTTTTAACCTTAGTAAATGTAATTTAAAAATTATGTCAGTGGAATAAAACTTAATTCCGTTATATTTTAAATAAATAACCTCTCAAACTGTTTATCTAACATTAAAAAAATTCATATCTAACAAATCAACTTTTTTTTCAAATTAATTACATTTTCTTTATTTATTAAGGGTTTTAATTATGCGAATATACATTGTTATTATTTTTTAATTTCATTAAAACATTTATATGTAAAGTAATATTCATTCTTAGAAAGAAAAATTAAGTAATTTTTAAAAAAAAATCATGTAAGTGAGGAATTTTATTAGAAAAACCTTATATTTTAATAAATTTTTAGTTTGGTTTAATATTCTATATCTATCATTAATGATTTTTAATGTAAATATTAGTACAAAGACTAGAGACATATCTACAGGTTAAATCTAAGTTTTTTTATGTTGTATTTTTACTTTAAAGTGTAAACGTTTACTTTAAAGAGTTATGTTGTAAACTTTTTTTTGGTTTATCTGTAATTTTATTCGTTCTTTTACTCAATTTAGTTCAATTTTAATAATTTTATTATATTATTATTAGCACTGGTTCCCGGTTTTTATTTAATTTAATATAAATCTCCTCTAATCAATGTATTTTGTTTTTAATGTTTTATTTTAATATTTTCGTTATTTTTATGTAAACAAACATTTTAGGAAATATTCTATAACATTTAAAAAAAATTAAAAACCAAATGTTAGAAAATAAAATAAGTCCTTATTCATATTGACATTTTAGATTATTTATTACATTCAGATTATTATGTACTATGAGTCATATATGAATTTGTTTATAGTCTATCTATCTATCTATATATATATATATATATATATATATATATATATATATATATATATATATATATATATATATATATATATATATATATATATATATAGAGAGAGAGAGAGAGAGAGAGACAAACGAAATTATTAACTAAGGATTTATTTAATTAAAAAATAAAACCTTATATCATACCATCTGGGCTAAAAAATAATTGTTAATAAATATAGTTCTTTGATAATATTAGGTTTATATTATTTTTATTTTTTACAGTTATGGTTAATAAATTTGTTTAAACAAAAATAAAATATATTTTTTCCCCTAATATTGTGAACATAATTTTATTAATTTGATCAGAATAGATTATTTATTTTTTAAAGATTACTAAGTACTTATTTTTAATAAATTTTTTATTGATTTCTATCGATTAACTTTGCCTATGTAATTCAGTTTTTAATTTATAATTAAAGAGATCATTTTTTTATTATGATATACAAATTAAATTTATCAATTTTTAATGCTATGAAAAAAAATTAACCAGTAATTAATTAATATCAGCAGCCTACTCGTAACTTGACTACATTCCCTTGATAATTCTAGTATTACTTACAAATAATTTAAAAATATGCTAATTCTTTAAACAATTAATTCAATTTCATCACTTTATACATTTCATAAGATTACCGTTTCGTTTTGTATTTAAACGTCTTCATTACTACTTTTAAATGTTACTTATGTTACCGAGTTAACATAACCTTCTATATTTAATCGCATTCATATGTAATTTAATAATATTATTAATATTTAATATTTTATCCCTTAATATTTTGTCATATTTCTGCGGATGTACAAAAAAAATTAAGTTGCTGTTTTTTAAAAATAAATTATAAATAAATAAATAATTTTATTTCTGCTGATAGTTAATACTTTCCTGATACAGTAATCAATTCCTTACCCGTAAAATATTCTACAAGACATAAAAAATTAAAGTTCAACTAACCTATATTCATATAGATGCAATAAGAAAAACTGTTTTTATTTCCAACATTTCGGGCCCAAAAATAAAAATAAAATAAATCTGTAATATATAAAATATTATTAATGTCGACTTCATTTTGAAATTTCAGAAAGTTAAAATTTTGTTTAATAATATATAAACTACTAAGATAAAATACATAGCGATGCTTAAAAAATATAAGTTAAGAATATGGGATTTTCAAATTAAAAAAAAAAAATTAAATAAAAACATCCCTCTATATTTTTAGTTCTTTGTACGAAGTAAAGGAATTATTGTGATTACGAAAAATTTCGGTTTTCAGATTTTAACGGAAATATCCATTTTGATCACCCCTGAATCCACTTTGACTAGTTTCAGCGTGACGTCTTTATGTACGTATGCATCTCGCATAACTCAAAAATGATTGACCGTAGGATGTTGAAATTTTGGATTTAGGACTGTTGTAACATCTAGTTGTACCTCCCATTTTAATTCCAATCGACTAAATCCCAAAAAAAGCCCAAAATTCAGAAAGATTGGATTTTGGAATTTTTCTTAACTGGACTAATAAGCCCTCATTGAGAGCTTTTCAACGATATATCATAAGTCGTACTTACTTTCATTGGTTCCAGAGTTATAGCCAAATAAAAGTTTAATTAATGAAATATTTTGATCTTACAAGGGGAAGGCACAATTCAAAGCAGGTTTCATCTTTTTTTTTAACTTTTTTTTTCAACTTAAATATACTGATTTATTAATATCAGATTGCAAAATAAATTACAATAAATAATAATCCAATAATAACAATAAAAATCAAAAAAAAATCAGAAGCTATTAATGAAATATAATTTTATGTACTTTTCATTTTAAAAAAAAATGTGTATATGTAATTTAATAGGCGTACAAGGAAGTCATTGGTGTCCAAATTAGATTTTTAATTTTTCTTTTCTTGTTAAACTTTTAATTTATATTTTAAAAACAAATATAGGAGTAGTATACACACGCATTATGAAATAAAAACTGTTCTTATTTGGGTGGGATTAATTTCAAAATCTATTTATAACAGTTACCTTGTATATTCTAAACAAAAAAAAAAGGAATATTAAATTTAAAAGGATGGTGTATTTTAAGTTTACAAGGCTTTTAAGTTTCTTTTTCCCTTTTCAGTTACCCTTTTATTTTAATACTATGAAAAATATTATCGTTACAAAATAAACTAATTTGGTTTTTACATTTCTTTTTGAATATTTTACCCCTGTCTTTTCAATGAGGCAAAATTATTAATAAAAAAAGGGAAAAGAATGCGTTTTTATTTATTTATTACAGTAAAATTATACTCAGAGAATGTTACAATTAAAAACAATTCATAATATCCTTAATATATCTAAGCGTATTAGTAAAATATTATAAATAAGATTTGAGATTGAAAACTGTTTAAAAAAAAATTTTAAGGTTAAACGAATTTGACAAAAAATAAAAACCTAGTCACCACTCAAATTATAGTTCAGAAACATCGTTTTAGCAAGGTTTTACGGAGATAACATGTTGAATTAGTAGACACAATTAAATCATTTGAGTTAGCAAGAAAAAATTGTCCAAATTAAAAATGCTTCTTAAAAAGCAATACCAAATTTCATTATAATAATGAAATTTAGTATTGTTTGATGTCACGCTTGAATTTCTTTTGATTGTTATTTTTTGCTGTCAATATCTTTATTATTGTATTGAATGTATTGGAAAATTTTTCTTAGTGGATGTCTTTTGACAATGGTAAGGCTTCTTTATTATTATATTTATTTGTAAAATTTTTAGATTATTAATTTTCACTTTCAATATGTCTTGAAAAAAAAATTTTCATGTTTTTAGCTATTTGTTTTTTTTTTTTATAAATATTTCTATTTAGTTTCAATTTATGTAATAGAATTAATTATAAAATATACGGTACTGTGTTAAAACTTGGAAAAAATGTTGTAGTAATTATTATATAGACTTTTTAGACAATAGTAGTCTTAATTTGATTTAGTTTGATCTTTTACTATTACTACTACTACTTATACTACTGCAATTATTAGCCTATTATTTGTCAAAAAAATTATTTTTACCGGCAACACGAACTTGCCTAGCTCAAGAAACAAAAAAAAAAACAAAAAACAAAAATAAAATAAATAATTGTTAGCTTCTGCTTTCGTATAATAACTACTTTTTACTATGGACCCATTCCTGATCGCATTCTTAGAGTTCCAGACCCTTTTTTCACTTGATGAATACAATTAGTACCAATTACTGTTTCAGAGTTTCTCAAACATTCACGCACAAACGCGCGCTAGTGTACACAAACGCACATTATATTATTTTCTATCTTATTCGACACTTCAACATACTAATTGGTGTGTTATGAAGCGCGAGCCAACTCGAGTAGAACAAAAAAAAAAATAATCATCCTTCCGACAAAATAGAAAAAAATACTTACCGTGCAGTTAATCTCTATTTATCTAAATGAAGACAGTAAAAGTAATTAATTCCAAACATGCAACGCCAGAGAAATTGTTAGCTCTTAATATGCGTAAATATGTGCGTGCGGTATAATGTGTATCGGAAAATATCTTCAGAGCAAAAATATTTTATTACCAAGTAAAAGGTTTTACTTAAGTCTGAAATACATGTGAAAATAGGGTTTAATAATAAAATTAAGGAAAATGAAAAAAAATTAATTTTAGATATAATGTTTCCGAAAGTGATAAATATAAATGATAACAAATTTCCAATTTCAATGATTGTTACAAAGCTACTGTAAAGGATAAACCTTTCAGTTTGTTCAATTTCTACTTTCAACTCTCCTAAAATTTTCGCTTTACTAGTGGATTTAAAATACGTTCTTAGTATATAAAATAAATTATTTATTTAGCAGCCAGTTTGCTTAAGTTATATATTTATAGTTCTGGTGATAAAAGAATCTGATTTGCAGTTATAAGTTCAACAAATAAGATATAAAACAACAAAAACAGATTAAAGCCTTCTTTAAAATATTTTACTCATAAGTATTTTGAACAGAGTTAATACGTCATTTATATTTAAAGAACAATAAGGAAATATTTTGTTTTTTCTCGGCATATGAAATTTCTAAAGCAGTAGTAATTTACATAGTTAAAATACGATTTTTATTTTACGTTCATCGAATTTAAGGTTACTCCGTATATTTTGGCGATAGCGACCTTAAAAAAATTTAATCTTTCCTAGTTATCGTATCGAAATAACTGGTTTTTTTTGTAACAATTTTGTAACTGAAATTAAAAAATACCATAGATGCGTACCTTGTGAATCCACCAACTAAAAATTATTAATTGAAGATGCAGTAGACCTTTAATATAGGATACATAATTTTAATTCATTTATTGTATTAATCGTTGATAAGAATAGTGTGCGTTTTACGGAAAATGCTATTACCCTGTTTCTCTTGGTTCATAAAGTTTTTAAGGCACTGCCTTACATTTGTTTATTACATACTGAAATTACATATGATAATGTAATTTACAGCTACCTTAACATCAAAATACTTACTGCTCTTTACGGTATAGTAATATTCGTTAAGCAACATCTGGTTACAAACTTCTTATTAAGAAAATTCTGTTTATTTAAAAAAAAATTAATTATTTAATGATGGTTTGTTTACGCTTTAGATATTGTAAATTTGTGTGAAAATATTTATTTTCTATAAGCGTTGGGAAAGCTACATGTCGTTGAGTAGTAAGTACAATCCTTTAACGGGAAAGTCTTTCATTGCAGCATACTGTATCTACAGCAACTAAAAGAGTCATACTACAGAAAATCATCGGCACAAAGTAGACCTATCTCTGTTTCTCATCCTATTAAAACACGATAGGTTATTAGTTTAGTACCTTTTTTTTAGTACACTACAAAACATTTTGGAATAATCTCGAATAGACAGATCAGTGATAGAATAATTTTAAGAAAACTGAAGCCCTACTTTTAAAACTTGTATATGCTGTAAAGATTCAGGTAAACTGTTCTCATGATATAGGAAACAGAAAAAACGGTTACAATATTGAAGGCAATAAAATAATATTTGCCATTGCGTAAAGATTTTTATTTTTGTTAATTAAAATCATTTTGCTGCTTAATGATTTAAAAACGGATGATTTTCTTGTTTCTTTCAAATCTATTAATTGCTAAGTTTATTACCGACTGCGTTGGAATTGACTAGTTATTAATTTTTTTGACTTCCAAATTCCAGTTATAGATTTCCCAGATTAATCGGGGTAGAAACCTTTGATAGTATGCCATAACGCTACCACTTGTCCACTTGTGATCGGGATGCTGAGTTAAATGTTTTAAAATTAAAAAGTAGGACTTGTATTTTAATACAAACTAAAATAAATTTCTAGCAAAGTAAATTTGTATCAACAAATAAACAACTGACTGTTGACGTTTTTTATATTCTCTTTCTTTCTTTTTTCCTGTTTAGCCTCCGGTAACTACCGTTTAGATAATTCTTCAGAGGATGAATGAGGATGATATGTATGAGTGTAAATGAAGTGTAGTCTTGTACAATCTCAGTTCGACCATACCTGAGATGTGTGGTTAATTGAAACCCAACCACCAAAGAACACCGGTATCCACGACCTAGTATTCAAATCCATGTAAAAATAACTGGATTTACTAGGACTTGAACGGTGTAACTCTCGACTTCCAAATCAGCTGATTTGGGAAGACGCGTTAACCACTAGACCAACCCGGTGGGTACAGCAGCAAATAACTTAGGAAGAGACTAGTCCACGATTAAACGTTCCAAATCTTAAAAGTTAAATGCACTTTTATAGAATTCTATATTAATAATCAATCGTCTAGATTAAGATCTGTCTTTGTATAAATTGTTAATAAGGGGAGATTAAACATTTTTTTGAAAAAAGTGGTTCAAAGATTTTAAACTAAATCTCAGTGTTTTATATTAAAAAGCGTAAATAACACTTATGAAACAATAAAATTGCTATAAATTGTCACCATATAATTGGTAAAAATAATTACATCGGCCATTTAATTAAAATATAAAGAATATTTAAGAATATTTAATTAAAATATAAAATATATTATGCATCAAAAATCTTAACTAGAATTCTATACAGAAGAATTGAGAAGAGAGTGGAGGAAGTGTTAGGAGAAGACCAATTTGGTTTCAGGAAAAGTATAGGGACAAGTGAAGCAATTTTAGGCCTCAGATTAATAGTAGAAGGAAGATTAAATAAAAACAAACCTACATACTTGGCGTTTTATAGACCTAGAAAAGGCATTCGATAACGTAGACTGGAATAAAATGTTCAGCATTTAAAAAAAATTAGGGTTCAAATACAGAGATAGAAGAACAATTGCTAACATGTACAGGAACCAAACAGCAACAGTAACAATTGAAGAACATAAGAAAGAAGCCGTAATAAGAAAGAGAGTCCGACAAGGATGTTCCCTATCTCCGTTACTTTTTAATCTTTACATGGAACTAGCAGTTAATGATGTTAAAGAACAATTTAGATTCGGAGTAACAGTACAAGGTGGAAAGTTAAAAATGCTACGATTTGCTGATGATATAGTAATTCTAGCCAAGAGTAAAAAGGATTTAGAAGAAACAATGAACGGCATAGATGAAGTCCTACGCAAGAACTATCGCATGAAAATAAACAAGAACAAAACAAAAGTAATGAAATGTAGTAGTAATAACAAAGATGGACCACTGAATGTGAAAATAGGAGGAGAAAAGATTATGGAGGTAGAAGAATTTTGTTATTTGGGAAGTAGAATTACTAAAGATGGACGAAGCAGGAGCGATATAAAATGCCGAATAGCACAAGCTAAACGAGCCTTCAGTAAGAAATATAATTTGTTTACATCAAAACTAATTTAAATGTCAGGAAAAGATTTTTGAAAGTGTATGTTTGGAGTGTCGCTTTATATGGAATTGAAACTTGGACGATCGGAGTATCTGAGAAGAAAAGATTACAAGCTTTTGAAATGCGGTGCTATAGGAGAATGTTAAAAATCAGACGGGTGGATAAAGTGACAAATGAAGAGGTATTGCGGCAAATAGATGAAGAAAGAAGCATTTTGAAAAATATAGTTAAAAGAAGAGACAGACTTATAGGTCACATACTAAGGCATCCTGGAATAGTGGCTTTAATTTTGGAAGGACACGTAGAAGGGAAAAATTGTGTAGGCAGGCCACGTTTGGAATATGTAAAACAAATTGTTAGGGATGTAGGATGTAGAGGGTATACTGAAATGAAACGACTACCACTAGATAGGGAATCTTAGAGAGCTGCATCAAACCAGTCAAATGATTTAATTATAACCATAATAATTAAGAGCTATTTTTATATCTACATTTTATGACTTTTTAATTATTCATTGTTTATCTGAATAAATAACGCGTCAAATTACACTGAATAACATTGGATATGGTAATTATCCCTGAAAGATAATAACCATTGTGAGAATAATTAATTTTTTAAATTCGATTTTCCTTTTTTGACATTTTCATAAGGTTCTTTAAAGAAAAATAGAAACACTTTTTAGTAAGCATTATAAAAAACTTGTCAATCAAATTTTTTAGAAGTTTTCTAAATTAGATTTTTCTGCTAAGAATTATTAAACTTAATTACATTTGCATTAGTTGGAAATTTAAAAAATAAAACTTATTTAAGTTTATGAAAAAGTTTTTTTAAAAAGAAAGTAAAGATAAAAAAAAAATTTTTCTTTTCGCTTTGTTTCAAACTGCATATAACTTAAGAGATTTTAAATAAATTTTATAAAGAAAATAAATGTTTTAATCACTTATAATTGCTTGTTATATAAAAAATAACCTGAGTTTACAAAATAATGTGATCTTTTTTGGTAACATAATTAAATAAATTCTCATCTCTACTAAAAGAGTATAACAGTAACATATTTTTGAGAAACTAGATTGAGTGTGTTTCTACTCAAATTATTAACTTAGTATCTACAATTTTTCAAATGTAATAGTTTTTAAAACTGAAATTTCTTGATATCCATTTTATAAATATCTGAAAGATTTTCCATTTATTCATCAACATTTTATTAATTTAATTTTTATGTAGTTTTTGAATTTAATTAAAAACATTATAATGATTTTACGAGTAAAAAAAAACTTCATTTAGATATATCGTAAAAGATAATAATTTATTTAATAACACAGACACAGAGATGCCCGTATTAAACAGGCTATCATACGCATGTGAGTAAACACAATGAATATAAAAATTATACACATGATACCGTTTGGTTTTTTATTCTTCTTGAAACGTTTTAAAGTATTAAATCAAATAGGTTGTTCTCTTTTATAATAAATATAATTTTTAAAATATTTAATTACATGTTTTATTATGTTTTTAAAAAGCTTGTTATTTATTCTTTCATAAGTTTTACTGTAATCTTCAATATTTTTGTTACTTGATTACTTTATAGCAAAAATTACGTACATAAACAAATTAATAGTTTCTCAGACTCGGGATTATTGTGCAAATACTGTGTTGCTGGTTGGTTATTAAAGGATGATCGATTCACTGAAATTTAATAACGAAACTACGTTAACTCGCTAACGTCAGATCACGCTACATTTTACCTACTGTATGAGAAGGTTATTCTTTTCACGCTTAATTATTAATCATTTCATGCATATTATAAGGTTACGGATTTTAGTAATCAAATTATATTAATTAACCTATAGAATTTCATTATCAATAATACTATTATTAGAGATATTTTTTATTAACACTAATTTTATCAAATACATAAAAGAAAAAAATATAAACGTATATTTTCTTAGTAAAGAAGAGAACGCAAAACTTTTACTGCAAATGAAGGCTTGTTTTGACAGTAACATAAAATAATTTAGGTCTCTATAACTAAACTAAAAAAAAATGAATTTTATTAATTCGTTAATAAAAAAAAAAAAAAAACACATTAAATATACTGTATAAACATTAAATAATTTTATGATCTTCCTGGTTTAAAGAATAGTAAAATCTCGTAATATGAATTTTTTACATAAGAATTAAAAAAAAAGTACAAGCAATACTACATATACAGACACTGAAAATTCGAAGTATCGACTTTTTCAAAAGATATAACAAATTAAAAACCTAAATGTTGGAGTTAAACGTATTTCTAGCGATGTTTTTGTAGTTTTTTCACGTTATGTACCTTTATTTTGTTTTTACTCTATCTTTTACTAATGGTAAAGTATTCGTAAACAATTGAAAAGGACTGTTTAAGAAGCTTGCCCAGAGTTCGTGTTGGGATTCAAGTATTACAGTAAAATTTCCGTTAGGCTTTTTTTTTAATAGTAATTCGTAATGATGTTAAAACAAAAGGAATTGTGAGTAGGATTTTGATATATAAATAAAAGTTTTATTCACTTCTCAATGTTTGATGTTTTCAGACAAACATTTCAATCCAAGAAACAAAAACCAGAATTTGCACTTGAATGATACTAACGTTTGAATAAATATTTAATTGTGGAAAATAAAACATCTTAGCAATTAATGAAAATCTTGGAAATAACCGAAGGGTAATTAATTCTATAACATCCAATAACAATTATATTCTAAGCCTATTGATTATGTATATATAAAATATGAGTATACTAAACATGTCCATTATATTTTTCCCTAATTTACGATCTCTTTTTACTGTATTCCTGATAGCCAAAGAAATTATTTGTGATACGAAAAGTCTATTAAAGAAATTTACAATTAAATTTGCGTTTCAAAAAAAAAAAATGTTATTTAAGGTAAGTTATTTTAAATGTTTAATGTTAGAAATAAGAATCACACTAAATTCTGGTGCAAACTATGCTAAAATAAAATGTAAATTTGTCAAATAATATTGTCTAGAGAGATAGTACTGTCTGTGTTTGGTGGTGATTGTTAAAACTCAAACCAAAAATTTTCTTAATGATTGGATTGAAATTCAATATGCACATCAACTTGCATTTCTATTTTACAGTATTGAATTTTAAAATGAATTACCAAAGTATAACTACTGAAAACTTTATAACAAAACAATTGGTTTAAAAAGACTGTTTATAAATTTTTTACTCTTATTAATTTCAAACACAGAAGTTATATTTCAACTTTATTACAGCAATATGTTTCTTTTGTACTATATTAAGTAATAAATTTCATTACACATACAAATAAAAAAAAAAGAAAATTTTATTTATCAAATTTAACTCATTAAATTTTATTTTTAGAAATTTTATAATAAAGCTGTATTCCCTATTTTCCCCAGCATTTTTAGAATTTCATATTGTTTCGTTCATATTTACAATTTTGTGAGAGATTTTTCTTTTTATAAAAAAAAGACCCTTCCAGACTCTCAATCATATTCGCCGAGTTCAGATCACTTTAACTCTTTTTACCTTCAAATATTTTGTTCTAAAGGCACTGTATGCAGTAAAATGATTTTTTAAAATATTTTAATGTCATTACCTGAAACACCCAAAGTATAAAAGACACTTCTTTAAGAAAATCTATTTGTTTTGAAGGATATAAATATCCGTTAAGGACATCGAAAGAAAATTTTTGTAATAATGAAACTAATATTTTAAGAAAGAATAATTTTTTTCTAGATAAAGTCATTAATTCAACTTTGATATAAAATTATTTTATGAAAATCTTTGTAAATATTTGTTCTACATAAAAAAAATGTTAGTCTTTGTTTCTACGTTTTTTGTTTAATATTTTGCATAAATTCTATTTTATAATTGTCAGTACATGTATAATATATAGTTTACAACAATTATAATTGTAAATTGTCACAAAAATTTATTTAAAAATATATTGTTTGATGTAATATATAGTTTAATTAGGTAGATTTCATAAGAAATCTACCTATTGTAATGGGTACCATGATTCATCCTCTGGAAAATATCGACATATCTTCGCGTTTCTCATCCCTTAGACCCTAAAATCACTATCTGTTCAAAAGTTTATATATATATTTCACTTTCTTGTGGACAAGATAACTGCCGTAATTTTGCGCGAATCACTCTCAAATAAATACATAAAATAAAACGACCCAAAATCTTGGTTGAGTTCGTTAATTGGAAAATCGGACCTTGGGGTTGAAAATGGGGGACTTTTTCGAAAAAAATTATCGCTATAACTTTCTTATTAAGTAAAATATCGAATTCTTTTAAAGTTCCTACTATTCTTTGGATATGACCTAAAACTTATCTGAGTAAAGTGTTTTGATATCACCAATGATTGGCCCAGGGGGTGGAAGAAATGGGGTTTCGAAGACCCCATTAGTTGTAATGCGGTCTACCCATTACAATAGGTAGCTTTCTTATGAAATCATACCTCCCTTAATAAGCACAGTATCGAATCGGTTTAAAGTGATCGTTAGTCCTCTAAACATTACCTAAAACGTTTGCCTGAAACAATTTTTGAATGACAAACCCTTACGGCTAGGGATGACAAAAATTCTGCTGGACTTGTAAGAAGATGGGGCTTGTCGTTTTTTACATGCAACCATTGTCGTATTGAGTAAATTTGAAGTTTTTCTTAAGTTTAAGATGGAAATGTTTTTTATCCCCTACTTAGCACCAGTGAAATCTACCTCTGCCTTCCGGCGTGCCGAAAGGGATTTTTTTTATTTAGATATGTTTTGAAGAAAACTGGTCAAGTAATGTATAACTTTTGAGACTATAAATAATAAAAATTAAAAGAATTAGAGCCATTAAACAAAAAAAAGAATACATATTTTTTTAGTGGATGGGGACGTCTTCTAAAAATATTCATATTTAAGTTAAGCTTAACAGATTTATCTAAGTAATGTTTTTTCTAAATCTAATACTTCTTCAATAAAGACTAAAATAAAAAATAAAACAATTTTTTTTAAAACCGTTTCTGGAATTTAAGTCCGAGGTCTTTATTAAAAAAATTTTACATTTTTCTTGATAGCTCTATATATGAAGTATAGACTTTAAAATACGTTTGAAATAGATTTAAACCGAAGGAATATAGAGCAAAAGAACAAAAAATATATATCTCGAGTTTAAAAGATGGAGGTTGATCATCTGAAAAAAAATTTGATTATATATGCAATGTAGGTAACAAACCTTTAATTAAGCTTTCTCAAAAAATCTCTCTGAAGTAATTTGAAATTGGTTTTTTCACGATATCTGCAACTCCCTTAACAAATTTTGAAAAAATAAAAATATGATCAATTGGGGATTGATCATATTTTTATTAAAAATCCTCTAAACATGTTGGGCACATGTAAAAAAAACGGTTCCGTTAATCCTCAGATATAAGACCAAAAACAGTACATACGTACTTACGTAGGCATGTACAGATACATAAATAATTTTTTTTTCTAGAAGAACTAGTTGGATCCTAAAACGTAAAGATTTTTAATAAACCCGATACTACCATTTTTGATATGAATTTATAATACTTTCCCTTAAAATATAGCTATTCTAGCTATATTTGCCGAGTAAGTAAATCGAGTGAATAAGTTTGAATATTCAGTTTAAAAGAAATTGAATTACCTAAAGACAATAACCAGTGTCAAGTCATGCTCTGGGGTGAGAAAGTGAAGTTGTGTACTTAATTACTTGATGAAAACTATGAGAAAATTTAACTAATTTTTTTATCTGTCGATTTTGTTTTCGTAAACGCGTGGTAAAATTTTAAAATGGTTTAATATTATTTATATTTTAATTAGATTTTGTAATACGATATGTAATAGTAATTACATAAGAATTTTTTTTTGAGCGTTTAATTTAAGAAAACGAAAGCAAGAATAATTAAATCAGCATTTTTTAAGGTTATAAAATAAATAAGTACTGAAATTAAAAAAGGCCAGAAAATATGATTCGTTCAGCCGAAATGAAATAGACAAGATCAATGTGCATATTTATAAAAATCGGTCTAAATTTGTTTGACCACTAGAATGATATGATCCGGTACTACTCGTACTATAAATATACACCGTATTAGATATTTACGGTTAAAGTTTGAAATAAAGTCCATTTGCTTTTCTCTTCAGACGTATACATTACCAATTTATGATTGAAATATTATCCGGATATAAATTTAAATTAAGAAACAGACCACCCATTACGTTTAATACGATTATTGTTGGCCGCCTGGTTCATTACCCGAGGGTAAAAAAAAACTGTGTATAAGAATTAATTCATAATATTTTTTTAAAGATTTTATAAGTTCAGCGAAAGATAGAATTATAGTAAAAAAAGAAAAAAAAAGAAAATAGTGCATAATTGAAATAATTAACGTTTTCACCTATTTTCTTTTGTGTAATATTCAAATGTTAAACGGTTTCAGTAAATTACGAGTAAGGTTTATCTCCTGGCAAGAAACTAACGTGTAAAACAGCTTTTATCAGGTCGGTTGCATGCATCGACTATCCGATTGTACCGTAACTTCAAATCTGTGGTACTAGTGATGAGCAGAATAGTAGGAGGGTTTTTGTAGAACGGAATGGAATTTAATGTTATTTGTATTTTGGAATTTCCTTTGGAAATGTTGGCACCGCAACGTTCTGTCACGCAACTGTCTAAAGTTGATGCCTCGTGTCGCACGCAATATGTAAATACTTAAATTGGTATAGGGCTACTATAGGTAATTTTATTTCACGTAAATTTACATATCAGAATGATGTCTACAATAACCTTAGATTTTAATATAAATTTTGTTTCGTATGAATTAATTTAATTTATAAATTTTTCAAAGCGCATTTTGTTATTGTCGGTAAAATACTTTTAATTATTTTTGCAAAAGTGAAAATAAAAGTCATGAGATTTAGATTAAAATCTTTGAACCACTTTTTTTCAAAAAAATGTTTAATCTCCCCTTATTAACAATTTATACAAAGACAGATCTTAATCTAGACGATTGGTTATTAATATAGAATTCTATAAAAGTGCATTTAACTTTTAAGATTTGGAACGTTTAATCGTGGACTAGTCTCTTCCTAAGTTATTTCCTGCTGAACCCATCGGGTTGGTCTAGTGGTTAACGCGTCTTCCCAAATCAGCTGATTTGGAAGTCGAGAGTTACAGCGTTCAAGTCCTAGTAAAGCCAGTTATTTTTACACGGATTTGAATACTAGATCGTGGATACCGGTGTTCTTTGGTGGTTGGGTTTCAATTAACCACACATCTCAGGAACGGTCGAACTGAGAATGTACAAGACTACACTTCATCTACATATCATCCTCATTCATCCTCTGAAGAGTTATCTAAACGGTAGTTACCGGAGGCTAAACAGGAAAAAGAAAGAAAAGTTATTTGCTGCTAATGAAAAACGAAATCAATTAATTATTAAACAATTTTGAAAAACTATTAAGATAAATTGCCCTGAATATATGGTTATTATTGCAACCAATGGAATTTCATGATTAATAAAGAAAATTTATATATATCCAAAAATTTATTCGGTTAAATTTTTAAAGTTATCTCTTACTATCCCTGTAGTTAGACTACATTTTTATGAATATATATACAATATTTATTTACGTTTTTTCTTCATAAAAATGTAGCCGCAAACTATGGGGACGTTAAGAGAAAAGTTAATAATTCTACCCAATAAATTTTTGGGATTTATTCTTGTGAACGGTTTTAATTTTTTTTCCTCCTTTTTTAAGCAAGTGATCAGATTTTGGATTAAAACGTGATTCTGAAAATTCAGTAGTATATTTTATCGATTTAGTAAAGATGTCTCATAGATAAGGGTTAAAAACCACTTCAAAAATCTTGAAGGGTGCATCGAGAATCGTTGAAGCATTCCCCTTCGTATAACTAGCACGTACTCACCCATACAATCATTTATAAAATGCAAACACGCACAAAGTAACGTCTGTCCTAATGTGGACAAATTATCCGTGAAATAGTTTCTTATAACACATCAATCTGTTAAAATCATGGCAGAAATCGATTTCGTTGTTTGAGAATCAAATGTTCGTGCGTCGTTAAGTACTCTAACGAAAGCTTAAATTGAAAAAAAATTGCTAGCAGGAAAAAACAAGGAATCAGAATATTAAACTTTTGAAAAATTAAATATAAAACTATACTAGTGTCATGTTAATATGTTTTATAAAATAGGTAGACAATCTTATTTAATTTGCATATTTTCTATGTTAAATGTTTAAAACCGACACTTGTATAGGAATGATTGGTTGAATCTTTCATCCGGAAAGTTCTGAATCTGAATTCCTGTCAGGCTTACAATTTTTGATACGCTATAAAATCTTCTCTATCATTTTATAGAATTGATTTTTTCCCCCGATTAGCTTGTAATTGATTGGAATAAGGTAATAAACGAAAACACTAAATCATTGTATAAAACTACTAGATCTCCATCGCTGCTTCGCCTGCGCTATGTGGTTATTTGCGTATCCTGCTGTCGGGGGATGTTTAGCCGGTCAGCCGAGGGCTACCGGCTGATCGGGACTTCAGTCTAGTCCGGGGGCTCTGCCCCTGAGATCGTCCTGTGTTCATTAAAGTCATACTTGTGAGAATAATAATGATAAATAAAAGTTGAAATCTGTTCGATTTATAAAAATTATCAGTGTAACGTAATGTATTCAAAGCAACAGTTTGGTACAAGACCCGATAATTGGTCTTCGGATTTCTTGTCGTGGCTTTGTTCACGAAACACATATAAGAATTATAAACACAAATTACCATTATAATGTTACTAAATATTATAAAATTTGCTTCAACAGCGGTAGCAAAAAACAGAAAAAATAAAAACATTTTTTTTTTAACCGAAAAAAATTATAATTAAAAAACCCGAAAATGGTTTTTAGATATTTATATGAAGAATATACTCAACAAAACTCAAGTTGACATCATTTGTTACAGAGAAATTAAAAACAATTGTAAAATTTAATAATACTTCATTTGAACCTTTTAAACTCGGAATTTCAGAACACTCGATCCAGTATAAAAAAGTCTTCTGTTCAGGTAGATGTATAGGATCTCTGGTATCGTTGAGGAAGGCTCCTTTTAAATTTATACTGTAGGAGGGGACCTTTTCAGAGGCCTGCTGAACATCCAAGAAAACAGCTGAGTCATACGTACTCTTCTAGGGACTTGCTGAGCGTTAACAATCCTGTGTGATTGTTTGATTGTTGATTGACCACGTTTGAAGCAAACTGATGTTCAGAAATAAGACGCCTTTTCTCCAAAACCGCTCATTGCCTCAGAGTAAGTAGTTTTTCAAATACTTTCGATAGAATTGATAACAACAAGCTTATCGGCCTATATAAAGCTACATTATGAATCGACTTACCTGTTTTCAGGACCATTACCATCTGCGACACCTTCCATTCCGTCGAGAAGTTCATAGTTCGAAGAAAACTATTAAAAAGATATGTTATATACTGGATGGCCTTGAATGGAAGCAAAAAAGAATTTCATTAGTTTTGAACTCATACCCGAAAGCTTTCTTTGAATTCCCTTCTCTCCTGATTACTGTAGAACTCCGCTGACAAAAAAAAGTTTCACAGGAAGACTCTTAAGAATCGTGCTACTCAGGAATTCAGGAATTCAATTATTTCTTCCTCACCAACCCCTCGTATGTCAAAAGGCTACAAGACCTTCCCAAGATGCCTTGCTATTTCTTCAACTTTCTCACTGTTGCTTTGAACTCACGACCCATCCAACGTTTTCAAAGGTGGAAGTGATGGTGGTGGTCTATTGAATTCCTTCGTATCCTGACATAGTGAGTAATCATCTTTTGGCAATGAGAAGAGATTCTCAAGGAGGTCTCTAAATGTCTCGTTTTTAATAAACCTCAACAGGCGTTTAAATATATGAGCAGTCCTGTTATATGTTATATGTTCTTTTTTCAGGCTTTCTGTAATACTGCTACCTCCTTGTAAGTCTTCCGTTAGTAAAAGTAGGATCCACAACCTCCTTCGGGTAGGTCATGTCTTCCTGTCCTCCACGTCAATCCTCTGTGTCTAGCTTACCGAAAAATTAATTCTAGGTTATGATACTCCATCTTAAAACAAAATAAAGGGTTAAGAAATACATTACTTTCAACCCTTTAGTAGAAAAAAGTTTCCGTCACGAACATTTATTTAAAAAAAAAAAAAAAATTTATTATTTGATGTGTTTAAATAATCAACAATTAGAAAAAATTAAACAATTAAATTCTTATGGGTGAACGTGTTTTTATGAAAATACATTTTAATATTGTTATTTCAGGTTATATTAGTTTTATAATTAAAAAAAAAAATTCTCGAAAGTTTTTAAAACTTAAAACACTTCGAGAGACCATTATATGTTTAATAATTGATATTACACAATATTGCCATACTTTTAATTAGTTTTTAAACGATTTGATAGAATCATCCTCTTAATTCACAACCTTCTAGAACAAATTCCATTGTAGTAAGTTAAACATTTTTAAGACATAAAGGTCAACACGTAAACATTTTTTAAAAATATAAGTTGTTAAGTATATACTTAATATGTACTGAAAAAAGTTTAAACAGAAAGGAAAAATATTTCAAAGAACAAAACATTTTGTTGTTAATTTTATGATAATTATTGGGGATGCGTTTCATAGAGCTATCATCGAAAGAGTTCTATCAATTTTTTTGTAGTTTTTGCTTTATTTTCCTACTTGAGGATTTTAATTTCGATTTTCGGGTTTATCTCTAGGTCTAAAACGTAATTAGGTAATTAGGAGTCTTTTTGGTAATTAAGCGATATAAAGTAAAGTCTTGCCGGTATTCTTTCTTCGTTGTAATGACCTCATGACTTGCTCAACTTTTATCCTATAAGTCATTGATTAAACCTCTAACTGAATTATATATCCCACTTCCATTATCATCTCTTGATTTATAACTGGATACCTTTAAACAATTTCAGGAATCCTTATTTTACAGTGCACCACTTTCCTCGTTTCCTTAATTCTTATTCCCAATGTCCTGCGTCATTGGTGGTAAAAGGATTCTGTACAATCTTTTTTCAATCCATTTTTATTAATGATACTATTCTTTCAGTTATCCGACTGAGTTCAAGTAATGTATGTAAGGTTATGGAACGGCTTTGCCAATTCATAAATATCCTTTTAATTGTTTCTGAATCTGTTGTTTATTACATAGACTTTCATTCTTCTTGCCTAAAATGCATATTGCAAAATAAAGAAAAGTTCTCAGATGTTTGAAATTCTCTAACAGAATTCTGCATTCTGTCGCTATCTTTCTAATTCCAATGATGACTTTAAAATTACTTATATGTTTCGTTTTCTACGTAGCTCTCAATATTTCTAACTTTATTAGTAAATTCTGGTAGTGTTTAGAGAATAGATAGTAATAAGTTTTTTGGGTTAAGTAACTTGGTGGAAATCCCCTCTCCGATCTATATATTAATTAAATACATTAATGAATAGGTTTGTGTAGGTAATAATGACTATCAACTTTGCGGCGGAGGAAGGTAGACTTTTAAATTTTGAGCAAGTTTTGAAAAGTTTCAATGACTTTTTACAGGAATTAATATAATTAATACTGATTGAAAATCAGTCTCATGTTCTTTTAAAGTTAAAATTTTGAATGAATCTTAAGCGATACTGAAAGATTTCAAACTAAAAAGAATACGTATTAGAGGAAACCAAAGGTACCAAAAATAGTACAGTCTTTGAATATTTTATATAACCTAGTATGGACGACAAACCCACCGAGATCGTCTAGTGGTGAACTCGTCATAGCAAATCAGCTGAAGTCGAGAGTTTTAAGGTTCAAATCTTAGTAAAGGCAGTTACTTTTACAAATCATTTGCATTCATATATATCATCCTCATTCATTCTCTGATATAATACTTTTCGGTGGTTCTAAAGGTTAAATAGTAAAGAAAAGTATGGACGACAATTAACTAATTTACTGAACTGAAAATAATAAAAGGAGGATTATTCGATTAGTAGAATGTACGTAGCTAAATCGGTTTCATAGATTTATAGTTCATTTGGCTCGACTGAATCGAAATATATTTAAGATTCAATAATTTATGTAAGACTCATGTAAAAAAATTTAGTGATGACAATAATGCGATCAGTATTTTCCTAAGTGTTAATGTGTGATTTTGTTTTGCTTTTTTCTTTTTGATTAAGACACATTCTACTGATTCTAATCGCGTTTTATAAGTAATAACAATTAACAAGTTGTTATAAAGATGAGTAATTGGTTGATGTTAACAATCTCCTGAAAATACTTGATAAAACAGATATTATTCTTTCTAAGCAAATATGGTGTTAGCACAATGGTCTCTACATAATAATATTTTAACGTAAAATAACTTGCAGATTTTTCTACGATTGCATATAGGAGTTAATTGTGAACAAAAGCTTAAACATTACTTACTTTGCAGAACAGGCCAGTTGATTCAGTTTCTTTACTAGAGCTTACATTAAGTAATAACTTGCGTTTTGTTTAATCCATTTTTAATGTAAACGGTACAAAACTATTTATATCAAATAGTTGCAGAACAAATACAATGAATCTCCTTAATTTAAGCTATTAAGTTATAACTTTTCCACCGTTTTGTAGAAAACAATTTAAGTTTCTAACTACACCTCAAGTATCGAGTTAATTTTTAACTAAGGTATAATAAGGTATAATTTTTTAACAAATAATATTCATATATTAAACTGAATATATAATTTAACTGCAACTGAGTCTCCGTTGAAGTTTTTTTTCATAACTTATTCTCTTTATTTTAACTTAATAATAATAATAATTAACAGTAAGTAATAATTATCCTCCTGAATAATTTATCTAATTCCATCCGATTTCAATTCTTCCTATTTTTAAGTAAAATGTTTTGAACCTATTTTCTTGTGAGGTTATATAAATATATATATATTGTTCTAATGTGTACGTTGCAATTTGTTCAACTAGTGAACAATAAGCAATTACCCACGGCCCAATGAGATGAGGATGATATGTGTGTCATGTAAATGAGATTAATCTTGTACAGACTCAGGCCATTTTCTGAATACGTTCAGAGTGAGTCTCAGGAGTCTCACTCCTGAGACTTTGGTTAACTGAACTCCAACCATCGAACTACACCGGTCTTGTATTCAAATCCGTATAAAAGCAACTAGCTTTTAATAAGTTTCGAATCTCATAACCCTCGACTTTGAAAATCAGCTGTTAAAAAACTGATTTGCGACGATGAGGTAACCACTAGACCAGATCGGTGGGCTAAAGGTAGTACAAATGCGTTGAGAAAAACAGGTTTTCCTACAACAGTCAGGATGCATTTAAGCGAGGGTTTGAGGTTAATAAATTTTTACCGTCTTTTTTCTTATAAAAGAAAAAGAAAGGATGTAGATTTTGATTTTATTTATTCATTTTTCTTAGGCCTTGGTCAAATTATCTCGTCCTGTGATATTAATGGAAATTTTTTTTTTTTAATAACTGAAGATTATCAATTATTGGCTAGCTTAAAATATTACCTCTCAGATTGTAAGTTATAGTTTAACTGAAAAGAGGTATTAAATATTGTAAAGGTGTTGTTGTGAGATGCATCGGACTTGATTTGCGGCTGATCCTACTTATATTATTGTTTGGATATATCCAAACAATCTTAACTAGAATTCTATACAGAAGAATTGAGAGGAGAGTGGAGGAAGTGTTAGGAGAAGACCAATTTGGTTTCAGAAAAGTATAGGGACAAGGGAAGCAATTTTAGGCCTCAGATTAATAGTAGAAGGAAGATTAAAGAAAAACAAACCAACATACTTGGCGTTTATAGACCTAGAAAAGGCATTCGATAACGTAGACTGGAATAAAATGTTCAGCATTTTAAAAAAATTAGGGTTCAAATACAGAGATAAAAAAACAATTGCTAACATGTACAGGAACCAAACAGCAACAGTAATAATCGAACAACATAAGAAAGAAGCCGTAATAAGAAAGGGAGTCCGACAAGGGTGTTCCCTGTCTCCGTTACTTTTTAATCTTTACATGGAACTAGCAGTTAACGATGTTAAAGAACAATTTAGATTCGGAGTAACAGTACAAGGTGAAAAGATAAAGATGCTACGATTTGCTGATGATATAGTAATTCTAGCCGAGAATAAAAAGGATTTAGAAGAAACAATGAACGGCATAGATGAAGTCCTACGCAAGAACTATCGCATGAAAATAAACACGAACAAAACAAAAGTAATGAAATGTAGTAGAAATAACAAAGATGGACCACTGAATTTGAAAATAGGTGGAGAAAAGATTACGGAGGTAGAAGAATTTTGTTATTTGGGAAGTAGAATTACTAAAGATGGACGAAGCAGGAGCGATATAAAATGCCGAATAGCACAAGCTAAACGAGCCTTCAGTAAGAAATATAAGTTGTTTACATCAAAAAATAATTTAAATGTCAGGAAAAGATTTTTGAAAGTGTATGTTTGGAGTGTCGCTTTATATGGAAGTGAAACTTGGACAATCGGAGTATCTGTGAAGAAAAGGTTAGAAGCTTTTGAAATGTGGTGCTATAGGAGAATGTTAAAAATCAGATGGGTGGATAAAGTGACAAATGAGGAGGTATTGCGGCAAATAGATGAAGAAAGAAGCATTTGGAAAAATATAGTTAAAAGAAGAGACAGACTTATAGGTCACATACTAAGGCATCCTGGAATAGTGGCTTTAATTTTGGAAGGACACGTAGAAGGGAAAAATTGTGTAGGCAGGCCACGTTTGGAATATGTAAAACAAATTGTTAGGGATGTAGGATGTAGAGGGTATACTGAAATGAAACGACTACCACTAGATAGGGAATCTTAGAGAGCTGCATCAAACCAGTCAAATGACTGAAGACAAAAAAAAAAATATCCAAACAAAAATAATTTCAAAAATTTTATCAAACATTATTTCCATAGTATTTTGAATATTCTTCTTCTAAAAATGGTATTATGAAACGATAAAAAAATTATATTGCTTTTTTTTTTTGTTATTGTCGTATAATTTGATGCAACTCCGAGGCTAAGTATTTGGATTTAGTTAAAGATGATTTTGTTTTCTTTTTAATCAATCATAGGTAATTGGACTAAATTAAGATCATCTTTACTAAACATACATCAGCGTCAATTTATCTTTTAACTATATTTAAATTTGTTTTCTTTTTGAATCAATCTTAAGATAAGTTATTATTGCTTGGAGCTATGTCGAAGATTGTTCCGTGAAAAATGCTACTTGGTATTTAGTTTAGGTCAATAAAATTTAATAAAGGAATAAAAGTTGTACTGGATAAATTTATTTATTTTAAAGATAATTTTTCTGTTGCATAAATAAAGCTGTCACAAATATCCTTAGATCTTAATGGTGGTTTGACCTAGTAAATCTTTCTGAAATTGATTAGCCATTTTTTGCTGGTGACGAACCATAAGATATGCTTTACCAAGATTTTTGTAATACTTATAGTTGTTTTTCAATGAATTTAAGTTAATCTTTTTCACTTTAATTCCTTCTACGATCGCTGGTATTACAGTTGAAACCAAAACTGCTACTAATAGTATTAAAACCTGCAATGAAAACAACATTATCGATATTAAAAGTCAGTTAAGGAATATACACAAAATTTATTCGATGCTGATTTAATATTCCATATCGAGTGTAAAGAAAATAGTTTCATAAAATTTTCTCTGCAACCCTTAAAAAAATTTAAATTACCTAAAAACATTAAAAAAGTAAATTCTGTTGTAGGTTCATTCACGAATGAACTAAACAATATCTGAATATGTGTTTTTGAATATGGAAATTTCAAACAGATTTCCCTTAAATTTATATGTTATTGCAATTATTTTTTCATATAATATATATTTATATATTTTTTTATTCATTATTTTTATTTTCTGATATCGGGGACTTAAAATCGTTTTTATCGCTTACACCTGCCAAAAAATTTAATTAATTACATTTCTCAAATTACCATAAATTGTATTCTTTATCTTATAATCTATTTGGGATTAATACCTTTACGATTTCTTAAAACATATAAATTTAATTAAATATTGCTTTAATAATAAGATTAAAAACTAAGTGTTAATTATGGTAATCTTGCAGTATGTATATAATAAGAATAAAAAAAATCTGAAAGAAAATTTACAAAATTAGCCATTTATTTTATTTATAATTTTTTTTAAATTTGACTTTTTCATTTACTTCTTATGCATTTATTCAGTTTACGTGCGTACCTCAAATATCTTGGCATGCAACCCTTGGGATTGGAGATCACTTCGGGAAACTTAAGTTGGAGACCAATCTATCCTACAGTCTGTCTACGGTATTTATAGCCAAATACCGTTCTAAAACATATATTTAAATGAATTTACAGACAGATCGTCTTCATATTATGTAATTTCCTATAGTTAGTTTACATCAATAGCATAGTATATTAAAATCTTCCGATTCTGAAAAGGAAAAACGTTCATAAATTTCCCCTGTTAAAGAAAGACGTTCACTGGCAAGCGATAATGAGAAAGTTTTAATTTAAATTTTATTAATGCGGCAATCTTATTTAATTATTTATTAAGAAATTTTAAGTACGATAATATCTTGTATTTCTTCCCTGTTTATTTAAGGAATAGAATTTTAGATATTCGAGTAGGAAGCAATATAAAACATTTTCTAAAAACTCATTTCTAAATAATTATATTTCAATAGTCATGTATTAATTTGATTTAATCTTGTTTTTGTAATATCTTACAGCTTTTACGCTTCACATTTTAAGTTTATATTTTAATATAATATTAAAAAAAAAAATAACTCCATAAAATATTCGTTTTTGTTTGCAATTTTATTTTTATGAAAAAATAAGCTGCATTTATAAATAATTTCATTTATACTTTTTTTGTTTGACGTATTCATCTCGATTGTATACAATGAACGTTATTGTCAATTGTAACAAGAGAACGTATACATACATTCAACACTATTGCTCATGCAGTAGTTTTTAAATTATTTTCAAGGTTCAATCGTTAACGCCATACAAAAATCCGGGTTTTCTTCCGTCACCGGTTTGGGCTGTTCCACTAAACTGGTTTATGCACAATCTGTAGACTAGAATTTGGACTCATGTGAAGTCTTCAAACCCGTTAGATTGATTTTACCTTTGTTGACCATCAGTTTATGAATTCAATTTTTTATATTATATTACCGACTCAGTAAATCATATTTTTCTAAGAATTTAATTATTTTATCATATCTCGGATCCTGAAAATCATAAAAGCGAAAGATGTAGAAGTTTTTAATGGTTTGAAAAGTAATATATCAAAAAGTTCAGGTCATGAAATTTAAGTTAAGTTATATATTATTTAAATAACACGAAATAACTTTAGTTCATCGGAAAAATGAATTTTATTTGAAAAACTTAATTGAAATTATGTGCAATATTTTGCGTTCATTGAGTAATACTGCCTATATAAAAATATATGTATAATAAAATTCTTAAAAGTAAAAGAACTCTATTAAAAATAGTATGATGCTACTAATCAACCGAGTAGATGTGGCGGCACATATGTTGGCACAGGGACTGACAGCCCATGTACTAGCATTTTGCATGCATTGCTCTCTGTTACAAGCAAACTAAAAACATTGTCATTTTTTATTTGTCTTTTGTGGTATGGTAATATATAAAAAACAGGATTCACAAACTTGCTGTAGTGTTTGTAACTGTTGAGTTTTATTCTAAATTATAAATTGATGTTTTGGTATAGACATATTTCCTGTTGAATAGCAACTAATAATAGTAGAATCATTCATGAATCATACTTGACTAATGTGCCATGTATGAATTTTTGTGAACACAACACGCAATTCTAAGAATTTCATTTACTTATTTTTAATTTAGTATAATCATTGCGCTGTGAAGAATCATACGAAATTGTGTTCTAGAACTGATTATTATAAAAACATTTATTGCGGTGTATATTTTACTTAATGAAATGATTAGCTGTTATTGATTTATTTTTTAGTATTTGTTGTGTTTTTTCATTTAACGATTTGCCATAAATTAAGTCTTGTAAATCTTTAATATTTCAATAGAGTTATTATCTTTTAAAATTCCCAAGTTAGGAGGAAATTTTATCTGAACTTGGGGGGTTCAGGGGTTACTTATTCAGATTTGAAGTGGATCATTCAAATTTTTACCCAGTTACGAGGGCATCGAGAAAACGTCGTACCATGTGTTTTTCGAATACCCAAGATTCATCTCAGAGAGGAAACAAGAGGTGGCAAGATGAAAATTGACAGATTGTTCCTCCCAGAAGATCTCGAAGAGATAATGGTCACTTCGTTTGAAAACTGACAAGCAGTTTCGGACTGGACCAGTACTATAATGTCGAAACTACGGGCCCAAAAAGACGCTAGGAAAGGGAGAGCGACGGTGATGCCTTGGCGCTAAGGTCTGGGGATAGGCTGCCCGGAGAGCTCCTGGAGGTTGCCAGGCCAGTGGGATCGTCCCGGAATTATGAAGTAGGCGGTAATCCCAGAAATGATAACTCCAATGATGGCAGCCGTAGGTAGTCACACCTCACGAAGAGAAAGTAGCTCCTCTCCTGAAGTAATGCTTTGCGGAGGTTCCGGGAAGGAGGATGGCGAGGTGATGGTTTAATCGGTATGCACAGGCATATATACGCACTAAGTATCATCAAGCGTAACCTGTTGTGAGTTGGATGCGCTCCATTGGAGTGTCCGAAATAGGATTCCCCACCACAAAAAAAAAGTTAGGAGGAAAACGTTCAGTAGGTCATAGGCAGGCGAGGGAAATTGTATTCAATGTTTCCATTTTATTTTAAAAAAAACAATGCCGGAACTGAAATAGTGAGGGAAACTGAGTGCTGAATACGGTTGTTCAAGCGACAAAAGCATAAAAAACGAACGATCCAAAGAATTATAGCAGAAGGGAAATCAAATGAAACTGAAAAGCCATCCTTGTTCCCCGAAAAATTGTTTAAATTGCTCCAATACTGTTGCAATTCAGATTCGTTTGACATAGATGCTTTGAGGCGTTTAATAAATAAATTTTATGTAATTTTATTATAATACGTTCCTACTGTGAAGAGAATTATGCAAAAGGCCCACGAAAGTGAAATTAATATCAAGGTGAGTGAAAAATCTTAAGGAGAATATTACGTAAAATGAGATTTAGATGAAAAAAATAGAGGACAACAGGAAAATACTATAGAACGGCATGACATTAAAATGCAAAGAATGAAATTTTTACCACAAATTTTTCCTGTTTTGCGGAGAAGGAGGACTGATTATATACACAGATAAATAGTCCACGTGAATTATTTTCTTTAGTAAACCTATGCCGATAAACACACGCTAATGATCCTGATGTATGAAATACGTTTTCCAAGGAGAATAGTTCTGTTTTCGGTTGAAAAGATCCATTAGTAAATAATACATGAATGATTTAACTAGCAGATATAATTATAACTTAATTATTATCTCCCTATCAAGCACTAACAAAAGATAGTTTAACTGTTTAGAACAATGTCCGGAGACGTTTTACCCATACATTTTGGTAAATTTTGTGATGTAAGTATGTATTTTAAGATTGCATTAGAAGAACTCATATTAACTGATACGCACTTCTTTCTCAAGCTGAGGTTTTAGACAGCCAGTAGAAAGAAATTCCAGTAAAGGTGTGTATCCAGTTCCCACAAAACCACAAATATACTAAGGAGGTAGTAGTTGAACTAATCCCCTCATCCTTAGAATTGATCGAGTGTACATCGTGCGTCTAAGCAATTTTCACTGAGTATCCCAAGGAAGAAACGATCAAGGATGACGAATAATCAAGAAAGATCAAGAATGAGAAAAGATCAAGAAAGATGATCAATGGTGTAGATAGTACGGAAAGAACGATCATCCACAGAGGAACCATGAGATAGAGGAAAAGTTCATCCGAAGATATGCTTCAAAGCCCTTCAGTTTGGAATCCATTTTGCTTCCATACATAGCGGAAACTATTTTCATCTAGAATTAGATTAAGGCTTTTCTAATCAACTATTTTTGTTAGGCAGCTCAGATATATGCCACAAAAAAGTTTTTTTCTCCCAGATACAAAAGAGTCACCTCGTAACGGGCTTCAGCTAGGAAAACACTCTTTCTCCAAATTATTTAACATATAGAATTATCTTTAAACGGAATTAATCTTTTAATAAAAGGGTAGAAATAATTTTCTCAATTGGTGCTTAAAATGATGAGTCAGTAGTCTATCGATTAGATTATAATTTAGAATAATAGTATTCTTCTTAATCTTATATTTCTCTATAATCTTTCTTGATATTATTCTAATTGTGTTCGATTACCTGTCGAATATTGACATTGATAATAATAATAATAATAATAATAATAATAATAATAATAATAATAATAATAATAATAATAATAATAATAATAATAATAATAATAATAATAATAATAATAATAATAATAATAATAATAATAATAATAATAATAATAATAATAATAATAATAATAATAATAATAATAATAATAATAATAATAATAATAATAATAATAATAATAATAATAATAATAATAATAATAATAATAATAATAATAATAATAATAATAATAATAATAATAATTTTTTTTTTTTTTTTTTTTTTGAGGTGGGAGGTGGAAATGCATTTACGCACGGAGTGTCGGGCTCCCGCTGATGGTATTATCCAATCACCATCAGCGGACTACCGACTAAAACCACCCCCCTTTCTACCAGGGCTCGACCCGGAACCGTTTATCACATTACTTCCGGTCGAGTCCTCCTATACTAGCCTGTTTGGTGCTACCTAATTTCCAGGACTGTCCAGGTCAACCTTTTTGGCCCTGAGTATGTTGCCGACGAATCGGGCTACGCTTTCCCAGCTGCCCAGGTCACGGAGCATCATCGCAACCACGTTGTGGGGACTCAGTGCTCCGTGATCCGCCTCTAATGTCCCTCGATCTGCCGCCCACCGAGCACATTTGAAAAAGGTGTGCTCGGCGTCGTCCCGTACACCGGGACAATACAGGCAGTCGGGGGACGGCGCTTTCCCTATGACATGGAGGTAAGCGCGGAAGTACCCGTGACCCGTTAAAAATTGGGTCATGTAGTACTCCACTTCTCCATGCCGTCGCTCCGTCCACGGTCTGACCAGAGGAATAAGCCTTGCGGTCCATCGTCCTCTGGTCTCGTGGTCCCAGGTCTCTTGCCATGCGAGGAATGTGCGAGTGCGTTCCTCGTTGGCAATGGTCACCCGGTCTCCGCCTGCCCGCCGCCTCCCGTAGATCGCCTGGCGCTCCCTTGCTAAAGTAGCAATGGGTATGACGCCGGCGACCACAAGTACTGCAGGCTCGGAGACCGTCCGATACGCGGAAGCGACTCGCAAGGCTGCGGTGCGTTGCACCTGCGCGAGCCGCTTCCGGTTTCTCGCAACTCTTAATGCCTGGGCCCACACTTCCGACCCGTATAGCAGGATGGAATGTACCGTGGACATCAGCAATCGCCGTCTGCTGGCCTTCGGTCCGCCGACATTCGCCATCAGCCGGCTGAGAGCAGTTACGGCTCTCGCAGCTTTGTCGGCGGCTGTACGAAGCTGCTCAGCAAAGCTGAGTTTCCGGTCAATCATCATACCGAGGTACTTTGCGGCCGGCTTGGTCTCGACAACCTCTACCCCGACCCGCAGGGAAAGAAGGGTGTCGATACGTTTCTTCGTGAGAACTACGATCTCCGTTTTGCTGAGAGCTAGAGACAATCCATGATCGTCCAGCCAGGCACCGACTCTGTGCATGGCCCGACTGAGCCTCAGTTGGGCGCGCTCCACGTCGCGATCTGCTACAAGTAGCGCAACGTCGTCAGCGTACCCAACCAAGGCAGATTCTTCAGGCATCTCCAGCCTCAGCAAGCCATCGTAGACGGCGTTCCAAAGGTCGGGGCCGAGAATCGACCCCTGCGCCGCCCCTGACGTGATCGTAGTCCTACGCCAGCCTGCTGCGGTCTCGTAAATGAGACCGCGGTTCCTCAGGTATGCGTCTACCATTCTCAGAAGGTATTGAGGCACATGGAACGAATGCTCCAGGGCCCGAATCATATCGCTCCATCGTGCGGAGTTGAACGCGTTTTTTACGTCCAACGTAACGAGAAGGACCACACGTCGCGAAAAATGATTGTGGTCCTCTGCTCGCCGCACCGCCTCAACAACCTCCTGAATTGCGTCTAGGGTCGATCGACCCTGCCGGAAACCGTACTGGTTAGGTGACAGGCCACCTGCCTGATTCATCGCCGTAACCAGTCTTTTCTTTAACAGCTTCTCCAATACCTTCCCAGCTGTGTCAAGCATACACAATGGGCGGTAGGAGGACGGCGACTCTGGGTTTTCTTTTCCTTTGGGAATTAGCACAAGACGCGCGGTCTTCCACCTGGCGCTAAAAGACCCAGCCTTCAGACATGCATTATACATGTCTAGTAGAAGACGGGGCCTGCAGCGCCCCACTAGTTTGAGCACCTCGGCCGGTATACCGTCGGGACCAGGGGCTTTTCTACATTTCAGCGACCGTAGGACTCCTTCCAATTCCTCCATCGAGAAGAGCGAAAAGTCGCCCACGTCGCTGAAGTCCCGCTCGGCACGGACCGAGTGCGCCGGGAACAACGTCTTAACGACGTGTTCCGCTTTAGCTTCGTCTAGTGGAGCTGGTGACTGCGAGACCCCCAATCGCCGAGTTACTATCTTGTAACCTAGCCCCCAAGGGTCTGCATCCACGGTCTCCGTCAGTTCTCTCCAGCAGCGTGCCTTGCTCACGTTGATGGCTCGACGGAGCCGCTTCTTTGCCGTCTTGTACTCGGCTGACCTGGCGTTCGCGTCTATGCGATTCCTCGCACGTTGCGCCACTCGTCTTAGTCGAAGACACTCCCGGCGAAACCCCGCAATCTCCGGTGTCCACCAGTACACGGGTCGCTTCTGGTGCCTCGGCCCCCCGTGGGGCATGGAGGCGTCGCATGCAGAAGCGATCAGCCGCATAGTCGCAGCAACTACGGCTTCAGCGCCAGCGTCCCCCCCGTTGGCGAAGTTTTCAGGGGCTACCACCCCTGAGGAGATCTTTGAGGAGAATTTATTCTCTTCAATTTTGTTGATGTTATATCTTTTCGCCTGCTGTGGGGGCCCCGGGCGCTCTCGTGTACCATCTAGGACTCTAAATGAGATGTATTGGTGGTCGCTAATAATAATAATAATAATAATAATAATAATAATAATAATAATAATAATAATAATAATAATAATAATAATAATAATAATAATAATAATAATAATAATAATAATAATAATAATAATAATAATAATAATAATAATAATAATAATAAAAATAATAATAATAATAATAATCCTTATAAATGGAAAAGCGACTTTAAGTTGACTCGCCGTGAACAAGTAGCGGTGACCAGACTTAGAATCGGTCACAGGGGATAACAAATTTATATTTGTTAACCGGCGAAGTGAGACCAATGTGCGGTGTTTGTAATAAAACACTGACAATCAAGGATCTAATAGAAGAGTGTACCATATATGAGGACCTCAGAAAGAGGTTCCGTCTTACAAATAATATTAGTGCTGATCTGGATAATGGAAATGAAGAAAATATAATTGCATTTTTACACGCCAGTGGACTTCTTAAAAGTCTATAAAATGAACGTTTAAAGCTGTGATAAAAGAATCTCTAAGCGGTAGTTTATATATATATATATATATATATATATATATATATATATATATATATAAAGAAAAAAATGGTATTGATAAGTTTAAGTTTAATTTTAATTTCATGGTCTTTTGAGAACCTTATCTCAAATTTTAATATCGGGGCCCTTTACACCCCGTAAGTGTTTGTGATTGTCCTTGTCTTTTATGTCTTAAATGTTTTGTGTAGTTTGTGCTTTTAAATAAAATGTAAGGGCCCTTTACACCCTTACATATGACGATCCAGATAAATAATTTCTTTTAAAGATTGTGACGAGAGCAATGACCTTAGCAGTCGATGCCCGTAAAAATTCATACTTATGATTATTGATCATGTTTATGATCAAAACTTTTTATATTACTCTTAATTTCTAGTACTATTTATTAATTTAATAGAATTATCATGAAAATATTAATGTAAACCTAGGTCAAATTTCCTATTTCTATTAGTTTACTCTTATCTATGATCCAAAAATTTACGTTTGACAAAATATAGAAATAATATTGATGCAGACAGGTTTATGTAATTAGTAACGAATTAATTTCATAAATATAACGATTTTAATATTTGTTAATTAAGGTAATGTAAGAGATATTTAATTTAGATTCAATAAAATAAGTCATCAAAAAATATTAATACTTCTACCTAAATAATTTCTTTAAAAACAAAATTAATATGTCCTGGAAAGTAGCTTAATATAAAATATTAGATAAATCTAGTTATTTGCTTCGTTACTGTAGGTTTTAAATACTTGTTAGTTATCGATTAATAACTGATGCAAACAATCTTTCTTTAAAAAAATGTAAACATGAATTACCTAAAAAGCAACCGGATTGATCTTCAACTGACCAAAAAAAAGCTCAGTGAAAAATAGGATTTGAGATTATTACACAATTTAAACATTTTTTTCCATATTTCTAGCTGATGTAAGATGACTTTAGTGTTTAAAATCTTTTCGTTACCAAGTGAAAGTCAACAAATCGAGGCTAGAGTTACTAGTCAAAATTTGGTTTAATTAATTACTTGGTTCTTTCTCCAAAAACTGGCTTCCTAAGCACACACTTATTCTAGCCACAAAAAGTTATTAGGTTTTAATTACAAAAAAATCCTGACCGAGTAAAATTACAATGGAACATTACATATAATATAACTTAACAAAAAAAATTTATAATTACTTCCTACAGCTCCTAATTAAACAAACTGTATATATTATGAATATTTATAGGTTATTGTTTTAGTACACTCATCTACTAATCGCTATTAACAATATTCCAGAATCCTTTAGGAAGATGAAAAAGATGATTATTGGCAGAATTGATTTTAAGGTCTTAAAAATGGAGCCATTTGAATGTCTTCGGAGAAAGATCCCAAAAATCCTTTTTTTGTTATATTATAAGCTGCCTCATCAGACTTTTACCAAAGCTGGTTACAGTCTAATGATTTCATTTTTATAATAAATGTTTTTAATAATAGAGGCAAGGAATTTTATAGATTTTTAGGAAGTAATAGGAATTTTAATAGGGACAAGGGAAGCAATTTTAGGCCTCAGATTAATAGTAGAAGGAAGATTAAAGAAAAACAAACTAACATACATGACGTTTATAGACCTAGAAAAGGCATTCGATAACGTAGACTGGAATAAAATGTTCAGCATTTAAAAAAAATTAGGGTTCAAATACAGAGATAGAAGAACAATTGCTAACATGTACAGGAACCAAACAGCAACTGTAATAATTGAAGAACATAAGAAAGGCAGTCCGACAAGGATGTTCCCTATCCCCGTTACTTTTTAATCTTTACATGGAACTAGCAGTTAATGATGTTAAAGAACAATTTAGATTCGGAGTAACAGTACAAGGTGAAAAGATAAAGATGCTACGATTTGCTGATGTTATAGTAATTCTAGCCGAGAGTAAAAAGGATTTAGAAGAAACAATGAACGTCATAGATAAAGTCCTACGCAAGAACTATCGCGTGAAAATAAACAAGAACAAAACAAAAGAAATGAAATGTAGTAGAAATAACAAAGATGGACCACTGAATGTGAAAATAGGAGGAGAAAAGATTATGGAGGTAGAAGAATTTTGTTATTTGGGAAGTAAAATTACTAAGGATGGACGAAGCAGGAGCGATATAAAATGCCGAATAGTACAAGCGAAACGAACCTTCAGTCAGAAATATAATTTTTTTATATCAATAATTAATTTAAATGTCAGGAAAAGATTTTTTAAAGTATATGTTTGGAGTGTCGCTTTATATGGAAGTGAAACTTGGACAATCGGAGTATCTGAGAAGAAAAAATTAGAAGCTTTTGAAATGTGGTGCTATAGGAGAATGTTAAAAATCAGATGGGTGGATAAAGTGACAAATGAGGAGGTATTGCGGCAAATAGATGAAGAAAGAAGCATTTGGAAAAATATAGTTAAAAGAAGAGACAGACTTATAGGTCACATACTAAGGCATCCTGGAATAGTGGCTTTAATTTTGGAAGGACAGGTAGAAGGGAAAAATTGTGTAGGCAGGTCACGTTTGGAATATGTAAAACAAATTGTTAGGGATGTAGGATGTAGAGGGTATACTGAAATGAAACGACTAGCACTAGATAGGGAATCTTGGAGAGCTCTGCATCAAACCAGTCAAATGACTGAAGACAAAAAAAAAAAAAAAATAGGAAATTTACCGTCTAAAAGAATCAAGATAGATATAAAATGATAAAATAAAATAAAGAAACGAACTAAAAAACAGTGAAAATATTTGATTATGCAGGTTTGCGAATTATATAATTTTTTGACCAAAATCGATGAAGACCAATTATCATAATACGAAACATCTCAACAATATACTTCAACCAGTTAAAGGTAGACCCTATACTAAGTTACTCAAAACAGACTTTTGTCCGTTTATTGAATTTTTCAGATTTCATACGAAGAAATCAATCAGATTTCCTGTTAAGTAATGAACCTTGTTGTTTTATGCCCTTAAACCACCGCTAGAACTATGTGGTAACCTTATTGAGGGTCAGACTACCCGCTGAAGCATTAAGCTATATAAACACGTACACCTCAAATTTGAAATATAAAGAGGACTGAAGTGAATGAATAAATATATATTAGAAATAAAATATGATTTAAACTAATTTTTGTTTTTTAAAATAATAAAAAAAAATTTACCGACCAGCTTCTGATCAGCCATGTTGATGTTCTCACTGTACGATATATCAAAGTAAAGAAATATTCTTAATATAGTATTTTTATAATAAAAAATAATACTTAAATAGATTATATAATTCTTTAAATTAAAACTGTTAACTCTTTTCTTAGAGTTTAACAATCATTCTTTTCCTTTAACTTGTACTACCTATTTTCTTTACGTACCGATTATTGTAAACGACATCAAGATCTATTGTTTCAAAATAAAATGTATTGCTGTTACTACAATAATTATCTAAGTTTCTTTCATTAAAATTTTATAATTTAATAAAAAACACAAGTATTAGATATTTGTGCAGGTGTGTTTTATTTATAGAGAGATAAATAGAAACTATTCTAATTATTATTAATTCTAACATTGAAAACCAATATGTAGATATTGTGTTGTATTTCAACAATAGTGTTGATATTATTACTTTTCATTCAGTTTAAAAAACTATTACGCTTTTGTCATTTGTTTTCATAAACAAAAGAAGTAAAATTAATAATTTTCTTTTGTTTGAATTTCAGGTATTGACGTCCAACTGCAAAATTCATCCACTGGTGAGTTGAAGAACAATATATTTTTAAGCACGCATTTAAAAACAAATTTTTTTTCGTCAAACCGAATATTGTTTTTTTTTTTCATAACGGATCTCATTTCTATTTAAAAATATTCTTTGTTTTATTATTCTTAAATCATACTATTTAAAAATATTAAACTATTTTGAAATGTTAAAAAAAGAATTGTTCATTTTTTTATACAGAATTTGTCTGAGTTTTTTTTTTTTGGTTGAAGAACAACAGGATCCACATTTATTAATAAGGAATGAAATACGTAGGTCTGACCTTGAAAATATGTATTATTTATTAATATTACATTAATATTTTTGACAAAACCTGGAATTGATAGTATATGTTTCAATTTATAAATTAAAATTCAATACGACTGGACTTCTTCAATTACAGTTAAGCGTATGAAAATTATGTAAAACTCTATTTGAGAAGACTATTTTTAATTCAGTTCTGGTTAATTTACAGCAATGTAAGAAGAAAACAAAATATCTCTTTTAAATACTTACTGAGGAGATTATCTAAGTAATTATTTGAAAGACTTATTAAACACTAGAAACATTCTTTAATACCTCTGAAATAATCCACGTATAAATGAAATGAAGCTTAAATAGGTGTGTAAGAAGAATTGTTAACTGTTAAGTGTCATCATATTGAGAGTAATAAACGGGATTTAATTTTATTAATCCTTAATTCTTACGATGTGATTTCAGTTAAATCAATTTATTTATATTTATAACAAATTTCAATTATGCTTTGTATTACTTCTTTTTAGTCTAAGAAATGATTAGCAAAGGTTAATTCGTTAGTTACCTTTTCTTTCTATTTTCTTAACCAATTAAGCTGGCTTGAACCCTGATTGATGGTAGTTAGTTAGAAGATAGTGAAATTTTATTACTATTAATTATACAGTTAATAGCTAGACCAGTTAAGTAGCCTTTTACTACTTTTAACCTTTGATTATAACCGACACTAGCACTGAAGAAGTCAAATCGTCCGCTGGAAAACTGACGACAGGCATAAATATTACCTATTTATATATACACAATCTTTAAGATCATAGCCTGAATGAACTTTGTGCAACATACACACGCTTTTTATTAGATTATACACCGCATATTAAATGTTGACCTTGTTAAAAAGAAACCGTGATTTCTTTTCGCCGATAAAATGTTTATTTTGAAAATTCTAACATATGAATTAATTTATCCATTTGTTTTGTTTAAAGATACCTTTTTTCAAGATGATGATATCCGTAAAATCTTGGATACTAATAAGATAAATTTTGTTAATCAATAGTTATCATTTTTTACAGCTCAATCAATTGACCACCCCATTAATACAACCGTACAAGAAGTCAAAATTAGTATAGTGCTAACGACTTCCCAGCTTAATGGAATGGCAACCGATTAAGTTTTATTTTTAATTAACTATTACAGATGCAGATTTCCCAGTTTGAATTCTTATTCACGCATGTTCATAGAGTAATAAATAAAGCTAACTTTTTACCATGTTTTATTTAAAGTTGCTCTGGTCACCCAATTTTTTTTTATCCAGATAACTTAAATGGAAGCTAAAAAATTTTTTTTGAATCGAAAAAATACATGATTTACGAAAACGATTGGAAAATATTTTTATTGTTTGTCATTTTGCGTCTGAAACTCTGCTAAATATTGTAGAAAAAAAACTCGTTGATATATATTGTAAAAATACATGTACTCATTGTTAGATATTAATAAAAACATTGAACGCCGATTAAAATTGTGCTCGTGGAAGAAATCCTTTGCTACATACCGTCTGACGAATATTTTTGCAAGCAACTATTTTCTTAGGAAAACTATTTTCTGTTGTAACTTACGACAACTGAGTTTCCTTGTAACGGTCAATAAGCTTAAATGTTATTCCACATAATCTGTCACAATTCTTTTCATAATCAATCATATATTAGAAACGATGAGAACTTTGCATGGCAGACTCGATATAACCACTCGTTTTCCAATAATAACAGGTATGTGAATGTCGTTCGGCAGTTTCCTTTGATAGATGCACATATACCAGATTAAAATTATTTTATTTTCTGTGTGTTGTATCCCTAGCTGATCTGTAATCTACATCTTCCAAATTACAGAGAGTCTTAGCTCAAACTCAGCAGTAGTTTCTTTATGTATTTTCTCCAAATTCCTTTTTTTATATAGAAACTTGCCTTATATATTTCTTACAAGTATTTTTTTTTTTTAATATTTTCATACATTCAGCCTTTATCTACACATTTAACCATATTTAAAAAATGAGATTATTTAAAAAACTAAAAATGAAGTATACTTACAAAAACCGGATTCAAAAACGTAACTGCAGTGAAATGTAAAACTTTATATATTTTAATTCTCATTGATTTCTGTTTAAATTTCCTTCGAAATTAGATAAAACATTGCTGGTAGTAAGTAGTTAAATATTTTTATTTAGGTATCTTCAAAAACCAAAATTTAAAAAACTGAAAAATTTTATTGTTTTAAGTTAAGTAATTTTTTATATTGTTAAATTTTATTAAGTCGGTTGTGCAGTTTTTTGTATTAATTCGTGAATGATATCCTCCCAACTTAAATATAATTATTTGCCAACTTATTTCAGTAAAATCGTTATTACTGATAATTAGTTATTATATAAAAATAATATAATTATTATCATTATTATTACAGTTAATACTTAATTAATGATAGATAAAATTCTAGTCATTTAAAAAAAAATAAAAATAAAACAATAACAAAAAGAAATCAAGAAATAAAACAAAGAATTTCTCAAACAGGTAGATGAAAACCAAAATAAAATGACAATCACACTTTGTTAAATGTCTAACGAGACATCTGGAATTATCATGAACAATTACGGAAGAATGCATGATGGATATAGGGGCATGGAAAAAAAAAAAACTATTTATCATATAATGAACATGTAGTTATACTAAAATGACTTAAGAAATTAGAAATCATCACTCTTTGGATTGATTTCTAAAGAAGAAACATTCGGTTTTACTGATGCTATTTTATTTTATTTTTTGTTTTAACCTCCGGGACCACCGTTAGATATTGCTTCAGAGGATGAGATGAACGATTTGTAACGTGGGTGAAAATGCCTTTTCTGGCCGGAATTCGAACCCGGGACCTCCGGATGAAAGGCCGAGACGCTACCACTCGCGCCACGGAGGCCGGCAAACTGATGCTATTGAGTTAAAGTTACAGACTTTAAATTATGCGTGTATATATATATATATATATATATATATATATATATTTCTTGGAGTAAGTGGCTGCTGTAGCAATCTTGTATCTGTTAACGGTAGATGAATTTGTTATTTATTTTTTCAAAAATTACAAAGTATTTAAAAAATTCATTAATTATTATATTATAGTTTTATTATTAGTAAAAAAACTTAAGTAATCGATAAACGTAATCTTTCCTATTGTCCTAAAACTTATTACTTATCAAAAGAGGAGAGAAAAGATGAAGACTGATGCTATAAGTTACGATTGAGTGATATTTCATGTATTGAATATATTTTCTAATTAATCTATAAAATTCTTTAAATAATAAAATTAAAAGTTTATTTGAAATAAATATTTTAGTACATACAGATGATTTGAAGAGGTTAACGACTTACTTGGAAAAATAAATTTTGAAACTTTTTACCGTTATAATAAATTTTATAGAAAAAAATATATAAAAAACTGTTCTGAGTATCATTAATAGATTACAATTAAAAAATGTATGTAAGTCGTAGCGGAGGTACCTTCAAAATAAAAATAAAGTACCTTCAAAACATCGGCATCGATGGAATAACAGCTTATTGCAATTCTTGTGGTGAAGGAGAAGCATACAAGTAAACATTGAAGGAACACAGACGCTTTGTAGTGAAAATGGAAAAAAAAAAACGGTAGCACCCAGTAAAAAAAAAGTAAGAAGAAGCTTTCTGTCGGAAACTGCCTCCTACTGTACATAATTATAATCCTTATATTCTATTAAACATTATGTTTTGACGTAACCCTAACTAATAATTAGAATAATTAAACGAAATTCAATTAAACTACTAATTGAATATAAATATAAAAAAAAAAAATAATAATAATAAAAGAAGCCCATTTTAATAATAGTTAAAGTAAGAAATGTGTAAAAAAATATTTTTAAAGATTAAACTGATTGCAGTTAATTGTTAAAATTAGATAGTCCCAAAAGTTGTTGACTATTTGTTCAGTACTTAAAACTACCATAACCTAATAAATTAAGTTGTATATATCCAAAGATTGATTTGAATTAATGAGTTTAATAATTGCATCAATCATCTTCTCTATTTTTCTGTTTAGCCTCCGGGAATTACCGTTCAGATATTACTTCAGATGATGAATGAGGATGATATATATAAGTGTAAATGAAGTGTAGTCTTGTACAGTCTCAGATCGACCATTCCTGAGATGTGTGGTTTATTGAAATCTAACCACCAAAGAACACCGGTATCCACGATCTAGTATTCAAATCCGTATAAAAGTAACTATCTTTACTAGGACTTCAACGCTGGAACTCTCTACTTCCAAATCAGCTGATTTCGGATGACGCGTTTACCACTAGACCAACCCGGTGGGTTTGCATAAATAATCTGAGAATATCGTGTTAACACTCTTAAAAAGCTTAACAAAATAGTTGGTCCAAAGAGTTGTATATATTATTTCTGCTTTTATATGACTATAACAGTGGCTAACTATAGACTAATCGACAGATTTTACATATTGTAAATTCAAATATAGCTTTATTTTAAGATACATTTATAAAATTAATTAAAAAGCATCATTCCATATTTAAAAAGAAAATCCATACATCATAATATTTCGTCGAACGTATCACTACCATGTTCATCTTGGTATGTGTTCGGGTGTAATACAAAATAACTAACTATTAGTATTGAAATATAAAGATGACATGATGTAAACTCTGAAATCATTTATCTTTATATTTAATGTGATATCAGATTTCTTTTTATTAGGGCAACTATTTATTTAAAAAAATCATAAAGTAATTTTAATTTTTGCGGAAAATAATTTTTCCCACGAAATTTTAATCCATAAATAACAGATTTTTACAAATTTAATCATTAATAAATTAATTAAATTTCAATTTACCTTAAATAGAATTTTCTTGGTTAATAGGAAATAATAAATTTCTGATCTACTTGATAATTTTTAACATCAACTACTTGTTATATCTACTAATGTATCTGGTAATTTACATAAAATAACTTTATCTTAAAATTATAACGATGCAATTTAACGTAAATATAAAAGAAAACTTTAATAATAATTATTTTAATTTATTCTTTGGTTGATGTAATTTAATATAGAATATTTTAAGTTAATTCATTATTCGATGAATTCGTCACTTAATTTGTTGTTCTACTGAGTGGTTATCATCCAACTTACTTGTGTTTACTAAGTTATTAAAAACAGAATTATCTTACAAACATTTTTTTTTTTATATTAAATTTGTAATAGGCAAACTATTGTTTTCAGTATAATTATTAAGAATTTATTCTTCAGCTTATCACATTTCACTTATTGTCGGTGTTCTGCTGATTGCCTATTTTTAACATAAATTTATAAATAGATTCAAAAAGACAGTAATCATAATATTTCGTGAAGTGTATCACGGGAGCTCCCCGATGATGGCATGGGGGACCCTCGAGGTGTGCATGGAGGGACGCGTAACTGTGAAGGACAAACGAAATGTATGTCTTGATCAGGTACAATAGGGACTGGAAGGGTGCTCTCCTGCGGAGAAAAATTCTGATCACCGGAAGAGGTGATTAGTATGTTTTCGAGGAGGCACGAGAAACCCCGATGGGATGTCCGAGTTCAGACGAGCTAGGGAGGGCAGACTGCGCTGCCATGAAACCCTGAAGCGACTGTGTTAAGCTTTTTAGTGTGGGCTGGTCGTCTTGGGGGAGTTTAAAAAAAGAAAAAAAAAGAAGTGTATCACCGATTTGATGATCATCTTGCATTTTGTCTGGTTCATTATATGTAACTCAGGGTTAATATGCACTAGTAATTTGAACAGTGTACTGATTCAACATTTTAAATAATGGAATTATCTATTTAAATAGCCTTATTTTTCCATAAAATTTTCTTAGAATTATAATGGTACCAGCAATTTTCTTGCATATTTATATATACTTCTGATACCTCCGTTCTACTCGTATAATAAATACAATGGTTGCTGCAAGAAAAGTAACATAAGAGTGGACGTTAGATAATGAATAATGTGTTATTTCTGAGAAATTATGCCTTTTTAAAAAAAAATGATCAGATTAATAAACACTATAGTTCAAGGATTTGAAGATAATGGTTTTATGCTGATAACTGTAGCAGGTGCCACAAATTGAAGATCTGTGGGAACTATTACAATTTCTACCGGCCCTTGAATCCACCTGCAATATTCGATTTAACTTTTTTGGCCTCAGCGCACACCAGCATAGAACAAATGCTTTGGTGTGGTGGTAGTTTTACATAAGACAGCATATAACAAATAAACGTATAGTAGTAGTTCTTTGCACTCTTCGGAATTAACGTAAAATCTGTTTGACCTAGATAATATTTTCCTTAATAATTTGGGTGTAGGTATTTTCAACATTTTATTATTTTGTTTATCTTGTTTAATATTGTAATGTACATAATTCTATCAAATAGTTTTAATTTAAGTTTTTTAATATTATTTTTAGATGATAACGGTGATCGTAAACGGTGGCAAGAAATGTATTTATTTATTTTTTTAAATTAAATTTCTTTTTTTAATTTTCTAAGTGTGAGATCATCTTAAAAATGAAAGGAATTAAGTACCTTATAATAATCGATAAAAAAAATGGTATTCGTTTATTATATTAGACTGCAACCAATCAAGTAACAAAAAATTAAAAAGACAGAAACATTAATCAGTTTATTCAAATATAAATAAAAGTATACGAAAAATGTAGAATGTATATACTGACGCTAAGTAAAATAAATTCATTAGCATCTGTTTCAGAAAACAAAGTTTAACACTAAAATGTATCAGAGGGCAATTAGTTAAATTATACTACACTCACTTGGTAATTCTTTATAACCAAATTTTCAGTTTATTTATAGCACGTTCAGGTTTTACATACTTAGCTAAAAATTATTTTATATATTTATCTGAAAAATACAATAATTATTTAATAAGTTTAATCAAAATTGAATTCAAATACCACGATGATGCATTGACTGCGAATATAACAGGAAGAAGATAACTTGATTTCATCTCGCATTAATTGTTAAAATTTGTAGAAATATGTCCCAGCTTTTAGTAAAAAAACTGACAACTGCGGGTTGTTTCTGATGCACGACTTACACAACAACTTAATTTAAAATATTATATTATATTTTATATAAATATAATATTTTTTTGTTAATTAAATTCAATGATTCTGACAAAATCGCACGCGTGTACTGTATTTAATTCGCTCGGGTTGGTATACTAACGGCGACGGTCGGGACTAATTAAACTAATGTAATTTCACAACTAACATAGAACAAATTTTGCTTGTACGGTCAGCAAATGATGTAGCCGCGAGGCCTAACGCACGAGGTACCGAGTCAACCGGACGATCGAGTTCGCGACCAAGTCAGACCGAGTTAATTTTTTACTTTACACTTTAAATATTATTGAGTTAATAAATATTCTGCTCATCTGTGACTTCACAACATAGGAGTAGTTTAGAGAATTTTTTTGGGGTGGGTGTGCGATTTTGGGATTTTTTTTTACAAATATTGTTATTCTTTAATTGTTAACAGATGTGCCTACGAAAAATATGACCCTAATTAGGCGAAATCTCGAGATACTGATGGTGACCTTGCTCTACAACCTCAATCTCTAGACCAAAAGCTCTAGAGGAGAAGTTGAAAATTTAATGGCACCAATGCTCCATATATAGAAGTAATTTGACCAAGTTTGGTCAAAATCGTCTGACTAGTTCTGGAGATATAAGGTAATTTAAGGCCAACACTGAACACACACACGTACACATGAACATTAATATTCGGAAAATCTCTATCCGGTTTTTTGGGTTCCTTAGGTGTAAAAATATTAAGATACGGTGAAAACCGTATATGTTCAAATTGGACCGATTACAATACATCCCCGTCTATAGCTGTAGCTCTGCTATAGCGCTATCTAGAAAGGAAGGTAAAAATTAATGAAAGTAAATAATGATGAATTGAGGTAGTAGAATACGTATTAAAAATCTAAGCTGATTTTCTTTCACTTCATTCTAGGCATAGGCTTAGCCGTAACATATTCTAAATAAATTTTCGACGTGTTTAAAACCCTACTATATTCAATTAAATAAAAATTACAGTTTATTTCCTAAATTCTTCCAGATTTTTTAATGTTTTTAATGTAAAAAAAAGAAATCTACTTTTTGGACTATTCCTATTTTTATACGTAAGTATTATTTTAAAATCAATCTCTGGTAACGGAACTTTTTACTGTATGCCAGGTCACTTTGAAATTTTTTATTCGTAAAAGTAGTAAAGAAATTTCTCTGTGTAACTTATAATATTGGACGATTGTGATTTACTAATCTCCTAAATAACGAAATGAAAATATCGTAACAGCAGGCATTATTCTGGATGTCTGAATTGGGGGTAGGCAATGAAAGTAATTATCCATTCAATAGAGTGTTAATCGCAGTAAAAACATGATCCATAAAATTGAAAATCTTTCACATTTCTGTAAAAATGTTACATTGCAATTAAAGTAAAAGCTGGTGGTGTTGAAGCACTGTAAAAAGATAATTTAATTCAGTGAAAAATCTCTATCTTATATACATTCTTTGGCCTTAACTGACTATGCTACTAGAAAATTTTGTTTTGGAGCTTGCATAGCAATACAATTATCGTAATAATGTTTTTTTCAAAAATTAGTCGATAGTTTACGATGCTAATGGTATAACTTCATAATTTTAATTCTTTGAAGGAAATAATTTCCTACTCTTTTCGATGAATATTAATAATATTAGAAACTTTGATGTATTATTTCTTTGATTTTTTAGGTTAATTAGTTTTTAGTCATTAGTAAATTTTAATATTTTATTTACTTAAAATAAATGTAAACTAAGGTTTATAGAAAATTTGAGATTTGTGATTAAAGTAAAATAATCTAAAAAGTAATAATTTGATTATTTTTTTTTTTGTTAGAAGGACTGATATAACTTATATTCTTTTTGGGCTACAGTTAAGCGTTTTAATTAAGACGTTAGCATTTATAATTTTGTCAGAAAACGAGAAATGCGTATTTCTCCTCTGAGATAAGAAACTTAAAATAAGGTGATTTTACTTCATGTTTGAATACGTTTTGGGTTGTTTATCCTAAGAACCCGCAAAGTAATTCAATTATGAATTGCAGATGATGAATCTGTAAAGGTATAGGTGGTTTGTCTTTCAGGTTCCTCAAAATTTTGGTGAAATTTAAGAATTAGTAATTTGCAAAAAGGGTTGGTTCGAAACGGGCGCTTAGTTTGTAATTAAAAGGATTGAGTGTGTGCATAGTGTAATTTGAACATAAGGACGAGCAGTAGGCTGCTGAGGTTCATGAACAAGTAAGCCTTAAAAGTAATAAAACAAATGCAGTATGACCCTGAGGGAATACTTGTAGGTAATGTTAAAGGCTAAAGGTGTAAATTTGTATTACTTGTTTCGTAAAAGTTCACCATGTAACAAATTTTGGGACGATTTCAAATTGAAATTCAATATAGACATAAATACAAAAAGAGAAATCAAATATGATTGTTATGATTAATTTTGATATTAGGTAAGTTTATTTTTAGAAAGAGGAAAATTGTTCGAAAATTACATTAATAATTTGCACTTTATTACGGAATTATTTTCGTATCCAAAGGTTATTATAAAAATAACCGAAATATCCTGGAAAAAAAGATAATTATGAGTCATTTATCTATGTCATGCTCTACAGCTGGGTATCGTATATTTTGTCGGGACAGATATCTGCCCGTATTTATACTGCAGAAGAGTCTCGAGATGTTTAGACCGTTTATCTGAAGAATTTGTAACTGAAAGTCGTGTGCACGTCATCCAAATATGGATAACTGAGCTCCTTAAGATTCTTCTCAAGGTAAATCATTTTGATTCCATAAATTATTTACCTTAAGATTCTTCTCAAGGTAAATCATTTTGATTCCATAAATTATTTATGGATTCCATTTTCGTAAATAAGGACGTGATCTTAGGAAAAAGCGTATTTAGAAAAACATTCATTCAGTATGTATGAATGTTTCTCTAAAAGGATTGCCTTTAGGGAAAAGCGTTTTTCTCTTTCTTTGAATTTCTCTTTTTGGTAGATTTTATGATTACTTCTCCATGTAAGTTGTCAGCAGCTTGCGCGCTGATGTTTTTTTGGAAGCAATTTTAGAGTTCAAGTGGTTTTTTACAAACGGAAGGTTATAAAGGAATAAGTCATGTTATCTAAACTTAAATTAATTCCTGCAAAACTAACTGATGGTTGTTGTTACTGGGCGCATTGCCACAGTCCAGACAACCATTTGTTAGAGTACATCAAAATATTAGTTATGTTGAACAACAGGGGAATATTTAGGTAAAATTTTGTACTGGAATGTAATATTTAAAACTCATCAATTAATTTGTTTTTTTATTTTTAATTTGTTGGAATTTTGTTTAAGATCATTAGGATTGAAACTACGGTGTGGGAATGAAATTAATTTTGTACGTTGGCAATTATTATTAAATTAAATTATACGGTGGAAATTGCTAAACATAACTGTTTAAATGGTTCATCCATATTCACTGATACGGTGTAGGCAGTGGCTATTGATGCTAATTTTAGTTATATGCTTTGCAATTTTTGGTTATATGTTAGGTTAAAGTGTCTCAATTTATCTAGAGGCTCTCTTTCTCAAGGTGATAAACAACCATATTTATGAAGAGAACGAAGTAGATATAACAGTTAGTAATAGGAAGTATTGAAATTACTTCCTAATTTATACTAAACAGTAAAGAAAAGTCATTGCGTTTACTAGTGAATAACATACAGCTTCATTCTGTCTATTATAAATTAATTTAAAGATGATGGCTGTGGATCATAAATTGAGGTTATTTTTTACCTATTACAAGTGTCTACTTTATTGGGTTATAGGCAGATAAGAAAATAACAAAAGTAATTCTATTGATTTCAAACAAATTACCCATTTAAATTCAATGTTTCAACTAGAAACGTTTTAGTGGCTTCGTATTGATATCAATGTTATACCGATGTTTGTTGGTATTATTTTCCTAAGCGGAAACTTTACTGGCAAAACAAGATTGTTCTTATTAAAATTATAAATATTCAGTGAAAGGTTATTGAAAATAATGTATTTTTCATCAAACTGAGTCTTCATTCAGATTCAAACCTTCCTTCAGATTTATTATAATTTTTAGTTCTTTTTAGTACAAGAAAGTATTGTAAACGCGAAAAATTTCGGCTTTCAGATTTCAACGGAAATATCCATTTTGACCATCCCCGAATCCATTTTTACTAGTTTCAGCCTGACATCTGTACGTACTACGTATGTACGTATCTTGCATAACTAAAAAATGATTAGCTGTAGAATGCTGAAATTTTGGATTAAGGACTGTTGTAACATCTAGTTGTACACCTCCCCTTTTGATTGCAGTCGACTGAACCAAAAGTGTCCAGAAAAGCCTAAAATCCAAACAAAACATTTTGAACTTTTTCTTAACTATAGTAATAAGCCCGCATTGAGAGCTTTTCAAGATATATCATAAGTGGTTCTTATTTTCATTGGTTTCAGAGTTATAGACAAATAAAATTTTATTTAATGTAGTATTTGAATGTTAGGGGACGGCACATCGGTTCGAATCAAACTTCATCTCCTTTTTTTTAATTTACATATATTGATTTATTAATATAACCTCTTATTGTAAACAAAAATTTACGATGAATAATAATTCAATAACAAAAAAAAAGGAAAAAAAATGAAAAAAAATATCAGAAGTTATTAATGAAATAAAATTTTATGTACTTTTCATTTAAAAAAAGGAAAACAAAAGTGTATGTAATTAAATTGGCATACAAGGAAGTCATGTGATACCCACATCAGATTTTTTGTTTTGAGTACAGAAAAATAATTATTTCAGATCAAATCAATAACTAAAAAATTATATTAGAGTAGAAAGTGTAGCATCCGAACTAACTTTAGATTTCTATTGAAGTAGGTCGTCTGCGTATATAAACAAATATGGAGATATTCTAATGTTGTTTGAATCCATTTATAATGAAAAGCTTTGTTTAAAATTAAAAGACTCTAAGTAAATGTCTTCAGTTAATAAGGTCAGTTCCATGTTTTACTTGAAGCTATGATGTCGCCTTTAAAGTTACTATTTAGTTTCCTGTAATAAAAAAGATAAAAATAATTTATTACACAAAATGATTTTATTCCTTCTACTACGCATTGGTACATATTCGATCACACACACACAAACACACACACACACACACACACGCACACACACACACAGAGAGAGAGAGAGAGAGAGAGAGAGTGAGAGAGAATGAGAGAGAGAGAGAAAGAGAGAGAGAGTGAGCGAGAGAGAAAGATATTAATAAATCTTTTTCTAGTTTATCTTACTGTATGTGCTGATCTGTATATTAAATAAAAAAACCTTTACGTGCCCTTTCTTAGATTAATTTTTTTTTATCAATTTATTTATCAACTTCTTTACAAATGTAAAATTGTTTTTAGTTTAAAATATTATGTAATACCCTGTTACTAGGGATTTTCAGAAAATAGTAGAAATAATTTGCATTTTACTTAAAGTAAGCTAATGACTGGGAAAATACTAATGCAAAGATTAATAACCTACTAAGACATTTAAAAACAGATAAAAAGTCATTATGGAATATTGAAAAGATCTATTGCTATTTTCTGACGCTTCATTTGAATTTCATCTCTGGCATGAATTTATTTTTTATTGAAATTCTCTAAGATATATATCTGAATAGCCTTGTTACTTTTCTATCCCCTCCATTTTATAATATTTTGCATTTTACATTGTTTAGTAAGTCAAGGAATATGTTTTCAAAACTTTCACCGGGACTAAGCTCCCAAAAATATGATATGATAAAAGAAAGTAAAACACTATTTCTTATAAAATTATGAGCGTTCATTTACGTATAGTGATATATGAAAAGGAAATTAATAATATAAATTGTCACAGGGATTTAACATTATGGCTGTAGAAGGTTTTTAACTATATGTTGTATTTTGAAACTTACTACACATTTATACATAGATTAAATTTACTTATTAAGTAATTCATAATTACTTAGTTTGTAAAAATATTTAATCTTTTTATGTAAAATATCCCGTTTCAATGAGCATTCCTTAAAAAGGAACCTGCTATTTATACTTGTACAATGTTATCTAATAGGAAATGGGTGGGGTTGAGACAACGCCCCCAGCGAACGACGCAAGCATACGTTGTTAAAATTTTGTTGTTGATCAGATAAATTACCTTTATTTATCTTTAAAATTTCTATCAAATACAGTATTCAGAGTTTCGTACAAAAAATAGAACTTTCGCCGGTAACTTGGCTTGGAGGGATTAAAGAACAAAACCAATTTATCAGATTAAGTTTCTTTTGAAAAATTCACTCTTTTGAAGAAAGAATGTTAGCCTAATAATTTAAAAAGAATATTCCATAATAAGTGAAATATTAGTGATTAAATAATAAATATTATGACGCTTAGCTATTCAAAACGTTGAGTTAAGCTGTAGGGCTGTCCACTGTAAAATGTCAACTTTGGGCAAGAGAGACAGAAAAATAATTATAATAACAATATAAAATTAAATTCTTACTAAGTTTTAGAATTCATTAAAGAGATACTGTATAACTAATGTTATACTATATAACTAATGTGATTGTATTAATTACCTAGGTGTTGCGCATCTTCAACATTTTTTGACGATGTTTCGCTTTTTTGTTTTTTTGATTTGTTTCACAATCGTTTTGTTTGATTAGTTATTCTTTGTGTGATTGCTGAACACTAATTTTTGGTGTTTTTTTCTTTTTGTGTTCTGAACTTAGCAATGTTTCTTGGATTCATGTTTATATATGCTTAATATGTTTATTATAGATTTATGTGTACTGTATAAGATATACATATATATATATATATACAATTCTTCGAGGGATTTCAATGGAAACACCTCTCTGCACGTCATTTTTTGTATTCATATTTACTTACGGTTCCAGTAAATTGGAACAGATTGTAAATTTAACATTGCGGCAAAAGAAAGTTCAGATCAACAAATATGTAAAATTACAGTAAATGGCTGTTTTAAATTTATTTATGTTTTATTTTCAGAAAATAAATATGCTATTGAAAATAATTTAAATGACTTTATTCTATTTTTAAATAACTTTGTTTTTAAATATATCTAAACTTACATTGTTACTATTTTTTTCTTTCGGTTAGTTTATTAGACTTTTGATTTTTCACTCGGTTTTTTTCTCTTATATAATCCTCATCAATAAAATCACTGTCATCACTTTTATTATCATTAAGAAATACAAAGTCAGTAGGTTGATCTGATTTTGTTATTTGGCTCGTTTTTCGTTGACTTTCTCGATATCTGTTGGCATTCTGATTGGCAGTAGAAGAACTATCACTGCAGCTGTTGGGTTTACTTGGTTTATAAGTGTGAGATTTATCTTTATTTTTCTCATAATTACTATTAACATAATATCTATTTTGTTGGCAATCCGGGCAACTGCACTGTCCGTTTCTACCGTAATAATAATCATAATTTCTGTTACCTAAAACCCAAGTCAAAAAGTGTAAATGTAGTACTTATTTTAAAAATATCAGTGACATATTTAATTAAAAGTAACTATTTTCAAAAGTAGAATTAAAAATACATCAAATACTTTGGGAAACTTACCATAATATTAAAAATGGTTACCGAAATTACTGTAGAATTTTTCATAAAATTTACTGATTAATGAATCAAATTTAGTCAGTAACTTCAAATTTAAAGAAGTAATTTGTTTTTGGTTACCTGAAAATGTCTTCATTATATTTTCATTGTCATGTAAAAAGAGTTATACATTTCTATAAACATTATTTATTTATTTTTTTATACTTCTTCATTTCATATTGAAAGTAGTTACATATTAAGTACATTTATATGAGATACAAAGCTCAACAAACATAATTTTCACAGACGTTTTTCAAATTTCTACTTTTATAGCTCCCAGTAGACTTTCTCATAAATGAAGAATACCATTAGATCTTTCAAAAATTGATTTCTAGACCCTGAGAACATTAGCTTATGATTTCTAACTTTCCTCATTGGATCTAATATATCAAAACTAAGTTTTATTGAAAGTAAGAATTGTTCTGTTCTGAGTCGGTTACTATACCGATGAATTTCTTTAAACTTGTGTTTGTACATCTAAAGGAATTGTTCTACGTACACCCAATATTTTTTATCCCGATAAAGGGTATCTTTATTAATTATTTATGATAGATTAATAATGAAAGAAACTAATAACCTGAATATCGATCGGTTTACTGAATAACTGAGCTATCTGAATGATTTTTTTTTCAGCCTCCGGGACCACCGGTATTGCTTCAGAGAATGAGATTAAATGGAAATTTTTTATAGTGGGGAAATGCCATGTCTAACCGGGATTTGAACCCGGGACCTCCCGATGAAAGGCAGAGACGCTACCACTCGCGCCACGGAGGCCGGCAGCATCTGAATGCATAGCACACAAAAAAAAAAAAAATTCTATTATGTAAATATTTTTTTTTCGGATATTAGGGGGAAAATACTATGTATTTATGTTACTTTATTACAATTCAAACTTAAATAGTGTAATAGGTAAAGGGTAATGTTACCTTTTTTCTTATATTTCTCGACGGTTTTGTTTCCCATAAGTTTAAAAAGCATAAAATCCTAGGACGTGATTCCGTGAATTGATGTTTATGTGCGCCTATATATATGTATGTTTGTGTCTGTGTGTATGTGTTGTTGTTGTTGATGGCGACTATTTTGCTATATATATATATATATATATATATATATATATATATATTACAATGATCCGATTATACGTATACCCGTAGGTATAATCTTAATGAGTACTCGTCATGTACCACATAATGTACCGGTTAAATTAGTGGGATTACACGAATAGATAAGGTGACTCGTGAATAAAGAGGATTAATAGTGTTAAATTAATTTGGGATTCTGACAAGGGGACTAAAGTTCCAAGTTTCCGTTTGACCAGTGGTGGGTTAGTGTTGGAAATGCTTCATAAAAATTTTAACATTTTCCCCCCAGATTTTTGATTAGTAATCGTAATCCTTTATTACATACAGATTTTATTTCTATAAAAGGACAGTAATCTATTGTATATTACTAGACTGTATGTAGATACTTTATTGGAACTTGATACAACATAAAGAGGTGGTATTAATTTAGATGATATAATGTTGCTTACCGTTTCCATAATTTGAAGCGTACCATTGTCTTTGAGCTGGTTGTACTTCATATCCTCTACATGGTTGTCTAGTAGGAGCAGATCTTCCATATATTAACTGAAAATATGTTAGCGAATATATCTGCAAAATAAAATTTTCTTCATCGGTATATATTCGAATTAGATATTCAATCAGAGTAATACATTCGATCAAATTTTCGAAGTATTAGATATTATTTCATTATATTACATGCTTCCTTGTAATTATGAATATTTTTGAAGTTATAAGTCGAAATTTATAAAACTAAATATAATCAAGATGCAAGGATGAACATGAACAACCCGTCCACAGATACCTAATTTAAACTATCAAATTTTGGGTACTGTAAATTGGATGCGCACAAGGTTGTAAATGGTATTAATCAAATTCCTCTTAAACAACTTCATAGATGAAAGTTATGCGGACTGAAGGAAAATTGTCCGTATCGCATTGAAAGACTATGAGTCTATAGTATTTTACATTCCTGCAATCATAACTGTTAGAACTATACTGCAAGAAATGAAGTGTGGTAATTATTCAAAAAAAGGGGTTTGGGCGTTTTCAGTTGATCATGACCCGGGGATCTCAAAAAACAAAAAAAAGTACGGGGTAATTTTCAAATGTACGTACGAATAGATAGATTTTGGGGTCTATTTCCTCAAAGGTTTGCTAAAAATAACAGCACATTACATCGAGCACGCATGTAACAGTACATGCGTTAATGCTTATTATATCAATTTTTTAGATACCAGAAATAGAAAAAAGTCGTATTTTATTTATTGTATATCTTTTAACCGATTTTTTTTTATGTCTTCCTAGTAGTAGTAGTGCATAGTAGTAGTAGACATAGTAGTAGTGCAAGTGATCCAGAAAAAATACTTCGTGGGCAATATTGGGGGTGGAATAAATTCTGACACACACCTCAAATTAAGGAAGTAGATCGTCATTTCATTATGAAGTAGCTAATTCAAAAATATACGGTAATAAATTTTTAAATAAATTTGGGTGAATTAAATTAATGAAAAAATCTGACAACGAAGTTGTAATACTTTCCTGACATTCATTATTTACTCTTATATAATGGAAAAATTATCTTGTTACATGCAAATCAATCAAAAAAGATTCAAAAAAATCAATATTTTTAAACGTTGATTGGCTTCTCCACCCCTTATATTGCCCACAAAGTATTTTTTGAGGTCACTTGTACTACTAGTATGCCAAGGGAACATAAAAAAAAAAAACGGTTACAAATATGAAATAAATAAAATACATCTTTTTTCGATTTTGGGGGAAGGAGGAACGTCGGGCGCAAATTTATAAAAAGATAGTAAAATAAGCATGTATCAGTAATAATCAGTAGTAAGATGGGTATGTATTGAGCTCAATGTAATGTGAGATTATGTTGGCAAAATTTTGAGAAAATTCACCCAATAACCTCTACCACAATACCTGGAAATACTATCTACCTGGAAATACTGATCCCAAAGATTTTACCAACAAATTGTCCCGTACACACGAGTTTCTGTACAAGATTTTATAAAAATCGGTTTATATAATGAAATGTTATTATTAAGATTCAAACACACTAACACATGTACATATTTACATACGTACGTACTAATATCATCTCCAGGTATTTGTTTTTGGGGTCTCTGGATCGTGAAAAGTCAAGAAATGCAAAAAAACTCATACACCATCTATTGACTGATTACCATACTTTCCGTCTTGCAGCGTAGCTCTAAAGCAAAATAATAATATATTAATTAAAGTTTTCATCAGTTTACAAAGTAAATTTTATACACTTCCAACGACTTTTAATTTTAATAAACCGAAGTATAGTACTACTTTATAACCTAATTTAAAAAAAAAATTATACGTTATGTAATTTCAGAATTATATTTTTCGGATTTTAGTTTAAATAGTTTTGGTAAAAATTTTAGTAACTACATAAAACATTACATAATTGAAATGAAGTTTCCTTACCAAAAAGAATCTGAACATTTTTATATAACTACTGTAATTGTAAGATGAATGCATCTTGCAAGCACTCTTAATCGTGTTGAAAAATCTGTGACTAAACGTTAAATATATATGTCGGTTAATTTTATCCTCGGTTGTACCTTGGCATTGAAATTACATCAATGTCAGAAGTATTAACGTTTAAACAGGTAATTACAATTTATATTTGGGCTTATGATGTGACTAATGTCACTCATTTGTCATTTAAAGAAAAATAATTCACTCGTATGAGTTTTACTTCTGACATCAACTTTAAAAAATTCAGCTTAAGATAACTATTTATTTTTATTTATTTATGACAAGTATGATATGAAAATTAGGATTACGCTATCAGTATTTAATTTTTTAAACGAGTTATTGTTTTCAAAACTTTTTGTCAAATTTTCTATAGGAAGGGTGAAAATTTCACCCATTTTATAGCTATAAACATAATTGTAATTCATACACATGTATTACGATGTAATACCTATTCAGCATGTGCTAATACAGTATAAAATACAGTCGTATATACTCATATTTAAAAAAACTCGTGTTTAATTAATATGTTATTTGAAAAGAGAAAGAAGTGTAGAATAAAGTAACAAGTTAAAACTTAACGAGAAGGTGAGATTAGATTATGCTGTGTTGACATTGTAAGAAGGATGTAGCTAATAAGTAATGATAAAAATGTTAGTATAGGTCAATAGGAATTGAGAAGTTGTTAAACCACTTAAAAATTATAAACCTAAATAAATATGATACATAACTGTACTGCTAGTATGTTTGTTTTAAATGTACAGATCTTTTTGCTTATAAAAATGTGTTTTTACTTTTGTTGTTATTTTCTATTATTTTGAACGACTAATATCATTGATTATTATTATTCCATTTATTAAAATTATTACTTATTTGTAAATTTATATATCGGTGATAAAATAATACAGTTCTTAAATTTATTACTACTAATAATACTAATCAATGAAAATTCTACAAAAATATCCGGTAAAATTATCTTTTATTTAATAACATTTGCAAGTAAATGAATAAGCATAGTAAAGAAAGATACACTAACACCGTGAATTCTTATCGATTCAATAACACGTTGTTATAGCTAACAGTAATTGAAAAAATTGTTAAACAATGTCTATATACAAAAAAAGTAATTCTTCTTTTGTTTTTTATTTTATTTCATGAAGCTGCATAATAAACTACGGCAAATTAAGAAATCTATGAATAGAGATTAAGATTACTTTTGTGACTTTCATTTTTTTCTTAATAAATCTTTGTCATTATTTTACACACCTTTATCATTGTTTTAAAACAAAAACAACTTTTAATTCTTATACTGAAATAAATATGTGAGTTCGGGTGCATGTGGATAAACGCTTGTTCATTGTAATTAAAAATTGCAGTTGTAGTTCAGTAATGAAAATTGTGGTCAGAATCCGTATATGCGACTAAATGTAATTTAGTTTTAAATAGCTATCGGTTTATTATATAAACTGATATTTAGAGCAGTGACTCTAAACCTTATTAGCTTCTCGATTCCCAAAAAGTAAAAAAAAAATTATTACGAATATTTTTCGATCCCCCAACCACAATCCAATCAAACCTAATTAAAACTATTTAGCTGCGTTGATAGCTAGGGGTATGAACTTACATATATGAAGTGTACAATCGTGAAAAATTTACAGGTTCCATCTTGATGTGTATTTGCTCCTTGTAATTTGGTCTGCTTGCATAGTATTCGCTGTGAGAGCGTCATGTGAGAATTCTTTGTAAAGCTGTAAAAATGGTTAATTTTATTAAAAGTCAACCATTACAGAATAGGCTGTTTGCTAAACTATGCGATGAAATGGGCAAAAAAAATCTTCACTTTTCTATAGAGAAGTCCGATTGTTAACGCGGGTGAAGGTGTTAACTCGGTTATTGCAATTGCGAGATGAATCAATTACATTTTCAAGATAAAAAAAGGTTATTTTCAATGTTTTTAAAGTTAAATACTATACGTTGCTGCTGGCTAACTTAGCTGATGTATTTTTGCTTTTAAACGACTTAAATGTGAATTTACAAGGACGTGATACAAACATTTTATTAATGACAGACAAAGTTCATGCTTTTATTAAAAGCTTGATATCTGGATTAGTCGCCTTCAAACCAAACATTGTGATGTTTGCACTCACTTCCGATTATAATGAGAAAAATTTGGATGAGAAGACACTATTATTCACCACAGTTTGGATAGCATGAAGATGCATTTGCGGGAGCTAAAAATTCAGTTGGCGGAGTATTCCTGGAAGATAAAAACGATTTCTCGAAGAGACGGTTACTGAATCCATTTTGTGAAAACGTTGTTGCAGGTACTAAGTTATCGGTTGAAATTCACGACTAGCTCATCGAAATGTCTGCTGATAAAACGTTACAACTACAATCCACATCTGAAGATTTAGATACGTTTTTGCTTGCTCGTCGAAGTGAATATGGAAATTTAGTCATAGAAGCATTGAAAATATTAATCCCTTCCGCCGTCTTACCTCTGCGAAAAGAGTTTTTCGTCTGTGGTTGTGCTAAGAACTAAATGTAGGAATCACCTTTTACCTCTTGAAAACAATTTTTTTTTTGTTTCTAACATGGATCCACGTACGAAAGACCATTTAAATGAAAAACAAAGGCAGCTATCTCATTAATTTATTTTCTTTTCATATGTACTTATAAATGTAAGTAAAATGCTTATAGTAAATGATTTTTTTCTCAAAAAATGATTTTATTATTGTTTACGTATAAAGTTGTAGGCTAATTGCGCGTACACGACCCCCGTAAGGATCGCGACCCTCCAGATTGAGAGACGCTGACTAAGAACAACTTCGGGCCGCATTCAAGATATCTCCTTTTAAAATTAAAAAAAAAAAATTTAATTTTAATTTTAAAAAATTTATTCGAAATTACTATTTACTTTGAATGACAATTTCCTCTTTCGCTTTTTGACTTGACAATAACCCCCGATTCCCTCATTCCTTTTTTTAGCATTCTAGCATTCTAGCCTCTCATTATTTATTTATATACGTATAACAGCAAAAATAGGCTTACAATAATAGTTACTGTAGTAGGTGATAATGAATTCTTGTTCATGTTAACAATGACATGACTAACCAGTACTCAAACACGGAACTTCTGGATGAAAGGCTGAAACATTACCACTCAGGCACTGAGATGGAAGAATCTTTTAAAATTTAACTAAACTGTAAATTTTGTATACCTTTTCTTTTCATCTCTTTCTTAAAGAGTTCGGCATATAACGCGCAATAATAACGCCAAACTTTCTCCGTTTATTATTTTTTCTTTAAAATATAAATTACTGTTATTTCTTTAATGATTAATTTCTTTTATGTTTGAAAATTGTTTTGATCGTATAAACCATCAATTAATTGTTACACATATTTAAACCAGTAAATGAGCTTCAGGAATCTGGCTTTTCGGCCAGATTCCTGAAGCTGGAAAACGCAGGAATTCCTGAAAAACGCAGGCCATCCTTTCCTGCATTTTTCCATTCTGCGAACGGCCTCAACTTCCGATGACAGTGTGTCTGAGGCTTCGGACATGGCATCGTCTTCTCTTTCTGATGCCAATGACGTTCGCCGGCTTACATCAGGTGATGAAAGCTTCAATGGTGCTGTGAGCATCGTTGCAATTGAATCTAAACTCGCAAGCGATGCACTTTCGGCGGCTGATGAACTTGATTCATTGTCTAAGGCTGTGCTTGGGCCGGCTGATACAGATGCTCTCGTCACAGTTGTTCTCTGAGTTTTTGGAGCCTCTGTACGTACAGTTATATTATCTGTGTCTGTGTCTGGTGGTTTTTCAATAATTACTTGCACCTCCATTTTGGTTGACTGAGATTTTCCCTGTACTCTTGTCTCAGTATCCTTAGCTTTATGACTCGTCGTCGGAGTGATCTTTTGGTCTTTGTCAGATAAATCAAGACTTTTCTTCATTACGTCTATTGATGGCGTTATAATGGAAGGTTTTGCCGGTTTTTAAAATGCGCTGGTACGGGTCTTATGTCAACGACGTCAGTCCGGGAATGAGCCTTCTCATGTTTACTTAGTTGTGTCTGATGAGTCGACTCGATCTTGGAATCAATGATTCTTATTATCATTGTCGCGAGACTTGGTGCCATCGTATTAAGCAGCTGCTTCACGTTGATTTTAGACGTGTGGGGAGCAGCAGCTGCTTCTGCGTATGTAGTCGATGGTGTAGGTGTACGTAGATTGACAATCAACTTCGCTTCAGGGTAGCTAACATTTTGAAGCGTTTTAACTTCCTGAATGGTTGTTTCTAATTTGCATACTGGGCAGTTCCTAGATCGACAGTTGTGGTGCCCTTTACAATTAATGAAGACTGGAGGGTCTTTACATGGATCACCCCCTCATGTGTTTTCACTCCACATATTCATATTTCCTGCGCTTCACATCTAGCTGCAGTGTGTCCGAAACGTTGACACTTAAAACATCTCATCGACTGCGGAATAAATGCCCGTACATCAAGCTGATGGATGCCAGCTCGTACCTTTTCAGGAAGATTTGACCTATTGAATGTCAAAACATGCGAGGCCGAAGGAAGAATGTCACCATTTCGTCTCATAGTAAGTCTGCGACAATGTGTCACTCCCTGACTAGACATTTCCTGCACTATTTCTTCTTCAGTACAGTTAAGAAGATCACGGCAAACAACTCCTCTGGATGTATTAAGTGTACTATGCGGTTGGACGGTAACCGCAAATTCACCGATCTTCTTCAACGCCTGGACTTTCTGGCTTTGCATGTCGTTGATAGTTTCGACAGGTAATCCATTAAACGTCTTACGTATTTCCTTGACAGGACCACCAGCACAATTAGTAATCTCTCTAGCAATTAAGAATGGAGTTACCTTTTGGAAGTTACCATTCTCTTTCGTAATGACCAAAAATCTTCGTTTGGGGACATTTTTCCAAACAAAGCTCTTCTTAAATCTTTACTGATTTTATCAGCATCTTTTCTCATCTTATCACTCTTCTTACTTTTTTCCTCTTCGCTTCGGGCGAATCGGAGGTTTCTAAACGAGGGTGTTTACGTGCACCCTCTGCCACGTTAGTTTGTTCAGGAAGATTCATGAACATTTATCACTTCTGTAGCGAGGCTAGCCGCCGTGGTACACCCCCACTCCAGGGCTACTAACCTTGGAGGTCCGATCCGGTACTCCGGTGGAACCGGCATATATCCTGGCAGAGAGCGGATGCGCAGTCTCTGCACTGACTCCAGGCTTCTACTCACCGAAGCTTTCAGAGCTCCCATGCACCGACACACATGGGCACCATTGCTACATGCTTGCCATCGCAGGGGGCATGTGGACAAGGAAGGGTCTCCGTTACACCTGCAATAACATTGACACTGGCCGCCACATCGCCAGCTCTAAAAGTGGTATTAGTCCATTTCCAAAATCGTTTATTATTCCATATCCTGCAGGTAGCCGAAAAATCGAAACCATGTGAGGACCTGATGGTGGAAACAGGTCAAAAGAAAAGCATATCCGAGGAATTTACTCGGAGCCCCGTTAGCCAGCTATACGTATTGTACATAAGTACAGCTGTTACCGCCCTGGACGTGGAACGTAGATGTTGTGTTCCGGACGTGGGGATTACCTACCTCAGGGCGATCTCTTAATTTAAACTCTTCCTCAATTCTCTGCGTAACCTAAATCTGGAATATAAGCTTTAAATAATCTTTTTCCAAGCGGCTCATTATTATTTTCATAATTTTCTGGTATTTCATTACGATTTTGATTCAATTTTAATTTCTGATGATGCTCCAAGAGATATTGTTGAAGAATTATATATGTAAATTTTTTTTTTAATTTTATAAACAGTAAGTTCATATAAAATTAATAATTTATTTCTAAATAGTTCTTTCATCAGTAATCACTAATTAATCCAAAATTTATATCTAACATTTTATACAACGTTTCTCACTGTAATTTGGGTGCTGATTTCAAATATGCTATTGATATTGTGTTACAATTACCGTAAACCTAAATTTATAAAACCATTTAATAAAACTCATTTTGGTCAATTATGAGTTACAATGAAGAATATTTTCTGTATTTTTACTTTTAAATAACATGCATACATGCTTAATAAAGAAAAAAAATAAATGTGTAAACAGTATCAAGAGAAGAAGTGGTAAAAATAACATAAGTGAGAAAAATGTTTTAAAGGCACTAGAAAAAGATGGGCCAGGATTTGATCATTTAAAAATAAGTTTATCTGAATTGATCGATGGTAAGCTGAAGGAAGGTATATTTATCGGTCCGCAAATAAAGAAACTACATAAGGACTTAACCTTTGATGATAAACTTAGCGAATGCGAATGAGCTGCATGAAAATCCTTCAAAAACGTTGTTGGTGGTTTTTTTTAGGTCACAGAAAATATGAAAACTATGGTTTTTTTGTTTATAACTGTTAAAAAACCACAACGTTTCCGAAATAGGATGTCATTAAAAATTTATTTCCTACACTCCCACCTAGACTTTTTTCCCCGAAAATTTGGGTTCTGTCAGCGATGAGCAAGGTGAGCGTTTCCATCACGATATTCTGACCAAGGGGCATCGGTACCAAGAAAAATGGAATTCTGGAATAATGGGTGACTATTGTGGCTTTTGTTTACAGAAACTGAACAAACATCATACAAGCGAAAATACATTTTCAATAATTTAGACTTTTAGAAACTGTTATTTAAAAATTTTATTAATGTATTTCAATTTTTCTGTCTGAATAAATAAAAATTTAATTGATTTAACTAAATTTTAAATGCTTACACAAAATTAATAATTTTTTTTAAATATTGATTTCACAGCGATTGATTATGCATTTATTGTAGTGAAGATATGAATCGTTTTTGGATCATAATAGTTAACTTTTTATTTAAATATCTAAATACCTATCTACATATTACACGTATTGCAAATAATAAAAGGATAATTTAAAAATGTTAAGATGAAATCTTTCCTTCATTAACTTATTAAAAATGTTTACATATGTAAAATTACTTATTTGAGAAAAATTTGTAACAGTTGAAATAGTTTTAGCTGAAGTATATTATTAATGTATTTTAATTAAATGAAAGTTTTTTTATACATTTTGTTGTTAATTTTTTTGTAAAAAAATATATTTTTTACATGAACATACTAATAAAAAGTTTACGGAATATTATTTCTTTTTATTAACAATTATATTAGTTAATTTTAATACATTTTTTTATAGAACTAAAATTTCTGAATTCTGTAATTTAAAAAAATCTTATGTTACATAATTTCATATAATTAACTGTTTTTTTCCACGCTAAGTTCATAGAAATTTAGCTTAATTCAGTTTAAGGTTTACCTTATGGTTAATTCTGGAAGTAATTTCTTTAGTAATTAATAGCTACATGATCATGGTACGTTTACTAAACTCTGTAATAATATTTTAGGGAAAGGAAAAAAATTATTCACAAGAGAGTCTTTGTGTTTTGCCATTCATAAAATATTTTTCTCTTTGTGCTAATCGTAAAATAAATTCTAGATTATTTCAGAGCTCTTAAAAAGTAAAATTGCTGTACCAGAATTTTTTGAGCATTTCTTATTTTATGATGAACTGATCATATACTATAAAATCTGGCATTGTATTATTCGTCAAAGTTTACAATGATCAGTAGACGGGTTGGATAGAGGTAAGTGAGTAGTGCAGAAACTGGCTTCTTGTATCTCCGATGTCCTGTTGCAATACACTATCCCCTCCACTATACTACTAGTAGCGCCAACAATCTTCAGACACTCAAGGCAGAACTACTACTATACTTCTATATATTTACACTTTCTAAACTTTTACGAGTAAAGTTAAGTAAAGTTTTAAAGTTTAAAGTTAAGTTAAAAGTTTTTATTTTTATTAACAAAAGTATTTTTTTTATCTTCTATTCTTTTAATTTGCTAGTTATAATGTAACATATATGTTGTAATATAAAGAATAAGTTGTAATAATGTCAAAAATCACCTCACTACTTTTTGATTTTTGGGTTCAGGAGGTCAAAGAAGTTTGAGAAATGTAAAAATGGGGCTAATTCTGTTTCCTAGTAAGTGTGTGTGTGTGTGTGTGTGTGTGTGTGTGTGTGTGTGTGTGTGTGTGTGTGTGTGTGTGTGTGTGTGTGTTTTGAATACTTCAAGATTAATATTCGAGATTAACTGAACTTAAAATCTTCAAATTTGGTATAGTGAAATACGAAATTTTGAAATACGAGTGGTGCTCTCGAAGTGATAAGATGGTAGATATATGTTATTAGTCGTATTTCGGCTAAGCTAGACTTTAATTAAAAAGAAAAGCTTACTAATAAAAAGCTAGCTTAAAAAGAAAATTTGATCTTTTATACAATTTCTCTCAGAATCAAAATTTTCAACTTCGTCCAATTTGAGTATTTTCTTTTGGACCTAGTATTAACAATTATTAAAAAAAAAACAAAAAAAAAACTGGAATATTTAGCAGCTCCTTTACTGCATGAAAAGATTCATAAATCATTTCAGCTTTTAAAAGAATATATTTATTCACATGTAGTTTATGAAATGAAGACAAGGACTCTTTAAAATTTTTATTGCGTACATTTATAAAAAGCTTACTCGATTTGCTTATTCTAAAACTTTTTTGAAGTAATCTTATCTACAATATAGAGAAAGATTGATAAGCAAAATGTTATGTGGGCCATATGTGCATAATAATTCGGGACATATGTTTTCACTTTCTAAAAACATGTTTTAAATTAATTTTATTAATCATAACCCGTTGTTATTGATATATAATTTATGTCTACAATAGTTTCCAGTTACCAACAATCTTTAATAATATGTTCAAGCGCTTTCGGATAAGTAATCCATCCTCAGGAACATTGATTTGTTATAATTATAATAATGTAATTTACTTATAATTAATTGTACTAACTTGAATTTATAAAATAAAAATAAAATTGACGATCAATTGTTATATTTATAGTTTTTGTTTTAAAATATATTTTAAAATTCAAGTTAGTATAATTAATGATATGTTCCTGAAGATGGATTACTAATCCAAAATCGCTCGAACATACTATTGAAGATTGTTGGTAAGTGGAAACTATCATATAAATAAATGTTTTAAATTATACCAGTGAAATTTACTGTTGAGTTTTGACGTTACACAAAATTTATTTTTTTTAAATTTAGCTTTTGTTTTTTTCCATTTTTATTGTTTTTGTCTATATCTTTTCATTTTTTGAAAACATTTGAACTTTGAGTTGAAAATAGTTTATTATTTTTTCTTTCAATTCGTGATAATACATAATCGTCCCCAACAGGCAACTGTGACTCTTGTTTATAGTGTAAATTTACCTTTGGGTTGTTACAGCCCTGATACATCAGACCAGGATGTATTATTAATTAATTAGAACCAGCGATAGAATGCTGGAGAGAGAATCAAAGAGCCGATAGCTTCAAATATAAATAGACTTGAGGTCGAACTATCACCCTTTCGCACGGGAAGGCATTTAATTTTCTACGTCAATGTGACACTAGTTTATTGTTTATTAATTTAATTTTTCTCATTTTTTTATTGTAAATTTCACTTTTATAATTTCGTCTTTAAAATTATAATTAAGAGAGAGCCGTTTCTAAAAATTTAATTCATTTGATTATAAAAAACATATTTTTTAATACGTATAACATTTCTTCTACTCTCATTACACCTGATTCTTGCAGAAGATGTAAATAACTTCTTTTCCAATACTTTCCAATCCTACCTTTATTGAAATCTTAAACATCATAAACTGTTTATTTTTCAAATTGTCACAAACATATACATTGTTGCTGGTTACATATTAGTCGTCTATAAATATTTTCTGTTTATCTGGAGTTGTAATAAAGGACGATTATTAAATGGACCTATACTTTAGAAAAAGGGTTCTCCTTTTTGTCCCTTTCTGGATTTCTGCAATTATTACACTTTATATTACTTTCATAATAATTGGTAGGAATCCGTTACTCAGGCCCGCTGAGTAACGGAACTAAATTATGTTGCTAAATGTAGGAACTAAATGTATGAGTAACTAAAAATGTATAATTAATTATTTATTTATTAAATGTGATGTTTATTTTTCTAACGTATAAAATATAAATCATTTATAATAAAGTTTCTTCAGTTAACTTTCAGTTAAGTTTCTTCATAAGAGAACAGTTAAAAAAAAATTATTGTTACTTGTTTAATATATTAGAGGAAGTACTCAAACTGTCGTTCTTTTGCAATTACGGCTTTGTAACATCATTTAACAATAATATATATTTTTTTTCAGCAGAAGCGAACTTAGGTGGAACAAAGAGAACTGGTAGAAAACCTTGCATGGGATTCAGACGATATATTGCAGCTGATGGATGAACGTAGAAAATATAAGAATGCTAGTGATGAAGAAAGTAAAAGAAACTACCGACAATTAAGAAATGCTATAAACAGAAAGTGCAAACTAGCGAAAGAAGAGTGGATTAAAGAAAAGTGTTCGGAAGTGGAAAGAGAAATGAACATTGGTAAAATAGACGGAGCATACAGGAAAGTTAAGGAAAATTTTGGGGTACATACATTAAAATCGAATAATGTGTTAAACAAAGATGGTACACCAATATGTAATACGAAATTTAAAGTCGATAGATGGGTGGAATATACTGAAGAGTTATACAGAGGAAATGAATTAGAGAATGGTTTTATAGAGGAAGAAGAGGAAGTTGAGGAGAATGAAATGGGAGAAACAATACTGAGATCTGAATTTAAGAGAGCATTAAAAGATTTAAATGGCAGAAAAGCTCCTGGAATAGACGGAATACCTGTAGAATTACTGCGCAGTGCAGGTGAGGAAGCGATTGATAGATTATACAAGCTGGTGTGTAATATTTATGAAAAAAGGGAAGTTCCTCAGATTTCAAAAAAAAGTGTTATAGTCATGATACCAAAGAAAGCAGGGGCAGATAAATGTGAAGAATACAGAGCAATTAGTTTAACTAGTCATGCATCAAAAATCTTAACTAGAATTCTATACAGAAGAATTGAGAGGAGAGTGGAGGAAGTGTTAGGAGAAGACCGATTTGGTTTCAGGAAAAGTATAGGGACAAGGGAAGCAATTTTAGGCCTCAGATTAATAGTAGATGAAAGATTAAAGAAAAACAAACCAACATACTTGGCGTTATAGACCTAGTAAAGGCATTCGATAACGTAGACTGGAATAAAATGTTCAGCATTTAAAAAAAGTTAGGGTTCAAATACAGAGATAGAAGAACAATTGCTAACATGTACAGGAACCAAACAGCAACAGTAATAATCGAAGAACATAAGAAAGAAGCCGTAATAAGAAAGGGAGTCCGACAAGGATGTTCCCTATCACCGTTACTTTTTAATCTTTACATGGAACTAGCAGTTAATGATGTTAAAGAACAATTTAGATTCGGAGTTACAGTACAAGGTCAAAAGATAAAGATGCTACCATTTGCTGATGATATAGTAATTCTACCCGAGAGTAAAATGAATTTAGAAGAAACAATGAATGACATAGATGAAGTCCTACGCAAGAACTATCGCGTGAAAATAAACAAATACAAAACAAAAGTAATGAAATGTATTAGAAATAACAAAGATGGACCACTGAATGTGAAAATAGGAGGAGAAAAGATTATGGAGGTAGAAGAATTTTGTTATTTGGGAAGTAGAATTACTAAAGATGGACGAAGCAGGAGCGATATAAAATGCCGAATAGCACAAGCGAAACGAGCCTTCAGTCAGAAATATAATTTGTTTACATCAAAAATTAATTCAAATGTCAGGAAAAGATTTTTGAAAGTATATGTTTGGAGTGTCGCTATATATGGAAGTGAAACTTGGACGATCGGAGTATCTGAGAAGAAAAGATTAGAAGATTTTGAAATGTGGTGCTATAGGAGAATGTTAAAAATCAGATGGGTGGATAAAGGGACAAATGAAGAGGTATTGCGGCAAATAGATGAAGAAAGAAGCATTTGGAAAATATAGCTAAAAGAAGAGACAGACTTATAGGCCACATACTAAGGCATCCTGGAATAGTCGCTTTAATATTGGAAGGACAGGTAGAAGGAAAAAATTGTGTAGGCAGGCCACGTTTGGAATATGTAAAACAAATTGTTAGGGATGTAGGTTGTAGGGAGTATACTGAAATGAAACGACTAGCACTAGATAGAGAATCTTGGAGAGCTGCATCAAACCAGTCAAATGACTGAAGACAAAAAAAAATATATTTTTTTAATAAAATTTTGTTCTAATTTAAAATATCATCTTTTCATTCTAAATAAAATTTCTTTGATGATTCTTCATTGGGGAAAAATTTCAAGACGTGATACCACACAACATGGTGGGTTATCAATAGTTCCTTGGCTTTCTATCTATTCAGGGAAAGTATGATTTAGGTTATCATTTACTTAAAATGTATAGTTAGAAAGCGCCCTATCTTGTTGCCAAACATAATAAAGATTCTTTAATATCGCGGAAATCACATTTCAAAGCTGAATCTTCTATTGCACTTCCGCCAAAGAAATAAGACCCTATCCGTCTTTTTTTGCGATTCCACACCAAACATAAACTTCAGTTATAATAAATTTTTTCTCTACAATTACGAAGAAATTTTCATCAGGTAAATAAACATAGTTATGAAAGATTACATGAATTTCAGTTTGAATCATATTTGGTCGCACATATCTGATCTACAAAAGTGGAATGATCTGATCTGCTTCACAATGAAAAATAAGTTCCTCGTCAAATTCCATACTTCTATCAAAATTACCTTCATAAAATGCAAAAGTAATCGTAGATAACATTTAAACTTTGATTTTTTAGAATATCTTGGGTACTTGGTTTTTTTTTTTAACCTCTGAATCCATGTTAGGCATTCTTCAGAGGATGAGATGAATGATTTGTAGCGTGTGTAAAAATGCCATGCCTGATCGGGATTCGAACCTCCGGATGAAAGACCAAGATGCTACCTCTCGTGTCACGGAGGCCGGCCCGAGTACTTGTTTTGGATTTCCAACCTAACCGAAAACTTTTTAATTGATTTTTGAGGGCTCTCTACTAGTGTCACCTTCAACAATTTTGTTTTCTTATGTACAGCTGTTACTTCTCAACAAAATTTATATTCAGCATATCAAATACAGACGGGTTGGTTGTGATGGACTATGAAAACTCGCATTGAATTTTTATGGGTGGAACATTGAACAAACAATTTTTTTTTGTGTACTTAATAGTCATTTTTTTAACGTAAATAACAAAATTAACTGTACAACAATCAAGTAGTAATTACATGAGCTGATTACAACTTATTTCAAAATCAGGATTCTCCTCCTGTTATAGAATCCAAATTTGCAAGCAAGGAAGACTGATTTTTAGCGTAATAAAAAAAAACCATTTAACTTGTTATTGTTAATCTCAGCCAGTCGTATTCAGAAAAGGGTCAAAATGCTGCCAAGGTATGTTCACAGACAGCACTTTCTATTGTACAGCTAACTGTCTGTCAATTCAAATCGCGACCAGATTTTGTAGATGGATTAATTTTCCATTTAAGAAGACATTTTGTACATCTGCCATGGTTCTCACCGATTATATTTATACAGGGAAGATTAAAATCGCTTCCTATTTTATAGCTAATTTTATTTTTTTATAAAAATAATTAAATGATTCTTCTACTGGCTGATCTGTCAAACTGCTTTATTAAATTTAATTTTTATTCTCTTGCAGAATTTGTCTGTTTTAGGTAAGTGAGATGAACGCTTTCCGTAGGCTGATTTTTTAGGTTTCATTTTTATTTACGGTAGCGGGTTTCAGAATTTCTGGAGTGTATCGGTGAGAATTTTTCCAATGTTTTCTTTAATATAGTATCATATTGAAGTTGTATTATTTGTAGGCTTATTGCTGGCTGTATTGATGAAACCAGCAATGGTTTTAACATGATCAGAGAAAAATGAAATAAAACATTTGTCTTGAATTTTCTCATACTCTCTGATACTTGTGTGTTATCTGAGTAGATTTGGAGGAAGAATATGGCTTAATATTAGCAGCAAATAGACTGTGTAGCTATAATTTTTCTTAATATTATCTATGAGTTTGGCTACATCCTTATCAATATATTTTGAACGGGATCTCATGCTAATACACGATATTTTGCTGCCGATTAAACCAAAACGTAAGCACAGAATAGATACTGATAAGACCATACATTATAGTTTGTAAATAATGTGTTCGACAAGAAATATAGCAGGTCTTATACTAAATGTTTTTTGTAACAAAATAAATGTAATCCCTAAGTAATCCGAAGTTTTGTTTTAAAGTGTTGAATGTTTTAGTTAAAAGGTTTTTGTTGAAGAAAATCTGATTTCTTTGTTTGCTGTTTATTGTTGGAGTGGGGGAACTTAACAACTTAGTCTCTGGGTAGGCTATTAAATGTGTTAATTTACTCTGTAATTGTCGAGTATTGAATGTACTCATATGTAACTTGAATATATATATAATATATATATATACATATAAAAAATAAGAAGTTGAAGTCGAGAACCGATATTAATATGTATCCAGGTGGATACATATTTAATTGAATTATAAAAAAATAAAATAAATTTAATGTAATTTTGTTATTTTACTTCAGATTATCAATGCAACTTAATTTGGGTAGTACCATGCTGAGGTAAATATAAAGGTCATAATAATCTTGGTTATTAAAAAAAAAATAATGAATTACAACAGTTTTTTTTCAGAATTTGAGGATCACAACTGATCTTTTAATAATCGTTTTAAAAAATAATAATAAGAGATAACAATAATATAATAGTGAATTTAAATAGATCGATCTATAATAACAAACAATTTCTTGCATGTATTGTGACTAACAATAAACTTAATTTTAAAAATTTATCCATTTGTTTACAAAATATTTCACATCATCTATGATCAACCTGACCAGGTGTAACAGATTACTTGTACTAGTATAAATTGTCTCATAATTAATCGCCTCAGCTTTCTCAATGGCTGTTATCATAAACAATGCTGTAACCAGCATAAGTACCTGGAAATAAAAATTGGCATAAATACTTACTCCCAAAAAGTTTTTTAAAAATGTATTCATATATTATATCTAACATAAAGTCACTTAAGTGTAAAAATGGCGCTTTGAGATTGTAAAATTAGTATGCCTCCCAATGTGAGTGATATCCTTCGTGAAGTTTTTTTTTTTTTAGCAAGATTGTAAAATAGTGATGAATTTACTGATAAGATCAGTATACCGGCATTACCTATATTTTAATCTTACTTATTAAATTTTGGCTTCTTTAGTTTCTTTCCATAATACAATAAATCTATGGAGCTAATATATCCTACACCTTACATTCAGCGGCATATATAAATGTGCTGTCGGGTATAAGATACATAAATAATTGTAAACTTAATAATAGTAATCGTTCTGTCAAAATTACGAAATTTGTGACTACAACTGAATCCAGGATATTGGATGAAAGAAAAGTTCATTCTTAAAAGCGATGCTTTTTTATCATAAATTATATCAAAAACATTGCACATAATGTAATAGAAGTTATCAGAATATTCTTAAATAAAACGTTTCGTATTAATACAAGAATTTTAAATAATCCTAAGAAATTCAGAATACGAAAGACTATTTAAAATTTTATTTAAATCAAACTGTTTAAAAATAGTTCAACTTATAAATCAGGTATTTGTAACTTACTTAAATGTATGCTTCCTACTATTTCCCATTGATTACAAAAATCAAACTATGTTATATTTTTTTTTTTTTTTTTTTTTTTTTTTTACTTTTAAGGCCGGAAAGGATCACTTAGTCAGAATAATTCAAGTCTTTTTTGACGATCTTTTGGCCTTTTAAGTTCTTAACTTTTACTTTCTCCCAATATTTAGTCATTCTTAATGATCTTGCTTTACGATCCTCTTCTGAATAAACCCTTTTTGTATAATTAAAAGTTCTTACTTTAAAGTTGGTATTCGGATCTTTAATAACAAATTTTAATTTTTTCGGATTTATTTAGTAAATCTTAATAAGTCAAATTTAATTCTTGCATATCTTCTTTAATTTCTTTGATCCATAATGGCGGATTTTTTAAAGACCAAAATCGATCGATAATTTTCTTAGTAATCCTATCCTGCGGTAATCTTAACAAGTGTGCATAGGAAGAAATTCGCTTCTTTTTCATAGTATCGATTAAGGATTCCAAGTTTTCGTACAGAAATTTATTAGGCAATAATCTGTACTGATTTTCATGTTTATATTTTTTGTTTATGCAGGTTCTAAGAATCCTGCGTTCAACTTTAAGCAAAGGTTCAGTCCTATTTTTCTGATTTAATGTAAATAAAGTCTCGCTCGCGTAAGTAATTACTGGTTTAACCACGGTTTTGTAATGCCTAATTTTAGTGTTAATCGAGAGCGATTTTTTGTTGTAAGTATTTTTGGTTACTTGTAGCACTTTAAATAATTTATTTAGTCTTTCAGTCCAATTTTGTTTTTCGTTACAATTAACGAAAAAAAAACTGTTTTATTATAAATAAAAAATTTTTTTTTCTCTAGAAAATTTTTTTAATATTTACAGCCAATACTATCTTGAGCCCTCAAAGTAGGATATTAGCTTCCACATTGCACAATGTATTTATTTCTAATCTTCTACAAACTCACGAAACAATAGCAACTTTTGCTGATGATATTGCTATTACCTCAGTATACAAAAAGCCAACCGCATCATCTTTACATCTACAAAACCATTTAAATCTTATTCGATACGGGCAAAAAAATTGCTTTTAAGATCAAAATAAAGAGTACACAAGTTACATTTGGTTTCCGTCCCGATAATCTTATAATATATTCTTTAGCTTATAAAAATTAAAAAAAAAAAAAAAAACTACTGTAATGTTCTATATGATTAGTTAAACATATGTCACCACAGATGTAGAAAGGGCTAATGGTCAACTTTATCAGAAATAAGCGAAAGAAGAAACTCATAAAACTTGCGTGGCCGGATTACAAACAATGGTTTTAGGGTCTACACCAATAATAAATAATAATTTTAATTCGATGAAATATTTTTCATATTGGCAAGCGTAATCCACATATTGAAGAGTAAAACTACCTCACGTAAATTACTTCTTAACTGTTACGATTTTGAAAAAAAAAATTGTGCAGTTTGAAAATATGAAGATATTTACTTCATTTTTGAAATAATTTTGTTTCTAGTGTCATTTTTGTAAACGGGATGCTTTTTGATGCTTAGTTCATGAAAACCGCTCTGGATTTCTAAAGCGGCACGAAAAAACATATAATCCTGCATTATTTCCTTCCTTCTGGCCTTATCTAAGTAGATAGATGCGCTTTTAGAATAGAATAATGTAGAGGAAATAAATATAAAAACGTTACAAAAAATGCAATTTCTAAAAACCAGTTAATATATGTTGAAAAGTCGAGATAAAAATTGTGTTTTCTGATTTATTACTACCTATTTACTTTTATTGATCTCATAATTAACGGAAAGACATAGCGATAAAGAAAAATCAACTAGAATCTATTTTGCGTTAGTTGTCTTGCAAAGAGATTGAAGGAAACAGGCATTAATTAGAGAAACAATCAACTACTTTGGTTTTGTGTCATAACAAATGATTAAATATTTTATGAGTTACAGTATCTGACAGATCGACACGTAGTCGTCACTACTTAATGACTTTCATGCTCCTAAACTTACTGCTAAACTCACCCACCACAGTAGATATTTCCTTAAAATTAAAAATTAAAATGCTATGTATAATATAAAAGGTGATATCAGAGTATAATCTGATTTGTGATAAATAAAGAAAGCAAGAATGCTTGTTAAATTAAGGACAGCGGAAATTTGTGACAAACTTAGGAAAACCGTTTTCTAGTCATCCAGTTATTTTTTAAAGCTAAATAATTCAATTATTTTTTTTTTGTCTTAAAAAGCAAATCAAAAATTATACAGAATTGAACATTAGTAAAGTTTTTAATTAAAATGGAAGTGACTTAGTGGCAGAGTAATAGCGTCTCTACTTTTCGACCAGAAGGTTTTTCGGTTCGAACTTCGGTCAAACTTGACAAGCTTGGCATTGATTAAATTCTGCTAAGCTGATTTCTCATTCGTTATGAATAATTGGGTATCAGCCTTTTATCACAAAATGAATATGTAAATATTTCTAAAGGGTCAATTAATAATTTTCATCTTTTTTTGACAATCTAACTACCCTGTTATTATTATTAATACTTCATGATATATTATACTAATAATATTAAACAATTATTAATTACTACATATGTTATACTTACTGACAAGAGTTTGTACATCTTGGATGGTTTTACTTTGAATAAGTGATCAGCACTGCAAGTAAATGAAGAAGGTCTTTGCTTCTATTTATGAAATGAACTGAATTTTATTTGTAAAGGAAAATGATAAACATAAATTTTTTTTTCACTCATAATGATGTCTATAAAATATATTGTAAAGATATTTTTAAAAAATATTTAAATATCTTTTAGAATTTTATTTGTATATAATAAAAGAAACAGTATTTTTTATTTTAATATCATCTGAAGGCTAACAAAATACCGAAATTAAATGTAGTAGTTATATTTGCTGTGAATAGAAATTGACCTTACTTTCTTTGTATTTTTATATTTCTCTTTAAAGTACTTTTTGTTATTGTTATAAGAAAATAAAAATATAAAGTTATTGTTCTAAAAAAAAAATAATGAATTTTGCTATTTCAATGTTGATGTGGCGGGTTTGTAAATTAAAAAAAAAAACTCTGAGAAGATTCACATTTACGAGAATCTACTCTCTTTAGGCGAATAAGTTTTAAGCCGTTTGATTAAAATAACTAAATACAATTTAATTCGTTATATGAGTAATATCTCCATCGCGGCTTCGCCCCTGATATACGGTTACTTGCGTTTCCCGTCGCGGTTAGGGAATATTTAACAGGTCAGGAGTCATCTTTCCCGTCCAGGAAAAGTAAAAAAGTGGAAGCATGAGATGCAAGTGGGAATCATATCAAACATTTCCTTTTATATTATAAAATATGCATCACCGTCGCGGCTTTGTCTGCGCCATATGGTTACTTGAGTTTCCCGTCGGGGACAGGGAATGCTTAACTGGTCAAGGCTCGCTTCGCTCGTTCCCGTCTAGCGAGAAGGCTCTGCCCCTCGGACCCGCCTTGTTCATTTAACTCAAGCTTATGAGAATAATAATGGTAAGTAAATATTCAAGCCTGTTCAATTTATATAAACTATCAGCGTATTGTAATTTTTTCAGAGCAACATTGTGGTCAGTACAGGACTCGAAAATTTGATCTAAGAATGTGGGTTTAACAGTCGGACTCCATATTAAAGATATTAGTTATAACTGGTTAGCCGTCCAAAAATGTATTTTGCCCAGTTCTTATCGTTACTCAACAAACACCACTAGGAGGTGACCGGCTGGTGGCCGGTGATTGGCTTTTATATTTCTCGTTGTGGCTTCACCTAAGCCAAAACGATCTTAAATAGTCAAAATTATATAATACATAGTCAATTGTTACATATTAATTAAAAAAAAAACAATAAAATTAATGTTACCTCATGTAACTCTTTAAATTCCGAATTTCAAAAATTAGAAATTGGTTTTTAGATAGTAAAAAAAAATCAAGCTGATATCTTAATTTGATAATTAATTTGAAATTAAAAATGTAAATTTCATTTTTACTCAATTTTAACCCTTTAAACTCGGAATTTCAAAAAATCCTTTCGTAGTGTGAATTTACGCCGTAAGAAGGACGTGTATGCAAGTGTTCATCAATTTATCTCGGTAAGTTTTGCCGGGCGATGATTGTGTATCAGTCACGACATGATATCTTACATATATTTATATATACAAACACACTATTTTTCCTCTATCCCGGCTTCACACTCTTATTTTTTTAATAGCGTACATATTTATTAAAAATATTTTCTTTGTGTGCACTTTCATCGTAGGAAGAGCATGAATACAATACATTGCTGAATCACCCAGAGTTCTTCCGAGTACCAAATTTTATTAATTGTTTGGAAAATAATCTTTATTAAAATTTTAAATCACATTTCATTCGAAGATAATTTCAAATTGTATTTCCATTTACTCTTGTCTCCTGAAATTATTTACCTCATTTTATCAAGCACCACACCAGTTATCATTTCTGAAAAAGACCTCTGTAAAAAATGTTAGGAATCTTATTTTAATGTATAAAATTTCTTTATAAATTACTACGTCAGACAGAACAAATAATTAAGTTTACTTTCAATTTTTTTGTTAAAATTATCCTAAGTTTTTAAAAAAAAATTACATCCTAAGTAAGTAAATGACAATAATCTATGTTCGCAAGGGAGTCTACTAGAATATTTAAAGTGAAGAAATAATAAACATCGTAAAATTTTTGGTAGTTTTTCTGTTACAGACTAACAGACACTAATGAAGCTATACGTTTTATTATACGCAAAGTTTACAGTTAACGAATACTACCAAATATGACTTATGTACTTTGTTAAAAAAAAATTAAATTACTCATATCTCGAAAACAGTTGATCAGAATTTTTTTTTTTTTGTAAATGAACATTGAAATAAAACTGAATCACTTTTTTAAAAGTTTCATTAGTTCTTTCTTACAGAACGCGATGTAGTCAGAAACTCAAAATGTAACCAAAAAAATGATAATAAATGATATAAAATACAAAGGCCTCAATCTTAAATCTTACTGTTCAACCACTGTCTAATTTTTCTATATAAATTTATATCTAAAGCCACTTTAGTTTAGATAAGTTTAGTAAAATACGATGGTACAAGAATCTTTCAGTTCAGCTCAGTTTCTATGAAATAGTCTTGGCATTGTTTTTAATTTCATCGATGTTTTTCATAATCCATTCATTTTTCACATTGTATATTTATCGATTAATTTGTAGCGTAATAAGTTGTTCCATAATTAAGGTAAAATATTCACCTAAATTGTACTTTATTCTTCATTCCATGTGTTGTTAAATTAATCATTTTTTTTATTATTGGAATAAAATGAAGATAAATACTTTTTCTTTACTAATTTTTAATCTTAAGATCGTTTAAAACGCACAAAATAAACCTGAATATTATTCAGGTTATTTCATTATATTTTAATATAATCTTATTTTTTTCTTTAAAATATCTTTTTGGATACTTATTTAAATTTCTGTATTAAACTGATTCTAAATAAAATTAGATTTAAAAAAATTTCATGATAATTTTGATAGAGAGTAAAATTGTATACGTAGTAATTGAACGTAACTGTTATTACGATGAAGACTGTGGTACATTTGGAAAAAAAACGATTAACATTTTTTCTTCACTGTTTCCTTCAAAAAGGAAAGTAGTTGAACATCTGTGTAACAAAGAAAACTACTACTGCAGACTTCCTGCTTTCTTGTAAGATAAGGTACCATTTTCTTGCGAAAGTTTTTCCATTGGTTCTACCATCTGTACTGAGGCAACCTATTTAATCATGTTTTTACTTTACCATACTACATAATATTATTTTTATCCTACAAATAATGGTTTTTTCTAATCCACAATGAAAATTTTCTTACTCAACTAATTAAAGAGAACATAATTTTTCCCCAAAATTAAGCGGGGACATTAAAAAAGATTAGTTATTCAGAAAATTTGTAAAAAGAAATTTTTTTTGTTAAGACATTTTGTTAAATATTTTTACACAGCATAGATAAAAACTGGCAAAAACAGGAAAATGTTCTTTATGAAAAATTCTAGAAACTAATTGAAATTGCATAGTCTATACGAATAAAAACAATGGGGAATAAAACAGTACTACCTTCAATTTGTTGAATTATTGTAACATGATATGTCAAGCACTAAATTTATTGGGAATAAAAGTAAATCGAATAGTAGCGCAAAAAACAAGGTCTTTATTTTTTTTTTTCTTGGAATAGTATACTGAATAAGTGTTCCAAATATACCGTGTCTACAATAAGGCATATACAAAAAAAAAATAAATGAAAAACAAGTATTTGAGATTTTTTATCAGTATTAGTGTAAAGAATGCATAAGATTAAATAGATTGCGTATACTATATTTTTTTTTGTCTTCAGTCATTTGACTGGTTTGATGCAGCTCTCCAAGATTCCCTATCTAGTGCTAGTCGTTTCATTTCAGTATACCCTCTACATCCTACATCCCTAACAATTTGTTTTACATATTCCAAGCGTGGCCTGCCTACACAATTTTTCCTTTCTACCTGTCCTTCCAATATTAAAGCGACTAGTCCAGGATGCCTTAGTATGTGGCCTATAAGTCTGTCTCTTCTTTTAACTATATTTTTCCAAATGCTTCTTTCTTCATCTATTTGCCGCAATACCTCTTCATTTGTCACTTTATCCACCCGTCTGATTTTTAACATTCTCCTATAGCACCGCATTTCAAAAGCTTCTAATCTTTTCTTCTCAGATACTCCGATCGTCCAAGTTTCACTTCCATATAAAGCGACACTCCAAACATATACTTTCAAAAATCTTTTCCTGACATTTAAATTAATTTTTGATGTAAACAAATTATATTTCTTACTGAAGGCTCGTTTCGTTTGTGCTATTCGGCATTTTATATCGCTCCTGCTTCGTCCATCTTTAGTAATTCTACTTCCCAAATAACAAAATTCTTCTACCTCCATAATCTTTTCTCCTCCTATTTTTACATTCAGTGGTCCATCTTTGTTATTTCTACTACATTTCATTACTTTTGTTTTGTTCTTGTTTATTTTCATGCGATAGTTCTTGCGTAGGACTTCATCTATGCCGTTCATTGTTTCTTCTAAATCCTTTTTACTATCGGCTAGAATTATTATATCATCAGCAAATCGTAGCATCTTTATCTTTTCACCTTGTACTGTTACTCCGAATCTAAATTGTTCTTTAACATCATTAACTGCTAGTTCCATGTAAAGATTAAAAAGTAACGGAGACAGGGAACATCCTTGTCGGAATCCCTTTCTTATTACGGCTTCTTTCTTATGTTCTTCAATTGTTACTGTTGCTGTTTGGTTCCTGTACATGTTAGCAATTGTTCTTCTATCTCTGTATTTGAACCCTAATTTTTTTTAAATGCTGAACATTTTATTCCAGTCTACGTTATCGAATGCCTTTACTAGGTCTATAAACGCCAAGTATGTTGGTTTGTTTTTCTTTAATCTTTCATCTACTATTAATCTGAGGCCTAAAATTGCTTCCCTTGTCCCTATACTTTTCCTGAAACCAAATTGGTCTTCTCCTAACACTTCCTCCACTCTCCTCTCAATTCTTCTGTATAGAATTCTAGTTAAGATTTTTGATGCATGACTAGTTAAACTAATTGTTCTGTATTCTTCACATTTATCTGCCCCTATACTATATTATATATAAAATTTTAATTTTCTTATATAACATCGGCTACTCTTGCTATACTCATATTTAGTGCAAATATCGTTGTCAATAAAAAAAAAATTAATTGTGAATCAATTTTTTTTTTTATAACATTACTTTCTTCCACAACTTCTTCCATAAAATAATTTCATCATTTTCACGCAGAGAGTCAAACCGTGTACATTTTATGTGAAACTTTCTTAACTAATGGAAAATAAATATATCTTATAAAAACGCTTTGAACTATTAAAAAATGATTCAGTTTTTACCAATAAAAGGTTACTTACTTCAATAAGATAAGACAATTATTATATCATTTTTTTGATTGTTTTGTATGTTAAAATTTATAATGGACAATACGGTTGCTTAAATAACTACAAATATTTATCATTTTGGAACAGAGTATTTAATTAAATTGTAGATAGTAAATCTTTTTTTCTATTTTACCCTTTTTACCGAAGTAATATCGCATTTCAATAATTTTTCGTTAACGTCAAAATATAAGGACTGCATAAATATACAGAGGCCTATGTATAAAATTTTGACTCGAAAATGTTCAAACCTACCCGATCAATTTTATTGAAGTTTAAAATCTAAATTTAGTGTATCTGAAGTTGTGGATGTTAAAATTTAATGAAGATTGGTTGAATCGTTCTTTATTTACGCTCAATTTAAGGTCAAAAAAATTTGAGCGGGGCAGCAAGTTAGAAACGTGGTTCATTACGATGCTGCAAGTTGGAACATTGACGTTTCTTTATCTGTACTATCTATTGTAAGAAATATTAAATTAAATTAAAAAAAAAAAACATATTAAAACCAAATTAAACTAAAGAAAAGTTGGTTGTCTTACTCAGAACTGCGCAATATTTTTTTTTTTTGTGAAAGGTGAAACTTGTATCTTTAAAAGCCCTATCAATTATAGTACATACTACTTCTGATGGTATTCATTAGCTGTAGTTTATCTGTAAAAAAAATTATTTTGTTAATTAACTATTTTTTTCTTAATACTTATTAATTTTATTAAAATCTACACCGATCGGTAAATATTTTTGGTTCTCAGACTATATTACGAAAATGGTTATTTATCGTCTTTACTGCTTAACTTCCTAAGTAACTAAAAGTAATAGGTTGTAAAATTACTATAGTTACTAGATCGCTACTGCATTAGAGAAATTACATTGCTTTATTCAACAAAATTTTGCGAAAGTGTATACAAATAAAAATTTTGAAATAAATTTATATTGTGTAGATTTACTCTAGCCTGAGATTAATTTCAGCCAAATGCCTTGAAACAGTCTTTTTTACAACCCGTATTTATTATTGAAATTTATAAGAAACTCCTCTTAATTAATATCTAACGAACCTTCGTAAAAAAATGTTTGTTCATCGAATTTTCCTTACATTACAAATCTGTTAAGAAGAACTATTTTTTTATTTCACTTTTATTGTTTTAGAATGTAAATTTTAGTAAAATATAACTGAAAAATTAATTTATAATTAAATTCTTCGTTAAAACTATTTTTAATATTTTTTACAAAAATATGTAGTAAAAAAATTCATTGAAGATTAAAATTAATGCTTAACCTAATCACCAAAAAGAGAATTTTAAATTTACTTGTCACATGTCTACAATGATTTAGGTTGTATTAAAACACTATCGCTGAATAGAAAAGGATACAGACTTGAATCGAACCAGCAAAATCAATGATGAAAAGAAAAAGCTTATAGAAAAATATCATATACTATAAAATTTTAGGTACTAGAACACTTTATTTTAAAGATTCATCGTGAATACAATTTAATATGTAGTTTCAAGGTTTATTTAAAATATTCACATAAGAAATAAATTAAATAAAAATTATATTAATATAATTGTTTCTTTTTATTTACTATCGAGCTCATTGTAATCGATACAATAGATTTGTTTAGTAAGATTAGTTTGTTCTGATTATAAAAGAACACCATTTGTTCATTATTTACATAAAACTGATTTTTTTCTAAATTTAAAAAAATCACGCCTGTATAAATATCATGAAAATCTTATTGGATTTCACTCTAGTTGTGTTGTTGGAATAAAGAACACGAACTTGAAATTGCCTGCAACATGATGAAAATAAGTATGGTAAGAAATTTTCTCTACATTCTAATCGATCCTAAATTTATAAAATAAACTCGTCATCGAATTTTATTGTCGTCCATATTTTAAATTATTAATACTCTATTCCAAGCAGATATTATTTTTAAAAGAATTTAATAAAATTCATTTTACCCATTTTCTCTATTTGAGAATCTTTTATTTAAGTTACATGTTTTTTGGAATTTTTCGTACGAGTATTATATATCAATAAGGAAGAGTATTATATAAACTAATTATTTGTAGTAGGTTTTACATTATAATGTATTCTAAATAACGTAACTGCTCTAGGACGATTAAACAAAAAAGTTTTCATTATTTGTGTAAATGCGTACTACATGGCAAGCTTTCAACCGAACAAAATTAAATCAATTTTTTTTATGGGTTAAGTAATTGTTTAGTTTATTAAAACAATTTGCAAAATTCTCAATATACAAAGTTGTCAAAAAAAAAATTAAAAAACAAAATTTCTATTTACCGAGTTAAAAAGCCGATCTAGAATTGTAGTTGCTACCTTTAGAGCTATGTATTTTGGTTTGGTCCTAGTGACGTAATAAATGATTTAATAATCGTTCCTGTGAAGAAGACAACGTGAAGCTATTTAATTCCTCAGTTTCACGAGTAAGCCTGTCTTGGGACGCTTTTATTTTTACCAATGTCAGCGATTTCAGAAAGTACATTTTATTTTTATAACATGAGATATAACTGAAATTAAAAGAAATCCCGTTTGAAGTGTGCATTTATATAATATTTATTTATATATACAATTTTGAATTTTTAATAAATTCAAAGTTTAAAAAAATCTGGTTTAACTCATCAATATAAACTCAAGAAAAGATTTAATCAAAATGTTTCAATCGTTTTTTTCTTTTTTTTAAATTGATATTATAAATATAATAAAAACAAATCTAAATTTAGCTCATAAAGAAAAACAAATTTAATAGTTAGGGATAATGGTCACATTTATATTTTCCACCCACGACGTTTTAATTTATCGTATAATTTAGAAAATAGTTTTTGAGAAAAAGCTTTGAAAAATGTATCGTTTTGGTTTGAATACATAATTTACTGCTGTTATTACAATTCCAATATAAAATAAAAGGGAAATTATTTAGTATATATTAAAAAATTAATAAGTGTTATTCACTGGCTAACGTTCTACGCGGGATTGTATTTATTTGGGGAAAGATTCACAAAACTCTTTAAAAGTATTGTAAATATATTCTAAAACTCTGAGTAAGTAGATCGATTACGATCACAAAGTTAAATTTCATTTGATTACTAGGTTATAAAGTTTGGATCGTGAGAAATAAAAATATCATTATATAATTTAATCGAGATAGACAATTTTAACTAATTTTTAGTTATCTTTATCTCGATATTGCCAGTGGAGAGTTTTCCTTCATACCTTTCTTATAAACACGCTTATTCCCGCAATATCTCATTTAACACGATTTATCTTTATGTTATTCAGTCATTTTTATGCTTTAAATTTTTGATACCACATCGCAGAAAACATTTGAAGAAAATAACAGTAACCACTGTACATTATTTCGAAAAATTGAGTCAAATTTCTTGACTCAAGGACTAAAAACTTTAATTTTAAGCTAAAATTTATTTGTAGGTAGATTATTTATATATCTTAGAGAATATATATTTCAGTAAGGTAAATTCACTCGGTCTGAAATGAAAAAAAAAAAATTATATATATGTGTGAAATGATTTACCGTAATGCACATAAGTATACATTACACCAAGATGAATTTTTATAGGAATAGTTAAACGAGTGAAAAACTTCAAATAGTACTTCAAATAGAGTACTATTAGAGCTATTACAAATTTTTTAAAGTTGTTAAAAGAGAAAGTTTTACCCTAGAAAACTTTTTTAAGTTTTACGTTTTGTAAGAAAACTCAGGTAATTTTAAATGTAACTACTGTGTAACATAGAAAGATATGTCCGTCTAGTGAAGAATTTTTTAATACTGTATAAATAGTTTAGAAGATATATTATGTACAAAGATACGCTTTCCGTAAAATATAGTTTCCTGTATATAAATTTATTTACGATCATTATTATTTTATGACTTTTTATTAATTCCAGTTTCTTCTCATCGCCTCAGTGGCAGCACTTATCAGTCTTAGCGAGAGCAGTCATCAACAATATTCAGAGCATGTAAAAACACAGAAACATGTGTCTGGTGTATCAGGATTAAAGAATGAGCATCATTCCTCGCACAATACTCACACGACTCAGTCACATAGCCAGCAAACTCACAAACATGTACAAGAAAATGTTCACGTACCGGCTCATAAAGTACAATCGCTTAAAGAATCATCGATTAAAGAAATAAAACACTCATCATCATCATCATCATTGGGCTCAAAACATCCAGTAAAATTGGATCATGAAGAAAAAATATCCAAGTTTAGCAAATCGTTAGTAAACGAAATATAGTATTATTTTAGGCTATTAAATAATTTAAATCGATGACAATTATCAGTCATTAAACAAACACGATAACTAAATAATAAGTACAAGTACAATTATGTTATTGGCCTAAGGCTTATCGCTAAAGATAGCTCAGTAGTTGTCTAAGGCCTATGGCTTTAGGCAGCTCTTATGAGGGGTATTAAGCCTATAGTAATATATTAGCATGACTATTGCTTTTACCTGCTACAAGTGTTAAATACCTAATAAAACGGTTAACGTTTTAGATTGACTGAAGAATATACGTCAGTGTATAAGCATATTTCCCTCATGTACTGTCTACAAGCAGGTGAAAATTATTAATCCCTAATTAAAGTATTACAGAAAACGGACTAATTTACTCTAATTTGATATTAACATTTTCAAAAGAGCAAGCGATTAAATTTTTGGCAAAACAAGTAATTAAAAGAAAGAATGTTTTAAAAGCAAACACTGTTTATAAGTCATTTGAATTTTGCATGAACTTATTAATTCCATTGCAATATGTAAAGAAAGACAATTTTTTTTTTACATATTATTATGAATTAATTATTAGGATTATATTTAGTTTGAAAGCAGAACTGAATTATCAGTTCCTACTCCGCGTGTATAGAAGCTTGACGCTCAGTCAAGTAGATATATATATATGCACATTAAAAGAGATTAAACCAAAAAAAATATGTACATCTTTCTTGCACAAATTCCTCCAAATTTTATGTATTATTAAGCACTTATGAATCTTTCACATCGTTCATACCATGTTAACAAATTACTTGTGAAATAAGATTAGAATATTTTAACTGAATTTAGAAAATAACTATTAAAAAACCTTTTTATTCATTCTTTTCTTTAAAATAAAAAGAACAACTTTTCATACATCATATCAAATTTCAAATGAATCTCATATCGGTGTTTTAATCTTAATCAGATAGTGTTATTTTTTTTTTTAGATTATATAAAATTTTAATATATCATTCCTACGCATACATTTTAAAATTATGGTTAAAATGAAGGTTAATAGTTGTTTTTTTATGTGCTGAATTAATAATATTAAAGAGTACGCAAACACATATACACAACACAGTACGCAACAGAAATATATATTTGTGTTTTTTTTTTTTGAGGAAATAATAATCTATAGCTGGTGGCAGCAGGTACCAATATCAAAATATGTTATGACGAATGAAACTCGACGTCGGTATTTCTTACTGTTAATTTATAAATATTTCTTTTTCTACTGATGAAAAAGCTACTGAAAAACTATTGTTTGACATTGATTTTTGAAGTAAAAGTTCTCCATATTTAATAGAAATAGACTTTTCGTAATTCTTACACAAAAAAAATAACTTTAAATCTGATGCAATAATAAATCTGTTTTTGAAAAAATTCTGATATTGTCTTCTTCGAGGTATTTCTCTTCGAAGATACAAATAAATTAAAAGCCACATTTTTTTCAGGAAAAAAATATATAATTTTTACAAAAAATTTGAAAATTAACATAATCATTCGAAGAAAAAAACGCAAACTGGAAACCAATTTTCCGAATTTTGCACCAAGAGAATAAATTCAAGGGAGTATATGTATGTTTGATTGTAACTAATATTACGTGGATCAGTTGCGTAGTCCAGGTGAAGCTTTTCCAACAGATAAAATATTCTGCATATGATTAACACAAAAAATTAAATAACATGACTATTTCTTCTACAAAATAATGTTGCTCGTCAAATAAAATATTCAGTGAAATAACACTTTAATTTTATTAAATTCATTACTCTATAATGTAATGAATGTCTCATCTCTCATTTCGTGAAAAATTTGGTTTCAGGATATCTTATTTTAATTTAATTATTATCTAATTTGTTAGGTTTATAATTTAAATAATAAATTAATTATACGATTGCACGAAAATAAGACTGAATTATCAGTTCTCATTCCGCTTGTATAGAAACGCGAAGCTCAGTCAAGTAGGTTTACACATCTTCACTAAAAGAGATTAATGGTGTAGAAATTCTCCTCATCACGCTTCAACAATTCCAACCAATTTTTATGTACTATTAATTATTTTTGAATCTTTCACTTTATCTTTTTGGTTTATAAATAAAATATTCTATTTAAATGGTAACTTTTTGACATTTTTGGTAAATTTGAATCGCTTGGTTTATTAATTTAACAGCGGGGTCAAGCTAATAACAACGTTACAAATCTATAAAAATCCTGATTTTCAGTCGTTTTTACTGTGGTTTTAGTTTACGAAACATAAAATTTATTTACACGAGCAATTAGAATTGTCAGTTAAATGAAGTAGGTTTGTTGTTAATCTATGTTGTTATGGGCTGAATGCGATTTTAATTTGACGACTCATTTTTCACAACCTGTGATTTCAGGATTGTTAGGTTCTGTTATAGATAAATCTGTGTTTAAAGTAAATTATTATCAATTCATTTTCTTATGGTTAATTGACATTTTTTTTTGTCTGCCTACAGGAGTAAATATTAGTTGAAAATGGAGAAGTAGAGTGAATTTCGATGTATGATGAACATACGCTCCTATTTAATAATGATGACTTGTAATATTGTTAATAAATAAATTAATAAGAAATTGTTGTTGATATAATCTTTATTTTTTATTACTTTTATACAAAAATGTCTCTGTAAATGTTTGTTTAAACCGTTATCAACTGATAGCAAGGATCTTCTGAACCGATCTGTTACGATACACTAAAGTAATTGGATTTTTACCACCTTGTCCATTGGACTTTATGGAGGAGTACTTTTATCTAGTTAAATTCTTAAGTGGCTGAACAGTATGGATTCAACAGTTTACGTATTTTTGTGTAGCAATACTATGAGTCGCCAATCTCCAAAACAACCTGATAAATTTAGTGAAATTTATACATCCTGTAGTAGAGTATCTGAAGCTCTGCATGAAAATTATTGGTGGAGATTAGTTGAGATGTTCTTGAGTTAAGCTCAATTTAAGATCTACATCAGAAAACATAAACTTAATAAGAGGTTATGTTGACTTTGTGTATTTTTCATGACGCTTATGCGGTGAGTCACAGTAGAGAATGAATTTAAACTTGATACTTGTATATAGGGTCTACTTTTATTTTTAATTATTTTATCAAATTATTACAACCTAATTTTCTTATAAACATACATTTTTTTTTGTCTTCAGTCATTTGACTGGTTTGATGCAGCTCTCTAAGATTCCCTATCTAGTGCTAGTCGTTTCATTTCAGTATACCTCCTACATCCTACATCCCTAACAATTTGTTTTACATATTCCAAACGTGGCCTGCCTACACAATTTTTCCCTTCTACCTGTCCTTCCAATATTAAAGCGACTATTCCAGGATGCCTTAGTATGTGGCCTATAAGTCTGTCTCTTCTTTCAACTATATTTTTCCAAATGCTTCTTTCTTCATCTCTTTGCCGCAATACCTCTTCATTTGTCACTTTATCCACCCATCTGATTTTTAACATTTCCTATAGCACCGCATTTCAAAAGCTTCTAATCTTTTCTTCTCAGATACTCCGATTATCCAAGTTTTACTTCCATATAAAGCGGCACTCCAAACATACTCTTTCTATAATTTTTTCCTGACATTTAAATTAATTTTTGATGTAAACAAGTTATATTTCTTACTGAAGGCTCATTTAGCTTACCTCTTGATGAAAAGTTGATTTTGACATTTATTGGCGGAATAAGCTTTTTCAAAAAAAAAAAAATATAAAGTAAATTAACGGAACAAAAATTAAAACCGTTTTCCTTTTACCAGAATTTCTAAAAAAATTGTCCTCTTACAGATACATTTAAGAAAAGGTCATCGAAGGAAAATAAAATTTTTTAAAATACAGTTTTAAGGTTTTTTCCTTTTTTAATTTTTAAACGGAAAATATGTCTGGCGAGACATATTTATGTAATTTATTAACTGAAAATGTATTTTTCAGAAATATTTAAAGAAATAGAAATAAAGGAAAGAGAATTTTAAACAACTTACTCGTAATTTTTTGGGGAAATTTCAAATTAAAAATCTCCCTTTTTTCAGGAAAGTGAGACAATTCTCACCATGGTATGGCAAAATTGTTTTTATAATTTACTCACTGCAAATTTATGATAGAAAATTTTTTGGAGGGAAAAGGATTAAAAAAAAATAATTTTCTTACCAAAAATTTTCCTTTTTTAATGAATGTTACTTTTTAATTAATCGATAGAAGTGATAACTAAAGAACATCGAATAATTCAGTTTGCTTTATTAAAATAGAGAAGTAAATATATTTTCTGTTTTTTGAGATGACGGACATCGGACTGCTTTGGTCATTTTGTCCTATGAGATTGGAAGTTTGTAGCGTATGAAAAATGCTATGCCTGACCGGGATTCGAACCCAGGACCTCCGTATGAAAGACTGAGACGCTACCACTTCGACACGGAAATAAAAAATAAGTTATTCTATTGTATTATACATAAAGCCAAAATATTTCTGGTTTCCAGTAGTATCTTCATCACCTATCAGTAGTAAGGCAAGTAAAACTTCAAATCCAATTAAAGTATCACTATTTGAAATTCCTGCACTAGTGCTGATCGGTCATTGAGGGTTTAATTAATTGCATTATATTGACTCTTGTTCTTTCACTGAACAGGAGTACTGATAGTCTTAGTAGTTAATTGAAATCTTAAATAAAGAGCAAAACGAGGAAAGTTTGTTGTGCAGATAAACGTGTAATCAGTGATACATTAGATCTCTGCTTAAAAATCCTTTTCATTTGATTGATAATATTAGTATTTTTCATTAAAGCGTAATCTTATTTAATTCCAAATTTAAATTTTAAGTTCCCGGCCACCGTGGCGCGAGTGGTAGCGTTTCGGCCTTTCATCCGGAGGTCCGGGGTTCGAATCCCGGTCAGGCATGGAATTTTCACACACGCTACAAATCATTCAGCTTTTTATGGAGTCGGGATCTGCCCACGCTTGTGTGGGTAGCCGTCGGCGATGAAGCATGGGGATTGTGGTGCTCCGGAGCTGGTAAGATCGAGTCCCGGCAGGTGCGGCTTGTGGGTCGCGCTTGTTAGAGGCACGCACTTGAAGGATCGAGTCCTGGCGGACTCTTTGGCGAGTCCTGGCGGACTCTGGTGAACTTTGGGTTGCCTCCGTTTGAGGCAGGCAACGCAAGAGCGAGTCCCGGCTCTCGCGGTGGGTCGCTGGGGACGACTTTGTCAGACCTGGTGATTTCACAGTGGGAGTTAGAGGCAGATTAGGAAATCAGGATCCTACTGGCGGGCCTGCTTGTCATGCCGAACTTATAGCCGGTAGACGGGTGAGCTCGTTAGAGTAAAGGACACATCCCCGAGCCATGCTTATGCTTCACGTAGATCCGGCCTGGGGGTGAAGGTAAAAAAAAAAAATTAAGTGTTATTGAAAGATTTATTCTTTTTTAATCTATATAATCTAATCTTTTATATTAGAAAGTGTTTTTCAGATTCAGTAGTGACTAAATATGGTTTTTAATAACTTCTGCGCAGAGAATAATGAGCTGTTATAAATTTTTACTTTTATGAAATCATTTTTAACGTACATCATTCATTTAATTAATATTTTTTTGAAGCCATCTTCGTCCATATCTAATACCTTACCGACATAAAGCATGTTTCTTATCGAATTCATAAGCCACCATTTTAACTACTTTAGAAACAAATCAAATTAGTCAAATTTTTATTCATTGTTTTTCATTTCAGTTTTGGTATCAGGGGATTATAATTAAAATATATAGTATTATTAAAGTTGACAATCCTGATTTAAAAATATCAAGCAAAAGAGATCTTAAAATAATATAATAATTCATAAACAATTTATTACGATGTATTTTTTTGTACCTTATGAATTTTCTGAAGGTTTTAAAAAATTAATAATATTCCTTAAAGCTCCAAGGATTCAGGACCTGGCCGGAGTGAGCAAATTGAAGGTGGGTCAGGTCCTTGTGGAGCAGTCCACTGCACGTGATGTATCCAGAGGGGACAATGAAACTAAAAGTGGTGTTGGGCGGACTCACTATGCGTTATGGTTGATTCGGCAGTTGGGGACTGCAAAGTGGCCTCGGTCATTTGCAGGTCCGTACCGCAAGTGGTGCAAGATAGGCAGAATCGACAAGTCTGCTTTTGTGGGCCCTCAGGTCGGATTGGGCCACGATAGGGGCAGGGGAGGACCTACATCTTCGGGGTACGAGCATATAGTGGTACGGGTGAACTACTGAACAAGGACATCGCCGAAAATGTAGAGGATGCCACTACGGCACTGACAGGAAGAGGCGGCCGGAGGGCCTACGTTGTTGATAAGGAAGTGGACGTACTCACTGTGAAGAACGGGTTCCTAAAGGAACTTCGTCAGGTTACAGGGGAGTCGGTCTTAATAGATATACTACCCATGCGGCCAACATTTGGGGCGACGCAAATGGTCACATTGGCAGTGCCTCCCATCTCGGCGGACAAGCTTCATCCCAACCTCGTAGAGGAAGACACCTGCCTAGTGACGTTCCGGTCGCCACACCACCCACCCATGTTCATTGCCCTGATGGGCTTTAACTACAGTCTTCTATCGCCCTCTGACTTTTTACATCTCATTGTAATAAGCCTGGCCTAGTTGGGGCACCGATGCAAATGCCTCGGTAGACATTTGCATTGGTGATTAAATAACTTAGCTTTTGCCTTCGCTGTAGGCCTCGTCCGGACATCTTGAATGTCCCCCTTTGAACTAGCTAACCAAGCTTGCGGAAGCGCAAACCCCGCGTTAGTTCTACTTGTTATGAACCAATTTCGTGAATGTCTCGTAATTCGAGGCAAAATAACAAACATACCACCAAACATGTTGATCGCAAAAACGAAATTTAGTCCTAGTTCCCTTAGTGAAACACAGCATAAGCTTGAAATAAACCCTTGACTTAGGTTAATGACGGACTTCAATCTGGTCTACCAGGGAAAGGCGAATTGATCGCCTAGTACCACTCAGCTCCATTACAGAGTCCCGCATGACATTCACCACAATACACCGTCGTCGAGATGCCGCTACACCGCACGGCTGCATGTTGTCCCATGCAGTGCAGGGCAGTGCAGTCGCATCCCGTCGACAGTGTCGTTTTATCGTTCTAAAATGGCCTCGTCAAAACGCCGCTACACCTCAAGGCTGCATGGCATCGCATGCCCATCGGCAGTGCAATCGCCGTTCCGCTGACAGCTTAACAATTTAACAATTGACACCTCTTATATGACTAACAGTGGCTCGCTGCCAAAGCGCCTATCTTGGGCCAATCAACTGTTCAGGCGGACCCCAACCACCCATTCCTATTCTTACTATTTTACTACCTATTAGATCCCTTTAGCCGTTCTGCGCAGGGCGACGAAGCGAAAGAAGCCAGCAACGATTACCCAGTCTCTGCAAGTCCGCTAGTTGTCCCGCAGATGAAAGAAGGAGTTAACTCTCTCAAGTCCCCTTACAACTCTGGTCATAGTGTCATCGACCCTACAGTCTGGACACAAGCCGGAGTCAATCAACCTAAACCTAGCCAAACTATCCCTAAAGGCACCATGTTCCGAAAGAAATTGAGTAATGTGCCGATTGGGGGAAACCCAACTAATCGCTTGCAACTCTTTAACATTGCGAAAAATACCTGCGTATATCGAGCAGTAGAAGAATCGTTCAACCTAGCTTGCCAAGAATCAAAACTTGGTCTTCAATTTCACGCATAAGCCCTGACATAAGAAGTCCTTCCTTCTTAGAAATATACAGATGGCTCACAGTTACTGCCTCTCGCAAGATAGTCCTGTAGCCGCCGACAACAGCTAACATTAGAAGACATTGGGCTCGCAAAAGAATGTCCCTGTAGCATTGGAATTGTAAACGATGAGCCCAGACGGGCGCAGCGTACAACATTATGGCCTCACAGACACCTTTGTAAAGAATGCGCATGGTACGATAGTTCAGCCCCCAATCGGGATGAATGACTCTACGGACACTGAAGAAAGCATCAATGGTCTTCTTCACTGCAAAGTGGAGGTGCTCCTTGAAGAGAAGTCTCTCATCAAGGATAACACCCAGATATTTCTGAACGGTAACATACCTAATTGGAAGACCGTCCATCACAACCCGCAGATGACGCGTTGCAGCCAGACGACCTTTCAAGAACATCATAGTGGTTTTCTCCGCACGGAAAACCATCTTATGCTAAAGACTCCATAACCTTAGCACCTTACATGCCTGCGTCGCTCTGAGCTCGATCTCGGCACGGAAATTGCCCTCGCGCTTGCTCTTGAACAAAAGAGCGCCAGTAATCTCGTTTAGAAGACGTAATCTTATGAAAATACTCGGTCCTCTTCCGACAATAATCTGCGATTAAGACTGCACACCGATCAGGATCACCCGCACGCTGTGCGGCTTTCCTAATTGCCAAGTCCACCATTCAGCTACTCTCTCTCGACCCGTACTCCGAGGGATAGAGTGTTCAGAGGCTTCAACTACCGCAGAAGAGAAATTCTTTGCCAGGTCGGAAATATACCCGACCTGGCAATATACTCGCAGCCTGGCCGCAAGAATATTCGAAAACTTGGGTCAATCAGCCCGCCTGTGCATGAAGCGTCCCTGTTGAACAGGTCCGCCTTAAAGACATCGCGCAGCCCACCTACCCAATCAGAAACTATTAGCCGATGATCACTTTCGCAATCATCGACTACCGACCAATTTAGAATTCTACCGGGAATATCCTTACCAATGGTAACATGAACGTTGGTACCATGGAAGGCCCTCCGCAAACCAAAGGTTTGCCGAAGGCCTTCGCTGCAGCGGCGAAGGTAGTAACTCCCCGGCTACATTAAAAACATCAAACTGATGCTGCGCGATGAAACCTTCTATTAACTTGCCACCATCATCCGTGATCCCACTGTGCCAAAGAAGCGGTTTGGCGTTCGCATCAACTCCTATAAGAATAGGACGACTCGCTACCAGCCTACCAATTCTATCCCATCTTCCTCAACATCGGAGAGGCTCAGCTCTATGTCATAAACTATGACACGGGGCCTTCTCAACCGCCTGGGGTCTACCTTGACTTCAAGCTTCTTAACCACTGGAAAGCCCTTGATGATCTGTACCGTTTCCTTATTTTCTGCAACAACTACCAGCCCTTTCCTGATCTCCTTAATGTCCCTAATCTTCATCTGATTCCGATCACCACGAAGGGCTGCTCGGAAATCTCGATTAAGGTCTTGGCTCGTAGTCATGAAGCCCTCTGCCTTGTTAACAAACAGAACCTCCGACTTCTTAGCCGTATTGCTGGCCTCAAGCTTGGTCTTCAGTATCTCAACGTAGCGCCTGCGCTGTGATTGGACCACCTTGGGAACCACCTTAACCTCCTTTGGCTTCGAGGCCAAGACTTCAAAGCCCTCACTCATCGCAACAAAAACTTCCCAACCACCCAGCAGTCGATGCCATCTTTCATCCGCGATGAGGCGGGTACACGTCGCACAAATCCACACCAGTCACCTCCGAAGAAATTAGCAGGGAGTCTAAAATACAAAAGTGCTAACTGTGTCCGCAGTCTGATAACCAGTTAAGCCTTGATACTGCTGGAAGTTACAAACACGACTAGCAGCCAAAAAATTACTGATAATAGAGAGATGGCCACAGCACTCTGGCGACGCACTCAAGGAGACCAGAGATACTGGCTGACAAGCTTCAGTCCGATGGGCGAATTCGAATTGGGTGGGTGGCCAGCCGGGTGATGAGGCGCACCTTTGATGACTTATGTTTTCGGTGCTGGAAGCCAAGGTGCTGGAAGCCATTTGACACAGGGCCAAATTGTGTCTTGGACTAGATCGCAGCGGCCACTTCTTTACCTGTGGCGAGCCTGGCCACTTGCGAAAAGATTCCATGCTAGAGCCTCGGTGTCTCACATTCAAATTGCATGGGCATGCGCCTGGAAGCCGTAGATGTAATGCGATTTCGCTCACGTCATGAATCCACTGGAGTTAGCACAACGAAGTTGCGGTGTCTGTAGGGGACAGCCCCTTCCGGGGGGGTGGGGGTGGAAAGGCTCCTCCGTCCCACCGCCAATTATCGGGTGGGGACTCCCTTGCAGACGCCATTGGGGGGAATGCCGGACCGTAGTCTCGATGGGGGATCTCCGGGGATTCTGCGTTAGAAGCTAGGCGTCAAGACCGGAGTCCCGGCGAGGGAATCCCTTGGGTTCCATCCCTGCTAGAGGCATGGCATGTAATACAAGATCTAGTCTCGGCTACCTGAGTAGGGCCTAGCGCCCTACCGAGGTAGTTTGAGGCGAAGGCATCCCTCGAAGTTGAGTTTATGCGTAGTTGGGGATCCGGCTCCGGGAGGTGGGGAGATTACAGACGAAAAAAGAACACTTATCTATGCAGTCTACGGGTCATGCACGACGGTCGATCAAATAATTAAATTTTTTTGTCTTAAAAACAATATCACAATGACACAAAGAATTATAAGGTAAAAATACAATTATTATTTAAATATTTACATTTTTTAAGATTTTTTCGTCGTGGGGTTTTTAAATTTAAAATTTAATTTTTTTTTATTACTTTTTAAAGATTAGTAGGCCTGTGGCCCAACAATGAGACATTTATAGGCTGATGATGAAAGTTTGGTAAACTTGACCAGCGCAAATTATTTAATAATCCACACAATAATGTAGCCTTGCTGGAATTACAAAAAATAAGAAACATTCAAAAGCCGTTTTTTGGAAACATATCTACTGCAGCGCCCGTTGGTGGCCTATAACCGTAAAACTCATCTAAGAACCTGCTCTGAGGTGATACTTATGTAATGCAAAAAACCGGTAAAAGTCGGCCTAGCCGTTTTAGAGAAATACATGTACTGCAGCGCCCCTGGTGGCCTATAACGTAAAACTAATCTAAGAACTCTGAGGTGATACCTATGCAATGTAAAAAAACCGCATCGAAATCGGTTCAGTAGTTTAAGGAAAATGGTAACAGACATATACACAAACCTCTTACTCCAAACGCATATACCGTCTCCGTTGCGTCGTGTGTAATTATTATTTGGTAAATATTATTATTTTTCTTTAATCTCTATTAATGGGAACACATAATCGCAGAAACAGGTATTATAGGAATCATGAAGTACTTGCCTTGAACAAACTTTTACAAAAATATTTGGTATATTACTCTCTTTTATTTGCAACTTTATTTCTTAATCAGTTTAGCTACAATTATGAAAAATTAAATGCATATTTGGATGAAGTGCTATAAATACTTATTGAGGTACCCTTGAGGGTTCTAAACGGTAAAAAACCTCATACAACTATTTATTAACTTACCTTAAACCAGGCAACCTGGATTAGTGGTATTTATTTGTAATGAGTTCCTCATATCTTGAAGTACAATATAAAGATTATATTGAACATCTTAATTTTACTGAGTAATGTATTTATCCCATTCAAATAAAGGGTAGTTTTAACGTTTATATATATATATATATATATATATATATATAGGCTACATATTATGTTGAAAATATTATACCTTTTTGTTGATTTTGTATAAAGCATGAAAATTTAACAATACATAGAATATAATGACAGCTCGATTCGAATCCGATGTGTAATATTCCTTGCTCACAACTATGTTAGAGTACAAATAGATATTTTGAGGTAGTTCAAATAGAGGGCGGTGGTTGAAATGAAGGGTTTAAAGACCATTGACACTCGAAAAACGGCAGGCGACAGGCGGCTTATAAGGGGAATCACTATCCTCTATCTCATCCTCTTTCAAGGGGTGGTTCAACTAATTGTAATCATCCCCCCGATGGACCGACAAAAGCAGCCAATTTGAATCACATTGCTTTTTAAACACCAAGCCCCTCTTTTCTCTTTCCTTAATTCTTGATGCAAAATTGACACTGCAAATGATCCGTTCCGAGGAACACATGTCACTTTCACAAGTGGTCTGTTTCTTGGTTCATTTTTTTTTTTTTTAAGGTAAGAGGGTATTTATTAAACAACTGTTATTCTTTTCCCCTAATCTTTTAACTCTCCTCTACTTTTATAACCCTGAGTTAGGGTAGCTTATATGAATATAAAAAGTTCTGTGTATTCTATTTTATTATTTAAATACTCAGCTGGCTATAGATTATTAATCAGGTAAAATTTTATTTCTTTACTTAATGTCTGTTCTTCAGATAATTACTCTAAAGATCTTTTAGAGGGAGTAAAGTGCGAGAAAAATAAAAATTAAATTTAAGTTCAGATAAAAATCTGTATTTCAGTGTTTCATCCCAAAATTTACAATATATATATTTATAAATATATATATATATATATATATATATATATATAATTTTTTTTTGGAGTTCAGAAATCAGACCATTTGAGTTTTATAAAAATTAAAATTTTGAGTTTATATAAAAGCCAACAAATATGATTTCTATTGTTTAAAATTTATAGTAAAAAAAATTCAGATTATTAGCTTCAGAATAATAAGTAATTAATCCTTATTTTATAGATTTATTGTAAATTTAATTTCACTAATACTTATATAAATAGAACAATAAAATTTACTATCTCGAATCAGATAGAAGAAAAAATTATTTGTCATCTTATATTTTGACGTATGAATGAAAATTCTGTCACACTTCAAACCCTTAAAACACTTTTAAATGGTATACATACAATAAAGTAAAAATATTAAAAAATGACTAAAAATTATCTTACTAAGGTTTATACGGTATTATTTACGTGTATTTAAAAAAAGCAGAAAATCAAAATTTAATATTTTAAAAATAAATTTCATAAATCGAATATTTGGCCTGTTTTTTCTTAGATTAAATACAATAAAAGTTATCACATACACCACTGCAGAATAATTTACAATTTAATAACAACCACAAGGATTTTAATCTCTGCTTTCCCTTGGATCTTAGCTATATAATGGACAAGTTTGTGCATGCTTTTTTAAATATTTTGTGAATGAAAATAGGGATATATTCAAAAAATGCATATCTTCTACTGAAGTATAAAAGCATTGATAATACTAATTACAAAAAAACAAAGCAAGCAATGTCTGCATATTATATCTAAATCAGTCTATTTCGACTTAAAGGATTAAAAAGCAGTTAACGGGACAATATCACAGAATATTTGTTTTATTTATTTATTTTTTGTTATTATGTTACTTCTCATTACTTCAATGTATCAATTGTATATACATTAAATTACAGCGGATGATATTGCCCAACCTCAGAGCGACCACTCAAAGATTGCTGTCTATACTCGGCCAGAAAAGTATACTGGTAACTAGAAATTCACACTTAATTAAAGTAATATTATATTTTAATATATTTATATAATTAATAAAATCTGAATCAAGGTCCTTTCGTATAAAAACAAATAACCGGCAATGCTAATTAGCTAACCAATAATATTCAACTGCATCTTAATGATAGATAATATCAATAAATTTCTCCCAATTAAAATATTAAGGCGTAAAAAACTATATACTTGTATATTTAAAATTGTATACACAGTTTCGATTAGTTTAAATTTAAAATAAATTAAAAAATTTCGACATTATAATATATGAATATAAATTTATTTATAGATCAATTTTTATTAAGCAAAATATTTCATTTCACCGCTTTATTTTTCTGCTTGAAACTAAAGATGGTGTTTTCCATCAGATAAGGTTGTTGTGATGCATTTTAACTTACCGTAAAGATATTAATCACATGAAAATAAGATTGGAGGTGCTCGTTATCTCGGACTCCGATTAGAAGGGGAAAAAAAAAAATAAAAACGACATCGAAGAACACGAACTTAATAACACGAGCGTTATTAAGTATATTATTAAATGGTAAAATTATTTAAAACGTATTTTCTTTCATTTTTTATATTTTAAAGGTTATTTTAATTTAGACTGTTTTTATTTGATTGTTTTTTAATACGATGTTACCGCTTGAAGGCTGGAGCAAACATGCAGAGTAGAATTGCCTAATATACAACTATTAGCAACCATTTAGAAAAATATCATTCAATTTATTTTTGTGTCGCTCGATTAACATTAAGACATGAAAAATTGAATGCAGACAAATTCAGAATCTCTTTTTTTCAATCCGTTTTAAAATTAAAAAGTCCTTGAAAGTTCTGCTTAAAATCTGTAAAAAAATATATGAATATTGTAATTGAATAACGTGGGATGGAAAAGGCCGTGAAATTGACGTCATATTAAAATCATTTATAAACGTTTCAATATTTATTTGTATATACTTAATGACAAACTTAGAAATCATGGAAAATTACTATTTTTATCTGAAAATATTTAATAAAAGTTTATAAAGTCCCTGAACATAAATGATTTAAACGAAAAAGTAGAAGTTCTCGGAACTGGTAAATAATTATTTGATAATTAGATATTACCAATGTTTAAATATGATTATAGAAAATCATCATAGAAATAGAAATTTCAAATTTATATCTAAAGTAAGGATTCATGGGGAAATATATAAAGATTATGAATAATCTTTAAATCTACTGTAAACAGATTCTCTTTATTTGTTATATTTAATAATCTAAAGAAATTATGAATTGTACTTACAGTTAATGACTAATTACTGCCGTATATCAGTAGGCATTAAGAAAAAAAAAAACGGTAGTTATTTTAAGTATATTAGCAATATTTATGAAGGCAGCCTACTTAATAATACATCGAAAAAGGAGTGATAGTTGAATAATCCGAAGCGATATTAATGATAATCGCAAGCTGTAAAAGTATACAATTTTCTTAATGTTTTCTCATTGACGATGATAGATATTAGGCCATTCAAAATAAAGGGATTAAAATCCAAATTTACACTTAGCATAAAAAGTTTTCAATTTTTATAAAATAAAATAAAATAACAGAAAATAATTTATTCTTTTAACAAACACAAAAATTAACGCATAGCCAGGCAAATTCAAGTATTAACAATGTCCTTGTTTTATTTTACGTTAATACAGAGTAGACAGTATTATTTAATAACTGCTGCCTATACCATGTTTTTAATTTTACAAACATAACTAAATTGTCAATTTCTGTAAAAGAAGGCGAAACATTAAAAATTGTTAACGTGTTTAAGGAGTAAAAGAGAAATATATTATTAAAAAATGCATGAATTTTTTTTTTTTTATATTCTAATTTTTTTTCTAAAAGATGTTTTGATTTAAATTCTAATTTGGCAAATTAAAACAAAAATTTATGCAATATTAGATGTAAATGAGGCGTTAATTATGTAAAAGAGGTTTGATTTTAGGTAATAAAATTACAAATATAGTTGGTATTAGATACAGCTGTTATGAGCTATAAATTATAAATTCTTGAAAAATAGTTGGGTTGAGTGTAGCGTTTGATAATGAAACATGTACAACAGGAAAATAGAGAGGTAAAGAATAAAGGCGTTTAAAATGCTATATTTTGAGATAATGTTGAAAAATAGATGGGTTGCTAAATTTCAAAATAAAGATAACTTTAAGATGAATAGAGGAGGAGAGAAAGTTTTGATAAAATCTTGTAGAGTCGAACGTGATTCGTGGATTGGAACGTGTTTGGTGGTACTAAGATATTCAGGTTTAGTTAATCTGATAAAAGAGGGATATACAGAACGTAAATATGTAGAAATGAAGATTTAGAATATGCCAAAAATGTTGCAGCTAAAAATTAATTAAACCAATCAATCAACTACCAGCGATGATTAAAGTACTAGGCAGAAGAAGAAGAACGATTAAAAACCAGAAAAACTGTAATTTTTTGTTTCCTCTGTTCGTTTTTGACCGTTTTTTTATTGATTTTTACAGGACAGATTTGCCGAAAATTTTACCTACAGTCCGAATACACCATACAAGAGTGTATAAGTAGCACATAGTTTGAATGAACGATTGCATTTATCTACTAATCATGCATGACCTAACTTCATTGTTCAAAATTTTACCTACAGTCCGAATACACCATACAAGAGTGTATAAGTAGCACATAGTTTGAATGAACGATTGCATTTATCTACTAATCATGCATGACCTAACTTCATTGTTCAAAATTTTACCTACAGTCCGAATACACCATACAAGAGTGTATAAGTAGCACATAGTTTGAATGAACGATTGCATTTATCTACTAATCATGCATGACCTAACTTCATTGTTCAAAATTTTACCTACAGTCCGAATACACCATACAAGAGTGTATAAGTAGCACATAGTTTGAATGAACGATTGCATTTATCTACTAATCATGCATGACCTAACTTCATTGTTCAAAATTTTACCTACAGTCCGAATACACCATACAAGAGTGTATAAGTAGCACATAGTTTGAATGAACGATTGCATTTATCTACTAATCATGCATGACCTAACTTCATTGTTCAAAATTTTACCTACAGTCCGAATACACCATACAAGAGTGTATAAGTAGCACATAGTTTGAATGAACGATTGCATTTATCTACTAATCATGCATGACCTAACTTCATTGTTCAAAATTTTACCTACAGTCCGAATACACCATACAAGAGTGTATAAGTAGCACATAGTTTGAATGAACGATTGCATTTATCTACTAATCATGCATGACCTAACTTCATTGTTCAAAATTTTACCTACAGTCCGAATACACCATACAAGAGTGTATAAGTAGCACATAGTTTGAATGAACGATTGCATTTATCTACTAATCATGCATGACCTAACTTCATTGTTCAAAATTTTACCTACAGTCCGAATACACCATACAAGAGTGTATAAGTAGCACATAGTTTGAATGAACGATTGCATTTATCTACTAATCATGCATGACCTAACTTCATTGTTCAAAATTTTACCTACAGTCCGAATACACCATACAAGAGTGTATAAGTAGCACATAGTTTGAATGAACGATATATATTTTTAAAAAATCAAAATTTTGTTAAAAATGTTTTTTTATTAGATTAATAAACAGGAAAATACAGTAGTTACATTAGGTACTTAGATAAACAATAAACAAGCGTACTGTTATTTACAGTAAATTAACGTACCCTTATTCAGTAAATATTCACTAATTCAGTCGCTATTTACACGTTACTATGTAAACATTAAATCATATAATAAATAAATATTGATTTATAACAGCTATATAAAATTACATATAAAAATAAATGATGAAGTAATTAAAATATTTTTTAAAAATATTTGTGGTTAAATGAAATGATCGTTAGACTTAGATATATTTTTTCTTCTATAAATCTAATATACCTGATGTAGTATGATTAAATTACATTTTAAAGAAATATTAATATAAAATATTTCAAAAATTATATTAACTATTTGAAAAAATATATTGATTTTTGTTGTAAAATGTATGATCAGTAGTGGAATAAAATTAGCCTGAAAAGTATAGCTTATTTGTGTAATTATAATGCTACGAGTCATACAATAGGGTTCTTAATATAAAGAAAGAAAAAAATATGTTATTATAAAAAGAAAAATTCGAAAACTGGTTACTACATCAAAGTAGAATTACCCGTCTCTCTCTCTCTCTCTCTCTCTCACACATGGTCTATTGAGGGTGAAAAGGAAGGGCTGATTTGTAATTTGAAGTTTGGCCCCAACAGAGGGGGCTTGACTCGACTTGCCGCAAATGATTGAAAAGTAATCGCGTTAGAGTGTTCTAGAGTGAAGTTGAAATCAATTGGTGAAGAGGGTTTTAGGGGTAGACTTCACCAAGTATACAATTTTTATAATGAAGTTGTAAATTGCAGATCGCCTAACCAGGAATTTTTCTTGATTTCTTATTGTTAACGAACTTAAAATAAAATTAAAATATTGCAATCATTGTATAGTTACTATAATTACTGAATTTTATAATCGTTTTTGCATAATTGTTATTTAAGTTATTGAAATATCAGTTATGGTTTACTAATGCACTTTTTTTTTGTAATTAGGAGAAAAATTTGGTTACAACTTACCGTAAAAAATTTATTATTAAATAATAATGTATCAATAAGAAAATTTTGGCTTCTCTCCTTTACAGATCGGATAGAAAGAAAAATACGATTCACGAATAAAATAAATTTGAATTTGATAGCAACCAATTTATTTTTCATTAAAATTAATTTCTTTTCTGTTCACTGATATTAGTCACGTTAATACACCTTTACCCGTTTTAATACTGATATTATATCAAGCATGGTTAGCAGATAAATGCAGTCGTTCATTCAAACTTGTGCTGCTTGTATACTCTTTTAAGACGTATCCAAAATACATCCTTAGGTAAGAATTTTGGCATATCTGTCCTTTGAAAATCAAGGAAAAAACTGCCAATAACGAGCAGAGGAGATAATGTAAAACATCGCCTTACTACTGAATTTAAATGTAGTTTTCCACCGGTTTCAAACTCCTTTGCCTTTAAAATACACAGCTGAATAATCAATCCGGGTTAAAATAGTAACGATATTTGATAATTTGAATTTTATTTCATAATTTCAATATTTTTATTTATTAAAAAGTTATAATTCAACTATTTTTATAAAGATTTTAAGTTTATGTAAAAATTATTATAATAAAATAGCCGTAAAAAAAGCAAGATTTTTGAGATTTTTAAATCAGCAGGTTTTGTAAGGATAAAAAAATATTTATTTGTATTTTTAGAAACAAGTTGTGCCGTATTAAAAAGAAAATTAAATTTTGAAGATCAGCTACAAATATTTTAAAATTAATGTCATAAAACTTTTATCTGAAATTGGGCTAGCTTTTATTTTATATTAAGCTTCTACACAGACCGTCATCCCAAACCCGTAGGAGAAGATACCCACCTGGTGGCGATTCTAGCGATTCGAATTCCAGTATGTGTATCCTGTAAAACTTGTAGAAAACCCTGAGGAATAAGGGGTAAAGCATAATGAAGAGTAATAGATAGTTGAAAAGTATGATCTATTCTTAGAGGATCGCAAAAAAGAACAAACAGATCTACCTAAAGTGATGCTCCAAATATATTGTCTAGATAGTGATTCTGTCTATAATTTTCCGCTAGGTAAGGGTAACCTTATTTAGAAGAGAGAAAGGCCCTTCACCCAGAGGTCCCGGATTCGAATCCCGGTCAGGCATGGCATTTTCACACACGTTACAAATCATTCATCTCATCCTCTGAAGTAATGGTTAACTGTGGACTCGGAGGTTAAAAAAAAAAGAATAGAGAAAGGAAACCAGTCGGGTTGGTCTAGTGGTGAACGCGTCTTCCCAAATCAGCTGATTTGGAAGTCAAGAGTTCCAGCGTTCAAGTCCTAGTAAAGCCAGTTATTTTTACACGGATTTGAATACTAGATCGTGGATACCGGTGTTCTTTGGTGGTTGGGTTTTTCAATTAACCGCACATCTCAGGAATGGTCGAACTGAGACTGTACAAGACTACAGTTCATTTAAGCTCATCATCATCCTCATTCATCCTCTGAAGTATACCTGAACGGTAATTCTCGGAGGCTAAACATGAAATAGAAAGAAAGAAAGAATAGAGAAAGAAACACGTTTACTATTCAAAACGTTTTTCAGTGATTATTGTAAAATGTATCTCAACGAATTCATTTTTCTCGACTTACAAACACTCGAGAACAGATTGAGGCTATTTACTTAAACTTACCTTCTTTTCTCAATCAATCTGAGGTCAAAACCGATTGATAAACTATATAAATTAGTAGTTTTCTTAAATCACAACATGAAATGAATCGATAAAAAACCTAAAAAACAAAAGACAAAACAAAGGCTTGTTTTGCTGTTCTGGGTTAATTTTTGGTTCAATTTTGTTTGATTTTAATTTTAGATTTTTTATTATTGAATATTTTTATTTTTACTTTTTTATTGTAGATTAGTTTTTGGTTGGAGTTATCAATCTGAACGTTTTGGAGCAGCCTTTTTTTAAATTTATTTTTTTTTGGCTCTTATCTTATTACAGATATATATTTATTTTAGTAGTAAAGGTTTCAATACAAAAACTGCAACTCAATAAATCAGTCGATTTATTATGAATTTAATGTATTAAATATAAACAAACTTTTTCAAAAGTTTTAATAAAAATGAGCCACTTCTCCTTCACAAATTTTCAAGGTATTTCGTTTCTGGTTGTTATTGCATAGTATGTTTAAATATACAATGTTGAAATATTTTAAGCAGAAAAGGTTTTTTAATAGTTAATGGTTAATACGAGTAGTAAGTTAATGGTTTTGTTGTAGATTTTTTTAAGTTAAGTGTTCCTATTTTTGTGAAAATTCCTTTTCTTTTAATGTTTTTAAATAATTTTCTACCCGAAGGTCTGTTTAAAAATGGTATAAAAAAACGATAGTTGAAAGAATATATTTTTTGTGAATGTTAGCCATTCGTTGCATATCTGATTTAGTGAGTAACGCAGTTTATTTTATTGCTTATTTGATGCTCGTATTTCTAGAAATTTAGTATTGATAAAAATATATAAAAATAATAATTTAGTATGGTAATAAGATTATTAAAAATAAAAATTAAGGTAAATTTAATGAAAATTTATGTTTAAGAAAAATAACTGATACATCAAATAGCTAGGCCACCGACCATCATTTTGTAATTAAGCAGCAAGAGGTTTAACGGAGAATTTTTTTTCTCCTTCCATTCTTTGTAAGTGATGTACTTTTTAATACAAAAATCAATGTCAGCAAAGTAAGAATTTTTAGGGTGAAAATCAGGGTAATTTTCCGTAAATTTTACTCGCTAATTTATTGCGTTTGGTAGATGTAGTAGGTAAAATATAACACTATTTTGATGACATTTTGATATTATATAAGGGAATGTTAATTTAACATTAAAATGTACGTAAAAAGAAGTTTATCTTACACCTACAGACCTATCTTACCTTTTAGTACAGACCATTATTTAAAGTAGCCATTATTTACCAATCACTTTTTACATCTTATCATAAAAATCAAATTTCTTACTAAAATTTCGAATCGACTTACTTTTCATCATTAGTATTTGATTCATTGAGACATGTTGAGCATAATGGTGTTTCTGCTCTCTGTCTTACACTCCCTCTCATCTCTTTCTCTGCAAAGAAAAAGTATTGTTATTTAACGTTTTGTATGTTGAACTTCTGAATAATTTATGTGTTTTAAAAAATCCCTGAAACCATTTTATCCACTTTCGTAATAAAATTTATGCGTGTGCTGTAAAAGGTTAAGAAATTTGTTAAAAGGTTAAACATAAATCACACCAACTATCGGTATAATTTAGTTAAGTTTCCAACAAATTCTTTATTCGAATTTAATCCCATAATTGCGTGATTTTAATAAAGCCAATTATCATAGTATATTCTAGTACAAAAGATATTACACTTCATGCTTCCTTACATTTTTAATGGTTAATAAAAGACTCATTTTTGATTTTCAGTCATCCCTGAGGTATATTTTTTCTGTAGAATTCAAAAAAAAAAACAAGATATCATGTTAATATTAGAGAAAAAAAAGATGAAATTTGATGTTAATTAAAAGTGAGATAATAATTTGAAGCACGATTGTCATGTACTATTCGGTTGCATATTCATTAAATGAGTTTCCTTCTTTATTTTTTGTGTTGTTGAATGTTTGTGCACGCGCGGTTCAAAGTATTCTAGTGTATGTTTTGGTATACGTATATGTTTATATGCTAGCGGATGGGCTCATTGAACGTAAGGGGTAGTTTTTTTAAGGGTGACAGCGGGTTGGAGGATGACACAAGGCTGGGGTTTGAAATTGACCATGAAATTGCTGGGGGTGGTAAGAGATGATGGGTTTGGGGTTGTTGATCTGCGATGCGGTGAGGGGGCAATGTTTAATATCAAGCAATATAGACTGTTCTGGCACATTGCAGGCTGCACTTAAATGAACTCTTCGAGTTAATACAAATAGTAAAACGTAACTTGTGGAAGATCAGTTTTTCTTGTCCGTATTGAGATAAAATAAATTATTATAATCATACACACGCATACATAAATATATATATATATATATGTATATGTATGTAAAAATACATACATACATACACATATGTGAATATATTGTATGCATTTAAATAATTTAAATTCTAAATATTTAAATTAAGTTAATAAGATGATTTAACTTTTTTTTTTTAATGGAAAGCTACGTTGAGGATGAGAATTGTCAATTAAATCATGGTCCACAGTAAAAGGTTTAAATATTAACATGGGAGTGATTTATTAATTACTATTTTACGTGCTGTTAACCATTGTTGATATAATAATTTTTTTTCTTTACTGATAAAATTATATGCAACTTTTCAATCAAAACAAAAAAAAAAAAAAATTAAAAAATTAAAAAAATAGAATATTTCAAAATATTTCGGCAGTTTCAATTTTTTCCTCACCAGTTCGTAATTTCTCGATTTATCTGTTTACTAGTTTTTCTATCAGTTTTTTAAGGAATCAAAGCCCTTAATTATTTTATAGTGCTAAGATTGTACTAATAGAAACAAAACTTACATATATTAAAATTTTACTTTTTTTATATTCCTCACGTTAAAGTTTGTAAATTATAATTACATAATTTCTTTTACACCAACAACTTTCTGAAAAATTTTTGATATTTCTTAGGTAAGTTTTTTTTCACCACAAGAAATGAAAACTGCTGAAATTATTAAATGTAACTTTATTTAACAAAACAGTAGAAAGTATTTAAATGATCTCAAATATTGAAATTAAGATTTTAATATGTATTTTTCAGTCTAATATGTTAGTCTATCGGGAAAAGACAATATTTTATGGTTTATCGTTTACGTAAAAACTTCTATACATTAGTATCTTGTTCTGATTTAGGTGTGACAATTTATATTATATTACCAAAAAAAAGTAAATTATCTTCAACTATCTTTAAAAGGGACAATTTTGTTTTTAATAATAATTAAAAATCATTTGATTTACTTTTGTTACCCGATAAAAATTCTGAAACATTTAATGGAATTTTTACAGGTATTTTCTAGACATAGGCATTAAATTATACTAATATATTTTAATTAATAATTAATGAACAATATTTAAAAACTTTTTAACAATTACATTTATTTTATAAAGAATGTATTTCAAAACTACTGGGTTGTTTCTCCTTCAGTCTGTCTTTGGAGAAAGAAAAGTCTGTCTTTGCCACGGAAGAAACCTTTTAAAACGAACAAAATCTGATTTCATAATTGATTTTGATGATAATCAAAGTTTCGGATTCTAAAGTGTATTCCCTCTTTCGAGTAGTGAGATACCTGTTCGCAATCGAAAATCAGACTGTATAATATAAAATTTAATATGTTATTTCTACCCATATTAGTAATTATTCCAGATTAAGCAATATTTTCATTATTTGATTATTATCTCTGTACGTATTTTCAGTTTTTATTAAATAAATGGCAAAGTAGAAATTTATTTTTTTTATTTTATGAGTTGTGCTTCTTTGTAGTGCATAGCCCTGAACTTTTATTAATGATTTCATACATTTGTAGAAATCGAACTTTCATTCTCGGGATTCGTTGTAAATCACTTTTTTTATGTTTCTATGATGTATTTAAATTATTTTAATCTTCCTTTATTATTTATTTAAAACGAAATCATGAGAATATAAAAGAGAAAAATTGATATGTTTATTGCACGATTTAAATTAAAGAATTATTAAATAAGTTATCATCCGACGATCAACAGTAAAAAACATTACAAAAGAAAATATATGCTGCTAAATAATTTAATGAGAAGTTAATTAATTAAATAATAATAATCTTAATTTGTCATCTGTTTATGTTCATAATAACTGATTTTGTTTTATTACACACTTGCACGTGTATTGATCCGTCACTGAACCTAATTTAAACCATCCATGTGGACAGAAGCTGGTGCAACTAGAGGATAAAAAGAACACTTGGATATGATATTACTTAACGAGGGAATCATAGCCCACAGGCGAAGTGAAACATCAGTTCGATGGTGGCTGTGAGGTCTGTCATCAAATTATTTGCGAAAGCTAGAAAATAAAGTACAGTAATATTAAGACACGCGACGAGTGCCTGTTTGTACTAGACACGCGCGTCAATCCCTTTTAAATCCTCTCTCTCACTCGTGTTTGTCTGTACTAGTGGGGGTTGCTTGAACAAATAACAATCAGTTGCAGTGTCACTTTTATTTCTTTTCTGCTCTTTCCTTTATCTTTCCAAAAGTGAATGTACAGTTTAGAATGGATGAGGGAAAAAGAGAAACGAGAAAGATTAAAAAAGAGAATATCAGAGAGAATTAAAAGACAGTATAGAAAGCGAATTAGAAAATAAATATCTTAAGTATACAATACAACGCTGTTAAGCAATGTTTCTTTTGTAAGCGAAGTTGCAGTAGTTTTTACTTTTTTTAACTTTTTTTGTGTAACCTTTATTATTAAGTGAGTTTATTATTAAATAAGTTCCATCGAACCATCCTATGAATATTGTTACAACTTAATTGCTCAGAAGAAATATATATATATATATATATATATATATATATATATATATATATAAAACTAGATTTTATTTAAAAAATTTATAATAAATTACTTGCTTAATCTAACCTATAGATAATCTGTACCACTACCAGTCCTAAACTTATTTGCAATAGTCCACTGAATTTCAATATTTTAATAGTAGAATCATTTGAGTATTTTACAGCCCGATAGTAATTACTTGATATGACAATGAAGCTGGAAATATCAGTAAACAAATAGATGGCTATAGTAATCAGATATATGCAACGTAGAGCACTCTGTGTGTAGACTCGTTAAGCTCTTTCACCTTCATAAAACAATCTCTCTCAGTTAATCGCGCTCTCTCTTCTCAATCGCATTGTATGACTCACATTAGCGTCGTAGATAATGCAGATTACGATGCCATCAAATAAATAGCTACGACTCCTTTGTACCGGTAATGGATATGTCCAATACACGTGCCAGGTGCGCTGTTTTTGATGTTTAACATTATACTTGGAGGGGGGATCAAACGTAGAGGGTTGTTTTTCTATTTTCTTTTTTTATATGTATTAATTTTGTTGATTCAATATCATCTGGCTAATAGACTTCTACTCACTATTATTCCCTAGTTTTAATTAATTTGCGCTTTATTTCATTTATAAAATTTAACAACTAAATAACTTTAAACAATTTCAATTTGTAGTACTGACTTAATTGTTTGCTTGCAATACAATCGAATCGAACAAAACTCGTTGGGTTTTGTTATAAACTTGCAAATATTTTCAATTTTATTATTATTATTTAATGACTATTTCCTGCAAGCTACCAAACCGTTTAGCGGTAAAGTTTCATTTGCAACGATGGTCAAAATGAATACGATTACAGTTTGATTTAATTCTAGTTAAGACTGAGTACACTATAGTTATTGTTTAAGATAGAATTAGTTATTTATTCTAATTATTTCTATAAAAACGACTCAATAGTTCAATTTTCCTAATAGATTTCATTTTATTTTAGTAAGCTCCAATTTTTTCAAATGAAAATTTAAACATATAACTTTTTTTTATCTCTTTTCTGATCATGTTCATATGAAAAATTCCCAGTCCCACAAATTTTAACTTTCTGAAGCGTATGGGAGAGAAATTACTTGATGTTAAAAGATAGTTGCTTTTACAGTACAAAATATTGCGCGTGACTGTTTTTCAAAAATATTTATAATAAAATAAAAGTAACCTTTTCAAACGAGGTCCCCTGTGCAAGCATCAGCCACGATAATTAACTTTTGAGTCTTGATCATATGACCGGTCTTCAATAAGACAACGTAATAAACCTTCTTATCATCTGGAGAAAAATTTTAATGTTCGTTGAATAATTTGTAGCTGTATTCTTGTATCGGTTTATACACAACAGGTTTTACTTAAAAACGTTAATCCAATATTCTTAGAAATTTAATCGAAATAATAACCGGTGAGTATGTGAATCTGTAAATCGGTTCAATCGTGAAATTTGAATCTTTTAGAAAATAAATCAGTATATCGAATGATGTCAACTTTAATGACAGGATAATTCAGCAAGATTGAAAATAACCTCTTATCATCTCCCATCATCCGAATGATGGGTAGAATGCCTTTTTTGTAGGTGGTAAAGGGGAGAAGTTTATTTGCATGTGTGACATTACTACGAATTAATCTGGTTATGAGTAAGAAATGAGGTCCAGTAATAGAAATGTTTGTAAAACGTGTAGCTGTTGTCTAATCTTCCTCAGTTTCATTCTGGGCTGATTCATAAATCTGTTTTTATAATGGTTGTGAATAAAAGTCTCATATTTTATTGAGTAAAAGAAAAATTTATTTTTTTAATATTAGTGTTAAATTTATGTCTATCTACCATATAAACAGTAAATATTAATCAACACCTACAAAACTATGTTTTAAAGATATTAAATTATTTATTAAATAATAATTAAATACTTAGAACGCCGTGGAGACCGAAGATGAAACGAATTGACTGCTACCCTATAAGCTCTAAGCCAAAGATAAATCTACAGTGGTGCTTAGGCTATACATTATTGATAAGTGTAATCATAATTACGGTTTTCTTGCAAGCAACGTATACGAACAAACTTTATTTACAGTTACAGTATTGTAATGAATCAATTTAATACATACAAATAATTAATGAAACATATCATTATCAGAGAATTTTAGAAAATTAAAAACTAGACCATTTAGAAACAGATTTTTTCTTTGTTACTAAGATTGTTTACAATCGAAATCATAAATAAATGGATTGACAAATAATGACAAGAATGAAGAGTACCCAGAGATACTCCTAAATTGTGACAACAATATTTTACATTACTTATCTTCATAACGAGTATTTACCAACACAAACATAATAAAAAAACATAAAAATAATTACAATGAAAATAAAATAGCAAATTGCAATAGAAAACAAATTATAAAAGGAGTTTAACAAAGAAGTAATGTAACGAAGTAAGCTCAACACAAACAACAGACAGTAGAACGATTCATAATTTATTAACAGTCGAGAGTACAATTTACCACACCACAATAGTCTTCAGTATAACAATAATTTTGAAAAAATTCCAATCGGCGGCTGAATTCTCTCTCGTAACAGATACATAAAAGTAATATGAGCAAACGTAAAAAAAAGTAAAAGTGTGAGAATGTAAATCCTGTATAACAAACTTAGTTGTCAGTAATGATTGATAATTTACTCCTGAAAGGTAAAATTCTTCGCTACGCAGTATAATCCAGGTCCAATACGTATCGCCTTTTTAGACCTTTAATATCCCTACTGTTGTCAAATAGATCCTTCACTACGTGTTTCACGTGATCATTTAGTATATATGTGTACTTTGCACTTATACTCGTAAGATGGATTTCCTCACGAATGTACGATATCCTTAGATGCTCGTGGATCTCTTCGGTTCTTTCAAACCACAGCGCTTCTGTTGAGATCTTAAGAACTTTTTTTTGGAACCTTGGATGATCTTTACATTGCTGTTACACGATGATCCCAAAAGCCATTAGCCGTAGCTTCACATTGGTTTTTATGAATACAATAGCAGTTTGTTTGATAGTGGTAAAGGACACTTCCTGATCAATAACCATTACATCGCTTAAACTTAGTGTCTAATTGCTTTCTCTTTTCTTTTATGTGATCTCTTTACGTTAAACGACAAACCAAATGCGATTACAGATACCGTACATTTTTCTTATGTGGGATGTAAATATTATTCTGGTGGTCATATGGACAATCACCTCTCCAGTAACAGAAATAAAAAAAAAAAAAAACAAAATAAAACACCATCTGAAATCATGTACTAAAATAAATGATTATGTTCTATCAATATCCTGTTAATTGAGAATCAAGTAAGGGATATATAATTGTAAACACATTTTTTGTGATACGATTAAATCACTAGTTTATAAATACTTTGTAACTGAAATATGTAAATAAAATATACTGGTACTGCATATTTATTTTGCAATAAATAATTTATTTCGAAAATTTTAATTTACAATTGATTTCTTTTTAGAGAAATAAGCTTTTTGAAAATAACGTCGGCTGAGTGATTTTGCTGTTCATTTTAGATAATTCCCTGTAATGATTTTAATATCTTTAGTTTCAATGAAATTGTATAAGACAAGATAAAAAAGGTTTATCTATAAATTTTAGAATAATTCGGAAAAGTTTTATAAGGATTTTTCTTAAATTAATTCCTATTTTTAAAGCAACTTTTTCCTCCAGTTTTTTCGGGGTTAATTGGAAGAGAACTAGTGGGATATTTTACAACCAAATGCCCTTCCCTTCCCTTTGAGGGAATATGGTATTCCCTCATAATTCATCATTGGACAGTTTGCATCGTGAAAATTCGTTTGGAATTCTCATCCAAGGATTCGATCCCAGATTCTCTAAAAAAAAACGAACATGCAATCACGCCGCCATGAAAAGTTTTAATTAAATTTTATAATTTTTCTTAAATAATAATAACTATGAAGAAATAGTTTTGTACCTCGATATCTGCTTTAAGATATGGTCATGTTTTTAATCAACTAAACAAATTAAGAGTGCTAATTTGAATTTCATATAGAATTTTACAGTTTCATTTAATAAACCAGTAGGATTAATATTTCGGAAAAACTAATATGTCAACCATTATCAGCAGTACGTATTTTTAAATATAAATGTACATACATTTTTTATAAACCTATAATTATAAAAAAGCGTTCTTTGTAAAAATTCTAAAATGATCAAAATAGTTTATTTCACAAAAATAATATGCCTTACAAAGAATAAATATCATGAGGTTATAAGAAAAATGGATAAGTTAAAGTAAAGCTGAGGTGCAAAAGTTTTATTAAATTCCTATTAACTAATAATATTATCATTAGTAATGATCGAATAATAAGTATAGACATACAAAATAATTTTAAATTTATAATTATTTTATACTTTGGTACTTCATTTAATGCATCGATTATTATTTCATTCTAAATCATGTTGAAAATTATGCTATTGTGTAATGAAAATTGTATTCCTGTATGAAAGTATTCTATCTACAGATGGAATTTAACAGTGGATGAGATTTGCAAAACGATTAGCGTGTATCTCGTTCTATATAACTAGTCTTTGTTCTATTTTTATCTTAGTTAATATTATTTTTTCTTTTCAGTTCGATTACAATCGTAGTGGCTCTTATTTCATTTGTAATTATAAAGAACAATTCTAAATAACGTACTGCACGCCGTGTTTGAAGTATAAATATAATTCTGTGTAAGGTAAGAACGGTGTAATTAAGAGTAGACATGTTACCAACTAACTGTTTACGACCCGACAATCTGACAAGTGCACTTGTAATGCATCTCGTGACAACAAACTAATGCGACTTGGACAGTACATTCTGCTCTGCTAACCGAGAACCCCTGCTGCTAATGTTCATTAAAGACCGTTCATACTTCACACTACAGTGCAAGCAATAGACACTTCGTAGTTTAGCACACTAGAATTGCAACACAGATGCAGGTACTTATGTTACTTTTCTGCGCACGTATAAGCGCGGTGAAACCGTTCCACAAATACACGCGTAGATAGGAAATATATTATTTACGTCGGTAAACTCTACTGAAACATACAATTATCTATTATTATTTTTTGAAGGTTATTATTTGTTGAAAGATGACAGATGTGATGGATGTCACAGATAAAGAACACAAATAAAATATGCTGTGAGGTTGATTATTTATCATATTATAATAATATTTATGTAAACAGAAATGATAAAATAACTACTACAATCAAACATAAATTTTGTAAGATATTTTTAAATAAGGGATCTCGAGAAGGGAAAAATATATTTCTATTTAATATAAAGAAAAAAAAAAATGTATTTAAAATATTTTCAGAATTTAATGAAATAATGTTTCTTATAAAAAAAAAACAATTTATTAATTTTCAGATGGCATCGCTACTTGTTAGTTTTGCAAAACCGAGTTATTAAAATAACTCGGTAAAAAAGGTGCTTATTTTATTCTCTAATAAGTTTTCTGTTAACCTACGTATTTCATTTCATTACTGAAACTTTTCTTCAAAACCTTGAAGTAGAAATGATGATAAGTAACTTTTTATGAAAATTTTTTTAAAAACAAACTTACTTTCATGAGAAGCTCAAAAAGAATTCATAAACATCTCTATAAGTAACTTCTTTTATTCTCTCCACATTTGGTCATTTTGGAAGGTTTCTGCAAGGAATGTTTATTTTTAAAAGTTACAAATTTGATAAATTCATTTTAATAAAATAAATAATAAAGTCCTAGTACAAATCGGTACAGAATTCATATTAGCCTACATAAAAAAAAAAAAAAAAATATTATGTTTACTTCGATATGAGCCTTGTTCAGCAGCATCTAAAAGAGCTGTGATTATATATTGTAAAATGCTTTGTTTCAGTGAAGCTTTGTTTCTCAAATTGAATTAAGTATAATATAAAATCAATTACTCCTGAAACCGGATTGAAATATGGGCAGAAAAAGATTAAATGGAAGAAATATGAGGATTCAATTTTTCAAATTAGAAAATTGGTGTTCTAATTATCTAGATCAATACCACAGGGAAATCAGAACAAGGAAAATATATTACGTCTTTGAAATCTGCTGGTGAAATGTATTATATTGAGTTCAAAACCTTACGTATATTTATTGATGATGAAAATAATAATAATAATGCCCTGAGGTAGGTGATCTCCACGTCCGGAACACAACATCTACGTTCCACGTCCAGGGCGGCAACAGCTGTACTTATGTACAATACATATAGCTGGCTAACAAGGCTCGTAGTAAATTCCTCGGATGTATTACTTTATTGACCTGTCTCCATCTTCAGGTCAACAGACGGATTGGATTTTTCGGCTACCTGCAGGATATGAACAATTAATTGATTAAGAAGTGGACACATACCAAACTTAGAGCTGGCGATGTGGCGGCCAGGGTCAATGTTATTGCAGGTGTAACGTAGACCCTTCCGTTATCCACATGCCCCCTGCGATGGCAAGCATGTAGCAATAGTGCCCATGTATGTCGGTGCATGGGAGCTCTGAAAGCCTCAGTGAGTAGAAGCCTGGAGTCAGTGCAGAGACTGCGCATCCGCTCTCTGCCAGGACATATGCCGGTTCCACCGGAGTACCGGATCGGACCTCCAAGGTTAGTAGCCCTGGAGTGGGGGTGTACCCCGGCGGCTAGCCTCGCTACAGAAGGGATAAATGTTCATGAATCTTCCTGAACAAACTAACGTGGCAGAGGGTGCACGTAAACACCCTCGTTTAGAAACCGCCGATTCGCCCGAAGCGAAGAGGAAAAAAGTAAGAAGAGTGATAAGATGAGAAAAGATGCTGATAAAATCAGTAAAGATTTAAGAAGAGCTTTATTTGGAAATAATGTTCCCAAACCAAGATTTTTGGTCATTACGAAAGAGAATGGTAACTTCCAAAAGGTTAGTCCATTCTTAATCGCTAGAAAGATTGATAATTGTGCTGGTGGTCCTGTCAAGGAAATCCGAAAGACTTTTAATGGATTGCATGTCGAAACTACCAACGACATGCGAAACCAGAAAGTCCAGGCGTTGATGAAGATCGGTGAATTTGCGGTTTCTGTCCAACCGCATAGCACACTTAACACATCCAGAGGAGTTGTTGTTTGCCGTGATCTTCTTAACTGTACAGAAGGAGAAATAGTACAGGAAATGTCTAGTCAGGGAGTGATACATTGTCGCAGACTCACTATGAGATGAAATGGTGAGATTCTTCCTTCGGCCTCGCATGTTTTGACATTCAATAGGCCGAATCTTCCTAAAAAGGTACGAGCTGGCATTCATCGGCTTGATGTACGGGCATTAATTCCACAGCCGATGAGATGTTTTAAGTGTCAACGTTTCGGACACACTCCAGCTAGATGTGAAGCGCAGGAAATATACATATGTGAAGTAAAAACATATGAGGGTGATCCATGTAAATACCCACTAATCTGCATTAACTGTAAAGGGAACCACAACTGTCGTTCAAGAAACTGCTCTATATATAAATTGGAAACGGCTATTCAGGAAGTTGAAACGCTTCAAAAAGTTAGTTACCCTGAAGCGAAGAAAATTGTCAACTCACGAACACCTCGACCATCGACTACATATGCAGAAGCAGCGGCTGCTACTTCCACATCTAAAATTAATGTGGAGCAGTTGCTTAATACGATGGCACCGAGTCTTGCGACAATGATAGAAAGAATCATTGATTCAAAGATTGAGTCGACTCATCGGATAGAACAAAGTAAACATGAGAAGGCTTCAAGAGTAGAATAAGAGCCGTCATGAGTTCCCAGTTGAGTGGTTCTAATAGGTAAAGGCCATAACATATTTGCCGTTCCGTTGATTTCCTATAGCTTTGGCGTGATAAATTGGACGCGGACAGACCTTGAAGGGCTTAATAGAATGATGCGTGTATTGTTCACGCGACACCGCTTCCATCACACTCACAACTCCGTCGAGCGGTTTCACCTCCAGGAATAGAGGATGAAGAGGCGTTGTGGATTTGCGGTACGTTCATGCAAAACAGCAGCTGAATCTCCGGATTTACTTCCTAGAGAAGAGCCAGTCCAGCTTGCTCCACGGGATTATAGTATAAAGTGACAATAATCTAACCCCACTACGCCTCAGTGATGAGAAATTTCAGCCCCTTGAGGATACCTTCTCCAAGATCAGTGTGATGGATAGGTGGCGTTCGAGGCAGTGGCATGGGAGGTACTACCCGGCGCTTATGGATGAAATAGTTGATCAAGATGCGTCTGTAGCCTGGCTGGAGTATGCCGAGTTGTCTGCTGAGACGGAGGGCCTTGTATTTGCTATACAGGATAGGGTTTTCAGCACACTCAGCTACAGAAAGCATGTCGTTAAGGATCCTGATGTAACCATTGACCTGTGCCGTCTTTGTGGATCGACCAACGAGTCCATCGAACATATCGTTAGCGGGTGTCAGTTTTTAGCTCCAAGGGAATATACAGTCCGACATAACAACGTGGCGAAGATGCTTCACCAGAGGCTCGCTTTGGACCTAGGTCTCTTTGCCGTTTCAGTCCCGTATTTTAAGTATACTCCTTAGTCTGTATTAGAAGACGATCAGTGTAGTCTGTAGTACGATCTTACTGTTCTGACGGACAGGACAGTGGAGCATAATAGGCCAGACATCGTTCTGATCAAGAAGCAGGAGAAGATCACCTTGATTGATGTCACAATTCCATTATACACCAATATAGTGAGGAAGCACACGGAAAACTAGTGAAGTATAGGGCTCTTATAGATCAAGTCAATAAGATTTGGGATCAGGAGAGCGTAATGGTAGTCCCGGTGGTTTTGGGCGCGATGGGAGAGATTCCACATTCTCTGCATGATTCATTAAGATCTGTTGGAGTACCAGCAAATCTGTTCCGACCAATGCAGAAGGCTGTGTTGCATTGGCTGTGTTGGTCCGTCGGTACGTCACAAGCTCGAGCGATAAGATAGCGCCTGTTATTGAGGGGAACGACCAGGTAGAGCTGCAGGCGGGAGACAATGGCCGTTAACATCTGGAAGTTCATAAATTTTCATGTATGGTATTTTGTCTTTCATTCATATATCTCACCAATAGTATTCAATAGTTCATGTTCCTGTATACAACGCATGTCAGAATAATAGTTATAGCTCCTGCGCCTTGCCTTTGGGCCGGCCAGGATGCTTTTTACTGGGCTTGCCCAAGAGAATAATAAATATATTTATTTGGTTTTCATAGGCTATAATGATTTTTTAAATTCTATTTTATGCTCTGAACTACTTACATTTATTAAAAGTATGTATTTAAATTTTTTGTCAACAAAATCACTTTGAGGCTGTTGGATTTTTGAAGGACTTTTAGATAATATTATTAAAAAATGGACTTAAAAATTTAAGTCTTGAGTAATACAGGATGCATCACCCTAAATCCGCAGTGAAACGTTTTTGTATCTCTCGGAAAGAGAATGGTAGAGGCTTCCTCGACCTGAAGCTGAATGGTCACTCCCCTGTAAAGCTGAATGATGATGATTTCTTCCCCAAGTATCATTATAATCAATGGTAGGATTCAAACATGGAAGTCTAAGGAACTCCACGGTAGATTTTCTCATTCTCTCAAAAATGCTGATGAGAACGCATTTGTATAAACTTAAATCTCATTCATGTTATTTAAAATTCACTATTAATAAGATACATCAATTTTCGTTTAAATTTGGACTTTTAACATTTAAAGATCTTCGGCTTCAGTCGGATTCACATCCGGCTCCGTACAGTTCACACAGCTCCTTACAGATGATACAGCCGAGATGTACTCGGCTCTTTATATTTCACGCGGCTCCTTTCGGATGCACTCGGCTTCTGCTGATTCAGCGGCTCCGTATACAGAAAATAAGCAAGCTCCTCACTTAATTCAGACAGTCCTATTCGAGTCTCAGACTTCGTCAGAATTACTATAAGTCTCTAAGGACTCATCAAATCTTATTTTACTCGTTAAATTTATTAATACAATAAAAGGTTTACGAGTTATTAATGTTATACATATAAATAATATTTACAATTACAATAAAATAATTATAATCACAAGAACTGAAATAGATAATTTATTAAAAGAATCAGCACCACTTTTCAGCACATCTACGCGTTGGCTAAGAGATGGGTTTCTATTCAGAAAAACTGAAAGTTTATCCATGCCATCCAGAACCAGGTCGTTGCGACGAAAAATTACAAGAAGTTCATAGGAAACCATAGGTGCAGGATGTGCCATCAATCATCAAAAACAAATGATCATTTGATAACTGGGTGCTCCAGTTTGGCTAACACGGAATATTTGCATCGCCACAATCTTACAGTGAACATTTTTCATCAGGCGTTGGCGTCGAAATTTGAACTCGTAGATGACAGGGAGCAGTGCCATTATGAATATAAGGCCAGACCTGTGTTGGAAAATGAGCACTATATGTATTGTGATCTCCCCGTACATACTGATAAATTTATTGTTGCGAATAGGCCTGACATAGTTCTCTACAACATTAGAAAAAAGACTGCTCTTCAAATTGATGTCACTCACCCATCTGATCACAATATTAATAAGACTGAAGCTGATAAAATAACCAAATACAATCTGGTAATAGAATATAAAGAAATTTACAGATTGAACTCAATAGAAGTCATTCCCTTTTTTGCATATTTTTCAAACAGATATATAGTTCAATTTTTCTTTTTTAACTTTCTCGCAAGATATATTGAATTGGTGTTAACCTTGAGACATTAATAAAATTAGTGTTGAAGTACTTCTAGAAATTGGTTAAACTGATAGCACAGTAATTATAATTGATTGGTAGCATAGAGTCATCATTGTATTAACAATGATAACTGTCATAAAATATATGCATCTAAACATACTTTGAAAAATGGAAACCCTTCGAATTCAATAGAAGTATTAATGAAGTAAATAATTATAAATAAATAAAATTCGATTTAGGTTTGTTACCAATGAGAAAACAATTTTTAAAATTCTATAATAGGTAAAGTATAGTACCATTTTTTGGCATGACGCCTGTAAGTATATTTTTCATATCATGATATAAATTTAAGCTGTCGATCAAAATTCCATTGAATGTTGATTAGCAATTGATCTAAATAACAGTGCTAGAAGAAAATTAATTTCAAATACTTGATTTGTAGTAATTCAAATTTGTATAATTTGATTTCAGAAATGTTGACTCCACGTTAACGTTTATTGGACAGACTATTTGTTATTTCGATTTTTCTTTATCACCATCTAATAATTATAACAAATATGTTTTTGAAATCTCATTATTAGAAATGAGATAAATGAAATTACAAAAATCATTATTATTTTTTTGTGACAAACAATACAAAATTTGAAGTACGACGAAAATTCATTATTAATTTAAAAAAAACCTTTTTCCTTGGTAAATGGTACTAGTAACAACTTTCTTTATCAACAAAATCAATGAATAAAGTGGTAGAAAGAAGTGAAAACTCAACAGATGTTAAGTTTGCGATAAACTGATTTAGAAGCATATGTCATTTTGTTACCACTACTATTTCCTTCAATCGTATTTATTCTTCCATTTTATATTTTTACCTTTTTGTACATTTTTCAATTTTTCAAAATCTTAATTTCGAATAACAACTATTACTGGCAGAAGTTACTCGAAAGGAATAATATTTTATGTAACTGATACCGTCGTGTTTTAGAAAAATGTCAGAGTATACTTCGTAAATTGCATTTTCCCTTCAATTAAGCTTTTTACTTTATTATTAACCTTGAAGTCCGTGTCTAATGAAAAGAATCATTTGCTTGTTCTAATATTACAACCTATTACACATGATAAATACAATATATTTATTATACACCTTAAACAAAACGAATCTTATAATTGCCTTATAAATAAAAACTAATTACTAAAGAAAAATAAATAAACAGACAGTGGATAAACTAAATATATACGTATACATTCTCAGCAAATAATAATGTACACACGAGAAACGGTTAAAAGCGCAGGTATAAAATTGCATAGTTTGTATAAAGCCACAGAACACAAATCATCCATCAATAATAGAAAGTAATAAAGCGCACAGCACACGCGTGCCGCCAGTTTATTGAAACCGCCAAGTGCATATCTCATACCTAGCTCGCTTTAATATACGTAGTATAGAGCTTTTAAACGAACCTTGTGCGCCCTTACAACCATCGACTTAAAGAGCATTATTATTTGTCATATACATTATTAAAAAAATACCTTTTACGGTATTTTTTCTTTGGTTCATTAGGCTTCTCTTTTATTAAAACTAATAAGGGCCTTTTAAAAATATTAATGATCTTTATAATTATTATTTAAAGCCCATTCAAGTAAAATGCGTATGTATTTATTTACATTATCCACTTCAACTCATTTTACTCATCCGTTTATGAAAGAAAAAAATATTGCAATCGTATTAAAAGATTAGTTTTACCGTTTATCGGTTCACATGCGGCTTCACTACCTGTAAACTGATTCCAAAAACTTTTAGAAAATATTTTGCCGAATAAGTAAATACAAACATGAGTTTGTTACGATACTTGAATGGAGATAACAATTTTTAAAAGGATTCTATTTGACCGAAATTATAAATGAAATTCATAATTTCGTATTTTTACTATTGATTGCGCATTATTTAGTAGAAGTAAAGATAAATTTCCGAATAACGACTTATTTAAAAAAAAAATTGTTTCTGTATGTTTCAAATCACAACATCATCAGAAACATATATTCTCTAAAAAAAAAATATTTCTAGTTGTTCAAATTAGTTCTTATTATAAAGTAGTTTAATGAAGAGAACGGGTTTGTACTTGGGTATGAAATATAATTCTGTACAACAGCTTTTTACAAAACTGTAATTCACCAAGATATGGATTCCTTCGTTAGCCGAACTCTTCTTGACATTCTACAAAAAGAATTAAGCAAGAACTTAATTTACTTTCATACGTGATGTTGACTGAGAATTTGATCTTGAAAACATATCAGAATGGCCAGTAATATTCACTATTTTTCTCCTGCTCATAAATAAATTTTTACCAATTTTCCAAAGTAATGCTTTTCAGGTTAGTAAGCAACAAGTGAATTCTTAACTTTCATCCATATGAAATTAAACGTTTATAGTTGGGTTGATAATTTAGTTTTATGTAATCAAACAATGAATTTATTATTTAATTTTTAATGAGTTCTGATAATTTAGTTTTAGGAACTGGTGATAAATCTTTTTCTTTTCAAGTTATCCTGATTATCTATCCCTCCAATAAGTATCCTTTTCTTTCATTTTCCTGTTTAGCCTCCGGTAACTACCGTTTAAATAATTCTTCAGAGGATGAATGAGGATGATATGTATGAGTGTAAATGAAGTGTAGTCTTGTACATTCTTAGTTCGACCATTCCCGAGATGTGTGGTTAATTGAAACCCAACCATCAAAGAACACCGGTATCCACGATCTAGTATTCAAATCCGTGTAAAAAAAGCTGGCTTTACTAGGACTTGAACGCTGTAACTCTCGACTTCCAAATCAGCTGATTTGGGAAGACGCGTTAACCACTAGACCAACCCGGTGGGTACCAATAAGTATCCTAAATCTATATAAGAACACAATTTTGTTGTAATTTTTGTTACAAATATTTTATTTTTAACTAAAATAAAATTATGTTCTTATATAAAATAAAATATTAATTTATAAGATGTTAATGGCTAATTTAATTTCTTAAGACTTGAAAATCAAATAATAGTTTTACGATTATTTCATATTAATCTAAAAATTAAATAATAATTTTAAATACGATTTAAATAATAGTTTAAAAAATAAATTATTATTTCTTAATCCAACGGGTTTTTAACACGTTTTCAACTAAAAGATTACATCATTCCGTTATTTTAATAAGGTTATAGAGTATTTTTTTATCCTTTAAATAAAGGAACTAATATTAAAAAAAAAAAAAAAAAAGTTTTATAAGGAGGCATTTTTTGTAACATATTGTTTCACGCGATCATTATACCGTAATTATAGTTACGAAAGACAATTCAGTCAAATTTGTTTTTTTATTCATGAAATAATTGTATTCGCTATCACTGATACTTCTAAAAATGAAACAGAAATTCGTAACAACCGGAATAATTTTATTTTTTTATTTAAAAGTGCGGATACCCTCTTATTTAGAACTCCTGAGAAACAAAATTCTGAATGTTTTGAAGGGATGTAAAAAAAACAACTAAACATATATACTTTGTAATTTTTCCCTTTTTCTTTTGATCGATATTAATTAGATGGTGTAAGATATATTTTTAAGTTGTTCACGAACAAAGAAATCTGTAACGTTTGGAAGGTTGTTTATAAATTATGATAAGCGTCTGTAGGAGGTAAAAAGATGAGGAATTCGATGGTGAGGAGAGATGCGTAGTGGTTAAGAGGGTGGAGTTAAAGCAGCAGAGACACAAGAAAGAAGTGCTATGATGGTAATGCCAGAAATTAGACCGCTGGTCCGAGTCGAAATGGAAATATAGTAGTAATGGTACAGTAATAGTAATAATAATAATAATAATAACAGAGAGGTCGCACAGTAGCGCAGGATAATTGTGGTGCTGGGTTCGAGGAACCCATCATTAGAAACTAACTCCGGTAGCTGAGTCCAACCCGATTGAATTGTAAATCAATTCTACTTAAATCACCATCATATTCCCATTTCTTACTATGATACTACGTTGCTCAAATATATTCTTCTTCATCGGTTTCTTTTTCTTATTCTGCCTTCTTCCTGCATAAGATATTATTTTCTTTTCTATTATCAATTTATATCTATTCGCTTCTTTTGCTTTCGATCTCAATTTGAATTTTAATTATCCGAAAATTAAATAATCAGTAGTGTAATATTTTATTTACGGCATAATTGCTAGTACACCAAACTTCTGGATGCAAAACACTGTAATAAAATTAGTAGTTCGCAGCTTCGGTTCAAGTTATAGCGTATTTATTATTAGTTTGATACATATTAGATAGACAAAAATTGTTATCTACAGAACAAGTAAAATAAATGATGTAATTTTATTCGTTAACAAATAAGCTGCACCCATAAAATGAACAATAAGTAATAATTATATTTCATGTATTTATTGAATTATAATTAGTCGTTTTATTAATATTTATATCCCTGAATTCAAATTATATAATGGTACCAAAACCAAAATTTTTACTTTTCATTTGTAAATTCAAAGTTTATATTAAAATTTTCAAAACTATCAATAATTGATTAACATTATATTATTATTAACAAAAATTTATTTATTTTAATTACAGTTTTGATATTAAAAAGCAACGGTGCATAACTAACTGATCAAAAAAAAAAAAAAAATTAAAGAAACATTTCTTATTGTAGACCAACAGTATAAAACAAAAAATAAATTTAAAAAAAACTGTTTTTTAAAGATGAAAATTAAAAATGTAATTTTTTGACTTTAAAAATATTCAAATAGCGAAATGTCATTTACAACTTCATATTCATAAAGATATTAAAAAAAAAAAAAACATAAATACAAATAACTCTAAGCATTGTGAAAATATGAAATTAAATATTAGATTATATCACTTTTGTCAAGAAACCGGTGATTAAATTTGATATAATTATAACATTTATCAGACTTCAAAAAAATTTAAACAAAAAATTTACATTCTGTTTTTTTTTTAAATGATTAATTCACCACATAACCTAGAAGAATAACCCATTTGTGCCTTGAGAATATGAAATGGAGAAAAATGATATGCGTATGTAAAATGATATGCCTGGCCCATCTGATCTAAAGACTTCGGGTATAAAATGTAATGTTGTATAACAGCCTTTTACAAAACTGTAATACACCAAAATAAGGTGATTCTTTCGTTAGCCGAACTCCTCTTGACATTCTACAAAAAAAAATTAAGCAAGAACTTTATTTACTTTTATACGTGACATTAAGAATTTGATCTTGAAAACATATCAGAATGGCCTGTAATATTCACTATTTTTCTCCTGCTCATGAGTAAAATTTTACCAGCTGTCCAAAGTAATGATTTTCAGGTTGGTAAGCATCAAGTGAATTCTTAACTTTCAGCCATATGAAATTAAACAGTTATATTTGGCTGTTAATTTAGTTTTATGCAGTCATATAATGAAATTTATTATTCAATTTTTAATAAGTTCTGATAATTTAGTTTTAGGAACTGGTGATAAATCATTTTCTTTTCAAGTTATCCTGATTAACTATCCCTCCAATAAGTATCGCAAATCTATATAAGAACACAATTTTGTAGTAATTTTTTGTTACAAATATTTTATTTGTAACTAATATAAAATTGTGTTCTTATATAAAATAAGATATTCATTTATTAGATGTTAATGTGGTTTCTATTGTTTCTTTGGTTTTGCATTCGATCTCAATTTGAATTTTTATTAACCGAAAATTAAATAATTCAGTATTGTAATATTTTATTAACGGCATAATTGCTAGTACACCAAATTTCTGGATGCAAAACACTGTAATAAAAATAGTAGTACGCAGCTTCGGTTTAAGTTTATAGCATATTTATTAGTTTGATTCATATTAGATAGACAAAAATTGTTATCTAATTGAAAAAGTAAAAATAATACAAGTAGTATATGTGTATACTCATCATATTTATATATTGATAGAAATTTTTTTTCTATCAAATCAATCTCAAAAACTCTTTTGAAATGAAAATAATTCAAGAATTTTTTATGCATGTCTAAATTATATTGGGTAGACAATATTTTCTGTAAAACAGCATGCATTAAAATTTATTTTACTTTTACAGGCTAACATCCAACCTCTCCCAAGATAATACAATATTGTATTTTTTTTACCTATTTACTAATTTAGGCTGCCCAGTTAAAGATAGATTTTTTTCTATAAGAAAAATATGGTTGAGCTGTGATATATGTCTACACATATAATATAGCCCTGATTGAATTAAGAAGTTGATTAACAATATCGTGGTAACTGTCGGATTTTTTTTTGCCGAGAAAAACTTTGCAAACGTCTTTAAATGAAGCCCAAACTTTTTACATTTAACATCGAGTTAAATACATCATCTTTGACCAACGCTCTTATTTGATGACCAACAAATATTCCTTCTTTAATTTTTCCTTCACTTACATTCGGAAATTTCTGCCTGATGTACAAAAATCCGAGACTATCCTTCTTCATTGCTTTTACAAAAGTTTTCATTACTTCCAACTTAGTATTGAGAAGGGTAAAAATATTTTTTTTGGGTTCAACTAAGGGCTATGAATAACATTTTTCCAAATTTGGAATTAAGTTGTCTCGTTTCTTCCACCCTTTGGTGACATAATGTTTCTCCCTAGTTCAGCTGTCCCATTCGCAAAGAAAACACATGTACTTAGTATAACCTAACTGCAAGCTTAACAAAATAGTTATAACTTTCAAATCACCACATATGTTCCAGTTATGTTTTTATAACTTATTTTTTCAACAACGTCTTTCATCACATCGTATGTCTTTTAAATTAATACCATAAGCAATTAGTACCGTTGTTACCATATTTGTCACCGTAGTGTAGTCGAACAACTTTTAAAAATATACTTGGACGAATCTATGAAAAGGCACCAGTCCTCAGGTTTATGAACTTGTCTTTAGTGCAACATAAGCTCATAAATATTTGTACAATAAACCAACTTATTTTTATCAATAAAGTACTGAGAAAGTACTTTTTGTCGGCTTCAAAAGCTCGAAATTTTTGTATTTTTTAAAGTAAATTCCAACCTTGCAGTCTTGATCCTAACTGTTCAGCTTGATTTTTTGATACATTTAAATCCCTAATCAAGGCATTTAATTCACCTTGACATATAAGGTGTGGCTTATAGGAAAGTAATTCAAAATCAAAATCATTGTTGTTTTCTTCAGTACTGGCTGATTCTCAGCCATTCACACGTGACTCAGGAACTGGAATAATTTCACTGATTACAGATTGCAATGAAGGATATTTAACAGTATGTTTAGATTTTTTAGAAATTCCAGACACAATTGTTAAATAAAAGTAACAATCGGTTACATGATCCTTTAGTTCACGCCAAACCATAGGTGCACCAAAAGGCAAAGCCTTCCGTGTACCATCCTCTTAAATATACAGAACAGTTAGTGCATACTATATGAGGAGCCCACGTCTTATCCTGATCACCAATTTTACACTGAAAGTACAAATAATATGCATTTTAAATTAAAGGTGTAATGTTTTTCTATTTTATTTTACGGTAAACTCACCATTTCGCCATTTTACTGTAACAAAAGGCATCCAGATCATTTACACAATTTCGAAGCATTATGACACTACACTGTTATCAAACTTAAGTCACCAGTAACACTGAATAAATTAATTCATTTCTAAATTCACTGCTTACTGCAAACAAGACAACTGTGTTTTCAGCTACATGTTTTGACCTGCATAGAAATGATTAATCTTATCCATGGAGGCTTACTCTTCAGTATTAGATATGATATCATAATATGTGACTATGATATGATTTAATTCTTTGTCATTCTATGTCTTTGTCTTTTTAACATCCAACATCTTCCAAGATAATACAGTATTGTACTTTTATTTACTTATTTACTAATTTAGGCTGCCCAGTTAAAGATAGATTTTTTCTATGAAGAAAGATATAATTTTTCTGGAAACAAAACCTAGGTCTATCGTGAATGACAAACTAGCATACTGACCGTTACAGCAGCTGGATAAAAATTTGATGTTATATCCTTAATAAGAAAAAAAGAGTTTTAGACCATTACGTAAATTAAAATTCAGTTAAATTAAAGTTGCTATCTAGGATATCATTAATAAACAATTATATCATTTGTATTTAAAATAAGGAAAAGATAATTTGTGTGTGTTACTTTTTATGATAGGAAATAGCTTATTATTTAGAAAAAACTCCTAAAGTTAGCTATTGTTAATCCTAAAGTTAGTTATTGGGTGTAAATTTGTTCATAAAAGAATGTAAATGAAAGTTCATCTCCGATTTTAGCGTACGTTAAAATATGTTTATGAATTATCAATGTGGCTTTCCACATTATTTATGTAACACTTTATAAAAGCGTCTTTCTCATATTTCTAAAGTAGTTTTTTTTTTGTGGGCGAAAAACTCCTGGGCGTTATCATCGCCCGGTGGTTATTAGTAAAAGGGTAAAATAACTCCGAAATAATAAACATACAAGGTGTAAACGTAATAGTATTCATATAATAAAAATTTACTAAAACAAGCCAAGAAGGCAAAATAAAACTCAAAACTAATACCACAGACAAAGTTGATAAAATATAAAAGTTAAAATAATAGATTAAAGAAAGTATATAAAACTTACCTAATTCCGATGGGTTGTGTAAAAATCCCCTCTCCGGATAGTAAAATTAAATACATAGAACCAAAAAAACAAATTGAAAATAAAGGTTAAAATTATTTAAAAAACTCTCCTTACTGAAAAACATATATGAGCATATTAAATTCTTTGCAGTAACTCGGTACTATGTAAAAAGAAAAACACCCGTTCCAAAATCCCGCTATTGTTGCACAAGATATCACGGATGTTTCTGGGTATATTAAACTGACGACGCAACGCCGCATAACATACGCAGACCACGAGAATGTGGTGCACAGTCATGCGGCAGTTGCATCGTGTGCACAGGGGTGGGTTTTCTCCTGACATTAGGTATTCGTGTGTGACCCTCGTATGTTCCAACCATAACCGGCAGAGGACCACTTCCTCACGACGAGAGTTTCTGTAAGAGGAGCCCCCCGGCAACACTGAATCTTTAATCCGTCGGCGTTTATTATCGACGGTAATCGTCCAGTCACTTTGCCACCTTGCTCGCAGTGATTGTTTTATATGATTGATAAAATCAAAGGTAGTAACTCGAATGGTGAAAGGAGGCTGAATACACGCTTCCTTGGCAGCAGAATCTGCTCTTTCGTTACCTAGAATTCCAACGTGGCCAGGGATCCAGCAAAAACCTACCTCCCTGTTGCGCCTATCTAACTCAGCGATTTTATCATAAATGTCATAGACGACAGGATGTTTGGAACAAAGGTTTTCCAACGCCTGGAGAGCACTGTACGAGTCACTGCAAATAAGAATGCTCCTATATTTAGGGCCAACGATACTTAGAGCCCTATCCACAGCGAGTAGTTCCGCGGTGAACACACTCGTAACACCGGGTAGGCCAAACATATAAGTCTGTTCATTGATAACAAAAGCACAACCAACGTTACCGTCATGCTTCGACCCATCAGTGTATATCACCACGTCTGGGTTCGACATGGCGAGGAGAAACTGAAACATCTGCCGGAAAGCAATAGGTGGCGTGGAACGTTTATCGTACGTTTTATGATCAAACATAAAATTTACATGGTTTATTCTCTACGGGGGTTCGAGCACGGACATGATGGAAAGAACGAGAGAGTGTCAACCCTCATACGCTGCAGCAGGCGTCGTGTACGGACACCCACAGGCACAGTACAACGTGGACGGTCCTCATACTTCTTCAAATTAGGATTCTTAAGAACTGGGTCAAAAGCTGGGTGATTCGGCTGTCCGCTGAGACGGGCAAAATAAGACAACAAAAGCTGGTCTCGTCTATCCCAAAGTGATGGCTCGCCACTGTTTTCAAGCAAGCTTGCGATAAGGCTCGATCTAGACGCACCTGTGGCAAGCCGAAGAAAAGCATGATGCACACAGTCCAGCATTTTAAGTACGGTTTGACGAGCTGAAGAATAGGCGACACAACCATAATCCAAACGGGAACGAACAAGGGAGTAGTAAATACGTAACATACATAACCGATCGGCCCCTCAGTTGGTGTTACTAAGGACCCGCATCATATCTAAAAGTTTGAAACATTTTGTCCTTAATTCCTTTATATGTTTGACCCAAGTAAGATGGCTATCAAAAAGCAAACCTAGAAACTTAACGTAATGAGAGACAGCAATAATCTCTCTGCCCAGAAAAACCCGCGGATTAGAAGGGTTCCGTAGCCGAGAAAAGAATACACATTTCGTATTGTCGGGTGAAAATGTGAAACCAGTAGTTCTTGACCAAGCCTCAAGGCGAAATATAGTGTTCTGTATCAGTCTCTCCGCAGTGGGTGTAGAGCGGCTCGCAACGTAAATAACAAAATCATCAACGAAAAGAGAACAAGAGAGCCTGTACACAATTGGTAATGCTGTTTATGGCCACAGAAAACAAGGTGGCACTTAATACACTACCTTCAGGTATACCATTTTCCGAGACGACACTGTCTGAAAGTGAATCGTCTACACGAACACGAAACGTTCGGTGATTTAAGAAACCCCGGATAAAAGCAAGCATATTGCCATTGATTCCCCACCTCCTAAGGGTGTCAAGAATGTCACGTCACCCGGCCGTGTCTTACGCCTTTTTTATATCGAAGAAGATAGAAACGAGGTGTTGGCGGTTCAGGAAGGCGTTTTGTATGGCTGTCTCCATCGACACCAAATGGTCAACGGAAGATCTCCCTTGTCGGAAACCACACATAAGCAGTATTTTTCAGAGGCCACTCTAGGTAAATTTAGATTTAACGCTTTTACTACTCATTAAATTACACGATGAAAATAAATCATACAATTTTATCATTGTTAGAGTACTTAAAAAAGTCAAAGGCAAAGAAATTTTAAATGTCTGATACAAGCTGTTGTTTTTTCGTAAATTAATAACATAAGGGTTTTATCGTTTTTATTTTATAATCTAATAAAACAAAATGTGCGCATAACAAATAATATCTTGTATTTTAGATTGTTAGATATATCGATTATTTGTTGATCAGTTGGCGTAGTAGTCAATATGCTGCTGGCTTCTCATTCACTTCTTCCACGTTCGAAACTTAAAAAATTCAAGCAGTTTTTCATCATTTCTTCAACATCATAATAATAAAAAACAGTGATAATAATCATTATAATCGGAAATATTTGTACGATTGCAAAATGAAAAAGGGATAAAGGGACGATAAAAGTGATGATATCTACATCTAATAAAACAATTATATTCTATTCTAATTCAATACTCTAAAACATTTATTTTGTTAATTTCATTTTTAATTTTAGGGGAAAACTTGTTTACAATTCCTTATTTAATTTTAATTATAATTATTTATTTGTATATTATTCGTAAACTATACAATTTGAAATTGACTTTAGTTTATAACTTTCATTCAATTAAACTGCAGATGCGGAGCGTACTACAGTTTTCATACCTAAGTAGAACCAGTACATTTGAAATCAAAGCAAAAAGGTTTATGCAAGCGAACTAATCAATATTAAAAAAATTATACACATTTTCTGAGTACACTTGCACAAATACAGGATGAAGTTTTTAGAACTTATAATAGATAAAACATTTTTGTGATAAAGAAGATATTTTATTTTTAACCGGAGCGCTTCGAAAATTTCGAAATTTATTCCCGTTTTCTAAATTATTTATCATAATGAACAAAATTACTCTTTGTAATACTCAACATGCAGGTACAGAAGGAAAAAAATAAGCAAATAACCTGTGTTGTCGACTTCACTTTATTTTATTTTTCTTCGTTTGTTGCGACTCCTCTCTGTTATTATGATTCATGAATAATTCCAAATCTGAATGTTATTTTATGCTTCTTGTTCGTGACTCCCCCGAGCTACTATTGCAGCCGGATGGTTAGAATTTTTTGACTCGAAGGGAACTGGGGTCACTGTTGCAGCCATTTTCTGCTGATTTCCCTTCAGACTGCTGAATTCGCTGTAGTTCAACTTAATACGCGGGGGATATAAATTTGCATTTCTAATTCAGTATAATTATTATTTAAAATATCGTCATCATTCATCGGTAAATTCATTTCTTTGATTATTTATAAGATAGTATTACGTAAATAAAACTTAATTTGTTATAAATAATTTAAAATGTACAACAAATGAATGAATGAAAAGTAGGATTTTTATTTGTATCCATACTTAATACTCGTCTATATTTTATATTACTTTAATGGAACAGTATGGTTTTATTACACGGCTATATTAAACGGTCATTTTGTAACAAACGAATTTACTTCATTTTCATTAACTGATTGTGAAGAACAATGAAGAGCCTTCAATCGAATTTAAATGTAATTAATAATACAAATACTTCAGCATAATTTTTGGTTAATACCCGTTTTACTCATTTAGCAGTGACTTGATAGTGATTTTCGTATTGATATTTTGAGAATTTTGTTGTAATTATTAGTATTATTATTGTTAATGTTACTCTTGTTATTATGACTTTAATTTGTATACCCATTTTAGTAACAGAAAATACATTTTATGTTATATTTTTAGAAAAAGTCATAGAAATATAATTAGTATTTTTTAACTGACTTGTGATTACTTAGGGCATTATGTATTTATCACGGACTTTTTATGAAAGACATAATTTTTTCATTGATATTAATATTTTTTCGTAAGCACAGTGAAATAATTAAATTCTTTTAAAGAAATATTTATTTTTTAATTTTTAATTAGGTACTATGAGATATGATACAATATCAAAGTAAATTCTATACTACTAATACAACTAAAATATGAAATCCGAAACAAGTCACATTATTATTGTACTGGAATCGACACTCTTCTGTAACACCCATGTTAATGGATGTTATAAAATAAGGGTGTATCAATAAATAAGCAAATTTTGTTGCTTATTTTTTGATACTATTTATTTGTAATCATATTATGAAAATTAAGAGACTAAATAATAATAAATTAAGAGACTAAATAGAAGCATTCTATAAATTAGATCTGATCCTTTCTTTTAATTTATTGTTATATACTTTAAAGCATTTATTTCTGATTAAAAAATATTTTCACGTTGTTTGTAATCCCACAAGAAAATAAAACTACTTAACTTATCGGGTAGAATATCTATACTTTTAATGTATTATAACTTTAAAAATGATGTCTTAAATACTTTTAGGGGAAAAAATAAGTCTCTGCTTTTTTTTCAGTGCTGAGTGTAAATTATAAACATGATGCAGAAGTTAAAGAATATAGATAGTATTATTTGCATTTTTGCACCGATTTATGAATAATATTTTTTTTTTTTAATCACATTACCTCATAACCTTTCAATGGTGTTTTGCTTTCGACCATAGTGAATATGTTTTCAAACGTTTAAGATTCGCTAAGTCTCTAAAATATCGAATTTAATTTATGCAATTCTAGAAGAGAATTTACCCGACGGTAGAAGCGTCTTGCGATAGAAGAACTTTGATGAATAGTCGAGTCATCAGGCCAAATATCATACATCGCTTTATCAGCTGTAACCATCTTAATAAGACAAACAGTTCATGTAATTTTAATCATATTTTTGAGAATTTGAATTCCCTCTCACTGCCATACGGTAGTAATTTTGAAACTTGGTCTATAATATTACCGTTAGTCAACCCTTACCTGGTTTTTTACCATCAAGCTTCTAATCCTTCAACATTTTATACATATGTCTACATACGTCATCTGATGTAATCACATTTGATATATGTTTAGACATGAAAGCTTCAAAGCCGTGTAGACAGAAATATGTTCTTAGTAGTTGTTTCAATTTAAAGAACACAAAAGATAGTTGGAAGAGTCAGTAAATTTTTGTACAGTGTATGTAACAATTAATTATATTATCAGTTGTAAAATATAACAAAATGTAAATTGAACAGGACTTAATAAATATAACAGATAATATAAATTACTTTCAAGTTTAGGACAAATTAAGAAAATATTCAACCCAGTTAATCCGATATATAAATATTTATCTTTATGATATACTCATTACATTTATTATTATTTTAATTTTAATTTATTTTTTTATTTTTTAATTAATTATTTATAATATTACACGTTAAAAATAGATGAAACAAAATTTTAAAAAAATAATCCTTTGTACGTACTAAAAAACAATTCAAAATTAACATATATTATAATTCTAATCTCTTTAAAATCTATTTAGGTATGTATAATAACTTTTATTCTAGCGGTAATTACACTATTAAATAGAATTTTTGTTTCTTAATATTTTATACATGAAACCAATCTGTTTTTAATAATGAAAACGAATTTGAAGTCAGATTTTTTCATCACCTCACGATTTTGAAAAAAATAAAATTTTTAAGATTGCATAAATATATGATGCATAAATATAAACGTAAATTTTTTAATTTTATTGTATTACTTTATGTATTCAATATGTATTTTTAACTTTAGTAATAATAAGTTGTTAACTATGAAACAAACTTAAGTCATAACACATACATTATTTATCATGACACCACAGCTCTCTATTATATAGCATAAATGAACAAGATTCATCGTGTCTCTACAATTAAAAACAACACGAACCTTTTTTTGTTTAGTTAGCCTACTACTTTAAATAGTATAATCTTTTCACTCAGTGTGATAACTGTATTAAGTGAATGAACAATGAAGTCTCATAATGTTTTTTATGTGTGTAAAATCACATAAAAAAACATTAAACTTTTAATTATAAAAGCTTATAAATTGTATTTTAACTGTAACTGGTGATCAGGATAAGATATCGGACCCTTAAATAATATGAAGTAGCTGTGCGGTCGATTTAAGAGGATGATGACTAAAGGCACATAACAGGCCTTGCAATTTGGTATTCCTATGGTTTGGCGTGAACCAGAAGATCACTTACCCGATTATTATTTTAGTTTAACTAATGTTACTGGAATTTTTAAGAAGTCTAAGCACACTGTACAGTATGAGTAAAACAGTGATTAAGAAGTGGATATTATGAAAGAAGGCAATTATTATTCAGACTGTGAATTACAAATCATTGAGCCAAATCTTATATTAGAAGGTGAGCTATGCGAATTGATATTTAAACTTATTAAAAAATCAAGCTGAACATGTTAGCACAAGATTTCTAAGCTGGAATTTACTCTTTTAATGAAACACAAAAGTCTTGGGTTATCGAATCCGACAGAAAGATGTTTCTCAATACATTGTTGAAGAAAATTACTTAGTTTAGTGTAGAGATATTGATTAGCTTATGATCTAATTAGGGAAAGTTCATGTATCTGAGAAATGACGCCTTTTTATTGATTCCTCCAAGTATTCCTTAGAAGCAGTTCTGCTTAATAATAGTAATAAATATCCTTTTGTAGCAATCTGTAATGGAATTAATATAGAAGAAACGTATGATGTTATGAAAAGTATTATTGAAAAAGAAAATTATAAACAGCATAATTGGAGAGTGTGTGAAGATTTAAAAGTAATAGCTCTTTTGTTTTAGGCATGCAGTTAGGGTGTATACAAAATACTGCTGTTTTATTTTTTAATGGAATAACAGAGCTTGAGGTCAACATTATGTAGTAAAACAGTGAAGAAAACTTGGAAATTAACTCCTGATGAAAGAAAACATTATTTATGAGCTTCTAGTTAAACTAGAAAAACTTTTTGTAAATATTTAAATACAAAAATATTTTGTAAAATTTACAGTCAAAGATTCTTGTACCTTATGCAGAAATTCACAAAAGTAAGTGAAGCAAGAGCTAAAGAAGGGATATTTGTTGGCCCCCAAATAGAGGGAACTGGTCAGAGATGAGATCTTTAATTCTTGTTGAACGATGTAGATCTAACTGCTCGGACAGCGTTTAAAGACACTTGCGAAAATTTTCTGGGTGTCTATAAAACATAGAAATAACACTATATTGTAGATAAACTGATGAATTCATACAGAGCTATGGAATACAATATATCTGTAAAAATTAATTTCCTGGATTACATCTAAATTTCTTTCCTCCAAACTTTCGAGCAATAAGTGATGAACATGAACGCTTTCACAAAATATTTCACTTTTTTACAAAGTCAAATGAAGTGTTAATATGTTAGATAATTACTGTTGGACTTTAATTCGAGATGTACCTGAGGCTACCTACAAAAGGAGATCATTTGCTAGAAACTTTTAATGTAAGTATACGATATCCCGTAACATTAGTTATGTTAACGTTTTATAGGCAATTAATGTGACATTTCTAATAAATTTAGGGTGATAGAAAGAATCTATTCACAAACCTGTAATGTACAAAAACAAAAAATGGAGAGAAAGGTATCACACTTACAGAAACATTAAAAACGTTTTATTTTGTATATCAGTGTTATTGCTGGTAGTCTATTTTAAAGTATTTATTTGAAATCGATTAATAATCCCAGTCACTGATGAACCGTGTTTATGAATCGGTAAAAAAAAAAAAAAATAAAAAAATAAAAATCCCTTGTTATATTCCGATTCGGTTTTCGTTTAAAGATTTTTTCTCCAACAATCACGAGGGAAAAGTAGTTAAAAATAAAAGTATTAAGTATAGATGTAATATATATTTTTTTTAAATAGTGAGTAATATGGTACCAATAAAAATCTGAATGAAATAATCATATAAACTTTATATTTATGGACTTTTTAACCGTTTCATTAAATGAGTTTTTTATTTCGTAATCCCGTTGATTCGTATCTACAAAAAAGGACATTGTAGTTTAAATATTATTGGCTATGTGCCATACTCTTTTTTTTTCTTTTTTTTCCCTACCCGATGAGCTGGACCTACAGTGAAGCATAGCACAGCACAGAGGATTGTCCACTCTAACGGGCCTTTCTGTCAGACCGCCGGTTGGATCTTTTCAGTGCCTGCCTCTTACCCCTAGAGCAAGGTATCCAAGCCCGACTATGTCGTTCCTAAACGCTACCCGAGAGCCGGGACTCGGTCTCGCCTCCAATCTGAGCGTCCCATAAAGGGGGCTCACACCGGGTCTCGGTCTTTTTCACGCAGAGACGAGGGAGTCCCAGTGCCTCAACACTGCTTTCCATCCGTGCAAATACAGACGAACGCAGCTCAGCAGAATGCTGTGCTTCATCCCTTCGCCACCCCATTATCCCAATCCTTTTGCTGAAGAATATGCGTGATGAAATTAGTTGCCGCCCGGAACTTCTCTACCCCGGACTACATACAGTCAATGATGGTCTCAACTGTAAGGAAGCCCTGTGATCAATTCACAACTATGACGTTCGATGTCCCACGCCCGGGATTCGAACATGAAGTGCCCCGGTGTATCGAATACCTCCTCACAGTATAGACAGAAGGGGTCATCTATCCTCCTTCTGGCGTGCAAGTACTCCCGGAACACGTCGTGGCCAGATAAAAATTGGGTCAACCAGTAGGAGACTTTGCCGAAGTTAAGGTTGACCCACGGTGCGACCTGGAGGATCAGGCGGTGTGTCCACATCGTCCCGTGAAAAACTGATCCCAACGGACTGGCCATTCCTGGAGTAATCTATTGTGCATTTCATTCCTGTCCGCTCCCGAAAGAAGAACTCCGATCCTCATTCTGACTAGCTGCTGAAATGCGGACACCCACAATGATCAAAGCCGCCTCGGTCGAAAGGGATGAATACGCTGACGACGCGGAGGGCAATCCGCCTCTTTTCACTTTCAGACATCCGATGATTCCGATCGCACTCAAAGTTCTTGACCAAACCATGACTTCATACAGTAGCATCGAATTGATGACATGACTATATAACAACCGCTTGGAATCCCGGGTGCCGGCCACATTACCTAGAAGCCTACTCAAGGATTTGACCATCGCCCCTGATTTCTTCTACGTTTCCCATACGCCTACTCCATACGCCATACTCTTGGCTTGTGTTATCAACAAGCACTGTAAGAGGTAAAAGATTAGTAGTTTTTTATTGTCTTATCGGTTATTTTAATTATAATTAAAACTAAGAACATAGAACATAAGAACAGAACTAAGGGATTCTGTTGGGATAAAATAAATAAATTAAATTTTTAATCGCATCATCAGCTAACGTCATTTAACTTTTCCTTAATGAAATTAAACAACAGAACGTATTCAGTTCCAAAGTACAACCACAATAAAATGAACTAATTCAAAGGCACAGTGGGCTGACTAGGTTCTGCTGGGTTGACATCCCACAAGTGGCATGCAGTGACATTTTCTGTTTATCCCTAAAATAAACTAAAATAATTCATTTTTCATTTTCCTAAAAGGGAAAATGGGATGACAAAAAACGGATTCGGGTTTAACCAACTCAAAAGGTGATTTTAAAATACTTTGTTTAATTTCTCTTAGCCGTTATAGTAAGAAAATTTGAGGTAATTTTAAAAGATCAAAAGATAATCCTGTGTCAGATGCAGGTTATATGATGCTTACCGATCGGTCGATCGGTGAAATATATATATATATATTTTATTTTTTTATTTTAAGAAAACTTTCCATTTATCTTAATCTATTTTAATGTAGTCATTTTTTATTTTATTAATGTATTTTAATTTTGTTTGTTTCATTTTTAAATAATTATTTATTTATATATATACTAGCCGACCCGTCGCTTCGTTATCCTCATGATTGTGAGAGAATATTACGTAATATTTTACAGATATTCATTAAAGAAAAAATAATTAATAATTTTACTTTATTATATTTTTGTTGCCATCGTGACAGAAATATAATGAATTAAAAGCATTCATTTTTTCCTTTAATAAATATCTTTAACTCACAACTTCTCCCCTAAGGGAACTAGAGTTTTTATCTAGGGTTTAAAACTTTCCCTGGGATAATACAAATGTAACCTGGAAATTTGAAAGCAATCATTCGACTGGTTATCGCCTGATAATGTTGCAAATAAACAAATTTTCGTATTTGTATATTGGTTATTAATCATTTTTAGCCTATAAATATACCTATTTTTAATATCTAATACACATTTTCTTCTTATATTTTTATAATTTTATTACTAGACATGTATCCGGATAATCTTTATAATATTTCTAACGTTAACTTAATCGTTAAAAAATTACACATTATAAACAGATGATGGACGCTAACATCGAAAACTAATTTTTTTTAAATGTGTTAATTAAAAATTGAGAAATCGGTAGTTTCTATTAAAGAATATAAATGTATACATTACAAATTTAAATAAAGGATGTGTGTATTTAAATTATGGGACTTGCTACATACTGGACCCAGTATTTTTCGGGGGGGGGGGGGGGGTGACGAAACTTCATTAGTTCGTCAACGGCTGAAAATCAAATGAATTAATAACTAAAAATATCAAATACGACTAATAGTTATAAACATAATTAACTAATATTAAAGTGATAAATCTGATAAAATAAATAAGAAATTAATTTATAGCACAACGTTTGTCAAAAATGAACTTTTATAAAAAAGTTTGTTAACAGCTACTTAAAAAAAATTTTCGCTCATGCGGAGCAATGTAGTTGAGTGAAGCGTTTCGATGTAATGCAATATAAAATACACAAACCTTCAGGTGCCACTTCATTGCACCAAAAAATAAAAAAACATGCTTAAATGTTACCGACAGTTAACCTTTTCACAAACAGCAGGCCTTTTTAAATCTGAATGATCATAAATCATTTTGTTATCCTTCAAGCACAAGTGATAAAATTACGCCGTTCCTCTGTAACTGTATTTTTGCTACAAAAACCATTACAAAACTAGTGTTCTCAATAAATCAAAGCTTGCTGTTTAGAGTTCTATAGGCTTTTCGTCTCAGCTCAAAAGGTTTTTTAACTTAGGCTACAAAATTAGCAGTTCTAAATGGAATTTTTTCAAAGTAAAAGTGTGATTGGGCAAAACTACCCTTAGAATGGTATCAAAACAGTTCATTGCATGAAGTACCAACAAGTCTGAGAATGCAGTTGAAGCTTAGATGCGCATAGTGATGGGTCAAATCTGCAACAACTATATGTATTCTGAGACAACAGGATTCCTTGAATAGAAGTACCCTAAGCCTGTAAGGCATTCATTGGATCTGAGAAAACAAAGATGTAGTTGTATGCCAGGGTAATGATATTCAAAGCCACGTTAATGGGGCATTGTTCTGTAACAATACCATTAGTTTACTTGGAAATTCAAACATGTAACCTCAACGTGTTACATGTTTCTTCTTATTAACCACAAATTCATATCCTGAAGAGCTTTTTTAATATGATTGGATATGAATATTTTTTTTTTTTAGATATTAAACAAAATCAATCTCTATACGTGTTTTACATTATGTGAATTTCCGATTTTTATTAATATATAATGGTTGTAATTTTGTTTTACAATATGTATATTTATTCCCCCACAAATTCAGAAAATTTTCATTAAATAGGTATAAAATGATTGTTCATCATCAATCACATCAGCGACCTGAAAAAATGAAGAGAATAAAAATGTAGATAATAGTCACCATTTTTTATAACCCGGAAAAATAATTGGTTGAATGTAGTCAAGCGGGATCTCAAATGTTGTTTTTTGAGTTAAAAATTAGATATACTGGTATTAATGGGATTAATATAAATATTATGGACAAAAATAAATAAATGCAAAAATACTATTTATTAGAGACAACCATGAAAAGTACTTCTGCGTCATAGTGACGGAGTTGAAGCGCCTCCTTCTTACACAGTGAAGGTTCCGGATTCGAATTTTGGATGGAGTGACAGTTATTATTTGCTAAAAAAATGTCGTAATTATCTACATATTAGGCAGGGCATATGACCGAAAAACAATATTAAATATCTTCTCTTAAACTCGCCAAAAAAAAACTTGGGATCAAAAAAGAGAAAAATCATGAAAATATTAAAAAGAAGAGAATAAAACAAGAAGAAAATATTAACAAGAGAGAGAGAGAGACAAAGATATATACTGAATCAGGGAAATTAATATGAAGTATTTAAATCAATTAAATTGCTCGTCTATATCCCCATTGAGTGATCTGTAACTAAACTGATAAAAAATCTAAATCCTAAAATAATTATCAGTATTTAAGTATTTTAATATTGAATAATTATTTTAATAATTATGAATAGTTTCATCTTTAGAGTGTCATTAGATATCTAACAGTTTTATTTTTCAACAATAAAAATAACTTATTTTTTTAGATTTCACTGATGGTCTACAACATTTACGAAACAGTTACATTAATAAAATTTTAAAAACTATTTTTTACGTTGAAACAGAAAATGTAATCAAAAATTCTTTATCACGTCACGTTTTTGAGTTAAAAAAGTTCTTTGTTTAAATACCCCTATAATGATGTATTTGACCTGTAATATAATCATATATTTTGATTATATATTTACACAATTATATATTATAATATAATTATGAAAACTGCTATTTCTGTATAATACACATGTATAATACATTCACTGGGTTTTCTTTAAATAATAAAAGTAATATTGTCTATCCAAATGTTCTATGGGCTACGAGAGCTATTCCTCATAGAGACAATTTACCTATTCTGACAGCCCTAGCTTCTTGGCAGGAAATTTTAGATTTTGAAAAGGATTTTTCTAAGAATACTGCGGCGGTACAAGCTTCAAAAGACGATGATTTAATGTCACGAAAACTAAATAGTGAACCATATCACATTTTACAAGTGAAACAACTTAACGATTTGGTTCACGAATTGTATTTATCAAAACACCAAGCAGAACGACTAGTTTCTTCTTATCACATAAGAAGAAAAAAATAATAATCATTAGTGGCTGAACTATGGATGCTAACAATTTTGGACGGAAATCACAGTTATATCTAGTTTGAACGAAAGAAAACGTCCATTTTTTTTATCAAAAGAGATGATTAAAAATGGTTTAATCGTTATTGATTTTTAATTTAAATAAAACACTAAAAATATTTAGAGAAACTCAAAAATTGGAAACTCTAAAGAGATTTGAAGAAGGTTCTAAAAAAGGTTTTATTTTAACAAAAAGAATCGGATTAGAGAGGCCTCGAACGTGATTATAAATGAAACTATAAAGCCTCGAACTATAAAGTGAAACGCTCCAGTATTGAGAGAAAGTAAATATATTCTTTTATAACTCATATATATTTTACACATATACATATTTTAAATATATATATATATTTTTTTTTTTTTTTACTTCGTACACATATATATTTTACGTTAAATTAGTAAATTTTACAAATTCGTTTTATCTTCAAAACATACATAGATATGCAAATGAAATCAATCTTGCATTTAATGCAAACATTTAATGGCGATAGGACTGAGGAATTCAAATGCACGTCGTCCGGATGTGCATACTTGCATCTATTTTGTTGTATCTATTTATTTTCTTAAGAATATAACAAAAACAGTAGAAAAGAGTAGAATAAGTAGAAGATTGAATTAAATAAATGTTTTATTAAAAAAATTCAATGATTAAGGAGATTTTTATTTTAGAAATCTGATTAATTTAGAATATTATAGTAAATTGTAGACTATACATTATCTTAAATTTAATGTAAAAATGATTTTACGACAAAATTAACTACCGTAAAATTTTACGATCAAAAATATGATATTTAATTCAAAAGATATTTTTAAATAATATTTTCTTATATCATCGGCCCGTATGTTATGTAAGCAACCACACGAGGTAATACTATTTTAGTTTTTGATAAGTGTGCGTGAAATTCAATATCACAAAACAATATGAAACATCGTGAAAAGTTTTTAGTTATAAGAGTTGTTATTAATTAAAGTAACTGTGTATCATATTATAGGAAACTTGTCCACTTAATACTACGAGTGTTAGCTAATGGTTTTGGCTTGTTAAGGTACCTCTTGAATATAAAAGGATCAAAATGTTTATAAAAGAGGGTTCAGTTTGATAAGTATATTAATTTCAGAAAACGTAACACACGTGTCGCATCTCATACGACAGCAAGGAAAAAGCCTGCCGCTGCCGCTGCCGCTTCTCATGGTGCTCTTTTTTAGGGGTGGCTCGAATGTACACCCTTGTTTAAATCCTAAAACCCCTATTTCATTTGTATAACTATCGTGAATTAGTACGTTGTACGAATGATATTTTACGGAATATTTCGCTCACAATACAATTTTACAGTACCCTTCGAGTAGTTCACACAGCCATATAATTTTTTTTAACGATTTTAATAAATGGCTACCGTGTTATTATGTTTTAAACTAGCAAACTAATTTATTGTTATTTTGTTTTAAGATGATAAAAAGTAAAAGATTATCGCAAATTAATAAAAAAACAGTGATTGAACTGAATGAATTATGTACTTATAATGCATATAACTTTAACTTACAATTAACTCATTTGTAAGTTACATAATATGTATATTTTAGCCAGTAATGAAATAATTATGGTTAATAATTTTACTTCAGTAAGTACGTATATTAGAAACAAAGAGATTGCTATTCAATGATTTGAAGTGATTCCCCTAGATCAATTTCTAGCTATATGACTTAAATCAAATATTATAGTTAAAATAAGGCTGGCATATAATAAAATTAGTGGGCCCGGCAATGCTTCGATATGGCTAAATTTGACCGTACTAATTAAATTTTTGGATTATATTTGATAAATTAATTTAAGAAAATAAAAAATGTACAATATCAATTCAATATTTATCGTATTTCAGTTAAATAAATCAAAATGATGGCAATGCTCTGGGATAATGCCTAGGTTATGGTGATTGACAATGCCAATGCCTGGTTTTGGTCATTTAGCGTATATATAAAGAAAAGGCTAGATTTTTCTACGCAGGAGCATGCAATGTATGATTGATTATGAGAAAAACATAGATTTTCCGAATTCAATCCACATATTTGCAACGATTGAGCTTGTGATTTGTTTATCGTTATTTAATTGGAAATTGCAATCGTTTGAATTGGATGCAAGTTACATTCAATTTCAGAATTATATTGAAATAAAATACGATACTAATTGATAGTTACCAATTGATGCAATCGATCATTTTCACGTTCTTGTGATGATCCTGTAGCCCGTAACTGTGACATATGTGATCTATTTCGTTCATTTTGTTGTGCTGTTTTTTCCTCTGTTTCATTTCATCTGTATTCTCTCATTCTCCTGGCTCGAATTGTCTATCGACTAATATTCTGTCGTTTATGACGCATTGTTATCTTTAAATTATAAAAGCTTTACCTTCTATATAAATATTAATATTATTATTTACGATTTTTTTTTTCATATTTGTAACTTAGGAAAACAATGAAACGGACAATATTACAAAAAAACAAATTGTATAATATTAATTCACTATTAATTTTCTTTCTTTCTTCTTATGAACCCCGGAACATTTACCACTGTTCAGACCTCACCAATCTTACTGGTATATAAATCATTAAAAAAAAAATTCTGACGTAAAAACCACATGTCTTCCTTGTGCGCCTATTAAATTACATATATACATTTTTTTTTGCACTTCATTTAAACATATATCATTTGAAAGTGTGATACGATCCCCCAGTTCTTTAATAAAGTGGACAGTTACACAATTGGATTGTGGTGGACACCACATTGCATCACATTTTTTGTGGTGTTCGTATCAGCATTTTATATTAGTTTACGTATTAATTTTGTTTCATGTCGCTCAAGTAGTTACTTGGTGTAAGTGAGAACGTGTCGGATTCGTAACCATGTACACATGGTTATGCGACTTTGCCCTACACACATATATATATATTTTTTAATTTACATATATTGATTTATTAATAATTGTTAACCTCTGTAAAATCTTTTTAATTAAAATCAAAAGTACATAAAATTTTATTTCACTAATAACTTCTAATTTTTTCATATTATTTTTCAATCGGAGGTTAATAATTATTAATATATCAATCGATTTAATTTTTTTTTTATCTTCAGTCATTTGACTGGTTTGATGCAGCTCTCCAAGATTCCCTATCTAGTGCTAGTCGTTTCATTTCAGTATACCACCTACATCCCTAACAATTTGTTTTACATATTCCAAACGTGGTCTGCCTACACAACTTTTTCCTTCTACCTGTCCTTCCAATATTAAAGCGACTAGTCCAGGACGCCTTAGTATGTGGCCTATAAGTCTGTCTCTTTTTTTAACTATATTTTTTCCAAATGCTTCTTTCTTCATCGATTTGCCGCAATACCTCTTCATTTGTCACTTTATCGACCCATCTGATTTTTAACATTCTCCTACAGTACCACATTTCAAAAGCTTCTAATCTTTTCTTCTCAGATACTCCGACTGTCCAAGCTTCACTTCCATATAAAGCGACACTCCAAACATATACTTTCAAAAATTTTTTCCTGACATTAAATTAATTTTTGATGTAAATAAATCATATTTCTGACTGAAGGCTCGTTTCGCTTGTGCTATTCGGCATTTTATATCGCTCCTCCTTCGTCCATCTTTAGTAATTCTACTACCCAAATAACAAAATTCTTCTACCTCCATAATCTTTTCTCCTCCTATTTTCACATTCAGTGGTCCATCTTTGTTATTTCTACTACATTTCATTACTTTTGTTTTGTTCTTGTTTATTTTCATGCGATAGTTTTTGCGTAGGACTTCTTCTATGCCGTTCATTGTTTCTTCTAAATCCTTTTTACTCTCGGCTAGAATTACTATATCATCAGCAAATCGTAGCATCTTTATCTTTTCACCTTGTACTGTTACTCCGAATCTAAATTGTTCTTTAACATCATTAACTGCTAGTTCCATGTAAAGATTAAAAAGTAACGGGGATAGGGAACATCCTTGTCGGACTCCCTTTCTTATTACAGCTTCCTTCTTATGTTCTTCAATTATTACTGTTGCTGTTTGGTTCCTGTACATGTTAGCAATTGTTCTTCTATCTCTGTATTTGAACCCTAAAAAAAAAATTTAAAAAAAAAGACGGAACTGTAGACGAATTCGAACCGGTAATTTTCATATTCTCGAATTCTGTATTGTCTTTGATCAGATGAAAAAATTTGAGAATTTTTAATTTTATCTTCAGCTACTATAAAAAGCCAATTTTTTTTTTATTTCCACCGTTTTTTTCACTAGTTTTTCACATCAGTTCTATATATTTTTTTTCACATGAGGGCCAAATTCTACTTTAGCGTGTACATTCATCTAGGCTAAGTGAATTATTTAATATCCGAGTGCTGATAAATAAATGATAAACTTTTCACATATATGCGTAGCATGGGAATGAAAAGATATAATGTAATCAAATAAAAAACGAATAAAAATACAATACCTTAGCTACAAAATTCAGTATTTGTTTTTCTATATAATCCTTGTTTACGCTGATACACTTTTCCCAACGTGTGACAATTTTTTGCGTTCTGTCACTGAAAACTTCACCTTGCGGAGAGCCATCAGAGAGTTTGCGCGATACCCGTCGTGCACAGATTCTACGGTAACCTAATTGCTCGATAATGAGGCCTACTCGTTCTTTAAATATGCCTAAGTGAATAGCGATATGTGATTCGCTGTGTGATTCGCCGGTTACTTTGAAGCATATCGTTCACCTCCTTAAGATGTTTTTTTCAGTCACAGAAACTGATCGTCCGCTACGAGATGCGTCCTCAATTGTCGCTTTACCAGGTTTACATTCACAAAATTTCAACGCCCACCAATTCACAGTACTCCTGTCAACAATTTCCCTACTGTAAACCGCTTTTAAACGATGAAAAATATTCGTAGGATTCACATTTTCTGCTGAAAAAAATTCGATCACTGTGCGCTGTTTTAACTATGTTGATATACTGTCCGTACTCTACTCCATTTTAAGTACTATTGAAAACAAACCGGTAAACAGATTTAAACGCATTATCGCAGGTTTATAGAGGGGGGTATTTTAGCTATCATGTGCTGCCACGTCCAACTCGATAGTTACCTTTTGTCTCCATATAGCACGCTAGTGTGCAAAATTTATCAGCCGAGTCTCATATATACACAATGACTATTGTATATATTATGTATGACAGTATATATTTAATATGTATGACTGACGATATTATAAGATGGATGTATTCAGATAGATTAAACAAAATCATACTATTTTAAAATATTAAGAATATTAATTTTGTTCTGTTTCCTATCTGCGTGATTAAACAATTGAAACACTTTATAGCTTTTGAATGAAAAAATTATTCATTAAGAAAATTTTTATTTAAGGAACCTTTTAATGTTTATATAATTTCTCCTAATTAATATATTTTTTTTTATTAGTTATTTCGTATACGTTCTTATAATATTTTAAAACATTCTAATTTCGCTGCATGATGGATAAAATATTTTTATATTATCTAACAAGACTTAAAACCCTACAAAAAACTAAAGTTAACGACTAATACTTAAACTTTCTTTTTCCCTGTTCAGCCTCCGGCAACTACCGTTTAGATAATTCTTCAGAGGATGAATGAGGATGATATGTATGAGTGTAAATGAAGTGTAGTCTTGTACATTCTCAGTTCGATCATTCCTGAGATGTGTGGTTAATTGAAACCCAACCACCAAAGAACACCGGTATCCACGACTTAGTATTCAAATCCGTGTAAAAATATCTGGCTTTACTAGGACTTGAACGCTGTAACTCTCGACTTCCAAATCAGCTGATTTGGGAAGACGCGTTAACCACTAGACCAACCCGGTGGGTTACTAATACTTAAACTAGCTTAAACGAGTAATACAGTTATTTATCAATAAGCTTAATCTAGGCAGTTAAAAAATCCATGAAAAACAATTTTTAAATCATATTATGTAAGAAATTTTAAATAAACCTGCTATATATTAAGCAATCCATTGTAATTAATTTAATTTTCAATTATTTAATTTGATCTTATAATTTAAATGTAGTACATTTTATCACATTTATTGCACTCTATATTGGCTGATAAATATATGATTTTATTTTCTATTTAGGCTAAGTTTTTTGTTAGTTTTTCATTATTTCTTTAAACACACTGAAAGAGAATCTATATAACTTTGAGATAACTTTAAGTCTAGATCCAAAGTTTGTAAGTAAAGTAGTATTAACAAAAAATATCATTAAATTAATTGCATTATATATTTTCACAGACAGCGCGGAATTTTTTATTTTTTTAGAATTTTAATTATATATTTATTAAACTTTTGTTTCACGCTTAAAATACAGTACCATAATATATACTCCAGTTGCAGTTGATAAAAAAATATATTCTAACGTTACTCGTAAGTAATATAATAGTAATAAATCCAAATAAAACCGTTATTTGTTTATGTTTATTTTGTGTTACGTCTATTTTTTTTAATTTTGATCAATTTAAATCGATGGTTTTGTAGCGCACCCTTTTTTCCTTGCATCATCAGCATTAAATGAATTTTGATAAATGTTTGTTCGGTGTACCTAAAAATATTTATTTACCGTCCGTTAAACAACATAATGGAGGTTCAACATCGATGTGTAACGAATAATTTTATTAGAATTATGCAATAATTAGGTATGTAGTATAATTTAGAGAATAAGTCACACTGTGTAAGGAAGGAAGGATTTAATGAGTTTTTTGTGATACTAGAGCTAGCTGGTAAGGTTAATGCAACGTAATGTTCTGTATTAAGACGGTGTGACGTCGGCCTTCGCCGGAGGGCATTAGTACGGATGGTCCACGACTAGCCGCGGCCACTACCATCAGATCGTTGAGATGTGACAGAGATTACAAGACCAGGTCTCCCCTCCTCCCATCTCCCTTCCAGCAATGCTGCTGTCTATTCTACCGACCAATCAGAAGCTGCTGGCACGCCCCGGTCAGCCTCTTCGTCTCGACGTCGTCGACGTCGACGTCGGTCGTCGTCAAACTCTTTGTGCATAATCGGCTGCCGTACAGTTCTGTCTGTGAAAAAGTAGACACAAGTCGTGCGGAAAGGTTATTTTAGTAGCGTAGAAAGTAATCTTACGTTTGCGAGTCGATATGAAAGTTAAATTAGCGCTTCACAAACGGTGTCACCGATCCCCGAGGAACAATCAACTTCTCCCCTAGAAACACATGTTTGTGAAGTTAACACAGAAATACACTTTATTTAATTTTCTCCGAAATTATTCAACAAATTAAACCCGTATTTAGGAAATGATGTGATTTAATAAGTAAAATACCAGAATTTAAAACAAATTTTTATTATGTATATTATTTAGGAATTCTAGCGTTGTGGAAAAAATTACAGCATTTCAAATTTAACAAAAAACTAATCTTCATAATTCTGAATACTGTAGCTTGAGCATGGAAATAATTATCTTTCAGATACTACAAAAAAGAAAGAAACAGCATAATTAGTAAAATCTGTATAACTTACCGCGAAGTTACCGTAGGTTCAACTGGTTGAACATAACCAGGCAAACTAACAAATCCTTAAATAATTATGTCAACCTTTCTAACAATTGCTTATAAAAAAAATTAAAAAATATACTTTTAGACAAGTTTCATATTAATTGTCTTGAACTCTATTAGTATATATTACAAAGAAAATTTCATATTTCATTGTTATAGGCCTAAACGTTTAGTGGTATATTGGACAACCATGTTCTTAATTAAGTACTTTATTACTTGGAGGCTAATTCATTTAACCGTAGAAATAGATTTTTACTGTATAATACAGCAAAAAATTAACATTTTCACTGAAAAATTTTTGGTTATTAAATCAAATTGAACGTCTATTTAAAAAATTTAATTTTTCAGTCTGATGTAAAACCCCCGCCCGATATATTTTTAAGTTTCTTTTAAAAAAGTTTCATTATTATTTTTAAAAACGTAATAATGAATAAAAAAAATAAAATAACATCGATAAAATTTTTGTTTAAATCTCATCATAAGATTATAAAAATATTCAGTGCACGTAACAATACTTTTTTCCTTTCATAATCTTAACTTATTTATACGTAATATTTAACTATATCAAAGACCGCAAGTTTTATTCGTCTAGATATATTATAAAGTGCAATTTACAAAAAAAAAAAAAAAAAAAAAATCATTCAGAATTTCTAACAATAAATATTTAAAAAGAAAAACGTTTTATGTGAACAATTTAATTTAATTACCCATAAATTAGACTGATCATTACAAATCATTATCTGTCTAATTTCTGTTGAAATAGGTAAAATTGAATGGTTTTTTGCACTTATAAGTTTGCCATTTCGTTTCCAGTATGTTCTATTTTTTATCATTTATATCTTGAGTAATTTGCTTTATATTTCTATTGAAGTTGTATCTTCCCTTAGTGTTTATCGTGAACGTCTTTATTATTATTAAATTAGTTAATTTAGTGTGCCTTAATAAATGACACAATAAATTAGTTCTCCCCTATACAGCACGTTTAAAATAATTAGTTTATTATTAAATTAACCTTTTATTGATTACATGATTTAAAACTTGTTATTAGACAGATAATTGAAGAGTATATGCTTATATTATATTTCAATAATATACTTATAAGTGATTTATAGAAAGTGCCTAATTTTGTTAGTTACCCCTAATCGACTTACCAGTTATAGTGTTATTAAAATATCATTCTCTTGTCGTTTAAAATCACTCTGTTTCAGTCTTAATCTTTTAAAAGTTTTTCGCGATTAGAGATCTAGTCATTTGTATCATAAGGAAAAACGCCACTTTCAAACTCTGTTGCAATGTATACATAGAAAAATGTGCAGTAAATCTAGACTTTCTCTTTATTACACTCCAGTTCTGTAATTATTTATTATTAATCCTAAAATCTATTATGTTCTTTTTAAATATAAAATCGATCGATTAATATTTAGAGAAATGTTATTTATGTTCTTTTATTTATAAAAACATTCTTTCTCTTTAATAATTTACATCCCTTATTTCAGCTTTATATAGGCTTTGAGTAGAATTTTAACCCGTCGCATGAGTCAATGCCTATTTTTAAAAATCCGATTTTTTTTCAGTAAAACGAAAAAGTATTAACTAAAGCTAATAATTTTATTTTTTTAATAACTTACATAATAACACGCGTTATATGACACATTTAATAACTTATAACATGTACATTAAAACACCTTATACTGGAAATGAAAGCGACATAGATTCCTTTTGAGGTAGAGATAGAATTCCTTTTAAATTATTATGCTTGCTAAAACCGTAGTAAGAAAGATTTAATAAAAGATAAAGTTACTTAAGAAACCGGATAAATGATCAAATATGAACAAACATGTAGTATCCCAATGACTAGGTTGAAACTTTGAAATGAAACTGAGGTTAGTAATTTACACGTTTGCGTGAATTTAAAGAAATGATTTCATTGTTATAGGCTAGGTTATATAATTTAGTTTGATTTTAATAATTTGCACAATATCAATTGGATTACAGAAAATTTACACCAAGAAAAATTAAAATTAAAAATAATTTTCGAATATTTTAAATTAAAGTTTTTAGTATTAAACTATGAAAATAATTTCTTACCCAGGGAAAATTGCTAAAGATACGGCTAGTTATCCTATTTGATTACATTAATTTTCTAATAACTCATATATTTTATATTATTCTAAGATAAAGATTGATAGATAAGATTGGAGAAATAGTATTTTTTTAGCGATTAACATTTTGATCAAATAAAATAAAAATGAACTAATTAAAACTAATAAAATGATTGAAGTCGCTTTTATTCCATGATAAACAGCTAAGGCATACACAGGTGTTACCAGGACCCACCGAGTTGGTTTAGTAATGAACGCGTCTTCCCAAATCAGCTGATTTGGAAGTCGAGTGTTCCAGCGTTCAAGTTCTAGTAAAGGCACTTTTATACGAATTTGAATACTAGATCAAGGATACCGGTGTTCTTTGGTGGTTGGGTTTCAATTAACCACACATCTCAGGAATGGTCGAACTGAGAATGTACAAGACTTCACTTCATTTAGACTCAAACATATCATACTCATTCATCTTCTGAAGTAATAACTCACGGTTATTCCGGGATGCTAAACAGGGAAAAGGAAGGTGTTGCCAGGAAAGATATTTATAGCGGAGGCAAATACAGTATTTAGTTTTGATTAAAATAGTAAAGTTAGTTTTGCATCTTCTAGCGCTTCAGATTTGTTTAATATTTCTTAATTCTAACTTACCTATAACTTCAGCTTGCTTATTATTATTTTCATAAAATTATTGATGTAATAAATTATATTTAAAAATACCACGGTGTATTAAATTTTTATTCACATAAGCATTTCAATGGCAACCTTATGAAATTATGCTCAATATTTATTCTATTCCTAATTAATTTTTTTTTTTTTAACTTTTAAAGTTGTATTTTTCATAGTTCTCTTTTTTTAAGCGCTCTTGAAATTTAGAAGAGGTAAACAATATCTAGTTTTATAAATTGTGAAAGTAATTTTTAATTATTTATGCAACAGATAGTTTTTGGAGTTCGGGTTTCTTGATGTATTAATTTAGTCATATTAACATTAAGATGTGTTATGCACCTTAGTAAATAACATAATTTTACTTTTAAATATGTATTTTTAAAAGTGCCGATTTAATTCTAAAATATTTAGATTACACTGATAAAGTGTTAATTGTTGATGCGACTATAAATAAAAGTATTTAAGAGAATTTTTTTAAAATTTAGTATGAGATTTATTTAATCCGTATTTAACCCGTAAATTAAAAAAAATATGTATATACAAAGAATTCAATTTCTGCTCAGTCGGAAATCAAAAGTTTTAATTTAATCAGTAGAATAGCGTTTAAAGTAGAAACCATCACCGATATAATAAGACTTTCTGTCATCAGTTATGCGTCTGGTTTTATCTCTTTTATGCTTTTTGCTGTAATCTTTACTGTGCGTTTATTTTTTTTTTCATTTCGCTACAAACTTGAAGTTTACGCTTGATAATATGAGAATGGAACTTTAGAGTATGAAATGTCATGCCTGACTGAGATTAGAATCCGGGAACTCCGGATGAAAGGCCGAGACGCAACCACTCTTTAGAAATCTGCTTCTCATTTTTTAATACTTTTATTCCTTTGCAGTTTTCCTTCATACGACCTAACTAAACTACTCGAACATATCTAAAATATGGCTAGTAGAGCTAAAATTATTTCTGTCAAAAATCAGAATCATTTGCTTTTCTTTTCTCCAATTTCACTTAGGGCTTTTATAATTCTTTAGTTATCAATCCACCATTGTACAATGATTTTCTTATAGATTATTTAAAAAGCATGTACCTTTTGTTTACTTATCCGAATTTTACTTCCGTAAAGGGATGCATATAAATATTAAAATCATGTATTACTAATTTCTCGTTCTTAATGAGCTAAAAGCAGATTTTTTTTACATGAACCTTTTCTCGTTTATAATATGTCTTCTTCGTTTTTGCTTCTGATAACTTCCTAACTTCCTCTATGTATTACAATATAAATAATAAAATTCTTTTATTCTGTTGTTGTATTTCAATTTCTCGTTATTCTTTTTTTTTCTTATTTTTCAATATGTTTGCTTTATTCTTATTTATTTTACAAATGATTATATCTCATTATAAAATTATGAAATCAGTGATTTATTGGTTTTGTTAGAAATTTTGTTTTAAAATTAAATTAACTATATTAGTTTTTGTAACAATTTCTTGGAATTCGATACAGCTTGTTATTTGCTATACTTTTTCTCTAAAGTCTGGGTAGAAACTTTTGTAAAACTAACAGTTTTTTAACGGATAGCTAAATAAATGTAACTTTAAAAATTTATAGTTTTTACATATTTCTTAGGTATCTTTTCGCTTACTATAAACTCTATAAAGAACTAAAAATAGTAAAAATACTAAATAAAAAATATTAAAAATATCAAAAATGTTTTCTATAATCTTTTTCTCTATGAAATTAAAGTAAGCTTTTTCATAACCGATTCTCATTAAAATTAAATATTTCTTTTAAAATCAACTTTTCTATAATTAAAAAAACACTTGCAATCTTCTTTATACAGATTTAGAGAATTAATCGTAAAAATGATCATAAAACATATTTCCAGCACAAATCATTCAATTAAAAAAAAAAAAAATATTCCGGTTACTGAACGTTGTAAATATGTTTTCTTGCTCGGAAAAAAAAAATTATGTAGCAAAAGAGATCCCGATATGAGGGATTAAAAGAAAAATGTAGAACTAATATTTCTGGTTGAGAGAGAGAGAAAGAGAGAGAGAGAGAGCGAGAGAGAGAAGGAGACCCTAAGTATCGTGTTCTTTAAAACAAGGATTTGCAAAATTGTTTTGAAAAAGTGGATAAAGAAATAAAAAGAAAATGAAATTTATTGCATGAAGGAAAAAATATTATAATGAGGAGTTAAGTGAAAGGAAAATAATTTCTCTTTTTCGCTAAACACTAACTTTTCTTTTTACCTTATCGAATAAAGGTGAAGTATAAACTAGACGTATTACACGTGCAACAGTAAAGAATGGAAGGTACTAGCAATCAAGTAAGTTTCCAAACGTTCTAATGAAGTAATTGGAAAATATGATAAACATTTATAATTAATGGAAATAGTCATTTCTATGTAAAGATGTATATGCAAATAAAGATTATAAAATATTTCGAAAATCTCAAAATTATTTCAAATCTATTATGAGTGATGAATATTATGTAAAACAATTAATTTTTGTGTTTCCATTACAAAATTAAAAAAGAGAAACTCTTGTCCAGTTCTACGGAAAATGACCGTTTTAATTTATTGTATTTATTTCCTTTTGAAAAATTATCGGCTCATTCTAATCGAAAATTTTACAAAGAAATCGATTCAAGAAATGAATAAGAAACAGAAATAAGTAAATAATAAAGAAGTAGATTATAATAAAATAAAGCTGTACACAAAGATGAATAATAATAAATTATTTTAATACGTTGCAACAAGAAAATCAGTAATAAGTTAATTATTGTGATATACACGACATTACGTCGGAAATGTAAATTAGGCGCTAACATCTGAGATATTCTAGGAAATAATATGAGGATGTTATCGAGTATCTTATTGTTTCGTAAAGCCGTAATTCTGTATTCAACTATTTAATAATTATTGTAATATATTTTTTTAGTATTTCATATTGTGATTTAATTTTTCCAATTTTTCTTGTGTTAATGTGAGGTTTGTTTGTTAGTTTTATTTTTTATTTTTCTGTAATTGAGTTTATATATCCCGTATATTTAGCGTGTGTTACTATAGAATTAGTTTGTTTATGATAGAATCATTGCATCCGGGTGCTAGTAACGAACTTTCGTTTTGCGCTCAAAAAAGAGTAAAAACCCTACATAGAACCGTCAAGTTTCAACTCTCATGACTGTGACACTGCAAAAGCGCGTATGAAAAATACACCATTAAACAGTCGGCATACACTTAGATAAAAAGCACATACTCAGTCATCATGATCCCCAATGCATAACACCTACCTAAAATACGCTGAACAATATTGCTAACAGCCGATACTGCAGATAAAGAAACGTTAACTCCCAACTTGCAACATCATTACGACCTACGCTTCTAACTTGTCCCGCTCAAATTTTTTCGAGCTTAAATTGAGCGTAATTCAAGAACGACACAACTAATTTTCATCAAATTTTTACATGCACAACTTCAGATATATTACTATAGCATTTCTAAATTTCAGTGAAATGCATCAATAGTCTTGGAGAATTTTGAGCCAAAAATTTCTATACATAGCCGATTTATATATAAAATGAAACCACAATTTAAGTGAATTGTATTTTTGTACACTTCATACCTCAAAACATAGAGACAATTCATTTTCATCTCCAACTCGCACCATACGAACGAAAGTAATACTGTAATTTTCGTCGAAAAATAGATAAAAACGTTTTTGTGTTGAGTGATGAATAATTCCAAGTTTTTAACTTTAAAAATATTTTTGATTGTCAATGTAAAACTAATTCAAATAATTTTATGGTTATTAAAATTATTTAACTGCTGTAAGTGTTTGGCATTTATCATTAAAGTTATAGTAAATATTGTTAATTTCGGATGAAGTTAAAGAGGTACTAGCTTGTTAACTAGACCCACAGGGTTGGTCTAGTGGTGAACGCGTCTTCCCAAATCAGCTGATTTGGAAGTCGAGAGTTCCAGCGTTCAAGTCCTAGTAATGCCAGCTATTTTTACACGGACTTGAATACTAGATCGTGGATACCGGTGTTCTTTGGTGGTTGGGTTTCAATTAACCGCACATCTCAGGAATGGTCGAACTGAGAATGTACAAGACTTCATTTACACTCATACATATTATCCTCATTCATCCTCTGAAGTATTATCTGAACGGTAGTTACCGAAGGCTAAACAGGAAAGAAAGAAGAAGAATAAGCTTGTTAACTAAATTTTTGAGTAAATTGGAAAAAAATAAAGTTTTATAATGTAAAAAGGTTGAAAGTTAGCTCAAAATTCTGTAGCAGTTAAAGAATGTGCTGTCCATTTTCCAATTTAATTTTGTTCAGTCAACAACTCAAATTTTACAGTTTCCCGTAAACTAAGATGCTGTCGTAGTAGAAGTTATGGTTAAGCGTTTGCCTTTTTTTGCAGGAGGTTGATAGTTCGAGACCCGGCCGAACCAGTTGTATTTTATCGTTTTACGGCTTCTTGATATTTGTCTCGGCCACAGCCTGTTGTCGGTTTTTAATTAAAAACACATCTTGGACTGGTAAATTTCCATGAATATATTGATCCACAAGTACATTCATTTAGAAAAGAACGCAGCTGTCTACGAAACTCGAGTTAAGAAAGCTGCCAAGATATTTAGAGCTTCAGGATATGAAACCAATCAAAAGAACAAACTGTAACTTAAATTATTAGAAATTAATTGTTTATATTCTTCATATAAATTTTTGTTGGCTGAACGCTAACTTTCAAGAAAAAAAAATAAAGGAAAACATTTTTAAAATGTAATATTAACTATTTTTTTCTGACTACTTGAAATTTAGTCCAGATACAGAACTGTAAATAATTTACTCTATGAAACGTAATACATACCACTCATTGAATTACATAGGCCAATTATAAAATGAGATAAAATAAACCATCTACTTTTAGCCCAGTAACAAATAGTATTTTAGATAATCAGGTTCTTCTGAGACGAATTAAATAAATTTTAGTATACTTTAATGAAAATTACACGTAATATTTAACATTTTTACAATTATATATTCTGAACTGTTCCAAACTTTTTGTCAAACAATATATTTTCTCTAATCTTTCAAAGATTTTTTCATCCTATTGAATATTAATAATTGTGGACTATACGTAATAATAATCCATATTCTAATTTATTAATTTTTTATTTAAACTTTTGAGAATAACGGTTTACAGCACATACTATTTGATTTATAATATTATTTTAATTAATTTTTTTTTTGCTCAATAACAATTATATTTACAATCGGCTCTCCTGCGGAGCCATAAGTAAGTTTCCAGACAAAAGCACGTCCTTAAGGAACCCCCAAAAAAAATAATGCACAATAAATAGTTGCACTTAAACTCAAATATGAAATATCAAGCTCAGTCATAAATCACAAACCATTAATTTCAGCACCATACAGTCAACAAAACAAACATTAATAACAAATAAAAAAAAAAAGGAAGAAAAGTAACAAGAAATTAGATACGACACCACTAAACTTGGCGGTGTTAGATTCTAAACTGTTACGCAGACCCTAAGTCGAGTACATGGGCTTATTTCGACGTCGGACGCTGCTGTTATCGAGTAGATTAATTGCAGAATGGTTTACATGATTCTCAAGCCTCTGCAGGTATTTGACATTGCGCTGTTGTGCAATCTCACGAACCGATGGGAGCTCCAGATAATCTTGAATCTCATCATTCCGCGAGAACCACGGAGCTTCGGCAATTACCCTCGCTACTTTGTTTTTAAGTCGTTGTATAATTTCCACATTACTATTACTAGCCGCTCCCCACAATTCTACACCGTACGTCCAGATTGGGCGCAGGATAGACTTATAAATTAAGATCTTGTTGGATAACGTGGGGCCTGAGTTCTTCCATAGCAGCCAATGAAGTTCCCTGTACCTTGCGTTTAGCCGTTTCCTCTTCATCCTCACGTGACACTCCCAGGTCAAAAGCCGATCCTGGTGAAGTCCCAGATACCGCACAGTCACCGTTTGCGGGATCAAAACACCATCGAAGTACACACCGGAACAGTCACCTCTCCGCATGGCAAATGTGACGTGCGGAGAGGTGCTTGCCTTGATTAACCTTACCTTGATTAACGTCTTACCTTGATTAACCTTGATTAACCTTAATCCTCCACATTTTCTGCCACACGCAGACACGATCTAGCGCCATTTGTAGGTTCTGTGAGACTAGGCCAGGGTTTTCGTTAACGGCCAGGATAGCAGTGTCATCAGCGAACGTGGCGACGATGCAATCATCCAGGACCGGAATGTCCACAGCGAATATGGCATACAACACAGGGTCCAGCACAGAGCCTGAGGGACACCCGACCCGATCTCAAAGAACCTTGAAAACTCGTCATTACATTTCACCCGAGCAAAACACCCCTCAAGATAATTCCGCATGACTAGGAAGTAGGGTTGAGGAAGTTCTAGCTTCGTAGAGTAAGCCAGGTATCCATAACTAATCAAAGCCCTGTTGGATGTCTAAGAACGCCGCCGAGCAGAATTCCTGCTCCTCCAGACACCCACTGATGACTGATGACTATGGGATTGTTCGATTGTGGAATGGCTACACCTGAACCCAAACTGATGGTCCGGATTAATTAATCTTGACAACAAAAAGGAAATAGAAACTCAGATTGTTTATGATGAAAAAAAGGAAGAAAATTTTAATTTTGGTTGAGTTTCGATATCTTAGGCAAATTTTTGTATTAAAATAAAAAAAACCATTTTGGGAATACATGAATTATTTTTCTCATATAAGTGTAATAAATGAGTACTTAGATGTAGCCTACACAGTTTAAAACCTGATAAAATCCATAAAACTTTAATGTTAGAGATGGAATACACTTAGAATCTTATATATTTTTCGATAATGCGGAAACAATGTTTCTATATTGTTTTAAAAAAAAAAAATTAATTTCTGTGGAGAAAAATAGGTTTGTTTTTTTATACTGAGCTATTAAAAATAATTTATTTTCTTTTTTAGTTGAAAAAGCTGTCTTAACGAAGAAAACAAAATTTTGTGTAGTTTTCTGTACCATAAAGTGGCATCGTATCATATATTAATACTACAATAAACAGTATAATTAAAAGATGAACTCAAGAAATGTAAAAATAGGCTAATAAATTTTATGTGCTTATTAAGGCCCACTATTGAATATATATGGAGGTATTTTTTCCATAAAAACTATTTGAATAGAGTTATACATAGAGTGATGTCCCGCTATGATTTATATTCAATAAAATATTACATCATTATTTACAAAACCTAATTGTCATAAATAATCAGTTGTCAATATTTATATAAATTATTACATAATTTAGTGTTAATATTATTTATTATTCCTTTCTCTTTAGTACACGTCAAGCCGCAATTGCAAAGATCTCTACTTCGTTAGAACTTATACGTATGTATGATATTTCGTTAGAATTGTTTACATGTACGATCAAAAACATATTTGACAATTTATCTTAAATATTTCATATTTAACTACCTATTTTAATTTTTTAAATATTCTTTTAATCACGTACGTATATGCAATCACATATTATTATTTCATACGTTCTGACGAATCAGAGAAGTTTGCGAAAGCGTTTGATGTGAAGAAAAGCGAAAGGAATAATAATAATATTAATCAGTTACTGTAAATAACTATATTCCGTTGGTAGCATGCAATTTTCTAGATTGCATATAATAAATATATTAAAAAAAGATAATAAATGAATTTAAAAACGAATAAGTTTCCATAAGTAATCGAAATATACAAGCATTAGCATTTTTTTTTTCATTTTCGTTGAACTGACGCTAACAAAATTTGTACGAATTGACACAATACTTTTGTGTTATAACCCACTTTTAATTTGTACTTATCCATTTAGTTGATTGTGGGTATGATTTTTCTTTCAGGTCACGCCAAAGAAAATATTTTTGAAAGAGTTAATCTGACGATCTAAGCGGTCTTATTCAATGAATAATCTTTTCTTTTTCGAAAAGAACTTTCGAAAATTAACACAAGCTCTTATTATTTGTTGTGTGCCCAACTACACTGTCTTTCTGCATCTTATGGTTGTTCAGATAAGTTATTATTTAAATAAACAAATATTAGTTCGCTATTAATCCTTATGGGAAATCTCACAATCTTTTCATCCATAGAACTATTTTTTCTAAAACAAGTTACTAAGAAAAACTGTCTAATCATTAGTTACTCGATATTAAGGGGAAGCTTCTTAAGATATACAAAATGTAGAAAATTTTTAAATAACTCTCGATAATTAATGCACATTGTAGCTAATGAAAATATTTTACTACATGTCCTTATACTTCGGTTAATGAATGAAAATTTAAGATTAATAATGATCTTGTTCAGTTTTATTTTATTAGAAGAGGTTAGCCGGTGGAAGTTAACAACATCAATTTATCTTTACAGCAAGGTAATAAATTTATTCCATCTTCATGGTATTAGGTCGTGCCAATGAAACTAAGCAGAGAAGTATTCTATTAATTTCTAAACTAGTACCGTATAATAATATCTGTATATCATTATCTGGTAAGTATATTACGATTTATAAATTAAGTCTACGTAAAAAATATTCAAGACTAACTCGAAATAGATATTCAATAACATCTAGTTGAAAAAAGCCACGACTGGTGGTTGCTAAGTCCCATAATGATTATCAACCTGAATAATAGATATTAAAGTAACTGCAGGGTTATCTACACAGATTACGTAAATGGAATTAAATTAAATAAAATAATCTGTAGAAGGAAAATGCAATATTTACAAGAGGCAACACTCAAGTCACTACGTCTCTGTGAAGTATATATATTTGGTTTACCGAAACGTTTTTCCACTAATAAAAAAATGCTTTATTTTAAAGTTCCTTTGACAACCGATCTATTGAGATATAATTTTAGGTAAAATTAGTTTTCTAATTATGTGACTTTTACAAAATATAGATTTCATTTAAAATTTCACAAATCGTTTAATTTGTTAGATGTTAAATATATCTTTCCAAACCGTAGTAAGTAAATATCAGCTATTTTTTATTTGCTTCTTTTTTCTCACAACTTATCTTAATTATCATTTTTTTTAAATCATGAAATTAGTGTTTTTAGATTCATACACGGTTCTGGAAGCGTAAATCTAAATTAAAGAACATTTACTTCCTAATTATAACAACTTTAATAGACTGGCGGCTCTAGATTAAGTTTTTAAGTACCTCAATTGAAAAATAAGAGCTATTAGTAATATTGTATGTAGTGCGCTTAGAATAATTCTTAATTTTTTTTCCATGAACGATTGTATAAAATGGACGTTTTTATTTATAAGCCTTCTCGTTTTTTTTCTTCCGGGGTAGATGACATACCAACATTATTATCCCCTAGATTATATGCAATCACAGCTGCTGTAGAACCAGATGTTACAATCCTATTGTTAATCCAGCAGTTCTGGTTTCGATCACTTTACAAATAAGAGTTTAACAAAATAGAAGAAAAATATCAATATCGCTTCTAATTCTAGTTAATTGAAATAAAAATCTATTTATATGTTCATTTCAACAATATTGTAAATTTAAAATTAAGTGAAACAATATTAACAACTTAAACTGACTAAATTTTGATCTACTGCTATTTAAGCATTTATGGAATATTCAAACTGAAAATGTATAATTTTGTTAACAAACTGTATTATTAATTTTATTATTATTTAATTAGAAAAATAATTTTTACACTACTAAAGTTATGGATTACAATAGAACATAAATCAAAAGTAAAATATTTCACCAGAGGAAGTACGGCTCTTCCTTTTGTTTTGTTTTTAATTTAAAAACATCGTATCTTAAGAGAAATTCCCCGTAAACTAAATTAATAGAAATTACATTTAATTTTCACTATATATTTTCTTATGTTGATTGAACCATAGTTAATCAGAAAAATAATTAAACTAAAGAATCCGCTATGAAAAAGCCGCTATAAAAAGCGGCTTTTTATATAAAATATCATATTGTACGTATATTTAGTATGGAAACTAAATATTTTATTAACCTAATAAAAATATTCATTTAAAACTTTTTCTAAAATATGAGACTGTATGCTTGCGAAAAGCTAAAAAGAAAAAAAATTACATTATTTAATTTAACACAGTTTTCTACCATAACTGTCTGTCTACTAATTAAAAACTATCAGCAACCACATCAATTGACGCTGAACTGAAAACAGTAGTCCAGTTGTAATCGCCGAAGAGGCATTAAAAATCCAACTAAGTCTCTCAAAAGCGACTGAAAACCTTTGAGCTAGGTTATTAAAAATACTTTATTTATAAAAACTCGTTCGGTTGATGATACATCACTCAAAAGTTTATAGTTTAAAATAATTTTCATCGCCACATTCATGAACAAAGAAAGTAATATTTCATACACTCATTTTCTTATTCGAGAAAAACCTACGCTGATTTAACTACACAGCTTACGCTTTGGTAGTAATTACGATCCTTTACTTTAATTCTTTTCTTATTTAAGACTCTTACTTTTTTATGTTTTGGCGTTTTTTGTACTTGCGTTGTTTTATGGGTTGGGTCAGTTATATCTTAATTAATAACAAAATAAATAAATAACAAAGTAAAGTTTATAAAAAATGAAACCTATTTAAAAACTTTAAAATTTAAAAAAATAATATTCTTAATTTTTTTTAAGTGCGTGCAAAATTAAAACTAAACTACTATTAATGATGCTAACCTTAATTTAACATATTTCAGCTAATGGAAACTTCAAGAATACTAAAGATTATGGAATATTCAAACTGAAAATGTATAATTTTGTTAACGAACTGTATTATTAATTTTGATTATTATTTAATTAGAAAAACAATTTTTACACTACTAAAGTTATGGATTACAATAGATCATAAATCAAAAGTAAAATCAAAAGTAAAGAGTACATTCTTTTTTTAAATTGTTGCCAAGTTTTGTGAAATTGGTTTATTTTTAAGTTCTTCCATCCATTATTTTGTAGCGGTTAGAATTACTTCTTTACTTATGGTTTTTACTTTGTTTTTTTGTGTCCTTTTTTTTCAACTAATCAGCCTCAATATAGCTCTGTTTTGTATACTATTTTTATGCTGTAATTTTTCCATAAACCCTAAATAAATAAAAAGCGATATAACTGTTACTTTGTTCAGATATAATGGAAAATATCATTCGACAATTCGGCTTAATTTAAATTACAAAATAAGCTTTTGATGGTGTCATACATTAATTAAACTGGTTATTATAAGTAAGCTATTTCCAATTTTTACCAGTAAACAAATGAATAAATTTCGGTTAAATGAAACGAGCGGATATAATATTTCGTAAAAAAATGTTTATACATACTCAATATTTATATTTTTCTACTACTTCTTTTTCGATTTACTTGTTATAGAAATGATACTAGTTTTCTATGTCGTTCTACACTGTATAATTGATATATTTCTAATAAACATTGGATAAACAGTGTGGATACCATTCGTTATTAATTAAAATGCTTGATAAATGGTACAATATTGATTTTAGATTAGTCTCTACGAGGGTTACCACTGTAATAAAATTATCTTCGTTTAAAGTGTATATTCGGATAATTTTAACATTAGCGTTCATCATGATAAAATATGAAGAGAGAAAACTCCGCTGTGATGACGTGGAATATTAGAATACCAATTATTACAGGTTATATTTTTCATAAAAATTCTTAATTAATAAAATTAAACGGTTTCATAAACTTTTTCGCAAAATTTATATATATTATCAGCAGTATAAGATAAATATTTAATATACAGCATAAAAAAAATGATTAAATTGATGTAATTACACTTCGAGTTACTTTATTATGTTAGTCTGTAGACGTATATTATATTAAAATGATTTCAAAAAGAAACCAAGCAATAGCATAAATATACAAAATATACCTAAATATACTTTATTATTTCCTTGTACGAAGTAAAGGAAGTGATGTGATTGTGAAAAATTCCGGATTTCAGATTTCAACGAATTTCCATTTTGACCATCACTGAGTCCATTTTGACTAGTTGAGGCGTGACGTCTGTACATACGTATGTGCGTATCTCGCATAACACAAAAACGATTAGCTGCAGAATGTTGAAATTATGAATTTAGGACTGTTGTAACATCTAATTCTGCACCTCCCTTTTTGACTGCAATCGACTGAACCAAAAGTCTCCAAAAAAGCCCGAAAACAAAAAAAATGGATTTTTACTTTTTATTAACTGCAGTAATAAGCCCTCATTGAGAACCTTTCAACGATATATCATAAGTGGTACTTATTTTGTTGGTTCCAGAGTTGTAACCAAATAAAATTTTAATTAATGAAATATTTGGATCTTATAAGGGAAGGTACATCGGTTCGAATCAAACTTCATCTCCTTTCTTTAACTTTTTTTTTTATTTTAATTTAAATGTATTGATTTATTAATAATTATTAACCCGTGATTGTAAAAAAAATACAATAATTAATAATTATTCAATAATAAAAAAAAAAAAAAAAAAATTAGTTAGTAGTGAAGTAATATTTTATGATATTTTAAAAATATGTATATGTAATTTAATATGTATTTAATACAATTAAAATATAATTTACGTATAATAATTATAGTTTAAAGTATATTTAAAAAATTGAAGTTATAATTTTTGTAGCTGATTAATTTTATAAAAAATTTTCTAAAATTGTTTTTAATTTACAATTATCTAAAATTTGGTAAAATAGATGTTAAAATAAAGAATGAGAAAAATGATAAAAATTTCTACTAAAATTTTAACAACGTTGTTTTTTTTACAGTGCTTTAATTTTTTATTAATTGATTAATAAAAAAAAAAATTGATTAATAAAAAATTGATTGCTATCACATGGTAACTTCAAAATTATTAAACTAAAATAAAATGCAGGAGGTACTTTTTTAAAATGATCTAAGTGAAAATTAGAAGTAACGTGGATGAAAATTTAGGCACTTACGTATTAACACCACCGCAGCTAAGCTTTATTTAAAAACAAAGTAGTCAATCGGATTTCGGTGAAAAATGAACAGTCTCTTTATTAATTTTAATAAATGGTTATTTATATTTATTTATTTTATAAATATAATTTAACCTACGCTCGCTAACCTTGACTAATTAATAACGTAATTTTTTAGTATTTATTTAATAAATTCAGTAATTATTGCAATTATTTATTATTTAAATAATCAAAACACTCCTGTTAAATAGTCAAGGTTAGCGAGCGAAGCGAGCGTAGGTTAAGTTTGGTTAAATTATATTTATAAAATAAATAAATATAAATAACCATTATTAAAATTAATAAAGAGACTGTTTTGAATCTATGTTAAACTCTATATCGGCCCATTTTCCACCGAAATCCGATTGACTACTTTGTTTTTAAATAAAGCTGTAGCTGCGGTGGCGTTAATACGTAAGTACCATAATTTATTAATTACACTAATTATTAATTTTACGACGTTTCGATTTTCGTCAGATATCTCAATATTTAGTGAAAATAAATATTAACCATACTACAAATATTAATCAATAAACCCATTACAATAATACAACAATCACAAACTGATAATAGTCATACTAATAGTCATATTAATGAAATTTTGTCCACATTCCTGCTAATTTTAACTTAAATAAGTTAAGTTACTTATATTTATGTGTTGTGCATTTATTACAGAACAATGCCACGTCAGGACAACGTCTGTCGGGTCCGCTAGTATATATATATACATGTGTGTGTGTGTGTGTGTGTGTGTGTGTGTGTGTGTGCATAATATAACAATTAAATGGCATTAAACATCAAATTATATCATATTATACAAAAATTGAATGTGTTAATGAGTAAAGGTTTACAAAACTTTGTCCCGAGTCATATCTCATTCCCCTAAAGAGAGAATCGATATTTGAAAAATTAACTAATAAAGCAGCTAAATTTCAAAACAATATTATTATTTCAAGCAATATTAACTTCATCAAAAAAATCTTGGTAAAAAATCCAAACTACTGATTAGTAGAGAAAAGCACGAGAAAGAAGAAAAAACGAAAGACGGATGCTCATTCTTACTAGAGTATGTGTGAGTAATATTTAGTTCAGAGGTTGTAGTCGCCTGAAAGGCGTGTTACCATAGAAAGGTAAATTTCTTTCCCAGAAAAGGTAGTTGCTTTAATGGTTACTGCAGATTTAAGCTCATCAGTAGTGAAACTATTGTTATGCACTACCGGAATCTCCCTCCATTCGGTCTCTACGACTGGAAATAATTGTTTCAACTTCTCAATCGCCACTTCACGAGGAAGAGGGAAGATATGTTTACCAAATCGGTCCATCACAGCCTTGTTGGCTCCCCCCAAAGGATCAGCATCAAGCTCAGCAATGAACTTCTCCCATGCATTTATCTTAGCTTCTCTGATAGCATCAGTTAATGCCTTTCTTGCACGACGGTGTTCTTCTCTCTTTACCTTATCCACTCGAGCAGTTATACCCGTGTCCTGCTGCATTCTTCTCCTCAATGCGAGTACTGATGCTCTTATTTCTGCAATTGCCAAGGACCATGAGTATATCCGGCATCTACCTGGCCCATCCCGCTATCTGGAGGCATTTTGCAAGTATTCAGAAAGATGTTCTGGGGTTATTTGTGTATTTCCGTTGAACATTGACGAAACATCATCAGTCACGTTTCTGGCTTCGTTGTCCGTTGGCTTCCAGCGTAGGATTCTGGTATATCCGGGCCGTTATATCAACGATCGAGCCTTGACCCAGTCCGATGTATGTGGGGACATAGCCCCTGTTGCATGCTACGAGCTCTACTTCCGCAAACATACTGGACAGGCATATCCGCGTCTTGTCGAGATCCTACCACCCAGCTAACGATATTGAGAATTCAGATCGCCCATTAATACAATGGGTTTCCGACATTCTCTTTTAAATCCTTCAAGTTCTTTTATAAATTCAGAAAATATTGCCATCCCGGAGTTGGAGGAGAAATATATAATATTAGTATATGTTCAGTTAACGCCACATCAACAAATCCGTTATGTCTAGAGACACCGATCTGTGCATATCAACCTGATACGTTCAAAATAGCAGCGTCTGTATTCCTATCAGCCTCCCAAGTGTAGGCAGCCACTCTCCTCTGGTTACGTTCTAAAACCGCTAGAAAGTCGATGTTTTCCTCAATCGCTATTCTCCAAATTAAGTCGTGCGCTAAGGCGCAACGGTTTGCATTGACTTGCATCAGTTTCATCACTCAGTCTTCTTCAGGCCCCGATGTCAGTCCGATGGACATTATTACATTTCAGGCACTTTGAAGGCTCCGTACAGTCTCTTTTCTTATGGCCTTGTTCGCCGCAGTTATAACATCGACCAGTACGATCAGGCCCGTTACACTAAGAGGAGGTGTGACCCATCTCCAATATTAAAGTGTTCTTCCAAATATTAAAGCAACTATTCCAGGATGCCTTAATATGTAGCCTATAAGTCTGTCTCTTCTTTAAATTATATTTTTCCAAATGCTTCTTTCTTCATCGATTTGCCGCAACAACTCTTCATTTGTCACTTTATCCACCCATCTGATTTTTAATATTCTTCTATAGCACCACATTTCAAAAGCTAATCTTTTCTTCTCAGGTCCGATCGTCCAAGTTTTACTTCCATATAAAGCGACACTCCAAACATATAATTTCAAAAATGTTTTCCTGACTTTTAAATTCATTTTTTATGAAAAAAATTATATTTCTGCCTGAAGGCTCGTTTTGCCTTTGCTACTGAGCATTTTATATCGCTCCTGCTTCGTCCATCTTTAGTAATTCTACTTCCCAAACAACAAAATTCTTCTACCTCCATAATCTTTTCTCTTCTATTTTACATTCAGTGGCCCATCTTCGTTATTTCTACTACATTTCATTACTGATTTTGTTCTTGTTTATTTTCATGCAGTAGTTCTTGCGTAGGACTTCATCCATATCGTTCATTGTTCCTTCTAATTCCATTTTATTCTCAGCTAGAATTACTATATCATCAGCAAGTCGTAGCATCTTTATCTTTTCATCTTGTACTGTTTAATAAAGAAGAAAAAAAAGAAAAATCCTATTTAATAAAGAGTTAATATAAAGAAGAATTGACGAATTCTTGTTCATTATATTTTAGTGCGAATTTTTGTATCGTTTTAATTTTTATTAAAAATCTGCATAATATTTTACTTTTTTTTTGCAATAAGATATGATGGACGTAGGAAAGACTGTTTGAAAGAAAAATAGACTTTTGAAAGACAGAAAATGACAAAAAATCTGTACCTTAATATTTATGTAAAAGGGAAGCACACAAACAAGCTAAATTTACTGTTACCGATCGTGAGATAAGGTATCGAGATTGCAGGAATACGTATTATTACACTCAAAGTCTTCTAATTGATTTTCTTTCGTATATATTTTATGCCAAAATTATATGAGGGCTAATAATCTTTCATAATAATAAAATCCTAACAATGAACCCTTTAAAATCATGCAGACAAAATTTAAATTTTTGGAAAAATAATTGTTCAATTCATTTTTATGAAAAACTTCTTAGAGACCAATCGAATTAGACAGTCACATAGAAAATAAAAAAATAATGGTTCATTTGACGAAGAGGAAAGATTATATTTATAAAAAACCAGACTGGTAGAATAAATCTTCATTTTTTAAGTAGATAAAAAATTTTAAATTACATAAAAACATAAATAATATTTATTTAAAGAATTATTCTTAATAATTTATTTAATATTAATACAAATAACAATAACATAGTAAATAAACAAATTTATACCTTATTTTACACAGTACATAACTGGGCTGCTACATTAAATAATAACACTCGCTAAGTAAACAATCACAACAAATATTTGGAATACCAACGCAGCCAGTTAAGAGGTCTATATCTAGTACAATACACATCAACAGGTGGGCGCTAAAATTGAACAAGGGTATTTATTAACGATAACAATAATTAATAAGTTGAACATAAATAACATTACAATGCTTTTGAATGATCAATAATTCAAGTAAATTTTCCATTGAAATATTAGATAATAAATTTATCATAACAAAATAGGTTTTTATATTTCAGAACTTATGTAGTCCATTAAAAGGTTTTCCAGCGTTATTAAAACGGATTAATTTCAGATATGAAACAGTTGTATTTTAAACAATAAATATCTCTAACGCTCAGATTTACATAAAGCGATCCAACAATCAATTTTATCACTAAATTTATATTCTTTGGTGAAAACGATTTCAACTAGTCATGATTATGATACTTCCCATTAGGTCGTGTAGTTTTCAGGTAAATTCTAAAGAGATAAAAATTTATCACTGGAAATAGAAAATCTGAGTTCTTGTACCACTTTCATTAATTGATTACCAGGAAATATAATTTGGTGAAATGAACTCATTTTCGTTATTCGAAAAAGTAGAACCATTACAGAACCGAATATCTATAAAAGTTAACCTACTGTGGCTAAGCACTTTCACTAGTTTTATTGTATTGAGCTAGAACTGTCAGTTAAAAAGGTATTATTAATTTTTATATTTACCATGCTTATGTACGAGGGCTATTTTTTTTTCAAGGTCCGATCGGTCGCGAAATAAAAACCCGCGCAAAAATCGGATGAACCTTTGTGCATATGTGTTGCGCAGCGTCTCTAGTATGGTCTTCAACCACGCGCGTCACTTCGTTTAGTTCTGAACAAAAAATGTCTACAACAATAGCATCTCCCGCCAAGTGTGAAGTGAGTGCGGTAATTCGATTTCTTCAGGCTGAGGGGTGTAATGCAGCTGAAATTCATCGACGAATAAGTAATGTGTACTGTGAAACTTCAATGAGTAACAGAAAAGTGCGACAATGGTGCAGGAACTTTAAAGCAGGACGTGCAGGTGTTTATGATGTAGGCGGTCACGGAAGGAAGCGAGTGTCAACCGATGATCTCGTTGAGCGAGTGGATGAGGCAATTCAAGAAAATTGTCGGTTCACAATTTCTGTATTGAGTGATTCGTTCCTGAAATTTCAAGGTCAGCTCTCTACACCATTCTGAGTAAGAGACTTCAATACGGCAAACTGTGTGCAAGATGGGTTTCCAAGATGCTGTCCGACCATCACAAAACAATGAGAATGGACGCCTCCCTAACATTTCTCCAGCGCTACCACGATGGAGAAGAATTTTTAAACAAAATTGTCACAGGGGACGAGACATGGGTCCATTTCGAAACTGAAGAAACAAAAGATGCATTCTCATTCTCCCAGTAAACCAAAGAAGTTCAAGCGAACCTTCTCCAACAGAAAGTGTATGGCTACTGTGTTCTGGGATCGGAATGGAGTTCTCTTGGTGGAATTCATGGAACGTGACACGACCATCACTGCAGCCTCATAATGCGTGACTCTTCAACGTCTACGAAGGGCGAATCAGAATAAGCGGAGAAGAATGTTGTCATCAGGCATTGTCTTTCTCCATGACAATACTCGGCCGCACACTGCAGCTGTAACAAAGAAGCTCCTGCAGCGTTTTCGTCGGGAAGTGTTTAATCATCTACCATACAGCCCGGACTTGGCTCCATCCGATTTTCACCTCTTTGCTCACATAATCAGGAGGACAACATCTTGGTACAGACATGGAGCTGCAGCGTAGAAACATGGCTGAAAACACAGGCGGCTCCGCTCTATGATGAGGGTATTGGAAAGTTGGTACCACGCTACGACAAATGTTTAAATCGGAGTGGCGACTATGTAGAGAAATAGCGTAACTATGTAAGTACTTGTTACAAATTAAAATTTTTTTTTTTCACTGTGGTATTAATTTCGTGACCGATCGGACCTTGAAAATAAAACTCTCGTAAACAAGATTTACAATTAAAAAAAGGAAAATATTACTGTTGGTAAAATATTACCATTCTAAATTTTAACTTTTTTTCTACCTTTGTAAAATATAATGACTTATAAACTATTATATATATATATATAAACTATTATATAAACTATAAACTATTAAAATTTTAATTAAACAAATTCTAATCAAAGAATTTAATTTGCGATATGAAATTTGGTACAAAGGTTGTACTTATTGTATCAGCCAATAAAAATTTTGAAAAATCATGATAACAGGGAGAGATATGACCTATTATTTTTAAAAAGGAGTTGGTTAAATAGAATTTATGAAAATTTTACACGATCTTGTATTTTGCATACAAAATATTATTGCAAAGAAATATAATCATAAACATGATTGTAATGATTTATAAAAGCACTTTAACTCTATAAATCGGATTTAAATAAAAAAGGAGATTTAATCCATGCGTCATGAAATTTTTTCTTTATTTTTTTTCATTTAGATCATTTTGAAGAGAAATTGATTTATTCTCATTTTTCTTAAAGTAATGGAAAAAGTTGTACTCTTGAAAGAAGGAATTCTACCAAATTTTCTAACTTTTACTGAATCATCTATTGACTTTAATATATTTATTATTTTTTTATTTAATGATAGGATAATCAGAGGTTACTATTCTTTAGCACAAGAGTGGGATAAAATTTTAATTTTTTCAAAGTAATTTTTGCTGAATGAGCACAATAATATTGTCATTTGAAGTGGGTTTAATTAAAAACAGGTCATCAAAAATTTAAATTAAGATAGAGCTAAATTTAAGTAAAATTTACAAATATCTAGTTTAGTTTTATAATTAGATCGATTTAAACAATTTTTTATAAAAAAAGTACGATTGTGTGTTAAATTTAACTTCATCATTGTGAAAGAGGTTCTGTATATAATTGCTAAATACTACATCATCAAAATTAGCTTCCAAATCTTTAACTCATATTTTTCCAGCCTTTAACAGTTTTAATTTATGATTTAAAATTTTTTATTATACTTTCTCTAAATTAGGTTTTATATGGTAACAATAAATTTTTACAAAATTTGTTTCCGCCATTTGAATGATAACATATTGTTAGAAAATAACACTACAAATAAATGTCAATATTAGCAATGGAGGAGCGATTTTAAATTTTATTTAGAAACCGCGAGTTTTTTTTAAAATGATTATGTATCTTTTGATTTGTTCTTTTATTTCTAGAACGATTTTAACTAAGCTTTATGTTAAAAAAATAAGTATGTATTTTTTAACTATTTCATATACAGTTAGTTTTGTCTCCTTAAAAAGTGATGTTAAAGTAATTGTTACAAAATCAGTTTGGAGTTAGTTGGTGTAGTAATGACAGGGAAATTTGGGTGAATAAGTCAATTGTCTTGGCTGAATAAAAAGATCATCTTTCTTGTTACCAGTTCAGTCCTTAAAACACTCGAATTAATTTATACAAGTCTAACTAATGTCTTGATATTATAATTGAATTTGTTCGTAAATTTAATTATTTCAGACTTTGTATGTATGACTTCTTTATAAGCAAAATTTCATTAATGTTCTTCTTGGATGATTAAGCGTTATTATATGCTTACTAATGAGTTAAAATATTTTTAATAGTATAATTTTAGCCAGATTTAGCTTTATTTCATTATGTGCCAATTTTCCCGAAAGTATTTCGCATTACCCGATCTCAATATAAGATGATTCTTTTTTTTTTCTTGTTAAAGTGTTTGGAAAATTACTCATTAATAATGCGTGTACTCAATCAAAGTTTGTAAATAAACAGCGGAATGTGTAAAACATTTTACTACAAATATTTTACAAAAATAAAACTAAATTTCTCAATTTAAAAATTCCTGTCGGTTTTTATGTCCTATCAGCTTTATAAAAGCAAAAAAAGGATAACGTTGTACTTCTGGAAAAAGGAATTCTATCAAATTTTCTAACTTTTACTGAATCATCTATTGACTAAAATATTTATTACTTTTTTATTTAATGATAGGATATCAGAGGTTACTATTCTTTAGCACAAGAGTGGAAATAAATTTTAATTTTTTTAAAGTAATTTTTTGTGAATAAGCACAATAATCCCTTAACCTTAACGGTTTTAGATACCTTAGGGATAACAGCGTTATAAATCTGGAGAGTTCTTATTGATAGATTTGTTTGTGAACTCGTTGTTGTATTAAAACTCTCGATGTTTTTAAAAATTTTATGGCAAAAAATAAAGCATTTTAGTTTTGAACAGACCAATTTAATGATTATTTGTTCGTAACAGTGAAATCAATCCTGGGTGTACCATTATATTGTGATAATAAGCGTGGTTGTTGTGAAAAACCTTATACTTTATATTATTATTTTTCTTTCGAATTTATTAATAAACAAGAGATAAATAATAATAAAAGATATATAAAATAAGTTTTACACCACTCTTAGATTAAACCCAGTAAAAGGTAAAAAATAATTTTAGGACGGTATCTCAGAACGGACCTGACAACAAGCTTTGATTGTGATACATACGATTTTGTGAGTCACAGCTTTAAATTAAAAATTTAATGTTTTTCTCAATTTTTTCATATGCGTGATGAATAGCCTAAAGAATGGGGAGCAAAGATTTGTACTTTGACATGAGCTGCCTACTCTTTAGGCCATTCATCAACATATGAAAAAATTGGCAAGAACATTAAATTTTTAATTTAAAGCTATGACTCACAAAATCTTATGTAGCTATCACCATCAAAGCTTGTTGTCAAATCCATTCTGAGACATGGTCCTAAAATTATTTTTTACTTTTTAGTGCGTTTAATTTAAGAATGGTGTTTTAAAATATTTTTACATATATTTTATTTACTATTTTTTAGTGTATTTTATATATGAGTGGTTTTTAAAAAACTTTTAGAATGTTTAATTTTCTACTTTTTAGTCTTCATAAGTTTATAATTTACTGCTGCGCTAGCGCACAGGTTTGAGCGATCTTTCGAAGTTTTCATGCCTCCAATTTCCAATACCGCAGACAGGAGTATAGGCAGATTTAAAAGTTCATATATCTTAAAATATTAGTGTATATACTCATATACACTTCAAACATCAAAATCTTGTGATGTTTCTAGTCTCACATATTAAAATCTCTCATGCATCCGTAGACTGAACCAGTCAGTAATGCCACTCAATACACCAAACGAAATTCCGGATTTCCAAACTCCAGCCACAATTTAACCAAAGTTGCGGGAAATTTTTTTTCACCGTATGTCTGGTTGTGTTTTCGAGTTCTTTTGGTAGCAAAATCATTTTTTGATTTTTTTTAGTACTCTCTGCAATTTTAAGGTGATTTTGATCTTATTTTGTAATCTATAAATTAGGAAAATATTTGCACTTCTCACATATGATCGAAGAGGAGTAATGACTTTTATTTACTAGCTCATAAGTATCATGAATCATCAAACTGTAATAGTTATATGAAATTTGAATTTTTGACACAACCGAAGAAAAAATACTTTCGTTCAATTTAATCAGTTGAAACGACAAAATCGCAACATGGGTAATTCTTTTACTAAGAAAATATGCATATAGACGAGGTTGCATAAGTTTCACGAGGATTTTTTAACTTTATTAAGGGGAATTTTTTTACTAATTAACGCATCTTAGCGACGTGAAAATTTTGCTAAAATTTGTTGTCATTAAAAGCAAACCTGTATGCAAAATATCAGAACGAATGAATAAACGGAAGTGCTTCAAAATTTGACTGAAAGGTTCCGTACCATGAATCTCACATACATAGTCCAACAGCGAGTTAATATAAGAATGGTGAAGTAAAAAAACATGACAGAAAAATAAAACATTCTAAGATAAACATTATTCTTAATATATAATAATTATTAATATATGATAATTAAAGGACGTGGGGATGACAATTTTGTATATAATATTTGTATACAATATAATTTGGTTTTCAAATTTTTTAAATTTATATATATATATATATATATATATATATATATATATATATATATTATAGCCCATGACTATGACAATCCCGGTAACGTAAGGATTCCAACGCGGGTCATAATTTGAATCGATTCAGCCGTTGAGCTGCTACGATAGAACAAACATGCATACATACACCCTAAATTCATTACACTCCTTTCTGGGATGTCATGTAATAAATTATTAGAATATAAAGCACAAAGATTATTTTTTAAAAGTAAATTAAAATATTTTAATTTTTCAAAAGCCTAAATTTATTGTACTAAAAACAACTGTTTTTAATTTTTATAAATTCATAGTGTTCTTTTGTTAAGTTTATTATTAATAAAAGTTGATTTTGTTTATTTTTCATAAAATTTATTAAATCAAGTTTCTCAGAGAATTTTTTACACATTTTGATAATAAAATTTACGCATTTATTAGTCATTTAACAAAGTTATATTACTTCAAACCTAAAAAAACGTGTTTTTTTCGTCACCGAATTTTTCTGTTTTACGTTGGATAAGATTGAAACTATGGAAAATACAAAAAGAACTATTTTCTTCAAGTTTTCAAGTCAAGAAACATAATAAACCATCAAGTTTTCCCCTAATATTCTGAAATTTCACCGAGGGATTTGAAATCCGCGCAAAACTTTCCTAGCCGTAACTCGATAACAAAACGTTTTCGGGCATATATTTGTATGAACTTTTTCCCTTATTTCAAGCTCTTAAAATCAGTTTCCAGATTATTTCCCTTTCCTTTTGAATCAATGATGTATTTATATATATCATTGTATATATATATGTATATATATATATATATATATATATAAATATATGTATTTATTTATTTATATATTTATGATACTCCCGGTAACGTAAGAATTCCGTTCATACATCTAAATCGGTTCGGCCTTTGAGCTACTACGTTGGAACAAACATACATACAAATATACACCCTAAACACGATACACTTCTTTTTGCGCAGTCGTGTAAATAGTGGATTTTTGGAAAAGTCATTAGCAATGGTTGATATTTCTTGTAATATGAGTTTCCATAAAAACAACTAAGTAAAATGAGGACAAGACTCCCCACATTAAAAACATTAGCTCATTATAACAAGGAAACAAATTTTGTAGGTACAATTCATCTGTAAAAAGAATTTTGATTAGCCTACAGTTTTACATTTTTATTCTGTCTTTTTCTTCCCCAGATATGCAGAATAGCTGAAACAGTAAAAAAAGTTTAATACTCAAAAAAGTCGTATATGGCAAAAAATAAAGCATTTTAGTTTTGCACAGACCAATTTAATGAAAATATTAAATTAAGAATCAGTTCCTTAGCTTTGCATTTTTCCACTGGCCAATTATTGAAAAATAATGTTGAATAAAATAAGTAATTTATTCATAAAAGTATTCCTATTAAAACATATTTTTAATATTTTCTTCAATGCTATTTAAATTTGAAACTAAATTTCGGTTTGTGAATATTCAAAGTAAAAGTATATTTGCACAGAAAATTATTTTTTCGCATTGTAATCATATAAAAGTAATTTAAACCGCGACTACCTCGTCACAAAGCTAATTACAAAAGAGAAAACATTTTATTTCTTTTTTAGTTATTCTTTCTCTTGAAACTAATTTGTCAATAACAGTGACTCTATTATTAAAATACATCTAATTAACCACTATTTTCATGAAAAATTAAATCTCTTAGCTTGTTCAAATTTATTCCCTTTGTAACTTTTTCGAAATTTAATGATTGTTTAATGAAATCTAAAATTACTTTCTTTAAAATTATTACCCTTGTATAATATAATTTAAAATTTTTACAATTTTGTTACATTATTCTAGGACTCAAATTAATAGCCATTCTGAGGTTGTTCTCAAAATCATTTCAGTTGTTAGTCAATAGTTTGTGTCTCTGTGATCGGCTTACAGAATTACCCAAATTTCTGTTTTCAATATTTTTTTGTCTTTATTTATAACAAAAAAATACTAATTAGAAAGTAATATTTTATATATACATATTCTAGAGCAATTTTAATATAGTAACATTTTTATTATTGTTTTGAAATTATTTTAAATTGCATTTTATACTACATACGTAAATGTAAATTAAAAAACTACTCTGGGATAGCTAAATAAACTGCTTTTTAAGTCTTCAGTTGTTAAGTAATTAGAACTTAACAAGTGACTTCTCTTTTACTCAGTTTCAAAGGTCTTCATTATATCAGTGTTTAAAAATTGGTGGGAATTTATGCAATTCTAATCATTCTCATATATGAGATATATTCCTAGAGACATCATCGAAGTCAGAAAATATTTATGATGAAGAGGCTAGAGCAGTTTCGTTTTACATGCACCTGTAAGTAGTGTATTACTTTAAAATTTTATTTCATCAAAAGATATGGAAATTTTTTTTAATGCAAGGAAAAAACAAAATTAAGTAATTACTAATAGTAAATTTTAATAATTACTAGCTCGCTCTAATAATACTTAATTTATTTAATTCTTTTTTTCTTTATTTGGATTCTCTTTATCTACTCTTTCCAAATAACCTTGGTAACGTGTTTCCTCGTATAGCGAATGAGTCACCCGTAGGTCTTTAATCCTTGAATCGAGAATATAAAGGCACTTAAAACTTAAATTTAGCACAAGTATAATGAATTTTTTATTATTTTAATTAATTGCAAAATATTTTTCTGCCCTAGAAAAAAAGGCTTTCAAATATATATAGTCCACCTTGGTGGTATAGTGGTTAACTCATCGCCGCAAGTGAGTTGTTAAATAGCTGACTTTCGAAGTCGAAAGTTCTGAGATTCAAATTTTATTGAAAGTTAATTGCTTTTATACGGATTTCAATATTAGACAGTGGATACAGGTGTACTTTGGTGGATGGGGTTCAATTAACCACACGTTGTAGGAATGGTCGGCATGAGTCTGTACAAGACTACACCTCATTTATATGACATAAATATCATTCTCATACCATTTGACCGTAGGGAGTGGTTGCTTACTAGTTGAACAGATTGTAACGTACACAATAGGAAAAAAATTATAATTAGTATAATATGTTGAGCATATTATATTTTATTATTTATCGTTTTGCTGATTTATTCTCTTCTTTATTTCTTCCAGTTCTGCTGTAACCAGTTAATATGTTTATTATCAGGAAATTTTGGGCAACTGCTTCATTAATCACTTTCCCTAGTAAACATAGAATAGTATGATTGTTGTTTCTGAGAATTATTATGCGATACTGGGAATTTGCTTCCAAACTGTGAATGACTGGTGCACCAAACCAGATGAATTACTGTAAAATCATTTGGTTTTGACATCTATCATACAATAAAAATATACACACTATAATACATACACTGGTTACATTCTATAAAACTATAATGTACTCGTATAATTTACTCCAATATGTGGTGGTTTTTACCATCTGTATATCGTTTTAGAACTAAATTATAGAGAGTGATTATGAAGAAAGTAAAAAGCTTCCAGGACATATTCTACTAATGAAAATAAGGGAGAAAATTCATATAATCATAGGTTCGAAAACGCTTTTCTGGCGAAAAATTACGCCCTGAATTCTGAGCCTTCAGTAAAATTAAACTAGACTGTAATTCACTGTACCCAAATTAAGGGATGAAATTAATGGTTTTATATAAAATCTGATTTGAAAAATTGAAGAAATAAGTCCCAAAACTGTATTTTTAATAGTTTGTGACAGATTTAAAGTGAAAAGCAAAAGATTGGGCAAAAAATACACTATTATATGTTTGGAAACTGGTAATAAACCTGTAAAAGTTTTAAACAAAACTTTAAAAAAAATTGATTTTGTGTAAAATGGTAGGAATAAAGTCTACAGAACCTAATTACAGAATATAAGACACTTGAAGTTTATTAAAAACAGAAGTATCAAATTGTGGCAGATTTTAACAAGGAATTACACAAAAAAATTCAATATTACTACTAAACAAAACTTTGTATTACTTATGTAAATTTAGGTTATATGGTTATAATATATAATTTGTCAACATAATTTTTCTTCTCCAGCACTTTATAAAATTTATATTCTTAATTTTATGAAATCTTTTAATTTCAACATTTTTCTGTAACAACCTATTTCAAAAGCCTAAGTTCTACCCTATTTTTTTTTGTTCGTATAAAGTATCGTACTACCATAAATTATTATTATTTTAAGTTTCTCTTTAATCCTTCAATATACTAGTATGTTTAATAACCGTCAAACATTTTTTCTATGAAGATTCCTTTTATTTGTGAAATATCTTACGATGCATGTGATATTTTACGTACTTCATACTCGTATATAAAGTACTTATTCATAGCTAACATAAAGTTGAACTCAGTGGAGGTCTGGTACTAGCTGCCACTGTTACGTACAAATTTCTTCAAAACAGAATTTATGTTATTTTCAGACAATATTTTAATTTTAAATACCTTAATGAACGAAATAATTAAACTAGATAATTTTAATACAGCTTCCTTTATTATTCAAAAAATTTAATAATTAAATTTTTTAGAGGTAATTGCTACGTTTAACCTACAGGTCACCTTATATTGCGAGCTTGTAAATTTTCTTCATTAGTATCTCCTGTAACTTGGAATCTACATAAATTTTGAATTTGAAGTTTAAAATAATTAAGGAAAACTATCTAAATTTTTTTCATTTGACTAACTTGTTAAACACTCTACTTATCGATTACACTAGGTTTTATTTCAGTAAGGGTTTTTAGTTTTTAATTTTTTATCTCATTTTATTAAAATAATTCAGATGTAATTAAAAGTAAAAAAATTAACGTTAATTTTGGGTAATGCGTAAATAACGTTGTTTAAAATAAAAACATTACGATATAAGAGCATATGTGACTGAATTCTAAGCTGTATAAATAATAAAAAATGATAAAAATTAAGTAATAAGTTTTTATACTGTGAAATTCCTTAAAAAAAAAAAAAAAAATTAAAAATATTAAAATTTTCCCCGTTAGTCACTAATACTTACATAATTTTAGTTAGTAAGATATAAATAATGTCCTATGTATATAGCGCAATATACTGCTGTAATAGATAATTATTAAAAAAAAATAATAAATACAAATTACTTGTTTGTTTAATGAAAACGAATAAAATTATTGAAATACTGTAATAATTAATAAAGGATGCTTAAAAAAACCATAAGCATAAATTTAACGAATGCTACTCAATGTACCTGCATGACTGGTACCAGGATCCATTGGACAGAAACAAAGAGAGGACAGGGAGCGGAAGGGTGAGGAGAAAAATAAAAATACAGAAGGATGATAAAGGAGAAGCAGTACGATGAAACAAAAGAGAAGCAGGCGGTGGAATGCTGGAGGAATTCAAGTGAGCCACGGAAAATGAAAAGAGTGACCATTTTGATCCCCCCTCATCTCCCCCCGGGCTCGAGGCACGCGATCTGCCGGGCTGTGTGCTCATTACGGTACAGTCTTGTGCTTAGACAACTAGATAGAGTCTTTTTAATTTTATTACACGATTCAGTAGAAAATTTACTTGAAAAGTAAGAAACGAAAAATATTTCATAATGAGTTTTTATGAATACTGAATTCATAACAGATTACTACGTTTAAAAAAAATAACACTTAATATGTGAAAAACCTATGGACTGGTTATATGTATGCTTGCTTTGACGTTGAGTCCAATTTTTTTAAGAAAACTATTAACTATGATTTTTCTTTGTGTACCTTTGTAATTACTCAGTATAAAGCTGTTACTCATCGTTGAAAGAATAATATTTTTTTAAATTTAACTGAAGAACACATTTATTTTTAATAAAAACTGAAATTAAAATTTCATTTTCTTTGACGATTTTCTTTTGCACTTGATAAAATATTAAATTAAAAAAAAAATCAGCCTTTCACTTAAACATTTATTTTTCGTAAAAATGAATGTTGAACCGTATCCAGGAAAAGAAAATTATATTTTGTTTTGATAATTTTTATTTTAAAAATATGTTGAACGAAAATGTAATTGAAAAAATTGCCATACCCTTGCCGGTAATCGAACACTAGACTTGTTAATCTAAGTGGTAATTATATCGCTTTTTTATATACTATTATATAGCCTGCATGAAATTCAAACACTCCGTCTCTTACATAAATTAACCTACTGTAAACAGCTTCCAAATCAAAAATACTTAACATAATATCTATTTATTAATTTGCAAACGTAACTGCTTAGAGCCACTGATTGAGTTTTCTATTTTAATAATTAATGTAATTGAAATATAATTTTAGTAAATTAATGTTGCACATATTCAGTGAGATTTCAAGTGTGTGTGTGTGTGTGTGTGTGTGTGTGTACATATATATGTATGTATGTGTGCGAGCGCGTGCGTGTGTTATATTAGATTTAGTTTATAAATTGTTGATTTAAACAGTTCTACCAGCACAAATCAATTTAACTGGAGGCTTCTAGCGAATTTGTAAAATTTTTATTTTTAACGTAGTGCTCTTTGACATTATATTTTGAGCCTACTAGCAAACTGTCAGGTCAGTAAAGAGATATACGTTTATTATTAATTTTGTGATATATTGTTTTATTATCTACCTATTAGTAGTACTGGACTTATTCTGGTAGCCTATCTTATGTTTTTGCTCTGGCCACTAGGAATTCATCAAACGGTTAGTTCAGAGCTAGAAATATAAGTTAAAAGTGAATATTCTACTACTCAGATATAGTAGAATATGCAGATTACATATAGAAATAGTAAAAAAAAAAAAAAAATTGGCTCCTTCACTTGAAAAGAACCACTGAAATAGAGATAAAAATTTAAATTTTACATTACTGATAAATGAAGTGAAAAATTGTTATAAATAACTGATAAATTAATTTGTAACTCTTCTATACTTTAAAAGAAATAGAAAACAAAAAGTAAGAGTTTATCTTTTTCCACCATGTGTTCTAAATTAAAAACAGTCACAATAAAGTAATTTCTAGAACATAAAAATGGGATAAAAATTTAATGAACTGTTAAAACGATATCCATACATTTCTAACATTCTAGATTTATTAGTAGCCAAAATAGTGATATCTGTTAACTGCAATACATTACTGTAGTACCAGACATACTGTTCAGTACTCATTTGTTAATACGCCACTGAACATGTATTAATGTTGTTCTATCACCACTCAAATAGTTCACATTGAGATTTTAGTCAATTTTATATTGACTCCAATTAACTATGTTAATAGCATTTGAAGAGAGTGAAAGATAATTTAATGTAATCCATTTTAGTCATCTAATAATAATAGGAAAAATCTCCTATATCTATTATTTAAATTCTTAATATATCTGTTATTTATAGTTTTCCAATAATAATAGTTTTTAATAATTATAGTTTTTTCAATAATAATTAAAATAAATAAAGATATAAAAATTAACGATGAAAAAATAATTCTTAAACATAGTTAGTAAAAGATTTTTTTCGGAACCAAATTTATAAAAATTCCAGTTCGTTTTTTTTTTGTCTTCAGTCATTTGACTGGTTTGATGCAGCTCTCCAAGATTACCTATCTAGTGCTAGTCGTTTCATTTCAGTATACCCTCTACATCCTACATCCCTAACAATTTGTTTTCCAGTTCGTAGTTTATTAAAAAAATATGAATATATTTTTGTGTTTATATTTTTTTTTTGAAGTACAATTATATTTAATTAAGACTCATTTTGAATCTTGAAACAAATAGCAAAAATGGAACTCACTGACAAATAATTGAGTTAACAATGTTTTGTATAATCTGTTTACATAATAACACTACGGAGGTGCACTGGTGACTCAGGAATCTAATAAACATTTGCAAAGACAACAAGAAAATAAAATACAACTGTCCATAACACAATAATTTTATTGATAATTCAGTTCAGGAAAATCTTCTATTGTTAATTTATATATGTTTTGATACGTAAAGAAAGAAACGTATGGAATAAAATATGATAGATTTTGCTCCTACAAAACAAATTTTAGAATCATTTCCTATTCCTATCTTTAACCGAATAGGAGTACTTTATCGCCGATCTCTGAGGCGGAGAGGCTTAGTTATTAGTATTATTAAATGATAATGATTTTAATTACAGTTATTTTTAAGGCCAATTAAACTACTAGACTATAACTAACAAGTCACACTATTTTATATTTTCTAATTTCTTGTTTTTATTTTTACAGAGTAAAAATAATAAAAAATATATTAAATTGGTTTAACTTTAACCACTTTGTTTATTCAGAATAATTAAATTGAAAATTAAGTAACTATTTGATAAACACCAAGTAAATTGCACAGAAAATTAAACAATCGACCAAAAGGTTTTAGAAAAAAAGTAATTTTCATATGATCCTACATTCTTTCTCACTTTCACAAAATTAAAAAAAAATCCTATTTTCTTAGGAAAAATATTCAGTGAAACTATTTCTCAAAAAATAGAGCTAGATCCCTAAAGTTTCCCCAGATATAATACCAAGTAATGCAATTAAACAAGCAATGCATAAAAAATACACTGGAGTAGATTAACTTTCCATAGAATTTTACAAATGCATAAAGGAAAGAGTGGAAGAAATAATTTAATCGTATTTGGATACATAGTGCAGTAGAATGTCCTGACGACAATTTTAAAACAGCAATGATAACTATTCCGAAGAAAACTGGTACAAGAAAATACAGAAAAATAAATTTAATAGTCCATGGTGCTGAAATATTATTAAGAGTTTTAAATCGGAGGTGGGTAAAAATAATTGAAGAGAATGAAGGAGAAAAACAATTTGGCTTGAGGAAAGGGAAGAGAACCAGAGATGCCATCGGGTTACTAAAGATCACCGGGGAGAGATCTGGAAAGAGGAGATGAATGAGTCTGATAGATTTAGACAAGGCATTTAATAGAGTCAAATGGAAGAAAATGATGAAGATTCTTAAATAGAAAAAGTAGAATAAAAAGACAGAAAGTTAATTATAGAATTATATGTGAAACAAATAAAAGCGATAAAAGTATCTACAAATACGACTGAGTATCGTATAACTGTCTGAGTGAGTCTAAGTTGAGATATTAGGCAAGTATGCTGCTACCTATCACTGATACTGTTTAAAATTTAAATTGAAATTATGATAAGTAATATATTAGAAGAATAAGAAAAAGGAATATGTGCAGGATGTGGAAAAATAATACGCATACGACCTGTTGAAGATATGGTAATTGTAATGCTAGCTGATGGCAAAAACACAATTCAAAGTTTGTTAACAGCTCTAGAGTAATAGAAATGTATCGAATGAAAATAAGTATAGGAAGAACTAATGTAATGGAAATAAACAACGTAGATACTTTAGTAGTAAGGACAAGTGATGGAAGATTATAAAAATTAAGAATTTACATATATTTTGGTACTATGATGATAGAAGTCTAGAAGAGCGCAATGGGAATAAAAGGAAGGAAAGCAACGGCAAAGGAAGCCTTCAGTAGTAAAAGTTTGGATTTAGACTTAAGGAAGAAATTAGCCAAATTTTATATATGGAATGTCTTATTGAGTGGGAGTGAAGCATGGACGATGAGGAAGAGAAATAGGAACTGGATCGAGGATTTCGAGATGTTGGTAAGAAGAACGTTGGAGAAAGTAAGATCAACGGATAAATTAAAGAATGAGAAGTTAATTAACAGTATTGAAGAACAAAGAACACTTATGCGAGAAGTACACAAAAGAAAAGGAAACTGGTTAGAACTTTTGCTTAGAGGAAGCGGAATTTTGACAACTGAATTGGAAGGAAAAGGATAACGTCAGTAAAAGGATAACAGAAACGATGAAAAAGAAGGACGATGGTAATAGATGGGGTGAAGATCGAAAAATACAAGGGGACGAAGGAGAAGGCTTGGAACAGAAATGGATGGAATCGGTGATGGTGTAAGGAAGCTGCTGCTTGGTAGAATATCAGATGATGAAAAAGAAATAATGCTATAGAAAAAAGAAGATTTTATAAATAATTTAATACATATAAATTTTAGTTAACATTCTGAAGCTTTGTTTTGGAAAACCTTATTTATTACAATTTTTCTTTTTTTTTGTGAAGGATACTTTTCATAGTTTAGCCGGCACCTTGATTTAATTCTTCTTATGTAATGAATGAAACACGTGCTGCAAAATAAAAAATACAAAATTTCGTAATTACTGAACTAGTATAGGGTCTAGATTATATTACTGGTAGCTTATTCTGTAACCACTGTACAACAGCATCCCCGGTTAGTTCTACGTATAGCTTCTTATAAAAAAAAAAGTAAGGATTAACCGGTTCAATATGTCCCGGCATCTTAAGCATAGAGGTAACAGTGTTTGACCTAAATTCACAGAATCTAAAGTGGAATCAATGATAATAAATAGATATAACCGATGGACCAGCTCCATTTCCTATACTTGATTTTTCATTCCTGCTTTCTCATCTGAAAAAAAAAAAGACTGACCAAAAGGTACGATCTAACCAACGAGAAACCTTTATATCAAAACCGGAACGTCACCCGTAGAATGGAAATAAAATCCCTTATCTCCTTTCCTTTTGGATTTTTGTTTCTGCCACGCGTTTATCCGTCCATAATTCCTCGGGGGATTTTAATCCAAAATGGAAGCAACACGATACTGATCAACGATTTTGCGTTGACGCTAAAATTCATGCTGTAAGAAAATATGTCTTTTCCTGTGGATAATAAATAGAAAATGTACCAGTTTTCTAAAATATAAACCTTGAACAGACCCCGAATTAGTTGGCATGAAAAACTGTCTGATTCCGATAATATTTTTATTAAACGCCTGAACTCTTGGTTGATTTATCACTGAAAAGCTTTTTGTCTATGTAAAACTGAAAGTCAAATATCAGACTTCCATCATCAATTATAATGACATGTTTCAGACTAAGAATATCTGATTTCGTTACATTTCAACTAAATTTTCTTTTCCAATAAATAAAATCATTTGCTCATCCAGTGAGAAATGAGCAGTGCGACTTAATGAGAGAGAACGTATGTGCAACTGGTAAGTTATGGTCTTGCCTTCCATAATCAATTTTTGGAATATTCATTTTCATTACTGCTGACAATCTCTTTTCTTTTGAGTCACAAGTGAGTTAAGTGGATTGATGCTATTCTTCATTCCTTTCTGTTAATTATAAATCTATTATCCTCAATATAACTAGTTACATTCTTCTTCATCCTCAATTTTCTGTTTTATATGTTTGCAATCTTGTCCCCCTCTTCATACATATTTACTATAGATTCCTCTATTATTAGATTAACTAACTCTGGATGTCTTAATACGAACATAGCCCACCTAGTTCGTCTCCTAACTTGATTCAGTGAGATATTTCTCTCCTCTTCTATTCATAATAAATTTCTTCATTTCGAATTTATCGACCCACCTAATTTTAATATAACATTTCTTTTCCTATTTTCTGTTACTACCATTAAGCGCTGCACATCACACAAATATTTTCAAGAATTATTTTCTTATTCTTAATTTATAAATGGCATCGCAAAAATGCCTCTTTTTACCGAGAAACCTCTCCTTGCTTGAACTAATCTGCTTTTAATATGTTCCTTCATCCTTCGTAATTTTATGACGTAAGTAAAAATTTGTTTCTTGATTCTTCCTTATTATTCGTTAACATGTCTCATTACCCTTTAATATCTTTCATTATCGTTCTTTCTATTAGATGTCAGTGTCTTAGATTAGATTAGATATTAGATGCCTATTGTCTTATTCATATATTATCAAATTTAATTAATCCTTTCTTAAAAACGTATGATTTTTTTTAACCCATTTTTTAGTTTTTGCCAAAAAAAGCATTTTCATCAGCAAATTTAACTGTTTGTTTTTTCTTCTTGGGAATTTTACTCACACTTCTCAAACTTATTTTTACGGCTTCTTCTTTATACACATTGAAAAATTTTTATGGAGACTGTGTATTTCGTTGCTCAGACCTTCTTCAATCACAATAGTAAGAGTACATTTCATTATTGGTAAGAGTACTTTATTTCATAAAGTATAAATCGTTATTGACTTCAATAAATAATTTTGAAATCGTACAATTAGAAAAAGATTGAGATAATGAAATTCCAGTAGAATTTTCTTGTAATACAAGTATACAGTATTTAAAATATTTCAAACACTAAAAAAAAAAATTATCCCTCTTCAAGAGTTAAGAGCTTCAACTCTCTGTTACGGAAATAGGTTAGTTTTTGTTCTTTCAACAAAATTCTTAAAAAAAACTAAAAAACTAACATTAGAAATATTAATTTCTTATTTCAGCAATGAAACAGTGATTTCAGAGATTTCAGCAGTGAACAGGGTTACACAAACAAAAAATTAAAAATATATGAATAGAAACAAGCGTGATGAGTGGCACATATTAACAAGAGGATGTACCTAGGTGCATCAAGAATTAAATTCAGTAAATATATTAAATTTAACCGTTAACCGTTAGATTCTTTCAAATCAAGATATATGTGGTACCGGGTTGGTTTAGTGGTTAACGCGTCTTCCTAAATCAGCTGATTTGGAAGTCGAGAGTTGCAGCGTTCAAGTCCTAGTAAAGCCAGTTATTTTTACACGGATTTGAATACTAGATCGTGGATACCGGTGTTCTTTGGTGGTTGGGTTTCAATTAACAACACGTCTCAGGAATGGTCGAACTGAGAATGTACAAGACTACACTCCATTTTCATTTACACTCATACATATCATTCTAATTCATCCTCTGAAGAATTATCTAAACGGTAGTTACCGGAGGCTAAACAGGAAAAAGAAAAAGAAAGAAGATGTATGTGGTATATTCGAACTGGAAAAGGTATAGTTGCATAAAATTTCAGTTGAAAGATTAAGAATAAAACAATAATTAAAGTCTTGCAAGAAAACTTTCTTTAATGAATCTTTTGATTAGATTAAATAATTGTGCAGCCAGTGAACTAAAGAAACTTTTGGTTGAATATCAAAAAAGAATCTTAATATCATGGATATTGAAATATATATTTTTAAATATAGTTACGGAAGAAAAGGTAGAGGAATAAATATAGTCGGAAAATAAACACGAAACAGAAATGGAATGATAAAAATTGTTATATAAAATATTACGGGAGAAAAGAAAGAGATGTAGAAATCCATCAAACAAGTTGCTAATCTGAATGATTAATAAATGATTACCATCAGGATGATTAATAAAAATAGGATGATTAATAAAAAATAAGGAGAAGGAAAAAAGATATCCCAGATCTTGGTTATTACACGTTATCAGATTCACCATCTTTGTAACAAATCCTTGTAAAATCATTTTTCCGTAATAAAAACCGTTTGCATATTAAATCAGTTTACCAACGGAACGATATGGAGTTTAAGTGATTATTTTCTCCCTTTTTTTAAATGTGGCGTAATATGTTTTGTGCCCCTCTTAGCAAGATACAAGGCTGTTCATTTTTGTTGGAAAATATTTATACGAAGAGATATGTTTTCTTTAGCAAGTTTAACTGTTACGTTTCTCTTACAACTTTTGTCATTATTGATTTATGAACAGGAATAAATTACATATTGTATTCATAAATCTCATTAAAATGTCTAAGTAAATCACTGTTTCAAAAGGAATGTAATATAAATAAATTAAAAGAGCGATTATTTTATTATAAACAATAACAATAATTTAACAATAACAATAATTTTATTATAAACAATAACGGTTTCTATGATTTTTTCACATATATTTACATTAATTCTAAATAAAAAAAATGGATAAGTTTCATTCACATTTTTACTCAAAATTTTAAAGAAGCAATGCAACTAAAACATATAATTCCGTAATATTCGTAATTGTAAAACGTTGGTTTATTTGCCTACTAACGCAACTTTACACTCTGTATGCTTCTTTCTTGGCCAATATTTAACTGTTTTTTATACGATCATCTTAACAAGTATCCTTTGGGTTAACGTTCTTTATTTTGGAAACTACTGACCTAGAGAAACACCACGTAATGTACGTCAAAAAATTATTATAGGCTAGTTTATTAAGAAGTAACATTTCTTCCACTGTATTTAATTATTATTACTAAACATTCCTAGCTGCCTAATCACTACTATTTTTTCTATCGCTTTCAATCGTTGTGAAGTTTAAAATTAAAACAAAAAAATAACAGAAAAAAAAGCAAATTATCATGTAAATAGGATTTAATGTCGGCTGCCTAATGCTCATATAAATGACATTTATTTATTCACGTAATAATAAGCATTTGAAAATTTTATCATTTTTAATAATAACCATTATCTACGCATCTTGTTATTAACCTTTTTCCTAATAAAAAAAGAAACGTTATTCTTTTTTTTACGATGTTGCCTATTAAATTCATTATTTTTTTCTTGCAGGCTAATTGTAATAAAAAACAAAGCAGTTGCCCTTTGACTCGCTACTTTTCCTAGATTGAAATATATTTATTTACGTAACTGTGGATGAAAGCTTCTTATCTCAGTAAAGTTCATCAAAGTAACATAATCGACGTACGAGTACGATCGGAGGTTAACCGGTTCCTTTGCAGAGCAATGTTTTGTTAACCGTGAGGTCTAGTACAGTTTGAAACCGAATGTACAACGTCGGCCGTACTCTGTGTTTGTCCCCAGGGCGAGCGTGCACGACTAGAACAGGAACAAAACGAACCGCCCCACCCGCACGTAACGCCTTTTCGAAATTACGCCCCCCCTTTTCAGTGGGGGCCCGGGGCTAGGGGCAGGGCCGCTTAATGTTGCCTAAGAACAGGGTTTCTACGTGAGATATAGTGACCGGCTCTCTGATAGCAATAGATTTATGAACTGCGCTTGTCATGTCTTCTCTCGCGACGGGTAGACCAAGCCCCTCGACTCATAAACCCGGGCCTGCTCCGGGTTTAGAATTTTGGAATCTGGATGGAGGGGAAAACGTGTTTTTAATCATTCACTACTGCGCAAGGTGGATTATGACTAAAATTAACAACTGTTCCAGGAGTAACACGATAAAAAAATATAGTTCCAGAACTTAACACTGTAATTATTTCATTCAAAATTTCAGGTAAATACGTTTGTACAACAAACCCTCAATTAAATTTCTATTTTTACCTTTAATATACCCTTAAGTTCCACTTATGTTAATATCATGTAATTATTACTAAAAATTATCATTGTAAAAAAATTACTAAGATAATTTTATAACGATTATGTGAAATTAAAATTATATATTATTTTTATAGACATTAAAATATAACTGAGTTAACTAGAAGAATTTATCATTCAGATCCAGAATTAAAAAAAAAACAATATAACACCTGAAATGAGTTTACTACAACTAAATAAATATTTAACTGACAAATTTAAAAAAGCACAATAAAAAAACAGTTAACTTATTTTTATGCTACGCTGGTAAATTCTACTCAAAACAAACGAAAAAAGTGTAATTTCAAACAAAACTTTTGCAAGCAAAATGAAATTAGACTTTTTCTAGATGTTCGAATTCTAAAAGAAGCGAAAAGCTTAACTTCCTTTTACATACCCTTTTATATACTCAAATTTAATAAAAAATTCATAAAAATAAATTAGATAATGTACGTACTTCAATGTATGTGTGTGCGCGCGCGCGTGTGTAAATAATACACACACACATATATATATATATATATACACACACACACACATCCTCACATACACGAATGTATAATAACTACTATTTCGGAGGTACTCAAATAAACATTTTAAAAGTTAAACCAAAAAATGCATACAACGTGAGAGATACAAATAGTGGGTTTTAAATTACAATATGAAGTAAGTAGAAACTTGTTTCAGTATTTAGTTTAGAGGTTGGTTGCAAAGGAAGCTGAAAAAAAAACGAATAAAAGAAAATATAAAGAATTGCATTGATTTATTATTGCAGCTTATTTAGATATATGAAGTGTTTTGTGTGAAACCTTCCGTGTTAGAGGAAGGCCCGGGGATCGCGCTTCTGTGAATCGGTTAATTTGATAGTTGAGAGTTGTAAGACATGGTTGGTGGTCGTGGTTGAAAGAGGTCACATGAAGGCGGTAGTAGGTTATGTATATACACTGATAGAAATATCCGCCGAGATGTTTGAATCGGTAGCACCCTGAAAGAGACCTAAGTGATGACTATTGTGTTATGAAGGGTCTAAAAGACGACCTCCGGCAAAGCCCATCATGGCTAGGAACGGAGGGACGGTGTGGGGACCGGGATCGTCAAAAGGCGTCTGGATGCCTTTTCTTAAGGAGGTGAAGACTTAAATCAGCCTATTTCGAAGAGATATTAATTAGATTAATTTGTATTAATTAGATTAGTTGAAATAACTACAAACTTTAACAGAAAGCACACTGATGTGCCAATACACATGATACACTTCTAGGACTCCTAAATTACTGGATAACTTTGCATAAAGATGAGGTAGGTACAAAAGATAACAGTAGTCTGTTATTTTACTGTCTATGAAACTGGTTGAAAATAATATTTAAAACATAGAACTCCATTTTTAGTAATACATTTTTTATAGATCTAACAGATATCCTTTTTTTAAATTTATTATTTATACCAACAGCTAAGATTGGATAACATAATCAATATAGAACGAATATATAAAGGTAATAAATAATTATTCTTTAAATGTACAAATCCCTATCGTAAACACTTTTTAAAGATTAATTAAAAAAATTCATTAAACCTGAAAAACCTACACAGAAAAAGATTCTTAAATTACAAAAAAGTACATAGCTTCCAGCCTCAATTGTTTACCTCAAATTTAAATCAATATTTTTAAAATTTCAGTCATTTTCTCATTGCAAGTAATAAGGCTAACAATATTGCGTTTTAAAAATATAAAAAAATACTTAATTTTTATGAAAAAATTGAACAAATTTTAATGAAAAATTATACAAAATTTCTGGTAATAAAATTAGTGAATATTAGTGTGTACACCATATTTAACAGAACAATTTAACAGAATTGTACAGATTTCTGTACAGATTTGTACAGAATATTTAACAGAAGTCGTGATCATAATGCAGAGTTTTAGAAAACTGTTGAATTACTCATTAAGAAAGAATTGATAATGTGTACTTTAGATGAACTGATGATTTATTTAATCCACTATCTTTTGTAGAGTTCCTATACAGTACCAAGTTCCTATTAATAAGCAATTAAAATACATATTCTTTTAGATCAAAATCTGACTAAAAAATTTTAATTAAAATAACTGAAACAAATAATTTCGATAAAAATCGGAATGAAAACACTTTTCCAGTTATCTATGAATTTCAACTTTTAGAACTCAGGTTCTAATTAAAAGCAGCTATAAATGAAATTAATTATTTATTTTTAATTTAATTTAAAAATAAAGAAGAATTGAAAAAGTGTCAGTTTACTCATGAGGTTTTATTTAAAAAAATAAATTTATTATTTTTTAAAGTTATAAAACTTAAATAGTTTTAGTTTTATTTTGTTTAAATTATCGATGAGCCAAGAAAAAAACTAATTTAAGAGGCGAGAAACTTGTTTTTTTTAAATAAAATGTTAGATATGAAATGCTAATAAATGAGTACACACTATTTTCGTGCTTAAATCAAGGTTCTCAGGAATGCGGAAGTACATATTAATTTTATCATAACTTTTTAAAATTTGTTATATTTTATGTTCAAGCAAAATAATTAGTTCTTTGAATATCAGAATTCACTACACTATGAGCATCATTACACCATAGTGATCCATTACTAAATAATGATACAAAAAAAATGAAGCAAAGAGAGAAAAAAACGTTTTTTCATGCATGTAGACACTTAAAAAAATATATTTCCAAGTTATCTGGAAGAAATTTACGACATTAATAACAGAGGAAACTTCGTTACACCCTGCAAAATAACGAAATAGTCAAAATCGGTACACTTGCTTAAGTGATGGAGATAGAAAGATTCATCTTATAGAGTGATTCCAAATTGCACGGCAATCTCGCAGGAGATGATTCGATAGTTAAAAATAAGAAAATGTTCATACAAACTTAGGTCAGAAAACGGTTCGTTAGCAACGAAACATTAGCCTTGCTTTCTGCTCCCTCTACGAATTTAAACTGTACTAAAATTCTAGGGGTTCAAATCGAGGGGTAAATTTGGTACGTTTTTGATTTAAGAAATTAAATAAAAGTAGTCCCAGACTTCTACCTTGCTTAAGTTTTAAGATAAACAGGGTAAAACATGAAACATTTTTTCGTAAAATACACGTTTTTAGGTTTGGCATAACTTTGGTAATTTACCAATAAGGAAATAAGAATTTCTGGTTAACTTTTTAGAGAATTTAATTCTGAAAAAGTTATGTAAATACCATCTATTAAAATTAAACACACATTTTAGAAGTTCAACTTAAATAATAGCAAAACACACAAACTGGATCGGAAAAATGATACAATTTTAAATAGAACAATTTTCATCAATGTTTGAACACAAAATGTAAATAAAAATAAATAGAAAAATTATCAGTAAAAGAAAAAAAGAATAAAAAATAAATTTAAAAAAAATAAAAAACACACCTCTTTGTTTTTTCTAAAAATTATTAAATATCAAAAAGGTTACTGGATAAAGCTACAAACAATTCTCCAAAGCAGTTGCTCAATGTGCCTTCTGTTCAATGCATAGTTCAGCTCAGCCGAACTGAATTTATGCAAACCGGGCACATCTAATAGCATAATTATTGCTCCTAATAGTAGCTCCAGCTTCTTTTTTACAATGTATCAATCCTTCTTGTGTGTCAATATGAACGGCATAGAGTAACGACTTCATCCAATCCCAAAGGAAAAGGTCCACTTGAGATCGGGAGATCGAGGTGGTCATTTTATTGGTCTGTTTCAACCAACCCATACTAAATGTGTTACTTAGATGATGCATCACGTCACGGCAGTAGTGAGCAGGTGCGCCATTGGAAAACAACATCTGGACTCTATCTGCAAATGGAGTACCTTCCAAGACTTCCAACAGATTTGTTTGCAAAAAAATGCAAGTATCTCTCACCACTGAGTCTTGTTGGGGAAGAAGGGCCTATGAGATTACCACTAAGAAGACCACACATATAAAACGAAAAAATGCGTTGGAAATGACTTCTAGTTATCTGATGGGGATTTTCTTCCGTCAAAGTGTCTGTGTTTCGATAAATTATATTGCCATTTCTTATAAAATAGAAATCATCAGCAATTAAAATATTATATTACTTAGGATATCGGAATGATGTCCAAATTTTATAATTATCCATAGACAGCATTTTATCCGTTTATCAAAATCAAATGGTAATAGTACTTGCAGACATGAAATGGGTGTAATTGTTGCTCTCGTAACGTTCGCTACACGCTTGATTATGAAACATGAAAACGATGTGACAACCTTGTGAGTCTTGAGATGGGAGGTACTTACATCGCATTCATTATTGCTTCTTCAGCGTTGGCATTTCTCACGAAACGTTGACGATCAGCATCGAATCGTTATGGTTTAAACATACCTGTTTTTCAAACTCGCCTCTCCAAAGTCTCGAATGTTTTACGATGCGGTACTCTTCGATCTGGATAATATTATCAGTATTCACAAACAGCAGCCAATCTATTTTTATTTATTTTACCATAAATTAACAATATTTCCCCGTCAACTTTTTAAACTAAAATATTTTTTGTTATCACCGAATGCGAATGATTGAACGAACAATAACAGCACAAACACCGCTCAAATGATTATTCAAATGCTAGAAAAAACTTAATTGTTGAAAAGCTATTATTGCCAACCTATAAAAAAATAAATTTTAATATGTTTTAGAAAAATGTGTTTCAAATTTATTTTAATAATTTTTAGCATTTGTATCTAAAATGTTCTGTTTAAAATAGAATCGCTTTTTCTATCCAGTTTTGTTTTTTTATTAAAGTTGAATTTCTCAAATTTGTATATAATTTTATCAGGCACTTTTAACATCAGTTTTCTCATAATTAAATTTTCTACAAAGTTAACTAGAAAGTTTTATTTATTGGTACATTAACAAAGTTATACCAAACCTAAATTTGTGAATCATTTCTCCGACAAAATGTTTTCATGTTTTATCTTGGCTTTCTTAAAATCTAAGTAAGGCACAGATCTAGGACTACTTTTATTCAATTTCTTAAATCAAAAACCATAAGGATGCATAAAATTTATCCCTCGACTCATACTCCAAGAATTTTAGTACGGTATTATTTCATAGAGGGAGCAGATAGTAGGGCTAAATGTTTCGTGAGACAAAACTCGCAAACAAACTGTTTTCTGATTTATATTTATGTATGTACTTTATTTCTTATTTTTGGCTATGGAATTTTCTCTTGAGAAAATGCCGTGCAATTTGGAATCTCACTGCATTTATATATATATATATATATATATATATAAAATTACCTGTAGTAGTAAAGTTTGTTGTTAACATCTTTCACCGATTTCTAAAGTAAATAAAATTTTGTAACTATTTAAAAAAAATATATTGAAGATTTTATTACTACTTTTAATATTTTCATCGCATCTAGAAACAGAAATTCTATTATGCAAGAATCACGCTAACTAAATCCAAGACTATTTAAATTTTGATACTTCAAAAAACACATAATAGTTGATATACATAATGTTTCGAATTTTTTAATCAAATAATTATGATTTACAGCTTTTTAAACTGAATTTTTACATAATAGATGAGCTAAATATTGTTAAGTTTTTCAAATAGAAGAAAAAAATTACAGTATTAATTAAAAAATTAGTTAATTAAAAAATAACTATTTAATATCTAAGAAGCAAAACTAATAATTTTTATTTTTTAGATATGATTTTTTTTTTCTTCTTAGATATTATTTTATTATTTCTTCTTAAAAATATGAAAATATTGTGCAAAAACCTCAGTAAGTTATGTATCAAGATAAAAAGTGATGTATCTCGCAAATGCTTGGTCAAAAATAATTCACCGAATAAGGAATATTTACGTACACTTTAAAAATAAAATAAATTGTTTTAGACATAATTGTTTGAATACAGGTTGTACATTAAAATCATATTTGTAATAATATACGCTTGACTGTATGCTGATTACATTTAAAATATATCGAGAATGTTAAAAACCAAGAAAATATGACTGAAAACAATGTATCATTCCGATCACCCTCTTGTCCAGTCTAGACTAAAGGATGGCCTCAGGGGTGGCTCCGACGTAGAACATGCAAGCAAGGCCAGTTTCAATTCTCGCTCCGAGAGTATTGTTTAGTTTCCCTCATGTGAGGGATTCGGAGCCCAGTTTTGAGGGTGAGATTGCCTAGAGAAGAAACACGGATATAAATTGATTCCATTTTGGCTTGCTGCGCAGTTCCTAACTGAGCCAATAATTCTGTCGCTTTTCTATTTCGCCCACTTCCCTTTTTTATCATTAGTGTAACTCCCACACTTTATTTTAACTCCTTTTATTTGAAATATCACTAATAAAACTTTCTTATAATAAAATTATTATTATAATTCGGTTCAATTAATTATCATCATCAATTTTATTCGTGTTGTTTTGAAATAATTCAGTTTAAATAAATGTTTCTATTCAATTATAATTCAAAACCTGAACTTTATCTCCTCTGATTTAACTTCTTAAGTAAAAGAAACAGCTAACTGTTTCTGAAAACTGGTTAAACATAATTTTATTTCTGCACAATAATTTCATCATGAAATAAGTGACGAATAGAGAGATAACTTACTAGTAATATATTTAAACAATCTGCAAAACAATAATTAATACAGAAAAATTAATTAAGTAAAAGAAGACTGGTAGTTATGTATATAAAATATTTAAGCATTTTATTTTACTGATGTTAAAGTATTACTGTAAGTCCCATATTATTATCATATTTAATTTATGGAACATTCGATTGAGATAAGTGATAAATGAAATTAAATTAATTTTTAAACTGAAAATGATTCTGAACCATTCTCAAAATTATTAAAATTAAGTAAAGTTAGTAGTTTTCCAAGTAATGGAAAGAAAAATTTATAAACAGGATAAGTCCAAAAGAAGGAATCTATAAATATATTTGCTTTATTAAATTTAATTTAGTAATAACTTAAGTAAACAATTTTTTTTAAAAAGTAACTAATTTTTTTCTAAAATTTTTTTTGTTCTACTTTACAAGAGGCTTTAATTCAAATTGAAATTTGCTTTCCGTCTTGTCCAACCTACCGAAATTAATGAGATATATTTATCCTTCAACTGATAAGTTTATTACATTTATTTAATGATTACTTATATTTTGAACATCATTATTCTCGGAAAAAGGAATTCTGATAAGTGTCTATTACAATTTATGTGACATTCATACGGACTAAGCCGAATGATCAATTGTTTAAAAGGTAATAAAAAATTAACGTATTCTCTTACTAAGTAGAAAAAAATGAGTTGATCGTGGATAAAGAGAAATTGACTAGTCGGTGTTCATGCTGTAGATTATTCCAGGATTTTTAACAAATTAGGAAAATTTACTTTATTAAAAACTAATTTTTAAATTATGGCTCTGTATTTTAAATATAATTTATTAAATGGATATTAATAAAACTTACTTTTGAAAACCTAAACGGTATAACTGCGGTCTCTAACCGTATTCCACAATAATAATTAAAATAAAATTATTCTCAAAAAATTGTTAAAGAATATTTAACTTTAAAAGTAACAAAAAAAAAAACCTTGGGATTATGTACATATATATATTGGCATGATTCAGCATTTTTATAATTTTACAGTAAAAAAAATTAGGGAGGTACTTTTCTGTGAATTTAAACCGACAAAATAATATGAGTAGTTGTTTTTTGTAAGTAGAGAAAAGATGAGAAAAGAATTTAGAATTTGTTATGGGTAAATATATAAGACAAAGCAACAATAGTCAGTCCTAATGAGAAAACGCTTAACTAAACCATAATTTTACCAAATGAGAGGTGGCAAAACCTAGAAGGTAGTACTTTAGTCTCAATAACAGTAATAGTAATACACCGTTTATTGATATCACAGTAATTGCTGGCATACACCTGGATATATTGCGTCTAAAAAACACATTACAAAATCATAATTAATCTAGTATATGTTGTATATAATGTTAATGAATTAAATAATTAAAAAATAAATTTATTAAACAAAATAAAAAAAATTTAACGATCCTCTACGTACAAACCCATTCTTAATTAACTCAAAAGAGTGAGATGTGTATTCATTATACCAGAAATGCGTCCTCTAAATGATTATAGTGTTCGAATTTTATTTATATTTTACAACTAAATGCAAAATTGTAGCAAGTTTAATTATTATAAGTTGCAACAACCAAAGCATTTTTTTTCATAATAGTATTCGATCATAATCATTAATTTAATATTAAGATGATGCCTTGAAAGTAAACGTAAGAAAATCATTGACAAACAATGATACAGAAAAAAAATTACGTTTTGATGAAAAGAATTGATGAACTGATGATTTATTTAATCCACTATCTTTTGTAGAGTTCCTATACTGTACCAAGTTCCTATTAATAAGCAATTCAAATACATATTCTTTTAGATCAAAATCTGACTAAAAAATTTTAATTAAAAATAACTGAAACAAATAAATTCGATAAAAATCGGAATGAAAACACTTTTACAGTTATCTATGAATTTCAACTTTTAGAACTCAGGTTCTAATTAAAAGCAGCTATAAATGAAATTAATTATTTATTTTTAATTTAATTTAAAAATAAAGAAGAATTGAAAAAATGTCAGTGGTTTTATTAAAAAAAAAATTTATTATTTTTTAAAGTTATAAAACTTTAATAGTTTTAGTTTTATTTTGTTTAAATTATCGATGAGCCAAGAAAAAACTAATTTAAGAGGCGAGAAACTTGTTTTTTTTTTAATAAAATGTTAGATGTGAAATGCTAATAAACGAGTACACACTATTTTCGTGCTTAAATCAAGGTTCTCAGGAATGCGGAAGTACATATTAATTTTATCATAACTTTTTAAAATTTGTTATATTTTATGTTCAAGCAAAATAATTAGTTGTTTGAATATCAGAATTCAGTACACTATGAGCATCATTACACCATAGTGATCCATTACTAAATAATGATACAAAAAAAATGAAGCAAAGAGAGAAAAAAACGTTTTTTCATGCATGTAGACACTTAAAAAAATATATTTCCAAGTTATCTGGAAGAAATTTACGACATTAATAACAGAGGAAACTTCGTTACACACAAAATAACGAAATAGTCAAAATCGGTACACTTGCTTAAGTGATGGAGATAGAAAGATTCATCTTATAGAGTGATTCCAAATTGCACGGCAATCTCGCAGGAGATGATTCGATAGTTAAAAATAAGAAAATGTTCATACAAACTTAGGTCAGAAAACGGTTCGTTAGCAACGAAACATTAGCCTTGCTTTCTGCTCCCTCTACGAATTTAAACTGTACTAAAATTCTAGGGGTTCAAATCGAGGGGTAAATTTGGTACGTTTTTGATTTAAGAAATTAAATAAAAGTAGTCCCAGACTTCTACCTTGCTTAAGTTTTAAGATAAACAGGGTAAAACATGAAACATTTTTTCGTAAAATACACGTTTTTAGGTTTGGCATAACTTTGGTAATTTACCAATAAGGAAATAAGAATTTCTGGTTAACTTTTTAGAGAATTTAATTCTGAAAAAGTTATGTAAATACCATCTATTAAAATTAAACACACATTTTAGAAGTTCAACTTAAATAATAGCAAAACACACAAACTGGATCGGAAAAATGATACAATTTTAAACAGAACAATTTTCATCAATGTTTGAACAACAAAATGTAAATAAAAGTAAATAGAAAAATTATCAGTAAAAGAAAAAAAGAATAAAAAATAAATTTAAAAAAAAAAATCACACCTCTTTGTTTTTTATAAAGATTATTAAATATCAAAAAGTGTTCGAATTTTATTTATATTTTACAACTAAATGCAAAATTGTATGCAGTTTAATTGTAGTTTATTTATTATAAGTTGCAACAACCAAAGCATTTTTTTTCATAATAGTATTCGATCGTAATCATTAATTTAATATTAAGATGATGCCTTGAAAGTAAACGTAAGAAAATCATTGACAAACAATGATACAGAAAAGAAATTTCGTTTTTTGTTAATAGGTTATGCTTTAAATATTCTTCTTTTTCTGCTTAGTCTCCAAAAGCACCGTAAGGTATTATTCCATAGGATGAATGATTATGATATATATAAATATAAAGAGTCTTCACGTGTGGAGTGGTATAAAATAAAAATCATCTATTGAAATTTTATGAAATCTTTATTCAAAATAAGAAAAAATCCGTTAACTATCAGAAAGTTAATTTAATGTTTTGAAAAACCCAATTGTTGACTAATGATTAAGGAATGATTTGTTTATCGCGATATTAATCGTAGTTACTAATCGCAGTTACGTACGGTAAATTAATAAATACTTCATGGTAATATTACTATAACTAATTCAGCATTCGAAACTTTAGAGGTATATGAGAGAAGTAGATCTTCAACTGTATGTTTGCAGTTTTAGAAAATTGTTGAATTACTCATTAAGAAAGAATTGATAATGTGTACTTTAGATGAACTGATGATTTATTTAATCCACTATCTTTTGTAGAGTTCCTATACAGCACCAAGTTCCTATTAATAAGCAATTAAAATACATATTCTTTTAGATCAAAATCTGACTAAAAAAATTTAATTAAAATAACTGAAACAAATAAATTCGATAAAAATCGGAATGAAAACACTTTTCCAGTTATCTATGAATTTCAACTTTTAGAAGGTAATATTACTATAACTAATTCAGCATTCGAAACTTTAGAGGTATATGAGAGAAGTAGATCTACATATATATCTTCAACTGTATGTTTGCAGTTTTAGAAAATTGTTGAATTACTCATTAAGAAAGAATTGATAATGTGTACTTTAGATGAACTGATGATTTATTTAATCCACTATCTTTTGTAGAGTTCCTATACAGTACCAAGTTCCTATTAATAAGCAATTAAAATACATATTCTTTTAGATCAAAATCTGACTAAAAAATTTTAATTAAAATAACTGAAACAAATAAATTCGATAAAAATCGGAATGAAAACACTTTTCCAGTTATCTATGAGTTTCAACTTTTAGAAGGTAATATTACTATAACTAATTCAGCATTCGAAACTTTAGAGGCATATGAGAGAAGTAGATCTACATATAAATCTTCAACTGTATGTTTGCAGTTCCGAGACAATAAAAATGACAAATGACGTCTTCAAAAAGGTAAACATTTTATTGCAGTAAATATGTAGAATATATCCTTGAGTTTATGTTTTCATCAGACATACTGAAAGTAATTTGACCTTCAATAATGGAACTGAGGTATTAAAATCTATAGACAACTGCTTGAATCTAAAGGAAGACATTATGAGCTAAATTTGATGAAATAGCTAGAAATCAACAGAGTTTAACGTACAAACCTACTTGACCTACTGATATCACTCGTAATTTATTTTAAATAATTATTAATCATTGTGACTGATATAAAACTGATTTCAAATGGTAACACTTAAGGGGCTGCATTTTTTCAAACGGAAATTAGTTTGGTTAAATTTTTCTACACTCGAAACAATTTTTAAATTCATATTTCAACCGTTCATTACATGTGTAAAGTAATATTCTGTTAGATAATTTAAATGTTTCTGTTTTCTCTACCAACTAATAAATTCAAGTTTTTAACACGGTGACAGACATTTTTTTCTAATAATGTGTGCATACATCTTCTTATCATGCTTAATCAGCCTATTCTTAAATATTTTTATCACTTTTACTTTTCCGGCATCATAGCTTTAGTGCTATGCTTCAAGAAGGAAACTGTAGTAACCAGTTAACAATTTTTTTTTTTTGCATTAATGGCACAGGAACCGCAAGAAACAAAAAAAAGGAGGTAATGTTCGTACGTACGTGTGTTGGAATATTTGAAGCTTAATAATTTTTGATTGATTTGATAGATTTTGATGAAATTATTTACAAAGACTCGTGTACATGGGACAATTTGTTGGTAAATTTTTGGAATCAATATCTCAAAGAGGTAAGGTGGTTTTTGAGGGTCAATTTTCTCAAGATTTTGCGAACGTAACCCTAATTTGTTAAGCTCAATACATCCTTGAATGCTTATCTTACTATTTAAAAAAATTATTTTTCCCAAAATACCCCTCTTCACCAAAAATCTAAAAATCTACATTTTTATTTATTGCATATTCTTTAACATTTTTTTTTAATGTCCTCGTAGGGATAATAGTAGCGCAAGTGACCCAAAAAAATATCTTGAGGCAGTATTGGAGGTAGGGGAGCTGATAAAATTTAAAAAAATTTAGATTTTTAAAAAGTTTTCAGAACCTTTTTTGGTATTTCAATTTTTAATATCATTAAATGTTTAAACTTTTAAATGATATCTTCAAAAAGAAATAATACGTGATGTTTTATGGGTTGTACGTTTTGAAGTGGAACTATTTTCTATTTCTCCCATTTAATACAATAAATGTAGAAAATAAAAAAAAAAACTTGGAAGGTGATTTTGGAGTTGGAGAACACAGAAGGTTAAAAAATACTGATTTTTTTTATTGAATTTCTTTTTTTTTGGTTTATTTAAAGATATAATTAAAATTTTACAATAATTTTCATCATAAATTATCCCCACCTAAAATATAATGTTTTTCGTATTTTTTTTTCCACGTATAGTATCTTTCCACCAAATAAGAATAATCAACCAAAGCCAGGAAAGTATTACAACTTTGTTTTTATTTCTTTTGTCAGGATTCAGTTTTTTATTATTCTTTTCCAATAAATAATTAAAAACTCAAACATTTATATACAGTATATTCAATGTTGTGTCCATTAATTCCCTAAAACATTACGTATTATTTTGCACGGGTGCAACGGAACTATCTCATAATGTTTCAAATACATCCGTCCCGGTAGATACCTTTACTGATCAACGCCACGACTCCGGTATTTCCGTTATAGCTTCTGTAATAAAGAGTATCACTAATACTTTTTTTTAGAATCACATAATTTTACCTCTTCACTAATGTCATATAACCTACTGTGTTATTTTTTCTCAGAATTTTTTACGGATAAATACGTGAACAAAATCTTCATTTACAACAAAAGTACTTTTTCCTTTCTTAAGCAGAACAATTTGTTACATAAGAGGAAGTTCTCAAACGAAGATTCATTTCTATAACAATTAATCTATTATTAGATATATAAACTATTATATCGTTTAAAGACTGGATTTAATTTTGTATCTTGTTTTTCAAAACTATTTAAATATTTTTGGTTAAGTATAAATGTTGGAAAATCAAATTAAAAATGAATAGAATAAAAATATAAAAATGAGATAGAAGTAGTTAAAATGAAGATTATAAATAGTTAACCTCTTTAACTTTTTTTTATAATAAGTACAATACAAGTTGGTTAAACTACTTGGAACTTAGTTGGATTATCTGTATCTACAAAGGCTATCTGTAAGACAACTTTTGAAGAAGTAATGACATGATATTAATTTTAAAAAGAAATCTGTTTATATTAAAAGGAAAAAGTGAAATAAATTAGTAACAAATTTAAGTAATGCCAAAAATGTAGTAGTTATATATAGTGTTAGGTTACAAGAAAAGTAAAGAACGTCGAATGGATTGACTTAGAGTCCCTATATAAAACCCTCCTTCACACATATTGTCGTAGAACTACTCCTAAGGCTATATAACTCTATTTCCGTCACTTTCACGACTCCTTACCGTTGGTAAATAGAAGAACGGAAATAAAGCAATCAAATCAGAACCGCATAACGGACATGACATACTGATATCCGTCAAACAGTTTTCCTTTCAACACGATTTTACAAACTTAGAAACTTCATACAAAATTCATTTTCTTTAACGAAATTTTTTTTAAAATCTATTAAAACACTTTTTAATCATTTTTTAATAATATATCTATAATTATATCTAGGTAAGGTAAAACTTTTATAATATTAAATATTCAATTTATAAAAAAATTATTGAGATTTTCCAATAGATCTCCGTGGCAGAGTGGTAGCGTCTAGGCCTTTCATCCGGAGGACCTGGGCTCATATCCCGGTAAGGCATGGCATTTTTCATACGCTACAAATTTTAATCTGAGCTAATGACCACAGCTGTTAAACCCGTAATCTAAAAAAAATTCAATAGATTTCATAATTTAAAAACTTTAACTATAATAAAAACTGGCCTACTATTGCATGACTTTACCAGTTATTAATAATACAAATTAAAAAAGTTAATATTTTTTAAAATTAAATTTGGCTCTTATTTCAAAAAATCCAGAAGACAAGAAACAGAACACTTATTTTTAAAGGTAGGGAATAAACTTTAAGATAAACTTTTCTGAAAATATTTAGTAACATATTTACTATGTTAAATATTTCTGAAAATATTTAACATAGGTTAAGTTTCCAAATCTTGTGTAATTGAAGTTTTAGCTAAATCTAATATCCTTTCTTAAATAAAGGATAAAATAAGAAAAAAAATTCTCAAAAACTTTTCTACATTTTAGTACGAGGGTTTATTATTAATTTTAGACATTTCTTGATACATCTATTTATAAAGTATAAACTTTCAAAGAATTTTTGATAAGTATTTAAACGCAAGGGATATAGTGCATAATACAAAAATCATATATTTCAATTTAAATTTTTTTATTTTTGTATCTATTCAAATAGGTAAAACAATTTGTTTAAAGAAGTTTACTCTAAAACGCGTCTGAAGAAAATCGAATTTTGATTTTCTCGATATCCCCTACCCTCCTAAAGAATGTTGAAAAAAAAATGATCAATGCCCCATATATAAAAATATTTGAACCAAATTTGAAGAAAATCAGTATTGTCAATCTTGAGATAAAGTCCAAATGCAGTACGATACACATAGCTAACGTATGTGTATTGCACATACATATGATTTTTGGGTCTGGATGAACTAACTGGCCCCTAAAACGTAAAGATTTCCAAAAAATTCGACATCCCATTTTCGGCACGATCTCCATACTTAATATTGCTATTCTAGCCGTAGCCGGGAAAGTAATAATAATAACAGGGTAATTCAGGAGGAAAGGGAAATAATTTGGGGCTGATTCTAGAGCTTGAAATGAGAAAAGAAGTTCATACAGACATATGTCCGTAAACGCTTTGTTATCGAGTTATGGCTAGCAAAAATTAGTACAATAAATTTAAAGCGATGTGAAATGTAGATTTGTGCTTCAAAACTATCACTTTATTTTATACAGTGCGATCATTTATCGTGCACATCATGTTAATGAACACTATAATTCCACTATCGGCTACAATACAGAGATACATTTGAGTTGATTCATATATCGTAGTTATACACTACTGGTAATGTCTCACAGCAAATGTTGGAAATGTCCACCATTCCTAATCCTGTGCACCATATTTTTGAGATGAATTCCATTAGCCCTGACGTCCTACGAAGGATGTCAAAAATATGGTGCAAAGGATTCGAACTTGCCTTCAGGAAAATGGAGGACTCTTCTAAAACTTGTTATAAGACATAATCAGTTATGTATAACTTCATTCCATGATTAAAATCAAATAATGTGAGTATTTCTGCATTATAATTTATAGTGGTGTCATTATGTGGGCGATAAAATAATCTCACTGTATAAACTTTAATAATTACCAGCAATATTTATATCAAAGTTTTTATTGATGGTTTTTGCTTTTAAAAATTTTTGTTCTTACGTGAAAAAAAAACAATGTGTGTAAAAACGACAAAAATAATCCAAAAACGTCATAGATATTTTAATTGCTGCATTATTAAAAAAAAAAATTATTTGTTGAAAATTTGTTTATATATGAAATAGCTGTTCAACACAGTTACTTTACAAACCATTAAAATATAATCAGATAATTCCAAAGATTTATAATTTTGGTTATTTTTTTTTTATTAAATGAGATGTACAGGCATCGATTGCTATGATCATTTAGCCCGCATGAAAATTTGTAGCGTATGAAAAATGTCATGCCTGACCAAGATTCTAACCCAGAACCTCCGGATGAAAGGTGGAGACGCTACCACTCGCGCCTCGGATGCCAGCACGATTTTAGTTCTTAATTTTTTTTTTAAATTTCGAAGCTACAACGAATAAATCAGTTTTCAGTTTGATTAAATTAGGCACAGGGAACTTCCAAAAAGAATTATTGCAACATATAGCTGTTAGGTTCAGCTTAAATAATACGATACTGCCGTTTAAAGTGTTAAATACTGAAGTTCATATTCACTAATGGTAAATTTATTTCATGCTGATCCTAAATTCCCTTGTTACAAATTTTTAGGTTTAAAACGAAATTTTCTTTGAACCATTGTAAATAATTCTTAACCCTGGCCTATTATGTTTAAAAATTACTTTCTGTTTAAAAATTTAATCGTGAATTTCTTTCGTAGCATTTATCCCTGAAACAGATCTAAACGAAATATTACTAAAAAATGTACTTGTTTTAAGTAACAAATTAGTCCATTAAATTGGAAAACAACATTATACTCGCAAACCGTTTACAAAAAAATAATTACCATCTAAACATAGATATTTCAATTTCGATAATTAAAGAATCATCTTCAGTAGACAATACGGTAAAATATAAATCAAAATAATTAAACATGTAAATGAAATAAGAAATAATAAAGAATTAAATGATAAACAAACAGTACTTACAAAATATAAAACAATTGCTGTCGTTTCTGTTAATCACAATAGAAAGTGTAAATTTTTTTTAGAAATATCTAATCCATTTAAATTTATTGCAAAGCTCTTTATTAGTAAATCATTTTTTTTTACAAATTAAATTTTTATTTTGAATTTTTAGCATTCAAAATAATCGCTACCTGTAATATTTTTTTCTAATTTGCTTCAGTTGTATCTAATACAACTGAGTGAAATTTACCAAGGGTTAACTATTTAAGATAAAAAAAGATAAGAAAGTAAGATGACTATAACAAACGAAAATGGAAAGAAGACAAAATCAGTTCTGATCCGCTTTTGTTTCTGAATAATCCAAACAATGTGTTAATAATCTAGTGTATTGTATAGTTGATATTGATATTATATGTTAGAATGATGTTCTCGGCATCTTGAGACAATTTAATTTTATGAATCATTGTACACTATCAGAATTCTCTGTTCATCATGATGCATATGTACGCGAGTTCTTTATCTCAGAATGTTATTATTAAAGTTATCAGAGAAGTTAAAATAATCAACTTAGCTACTGTTATTACATTTCTGCAGTTAGCTGTTATAGAAGAAAGCCTAGGTGGATCTAATATAATGAAATAGACTAGCGTTTTGGGATTGAAAATAATTTTCATTTCAGATTAAGCATACGAGATAAAAAATAGGAGAAGGTTATTTGGATTAGCTTGAGGCATTTGGCCGATGCCAAAAGGTTAGAAATAAAAATTTAAAAAAAAATCGAAGGCATATTATTTAGTTGTAGGCTGCACCTGTTTTTAATACTAAGTAAAAATAAATATCATATATAATCAGTCTTTTTTTTTGGAAACGAATAGTTTTTATGATGTCTTTAATATATTAAACGCGAGTACATATGCTTTACAGATTTTCATGAGTATATTATTTATACTAATATCTTTATTGTATTAAATATTTTGTGTTCAATAAATTTCTTTGCTTTAAATAGTTAGAGTGGAGGTTTATGAACTATCATGCAACAAATCTTAATTTAACAGGCTACTTTAATAAGTTATGTTTTAGTGATATACTACTCTTATAGTAATTAGCTGGAGTTGCTTGCCTCTAACCCAAACGTTTCCTTGGATAGTTCTAAATCCTTATGTAAATTTAAAAAAATAACTTATTTTTTAACTTATGTTCAGACATAAGCGTATATTTCACATATATCAGAATATATTGTATTCTGATAGAATACACACACACACATATATATATATATACACATACACACAGGGGCACAATTATATTCAGAACTGCTTCTCTTAAAAATTTTGAATAGTAAAACAACCCTGAAGGGTGTGTATTAAACAGACGACAATTTATTACACTCATATAATCAAATTAAAAATAACTTTACTACGTATACCATACAACACAATAAATTTTATATTTTATTTGCCAATTTTTATAATCAAAGTAAAGAAAAAGAGTGTTGATTCATTTGGAAAAAAAGATTATGTTAGCTCACAGCTTATATCAACATTTATATTAAAATGATTAATTATTCTGCTACAATTTTTTTGATTTTCTTTTTCATGCAAGATTAACCAGGTAGGTTATTATTGTACGAAAATAAAAATGTCTTCAGTTTAACTAAAACGATTATTTAATCTTGTGGAAAACCAAAACAGAAACATCTTCCTTATCATCCAAAATTATGCATTCATCTTAGGTTATTTTATTACAGTTTTTGAAGTAAAAAAAATAGTACAGATATATTTTTGACTATCTGAAATAAAATAATACACATTCAAACTGTTCTATAAGAATTATGTGCCCTTTTATTTATTTACTTTAAAATAAGCCTTTCCTTATTCCAATTTTTAGCCAGTTTCTTAATTGCCTTACCGCGGTGAATTTAACTGCTTCAGATAGACAAGTGATGAACAGCATTGCTTGGTGAAAACAGATTCTGCTAATCGAATTTAAGAAAGATATTAGAATGAGATAGCTGCTTCATGAGATATCCGATCTTCAAAAAGACAATTTAAATGTTACAATTTTTTTAAAAAGTTGATGATTTTATTACTCTTTATTTGAATGAAGAATGCTTTCCTTAGAAATACTATTCATAAAATGTCGTAGTCGTAAAAACCAGTAAATTAAACCTTACGTTTAGCGGTTGACTGAATATAGATTTTCTATCAAAAGTCTATGGTAAAATCATTGTACACTTTTTAATATTTTCTTGATGATGGCAGACCGTTTCAAAATCATTCGTTTTTTACACACTAAATCACACTAGTTTTTTAAACAAATTTTCTGAAGATATAGGATTATTGAACAGTAAGTTGTTTATCGTCGAATTAAAATTGTGAAATAAACTGTTTCCTTAACTTTCGGAAGAGATGTTTTCCGTCTGAAATTATTTCAAAAGAATAAGTCATTTTTAATAGATTCTGCCAGCATCTATTCAATTAATCACGAGAAATAGTTTTAAAATTTAAATTATTGTAAATAAAAAGGTTGTGCAAGTATGCAAATTAAAATTCATTGTTCAAATTTTAGGTTATTTAATTAAAAATCAGCATTTTTTTAGATAGTTTAAAATTTCATTATTTTTTATATGCGTATTTCAAATTCACATTTTCCGATAATAATGATATTGTATGCAACTGTCAGTGATTAAATGTAATTTTTTTTCCGCAGGTACTATAGGTACCTATTATAAAAATTTAGTAAAACAGCCAGGTAAATAACTTTTATTTAATATGCTATTCGTACTAGTAATAAGTAATTAACATTACAGTTTTTTTTTAATATCATCAGTAATGGGTTTTATTTAACTTTTTAAAATTATGTCTGATTTATTTTAAAACTAAAAGTGAAACGAAAATTTCTAGTACTTTGAAAACCTTGTATTAATTTGACCACTATTTTATATTAATGAAATGACTAACAGAACTTTCACACAAACATTAAGTTGAAGTGATATTAAACAATGATATTTAAACCAACCTATTTTTCTGCTTCGTAGTTAGTCAAATGTTGAAGTATGTTGGATTTTTTACGGAAAATATCAAAAGGTTTGATTCCGTTTCAGATAAATTTAAATGTTATCGGCTCCGTAATAATTATTTTATATCGGGCTCCGTTTAACAACATTTGTAGCCATGGAACTTTCATCTAGCATAAATATTATTTTCATTCACCTTTTATCTATCATAAGTATTATATTCTGTAACTTCACTTTCCAGTTTGCAATCTGCTGATTTCGAATCATTAAAGCTGCATCGTAAATTTCGTAAATAATAAAATTACAACAGTTTGCTTGTGTTTTTATCCGTTGCCAGCGTGCTCTAATATTAATATAATCATCTTAACCGGAAATTTTTGTATGTTATCTCGGTCTTTAAAAATGAAAATAAGAAACCAACAAAAAGCTAAACGAGTCTGTTGTTAACTGGAGTTAAACATAATTTTCAACGCAACATATATCTCCAAATTTTTTTATAGATAATTTAAACTGTGATTAAATATTAAAGGGTTGAAAATGTGTAAGGTAAAATATTATTATAATCATGTAAGGAAATAATTAGATCTTTCCAGTTAAGAATTTTTTTTTTTTTTATGAATTAATTCACCATGTAAACGTTCAAAGAAGCTTGTGCTTGAGGAAATGGATATTAGTAGCGAATGAAAAATTCCAAGCCTGACCGGGATTCACATCTGGGATCTCCGGGTGAAAGACCAAGACGCTACCACACTGATCGGCATTTTATTTAATATTTAGTTTAACATTTTTTTATTACATTAAGCATTTTATTTTAACAACAAAAACAAAATTATCTTTAATAAAGTAACTTATGCGGACTGAACTTATAATTTTTTCAAATGTTTGTTTTTTTAGTTTAAATATATTTATACCTATGTTGCAAATATATTACAATCCGAGAATGACCCGGCCGATTTCTGTATAGTTTTCTTACAAAGTATACCTTTAAGTTTCTTGTAGAAGTGGTTACAAACAATATTTTTTTATAAATTGTGAAGTATATCTCCTCGCAGCCAGTTAAAATAGCACGAAAAAATAGTTTGTGAAATAAAATTTTACTGATGTATCAGTATTACTTAATATTACGATAAACTCGCAACTCAACGATCGATATATTATGTTTATTTTCCTTTATTAACGTTATTCTAATTAATTTACGGAACGCATTATATTTATCTTCTTTTATTTTATTTATAAACTTGCTTGAGTGGATTTCCCTGCAATAATTATAGAATCTTGTTTTGTAGATTTTTTGCGCTTCTCGTTTAAATTTATTTTTTTCTAGGTTTATAAGGATTAGATAAAAAAAAATGGGTTCTAAATACATACATAACTGTTTTTGTCGTACTTTAATATTATTCAGAACAGAACATAATTTTATATTTATATTTAAATATAATCTTTTTATTAAAACCAAAATGGATTACAGGGACTCAATTTTTTGTCTCTAATAATAATCAGTAGAGACTTTTGGGTTGAAATTAATTTATTTTTAATTATTTTATGCGTAATTAAAAATATAAGGTACAGATTATCTGAGTCATAGTAGGAAAATAACTTAGGTTATATTATCGTACTTAATAATTTGTATATATCGTTTATAATATTTAACAAAATTGCGTATTTATTTTAAGATCAGGTAAATAAAAATACTGTATTAATCAAGACAAAGTTGTTGCTATATAATTTGTACCTAATTATGGTACGGTGTAAAAAAAAAAAATAAAAAAAAGCTCATATAACTCAAAGCATGGGAATTTATTTTTTTGACTGGTATACTTTGTATCTTTTTTCCGAGTATTTTTGGTTGGTTTCTTGATTGATAAAACCGAGCCAACAATTTTGATAAGTTGTTAGTTGCTGGGTACAATAAAAGAGTTTGTTCCGACCGGGAATAGAAAACCCTTTACATTTAACTAAGGTATATAAAGGTAAGACAATGAAGGCTCTTGTTTACCTAATGGATGTTTTGGAGCTGTATAATGACAGAGCAGTGTTATAGCGAGGGTGGTAGGCACTGTATCATTCTATCTAATGACAGGTTAGTAAAAGTTAAGTCGGCGCCAGGGGTTGAACCTCTTACCCTGTGAAACCGCACGAGTTAACCCACCCCCTTTCCTATTCATCCTCTACGTCAGGGTTACTATATCGCAGGTCTTTATCCATTTCATTATAAAACCTGTAATCATCATCAGGTATCATCTGTTCATCTTTATTATACTTTTACTCCCGTGTGTTTTTGTCACTCTATGGAAAAATCGCGTCAAGGACAAAGTATTAAGTTTAATAACAATTTAATGAATTGTTTTGCAGGGATTAATTTTCCTTTTTTTATAAGTAGTTTTGAAAATTGAATTTAATCTTATTAAAAAAATGTATCTTCTTATTTTAACTATGTAATAATTTAAAAAAATTAATGTATTGTACAACTGTTATACGAAGTAATATATAACTATGAAGTACACATACAAATATATAACTGATACATAAATATTTTTTGTTGGTAAGAATCAAATTATTTGTTTCCAGCCCAGATTTTTTCTCATTAAGGACATTTTCGTATCTAACAATAACTAATAAGGAATGAAACAAAATTGCATCATGAGGCAAGAACTTCTTTCAGTGTTAATACTAATAGTATTGGTATAAATTACAAATCTTTTATATTTTTTAAACAAAATCTATGTCGTAAAATATTGTTTAATTGTTTATAATAGCCTGCTTTTTGATGTTAATAAAATAGTATTTATGTAAAATATTTTTATTATTTTATTTGTTAAAAGTATATTTTAAATAAAAAATATAACTGAATTTATATATTTTTTGCAGCACATGTTTCTTCAGCCCCTTACATTTAACCCTAAATAGCACGATTTTATACTTTAAGGATTCGTGATTATGATTAAGTATTACTTACTGTACAAATATTGTCTTATTAAGGATACAACTGTTCTTATCAATTGTTTTTAAAAGACAAACTAAAAGTTTGATTAAATAATTTAATTCTGGCAACATGAAGTAACAAAGTAAGTGCTACTCATGCTTATTACTACATTTAAACTACACGCTACATATAATTTGGGTCTTATGATGATTTTTATCTATGGTTAATAATTACAACTATACCCTTTTTTCTACTATAATTGTAGAATAACTGGTGTTTTAATATTCCAACTATCATCATTAAAAATTTTTAAAAACATTCTTCCTCAGTTCTGCCCAAGAAGACAGGTATTTCGTTATTTTAATTTAGTTTAATATTGCTAACGATTGATCTGCAGATAAAGAGCAACTCGCAGCATCATAACGAATCATCTAACCTTCCCCGGTCAAATTTTTTCAACTTTACATTTTGCGTCACAAGAACGACTCATCCAATCTTCATAAAACTTTCAGATGAACAATTTCTGATACAGTACTACAGTATTTAAATTTCAGTGAAATTGATGTAATAGTTTTGAAGATTTTCGAGCTTTTTTGAAGATGTAAGAGTTTTGAAAGTTTTATAAATATATAACTAAACACCAATTTAAGTGAATGGTATTTTCGAAATCCTCAAAATTCAAAATGAAAAGAAATCATTTTCACCGCCCCCTTTAATTTCACCAAGCGACCGAAATAATATCGTACTTTTCTTCGGTAAAAAAAGTGGAATCACATTATAGACAGAATAATCTGTTTTTAAAAGAATGTAGTGAGAATTTAAACACATATGACAATATGTGAGATATCGGATTTTATATTTTTTTTATAGTTTCAAAGCTTATTTACAGTCGGTTACATTTATATATTTACACAAACCTTTAGTAAATTGGGTCACACCCCAAATTGCATGATAAGGAGTCCTCAGCAAAACTCCTTAAAGCTACATACTACTGTAGTAAAAACTTGTATGACAAGTACATCAAATTAGCATTTATGAAGTAGAAGTAAAAAAAAAAAAACACAAATTTATGAACTAATGCATAAAAAAAATGTATTTCGAAACATTTATTTGCTTATAAATATATAAGGAAATCTAATTTAAGTGAATGATATTTTCATAATCCTCAAATCTCAACATGTAAAGAAAATTCTATTTCATTCCCCCCTCGCACTAAGCTATGAAGTAACACCGTACTTTTCTTCGAAAAGTTGGTAAAAAAAAAGTGGATTCACTTTATGCACAATAATTTTTTTTAGAAGAATGTATATGTATCAGATTTAAAATTAACAGCCAAATAGATTATGCACATTACTCACATCCGAGATTCCGAGACACTTAGGTCTAGAACGTGCAGTCGGTTCAGTCTTCTAATATCATACCCGTTGTTTAGTAGGTTCACTGCCAAGTGATTTTTTTTTTGTCTTCAGTCATTTGACTGGTTTGATGCAGCTCTCCAAGATTCCCTATCTAGTGCTAGTCGTTTCATTTCAGTATACCCTCTACATCCTACATCCCCAACAATTTGTTTTACATACTCCAAACGTGGCCTGCCTACACAATTTTTCACTTCTACCTGTCCTTCCAATATTAAAGCGACTATTCCAGGATGCCTTGGTATGTGGCCTATAAGTCTGTCTCTTCTTTTAACTATATTTTTCCAAATGCTACTTTTCTCATCTATTTGCCGCAATACCTCTTCATTTGTCACTTTATCCACCCATCTGATTTTTAACATTCTCCTATAGCACCACATTTCAAAAGCTTCTAATCTTTTCTTCTCAGATACTCCGATTGTCCACATTTTCCTGACATTAAATTAATTTTTGATGTAAATAAATCATATTTCTGACTGAAGGCTCGTTTCGCTTGTGCTATTCGGCATTTTATATCGCTCCTCCTTCGTCCATCTTTAGTAATTCTACTACCCAAATAACAAAATTCTTCTCCCTCCATAATCTTTTCTCCTCCTATTTTCACATTCAGTGGTCCATCTTTGTTATTTCTACTACATTTCATTACTTTTGTTTTGTTCTTGTTTATTTTCATGCGATAGTTTTTGCGTAGGACGTCATCTATGCCGTTCATTGTTTCTTCTAAATCCTTTTTACTCTCGGCTAGAATTACTATATCATCAGCAAATCGTAGCATCTTTATCTTTTCACTTTGTACTGTTACTCCGAATCTAAATTGTTCTTTAACATCATTAACTGCTAGTTCCATGTAAAGATTAAAAAGTAACGGCCAAGTGATTACCTAAATATTATTTTTTATATCAGCTACTTATAATTGCTTGCAGTGCAGGAATCTTAATATTTTTCAGTAACACAATGTTTTACTACTTTACATTTTTTGACTATGACAAGTCATTTAGTTTCTTTTTTCAATTTTAAATGGAATATTATTTCGTAAACTTTTATCAGATTTTTGGTAATAAAAATGTGAGAAAGTGGTTACACTAAATTATAATTATTAAACGTGATTTTAGTAATAAAGGTATCAAATAACAGGAAAAGTATTAAAAACCTTAAAAACGGTTATCAGTTTCATTTTTTTCAAAATAAAACAAATTATAACTGTGAATTAATCGCTGTTAGGTTTGCAATATACACATCAGTAAATTATTAACAATAGTATTTTTAAAACTTTATTTTACTGGGTGAAGTTACTAGTTATCTAGGAAATTATTTTAATATAACTTGTCACGGATAATAGCAAGACTTCTTTATTAATTAAAGATTAGTCGAAAAATTCAATTGAAATATTTTTTTTTGATTCATTATACTATGTTAAAAAAATAAATCCAACCGGTTTAAATCGGTTTTTTTTACGATAGTATAATAAAAGTTATATTTACCAAAAGCTGGGGAGATAATTTTAAATATTTGTATTAATTTTTTGTAAATACCAATAATAAAATATTTGAATTTTATTTCAAATCAACATCAAAAATAATAAACTAAAAAATTTTATTTTTTTATGCTAATAATAATTTTATTCAATACTTGACTGAGTTCAGTAATAATGGTAAAAGAAATTAAAACATGCTTTTCTTAAAAAAAAAACAATTTTTTTTCAAGAAAGTTTCTTTAAACAAATTAATTTCAAGATAATGATTATTAAACAAATTTTTGGGGGGCTCTCATTACAGCCACTTTATAATTGAAGCGCGCCCCACGGTTTTCGTTTTAGTCATGCATAAATAGCAAATGTTTTTAAAAGTAATTCTCTTGAAAAAAAATTATTTTTTACTTTTCAGTTCGAATTGTTTTCTTTACATTTTTTATTTATTGTATTTTGAAGAAAAGCATGTTTTAAAAAAGATTTTTGTTTAGATTTTATTTTATTTTTACTTTTTAGTCATAATTAAATGAAATTATTATTAAATTTTAAATTAGTTTTATATGTATATAAATATATTTGTGATTCAACTGGCGTCGAATCACAAATCGAATTTCATCCTGTTCTGGTGTTTATGTTGCTTTCAACTTTGCTGTTTATTAGTTATGAACATCCATTCTTGCCCTGATCAGTCTAAGTATCTTCATTTGCTTTTATCTTGGTATTTTTGACGTGCTTTCTCTAACCGTCTCTTTCGCTGGATCTGCCTCTTTTTTCATCGTTGTAAAATTTTGTTCGTTTCCTTTCCTACATGTTTACCGAGAATCGGTGTCTTTCGACTCTTCTTTTATTTTACCACTATTATTTTTTTTAATTGAATAAATATTTAAACTAACAAGTTTTTACTTTTAGTTGTTTTAATTCTTAAACAAACAAGAATATATTTTTATGCAGTTTTTACCTTTAGTATAATGATTATACGTAAAACAAAATTCTCTATCTTGCATAAAAAACCGATTGAAGGTCTTACCTTGGCTGGATAAAGCCAGAGTTGCCTTTAGATATTCCACTGAAGTGTGAAGATGATATCAACGAAGCCGCAAGATAGTTAAGCTCAACAATGAGAGTAGCTGGTTGGCAGTCCATGCCTAGTGGGAAGCGTGCTGATTTGGCAAGCAGGAACTATCCGAGGAGGTGTTGGATCTAATTTCTGACTAGAGAAGGATCAGAAGAAGATAGCAGCGCTACAGGGGTCGGAGGACAGGACAGCCCTGAATAAGGCTGCTCAGAGGTTAAGGTATATTGCTGGGGAAAATCATTAACGAGTCATTCAGAAATTTAGTTGAAAATCTGTCCCATCTCAAGAGAGATGATTATTCATTATGGAGAGTTACGAGGAAATTCGGGCGGCCAACCCTTTCATTGCCTCCTGTATGGACTTCCAACAGATGGGCTTTTGGTGATGTTGCAAAGGATGAGCTAGACATTTTGGCGTGGTGTTCCGGTTCCATGATGAACAAGGAGCCGATGAGGGAAATATTTTTGATTTTTTTAATAGTCCTTCCCTTTGAGTGTGTCCATAGGACTATTTTCTTTTTAAAAGATAACTAGTAACCTCAAGAGGATAGAGAAAAATAAGCAAGACTCCTGGGTTCGACTGTATAATATAAGATGCAATTTATGCTGTCGTTTTCGGTTATAAGAAACTTGTTTCTTATTTATATAATATAACCGAATTGTTGGGATTCTTCGAAAGGCACAGTTTTCTTTGGAATGGAAAGTTTCTCAGGTGACGATGATTGTAATGTAAGCTAAACCCTTACAGGCAGTTTCTTCTTACAGACTGATTAGCCTCTAGCTGATTTTATTTAAGATCTTTGAGAGGCTTTTTCTTCAAAGGCTATGACCTGTTTTAGAGTGAAGATGTAATAACATCAGTTTGATTTAAAAAAAAAGCCACTCAACTATAGAGCAAACCCATCACAGGATTTATAATGTTATTATCAGGTCTCTCGAGACAAAGTACTGCTCTGCGGGGTTTTTAGATGTACAATACACCTTCGACAAAGTTTGGTTACCAGGCCTGCTCTTCAAATTGAAAACTTGCCTTTCTCAACCTTATGACTTGATTCTGCGAAGTTATTTAGATGATCGCTTCTGGCAGATTAGGTATAATTAAAATCTATCTAACGTCTTGGAAGTGCGTCGGAAGTGCCATAGGCTAGGTATTGGGACCGATTTTATTCCTAATGAATACTGCTGACTTTCCTTGCACAGAATCTGTTGTAATTGCTTCGTACGCGGATGATACGGCTATCTTAGCAATTGAGGATGGACGGATTCTAGCCTCGGAAGGTTCAGTCGGCGTTTGATACAATCACTATGTGGCGGCAAAAGTGAAAAATTAAAGTCAATCCGCCGAAATCTACCCACGTTACCTATACGACTAAAAGAGGAAACTGCTGTTCAGTCTGCTTGGATAATGTTGACATTCCTCATATAACTAGTTTGAGACACCTTGGCTTATCTCTAGATCAACGTATGCTTGGAGAAGTCATGTACTGGAGAACAGGAAACAGATTGACCAGAGATTCAAGCATATGAATTGGCTAAGGGTAGGGGTTCTTAGTTGTCTCTCTCTAACATGATCCTTCTTTAAAAGACTTTCTTGAAACCGATTTGAACGTATAGAATTTAGCTCTGGGGAATGACTAATGATTAATATTAATGTAATCCTAAGTTCACAGAACAAGATATTGTGGAAAGTGACCCAACCGTCTTGGTTCGTCAGGAATACTGAAATACATGAATTCCTGGGGATTCAGTATCTTCGGAATTAGATTGTCCGTTTCACTTCAAAATACATGGTTAGACTAAATAGACGTGAAAATCCCCTTGCGTTGAATCTGATAAGCAACGGTGATGACATTAGGCGATTGAGTAGGTTCATGTGATGAAACGAAAAATTATTAAACTTGATTTATTCCAACGAAAAATCGTAAGTATAATTAAAAATAGTCCTACAATAAAATAAAAAATTTAACTTAAAATTTTATTAAGCAAATTAATTAATCCGATCGTATCCATTATAATTCTTATATTATCATTATTATTTAAATACAAATTTATAAGTTTATTAGTAAAATAATATTTCTACTTTTCTAGGCATGTCAAGTTAATATTTTCAGCAGTAAACCCTGAAGAAGAATAATTATACTGGTACAACTAAATAAATTTTGTTAATAGTAGTAGTTAATAGTTGTTACCTTTAAATGTAATCTGTAATCCAAGAAAACTGGTCTTGAAAAAGTTACGTTAAGTATAGTCCTGATACTTTTATCCCTTATTTAATAATGGTTATTTTATTTTAAATACAAGAATTATACCTATTCGTTTTTTTTTACGTCGGAAAATGAGTTTTCTTTGGTGTGTAATATACAAGAATTTTATGGCTGTAGGTGGACAGCCTAACATATGCACATTTGTATCTGGCAGTATTGTTAAATTTAGTAGTGGTATATATTATTTACTGTAATGTACTGATCATTTGATTGCAGTATGAGTTCATTTCATGGCTACTAATTATGGATTACACAAAACAAGGCAGGTGCGTCAGTTCTCAAGCATTATTAATTATGACAGCGTAGTCCACTCAATATCATAGGTCTATTCTCTGCATGATGCACTTCCCCTCGGGGTAAACAGGATGGGTTTACTGCGCATGCTGCTTTTGTACTCTACACACCCACACGTACAGACGCACATTCACAACGGCATACCGGTATTAATTAGAAAAAAAGAGTTGGAATATGTAACAAAAACTATTATATTATTGCAGATTTTGTTTTTGAATTTATATTTAATCTTAAAATATTGATAAGTATTAGTAGTAATTTCTTTATTTCTATATACAAAACCTGTATTTCAAATTTTAGAGTGATTTTTCTTAATTTGTAATTAATTAATGATTAAAATAGTTCTTTATTAAAACTCAAATGCAGGAAAAATTTTATCAGTGAAAAAAAAAACAGTTTTAGGTTATTTTTAACAAGGTAAGTTACGACTAAATGACTAAAACCATTTTCTTTGACGTTTTTCAAGTACAGTAATTCAAACTAGAATATTTTATCTTCAGAAATGCATTCAATCATTTGATTAGAAACATTTCTTGAGATGTTTACATGAACTTAAATATTTCTCTATGCATTTGCAGTGACGGTAACTTTTAAAACAGTTATTGCTGTTTGTTGAATGTAAATTATATATATGTGTGTGGGTCTGTGTGCGAGTGCACGCGCGCCTGTGTGTGTGTGTGTACTCTTAGAAGAAAACAGATTTTAGTTTAGAACTTTGGGTTTTCTTCCGTTAGTATTTTTGAAAGATGTAAAACTGCATTAATTACATATTATATGTATTTAAACCTAATATGTAGCGTATTAAATATCGTAAAAGTGTTGTCATGTATCATACAGTCAGAGTAAAAATACTTCATTAGGTAGTAAATAACCAATCAAGAGGTTGAAATATTGTCAAGATTTTTCGAGATTGACTCGGTAATTTCCTTTCAATTTTATTTTTAATTTTGATTACACTTAAAAAACCATTAAGAATACGCAAACAATTTTATTTCATAATAACAAAAAAAAAAAGATAAAAAACTAATGATTAAAAGATTAGCTGATGCAAAACATCAGATAGAGTTGACCAAAATATAAATTTCCTAAGTATAAGCTACAATCAATGAACTAAAATTAATAAATGTTAATATTATTTAGGGTTGCGAAGTAAATATGTTAATAAAATTTTGAAAATTTTATTTAACAAAATGCTGTATTTATTTCTTATATATACCACACTGAGTGAAAGAACTAAGAGCAGAGATAAACGTTTTGTGTACTATTTAATTAACGTACGACTATTTACAAAAATTGTGCTAATTATATCAAATTATAACTATTTCTTTTAGCACAGTGCTTTCTAAGATTGTTTAATGTTGATAAATAGGAAGGCTAATAGCATATAAACCGATACACATCAGTCATTTCGGGTTTTTAGAACTATGAAGTGTATAACCATAAACGCAGTTATCATAAAACACCTAGCCGTTCATAACTACAAAACTTATTTTTCTAAAAAAAGTACCGTCATAATTTGGTTCTTGAATATTTCTAAAGTCTTTTTATTTGGCCAAAGCAAAAGCAGTTATTAGTGAGGCGACCCGACTCTAAGAGTAGTCTTATACAACACATACTTTTCTTCAAAATTCTATAATCACTTGCCACAAAAATCTTCAATCTCTGGATTACAGGTGTTTAAACTATTCCTTTTCAAGCTCTACAAAAAGTATTATTTTTTTAGATCAACTAGAAAATTTACAGGTTTGTGTCGTGAATGTCCTTTTAAGAAACCTTATTCAGCTCTCAGGAAGATTTAATTTCTTTAATTTCTGTTGCATCATATATTTATGTTGATGTAAAAACCAAATAATGGGCTGCTCCCCAGCCTGAAAAATTCCTACTGAATTACTGTGAGTCCTCATTTACTCAAAATGTGGAATATATCTTCCGGGTTTGATTGATTTCTCGTACTACGATCCTCCTTGGATAAATAATTTTTCTCCCTACCTAATCTTTAAGTACATTTAATTCCTTCTTATTTCCTTCTCATTTTTGTCTGCGATTCAGATCAAGTCGAAACCACCGTAAGGTATTACTTCAGAGGATAAATGAGGATAATATATATGAATGTAAATGAAGTGTAGTCTTTTACACTCTCAGGTCCACCATTCCTGAGATGTGTGGTTAATAGAAACCCAACTACCAAAGAACATCCGTATCCACGATCTAGTATTCAAATCTGTATAAAAGTAACTGCCTTTACGAGGATTTAAACCTTAGAGTTCTCGACTTCAAAATCAGCTGATTTGTGATGACGAATTCACCATTAGCCCCAACTGGTGGGTTACAATTTAGTTCTAGGTAGAGAAATCTGAACGATTAATTAGAGCTGAGCTGAGCTTTGGTGGTTTTACTTAAATAATTTTGCTTTCTAGACCATTTTTCTAGTCTTTCTTAAGATTCTTCCAGAGATTCTACTGTACAGTCACTAACATTGGAAATTTTTAAAAATTATACTTTTTAAAAATACCAAAAATACTTTTTTTATGACTTGTTACCATAGAAACAATGAACTCTTTTTTCGTACTATAAAATATTTGCGTGATAGTTAACAAAATTTTTTTCGTGTAACAAGTGGAGTAAATCTAAATTTCTTGTAAAATAAATTATTAGTTACGAACTAACTGCTACCAATTAAGTAATACTTTCGATTCGTAACTAAATTTTACAGTTTGGTAAGCATCATTTTTCATAATCAGATTGATAGCTGAAATATGCTGTTATGATAGTTGAACATATTCTGTAATTTAAAAGTAGAACCAATGTTACTGGGTTTCTTAAATGTTGTAAGGTCACCGATTTATTATTTTAACAATGTCAGTTAGTTGGTGTGAGTTTGCAGTGATCTCATTCAAACTCGGGCTAATAATTAATGACCATCCTCAACGACTAAAGAACACAGGTAACAGTAACAAATTCGTCTTTAACTGAACTTGAGCCAAGATTCTAGAAGCTGTAAGAAAGAGTTGATATGTGATGATCCTCACGGGTGAAACAATTTCTGTGAACTAATGTATCCGTAAATGTTATTCATTCTTGCATAACTCCTTTATTCTACTCCCAATAAAAATAACCGTTGAAGTTTTTTTTGACCATTATTTCCGAATTTTTTGTATTTAAAGTTAAATAAATACAAATTATATTTTCACTTTTTAGAATTATTGTATAGTTAATACTATTTACAAATTTATACCTAAAATTTAACCACTAATAAGCTGAATAACCTTGATCCACACCACAATAATTTATTAATGAAACGAAGGAAATTTTACCTAAAATACATTTTTTCCCCTAAAATTACTATTATTTGTATTTAATTGAAGTTGACTTTTTTTTCATATAAATTTCTGATTCTTTAAGAATTAGTCACTCTTCGATAATTTACGCACATTAATCGATGTGCGCAAATTTTTTTATATTGACTTCATTACAAAGCAGTCATACATGAATTGAAACAGAGATTTGGTGATTCTTTTTTGAATTAGCGACAATTTCATTCTTTTCTAATGAAAATGTGTACTTTCCAGGAAGGGTTTGTGAATGATATGAAAATATTATAGAAAATCTTATAAAATTTATTTGAATTGGAAAATAAATTTGAAGTATGCATAACTCGAAATAAAGGAAATGGTGAGAAAGCAAAGATTTTCCTCGAAGATTATGTTTAACAGAATTAATAAAATCTGTAGTAGTAACACGAGTGGTGAAAGACAGTTAGCTACATGGGTCTTTACCAGCAGAATCCGCATTTTCATTATCCGGGTTTCTCACATTGCTAGGGATCCAGCAAAAACTCACTTGTGTGTTACGACGGTTCAACTCAGCGATTGCATTATGAATTTTGGTGACGTTAAGGTGTCTAGAATACAAATCTTCTAAAGCTTGGAATGCACTGAACGAATCGCCGCTATAACTAAGGATGTGAAGGTATTTTGGGTTAATGATATTCAAAGTCTTATTGATGGCATACAGTTCAGCATTTTAGACACTTGTAATAGAAGGTAGTCCAATCATGTAAGTTCAGTTGTTTACAGAAAATGCGCAACCAGCAGTATAATTCTGTTTCGATACATCTGTGTATACTAATGCGTCTTGAGTTTATCTCGGATAGAAATTGGTAAAAGGTTTTCTGAAAACCGTTTTTAATTTTTATTATGTATGGTGAGGTCGTAATTAAAATTTATCGGGTCGAGTTTCCATGGAGGATATTAACAGGGGAAGGTTGGGAAAATAGGTGTGTCAACATTTAAAAGGTACAGTAAACGCCGGGTACGAAAACCCGTTGGTGCTATATAACGTGGATGATTTTCATACAGTTGTAAATGAGAATTTGCAATAACTGCTTTAAAAATGGGTGATTTGGTTGTCGTTTAAGATGGGCATAGTAAGATGCTAACAGCTGGACCAGCTGTTAGCAGCCATTATTTTGGTATAAACGGGACCCGTTTATACCAAAATAATGGCTACCCGCAATCACCAAGCATGCTTGCGACAGGACTTGATTTAAAGGCCCGTGTAAGCAAGAGGAAGAAAAGCGTGGTGTATAGCATTAACCACGGTATGACGCATTGAGGAGAAGGCGATACAACCATAATCCATACGGGGTCGAACGAAAAATTAATAAAAACACAACTTAGATGATTGGCTTCCCACTTTGTGTTGCTAAGGACTAGTAGCATATGTAGAATTTTTAAACATCTCACCTTTAATTGTTTTATATATGTGACCAGTGTAAGATGACTTCAAAAAGCTGTGCTAAAAATGTAACGTCAGGAGAGACAGAAATTCGCTCCCCATTGAAAGGAACTTATGGAATAAGTAGGAAGAGACAGCACATTTTGTTTTCTCAGGTGAAGAATGTGAAGCCGGTGACCTTGGACCAAGCATCAAGGCGTGATATAGTATTCTGTACTAGTCTCTCAGCTGTGGCTGTTGAACGAGTCGTGATGTACATAACATAATCATCTACAAATAGGGAAATACAGAACATGGAACAAGCGGCACACATTTAGTAATACTATTGATGGCTATTGTAAACAAGGTGGCACTTAATACACTTCCGTGGGACACTCCATTCTCCAAGATGAAGCTCCTGGACACAGAGTCTTCAACATGAACACGGAAAGTTCAGTTGTTTAAAAAACCCCTAATAAAGGCAAGCATATTGCCAACAACTCCCCCATTCTTCAAGGGTGTTTAGAATACCATGTCGCCAGGCCATGTGGTATGCCCTCCTGATGTCAAATAAAATAGTGACGAGTTGCTGGCGGACCAGAAAATTATCTTAGATAGTTGTTTTCAGTAATACCAAATAGTCAATGGAAGATAGTCCTTAGCGGGAACCACATTGTTCTGGAGAAATTACAGCATGAATACCAAGTAAACATGTGGTTCACCATTCTCTCTATTACTTTGCACAAAATGCTTGTGTAGGAGATACGGTAGTAGTCTAACGAGTTTGCTTTGTCTCTACCAGGTTATACTGGTACGATAATGGCTTCCGACCAAACGGGTGGGAAGAATTGCCCGAAGAACAACACATTATAAATACACAATAGGTGATGTAGTGCCGAATTGGAAAGTTTAAGTGCATACTGAGACGAATGTTGTCTGGTCCAGGACACGTGACACCTCAAATACATGTGACAACTTTTAATGTAACACCTTTTAATGCTGTGACAACTTGTAAAGGGAGCATCTAATTCACCGTCCGAATCACAAACTTTTACCGGTATTATTTCCATCTGTATCTTATACCTCTAAAATACAGAGGGAATCTGAGGATAAAGTTAGGCATATCGAACGAAAGCAATCTGACAGGTTAGCTACGACTGCAAAACATGACGTAAGAAGTTCTTCTTCATGAATAAATACGAGGATAGATTGTTTGAGATCGGCAAATGGCACGAAGTTTCTTACATGTAGTAGACGTGGGAGCAGTGCGTGAAATGGTACCAAAGTAATTCCTTCATCACGTTATCCTAGCGTCTATGAATACACGACAACATACCGATCTATTCTTACGATATAAAATTAAATATTTATTCGAAGGTCCGCGGTTAAATTTACGCTGTGCCTGCCGTCGTTTCCTAATCGCGCAGTGGTGAAGATTGCATTTATTTATACGCAATTGTCAGAGAATGGAGGGACCATTCAATGAGGGATTGGACGTCCTTCCATTTACTGGGGAATGGAGGGACGTCATGGATCTCCTGATGTTTGTGGAATATATCAATTAGCAATCCAGGGAGTATCAGGGAAGAAAAGAAGTAAGTTGATCTACGGCGTCAGCAGTGTCGTTATACTGTGATGGGAAGGCTTTATGGTAACCGTTCCAGTTTACACTTTCAACAATCCATCTCCGTGGTCTTTTGTTCACCACACTATTGGCATCAAAAGCAATAATAATTTGTTTTGTCACTGCCGTAAAAGTCTTGACAAAAAGACCAATTAAGAGGAGGGAGTAAATTCGGTGAGCATAAGGAGAGGTTATTGGATAAACAACCTGTCGATGACTACGGCATAAACTAGCATGATCTATTATTTAGCATACAGAGGTCCATGTCCTGTCTCACACTGTTTGTATTTCCTGTAGAGGAACAAATTTTTGAGCCCCATGAAATATAGTGGGCATTAAAATCTGGACGGGGTAACTGATACCCAGTCCTGCATGAAGATAGCAACCCTACCAACTCTATACTTATACCAGAGAGTGGTATTTCTTACAGAAATAGCCCCTAAGTGTTACTACAACTTGCAGAAGGTGCATTTCTTAAAAGCACATTATTAAAGGTTCTTGTGTACGCATCAATACTTTAACATCTTCAACGCGCGACCGGACCTTGAACGTTCCAGTGGATAATGTTCATAAATGAAGGTAAATGTAGACATATTTAGGTGTAGAATTAGATATATATATATATATATATATATATATATATATATATATATAAAAAAAAAATTAATTATGGGTGATTTGGTTTTTTTTTAGAATTTTTAATTTTAATAATCTCAGATGCCTTGGAATCAGGTAACCTTCTTCAACCATATCGTCCAGTGTATAAGGTGATGGCGAGAGAAACTTTGCAAAGTGGGAAATCACAGACAAGAACCCAAAAAGGGTATTTGTATGGGCTCTGTTTGGTACAAAGTTTGAGAATTGCCTTCTCTTCTTTAAAAGTTGGGCAATCTCGTGAGCGAGCGAAATGTGATCCCCAGGGTTAAACATTTCTTTTCCTCCTGGCAGTCAGAGTCGTTGTGATCTTCTTTTGTGTATCAAGCACGTATTATATATTTCAGTGTTCGAGCAAGAAATTGTAGTGTAGTCATACCTTTAACACTGGAAACATCACCAAGTATTGGGAATGAATTGTCGTACTCGAATAGACATGTAAGCTACTCTTATTATCTCCGGTGGAAGGTTAAACGTTAGTATAAGAGAGCGAGTAGGTTCCTCCATTCCGCTCTGACGTTTTATAATTCGTTTCACTTCTACAACACCTTGGGGAAGAAGTTTATCAGTAATCTCACTTACATCAATCTCAAAAAGTTCTCGGCAAAAGATTTTTTCTCAGCTGGTATTGAAGGATTGTGGCATACCGCCTTTATTTTGATATTACCCATGTTGGTGGGACGCTAGAGTTATCGGCTCTGTTCGTACCTAATTGCTTCGACCAGTATTGATCCGTCCATTAACTTTCTGACGTCTATCAGTGAACCATTTGAACCCGTTATAACTTTATTTATCAGGAAAGGTGAGATGTTTTGAAAGGAGCCTCCTTCCTGATTGTTTTGAAGAACATCTTATGTTATTATATTGTGAATGCGATGCGTCACCTTTTAAACTATTTTCAACAATACAGTTCATATCCTCTTCAGACAATGTTGAGTAAGGTTTTTTCATATGATATCGAGTGTTGGCTTTTTCAGATGGACTACTAACCATCATAGAATTTAAATCAGGACTAGTAATTTTGGTCCCACAAGTACCGCGGAAACACAGAACCACCTCTGCAGAGCCCACACGTACAGAGGATAGAGATACATACGACTAGGTTCATCCAGGCGCCCAGAGAACATCGTTCAAAACTCATCACGTAGAAGCATTCACTCATCGGCTCGATAGTTTCCATCTTGGGTTACAGTTGCGTTTCGCAAGGTGTCGCAACATCACCGAGCGTAAGTGTAGGATGTCGTTATGCTTTTGTGTAAGGGTATATCTTGTGATAAGTAAAATGCTTGTAGTGTGATGTATGTGTATTGTGCAAATTTGTATTACTGAAATCTACGGTAATATCTCGGTAGATACACGAGAATTATAAAAGCACTTCATTGTATCTTTCAGTAAAATTCATGATACAATGTGAAAATGAAAAAAATCTGAATTTCACTTTTTTTTTAAACACCCCCAAGGCAACCGGTCCTCGCCGTTAAGCACAACACAGTCACCTCGGATTGTCGTGGCAGCAGTCTCTGTCAACCCTAGCTAGCCCCCTTCCGGGGCTTTCCCACCGGGGTCTCACTAGGACACACCGACCTTCCTCTTCCGGATAGCCGCTATTCACTTCCGCTAAAGATACCAATCCTGTCCCTAATCTAACAGTTACAGATGTACGTTTTGTACAGTTTTGTAGAGTAGAGAGGCCTGACTTATCCAACCATACGCCGAGGTACTTAACATTCCTCGTCGTGGGAATTCTTGAATCCTTGACCGATAGTTCCAACTCCCTGGTTCGTCTGTAGCCAACCATCGCTACCATAGTTGTTTTCTGGGAGGCCAGAGTAAGTCCTTGCTTCTCCATCCAGTCGCTTACCATGTCACCGCCGCGTTACCGCCTCATTTGCTGTACCTTCAACCTCTTCTTCTGCCTGTACGGCTACCAGGAGCGCCAGATATTCAGCGTAAGCGACCGCCTGGGTGTCACCTGGAACACCACATTCTACTGTATTGAATTTCACATTCTATTGTATTCCAATTATATCTAAATCTCTTTAAGTGAATAATTTTAACAGAAACTTACGTTAGATTTATAATAACTTGCTAGAATGAAGTCTTTAACACGATCTTTGCACTTCATCTGTTTGTGTAGTTTTGACGCGATATAAGAGTTTTATTCCGTCCTTTTATATTAAGGTTTCTTATTATTAGGCAAAACTACGTTAATGTAACCTAAATTTCTGTTTCCAAATGGGAACTGTTGTTTTTCTTAGAGAGGCGCGAGAAAGTAGGAAAATTTCCTTTGCCGACCCGCTGATCTGCACCTGAAAAAATGACCTCCCGTGCGCTCCTGTTCTACTACTTCTTTCAGACGTCACCCATTACTTCAAGTCTAATCCTTAATCCTTAGCAGCTATGATTAAGATTCCTTACTCTGTAATGTTTTAGTCCTTTTTTTTTTTTTTTTTTTTTTTATATTCCCACCTACTCCTCTGGAACGGATCTACAATCAAGTTTGACTCGCGCCAGAGGAGTGTCCTTTATTCTAGCTCGCCTCCCCGCCCGCCGGCTGTATGTCCGGCACGGCAGGTCAGTTCACCGGTTAGCTCTTTTATTTCGTAGGTGGAAATTCCACCTACGACAACCCGTCATCAGCGAGCGGTTTCTTCTTGACGAGCTTCCTCATCTTTCTTCTTTATAACTGCGGTTATAAACGACGAGATCACATTAAAGTTATCCTCGTTAAGTAGCATTTTATCCACCACATTCTCTGTAGATAATGGCCCTATACGTCTTACACAGGATTGCCTGCTTTCAGTCCAACGGTTACATTCAAATACTACATGTTCAGGGGAATCATATGCCCCACAGTAAGGACAGTTGTTGTTATCTACCCTTAGTCTCGCAGATAAATAGGACCTGAACGACTCATGCCCTGTAAAAAATTGCGTTATCCAGTAATTTATGTCCCCGAACTTCCTTTCTATCCATGGTCGGATCAAAGGTATCAAACGATGTGTCCATCGTCCCGTGTTGGCTACATCCCATGTTGCCAATTACGCAGCACCTCTTCATATGCTTCTTTAGAAGGTTGTCCACATGCTATACTCACTCGCATCTCCGCCAGTTGTTTAAGCGGAGGAACTCCTGCAATTACGAGTACTGCCTCGGTGGAGACTGAAGAATATGCGCATATCACTCTTAAGCCCATGCGCCGTTGAATCCCTTCAAGGGCTCTTCTGTTCTTGTCGGCACGTAGAGCTCTTTCCCAGACTTGTATACCGTAAAGTAAGATGGAGTTAACTACGTGAGCGTAAATCTTACGCTTCGCAGTTCTGGATCCTGTCATATTACCAAGTAATCTGCTAAGATTTTTGACCGTGGATTCAGCTCGTTTACGTATATCATTCACGTGTGCCGTAAAACTCCTCCTCTTTTCAAGCCAGATTCCTAAATATTTGGCTGAAGTCTATTGCTGGACAAGATTACCCCCTACTCGAATTAGGATGTCAGATATTCTCCTACGACCTGTCATGACTACGTATTTTGTTTTACCATGCGAAAGTTTTAAGCCTTTAGTGGACATCCAGACTTCTGCCATTCGTATCGCTGCGTTTGCCTTCTCCGATACCTCTACTTCAGTTTTTCCAATAACAACCAAGGCCAGGTCGTCAGCAAAAGCCACTGGGAAAACACCCAGAGGATAAGTCAGCCCGAGAATTCCGTCATAGACCAGATTCCAAAGGAGTGGCCCCAAGACAGAGCCTTGAGGCACTCCACACGTCACTTTGAAGCGGAAGCAGGATCTACCCTGGTGACAAACAACAAACCTATCCTGCCGGTAATTCTGGATAATTCTTCTTAGGTATCCAGGAATATCCTTATCTCTCAACGCTTGTAGGATCGCATCCCATTTCAGCGAATTAAAAGCATTGCTCACATCAAGCAATATCACAATTGGTATCTTCCTGGTGCGCTAAGTACCCGATGCCGCTTCGTCCACCAGACGCATAACTGTCTTAACAGCACCCACCGTAGAACGCCCCTTACGGAAACCAAATTGTGCGTTAGAAAAGCCACCATGTTCTTCAATCGCATTTTTTAGCCGCAATTCCAACAATCTCTCTAGGAGTTTGCAGATGTTATTAATCATGCATATAGGTCTATATGCTACTTGTAAGTCATCGGTCCCCGGTTTCTTGATAAGGGCCAACCTGGACTCTTTCCATTGCATTGGAATACAACCATCTCTCAGGATCTTATTCATGATATTAAGAAGCTCTGCAGGCATCCTCTCTGCTAATATTCTGATTATCTCGGCTGGAATGCCATCTGGGCCGAGTCCCTCATGTTTTAGTCTTTACTTAAATTTATCTTTTTTCTCTGAGGACATTCTCTTACTATTTTACCGCACGGTGACTTTTTCTGTACCTTATTAAATATTTAATCTTTGTTTTTGAAAGTGAAGTTTTATTATAGTTTTCCTTTGGTTCATTCACATTACCAGAAAGAAGGATAGTTAGAAGAATTTGTCTTCGACAACGATTACAATATTTCTAATATAGTAAGATTATTTTTGGCACTGGATAAACCTCGATATACAATTGCAATCAACAATTCTGTTTTGTATTTTTTTATTTTCTCGTTACGAATTAAGTTTTGTTGTAATTTTCATTCTCAAAAAATTGAACCAAATTGATTCTTATATAATCAGTAATATGTAAGAAATAGAATTTATTACAAAAATTCATTTTTTATCATAGTTTGTTTAGTTATTTATTTACGGTTTACAGTTTAATAATATTCATTGCGGTAGGTTACTTTGATAGTGAATTACATTTAATAAAGATGTTACAAAAATACGGCTGATGATTTCAGGAAACAGAATAAACTATTTTTTAATATATAAAATATAAAATTTTCCATTATTAATCTTAGATTTTGAATGTTAAACTCTAGTAGAAGTGGAAGGGTATTTTTTACTTAGTTAAGTGCAAATGAATAGTTAGAAATATAGAAATAATAGAAAGTTTATTAATGAAATAATTTAAAGTTTATATTAATGAATTACAAGATCTATTTGAATATCTCGGTAAATACTTCGTGGAAAAACTACAATAGAAATATACTGTTGGTAATGAAAGTGAGGTGTTCCGCGTGTATTTAAAGTTCGTAGTGGATAACATATATCTTATACTAGGCATAGGACCGTTATTCTAAACAATATATATAATAACACAGTTTACAACGTATTGTCCAATGTTTTCCAATATTCTTCCATTCGTGTAGTCTTCATTCATCCAAGAAAAACACCAAATTAATTTTTTTTTCACATACTGATTATATTAGTTATTTATTGTGAGTTTCTAACTCACAATATTTCGGTGTTAAAACCGAAAATAAGTTCTACTTCTAGTAAAGAAATTATTGCAGGTATCAATTAAGAAGACACAGTTTGAAGACACAATTACGAAAGTATAAAATCCGGCAAACCAGCAAAGAGTGAAATAATATGCATTCGAAAAAAAGTGAAATGTTGCACTCTACAGTCTTTTAAACTTTTCGCAGAAAAAACTCTGTAGCCCTTTTATCTGTTAACTTCAATGACTGAAAACAAGAGGAAATTAAACTTTTAAACTTAGAAAGTTTCTGAAAACTAGTGACAATCAAAAGAGCGAAAGTTATATGACCAGATCTGTAGTTACAATTAGCCAGGAATTCTGGCTGTTGTTAGTTTAATTGCCGTTTAGGTTTTCAAAAAAAGAAATATACACATGCATAATATGTTTCAAGCGCTTTTTCAGAACACAATGATTCTTAGAATCGAACAAATTATAACTTATATCGCTATAAAAAGATGCAAAAAACATCTAATCTTTATCATTGTCTTACGTGATTTTGAAAAGTTTTTCCAGTTATTGAGGATTTTCAATGTGTATGGATTAATATCATCTGCATGCGAGGGTGCATGCGAGATTGCGCAAAGGAAAAAGTCATTTCTGTTTAAACGGTAATTCCTAAATATTAAAAACAACTTAATATGTTTTTTTGATAACATGATTAGAAAAAACAGTTTATTGAGTATGTAAAAGTAAGCTTTCTTTCGACAAGGATGAAAACGTACTGAAAAGAAATCTAAAATAACTACCGCATTAACTGTTATGGGGAGCGAAGTACTGTTATAACTACGTTACAATATATCCTTTGTTGTAATTCTTTGCTAGACCGTCCGTTTTCAGCTTTTTCAGCGTTTCAACTATATATAATGATAACCTAGAAGATTATATACATTTCATTTTGAAAATAAATTTATCTGATTAAGTCTTTTCTAATACCCGTTAAACTCTACATGCAAAGATCGAAAAATTTATAAATAATTTAATGAATTAGAGCTAAACAATGCAAAAATTTCTGTTTACATACGAAGAAAACTTTGCTATGCCATCCATAGCAAGTTTCATCAAGGAAAAGTTAGACATAAATATCATTTTACCGCACTAAATAAAAATTGGTAAACGGCTATTCCTTTCTGCTAAAACTCATCACTTAGAAGAAAAATTAAATGAATACTTTGAATATTTAAATGAATATTTTGATTGAATGCTTGTAATAAATCCTTTGTATCAACTATTATTCTATCTATGATTATGATAGAAAATCTATAAATTGGTTGTGAAATCCTTCCTCATTTTAGGGACGAAAAGTCTCTACAATGAATGAACATCATATTTAAGTTTGTATGCTTTTACTTTCTTAAATATAACGGCTAGTATAATTCCAAGGTAAATTACTAGCAGTATACTACTACTAGCAGTATACTAGCAGTATCTTGTTCAGTAGACAAATAAATTAGTCTTTAAAAAATTTATTTAAAAATTTTTATCTTTATTTTTATGTATGTAAATTGAAGTCTTCTTTTGTATATAATTTTTGTTTTTTTTTAGAGTTCATAATTAATGAAAAGTGTTATCCTTTTTATTCTTTTAAAAAGATACATAAAATTTCTAAATTTAGAATTAAATTTAAAAATAATCATTTGCTAATACTATTCATGATATAAATAAATTTAATAACCAAGTATATTTGTATGTATAAAATGTGAGACTTAGTATTTAAAAAATAATTTTCAGAATTATGAAATCTTTAATTTATATAAATACATACACTCGCGCAATCGTTTGCGTTCGGGTGTGAGAGTGTATTTTTGTGTGTATTTATATATACAATATTGTAATATACACATTTATAAGCAATATAACCCAAATTTATTTTTAATATTGTTTGACATTTCATAAATGATTGTTTTAATATTAAAATAAAATAGCGATAAAAAATATAAAATTATGCTATAGAATCATCAATTTTTAGAAATATGTCTGCTGAAACCTACAATCGATTATACAAAGAAGCGGAGAACGAACTTAGGGATATACAACCAGCAGAATTACAACTAACATCATCAAAACCAATAGAAAATCGTGCTAGCGGTTATAAATGGTTAGCTAGACATTATATCAAGTAAGTTAATATTTTAATTTTTAAGAGCTTGTAGTAATTTTATATTTGATTTGTTTTACTTTTATATGTTAATTATGAACAAAACATTATTCCTTTTTTTTTCGAGGATGGTGACACATATTTACTTTTTCCGAATTTACTTTCTAAAAATACTTAATTTAATAAAAAATACAAGTTAAAATATTTGTTAATATTAACCATATGAATGGGTACTTAGTTCAATTACTTTATGGGCGTATGTTTTGTGTGTATGACTGAGGGAACATTAAAATACTTCAGTTAAAAAATATAAAATCCAAATATAATAATAATTTATCATTTACATATAGCTAATAAAACCAGTTCGCTTCTTATTCATTGTGGATTGTACCTGTTAAACTACTAATTACATTTTTTCTATTTGCATTGAGAAATACTTCATAAAGGATTTGTCACACTTACTAAAATTGTCAAAATACGTCGTCAACATTTTTTCAGAAATTTAAGATGTTTTCACTAGTAGCTACAAAATCAAACGATGGATTTTAAACAAAATCAAAAGTTAAAGCTTTTAATGAAATTCAATACGTTACGTATAAAGATTTTATTACTCATTACAGCGTATTACTTTATTTCAAAAATACAAAATCGTTACACACGTTATTACGTAGTTAACACGGATAAAAATGAATGTTCAAATCGGCTACAGGCACAACCTATTTCCCTTAAGAGTTAATGATTACAAATAATAGAAAAATTTTAAGTTTTCCAACATTTAATATTTAACGTAGCGTAGTTAAAAATATTTCAAGAATAAAAAGTGTGGTATTCGTCACGAAAGAAAAGTTTTAAAGAGTTATATCTTACGGAAAAACTTATGTTTTAAATATTTTTCCTTTCTTTGTTACTTTTCACTTTTAATTTATTTGAAAAAAATATGAAGAGATTAGAGCAAGTTACGCATAAAAATTATTCCATTTTTTCCTTGTTTTTATGATACTGTTACTTCATCGTTTCAAAACTTCGTTAATAAATTACTCAGACTACGAATATTTAAGGGTAAAGAACAAATACCTTCTTATACGAAAGAGTACAGTCAATAAAATCATGGAATACAGTATATACATTGTACTTAGTCTATATAGTTATTTTACTGTAGATCTCTACGAAGCGGTGTATTCTTCCCAATCAAAAAGGCGAGATTGCCAACAATTACAAATATCGTTTTGTCTTCAACATAAATTTTTTTCATTCTGTTAAATGAAATTAATAATAGCGTATTATAATACTATTTTTGAAACATTAAAAAAGTATTTTCTATCTTATCGAGAGCTAAAGCAAATTTAAACAAATTTCCTTCCCTCATCTTGAAACCACCCATCAGAAAATAAAAATAACTGTCTACAAATTTGTTTTTAAATACACTGAAACTTCATAATGTTTTTATAATAAAAATTATGGAATTGTAAACCTGAATTTCAATAAAACAAGAGAAAACCAATGTGGTTTTTTTTGGGTAATATTTTGTAATTCCTATGGATTACTTCAAATAATTGAATAACTCAGGAATAAAGAAGAAAAAGAACGTTTAATACGGTTCAAAACTTAATTAAATAGGTATTAGGTAAAATAAAATACAAACCTTTCCTTTTTATGATTTTTATCAATCTTCTTTATACATTTTTTTTAATTTATAATTTTCAGGTATTAAAATTAAATATAAACAATTTCTAATTACAATCACCAGAAAAGATTATTTTTCTTTGGTTGACTTCCAATTAAGTAATGGATTAACCTAAGCTAAATATTGATCATAATAATTTAGCAAGAGTTTAAAACAGTTACATTCTTATTTCATAATAATCTTAAATTCCAGCATAACATTAAATCTTTATATATATATTTCTTGAGTGCATGTGTATGAAATTGAACTCCTCCTAAACGGCTGGACTGATTTTGATGAAATTTTGTGTGTGTTCAAGGGGATTCGAGAATGATTTAGATTCACAATTTGATCCACTGGAAAATGTTTTTTTAATTAATTTTTCATTTATAAGTAGTTGTTGATTTTGGAATGTTTTACATTGGATCCGGCAGACTGCACTACCATCGCAGAATCGAATATTCAATAATATTATATTTTAATTTTAGTTTGTCCCGACAGTTGGTGCTACGATCAAATTGAGAAAAATATTTCGTAATTTTGTGTTATTATTGTGTTACAAAAAATCGCTAGAAAACAGATTTTTAATAAACAAGAGGCTAATAAATCAGATGGAAATGTAAAAAAAGGAAAACCAATCAGATCAATGCAAGATGGCCGCTGTCAGACACAACGACAAATCACAAAGAGCCCGTATGGCCGTTGCCAATGTAAACAAAATCACAACTGATTAAGTAACAAGTAGGCAGCACTGCGATCGCGTTTAGAATTGTGCGCGTATTGAGAAATATTATATTATTATTTATTGTAATAACGTTTGAAAGTGTATTTAAAAAATGTACATTGTGCAAATTTGTAAGGTACAGTATTGAAGTGAAAATGATTTTTTAATTTATTTATGTGTTTTTGATCTTGGGATGGTTAAGGTTCACAATTGGGTCCGGTAGGCAGCGTGTGGGTCCGGTAGGCAGAGCTGCGATCGCGTTTTAGAAGTTTTTTTTTAATTTTTGGTTTATCAGTCAAACCCGGTAGTTGGTGCTGCGATCGGATTCTAGGAATTTATTTTATTTTGTTGCTTTTTCGCATATCAGTTACTTGCGTCGTAGCTTAGTGTTGTTCTTACATTAAAATTCGTATTTAGAGAATAGTTTGAATTAAATCCGATAGGTAGTGCTGTTCTGACAATTGGAATTATTTACATTCTGAATTTTATAAAATTAAAAGTGAAATTTTATAAGGTTCCGTAATGTTTTGTAAGTTTCTTAATGTTCAGTATTAATTGTAATGATTTTGCAGCCACTACACCTTTCGTTAAAACAATATTTTCCACCGAATACTGTGATTAGAGAGTGGTGTGAATTAAATCCGATAGGTAGTGCTGTTGTTTTGCCATTTGGATTTATTTACATTCTGACTTTTATAAAGTGACAGGTTAAATTTTGTTAAATTGCTAATCTTCAGTTTTTTAAGGCTTTATGAAACTTTAAATTGTTGTCAATTAATCTGTTATATACTCAGATCTAGCAATAGCGAAGCATTGCCGAGTCTGCTAGAATTGCGCGCTTATTGAGAATATTATATTATATTATTATTTATTGAAATAACGTTTTAAAGTTTAATTAAAAAATATACATTGTGCAAATTTGTAAGGTGCGTGCAGTATTGAAGTGAGTATTTTACATGATTTTTCATGAATTTTAATGATGTATACACGTGCATTCAATAACAATCAACTTAACCTACAAATTTAAATTGTCAGTTCTCATTTGATTCTATGCAACTTATGAAGTATTGAACGGCTCGTTGAAAATAAAAATGTCAGTTTGTAAAATAAATTATAACATTTATAAAATTAAAATATAATTTACGTATAATAATTATAGTTTAAAGTATATTTAAAAAATTGAAGTTATAATTTTTGTAGCTGATTAATTTTATTAAAAAGTTTCCTAAAATTATTTTTTATTTACAATTATCTAAAATTTGGTAAAATAGATGTTAAAATAAAGAATGAGAAAAATGATAAAAATTTATACGAAAATTTTAACTACGTTGCTTTTTACAGTGCTTTTATTTTTTTATTAATTGATTAATTAAGCTGTTACATGGTTATGAAACATCAAAATTATTAAATAAATAAAAAAATATGTAATAGGTACTTTTTTAGAATGATGTTAAGTGAAAATTAGTAGTAATGTGGATGAAAATTTATTAAATACACTAATTATTAATTTTACGACGTTTCGATTTTTTAATTCAGTTTTCATCGGTCTTCTCAATATTTAGTGAAAATAAATATTAACCATACTACACATAATTAATCAATAAACCCATTACAATAATACAACAATCACAAACTGATAATATCATACTAATAGTCATTTTAATTAAATTTAGAACACATTCTTGCTAATTTTAACTTAAGTTAATCATATTTATGTGTTTGCATTTATTACAGAATAATGCCGCGTCAGGACAACGTCTGTCGGGTCCGCTAGTATATATATATATATATTTATATATAAAACATTTTTTTAAATTTTATGCTAGAATTATATAAAGAACTAATAATAATTTATTTTCAATAAATAGGAAGTATTTGAATTTATAAAGAATAAGCAATTTCATGAATCTATTTTTTAATTTTAAAATTATTTGAAAGGATATCATTATGATATCAAATTGAATAAAAATAATTAAAAATGTTTCTTTTTTTCTTTGTTGTTTACGATTTAATATATCATATTATTATTTCGATACAGATACCTGTATAAAGAATTCAAAAGAGAATATTTTGCTAGTAAAACCCTACACATATTTATTAAATTAATTATTTATTTGAAGTTATAATTTTATTTTTTTAGATATGTACTCATTATAAATAAGTTGGGACTGTGCTACGATCAGATGACCGATTTACCCAGGCTAATAATAATGCGTAGACTTCTAGATGCTGCTGTTGGACGATTGCTGGAACTCAAAGCAGAACTAGTACGGGAAGAACTCTCAGATTTCAAGTAAATTATATTACTATACGTAGAATAAAAACTGAAAGTTATCCCATTTTTCCACCACAAAAATAATAAACATTATTTACTACTATCTAATTTACATCGTACTGCTCTTTTAAATTAAGAGTAAATAAAAGAAAAAAAAATTAGTACTTTTTTCGTATAAATTCAAGTATTCAATAATTTTAAACATATCTTTTGCTAAATATTTCTGCCTTATCTTGCTAACTTTTGCTATATTTTAATTTTTTTTTTAATTTTAAATGTATACCTTTGTTGTCATATACCTGTATTAAACTAAATATTACGAACTACATGTTTAATCATACAAATAAAAAAATAAATTATCTATACTGATCCATTAATAATACACAGGTTGGTTATCTAAGCATGAAATCTTTCGAGTACATAAAACTTTGTAATTAATTAAGAATTTCAGAGCCGTATAAAAATACACTACCAGAAATGTTTTGGTTTTAATGCGGGTGACCGAAATGACTCGGCTAAAACCGTACATGGAGATTAATACATACATGGTACTAATTCACAAGGTTAAAATATAAAGGAACGAGTCCGTGTAAAGGATTTTTTTACACCATTTTTTCTAATTGTACTCAAAGCAATTAATGTATGAATTTTAGAAATATTTAATTTATTTAAATATTTAATTACAGACATGATTAATTTTAACTTTAATGAATTTTTTTTTAGTAATACAATAAGATTAATCCTGGGTAGATTATTCCTCTTTTGAAATAAAAACAATGAATCGGTTAATCTGAAAAATACGCAACTTAAAAAATACTTGCAGAACTTTTCTCATATGTACAAGTACTCTCATATCGAAATCTTTTATAATTTTCATAACTTTTAGATTAAATTTGGACAACTCGATATGTAGATATATTATTACCCTAAGAAGAGGCTATCATAATGCAGTAACCTAATAATTTAAATTATAATATAATAAGCTAATATAAACATTAATTTTTGGTGGCACTACAGAGAAATAAAGAAAATTAATGACAAAAGTAAGATAAGCTTAGGAATATAATTGTAACTTTTAGATAAATGCAATAAGTTTCACAATTGACTTTTTTTAAAGTTATGTAGTAAAGAAAACTTAAATCAGTTATGCAAGTACTTCTCCTAAGTGTCTTTTTACTTTATCGAGAAGTTAAATTCCAAAAAAATGAAATCCTGTTAGTTAATAATAAAATAATCCGCTAAATAAGGGAAAGGAGTAATCGATTTACTGTTATAAAAATATGGTTAATATGTGTTAAGTATTTAAAAAAATTATTAAAAGCGTACTATCACTGAAGATATTGTAAGAAACGATTGAAAGTAAATATAAATCCTTTTAAATACTGGTTGAGGACAACCATGTAGTCTGTACCGATATAGTCTGCACGCATGATGTGCGAAATATTCTAGTAAATATCCTACAATTAAGATATGAAGCTACGAATACTTTAGTTAAGATAATTTTTGCATCATCATCACTCAAATAATATCTTCTAAATGATATATCGCATAATACCAGTAAACTAGATCGGGCTTGGCATGGAAAACTCGGGTTATATTTTTCCTTAAAAACCTATTATGTTATGAAATGTAATTGGGAATGTTTATTTAGACCATGAGATTCAGTAAGCAATCAGTTGATTGTAAGTTAGAAAATAACTGAATAACAAACAAAATTTATGAACAGAAATCTGAATATCGATCTAAAACGCACAGCTAATGAAGTGGAAAGATTTCCGAAAAATCAGTCCGATTAAAGAGCTGCCAGAACAGAACTGCCATAAACGCTAATAAGAACCGTTTCCACATAAATGTAGAAAAGCCCTGTAATAGCAAAAGAGTTTGTCTTCGTGCTTTGTTAAATAAATAAAAATAACTTGCCCACTTCTGGACAAGAAGACCGACTTTTCGTTTTCGACACTCTCACTATTTTTCAGTCAGAAACGTACTGGTTTTCAGAGTACAACGCATTACATACATTCGGTCAGCAAGTAGACTACACACAAGCATCAAGCTTTATCTCATTCACCAGTGTCTGATTGCATAAGCGCGTATGAAAAATTAACCACTACACAGTCAACATAATCTAAAATTGAGGATTGTGTTGTCTGTTGTCTAGTTGTCTAGTTGTTATTGAGTGTAACTCAAGAACGACTAAACCAATCTTCATGAAATTTTCAGATGCACAACTTCAAATATATTACTACAACATATATAAATTGGTGGGGTTCACCCACAAATCACATCGTATGACCGAAAGTAATACCGTAGGTACTTTTCTTCTAAAAGTCGTAAAAATAGGTTAGTGAAGGTTAGAGAGATTTTTTTTTTTTTGTTTTTTTGCGGGTGTAGAGTTTTTTATTTACTTACAAGAAAAGAATGAAATGAGTTATGTGCCAAACATATTATTTTTTTAGGATTTTTAGAAATAATTTATTTTAATTTGGAAGATTTAATTCCTTTAAATTTGCAATTTAATGAATAATCGTATGTTTTTTAAGTCTTTTTTAATTCATTTTATTCTGTGAAATGTGTTTTTTTTATTTCATTTAAAAAGTAAGGTTCTTGGTCGTATTCAGTTTCCTTGAGATCCAAATTGGTTTAAGTTGTTAGGGTATAATCATCATCATTTGCAGTACTCTGAAATTGTTTAGAGGAAATTCTTTCGGTAATTATTTTAGGTTCAGTTACTTACATTTTCTATACCATAATAAAGAGGATGGAAAATAAATAAAGATTACTCGATTTCAGCAAGTAGATGTAAGAAAAATTTATATTGAAATAAAAATGTGCTAAATATATGCGTACCGTAGAAGGAAAAAGTATTAGAAAAGAAAGAAAATGGAAGTCAATAAGAGAGAATGGAACTAGGAATAAAGGAGAAGAGTCCGTTATGGTGATCTGCATAATGAAAAATAATCTCATATCATTCCTCTAAGTATTACTGTTTTAATTCTAAATCCCTCATTTCACGCAATAAATTAGATCAAATAAAGGCGATTTACCTAATATTTAACATATTTAAAGTTTTCTATAAATTTACAAATTTTGATAGTGGTATTTACATAAATTCTCTAAGGGGTGACAAAGAGAATTAGTAACGATATGTAAACGTACCGACATAAGTATTAATCTCACTAAATTACTCTAAATCAAATATTCTGCTTATCTAACAAAAACAGAAAGTCATGACTTCAATTGCTTTGAATTCATGTTTTAGATACCTTTCCTTTTCAAAGTTTGCCAATAAAAGTAACTCAAAAGCACTATTAGTGTCATTAATAAACTATAAACCGTGTGATATGATTACTTTATTATAAACAGTATACTGAGAATCAGGATTAGTAAAACAATAAGTAATATTCTTCAAATAAATCAATTATAGCACGGATTAATTGTTTAATACAGTTGTTTCTATGTTTAATAGCTATTTCGACGATTTATTGATAGAGATGAAATTAACATGGCAAGATGTAGACCTTATTGTTCCACGTTATTACAGGAGAGACAGGCTAATGGAACTAACCCAGATGAATAAAGATATAGATATGATAATTGAAAGAAAGAAAACAAGTAAGAAAAATGTATTCTTTTTTCTAAGTTTACTATATTTCTCTATTGACTTATTCATTGTAATTATTTTTAGTAACAATATATATAATGTACATATACAGTAAATAAAAAAATATAATAGCATATATATGTATATAAGCTATGTCGGAAAACAACTATGTAGATTTAAAAAAATGTTTATCAGTACCGAACATATATAAACCAAGAGAATAAGTAAAACTTATTCTACTATGTTATGTAATTTTTCTTGGATGATCTTGCAAACTTTAAATTTTAAACTATAACGGAAAACCCATTAAAAGTTTTATAACGAAATTTTTTCTACTATTATATTCCCGTAAAATAACATCATAACGTAGTTTAATGTACGAGTACAAAATTATGTACGAGTGTTGTTTTGATGTACGAGTAAAATTCATGATTAATTAATATTTTGCATGATTTTATAGTAAATTGTATACTTTTAACATAATACAATCTGTTAATAATTTTAGAACCCTATAAAATACCTGATTTACTAAATTAGGATTGCCAGAAAATTACGGCTTTTAATCGATGAGAAAGTTTCTTAGATATGAGTGATTCTGGGTGAACTTCAAATACGTTACTAATAACTTCATCTTATTCATCGCTAATACAACGCTCATCTCATCCATAAAGAGAATACAATACATTCTCCATTATGGACAATCAAAACCTATCAACACATGAGGACATTAAGGATGCAAATAGTGGTCGCCTTCGATCTAGAAAGCCACCTATCAAAACAGCAATTTCTGCCACAGAGGAAGGATTTAACCTACCTGACGCCTGGAGTCAAGAATGGACCACATAGCCGAATAACCAAATCCCATTTATTACTCAAAAGCCGCCGGGTTTTGACTTGCCACGTAGGACATAGTCAACGCTAAACAGAATACGAACTTACAGACTTTTGTCCTAGGACAGCTTATGAAGGGACTCCTGAAGATTTCCTGATGGCGACTCCAGAATCAGTAGCTTATATTAATTTGTTAGATGTTTGTAGTTTTTGACTGTAATTCATGTTCTGTCTTGGTGCCATACACTAAATAAATATCCATCAGTCAAAATAAATTAAATAACAATTATGTTTTTTATGGCAAAAAATGTTTTGTAAAATGATTAATTAATCCTTTTCAGCTTTAATATCCATATTTATTTTTTTTTGTTTGGTTTGATTTAGGATGATTATATTTAACAGAACATTTCAATTCATATATTCAGTTCTGTAGCTTTCAAATAGTATACTACTTTTTTACATAACACATTTTCCTTTTCTTTTATGTTATCGTTACATCCGTTTGTCATAATTTCCGTTATTATCCTAACTTTTATAAAAATAAACATCGCAGTTATCATCACTCAGCGAATTGTTTTACGCGTATCCTTAGGTAGTAAGGTGTAACCCACCTAGTGGTCTAGTGGTGAACGCGTCTTCCCAAATTAGCTGATTTGGAAGTCAGTCGAGAGTTCCAGCGTTCAAGTCCTAGTAAAGTAAGTTATTTTTACACGGATTTGAATACTAGATCGTGGATACCGGTGTTCTTTGGTGGTTGGGTTTCAATTAACCACACATCTCAGAAATGGTCGAACTAAGAATGTACAAGACTACACTTCATTTACACTCATACATCCTCATTCATCCTCTGAAGAATTATCTAAACGGTAGTTACCGGAGGCTAAACAGTAAAGAAAGAAGAAGGTAGTAAGGTGTAGTATATAATACGTACCATTTGGTCTTCCGTTCGTTAATAGTTTGCATATTCCAGAAAATCATAAATTTTTAGATATGTTTTCAATTTTAATTTATTTTTAAATCTCAATAAATAGATTCAATAAAATTATAATTTCACTATTTTAAAAATTAATTATATTAATAGAATTATCTGATAACTTAATTACTTGTGTTTAATGACAACTTTCGGGAAAATGTTCCAACGCAGATAAAAGATCACTGCCTAGTGAGTTATAAATACATGATATAAAGATTAATTAATTTTGAGATTGTATTTGATTATATATTTTTTTTTTTTAAATAGGATTTATTACAATTTATGAATTTTTATATTACAGTAATCAAGAATAATAATATTTTGATGTGTTATCCGACTTTCTAAATTCTACTCATTATAATTCGTTTCTATATATTATTCATTAAAATATTTTTTCCTAAATATTAAAGTAAACTTACTGAAAATTTTATAGCTAGGGTATCAGTGACCTCTCTAAAAAGTGTAGAGAATGTAAACGAAGAAGTTAAAGAAGGAGAAGAAGAAGACAAAAAAGAGGAAAAGAAAGAAGAAAAAAAAGAGGAAAAGAAAGAAGAACCCCCACCACCTCCAGCACTACCGCAAAAAAAGAGGAGGTCAAATATGTCAGCTATAATAATTCCAAAAAAGCCGGAAATTTCACCGGAGAAGGTAGTTCTGTAATGAAATATAATATAGATAATTATTAAACCTTTTATACAAGAGACAAAAGTTTCTTAACAAAATAAGTAATTAAATACAGCAATTTTAAACTCGCTGTACGAAATATTTAATCACTAGGATTCTTTCCATCAAAATTTACATTCAGAACGTTTTGCAGTTATTGTAGGTTTTTTTTATAATTTATGATGTTAGATTCACAGGAATATATATATATATATATATATATATATATATATAAGATCGATAAATATTAGTGGATCATGTTTTAATTTTAAAAGTTATAGGATTTAATTTTCTCAATTAAGATGAAAACAAATATTCTGGGCTTCAACTAAAACTTAAAAAACAACTGAATCACTCACTTAAGAAGAAAATTTTCAAGATTGGATTTTGAACTGTATTAACAACAGTCTAAAATTCTCATTTATCTGATTTCATGTATTCTAATCTTTTCTTCTCTTTTAGACACCTTAAACCAATGATTTTAGTTCCATTAACAAATTAAAAAAAGCACCCCTGCAGATATTCTACCAATCATATTATCATTTTGTAAAAGTGTTTTACTTGGAAACTTACAACAATTATATTAGTCCATTTCTACTAACGCTTATTGATATAAATTCATTTATTTCAACCAAATTACATCCCAATTTTCAACTTTACATATCCTTTTTATTTTATATATATGTACACGCGTATGTAAAGATGTTTATTACTAACTAATGGCCAACCTCAATGCGTAACTCCCAGATCACTCTTAAATAATTTTTTTGTTCTGGTATGGATTTTTTGCGCCCATCTATAAGTAAACCACCAACAGCCATGCGCAAATTGCTATTTTATAATTTAACTCCAATATATATATATATATATATATAATAATTAATGAGATAATTTTTTTGTAATGAGATAAAATTAATGGATGATTTATCAATGTTAAAAACTTACAGGTTCTAATTTACCCTATTAAGATGTAAACGAATATTCTGGGCTTCACCTAAAACTTAAAACAAATGAGTCACTCACTTTCTTAAGTATTTCTAACTTTCAAGTATTCATACAATACTTGATTCAGATATTTATTAAGAAGTAGCCAGTAAAGCAGAAGAAATACAATAACTAATTTAAAAGTTAATTAAACTAATAACTAATTAATATATACATAACTTATTAATTATAACTAATTTAGATGTACATCATTAAATTTGTGCCTATTAGAATTTTTCTAATTTAAGACCGTTCGAAATAATCGCTTCGTTATGTTAAACTAATTAACATCGTTATTTCATTAATTACACAACTTATGTCTAAAATAAGGCGATACTCTTCACCGCCGAGAAGCAATCTCTCTAGGAATTAATTGTCTACTTCTATCCTCCTTCATTCCTTACCTATTATCCGATATTCCTTGAATAGTTACCCCTGTAATTCTGCTAGATATAACACCACCCGTGACGCTGTGATCGCAACTCCTAGAGGCTAGCGGATTCGTTTCTTTATTGGGTCCTAATAGAGTGGAAACTGTCTAGATAGAGTGGTAACATTTGGTTACTATCTGGATTCTCAGTTTGCGTCCCGAAATCCTCAAATGTCCAAAACACTGGCTGAAATTTTTTTCAAATAAAGCTAGGTCTTAATCAACGCTAAAATCTAATCTAAAAGTTGCTTTAATCCTGGTTAATACTGATAATCCAGCCTGAATGTTGGTTACGGGGTACGCTGTACAAGCTAACGGATTACTTTTGAATGGTACCAGGTAGGGAAGCGTCATATTTATAATTCTTTATGGTGATTTATAGAAAAATTATACAGGATGTCCCATATAAAGCGCAACCCAACCTTATATTGGTAAGTACTGAAATAATAAAAAGGCATGTGTAAATGTAAATGTAATTTTTATTATTACCATCCATTACCTTACATTTAGAGTAAATGTTGGAAGTGGCCGCCACCTTCTTGAATAAAAGCTTAAATTCTTTTTACAGCGTTTCTTGTAACTTTTTTCAAAGTTTGTGGCTGGATATTTAATACAGCTTGTTCAATATTGACTTTAAATTGTTCGTGGTTTGTTGCTGTAGGCTTTTTCTTTGAGGTAACCCCGTAAAAAAAATCCGCCGCAGTCAAATCTGGAGATCTTGGTGGCCACAAGCCTCGACCGATAACACGATTACCAAAGAATTCCTCGACGAAATCAGAAGATGAACCTGCGTAGTACGATGTCGCACCGTCATATTGTAGCCAGCAGTCTGTCTTCCTCTTCCAAGAGTGCGATGAACTGAAATAAAATATCCTGATATCGTTCTGCATTAATGGTGTACTCGAAAAAAATAGGACCGATTATTTTCTTCCGCAATATCGCGCACCACACGCCCAACTTCTGCCGTGTAATTGTTTTTCGTGATAAACGTGGGGATTTTCAGCGCTCCAAATTCTACTGTTTTGGCTGTTTACGTAGCCGTCCAAATGAAACCGTGCTTCATCTGTGAGAAATAACGAATCCATAACATTAATTCCCTCGCGCAGAAATCGACGGAACCGTTGACAATATTGTAGCCGTTTTTTTTTGTCGGGCTCAAGAAGTCGATGAACCGTTTGAATGCAAAAAGGTCGTAATTGTAATCGTTTGGTCACCCGATGAACAGTTGATTTAGACAAATTAATTTCAGTCTGATCGATTTATTTGGCGAGGCGAGTAATCGGTCTTTGATTTTAGCGACTGTATCTGTATTCAACACTGATGCAGATCTTTTGTGTTCCTTGTTATTAACAGAACCGGTCTCTCTAAATTTTGCGACTAACCTTAGTACTGATGTTTTGTTAGGAGCTGGTTTATCTGGGTACTTAAACAATGGCGAAACAAATCTTGTTGCATTGCAACTACTGATTTCGTACTCAACAATACGACTCAAAAGTACGACTCAACAATGAAAACACGTTCATCTAGTGAAAACACCATCTTGTCTCTAGCAAGACACTGAACGTTATGATTGCACTGTTGTTACTATCGGTAGTGTTCTACTGCGTCGCCGCGATGTTCAGATGTTGGAGGAGTCCATTTTAGTAAACGAGTAGGGGAGTAAGCTTGACTTTTGAAATTTCATGGATGAGTGATTGATGGGTTGCGTTTTATATGGGACACCTGTACTATTCCGATACAATAAAATACTAAATTTCAAACTGATGAAAGACTGAATTTACTTATTTAATAGAAATCTTTTTGAATTACAAAGATCTCAGATATCTCAGATATTTTTGAATTAAAAATAAACTAATTATATGGGTATTGTGTGCCATAAACAAATGATTATAGACATTTTAACATGAGATAACTCACTCACAAAAATTAAAATAAAAATGACATAATCGCACCAAAGAAAAATAAAATTATTTTAAAAAATATCCAATGCTCTATTTACCTGGAAAAGAGGAGTGCAATGGTTTTCCACTTCCTTCTTTGCTGAAAAGAATTTACTGTTGCGTTTTAGTTTATCCTCCATAATGCAAGTGATATTAATCCTAAAACCGACACTTTCATTTTGTCCACCGTAGATAATTATAATGTACTTATTACTTCCAGAAATGTGATATTTTAGTGTTATGCTAATAACAAAACATAAACACAGGAGTACAGAATCTTGAGCGATTTTGAAAAAATACAACAAGAGGCTTCCATTATAGTACTTTTGCATTTCTAGTTATTTGATAGATTGTCGATTTCAATGAATTTAAAAAAAAATGTTATCTACGATAAGCCTAGATTTTCAAGAAAATGATTTTGTCTAGTGTGTGATTTTCATACATAAATGACTTACCTGAACACAACTATATTCAGTAAGTTACTTACCGTTAATTAAGTTCCAAATGGCAAGTTGGCAATCGGGAAAAATGGTCAAATATAATTTTTATCAATTGCTATAAATACTTTAAATTTTATGCTCTCTGTCGCTTACTTTTTCACTCCATTAATTATACTGAAGAAAACCTCACATGTCTAACTTGAAGAGGATTCTATGTTGATTACGCATACAGAAATCTGTGGAAAACGTTGGAATTTTACGTTTTTGAGTGACGTTGGTGAAGATAATTTAGTTTTAACTTTATAGAAAGGTTTTTTTACGTAAAACTAAAATTTTAACAAATTGCAGGAAAGAGTAACTTGTTAACCACTCATATAGCAGAATATGTAACAAAATATTTTATTTAATATGAACACAGTCCAAAATAAAGACCCAATTATTTTGTTAAAATTGCAATTTTTCAGTATAAAATTAAACTGTATAGTAAGTAAAAATTAATTTAGAAATTACCGGGATATATCTTAAACATTCTAATTTTTTTCTTTTCAGGCAGCTTTTAAAGCTATTATAATGCTATTGCAACGCCACGAAAGAGCAAGGACTTCCAGACTAATAGCACAAAAATGTAACAATATAATTACTTTAAATTTTTGGTAGCTTTTTAATATCTTTACATACTAATATTCCTTTATATCGTATCTGTTTCAAATAACTTTTTTTAGTACTGTGAAATTTCGAAAAGAAAGGTATGCGATAGCAATTTGAAAATATTTACTAAAATTCAACAATAATGACAGCATAAAAAACTAAATATTAATGGCAGTAAATAATTTTTTAGTTTTCAATATTACTATAATTAGCAATCATGATTTTCATGAACGCGATATTAATTACAATATCTCAAATAACTAGAGTAATAATTAATAAGAAATTATTTCTTAAGTGTGAAAATGCAGAATGAAAATCAAATTCTCTATTAATTAAGATGATATATTTCATTCTAGAGAAATATTTTAAATTTTGGAAATAATTTCTTAAAACTCGTAATTTTTTTTATTCAATAACAAATGTAATTATAGTCGGCTCTCCTGCAAAGCGATAAGTAAGTCTCCTGACAAAAACACTTGATAAGGAGGTCCTTAATGAACTCCCAAAATAAGTAATACACAATAAATTCGCAAATAAACTTACTAGTTATGAAATTTCAATCTCAGTCATAAATCATAAAACATTAACTACAGCACACACAAACATTAAAACAAAGAATAAAAGTAAAAAGAAAAAACAAGAATTAAAGGAAAGAGTAAAAGCAAAGAAATTAAATACGATACTAATAAACTTGTTAGATCTCAAACTGTTACGCAGACCCTAAGCCGAATACGTGGACACGTGTCAATTGTTGAATGTCCGTGCTGTTATCGAGTAGATTAATTGCAAAATGGTTCACATGATTCTAAAGTCTCTGCAGGTATTTACACTGCGCTGCCGTGCAATCTCACGAACCGACGGGAGCTCCAGGTAATAGTGAAACTCTTCATTCCGCGTGAACCATGGCGCTTCGGCAATCACCCTCATTATTCTGTTCTGGAATCGTTCAATAATTTCCATATTACTAGTAATAGCCGTTTCCCACAATTCCACACCGTACGCCCAGATTGGGCACAGGATAGCCTTTTAAATTTTGATCTTGTTGGATAAAGTGAGGCCTGAGTTCCTCCGTAGCAGCTAAAGTAGTTCCCTGTACCTTAGGCTCAGCTGTTTACTCTTCATCCTCACGTGACACTTCCAGGTCAAACGGGGATCCAGGTGAAATCTCAATTATCGCACAGTTTCCGTTTGCGGGATCAAGACACCATTAAAGTACACAGTAGGACAGTCATTCCCTTTACATAGCGAATGTGACGTGCCTCGTCTTACCTTGATTAACCTTAATCCTCCACTTTTTCTGTCACGTGCAGATAAGTCTAGCGCCATTTGTAGGTCTGCGAAGCTACGCCAGGGTCTTCGTTAACGGCTAGGATAGCAGTGTCATCGGCGAATGTGGCGACGACGCAATCCTCCAGGGCTGGATTGTCCGCAGCGAATATGGAATAAAACACAGTGCCCAGCACAGAGCCCTGAGGGAAACCAGACCCAATCTCAAAGAATCTTGAAAACTCATTACATTTCATCTGAGCGAAATGCCCTTCAAGGTAATTTCCCAAGACTAGGAAGTAGGATTGAGAAAGTTGTAGCTTTAACTTGTCGAGCCAGCCAGGTATCCATACCTTATCAAAGGCCTGTTGGATGTCTAAGAACGCCGCCGAGAAGAACTTCCTCTCCTCCAAACATCTACTGTTGACTCTATGGGATTGTTCGATTGTGGAATGACCACACCTGAACCCAAACTGGTGGTCCGGAATCATCCCCGTACTCTCCAACACTGACCGAAGCCTGTGCAGTAGAATCTTCTCAAACAATTTAGATAAGACCGATCGATAATAGGCTAATTGCTCTCTAAGAAGAAACTTGTAAAATTAAAAATATTTTTAGCGCAAATATTATTTTATCATAAGCACTTTTATGTTTCTCAATTCCAAAAAAAAGAGAATTAAAAGAATAATTTTCTTTCAAACTGTCCAGTTTTTTCTAACTTCTTAGCAATTATATATTAAGATTTACATTTTAGATGGTAAAAACTTAACATATTTGAAGCATATTTTTTTGAAAATAACTGCAAGAAAAATGTAAAACTCACAGTTCAAGAATAGTGATTTGAAAAGCAGCTGCAGACTGAAATATGAAAATAACCTATTGGTTTGAAACTGTAAGTATTATATAAAGCAACCTTTTTTTATCGGAGGTATTTTATAATTCCGATAAATCAGTTACATTTGTTCACGCCGCCTTGTGCACATAAATGAATAATATTTCTGCTTTTATTTTAGTCAACTGTATGTAATTTCCAGCTAATTATAATATATTGAAATTTTTATTTGACTATTCATAATCGATTTTTTGAACGTGTTTCTGTCCTTATGTATTTGCTTGTAATAGAATTGCAATATTTGTTTACAATTTCTGAAATACCTTATTATAAGTACTGCGTGTAATTGATAAAAAACTGAATATAAGTGCTAAATTTCTTTTAGATTTAAGAAATTCATTCTTTTCTCATTACTGCTAAGTTTTATTAGTTATACCTTGTAAAAGATATTTTAATAAATTATGTATTAAATAAATAACACATAGAAAAAAGAAAGAAATTGTGATTTTAGATTACGGGTACTCTCCAAATATAAAAATTTTATTTTCTCTCTTAACGTTACATTTTTGAATGTACAGCCATTAAGTAAGCTTTGGATTCAACGTATACCTTAAATTAAAACATGGTAAAGGAGTCTATCTTATATGAAACCTTTAGAACTCGAAATCTTTTCCTCTTAAAACACAAAGTATTTGAATCTCAGGAATTGAAGATTGTAGATCATTTTAGATGGAAATAATATACATTTATTTTTTAATTCCTCCTCTATGAATCATGAGACCTTGCCGTTGGTGAGGGGGCTTGAGTGCTCAGGGATACAGAGTAGCTGGACCGAAGGTGCAACCATATCGGAGAGGTATCTGTTGAGAGCCAGACTAAGGAATGACTCCTGAAAGAGGGCAGCAGCTCTTTCAGTAGTTGTTAGGGGCGTAAATCACAATGACTTAAACGGCCATATCAACATCACTCAGTCCTCTGAGTACTGCGCAGCTGAAAGCAATGGAAAACTACAGCTGTTTTTTTTTCCAAGAAAATGTGGCTCTGCATTTTCAAAAGCAATAATGGAGGCGCCTTCCTTGGTAAAATATTCCGGAGGTAAAATAGTCCCCCGTTCGGATCTCCGGGTGGGGACTACTAAGGAAGGGGTCACCAGAAAAGTAAAAAATGTAAAACAAATTGTTAGGGATGTAGGGTGTAGAGGGTATACTGAAATGAAACGACTAGCACTAGATAGGGAATCTTGGAGAGCTGCATCAAACCAGTCAAATGACTGAAGACAAAAAAAAATTTTTTAATTGATTTTTTAACTAAATGTTTTCTAAAAAAAATGCAGTGAAAGTAATTCTGAAGTCATTGAGGTATAATAACAATAATTTTACCAATGTGATCATTCTGAACAGAATTAATTTTTGTATGTTTTACATAACTGGGAATACTAACTTTCAAAGAGATCACATGGAGAGAGCTGGAAATTTAAATGTGTTTAATGAAAATTCCTTGAATTTTTAACTTGCAACTAAATCAGTTTATTTTTTTTGGTTTGATTATGATAACTGAACTTTACGACTAGGAAGTTTTGTTTTCTTCCCTAAACTATCTGCGTAAACAGATTGTATCAAATAAATTTCAAATTGATGGAGTAACGAATCAAACGGTAAACAATTCAATGAATATTTTGAGAAACGGTCTTTATAACAAACCAATCTTTAAATCCTTATTACCATCTAGAATCTCATAATCCTACCCTATCACCTTAAAACGTTTATTTAAAATACTGTACTAAGAATTATAAATATTAAAAGTACTCAACGTATTTACACAACTGGAAAATGGTCCTGAAATCTTGGGCAACATATCAGAAAAATAGTTTGACACCAAAGGAAAGCATTTTAAGTGCATGATTTATGCGAGACAAAAAAAGATAAATATAAATATTTTAATAGTTGGAAAATGAAAACCATGTATGTTTTTTTTTCATTTACACTATTTTTATATGAGCACGGTAGCTTTTATTATAAAAGGCATCATCCATCGATTATATAATTATTTACATTTAATTTTTGTATTTTTTTTAAATTCAAGAATTAGTTGTTTGAAGTTACGCAATTGTAATTTAAAAATTCACTTATTAGTCTATTAAAATAATTATTTTTAAGTAATTATCTCTAGTAAAAGAGTAATAATTACAAATTTTCAGTACGGGAAATGAGGAGGTTACAAGAGGACATAGCATGGCACAGGCACGTACCGATTCCATTAGATGTGATGACCAAAGCGGTGAAAAATATACAAAGGTTTTGGAGAGGTTACGCTGCAAGACTTCATGTCTCTGCAAGAAATATTCGCCTTAGAATACTGATTGGTAGTATAATTTATTTATTATCTAAGCCCGGATACATATATTTGTGAATGTTCGTTTGGGTCCATATTTGTGTCAGGGGTGGTTGAAATTGAAAATCAAGAGAGTTAAGATTCAAGAGAATAAACAGAAATATTCTTCTCCGAAATTTTGCGATTTCTAATATACATATTCGAATATGTTTAAAAGAATTTACTTAAGTTTTAAATATTATTAATTCAGTAATGAAAATATTTATTAATTAAAATTTTTTAAATATGTAAATTCCTTGAATAAATGTAGCCGTTGGAAGGAATCACATCAGCTAGAAAGACAATGAACGCCCACTCAAATATTATATGAATATAAACAACAAACACAAATAATGAAACTAAAAGTGACAACAAAGTATTTTTTATACTTCTTTGTAACAATTTATATTCAGCTGCATAAAACTATATTCAGGTAAATTATCTCTAGGTTGATTATACTGTTTTTTTTTTTTCATATTTTACACAGAATTTTTCCAGTACTATCAATATTTTATTTTACATGTAACTTAAAGTAACAGTTTTAAGATTTGAAGTACAAATCAAGCTTATTACGTTGTTCTTCAAGACTATTACTTAATTTAAGGAGAAAATTAACATTTTTGTGAATTCCCAGACCTGCTGGGATAAGATTGAAAATCTGTGGGAACCATCGTTTTGATTTACCAGAAGTCCGTGGGTTTCCAAAAGAGCAGCCCCACCCAGGCTAATGAGATAGAACAAGGAATACCGGATATTTATATTCATATTGCTTTTTGATGATTGATATTCGAATATAAAAAATACACTCATATATTCACCGATGGATCGAAGACCTAGATCGGCTTCAGAAACTCTGTAATCGTACACGACGAAATCCACTTTTGAGGACATCTAAGATAGACAGTATCTATACAGCAGAGTTGTATGTTATTCAGCCAGCTCTTCGCTTTGTTTTACATTACATTAGCAAAGACAGAATGCTTCTCTGCTATGATTCCTTAAATGCAACTGCTGCTTTAAGGGATAGGTTTACATACGATGAACTTGTTTAAGATGTTTTAACAGCGATTAAGAATATCAAAGACAACGGGAAACAATGTATCTTCATTGGACTTCTGGGAATGAAACAGTGATGGAGCACCCAAACAAGCGGCAAAAAACACGGAAGTCAATATTACTTTAGTCAAACTAGATAACCCCCACTAAGTGTAGGTCGTGTAGGTCATAAGGAAGCAGTGGATAAGGAAATAGGATTTATTCCATTAAGAAAACCCCGTTTTCCATCAAAACAAGAAATGCTCTGACAAGACTACAAGAGTTCGGGTTGGTCATAATATACTCACTTCGTCTTACGTGTTAATAGGAGAACAGAGAACTTGTACCTTACAGTGAAACATATAATAGAAGAGTGCACGCTAAACAGACATCTCAGAGTGAAACTAAAATTAAATGGAAATTGATAATCACTTTATCTTATATAATAAAAGAGAGAAAAAGATTACCAAACTTTTAAGAAAAAGTGGTCTGTTAGAGCGACTATGACTTTAACTTGTCATACGTTTCATGTTATAATAACTATTTATTGATGTTATTTTTGCTTTTCTTTTGAGCTAATGACGAACTTCTTTAAAGATGTGTTCTTTAATTGCGGTTCCTTTACATCTGCTTTTGATTGTTTGATGACATTTTTTTAGCAATGAATTTTATGATTTTAAGTCCAATAGCTCTATACACCCTTGTCATCGTGTCTTTCTTCTGGGGGTTTTATTTTTTATAAGTTTGTTTTCCAGATGATCTGCTTGACAAGAATGATCTTTTGACTTAGCCCCTTATTTTAAAGAGAGTGGAAAAATTAGCTTTTGACAAGGGCTAATGACCACAGTAATCGATGGTCACTATACGAAAAAAAATTTGTTCAAATTATTTAAATTCAGAGCACGAGATAATAATTTGGTAATTAAAAATATTTATCTGGATGCACATTAATTAAAAATTAGCAGTTCAACGTACATTATCAAATTTAAATAAATTTGTTATTTAAATTTGAGCAAACGCTAAACAATGTTGTGTTATTCAAAAAATAAAACGTAGTTTCTATTATAACACGGATAATTACTACGAATAGTCCTTTTATACTTTAAGAAATGTTTTTAAGAATAATTATAACAGGCTTGAATTCTATTTATCGAGGGATGCACTGCAAGAGGCAGAGTCCAAGTTGATAAAATTTTTCGAGATGTGGAATCAGTGAATATTATTTTGATAAAGCAACATATGATTCTCCATGGCATTGATTTACATATTTCATCTTCTTTCTCACATGCAATGGGGGAATAGGGAATGAGAATGTTAGCTTCCGTTAAAGAAATATTAAATGGTTGAGTCGTACATACCTATAGTTAAATTAGTTTAATTATCGTGTCTTAATACTTTAATAATTTAATTATATAAAAATATAATTATATGATTTAATTAACCTATTCCATTTTTAAGGACAGTTAAGGAGTAGTTATGCTATAAGACCTCAGAAATGGGCAGTGGAACAAGTTGAAGAAGTTCGAAGAAGATTAAGAGCAGATGCAGAAAATAAATGGAAAAAAGTATTAGAAGATTCTCATTCCTATTTGATGTCAGAACAGCAAAAAGAGGATATTGGCGGTGAACTTCGATATTTTATAGAATCGTGGTTTAGAATAGTTGCCGAGTTACCAGCTTTCCCCAGTGATGAGTTAATATTTCCTCCACCAGGCTTACTGGGCTTACCAAAAGGTTCTTATACATAATCTACATTATTTAATTTAAATTTATCAGGTTTTTTTATTACTTTTATTTTAATGAAAGCATAGTAAATAAAGATTGAAAACGTACGTTTTAATCATAAACTCTTTATCTTTTAACTTATAATAGTTTATGACTATATCTTAATAATCTTTTGAAGTCTGCCGCTGAAATGAAAGTATTTAAAAAGGCAACTAAAATAAACATATTTATATGAAATCGATTTTACATTTAAAGCAGGCATAAAGTTCCATTTAGTATAAATGTATTTTATAAATTCAATCTATAGAGAATATTTTTGATAATTGTTATTCATCATACGTTAAATATATATCCATATTTTATATTTTCTTGGTACGTTAAATTATCATATAATTACAAAAATTATGTAAACATTTATCCAGAACGATCGATTATTACTTCATACTCCTTAAATGTTTACCAGGAACGTAGCTAAGGAAAGAGGTTGACAGGTGAATCTCCTCTCTGTATTTCAGATGGGAGGAAAGCATACTGCAAAATTAATAGAATTCTGAGTAATGTAAAGTGTTATTGGTTTGAGAAAACGTTCTTTAAGAAGAAATAATTACCATTTTAAATAGGAAGAACTGGATTTAATCGGTGAATTGTAGTAAGAGTAATTTTAAAAAAAGAGGAGAGTGTGTTAACTATTTTAATTTGTAAAGTTTATATAAACCAGTATTAGTTCGTTATTGCAAATTATTGTAATTAATTGGTTAATCTATATTAAGTACTTCAAACTAAAATTTATCAGTGTTTATTATTCAAATATTTTAACTGAAAAAAAGTTGCTGAATTCATTTAACTTCTACCAAATAAATTTAATTAGATTAAATCTGTTTAATTATTTTGAAAATTGATAATAAAAATGTGTAGTTACATTGCTCTTTTATTTTGCATATGAATATGTTTTCCTTTTTTTCTAGTCGTCTGCCAAAACGACCTTGAAGACATATCATAGGTGTAGAAAATTATTGTTATAAATATTTTTATGCGACTATTTTCAGTATTTAATTTTTTTATTTTATACCATTATTATTTTTTTTTGTAAAAAGTCACACAATAACATCTTAGTCATAATTAAAAAATTATTTTACATTTGAATTTATCAAATTTCCTCTTTGCAATGCTTAGTTGTTTATTGTATTCGGTTTTAAATGATTGGAAGCTTAAAAATATTTTTTTGCACATTCGTATTGTTCAAAAATAAAATGTATCTACGTTTCGTGTTCAAAGTATTATTCTTTTGTGTATGTGTGTGCGCGTGTGTGTGAGATCTCTCTCTTTGTGTGTGTGTTCGCGTGCGCGTGCCGGCACGCACAAACATACACCAACTATTGTTAAAAGAGTCGTTTGAACAATACGTATTGTAACATGTATTATCCAATAGTGTTAACTTTGATTGATATTATTGGATTTCAGTTCAAGCAATCCTTCAGCTTACTGAAAATTTCTTAGTTTTATAAGCTTTTACATAGTATTTTCCTCGTATATCATGTTTATAATGTGGAGCTGAAGGAAATGGGTAATAATTTGTTACGTCAACTTTTCGAATATATAAGTGTCATCTACTACGAGAGTTGTTGTAAACCTCTTATTATTACTATTATTATTATTATATTACTATTTTTATTTTTGTTAGACAAATTTTCTAATGAATTTTTGGAATAATTTTGTCATAAGAGTCTTAATTATGTAATTCTAGGAACTCCTGAGGACTTTATTAAAAAAAACTGTCCTCCAGTTGAACCTCAAGGACCCAATATGGCACTGAAAGGATCTGCTCTAATAGTAGCTGGATTCTGGGTCTCTGCTGAGTTGTATGATTTAGCATGGCAAGCTATGTTGATTTTAAAGAAAAAACAGGCTGGTCAGAAACCTCCACCTAAACTAACTGCCGAACAAATTAAAGAAAAAAAAGAGCAGGTAAAGTAATAGCGATTGTAATCAAAGTTTTTTTTATCTAAACTAGAAAAATAACAACCCTTTCCGTTGTAAAAATGCACCTAGTATTGAAAAATACACCTATTGTAAAACATGACTTTTATATCTGGAATTTAATTGAGAAAATAAAATATTAAGACTTAATATTATTTAGTTAATAATCTTTATTAAGAATTATTAATAGTATCGTAGTATTAAAATTTGGTTAAATTTAATGACTGGCTAACAGGTCCAAAATTTTAAAATTTATTTTCATACAAACAAAATTTCAGTTTCCAAAAAGAACGACAAAGTATAAGATTTTGTATTTTAAAATTTTATTCCTTTCAAAATGTATCGGCTTTAGCAGTTAACTGCGGAAACATATGAACGCGATACTTAGATTAGATGTAGATCGATTCCTAAACATTTTTAAGGAAATACTTTTGGTAATGGAAGAGAAAAAATCTTCCTTAAAAAAAATTTTATGTTTTAGACTTTCTTTAACAAACACAAGATGGAGGGACCTTAAATTTAATGATTGCTTAATTAAGGTTTCTTTCTTATTAATTAATGGCTTAACGCTTTCTCAGTTAGAGAGGTTAGCATCTATTTTCTAATGTTAGAGAAAAGAAATCAATAACTGAATAAGAAAAAAGAAGTATTTTGTGATCTCTATAACTTTTATTAGCAATGGTAAGGTAGATCATATTACAAAATATATCCTTAGAGATGAAATCATGTTTTAGATATTACGGAAGAAATGTGGTTTTTGATCAAAACAATTCTAATGAGACTTTTAAACTAAATGACTTACGCCCTTTAATTTTTTTTTAGTAAACAGCACATCTTTCTAGGAACATTAATAAGACATATTGAACATCTTCGTCGTCTTCCCGTAGGTTAGCGATTCGCATGATACAGGGTTACTATAATTAATGTTCAAGAAAATTTGGACTATGTTCCGTAATCAGTAAATTAATAATGAAGTAATGAATCTGGAATTCTAAACTTTTCTCTTTTCCTGGACCATTCCTGTTTATTCAATTTTTGTTTTTATTAATACATTTACCTAAATCTTTTTCCCTTTATTTAATTACGCCGTTCTAAATAATTGTTTACTTCTCAGTAAATCCTCTCACATGCAACTTCTCTCACCTATTCGTGCTTAGCATGATTTTTAAGAAATTCAATTCTTAAGTGTTGGTAAAAAAGGTTTGTTTTTACTTGATGTCAAAAAACGGTAAAATAAGTTAATCGTTGTATTCATTTATAATCTGTTTTGTTAATAAACTTCATAATTTACCAAAAATAATTAACAAATAAATTCATGATTTATTCTAAATATTTTTTAACCATGTTTATCCGTTACACTTTATAAAGAAATAATCTTAAGCAGATGCAACTTTACAAATTATCAATCACCTTTGCTGTGAAGAAAATAATTCTGACAACTAATTGCTTGAAAAAATTCTTGTTATAAAAATCTTAATTTTTCAACATCATAAAAAAATTAAGTTGTATTAGTCTATGTTAAATGAGTGATTGGTATTGATTAATGAAAATTATTTTTTTTTTTAAATTAGGTATTATACAACTAAGACTATTTTAAGAAATATATATATATATATATATATATATATATATATATATATAATTATGTATTCATTAAATTTTTAATCTTTCTTATATTTAGCAATTAATTTTTTAGTTTATAATAAATAAATGAAATAATAAAGAAATACTGTTCTTATTTTCTTAAAAATATTTAATGGTTTAACGTTATCATTAAATATGTTTTCTTTACATTTTTAATCTTTTTTGTCTTGAAAATAAATTTTAATTCAAATTCCGTTGTTTAAGTAAATTATAAATGAAGAAAAAATAAAATGACTGACCTTTAAAACACTTTATTACGTGTTTATTAGACAGGCTTATTCTATTTTTAATGAAATACTCTTTAAAATCATAATAAAAATTTAATAATTATCCGCACACAGGCAAAGGCAGAAGCATTGGAAAGAAAATTAAAAATGGAGGCAGATTTAGAAGAAAAACGTAAAAGAGGGCTTTATCCAATAGAAAGTAAATTCTTGACCGAATTTAAAGAAGCTCTCGAAGAATCTCGATTAGAATGGCGAGTAGATGAAACGTTAGAGGAGAGAGCGCGTATTGCTTTAATAAAAGACGTACATCTGGACTTAAGAGAAATTGTTGATGAAGAAATAAGAGGAGAACTGAAACGGTTGAATGATGCTCTCGATAAAGATCGATCAAGTAAATTATGTTTATACTTTTAGTTATCGATAATTTTAAATAGTATTTTTAAAGAAATATGATTTTCTTTTGAAAAAATTAACAGTTTACGTAAAGTTACATATTTTAAAATTTCTCGATGTAATTAAATTGTTATTAATTAAACTTTTGATGAAGTAACCGACCCAGTTACTTTATTTAGAAATTAAAAGTGTAATGTTATACTTGGTACTTTCATTTTTTGTAAATTATTTAAATTATTCTTTTATTCAACAATTGTTTTAGTCGAAGATACTTTTAATATTAATATTATAAATTATTTATTGTCGATTCTAATTTTAAGTATTTGTAAGCAAAATTATAACAGTATTGATTGATATTCATAACATTATATATAGATTTTCATCATTTGTAGTCACATAAATGGCTATAATTAAAGGCATTCTAGGTCAATAAATTATTTTAGTCCCGTAGTGTTCTATTTCACTTGCATATACTTGTAACATCTGCGCGATATGCGGTTATCAGGTAAAACTAGATTGTTTATACTGTTAATCGGCTGTAAGAATCCTTCTCACCTAATTTTTGGGAAAATAGGCGTGAGAATAACAACAAAAAGTAAACGAATAAAGAAGGCAAAGTGCCCTTTAGAATTTTCGGTAACGTTATTTTATTATAGCTTGATAAAATAGAGGTATATGTCTTTATACGAAGTCACTAGTTATAATTCAGATGGACATTTATAAAATACATTACGTATCTTTTTAGTAAAATAAAAGGTACAATTAAACCCCTAAAAAATTTAAAAGTTGTTTAAATGAACATCGATGATAATTTAATGGAAGTGTAAATTGTAATAGTCTTTATGCTACTGTCTTAATATAATGTAGCGTTCATTTTCACTTGAATGACTGAAAAGTGAACGTTACCATTATAAAAATTTGTTTTATCTGACTGGTTGATAAAGTGAAAAATTTTCAGTAATAAAATTTTAGAATAAATATTTTGGGTAGATTAGAAATTGAAAAATAAAAAGTTTCATCTTATGGGAAATTTTTTGCAAATCACCATTCCTAAGTAATTTATCGCAAACAAGAGAAGATATTACATTAAAAGCTATGTTTTTTCACTGAAAAGCAAAACATATTCTTCATTTCGTACTATATATTTTTTTTTTAATTTTAAAAAGAAATTGTTGATAAAGTATAACATATTTTTCAGGAAAAACCAAAGAACCAAAAAAACCAAAGAAAAAGAAAAAAGCTAAAAGAGGTCCCAAGGATCCGACTAAAGACAGAACTCTGTCCTCATTATTTGAGGAACTAGTTGAAAAAGGCGTAATAAAAAAATATCCTACCGTAAATTTTGATGACATTTGTAAAGACATTGGTTACTGTCAGTGGGACCTTCGTGTTGACCCGTTCAACCAAGACCCTACACCTCAATTCGGTGAAATTATGCAGGTATTGAAATATACGTTTGTGTTTATATAACTAAATCCACTTTTAATAAAGAGAAATTGTTCCATGATTCTTCGGTCAAAAAGAAAGAAAATAATTATAATTTAAAATATTTATCATAAATTTAATCTTCTCATTACACAACCTTATAAAAGACAATTTGTTGTGACAATAGATTAAATTTGTTTAAAAAAGTTTCCTTTATAACTCGTTTGTAAACTAGTAAAAATCACGGAGTATGATAATTAAATTCCCAAGCTTCACTTACAAATAGTCTTTTAATATCGTATTAGTCTGAAACCAAATCGAGACTGTGATTTTCCAACTTTTTTAAATTTCATTCTTTAAAATTAGAGAAAGTTAAATTTTCTAATTATTTAATATTTGTTATAGTATTTTGAATTTTCTGGGGGCTTTTAAGAGACGATTATAAAAATCTGATGATCGTAGTAAAATTAAAGAATACGAGTAATATTTTTTTACAGTGTAAATAGTTTTAAAAATTAATAGAACGTGAACATCTATCACAGGCCGCCTTTTTTTAAAGATATTAAAAAATTCTGGCATATTAAAAAAATATAAGTGCTAGCTTTGACTAGGATCAGGGAATGACAGCGTCTAAAGATCACTAAATCTTTTCCATGTTTCAGCATAACCGTTGTGTAGAGGGCACAGTATGTGACAAACCAACTTTACAATTGACGCTGCAGACGGTAAGTTTGATAGAATTGGAAGTCGCGGAGATATCTAATAGGTAAATCGGGATGAAATATATCTTGTAGATGTCAATCCAGCTTATTTTAGACTTTCAAACATGTTTTTTTAGGGTAATTACATTCGTATCAGGAGCCGTTAAAAACAGAGGACACTCTTGTGGGCATCGTTAACACAGAGATTCCTTAGAATAAGATTGAATATTTTTATTTTTATAGAATTTACTGGTATCGTTATCTATACAGCAAATTTTTTTCTTTTGAGTTTTGAAAAAACTATTAAGTTTTCGTTAACAACAACTTTTGTATCACTTAAATATTACTAGAAATTTACAATCTATATTTTCCTTTTGATAGTTAAAAAATAAAGAATAGTTACCGGCAAATAACTAGAAAAATTGAAAATGATTGATTTATTTCCTTTCATAGCAATGGAAAATGCTAAAAATTTATTCACACCCTGATCACAGATCAATACATGGGAATATTTATGGGATAATAAAAAGAGGTTATATTATACGTTGCATCTATTTTAAATAAAAAGTTATATTTATTAATTTGTTGATTAAACGTATTTATCCCACTTCTGTCTTGTGGCTGTGGTCCTTAAGTATAAGCAGCACTAAACAGAATACCTTTCTCAAAAGTAAACTGTATATCCTTACCTGGACTAGGTTAGTGAAAAGAGTCAATTTCAATTGTGCAGCTGACTGTAACCAGCATTTCAGTGTAGTTGGAATGCTCATATGGAAGTGTCTGGATCTGTTATTAATTCAATGGAAACACTTTCAACATCTTACTTTTCTTAGAAAGCCTGGCATATGGAGCATCTTAATCTTGGGAGTGGTTGAATTATTTTCAGAAGGGAGTGATGTCTCGTGGTCAGAGGCCAGCCAGAATTACAGATTTGGCACCTAATATACAGGCTATGAATATAGAGTGTTACATTAAATGGGTTCATAAGACTACGCATATGTGTATATAAATATACATAGAAGTTTTTTTATTCACATATATGTGTGTTATTCAAATTTGAATTATTTACTTTGTGATTATACACCAATACTTTGGAGAGAAACTTTATATATATAATTTGAATATTGAACTTTATTTTTATAAACTAATAGAACAAATTTTTCATTTTTGAGTTATTTTCTGAAATATTTGTATTAATTTAGGTATTAAAGGAATACTGCATACTTAATGTAATGGGACCACGTTTTGCTCCAACACTACAACCTAGAGGTACATTTCCTCTACCAATAAGATCGGTTTTGCTATTCGGTCCAGAGGGTTCTGGCAAGAAAACACTGGTAGACGCTATTTGCACACAACTTGGAGCAGTGAAGTTTGATCTTACACCATCTAAAGATCTCCGAGAAAATTTTCCTGAAAAGAAGGATGTTAAAATGTTGGTTCATCTTGTTTCAAAGGTGACAAGAAACCTTTTATTCATCGGTATTAATAAATAACTAGTTTAATACTGTTGAAATAGTACTTAAGTAGTAAACTTTTTTTTGTTGAAAACATTTATTTGTTCGTTGTTTTGAAAAATCTCATCGTTATTCGAACGTAAGCTTATGCGACCCTCAGTGAACAAGCTGCATGTGTTAGAAGGTTGAAAAATTTGGGATGTTGCTAGATTTATGAATCATCTTTTAATTTGTGGTTTCCAGTATCCGTGAATCGGAGAAGCACCTTCAAATGGCCGCAGAAAAATCACATACTTTCTCTAATTTCTCTGTAGCCATAATTAACCAGGTATTAGATGGAGTTTCTTTTTCGGAAGGAGTAAGGGTATTTGTACGCAGGAATAAAACTGACCTTATTTTAATTCTATATATCCTAATCTACGTCGATCATTAAATAATGTTCTTTAAGTAAATTTGATCGTCGTTTGCCATCTCCTATTATTTTCTAAGTTACTCATCTATTCAATTAATCATGACAATGATTGTAGATTTCCTAAAAGATAAAATTAGTTTTACTATTTCAAAGATCATTTTTGACATTTTTTTGTAATAGAAAAAAATCAACTTAAAACAATTTAGAAAATATCTGTAATTCCATTATACTATGCTCAAGCTCACAGGGATAGTTTGGGATGGTCGTCGCCGAAAATCAGTTATTTAACAGTTGAAATCGAAGATTTGTAGTTCAAATTTTGGTAAACGTTAGTTGCGTTTATACGGATTGAATACTAGACAGTGGATATCGGTGTACTTTCGTGATTGGGGTTCAATTAACCAGATGTCTCAGGAATGACGGTCTATAAAAGATTACACCTCATTTACATGTCATACATGTCATCCTCATATCGCGGTTGGGGGATGGTTGCTTATTATTCACTGATTGAACAGCTTGCAACATACAAATTGATAAAAAAGATTAAGCTCAAAGGGTTTTTTTTTTGTCTTCAGTCATTTGACTGGTCTGATGCAGCTCTCCAAGATTCCCTATCTAGTGCTAGTCGTTTCATTTCAGTATACCCTCTACATCCTACATCCCTAACAATTTGTTTTACATATTCCAAACGTGGCCTGCCTACACAATTTTTCCCTTCTACCTGTCCTTCCAAAATTAAAGCGACTATTCCAGGATGCCTTAGTATGTGGCCTATAAGTCTGTCTCTTCTTTTAACTATATTTTTCTAAATGCTTCTTTCTTCATCTATTTGCCGCAATACCTCCTCATTTGTCACTTTATCCACCCATCTGATTTTTAACATTCTCCTATAGCACCACATTTCAAAAGCTTCTAACCTTTTCTTCTCAGATACTCCGATTGTCCAAGTTTCACTTCCATATAAAGCGACACTCCAAACATACACTTTCAAAAATCTTTTCCTGACATTTAAATTCATTTTTGATGTAAACAAATTATATTTCTTACTGAAGGCTCGTTTAGCTTTATAAGGCATTTTATATCGCTCCTGCTTCGTCCATCTTTAGTAATTTTACTTCCCAAATAACAAAATTCTTCTACCTCCATAATCTTTTCTCCTCCTATTTTCACATTCAGTGGTCCATCTTTGTTATTTCTACTACATTTCATAACTTTTGTTTTGTTCTTGTTTATTTTCATGCGATAGTTCTTGCGTAGGACTTCATCTATGCCGTTCATTGTTTCTTCTAAATCCATTTTATTCTCGGCTAGAATTACTATATCATCAGCAAATCGTAGCATCTTTATCTTTTACCTTGTACTGTTACTCCGAATCTAAATTGTTGTTTAACATCATTAACTGCTAGTTCCATGGAAAGATTAAAAAGTAACGGAGACAGGGAACACCCTTGTCGGACTCCCTTTCTTATTACGGCTTCGTTATTATGTTCTTCAATTGCTACTGTTGCTGTTTGGTTCCTGTACATGTTAGCAATTGTTCTTCTATCTCTGTACTTGAACCCTATATTTTTTTAAATGCTGAATATTTTATTCCAGTCTACGTTATCGAATGCCTTTTTTAGGTCTATAAACGCCAAGTATGTTGGTTTGTTTTTCTTTAATCTTCCTTCTACTATTAATCTGAGGCCTAAAATTGCTTCCCTTGTCCCTATACTTTTCCTGAAACTAAATTGGTCTTCTCCTAACACTTCCTTCAGTCTCCTCTCAATTCTTCTGTATAGAATTCTAGAAGATTTTTGATGCATGACTAGTTAAACTAATTGTTCTGTATGCTTCACATTTATCTGCCCCTGCTTTCTTTGGTATCATTACTATAACACTTTTTTGGAAGTTTGACGGAAATTCTCCTTTTTCATAAATATTACACACCAGTTTGTATAATCTATCAATCGCTTCCTCACCTGCACTGCGCAGTAATTCTACAGGTATTCCGTCTATTCCAGGAGCCTTTCTGCCATTCAAATCTTTTAATGCTCTCTTAAATTCAGATCTCAGTATTGTTTCTCTCATTTCATCCTCCTCAACTTCCTCTTCTTCCTCTATAAAACCATTTTCTAATTCATTTCCTCCGTATAACTCTTCAATATATTCCACCCATCTATCGACTTTAACTTTCATATTATATATAGGTGTACTATCTTTGTTTAACACATTATTAGATTTTAATTTATGTACCCCAAAATTTTCCTTAACTTTCCTGTATGCTCCGTCTATTTTACCAATGTTCATTTCTCTTTCCACTTCTGAACACTTTTCTTTAATCCACTCTTCTTTCGCCAGTTTGCACTTCCTGTTTATAGCATTTCTTAATTGCCGATAGTTCCTTTTACTTTCTTCATCACTAGCATGCTTATATTTTCTACGTTCATCCATCAGCTGCATGTATCGTCTGAAACCCAAGGTTTTCTATCAGTTCTCTTTATTCCGCCTAAGTTTGCTTCTGCTGATTTAAGAATTTCCTTTTTAACATTCTCCCATTCTTCTTCTACATTTTCTACGGTATCTTTTTTACTCAGAACTCTTGCGATGTCCTCCTCAAAAATCTTCTTTACCTCCTCTTCCTCAAGCTTCTCTAAATTCCACCGATTCATCTGACACCTTTTCTTCAGGTTTTTAAACCCCAATCTACATTTCATTATCACCAAATTATGGTCGTTATCAATGTCTGCTCCAGGGTAAGTTTTGCAGTCCACGAGTTGATTTCTAAATCTTTGCTTAACCATGATATAATCTATCTGATACCTTGCAGTATCGCCTGGCTTTTTCCAAGTGTATATTCTTCTATTATGATTTTTAAATTGGGTATTGGCAATTACTAAATTATACTTCATGCAAAACTCTATAAGTCGGTCCCCTCTTTCATTCCTTTTGCCCAGCCCGTATTCACCCACTATATTTCCTTCCTTGCCTTTTCCAATGCTTGCATTCCAATCTCCAACTATTATTAAATTTTCATCTCCTTTTACGTGTTTAATTGCTTCATCAATCTCTTCGTATACACATTCTACCTCATCATCATCATGGGCACTTGTAGGCATATAGACGTTAACAATCGTTGTCGGTTTAGGTTTTGATTTTTTTAACCCTCAAAGGGTTAATAAATTTTTACAGTAGATAATGATTAATTTATTTGATGAAAACTAAGTTAGATTTTAATTTAAAAATTAAAATATATTAATATTTAGTACAAATAAATTTATAGATATCATATTTAAATAAAATAATTAACATGTGACAATAGCAGTTGTCACTTTTAAGTTTGGATGTAATTTACATTTCAACGCGTATAATATGCTGTTGGGCAGCAATATACGAGTATATATGACTCAGTGAAAAAGAGAAAAGGAAAACATTTTACTTCTTTCTACCTCAATTAAGAGTAACATTGTTACAATCGTTCAGTTACTGCAGACAATAAAAATGAAACATTTACTAAATAGAAATCATTGAATTTTATAAGCAGATGATCTTCGGAAAGCTTATTAATGAAAGTTTTAATTCACATCTAAAGGGAAAAAAATTAATTTTTTTGTAATTATTATATAAAATATATGTATTTTTAGAAGTAAACTTAAATAAATTTTTATTTTAATACTTTTTTTTAGGAAAAATCGTACTCGTGCTTTCATAAAGATTAAGTTAACGATATGTGATGCAGTTTTATTCAAATAAACGAACTTGTTTGCGCACACAATCATGTGTATGGCATGCACACAAATACATACAATAATCTAAACATTTAAGTGAAAACACTGTAACAATCAGACAGGTTGCCTCTAGGGTGGATAAAATATCCGTTGGCTGCAGCCCACTCAGACTCACTGCGAGTCGACAAGCCTCCTACTCAAATTTTGATTGATATGCCAGTTTAGGTGTGCCCGTCAAACTTTCGTTTAAAAAAAAAAAATGCTGGATTCACATTTTCTAAATCAATTGTAAAATGTTACTTTTAAGCAAAATTTATCTCAAAAAACTGTTCTTGGGTTAATTGCATTAAAAATTTCCGAAAAAAATAAAAAGTTACAAACTATATGTCTGTTACTTTTCTCCCAATTCTATAACTGTGGAGATTATTTATAAATAATTTTGTAAAAAAGATTAGTTACCATTTATTAACATTTTTATTTAATTAAAAGTTATTATTATTCATACTTTTAAGTATTAATTAAAATTACTATCATAAAAAAGAGAAAAGTAAAACGATTTAAATTGTTTTTTGTTTTTTTTGTCTTCAGTCATTTGACTGGTTTGATGCAGCTCTCCAAGATTCCCTATCTAGTGCTAGTCGTTTCATTTCAGTATACCCTCTACATCCTACATCCCTAACAATTTGTTTTACATATTCCAAACGTGGCCTGCCTACACAATTTTTCCCTAATAACTGTCCTTCCAAAATTAAAGCGACTATTCCAGGATGCCTTAGTATGTGGCCGATGTGGCAGATAAGTAAGTGACTTATAAGTCTGTCTCTTCTTTTAACTATATTTTTCCAAATGCTTCTTTCTTCATCTATTTGCCGCAATACCTCTTCATTTGTCACTTTATCCACCCATCTGATTTTTAACATTCTACTATAGCACCGCATTTCAAAAGCTTCTAACCTTTTCTTCTCAGATACTCCGATCGTCCAAGTTTCACTTCCATATAAAGCGACACTCCAAACATACACTTTCAAAAATCTTTTCCTGACGTTTAAATTAATTTTTGATGTAAACAAATTATATTTCTTACTGAAGGCTCGTTTAGCTTGTGCTATTCGGCATTTTGTATCGTTCCTGTTTCGTCCATCTTTAGTAATTCTACTTCCCAAATAACAAAATTCTTCTACCTCTGTAATCTTTTCTCCTCCTATTTTCACATTCAGTGGTCCATTCAGTGGTCGATTTAAATTATTGAATGGAAATCACAGCTAAAAACATTTTGTGTAGAGAATAAATTAATTTGTAATCCAGAATAAAACTATGGGTAATTTTGAACTGAGATGAATTTTAAAGAGTTTATAAATTGTTTCAGTGAATTAGTTAATAGTCCACTATATGAACAGTTATGTATAAAACAGAAAGAATTCTTACATAATCGTGATAGTTCAAAAATTGTGATTGTAAAATACTCTACAATTTTCCATTTCTGTTTTTATTTTAATATTAATATCATTTCAAGTAGGAAAGCTAATCTGTTTAAAAATTTAAGGATAATTTTTAAAATGGCTCGTTTCAGTTGCGATTGATGTTACATTAAACTACATTATTATATATATTTTCGTTTCTTATGAAATTATGTACAATAATAAAAATATTTTTCATAATTTTTTTCCTAAAGGTTTCACGACTGTTACAACCAACGGTTATTTTTATTGATGGAGGAGAAAAACCGTTTTATACGAAAGTACCTAAAAATGAGAAAGAGAACAGTCCGCGAATGTTGAAAAGTCATCTTCCAAAATTAATGCGTGAAATTAAGCCCAACGATAGGGTAATATTTGTGGTTACATCAAATTCACCGTGGATGGGAACTGTAAGAAGTATGGTACGTAGAATTTAGACATATGAGTAAGCTCTTGCTGCTTGTGATTACAGTCGCAAACATATGATTAATTTCATGTTAGAAATATATAATTGAAAATATACATTAATGAATAGCCTCTAATACGTTTTGTATTTCATTTTTTATTAAGCTACTCTAACATTACAAATTTTCGGCAGTTTTTAGAATGCTACATTAAAAATAATCACAATAATCTCAGTACCCTAATTTTTGGTAGATTTCATAAGAAAGCTACCTACTGTAATGATACCAAAATTCGACTTCCGGAAAATTTCGACTTAACATCGCGTTTCACATCCCCTAGATCCCAAATCCACCATCAGTTCAAAAGTTTATATATATATATTTTTTTTACTATCTTGTGTAGAAGATAGCTGCCGTAATATTGCGCCAATCACTTTCAAATTGATACATAAAATATAACGACCCAAAATCTCGGTCGTGTTCGGACCATAGGGGTGGAAATGTTGGGGGGGGGGCTTTTTTAAAAGAAGAAAATATCTCTATAACTTTCTTATTAAGTAAATTATGGAATTTGCTTAAAGTTCCTACTATTCTTTAGATAAAGACCTAAAACTTATCTAAGTAAAGTTTTTTGATATCACTAACCATTGGCCCAGTGGGTGGAAAAAATGAGGTTTCGAAGACAATAAAATCATACCTCCCTTAATAGGAACAGTATCGAATCGGTTTAAAGTGACGGTTAGACTTCTATACATTACTTAAAAATTTGTCTGAAACAAGTTTTGATATGACCAACATTTACTGCAAGGAATGATCAAAATATTGCTGGAATCGTAGAAGATAGGCCTTGTCGTATGCTAAACATGTGAGACCTTTTTTCACATGCAACCATTGTCGTATTGAGTAATTTGAAATTTCTTAACTTCAAGGTGAAAATCTTCGTTATCCCCTACTTCGGTCCCCTGCTGTGGAACGTGGTGTTTGACGGATTTCTGGGGTTGACATTCCCAGAAGGGGTCACGGCCCAGACTTTCGCCGATGACTGTCTCCTATTAGTTCGTGGTAATTCACGACCGCAGCTAGAAAGTAGAGCGCAAGCGGCCTTGTCAAACGCCGAGGGCTGGATGGACATTCAAAATTTAAAGATTTCTGTTCCCAAGACGAAGTTCATGCTTCTGAAGGGTGCAGATAAATTATCATGCAGTCGAAACCCCCATATTAAATATAAAAGCTGTGTAATCAGCCGAGTGAGAATTCATAAGTACCTAGGTGTTTTGTTTGATAACTTTTTAGTAACCATATTAAGCAAGTTGCGGCGGACGCTGTCTCTGTGATGGACAAGCTTAGGAGAATTGCTCGGAAGGATTACGGGCTGTCGGGCCGCGAAATGTACTTGGTGTACCGAGGCGTTTTCGACAGTATGATCGCATACGCGGCTCCAGTTTGGGCGCATAAGTTGGAAATAAATAGAGCACTGCTTCAAAATTTAAGGAGTGTTCAGCGCAGAGCCATGATAGTATGCACTATGTATTTAAAACAACCTCCTACGAGGCTACTACCGTATTGGGAAAGGCTCTCCCAATCGATTTAGTGGTGAAAGTTCGAGCGGTCATGTGGAAGTTGCGAAGAGGTCGGGAGGCCGAAGCATTTGGGATGCGGTTTCGAGCCGGGCCAGAACCGGAGCGGAACGGTGATCACAATGCACCGGAACAAAATTTCGTACAGTTGCCCGTCTCCCGTCTGCGAAAGAGACTATGGAGCCTCGCGATGGAGGCATGGCAGCTTGAATGGCACACCACGACTAAGGGAAGATCCTTGTATAGTTTTATACAGGATCTGGGGGGATGGTATGCCTCGAGTTCGTTTTTAAGGGCATCGGGTGTCCAAGTGCTCACCAACCATGTAAACCTGAACCAATATCTGTTTCAGTTTCGCCTGGTGGCTGATCAGTTGTGTGTCTGCGGGGAGGTCCAGTCGAACGTGCATATGATGTTCGACTGCCCTGCTCTTGGGGGGGCCAGAGACCGAGCCACCCTGGAACTTAGAGGTCAGGGGGAAACTTGGCCGCTCACAAACGGCGAGTCAGTGTGGCGAGAGCCGCATTGTCGGACCGTGTGGGAGTTCCTCGATGAGGTTGCTATGTTCAACCATCATCGGTAATTTTAAGGGTTAAAGTAACATAATGTGGACTCCAATAGCTCTGCTGTGGAAGGCAATTCTTGAGAATATGGCCATCAGCCAAATCAGCTCCAAGCGCTGTTAAATGGTGGACAGGTACTAGCTGGCATACAGCGACCGAGGCGTGGCAGCCTAAATTGCTGCCTTTTATTCTAATAATTTACGATAGTTTTAATGGTAACAAGGGGTGCGCCTCCCCGATTTAGTTTTATTGTTGACAAGTGAGCGATTGGGACACTTAGGCGGGTGCTGTACAGCACCTTGCTTAATTCGCTCAAGCAAGTTAGGTAGCTCATTAGGAGCAATTAGGAACGAGGTCGCTTTACCGTTTTTAGAGGCTCAGTAGCCGTTTTTGGCACGGAACATTTGGTCTATGCTCTAGGGCGACCGAATGGGGTGGTGGTGGGAAAAATGCCAGTTAACTAAATTATCCCCTACTTAGCACCGGTGAAATCTACCTCCGCCTTCCGGAGTGCCGAAAGGGATTTTTTATTGTATTGTACTTGACGAGGGATTAGAAGGGCCAATTTGTTTTTGAGATAAGCCACAACTCTTTTTAAAGCCACAGGATGGAAGAAACCTTGGTTTATTACACTTCCAACAACTCGATAATACCAAGATAATGGGTCGGTATTTATAAGAATCGTAATTCGTACAATTTTTAGCTTGGATATTGCAATGGCTTACATTCATTAAACCCAAACTGGGAAAAAAGGATCGATTAAAAAACCAACTCATGGGTAAAAGAGCGAGTTAATCACAGAAAACCGTGCCGTGAAATAAAACGATAAATTTTCTTTTCTTCTAGAAATTAAAGTATAGCCAGAGAAGAAAATTCGGCTTCCTAAAGGAATAGCCTTGTTCATTTTTTGTATTAGAGGTGATTTTGTCCAGCTTGGATGATAAATCGTTATAACAGACCTCCTCTGTAGGTGTATATTGTATTAAATATTCATTTAGACATATTATTAACCTATTCTCCTAATGTTTCCGTTACAATCTGTTCAATTAGTGAATAATAAGCAACCCCCCTCGGCACAATGGGATATTGATACGTATGACATGTAAATGAGGTGTAGTCTTGTACAGACTCAGGCCGATTATTCCTGAAACGTGCGGTAAATTGAACCCCAACCACCAGTTTTGAACCCCACCCCAGTTTTATAAGGTTTTTATAAATCCTTATAAAACTAACTAAATTTTACTAGGGTTTGTGAACTCAGAACCTTTTGAGTTCGAAAATCAGCTGTTGTTAAACAACTGATTTGCGATGTCGAGTTAACCACTACACCAACTCGGTGAGTTTGTATACATTTGCTTTGAGAAACGTAGATCAAAGAATACTAAGATAAAAAAGTCATAATTTGTAACTAAACTTTTTTAAAATAATCGAGTATCTAACAAAGATGATTGACTAAGAGTTAACATCATACTTAATCACCTACTTTTCGAATACCGTCTGAAATTAAACTGCTCTAGTAAACCATCATTGTTAAAAAAAAAGTTATGTTCATTTCTGTGTTGAAAAATGTATCTAGTGTATAAAATCACAACTTCTATAAGCGGTAAATAGTTATACGCCTTCTATGTTTAGATTATTAATAAAACTCTTGAGTGACTGGTTAGACCTTTTTTAAATAAAACATTTTAAATTGCTCTGTTGGAACAGTAATTAGCTGTTTAAGTGTTATCTAATAAGCGATTTCAAAAGACGTAGTTGGAATGGTCTTCAATAGGGGTTAAGACCGGTCATATTTGTTTTCAGTTTACTCATGCAATATAATTTACTCATTAATATGCAAATTAAGCAATTAGGTGAAATGGAGCGGAGTACAGTAAAAGCGTTTACTGCGTTTAGAGCGTGTAAAATAATGGCCGTTCCAGTATTGAAAAAATAATCTTTTCCTACTCATTTTCAAACCTTACCTTCTGAATTGCATACCAGTAGCTGTTTCCTTCGAATATGTGTCACTAAACTATCCGAATTCATTGCTCGGATGGTGTGAAGGGAACTGAAATTCACCGTAGACTTTTATAACAACACTGGAACAGTGGTTTTTTTTACGTAAAAGTGTTTTATCGTGGATCGAGAGTTTAAAAATGGCCGGACAAGTGTGACGCGCAAACAGGAAGCAGGATGCCCGTTTACCTCTACATTGACGACAAGATTCAGCTAGCTCAAGGATAGTTCTGGCATCGCATAGGCGATTTGCCATTGATACGGTCTTCTTTGAACATCAGTCATGGTTCTACTCGTCAAATCATCTGCGACAGGTCATCTTCCACAAAATCTGTGCGGAATGGATACCGAGACAGTTCTACAGACAAGCTCAAACGTTTTTACATCTGCCAACGCTTGCTTGATCGCTTCAACAAGAAAGAGGACACATTTTCAAGCAGAATAATCACCTATGATGAACCGTGGATTCGTCCATGAGCCAGAATCAAAACGCCAGAGTATGAAGTGGAAACTCTCGGCACTCCGACGAAATAAAATTTAAAACTGAACCGTCGACGGGAAAGGTTATGCTAACCGTTTTTGGGACGTATAAGGGACACACCGGGAGAATTATTTTGAAAAATTAAATCTTTCAAAATTATATCGAATTTAATGTGTAAACAATCACTTTGTACGCGTAGTTAATGTGTAATATACAAATTCGTCTGCCGGCACCAAATGTCTTTTTTTCTTAGACTGTAAGAGAAAAGCAGCGACAATTAAATTCAAATAGAAACACTCAAAAGTTATACTTCTAGATTTTCTTTATGACTATACATTACATGACTGATATTTCTTCTTGATCATACAGTGCAGTTTCATTTCGTAAAATATTCACTTTTCATTTTCATTTACAAAAAGTTTGAAAATTGGGGCTACCGAGCATACTTTTTTACATTTACGGAAATCCTTTGCTTATTTTTCCCAAACTTACCGGTTCCTGACAAGAGGTGTTACTATATTCATTAACAAGCATTAACTACCGATATATCTGTGTAACCATTTTTATTTTGGTGACTTAAAATGTAACTAGTTTTAGTAATATTGTTAATGTAAAAAAAAAAATTCGGGAAGAAATCTAAATTAGACCACAATATATGTTGCTTAATACCATTCGTGATCTGGATCGTTGTTGTATGAGAATTTATGAAGAAATTTAATATTATTGAGAATGTCATATTTTATTATATAAGTGATGAAGTATGCACATCGTAGTTATAACACACACACACACCCACACACACACACACACCATGCTTTCGTGTAAACTTTAGTATATAAGTGATGAAGTATGCACATCGTAGTTATAAAACACACACACACCCACTCACACACACACCATGCTTTCGTGTAAATTTTAGGTAATATATTTTTCTTTTTTTACGTATAATTTGTATAATTATTCTTAGTCACTGATTGTAGCTACGTTCAAAATAAAATGAAAAAGAATGAAAGTTTAATATGAAAAAATTAAATGAGAAGATATGACATTCAAAAATGTAAAAAATTAAGTGAGTTATTCAATTTAAGTAAACTACGAAACATTACCAGTATGTAACTGTAAATGACATTATTTTTATTACTACTTTTAAATCTATATGAACATTTGTGAAACGGCAAAAAGCAATAGCACTAACATGCAGAAGTCACACTTTAATGTAATAAAAAGTAGAAACTCAAATGATCGACTTTATTTGTTACATATAAACATCGACTTTTACTGTGTGTGCTTGCGCGCGCGCGCGCGCGCGCGTGTGTGTGTGTGTGTGTTTGATAAAAATAAAGTTAATGTGCGAATTCAGAAATTTGTGTTTTTTTTTATTTCAGACAAAAATGTACGACAAGATGATACCAGTGTATAAAGTAAATTACGGTACTATATACCAGTTTCTGGATGAAAAGTTGATGTCTTACCACGGAATTGACCGTGATTTTCCAATTAGTGTTCTTACAAGGTTGGCTGAATCATATTCTCTTCCAATAATACAAGAAGCTGTGGAAGCAATTCTAACTCCCAGAAGGATAATCCAGTTGAAGTATAATCCGCTAAGCCCGACGGAGATATATGACTATCTTTTAGATAAAAAAGAGGTTCATAAGATTATTGAAAAACGTTCAGTTTTAAAATTAATTTTAGTAGCTTTAATATAAGCAGTAAGTTAAATTTCTGAAGAAATTACTTCCGATTTAAGAAATTAAAGTGTTGCTATTTAATGGATATTGCCGTCCAGTACAAGAACTTACTCAAATTAAAATTTGTAATATTAAAATATGTTACAAAACATAAGTTTAGTAATTTATCCTTTTATAGAGTACGTCATTCTATAACGACACCAATGCGGAATTTTAGAAAGTTTAAAATGAATGTAAATATATAAGGTATAAGAAAAGTATGGTATAATTCAAATAACCACTGCTCACCCAATGAGAGGTAACAAGGATATGATGGGTAGGTTGTATTATTGCGTAACCAGAAATATTTAAGCTCTAATTTATGCGCACTACCCGAAATTATTGAACTCTACATACGTTTAATCAATAATAATTATTACGTGTATAAAATAATTGAATTAATTCGCTAAGTTAGTAGTAAATTTTCATCTATATATTAAGTAGATTAGTTGAGTAACCGAATAATCCAGAATATTCCCTGTAATTTTGTATGAAAAAGAGTTGTTAGTAGCAACGTTCCTCCTCCGTAAATAATTCTTAACTGATAACTGTAAGATCATAGGTTTTCAGATCCGGGAAGAAAGATTGATACTAACAACGTCAAAATTTAAATGGTATACCTTAATTTTGACTTACTGTACTTCCTTACTGTATCTTCAGTTATTTGACTGGTTTGATGCAGCTCTCCAAGATTCCCTATCTAGTGCTAGTCGTTTCATTTCAGTATACCCTCTACATCCTACATCCCTAACAATTTGTTTTACATATTCCAAACGTGGCCTGCCTACACGATTTTTCCCTTCTACCTGTCCTTCCAATATTAAAGCGACTATCCCAGGATGCCTTAGTATGTGGCCTATAAGTCTGTCTCTTCTTTTAACTATATTTTTCCAAAAGCTACTTTCTTCATCTATTTGCCGCAATATCTCTTCATTTGTCACTTTATCCACCCATCTGATTTTTAACATTCTCCTATAGCACCGCATTTCAAAAGCTTCTAATCTTTTCTTCTCAGATACTCCGATTGTCCAAGTTTCACTTCCATATAAAGCGACACTCCAAACATATACTTTCAAAAATCTTTCACTGACATTTAAATTAATTTTTGATGTAAACAACTTATATTTCTTACTGAAGGCTCGTTTAGCTTGTGCTATTCGGCATTTTATATCGCTTCTGCTTCGTCCATCTTTAGTAATTCTACTTCCCAAATAACAAAATTCTTCTACCTCCATAATCTTTTCTCCTCCTATTTTCACATTCAGTGGTTCATCTTTGTTATTTCTATTACATTTCATTACTTTTGTTTTGTTCTTGTTTATTTTCAAGCGATAGTTCTTGCGTAGGACTAAATCTATGACGTTCATTGTTTCTTCTAAATCCTTTTTACTCTCGGCTAGAATTACTATATCATCAGCAAATCGTAGCATCTTTATCTTTTCACCTTGTACTGTTACTCCGAATCTAAATTGTTCTTTAACATCATTAACTGCTAGTTCCATATAAAGATTAAAAAGTAACGGAGACAGGGAACACCCTTGTCGGACTCCCTTTCTTATTACGGCTTCTTTCTTATGTTCTTCAATTGTTACTGTTGCTGTTTGGTTCCTGTACGTGTTAGCAATTGTTCTTCTATCTCTGTATTTGAACCCTAATTTTTTTTAAAATGCTGAACATTTTATTCCAGTCTACGTTATCGAAAGCCTTTTCTAGGTCTATAAACGCCAAGTATGTTGGTTTGTTTTTCTTTAATTTTGCTTCTACTATTAATCTGAGGCCTAAAATTGCTTCCCTTGTCCCTATACTTTTCCTGAAACCAAATTGGTATTCTCCTAACACTTCCTCCACTCTCCTCTCAATTGTTCTGTATAGAATTCTTGTTCTGTATTCTTCCCATTTATCTGCCCCTGCTTTCTTTGGTATCATTACTATAACACTTTTTTTGAAGTCTGACGGAAATTCCCTTTTTTCATAAATATTACACACCAGTTTGTATAATCTATCAATCGCTTCCTCACCTGCACTGCGCAGTAATTCTACAGGTATTCAGTCTACTCCAGGAGCCTTTCTGCCATTTAAATCTTTTAATGCTCTCTTAAATCCAGATCTCAGTATTGTTTCTCCCATTTCATCCTCCTCAACTTCCTCTATAACACCATTTTTTAATTCATTTCCTCCCTATAACTCTTTAATATATTCCACCCATCTATCGACTTTACCTTTCGTATTATATATAGGTGTACTATCTTTGTTTAACACATTATTCGATTTTAATTTATGTACCCCAAAATTTTCCTTAACTTTAAAGATAATCTTTAACCTTTCATAAAACATACATTTCCTTCGATGAACGTTGTTTAATAGCGAATAATTATTTATTTAATTTAATAATTTTTTTTATATCACCAAGTCTTTGCAAAGAAAATTTTATAGTTTAGAAAACTAATACAAGGTTCATATTTCCTAGTCTATAATATCTACTTTGACCAAGATTTTATAAAATTATTAATCTGAGCTAATAATTCTATAAGTAAAACAATTCAGGTGAATCAGAATTCTATTATAATTGATTTTATTTGTAACCCTTTGTATTAACAATAGCTCTAATTTGCATTTTATGTTTTACCTTACTAATTGATGTATTTTCTTACATTGTGTAGATCTGGATAACTTTTATTTTTATTTTTTATATAACTAATTTTTCTTTCAGGAAACACTTTTGTTATGTTAAAATTATTATGAAACTTGATAAAAACAATTTTATTATTAGCCCTATCTTTTTTTATTTTATTTTATATTATAACAGTATTTTAAATGGGAATTTCAACTGCTTATTTTACAATTAAGTTAGATGAAACGTAATATTGTTGGTTTTATTCTTAAATTGTTTTTCGGTTTGCTTATATTCTGCTTATCTCATATCTTATTTTAAACTAATTTTATTTAAGCGGTTTAATTTTATTCAACGTCATTGTATTATCATTATCCCAAGTAGCGTTATAAAAGACAAAACCGTTGTACTACACTTATAATTACTTATTTTTCGAAAACCGTGTGTGACCATCCCTTTAATCCATTTATATGATTATAACGCATTCAGAACTCAAGAACTGCAAAACGTTCTCGTAGAACAGGCTTCTTTGAGCGTTAAATATTCCCTCTACAGCCAATTCCTGTGGTGAACAGGAATGATAATAATTTAATTTTTCTAGGTGGGGTTTTCATACTGTCGTTTACACGAATTAATTCATACAATTTTAATTTTTTGTTGCAGGTATGATGATCTCTATTAATACATTAGTTTAAAACGAAAGGTGAAGTACATACTTCTGCACGGGTAAGTAAAATATATATTTTATTGCTTAACATGGGATCTACGTTATCCAGTTAAATATATTTTCTTTTCACTTTCCTATATAGGGCTATAGCAAACCTATATCTGTTGAAGGGAATGTAATGTAATCGTCCTAATTTGGGCATATGCGGTTTTCACCGGATCTTGACTTGACACCTAAGGAACCCAAAATACCCAAAACTGGATGGAAATTTTCCGGACATACCTGTGTATGTGTGTTTGTTAATCACCTTTCAAGAACTACTGGACCGATTTTGATGAAACATTGTAATATACTTCTTCATATGAAGTATTAAAAGGTCTAGGGGGCGAGATTGTAAAGCAAGGTCACCCTCAGTAACTCGACCTTTTACTTAAGATCTTATTTTTCTTAGGCACATTTGTTAACAATTAAAAAATAATATTTTCAACAAAAACATTTAAAAAAATTGTACTCCCACTCTAAAAAAATGCTCTAAATTAGTGGCTAAGTGGATATACTGCGTCAACAGTGCCCCCTGTCACCATAAGGAGCACTAGTGTCGCGCTGGTGTAGCGCTGACGTACTAAATTAAGTTTTGTGTGTGTGTGTGTGTGTGTGTGTGTGTGTGTTAGCAGCGTGACGGGAAAGTCCTGTAACTGTGTTATCAGCTTTTTTTTAATTGTTTTAATCGGTAGACAAAAAATCTTTTTTAAATTAAGTTTAAAATATTCGATCTGTAGTAAATAATATAGTAGTAATATCAGTTAAATATAGTCATTTTAAAATAATCTAACCAGACTTATTATAGCGAGAATTGCTAATAATGTTTACATTACTTTAAATTTTACATGATTATTACTATGTTGTATTTACTTGCTGTATGTGTATTTGGAATAAAATTCTCAAATCATTTTACTTTAATGAAAATTATTGAAAGTAAAAAAAAAAATAAATAACTTGCAAACTTAATAATAATTTTGCGTAATATGTCTCTTCTTACCGTTATGTTTCTAAATTTTTGCACGCAAAAAATATTTTTCTAATATTTTTAATGTATTCTGTGTTAAACGTGTTCATGAATGTAGTATTTGCAGTAAAATTTTAATAAGTAATTGTTAGTTGTTATAAATATAAACTTAGATTATAACCGATGAAATTTAAATATTATGAAAACAATATAAATGAATAGAAAATTTTTTTCGTATCATAACCATTTAGATTTAGAAAAGAATATAGCTTTTCTTAAATTTCTTTCACTAAACCGTATAACGTTACTTTTATTTGAATTAAATGCAAATAGAAATCAAGACTGTAACGAAATCATACTTCATTACTATATTTCAGGCATGTAAATTGAATACTACATTATTAGATTACACCTACAAGTATCCCTATTGATTATTGTTTAAACTTGGGGTGATATATTAAATATTTTAATAAACATGTACACTGGTCTCAGGTAAAGAAATAAAATAATTCATACGTTCTATTTATGTACTTAAAGATCTTCTACTCCGTATAAAGTAATTGTTCTTCCTTCTTTAATAGTTATTTGCTTATAGTAAGTTATTTAGAGGTGTTTATCCACTAAATATTTGATACTGTCAGGTATACGAGTATAATAAGATCGAAATCGATCAGAAGTACATAATATTTTTAAGCTTAGCAACATCTCAAATTAGATTAGGGATAGAAAGTTTAGGGAAAAATAGGCTACTGAAAAAATAAAATCACTGAAAAGATTCGATTTTCAATTCGAATTTTTTTTAACTATTACCTGGCACAATTTATAATCTTTATAAAAATTCTTGTTCAGTTTTTTTTTAGAAATTCGAATATCATTAACTCTCTTTATATACAGTAGGTTTTGAAAGTCTCTGGGCAGTATACGTTAGAATTACGTGTTGCCTGTTCTTTCGGCGTTAGGATGGTTGCCCTGTGGGTTTGGGGCGTTGCTCAGTAATAAACCAAGACGTTAGTTGTTGAGTAGTGATTGAACGTGCTTCGTTTCGTTTCTTTTATCAGAATCAATAGCTTGGAAATGGTTCTTTGAGTACAGGAGCGCATATTTTTCCGTTGAATTCGTATTTCGTGAAGGTGAAAAGTATACTGATTTAGTGAAGCACAAGTTTTCTGAACGTTTTCAAACGCTACAGCTCCTCACCGCAATGCAATTCGAACTCTTATCGAAATATTTCGGGCAGCAGGCTCTGTTGAAGATGCTGATCGAAGTGGAAGACCACCTAAACTAAACGAACAGAAGCTGCTTGATATATCGGATGCTATGGCCGAAAGTCCATCAAAGTCAATGTTTATAGTAACGCAAACGCAATATATCGGACTAGCTACCGCATGTAAAGCTGTAAGAAAAGAACTGAAATGTTTCCCCTAAAAAGTAATGTGTATTCAAGAACTGAAACCTAAAAATCATGCCAAAAGGTTAAATTATTGTCAATAAAGGTTTTCTTGACCAAACTTTTTCTTTTTTATGTTTAGCCTCCGGTAACTACCGTTTAGATAATTCTTCAGAGGATGAATGAGGATGATATGTATGAGTGTAAATGAAGTGTAGTCTTGTACATTCTCAGTTCGACCGTTCCTGAGATGTGTGGTTAATTGAAACCCAACCACCAAAGAACACCGGTATCCACGATCTAGTATTCAAATCCATGTAAAAATATCTGGCTTTACTAGGACGAACGCTGTAACTCTCGACTTTCAAATCAGCTGATTTGGGAAGACGCGTTAACCACTAGACCAACCCGGTGGGTTTCCTTGACCCAACTACCGAACGTAATCTCGACAATTACGTTTCTTTTACAGATAAAGCGTGGTATCACCTGGAAGGGCATATTAATTCACAAAATATATGACTACCTCCATGAATTATACGAACAATCTTTACGCGAAACGAAATTTGGAGTCTGGGTTGATATGAGTAGAACGCGCATTGTGGGTCCAGTCTTTTTTGAAAATTCAGTTAATAGTGATCGTTATTGTGCTGTTTTAACAAACTTCATTATTCAGTTAACAGAAGTGGAAATCAATCACGGTTGGTCCCAACAAGATGGCGCCACAGCGCATATAACTTAGAAGTTAATAACGTTTTAACGAAATGTCTTTGTTAAATGAATCATTTCGAGGGTTTTCTGGCCTGCACGATCGCTCAATCTGGCTCTCCCAAATTATTTTCTTTGGGAAGGCAGCAAAACAAGCATTGTATCGCAATAGATCACGTACGATTAATGAACTAAAAACCGTAATGACGGCATACGTACGAGACATTCCAGTACATCAGCTGGTTAAAATGTTTAAAAATAAATTGAAATGTGTGGAGTGCTTTATTAATGTTGGAGAAAGTTCAACACCTTTTATAAGCTATTCCAGTTGTAATATCCGTTTCTATAAAATTAGGAAATAAAAATACAAAGTAATAATTAAGAAAGTTTTGTCATTACACTTCTATAATTTCAGTGCACAGCAACTTACTGTATAATGCAATATTAGGTCTAATACAATAGTTTATATTTTCTTCTCTAATTTTCCTACTTTAAACAGAAGGGATTAGAAAAATTTATTACCGAATATTCTAATAACGTCACCTTCTATAAAAATTTGTTAATGTCAGCACCCTCAATAGATAGAATAATCAATTACTATTATCTTATTTAAATTAATGTTCAAGTTGAAACCAATTTAAATTCTGAGAATGCTACTTTATAAAAATATTTAAAATTATTTATTTTTACTGATATCTCATCAATTACGCTTACTTTATTTAAACACATTCTTTAATTAGTTTTTCTGTTTTTGATGCGTGATTTGCCATTTTGTAATGGCAATATTACATTGGATTCCTTGTTTAATAGAATCTGATCTTACAATCTTTACTGTAATAATTTTAATTTTTGTGTTTAAAATATTTATTTATAATTAAATGTACTCGATCGCAAAAATTAATTGACATGACATAAAAATATCTGCTTATAAGTATTAAATAGTTAGGGTGTATTTTCCTGTAATTTATTTACTAGTATTAACTGAAGTGATAATATTTTTATATTCTTCTCACAAAAGAAGTAAAGGTAAGAATAAATCGTATAGGTATACAGCGTAATATGTTATCTGCCCCACCATTTGCCTGGATGGATGATCGAAAACCGTGATAAAACCTTGATCAGAGCAGTATTTTCTGTGCCACACTTCTGTCGCACTCTTAATGACAACCTGCAAATATATGAAAAACAGTATACATCAATTTGACGTAGGCTTTGACGTAGAGGACTTGACACATATTTGTCTTATCGGTTCGATAAAAACAATAAACAAGTAAGGTTTCTTTGCCAGTCCATATTAATAATTTTAAACACAAATATGTAAATAAAATTACATTAAAGAAAACATGTAGATTCTAAATATACGAAATATCTAACTACGAAATAAATCTAAATTCTAAAGGTTTTAATAAAAATTTTTGGTACACTTTAAAGAAATATGCAGAAAATTAGGTTTATTTTTTTAAATGCACTGATTATTTTTTAACACTCCTCTACAAAGTAGATTTTGTTTCTGTTAAAAAAGAAAATCTTTAAATATTTATTTTATATAAATTGTGAAAAATTGTTTTTAAACGGTTCAATAATTTATTAAAAATTGTAATGGAAGAAAATAAAATTTTGTTTGTTGAAGTATTGTGTTAAATTACACCAAGAACTTCTATTGTCTGATTTAGTGGAGGTAGAATTTTTCTAAGATTGACAATTTTTTGTCAGACTTTACAATTCATAGATATAAACCACAGATAAACGATCTTTTTAATTTACTGACTATCAGTCTGCAAGATCCATAAGTACAAAGTACAATAAGTTTTGACAATGGAGTGGCTCCGAAATGCGTCAACATGTGATAAAAAATGAAGATAAAAAAGGTAAACAGTACTCAATGTAGAAACTTTAGCAGAATAGATAGTATTAATTATTATTTTAATAATAAAAAGTTTTGACCCATGTTAACGAGAATAAAAAACGCCAATTTTTATAACTTCGTAACATTTTAAGAGTGCCTCTGTTTGATATCCTGCACTACTGCACTTCAATTGGGAATATACATAGCCAAATAAAAAATGAATGATGAGACAAGCATAATGCCTAATTAATTTAATCACTTTAAAGGAAAACAGTGCAGCTTGATTTAGTTGCAAACGAAAACAATTTGTTTGTGCCAAGAGAATTTGTATCTAATGAAACACCTAGAAATTTTGCACTACAGACAACAGAAATTCCATTGTTAACATCCACGTTGTTCTATCCACGTTATTAGCAATATTAGATCTGTTAAGGAACTACACAGCAACAGTCTTATCTGTATTTAAAAAAAATTATTTCTTATTGCAAACATCCTCTCCATTTTATATGCATTAAATAGAATGGGATAGCGATGTGTCTTTTTACGGACTTCAGGGCATGCTGATATTTCAGTAAATGAAAGAACAGACGAAGCCGCCAGAATGGCAACAATTGTTGATAATATGAACATGATTTCTATTCAAGTGGCAGAGTAAAAATCGTCTAACAATGATTATCAGAACCGCATAGAGTAATGGAGAAGATTAAACACGAAACTGAATATGGTCAAAATTACTTCATATAAATGGCAGAGCAGTGCGAAACTAATAGGCAAAACAAGGAGCGTTGACTATATTGTACATGATAAATCATAAACTGTTATTCATCTACTGGAAGAATGTACAATGTATAAAAGTCTCAGAAAGAGACCTGGATAACAAGTGATATCGCTGCTGATTTGGATAATGGCAAAGAAAAAAAAATAGTATACTAACCGTTTTGAAGTACGTCTTTCACGAAAGTCAGAGTTTGTTCAATTGACAAACCCATATGCGTGGCTTTTGCACCTGAACATAGAGTTCTCACAATCTACATGGCATTGTCTAAATTTTTTGAGTCTTTATTTGAAAGAGTGTTTATTCTTTTCGTCCTAATATTTTTTGAATGTAAATGTCAGGGCTTTTTACACTCTGTATATGATACATTCTGTTTTTTAAAAATCTCGATATTAAATATATTTTTGTGTTTTCATAAAAATGTAAGGGGACCCTAAATACCCTTACACATGACGATTTTACTGGTGATTTTATCTTCTTTTTTACAAATGTGAAAAGGGATAAAGATCTTAGACGTAGATGTCCAAATCTCGATCTCCGTGGCTGAGTAGATAACGTCTCGGGATTTCATGTGATGGAGATCCTGGGTTCGAATCCCGTTCAGGAATGGCATCTTTCCATACGATATCAATTTACACCGGACTAATGATCATAGCTGTTGAAACCCACTCTTTCATAACAAAAAAAAAAGATCAAGGACAGAGGAGACTTCTTTCTGAGACTTTATTTGAAACCTTTAGTGAAGATCTTCATTCTATATATGTATTTTTATCGATAGATGAAACTGCCTGTTTGCGTCGTTTAAGTACGACTAATCAATTGTAACCAGCTCCTCTAAACCATAATAACTAGATTATTTCATCGTAGATTATTTCAACGTAGAAATGTAAGAGCTAAACAGAAAGTTTTCCCATGAAACCAAATTGCAGATGGAATCGTTTTATCTACTCTATTTGAAATATGACTAGAGAATAGGTCCATAATTTTTTCTATCGCTTAAAAAATATAGAAAATTAAGAGATTGACTAATAATTTTATAAAGTAAGTTTTGAAACTGTGTTAAGGTGAAATAACAACAGGCGTTTCAAGCATGGTAATAATCCGTTACTGAAAAAGTTTTTATCCTTAATTAAATCTATAAAACGGGCAATAATAGAAACTACGATGTATTTTTAAATTTTGGCCACAATTTCATTAATACCGCTTGAATTTTTACTCTTTATATTTAAAAAACGACTTTAACTTCCTGGGTATCAACAAAGAAATAACGATTTCTAGTTTTGTCAGAAAAACTATTTAATTTGAATGAGTAGCTATGTCTGAAGTAGATTGATATTTCTTTTTTTTAAATACCGGAAAAAATTATTAAATTTTCTTCTACTAGAATTCTGTATGAGGTAAAGGAGTTTGAGTCGTTTTGTATTTTTGGTAAAGTTGTTTGTTTTATTTATTTATTTTATTATTTTTAGTAAAGTTGACTTGTTTTATTTCCAAATCCGCTTTCACTTTTAAAAACTCTGCAATTATAAAATTACAAATGTTATTTTTGAATTAGATTTTAATTTTTGTAATACTATTTATCTATAAGCTTTACAAATAACCTTTACGTAAATTAGTTCATAATCATTTAAATAATTCTGAAAGTTGTCAAATAATTATGCTTTGACATCCATAGATTCCGTAGATTTACAATTCCTTTGTTAATCTGTGTTTTTTTATTTTATGTTTAAACTATTTATTTCTTTTCTAAAGTGTAATTTAGAAAAGAAGGCTTTCTGAAAAAAAAAACTTAAATTTTTCACCAAAACTAATTTCGTTAAAATACTGGTTGAGTATAGAAATATTTAATCCTGTTACATCAAACTTAGTAGATAATTCATTTATCATAACACTAAAACATATCAAAATATTAATATTTTAGCCGTTAAACACTATGAAATTAAATTTATTAGGAATTATAAAAATAGTTTCATAATTTATGTAAAAAGATTTAAAAAGAACTAGAAGGAAATCTGTAAAATATCAATAATATCAATTTTAAATACAGCTTTGAATTGCACAGCATTCAAAATTATCAAATTCCCGAAATACTCGGTAACCTTAAGTTTTATCAAAAAGGTACTTTCTAAAAAAAATCTAAATTCTTTGTTTTTATGTGTAGATTTATTCGATAGCCTCGATAAATTTGAATTTACTTAGCTCAGTATTGGCCTCTAATTTGGTTAGCTAATGTTCTGAAAAAAAAAATGCAAACACTGGTTACTCAATGAAAAGAAATATTTCAACTTTGTTCGGAAAAAGATATCAGAATGTTAAATTTTTAGATCAGATATTTTTAACTACTGGCGTTAGTGTAAACTAGTAGAATTAATCTTATTTTTAATTTCATTGGTTATGTGCATTTTTAAAAACGTTTTCAGGCCAAAATAACTCCAGAAACCAATCAGATGCATATCGATTGGTATCAACGTGCTTATCCATTAGCTAAAGCCAGGCGTACAAAACTGGAGGCCGAAGCTGAATTGAGAGGAAAATTACAGGCATTGAAAAGTGCAAAGAACAAATAAAATTCTTTCAAAAGATAATAAAAGTATTTTCGAACGATTAAGAACACTACAAACACATTTTACTTGATAGAGATTTTTATTTATAAATTATTAATTTTTTCCTCAATTAATATTACAAAAATTTTATAAAAATTTAAGAAAAAAAATTTTACTTGGAAGAACAGAAAAATACTGAATGGTAACGAGAAAAAAATTACATTAATCAATTAGAATGAACTGAAATTTGTAATCATGGTAGGATTAAATCGCCTTTCATTAACCAATTAAGATAAATAACATAAAGATTAAAGCAATTTGTTGACATCGCTGACACGTGGACGAAGAAAATTACTTTAATGCATAACTATAAAAGAAAATTGCTATTCTTTTACTTTTTATTCTTTTAATAATTTTGTTAATGTTTCATTATGTAATTGTAAACTTAAATGTCAATAAAAAATAATTTTGTTTTATGTCATTGTGTTTGAAACATATTATTTGTATTATATATCTTCCACAAAAAGTAACGTTAATTATAAAAAATACGAAAGTTAACGTTATAATTTTACGACTTTTCGAAAACAAAATCCACTATTTTAAGCAAAACGTTTTAAGTACGAGTAAGATTAAGTTATTTATTTTATGAATTAAAAAAGTTATTTTTTAAATTCAATAACTTTTTAATCATAGAAAACACTTATTTCCTGTTCAGTATTTCAGAATACAACTAACAATCACGTTTTTCATATATAACTTCAGTAACTATCTAATCAGAATTGGAAGGACTAAAAATTAACAGAGACAACAAACATTCCCTGTTTATTACTTCAGATTACAACTAACAATCACCACCTTCTTAGATAACTTCAGTAAAAATCTAATAAGAAATGGAAAGATTTGACATTAACAGTGAACACAAAGTTTAATTATTATTTTTTATTGCAATACAGTAAAACAAATTCGTCATTTTTACATCAGAATTATGATGAAAATTATAAAAGTAAAGTACAGGATCTTATGAGATGTTATAATACGGCAAAAATGCGAATAATAATTGTTTTAGACATTGTTAAATAATTTCATAAATATAAATTAACTGGAGGAATAAAATATTTGTTTATATAAAGAATAATTAATATGAAAAAAAATATTTACTTGAAAATAAAAACAATAATAAAATATTCTTAAAATATAGTTTTATAATAATCTTTATCTAGAATAAAGTATATAGTTTATTATACGAAAAAAATGTAATATTTTATTGGATTTTTTTATCTAAAGAGAATTAAAGCTATATTTTGTTTAAATCGATGAAACTTTTACTAATATAAATTTAATGTAAAATCCCGTTTAAAATTACCACTGTTTCATTAAATATGCTCATTCCAATAAATGATAATTTTGATTCAATATTTGAAATCTATACAAACCTGATTTCAGATATTTCCAGATATTACACAAAAATCAGTCTTATTTAAGTATTTGAATCACCAAATTGCAGCTATTTCAGCCAAAACATCAACCTGAAAATTAACAACAGTCAAATATTGAATTGAATTTTTAAAAAACACATAGCAAGGCAGTGTACGACTTATGTCAGTTTTAAGACTAACAAAAATCAGCAATATTATTTTTTTTAAATAATGTTCTTTCAGTAAAATTTATTTTTGTCTTTTCTACATCGACCAGGTATATAGGTAGAAAGAGAGAGGGATAGAGATAGAAAATACTCATAAGTACTACTTACAGAATAAGCTGTTGCTAAATCTAAAACTTGACTGGATTTGTTGTGGTAGAAATTCGGCTAGAACATTATTTTTACCATACAAGAAGTGATGTTTTCTTTCATTAAATTTCCCTGATTACTAGAATAATACTGAATGGATAAGGGAAAATAGTTTTCATTTTTTCTTCTTTGAAATCTATTTCATTTAGACATCTATACAGTATATTATATATATGATGTCTTTACTCATGTGTTTCATATTATGTAACGTACAATAAATTTAAAAGAAATATATGAAAATATACATTATTAAAAAGAAAAAATTATCAACACCACATTAATGAAACTGATTAAAACAATTTTTTCACTTTAGTATTACATTTTCTAAAAATTTTGGTTAAACATTTATTTAAGATTCATCAGAATATATATATGCTGATATGTGGATATATATACTGTACGTATACGCTTCATTAGCATATGGGTGTAGATTTGTATAACAGGATTTATAAAAAATAACTAATTTCGTAAATTTAAAAAAAAAGAATGACCTTTTCTAATCGTGCTTTGAAAGATAAATTGTTAAGCAAAAATTATTGGAAACGAAATAAATGACCAGAAATAGAATAGTAGTTTGGATAACGAGTAAACATTAGCTTTTAATTTTGAGGTATAGCTGTATACAGGAAAGCAACTGTCACTATATGTTCTTTTAAATTGCTGAGAATTCATATGTAAAGTATTATTATAATACAGCATTTTTTTTCTATTTTACTTTAAAAATATTTAGAAATACTAAGTTAAAATAAATTCTTCCCCGCTTTGATTCATATTATACAGTATATTATTATTAAACCTTTTCTAGGCCCATCATGTTGTGACCAGGGAAACGGACAAAAGGAGCATTGCTTTAGCCCTCTGATGTAATTGCTTCGGGCTAGATAACTGGCCTGAATGGTTTAACATGTCGGACATGATGCATCATTGTATCCTAACGTTTTGCAGTATTATATACAATGCAAATATGGGTGTAGTATGTAAGCGCGCGTATGTTTATGAGAGAGAGAAAGAGATAGAGTAAATTTGGCCTTATGTATAATGAATATTAAACGAACTATGTATTACAGAACGATGTGAGCTTGTATGCTATTCTTTCAAATCAAAAACACGTTTCTACCTCAGTTACATATTACAGTAAGTCACTATTTATTCAATGATTTATATAAAGATCAAATTTATTTAGGTTTAAAATTTTACTGGTGTTTTAAAATGATTTACCATTTAATAGGTAACTATTAAATTGATTTGCTAAACTAACTACAACTGACTGGCACTGTAGTTTTAGAGTAAATTGAAGGGAAATGTAAGTTACGAAAAGTGGTTACAATAGATTCGTTTATATAGCAGAAAAATGTTCTCAACAACGGTTCTAATGAAAAAGAAATTTCATGCAAACAGTATTAAAAAGTGATGTAAAAAAAATATTTGCTTTATAATTAAGGCTTTATTAACAACAAACCCGGTATAATGTAAATTGATAATAAAAATTGTATCTTATTTCAATTATTTATTATTTTTATAAAAATTCTTGAAAACTAGAAATTTTAATCCAAATTCACAAACAATTAGCTATGTGAAACATGAATGGTGTTAATGAATGAACAACTACTGTCCTCATTCACAAATCATTTTTTGAATAAACAATATTTTTCTTCTTTTTCCTTCTCGTTTTAGAGGTGGAATTATTACTTAATTTTAATTCAGAATAAAATAGAACCATGAAATACATAAGACTATATTTAAATTAAGTTAGCTTACGTATAAGTAACTTTGGATTTTTCTTTAAAAGTACGTTTATCATTTTATTTGTAAATTTCAATTAACCTTGAAGTATTTTAAAATAGATTTTATGCTTTTGAGTATTTTTTATTTAATCAATAGATAAGATAGAAAAATTCCTTTTTCTTTTCGTATTACTTTATTTGTAAATTCTATTTATCGTATATGAGTAGAAACTGTTTTTATATAAATTTGATAAATTTATATAATTTTTAAATTTGAACAATACAGTCAAGTGAAATTTATTTGAATGTTAAAAACAAATTCTAGTTCAAAAATTCTGGAAAAAATATACTTTTCTGACATATTTAAGAGAAATTTAGAAACTTCTTCTTTTTCCTTCTCGTTTTAGAGGTGGAATTATTAATTAATTTTAATTCAGAATAAAGCAGAGCTATGAAATACATAAAATTATATTTAAATTAAGTTAGCTTACGTATAAGTAACTTTGGATTTTTCTTTAAAAGTACGTTTATCATTTTATTTGTAAATTTCAATTAACCTTGAAGTATATTTTAAAATAGATTTTATGCTTTTGAGTATTTTTTATTTAATCAATAGATAAGATAGAAAAATTCCTTTTTCTTTTCGCAAAATTTACTTTATTTGTAAATTCTATTTATCGTATACGAGTAGAAACTGTTTTTATATAAATTTGATAAATTTATATAATTTTTTAATTTGAACAATACAGTCAAGTGAAATTTATTTGAATGTTAAAAACAAATTCTAGTTCAAAAATTCTGGAAAAAATATACTTTTCTGACATATTTAAGAGAAATTTAGAAACTTCTTCTTTTTCCTTCTCGTTTTAGAGGTGGAATTATTAATTAATTTTAATTCAGAATAAAGCAGAGCTATGAAATACATAAAATTATATTTAAATTAAGTTAGCTTACGTATAAGTAACTTTGGATTTTTCTTTAAAAGTACGTTTATCATTTTATTTGTAAATTTCAATTAACCTTGAAGTATATTTTAAAATAGATTTTATGCTTTTGAGTATTTTTTATTTAATCAATAGATAAGATAGAAAAATTCCTTTTTCTTTTCGCAAAATTTACTTTATTTGTAAATTCTATTTATCGTATACGAGTAGAAACTGTTTTTATATAAATTTGATAAATTTATATAATTTTTAAATTTGAACAATACAGTCAAGTGAAATTTATTTGAATGTTAAAAACAAATTCTAGTTCAAAAATTCTGGAAAAAATATACTTTTCTGACATATTTAAGAGAAACTTAGGCAAAAACTTGTTTAAGCTGCATAAAATTACTAAAAAAAAAAAAATAGAAAAAGTAATGGTTACGTAAAATTTAGTAATTTCAAAAAGTAAACATTTTTGTTTATACAAACAAAGAATCTTTCTTTTAAGCCTGGAATTTCAACAGAAAAAAGATTACTGTTCAGACTTTTAAATCGTAACGAATCTCAGGAACCATGAAAAACACAAACAAAAATGTATTTTGGATTATATTGTTCAATATCATGGTCACATTTCAAATGCACCATATAACCGATTACATGGCAGTTGCTGAAAAATTAAAAGAATCAACTTTTCTGATGATCTCACAACTCTTTTTCATTCCAACTTAATTACAAGAAAAATTTCCATATTTAATTATACGAATTAATACAGAAATAATAATTAATAGCAATATAATAATAAATTTCCTACATAAATACAGAATGGTCAGCCGCAGTTTAAACTCAGGTCATCAACATTTTGTTTTCTTTTAATACTGGTAGTTTTCAGTCTACAATTGCAATATATTAATGGACAGTAATGATTTAAAATTATTTTCACCAGCATGCAATGTCGAAGACACAATTTTGTTTTATTAACGAAGACAAGTTTTATTAATGGAAATAGGCTGGCATATTAGTAAAGAATATATTCTATTTTATTGTTTCAAAATCAATTTTTACGTTTGCTAGAAAAAAAAAAGGTTACAGTAGAATTTTGGATTAATTTTCTGGATTCATATTTTAACATTATGCTATTTATGGCAGTTGTAAATCAAAGATTATTTTTGGTTTAGCTACGATTTATATCAAATATATTACAACCATGTTTAAGAAAGATATGTCAATGTTAGGTTTTCATAAAAAACGTTTGTAATTTAAGGTAACTCTTAGATCCATAAGTTCTGTAAACTCAGTGCCAAAATTCTTTTTTTATCTGATATTTTATATTGTTTATAATCGAGACATGATAAAATTGAATACGTTTCTTCGATTTATGTTTTTAAAAAAATTATTTCATTGATTAACAGACCTGAAATCAGAATTCGGTGGGTGCTGTGTGGAAAAAGAACTATAAAATTAACGATTTTAGAATTAAAAGAAGTTTCTTTTTATGATCCCAGATTCTTCATCATCATAATTAATTTATTTTACGGATGGAATTGTGCGTGAAATACAACTGCCAACAATGATGATTAAATTGTGATTAATTCTAAAATTAATTAAAAATATCCATTTAAATTCTGTGTTAAAAAAGGAAATAAAATTGTAGGCGTAATTTACATCATTATTAGTTAAAAATTTTAATTTAAAAAAAGTAAAATAAAGTAGCATAAAATTTCGTTAAATTTAAAACTAATCTAGAAATAAATGTTGTTTAAGATGAAACTGAAGAATAATATGGAGAAATGAACGCAGTAAAAGAAAATTCAACGCTTGCCCTTTATGATTTTCACATTTATAAAATAATTAATTTTACGGTTATTATTCGTAAAAATAAATTACAAAGAAATTATAATTATCAACACTGACAAATTGTATAGCAATTCTGTAATCAGATGAAAATCTTCTTTTTTTAAATTTAATCTTATCGGTACATAGCAGGTAGTAAACCACTAATATTAGGCATTCGCTCTACAGAATGTATTTAAACGTTATGACATGCAAATTAATCATTTGTTCATATCATATTGGATTTCACACTTCGGCGGATAGAGTGCATAATTTTCAGTACACAGTTGTAAATGGTAATGCTTATTCAACTAGAATGTAAACTACAAAATTAATTAATACTACCTGCGGTAGAAAAATGGACAAGTGTATTTTATCAAAATTTTAAATGCGTTATAGCAGCAGTTTTGTTTTTAAGCTTTGAAAATACTTAAATCCATGACCAGAATAATTTTTTAAATTTAACTTTACGAACTTCAATGGATAAGTGAAGAATTTTGTTTGTAGTATTGTCATAATTAAATGCTTTGTCCGGCTTATAGATATAATTACCCAACTGGTAGAAAATTTTATCTGACTGAAAATAAATTTAGTCATTAATCCAACGTAAATAAACTTAAATATAGTAAAACAAAACTTAAACGCATTAAAACATAACAAACATAAATTAAAACTATTTTTTTTTTTTTACTAAAGCAGACATATGAACTATCAAAATAATGCTTGTTATTAAAAAAAGAAAGTAAATTCTGGCTGTTATAAAAGTAGAAACGGTATAAACAAATTAAAACACTTTTAAATTAGAACAATTATCAAGAGATTTTAAAGATGATTCAGCTTAACAAAAATAAAACACTTAGCCTGAGCACCGATCTCAAATCAGAGTCGGTTACTTTTTTAAACTTTTTTTATATTTAGTAAACATCTTTTTGTAACAAACACGACAGGAGTGCATGTTTAATAATAATTGATACATACACGTTAAATTTAAAAAAAATCTTCGTGAACGAATAGGCTTAACAAATTTCATCCTTTAACAAAGAGTAAATAATCTGAATACGTGTTTTGATTTCGATATAGATAAGATTTAAAAAGTGCTGTCTGGTAATTTTTACTTAAAAGTAAGTTAAACATCGTGATTTATTATTATTATATTAAATACCGCTTGACTAAAAACTATTTAAGTTACGGTTACCGACAGTTTTAGGGTAATGGACTTTTTTATCGGTACGTAGGAGAGTTGTCGTTGGTTCCACTAATAACAACAACTGGGCAGAGAGGTAGACGTGTTTTGTTTTGTTGTTAGTTACTGTAGAGTACACTGTACTAAAAAGGATAAGAGACATGGCATGGCGGTCGCTGTATCAGTACTATTCATGAAACAGGCGGCCCGGGGCAATCACGAACAGAAACAACCAATCACAACACACTGCTCGGATATCATAGGACTATACCGAACAACATTCTACATAAGATGAGACAAGCAACACATTCTTCATTTACATAGTCGGAATTCAAAGTAAAAGAAGGGAAGTTGAACAGCGCTACTTCAAGGCGTGAAAATGCCAGTTTTTAGATCTACATATAGCCATATAAGTACATACATATTTCTTGTTATTATAAAATCAGTTTTGTAGTATAATTATTACATGAAATGTTGCTGTGAACAGTTTTTACATTAAATTTACGGTAATATCTTTTTGTACTTTTTGTCAAAAGATACATTTCTAACAAAACAGAATTATTTTCGGAAAGTCCACCTTATTTAGTTTTAAATTATAACAAGAAAGCAAATAAAATATTCCTTTGAGAAGTATATTATTCTTGACAAAGAAATGCTAGCAATGCGTTTATTATACTTAGACCTTTAAACTTTAACTGTTTTCTTTAAAAATGTTTTTTTTCTTCTTTCAAAACACGTGATTCTATACTGATTCGTATGTGCTTTTTTTTTAAATATTTGTTATACGGTATTATATTCATTAAATACTGTAAATATTATAAAACGATATTCTGCGACTTAACTGTTTTATAAGAGATAAAACCATATAATAATTAATAAAACATTTTGTCAAAAAAAATATTAAAAAATTACATGTTTGAAAAAACTCATAACAATACAATTTTACCTTATAAAATACTTTATTTTTCCTGTTTAGCCTCCGGTAACTACCGTTTAGATAATTCTTCAGAGGATGATATGTAATGAGTGTAAATGAAGTGTAAGTCTTGTACATTCTCAGTTCGACCATTCCTGAGATGTGTGGTTAATTGAAACCCAACCATCAAAGAACACCGGTATCCACGATCTATTATTCAAATCCGTGTAAAAATAATTGGCTTTACTAGGACTTGAACGCTGGAACACTCGGCTTCCAAACCAGTTGATTTGGCAAGACGCGTTCACCACTAGACTCACCCGGTGGGTCACCTTATAAAATACTAATTCAATAATTCATACCCTGATATTCAGATAAGAAAAATATTTTTTTGATAAATGAGAATTATAATAAAAATAATTTATCGCTTTGAGAAAACGGATTTACAAAAGCAGATAATTTATTTTTTACATTTTCCCCCTTAAAATATTCAATTTATCTTTTCCCGACTTCATTATGAGGAAACGTTCAAATAATGTGCCTGCTAAGCATATATAAGAACAAAATAACATTAAGCTTGAAGAACTAACCAAATTAATACCATTTATTACATGTAATTATGGAAATGTTAAAAAAATTAATAATCTAACATTATCCATAATTGATAAATAATAAATTTATACACTGATTAAAAGAAAATAAATTGATTCCCTGGAAACTCATCGAAATAGTTCAGGATACTGAAGAAAACAATAAAAAATATCAAATATTTGAGAGTAAATTAGTAATAAATATAAAATAATATATCAGCAATAAATTAGACAACAACGATTACTTTATTTTATAAATTTAATTTAAACAACGGATGTAGGTTTAAATATTAATTTTATATTTAAAAATATAAAAATTTCATGAGAGTGATAACACTTCTTATTTGCACCCTATAAGTGACCCAGTACAACAAAACACACAAGCAACATTAAAAAACAATTTAAATCAATACGAAATACAATTATTGTAAACTTCTCAGAACTAAAACTGCTCTGTAAAATCTCGCACTTTCAAATCATATGATTTTTATTTTTTTGTTTTTTAACCAATTTATTGACGTAGTTATTATTAAGTATTTAAAAAAGACATTATTAATAACTATTAACATATTCACGTAATTTATACAAAATTTAATAATATGGTTTTTTTCGAAGCCGAATTATTTTTGGTTAATTGTAAGTGACCCTCAATACGTGCAATGATTAACCGATATGTACTTATATAACAGATTCAATTAATACATTAAAACTAATAATTCTCTTGATTTACAGATAAATAATTATTTTTTTGTTGAAAAGAGAAAGAATTGTTCGAATAGTAACCTAGCATTTATAGAAATGAATTATGTACATTTACTCAAAATAAAAGAGATTAATTAACCATAGAACGTACTTTTGTTTTAAAATATGGTAATGGAGTGTGTAATTTGAATTTATTAATGACTGTATTCTCATGTGTTACATCTTATTTGATTTGGATATTAATTATTATTTTAGATATTATTTTTTTTATATTTATAAGCGATCAGACTAGAATATAAAAAAATTAAATTCTATTTTAATTGATTTTAATTTTGAAGACTTTTAAGTACTAAAGGCATCAAAGAGTTCTTGTCTAAGTTAAAATATAAAAAAATTCACCCTGGAATTTGATTTATTATAGACCATTGTCATAAATTTTTTCCATTTTTAAAGAAAAGTACGCTAGGATTTTCGTGATTGTAGTGAGGGAGGTGAAAATGAATTTTAGATTTGAGTTATGAGGAGTAAAAAAATGCCATTTATTTAAAATCGGGTTTCCTTATATTTTTTCCTATGTATAAGATACAAAGGTGTTTTTTTTACACATGTATAACACCATATACTCATACCTACACATAAAATTTTGTGGTTTAAAAATCTCCAAAACTATTAGATTAATTTCATTGAAATCTATATACGCTAGAGTAGTGTATCTGAAGTTGGGGATGTGAAAATTTGATGAAAATTGGTTGAGTTATGCTCGATTTAAGATTGATAATATTTAAGGTTATATTGAAACTAGTGGTATATTTTTCATACGCGCTTATGCATTGAATCACAGTGGCGAGTTGAACTTTTATTTTTGTTGTAGTGCTTTTTTGACTTTAACTATTATTTATGGATCAAATGTGTTTTTTTTATAAAATTTTAGATGGAATGAATTTCTACCAACTTTTTAAAAACGAAAGAAAATAAAATAACGAAAATTCGCTGTTCTTGCATAGACGTGAGAAATATATATTTTTTTAAATTATTATAATTAAATAAGTTACCTTCAACGTAAACCTACGTAAAAATTAAACTAATGTAAAAAGAGAAGATCCACAAATAGAGTTTCTTACATATAAGTATATAAGTGACTATTCAGAGAATTTAGGATCACATTTTATTTGTCACTAACTACCTTAAGTTTCGTTTCTCCGATGCCAATAATTTAACGATTACTTAAAAAACCTTTCTTTTGAAATATCATGTTCTCAATTTTCCTTATATTAAAGATTATTTTAAATTTTTATTTAAGTTCTTCTACTCAATTATAAACCGTAAACCAATGATATGTTTTAGAAATATAAAATTAATTAATTAAAGAAAGTAATAACATGGAAAATTGATAATAGCGTAACATAGTTTGAAATATGAAACGATTAAAACTTAATAATAACCGTGAGATTATAGGATATTATTGATTTTTAATTATTAATTTTTCAAACTACTAGTATTTTGATATTTTGATTTTTTCGCACTGATATCTAGAGAAATATTTTTTTTTATTTCAACAAAGTTGCAAAGTGAAAACCTTTTAGATATAAAATAAAATATTTTTCGATGTATTACCACCACTGCAACAAACGATATCTGTGTTAATGATGCACAAAATTATGACTACAATGGTGTTCATGGTGAACATGTTGAATACAGTTTAACAAAAATAAATGATAGAGACATTTTTAACCAGTAATCGATCAAAATGTAATTGAAAAATTAAATTTATTCATACTGCAGGATCAGAATAAGAGTAAGAATGTCTTAAATATTACTTGTAAGAATGAATAATAAAGGCATTAATCAATAAAAGGTCCTTTACATCCCTTAATTATTTGATATTTTAATTGATTATTTCCCTGAACAGTTGTTAGTATTAAAGGCAATAGATAATGTTGACGTAAGCAGTCGGTCGGTTGTCAATTGACGGATATGAAGGTTCTGTGTATCTGTTTGTTTGTTTAGAACACGTAGTGAATCTGTTTTACGAGCGGCATTACGATTTACAACCGACAAGTCAAGCCGGTTGTCGGGACGCAAATACATTCAATATACAAGTATGAAACAGCCGGAGTGCGGTGTGACAGCTTCATTTGGGTACCAAATTGTAATCCTCCCACATACACATGCAAATAAACAATAAAATTATACAATTGTTTAGACAAGTTTATTGTTAATGGTTTGTATTGTAGTATTTCTACAAACATATATTCATATTTTAATTCGTTGATTTTATTTTTTTTCAAACAAGTAGTATATCAACTTTATAATATATAACCGCCCAAAATACGTATTTAAAATTAACTGAGGTAATAAATTTGATATGAAAAACTGACTTTCTTCGTACTCTAAAATAATTGTTCTTAATTCTTTTTATCGGCTTGAAACCCTACAAATGTTTTTATTATATATTTCTATTAATTTAATTAAAAACAAAAAGAAAAAATGTATTTAGAATAATCCAGAGATATTAACATGACTTATCCTTTATATTTTTTCACAAAAAGAAGAATCAAATTTCTATCATAATGTATTTTAAAACTATAAGAAACGTAAACGAAGTGATTTTTTATTCTGTGATTTGAATATACGACAAAACGGTTTTTATTTATTTTTTAAATTACTATTTTGTTTCATTCATCTGAATACCAATTTAACTTTTCGTTACGAATAACTGGGTTAGTGTCACCTAACATTGAAGGATAAAGGATAACCAATTAAGTTCATAAGTACTCTTACGAAAGAAAAAAAAAATTATTTCCGTAATTTAAGGCTTTAATATAGTACGTAAGTGCTAAAAGATATTTGGAAGTATGGTAATATTTAATCCTTTCCCGAAGAAAAGTAAGTATTGTGATCGCAAAAAATTACGGTTTCGCATATTTCCGTTGAAATATCCATTTTGACCATCCAAGAATCCATTTTGACTAGTTTCGGCGTGACGGCTATATGTATGGATGTATCTCTCAAAAAAGATTATTTCTCCTTTTGATTGCCTTCAATTGTACCAAAAGTTTTCAAGAAAGCCCAAAATCCAAGAAGTATGGATTTTTTACTTTTTGTTGGTACTTATTTTCACTGGTTCCGAAGTTATAGCCAAATAAAAGCTTAGTTAATGAAATATTTGGATCTTACGAGGGGAAGGCACATCTGTTTGAATCCGACTTAATTTTATTTTTTTTTTATAATTTAAAAATATTGATTTATTAATAATTACACTGATCTACAAATTATTTTGTTAAATGAGAGTGAATAACTGATTCTTATTGTATTTTTCGTGCTGATTTCAAATATACAATCGGAATTCTTCTATCAGGCTAGTTTTTTTTTAACTATCATCCTTATTTTCAGGTAGTTTCATGCATGAATTCATAATTACAGCATTTTGTGAACGTAAATACGTTTACAAACATTCCTTCTGTCATGCGGCCAGTGCCACATAGCCAAGTGCTTCCGATTTCAGAACCACCAGATACATGGAACTTAGATGATGATGAAAATGTGCTGATATATCAGGCGATGAAGAAAGAGATCCAACTTTTTAGAAAATTGATATACTGAACCCCATTTAATTAATCAGTCAGAATTAAAGGATCCAGTTCGTTATCTAGACTTATCAAAGAATCAAGCAGAGATAGTGTCATCAAGGCTGAAAGGATATCATTTTTTACAATCAAACACTAAAATAAGTGCTTTCCGTGACAGATAATCAGAATTGAACATTTCTTCTCACAGTACGAAAACTTAGTATATTATAATGATGTGGATTCTTTATTGAAAGCTTTGGGACATATGCACCATCCTGACAAATGGCGAATTTTTATCGACTTGTCAAAGCTTATTTTGAAAGCCGGTCTACTTCGCATTGGAAATTAATACCGATCAGTACCATTAGTATACGCTGTTTACATGAAGGAGTCTTATGAAAATATGAAATTTGTATTGAGCAGGATTCAGTATGGGAAATATTATTGGTCAATTTGTGAACATCTGGAAGTAATATAGCTTTTATTTGGACTGTAACTTGGGTAAACTAAGTTCTGTTGCTTTTTGTACAAGTGGGACAACGGGGATAGGAAAAGCCATTACATAAAAGAGCAGTGGCCAAAAAGTGACTGTAGGAGAGAAGAATGTTGTTAGTCAGGCATTAGTAAAATCAGAAAAAGTTTATCTATCACCACTACACATTTCGGCAGGTATATTCAAAAATTTTATTAAAGCAATGGATTGTAATGATGTAGGGCTTCAGTTTCTAAAAAAACGAATTCCCTAACATAAGCGATGTTAAAATAAAGAAGGTGAATTTGTAAGACCACAGATAAGAAAAGTAATGAGTGATCTTGCGTTTGAAGAATGTTTGAATGACTTGGAAGTTGCTGCATGGAAATCATTTCAAAATGTGGTGAACAACTTTCTCGGAAATTATAAGGCCAGTAATTACAGAGAACTTGCTCCTTCATAATTCTCATTTGGATTTTTCCTAACAATTTTGATGCTATCAGTGATATTGATTTATTAATAATTATTAACCTCTGATTGTAAAAAGATTCTTAAGATAAATAATAATTCAATAATAATAATAATTGCCCTGAGGTAGGTAATCAGGTAATCCCCACGTCCGGAACACAACATCTACGTTCCACGTCCAGGGCGGTAACAGCTGTACTTATGTACAATACATATAGCTGGCTAACAGGGCTCCGAGTAAATTCCTCGGATATGCTTTTTTTTAACAGTTTCCACCTTCAGGTCCTCACATGGTTTGGATTTTTCGGCTACCTGCAGGATATGGAATAATAAACGATTTTGGAAATGGACTAATGATCCATTAGTTCATAATTAGACTGGCGATGTGGCGGCCAGGGTCAATGTTATTGCAGGTGTAACGGAGACCCTTCCGTTGTCAACATGCCCCCTGCGATGGCAAGCATGTAGCAATGGTGCCCTTGTATGTCGGTGCATGGGAGCTCTGAAAGCTTCGGTGAGTAGGAGCCTGGAGTCAGTGCAGACATTGCGCATCCGCTCTCTGCCAGAACATATGCCGGTTCCATCGGAGTACCGGATCGGACCTCCAAGGTTAGTAGCCCTGGAGTGGGGGTGTACCCCGGCGGCTAGCCTTGCTACAGAAGGGATAAAAGTTCATGAATATTGAACAAACAAACGTGGCAGAGGGTGCACGTAAACACCCTAGTTTAGAAACCTCCGATTCGCCACAAGCGAAGAGGAAAAAGAGCAAGGAGTCAGATAAAATTAAGAGAGATGCTAACAAAATCAGTAAGGAATTGAGAAATTCTTTGTTTGGAAACATTGCTCCCAAACCAAGATTTTTAATTATTACAAAGGAGAATGGAAACTTTAAAAAAGTTAGTCCATTCTTGATCGCAAGAGAGATAACTAATTGTGCTGGTGGTCCTGTTAAGGAAATTCGTAAAACCTTTAACGAATTACACGTTGAAACTATTAACGACAATCAAAGTCAAATAGTCCAGGCATTGAAGAAGATCGATGAATTTGCGGTATCAGTGCAACCGCATAGCACCCTTAATACATCCAGAGGAGTTGTTGTTTGCCGTGATCTTCTAAACTGTACAGAAGAGGAAATAGTACAGGAAATGTCGAGTCAAGGAGTGATTCAGTGTCGCAGACTAAAAATGAGAAGAAATGGCGAAGTTTTTCCTTCGGCCTCTCATGTATTGACATTTAACAGGCCTACCTTTCCTGAAAAGGTGCGTGCTGGTATACATCGGCTTGATGTACGTGCGTTTATTCCGCAGCCTATGCGATGTTTCAAGTGTCAACGTTTCGGGCACACAGCAGCTAGATGTGAAGCGCTAGTGAAAACACATGAGGGTGACCCATGTAAAGACCCTCCAATCTGCGTTAACTGTAAAGGGCACCACAACTGTCGTTCAAGGAACTGCCCTATATATAAATTAGAAACGGCAATTCAGGAAGTTAAAACGCTTCAAAAGGTCAGTTATCCTGAAGCAAAGAAAATTGTTGGTCAGCGTACACCTCGACCATCGACTTCTTATGCAGAAGCAGCGGCTGCTCCTTCCACATCTAAAATTAACGTGGAGCAGTTGCTTAACACGATGGCTCCAAGTCTTGCGACGATGATTGAAAGAATCATTGATTCAAAGATTGAGTCGACTCATCGGATGGAACAAACTAAACTTGAGAAGGCTCACTCTCCGTCTGACGCCGTTGACATGAGAGACGCACCAGCGCTTTTTAAAACACCAGCCAAACCTGCGATTATTAAGCCACCAACTGAAGTAAGAATAAAAAATCTTGACTTATCTAGCAAAGAGAAACAGATCACTCTGTTGTCTAGTCACAAGCCTAAAGAAATTGTGACAAGAAACACTGAATCTACGGAAATGGAGGTGCAAGTTATTATTGAGAAACCACCAGACGTAGAGAATATAAAAACTGTACCAATAGAGCCTCCAAAAGCGCAAAGATCAGCTTCGGCGAGAGCATCTATTTCAGCTGGACCCATTACTGCAGTAGAGATAGAATCCAGCTCATCAGCCGCGGAGAGTGCATCGCTTGCTAGTTTAGATTCCTTAGCAACGATGGTAACAGCACCGACGAAACTTTCATCACCTGATGTAAGTCGGCGAACGTCATTGGCATCACATAGAGAGGATGATGCCATGTCCGAGGCCTCAGACACTCTCTCATCAGAGGTTGAGGCCGTTTGCAGGATGGAAAAATGGTGCAAGAAAAGATAGCCGAAAGGAAAGCCTAGGAAGTAATTTTTTGGATATAAGTTATAGACGAATGCAAAATTTTGAACATTTTCGATTCATGAAAATGAATTACTGAACCTTTTTTTTTTTTTTTTTTTGAAGTGTGATGGGGCTAATGACCAAAGTAGTCGATGCCCCTAGAAACCTCAAAAAAAAAAAAATAAAATAAAAAATAATAGTAATAATAATAATGAAATTAAAAAAAGTGTTGTGGACACCAGATGACTTCTTTGTACGCCTAATAAATTAATTATACACTTTTTTTTTAAAATGAAAAGTACATAAAATTTTATTTCATTAATAACTTCTGATATTTTTTCATTTTTTTTAATATTGTTATTATTGTATTATTATTTATTGTAAAACTTTTTTTACTATCAGAGGTTAATACTCGTAATTACTAATAAATCAATATATTTCAATTAAAAAAAGAAAAATTAAGAAAAAGGAATGAACTCGGATTCCAATCGATGTGCCTTCCCCTTGTAAGATCCAAATATTTCATTAATTAAATTTTTATTGGACTATAACTCTGGAACCAATGAAAATAAGTGCCACTTATGATATATCGTTGAAAAGCTCTCAATTAGGACTTATTACTGCAGTTAAGAAAAAGTCTTTTTTGGACACTTTTGGTCTAGTCGATTGCAGTCAAATGCCGAAACTAGTCAATTCAGGAATGTTCACAATACTTACCTTTATTTCATACAAAGAAGTAAAAATATGAAAAAATGTCAGAAGTTATTAATGAAATAAAATTTTATTTATTTTTCATTTAAAATTAAATGTGTATAAGTTACTTAATAGGCGTACAAGGAAGTCATCTGGTGCCCACATCAGATTTGTTGTCCATGTAATCCAACTTTTATTATCTTTCTCCTTTGCAATTTATTTCAAACCAATATTTATTGTTATGAAAATTTTAAACCATCAGCTTCTATTAGAATTAAATAATATTACGAAGAATTAAAAAAAAACATTTAAAATTATGCATTATACTTTTTAGATATACTTTAATCAAATTACTGTGGTACATTGCACGAATTTAATTAGTAGGTTAATATGGATTTCAAAGGATAACATCAAATATTGAAATTTCTAATATATTTATAAAATATCAAACACATTTCAAATCAAATATTTAATATACAAAGAAACGAGATAATGAAGTTCTTTATTATTAAAATACAATTGTAAATCAACAAGATTTTTTTGTCACTTATATACATTTTACAAATTTACTCCCGTAAGTGGGATGCTGCAAAAGTAATGGTGGAATATTTTATTGTCTCCTGACCTTAGTACCAAAAATTCAATCGGCACAATTTCATCAATCAAAATACTGATTACTAATTTCACTACTTTAAATACTAATTTCATCAATTTAAATACTGTCAGGGAGTATTTAAATTAAGGATGCAAGCTTTGAAGACAAACATGAAAAAAATTGAAAAAACAATTTTGAGTTAAAATAAAGCAAATAAAAATTGCTTTATTTCTTTTAAGATTGGAGCCAAAAATTGCTACTTCAGAACTTTTTTCAGTTGGATATAATCAGATAATTAAATTAGTTTATCAGAAAGTAGGGAATAAAATATTGGTAGACTATTTATGTGAGATAATTTTTAAAAATATCTGTACATATTTGCAAATATGTGAATATATTTGCACTTATACGTGTGTGTATATATATATATATATACGAGGTGCGACAATAAAGTAATGAGACTGATTTTTCTTTGCAACATGTGGCAATCCTGTGTGTGTCAGATTACAATATTTTATCCAGCTCGGTATTACTATTGCTTTCTTCAATATTTTATTGGAATATTTTCACAGTGATCTCATTTCGAGTTAAAAAACGGAATAAAAACCTATTTAAAATTTTAAAATCAAAAACGATTTTTCTAAGCTTGATTATACATATATGAGTTTAACCAATGTATGTTTTAAAATATTAGCTACAATTTTTATAGTTTTAACTTACTGTCTTGCACCTGATAAAAGAATGATCACTGCAAAAATATTCGCAAAGAATATATTAACTATCAGGTAAAAGTGATTATTTTTCTTACATACAATATATTTTTCCTCTAGAGTGGAACAATAAAATAGATAATTTGTGTCTACAATGAGTCGGTTAATTAACAATTAACGGTTTTTATAAACCGTTAATTTAGACCAACGATTTGGAAAAAACAAACAGGAATATAAATAATATAAAAAATAAACAAAAAAGATGTTCAAAAAAAAATTATTAAAAAAAGGTGTAAAAGTTCATATTCTTAAGGTCTGAATATAATTTATATAATCAATAAATTCATTTTTACCACTCATATGAATTTGAAGTAGTTAAAGAAATATAAAGACTACAATAACTACTTGACTAAGATGATTGTGAAAAGAGGAAATAGTGAAAACAAAGCAGTAAAATATGCAATGAATATTTGATTTAAAAAATCAAATTCCTACATTCTATCAATTAGGAAACTAACAGTTTGGCCAAAGTAAAATAACATTATTTTGGAGAAAGGAGTGTTTCCGGACGTCTGGAGGGAGGCTGTAGGCTGTAGTCATTCCTATGGCTAAGCCCAATCGTGACATCTCTTCAGCATAGAACTTCCGTCCGATTGCTCTAACGTGCACCCTTTGCAAGGTGATGGAGAAGATGATAAATAACAGACTGAAATGGCATCTGGAGAGAATCAAATTGTTCTCCCAATACCAACTGGATTCAGAGAAAAGAGATCTACCGTGGACTATCTAGTATCTATACAAACAGATGTGTGTGAGGCATTCGCCTCCAAGGAACACCTCCTTGCTGTAACCTTAAACATTGAAAAGGCTTATAAAAAGGCTTGGAGAGAGAGGATAATTGCTACCTTGTTACAGAATGATGTTAACGGGAATGTGTTGTGCTTTATAGCCAATTTTCTGAGTAAACGGACAATCCGTGTTAGAGCTAATGGAGTCCTTTCAAAGATCTTTAAAATTGAAAACGGAATCCTACGGGGATCTGTTCTATTCTTGTAGTGTATGTGTAAGTGTAAGTGTACTGCTCTTCTTGGTTGATATCAATGGGGTGGCTGATGTTTCAGTCTGCCAGTTACGAAATGTATCTTCGCTGATGATATCACTATCACCTGCAGAGGTAAGGAAATTGGAACTACGAGGAAAATAATGCAGAATTCGTTGAACTCGGTGCTCAGATGGGCTTAGTGTAGTGGTTTCAAATTGTCTGTAACCAAGTCTAAATTTATTGTTTTCTCTAGGCAACCAGTCGGATGCAAAGACTTGATGAGACTGCACTTAGGTGAAGACGAGATAAAGGGAACAAACGAGAATAGGCTTCTTGGTGTAACTTTTGATGAGAAACTGATCTTTTTGAGCCACATTAAGAACACCAAGGCTGAATGTCTAAGAAGAATGAATATCCTTAAACTCATTTCATCTTGCAACTGGGTGTGGATAAATCCATCATCCTGAACACGTACAGAAGCATTGTTCTTTCAAAGTTAGAATATGGGTCTGTACTATATGACTCTGCGAAAGAGGCAATTAAGGGTATACTTGACCCCTTGCACAACACCTGCATTCGCATGTCAATAGGAACATTCGCTACTTCCCCTATACCAAGCTTACTGGTGGAATCCGATGAACTCTTATTGCGTTACAGAAGGAAATACAAGACCATCAAACATGGGATCAACTGCTCACGCCAAATATGACCAGACACGCTCGCACTTCGCTACTTGATGGAAGACAGTTCTTACCGCAGTCTTTCAGCCTCAGGCTGCTTCGCTATATCCAAGAATTAGATCTGCCTGCCCCGAAAATCCTTGAAAAGGGAATAGAATGCGGCGCCCCGTCGTATTCTTGCGGTGCAGAGATCGTATACTTACAATCTGGAAGCCGTAAATGGAACACAGGTTTCTAGTCTGTTAGAGACCAATTTAACAACATGAACAAAACGTAGAATGGGTCACTCTCATCTACACGGACGGGTCTGTCTCGGCCAATGGATGCGGCTGTTCTGTTGTTCTTCCTGACACCAAGATATTATAAAAACTTAATGCCTCTTCTTCCGTGTTCTTTTGCGAGGCCTTTGAGATTTACTCCGCCTTGAAACCCGTAGCGATGACAGCTTCGTAATAATTACAGACTCTAGGAGTGTACCTGAGAGCTTGAGCTGCAAACGTTCTGAATCCATCGTCCAGATTATTCATGATATACTTTTAATGATAAATAAGACTGTGGTACTGGTATGGGTGTCCCTGGCCATTGTGGCATCCTCGGGAACGAACGGGCCGATGAAGCTGCCAAGAGAGTTGCAATAAATGGCATCCGAGTACAATCAACATGGGAGAAAAGCTTCATGAGATCAGTCCGTGTAAAATTGCGGGCTCGATGGAATAGATTCTGGCTGCTGAGTCCTCCCACGGCATTACACAACATCCGGGAGAATGTGCTCGAGAAACCTCCATCCCCGATCAACAGAAGAAACCAAGTCATTTTAACTCGGCTAAGAGTTGGACGCACCAGGCTTACCCACGCTCACCTACTTGTCTCTCCTCAGAAGATCTGTTTGGCTTGCAAGGTCAAATGGTCCGTGTACCACCTGCTCGTTGATTGCCCAATCTTTGGAAATATGCGACAAAACTTAATTTCATATCCGAACTCAGGTCGCATATTTCTGACCTGATTTCATATATGAAATTTCTATTAAACCAAAACGAAGGTATAAAACGTCTGTTTCGTTTCCACTCCTACAGTGGAATGAAGAATATGATTTAGTGATTTTTGTATTTATTGTTGTCACTTGTCTATCCTTGTTATTTATTGTTCCTATTTCTCTATTGTTTATTTTTGTTCTTTATGATTTTTGTTTTGACATACTTGTGTTTATTCCTCAATCGTCAAATTTCATCGAACCGCGAACCGTTCTCTAGAGGTGGTACAAGTAACCCGAGCTTATGAATCTTTACTTCTCTTTTTATGAATTTTATAATGGTTATGTGGGCATAAAAGGAGTAATAATCAGACTTTCTAGTTTTTTATTTATCTTTTATGATTTTTTTTTTTTTTTTTTGTCTTCAGTCACTTGACTGGTTTGATGCAGCTCTCCAAGATTCCCTATCTAGTGCTAGTCGTATCATTTCAGTATACCCTCTACATCCTACATCCCTAACAATTTGTTTTACATATTCCAAACGTGGCCTGCCTACACAATTTTTCCCTTCTACCTGTCCTTCCAAAATTAAAGCGACTATTCCAGGATGCCTTAGTATGTGGCCTATAAGTCTGTCTCTTCTTTTAACTATATTTTTCCAAATGCTTCTTTCTTCATCTATTTGCCGCAATACCTCCTCATTTGTCACTTTATCCCCCCATCTGATTTTTAACATTCTCCTATAGCACCACATTTCAAAAGCTTCTAATCTTTTCTTCTCAGATACTCCGATTGTCCAAGTTTCACTTCCATATAAAGCGACACTCCAAACATACACTTTCAAAAATCTTTTCCTGACATTTAAATTAATTTTTGATGTAAACAACTTATATTTCTTACTGAAGGCTCGTTTAGCTTGTGCTATTCGGCATTTTATATCGCTCCTGCTTCGTCCATCTTTAGTAATTCTACTTCCCAAATAACAAAATTCTTCTACCTCCATAATCTTTTCTCCTCCTATTTTCACATTCAGTGGTCCATCTTTGTTATTTCTACTACATTTCATTACTTTTGTTTTGTTATTGTTTATTTTCATGCGATAGTTCTTGCGTAGGACTTCATCTATGCCGTTCATTGTTTCTTCTAAATCCTTTTTATTCTCGGCTAGAATTACTATATCATCAGCAAATCGTAGCATCTTTATCTTTTCACCTTGTACTGTTACTCCGAATCTAAATTGTTCTTTATCATCATTAACTGCTAGTTCCATGTAAAGATTAAAAAGTAACGGAGATAGAGAACATCCTTGTCGGACTCCCTTTCTTATTATGGCTTCTTTCTTATGTTCTTCAATTGCTACTGTTGCTGTTTGGTTCCTGTACATGTTACCAATTGTTCTTCTATCTCTGTATTTGAACCCTAATTTTTTTAAAATGCTGAACATTTTATTCCAGTCTACGTTATCGAATGCCTTTTCTAGGTCTATAAACGCCAAGTATGTTGGTTTGTTTTTCTTTAATCTTCCTTCTACTATTAATCTGAGGCCTAAAATTGCTCCCCGTGTCCCTATACTTTTCCTGAAACCAAATTGGTCTTCTCCTAACACTTCCTCCACTCTCCTCTCAATTCTTCTGTATAGAATTCTAGTTAAGATTTTTGATGCATGACTAGTTAAACTAATTGTTCTGTATTCTTCACATTTATCTGCTCCTGATTTCTTTGGTATCATTACTATAACACTTTTTTTGAAGTCTGACGGAAATTCCCCTTTTTCATAAATATTACACACCAGTTTGTATAATCTATCAATCGCCTCCTCCCCTGCACTGCGCAGTAATTCTACAGGTATTCCGTCTATTCCAGGAGCCTTCCTGCCATTTAAATCTTTTAATGCTCTCTTAAATTCAGATCTCAGTATTGTTTCTCCCATTTCATCCTCCTCAACTTCCTCTTCTTCCTCTATAAAACCATTTTCTAATTCATTTCCTCCGTATAACTCTTCAATATATTCCACCCATCTATCGACTTTACCTTTCGTATTATATATAGGTGTACCATCTTTGTTTAACACATTATTAGATTTTAATTTATGTACCCCAAAATTTTCCTTAACTTTCCTGTATGCTCCGTCTATTTTACCAATGTTCATTTCTCTTTCCACTTCTGAACACTTTTCTTTAATGATATAATGATACCCTTTAATGATACCTTTTATGATATAAATATTATTATTACGAAATAACTTATTTATTTTTACGGAATATCACCTTTTTCAGAATTTTTAGAAGAAGCATTATAAATTGAGTTTATCCTTGAATTAAATAATTAAAAGATATATAGTTTATTCAGCGTCTAGTAATGTCTACATTTACACAATTTATTTTTTTTTGAAGAAAAGATTTTAGCTATATTACTTTATGAGTTTCCTGTTTGTTGAAATTAAAAATATTAAAATGTTATTTAATTCAAACCCTTTCCTTTCGATGCTTCTTTTAACATAACGAGAATTGAAAACAGTAAAGAAGTTTTGGCTTAACAGTTGATGATGTTCAATCAGAAGATTTAATAAATAAATTTAAATTTCATTATCATAACAATAAAGATTTACACTTTACTAATTTCATTAAAAAACCGGTCGCTCTCAACCAAAAAATTTTCATTAAATGAAAAACAGCATTGAATGAAGAGTGAAGAGTGTAAGTAATCTAAGTTCGATGGTCAAGTTACGAAAAATTTTACAGACTCTCATAAATTATTGAAATTAATATTTCTGTTAACAATGTAAATATATATTCATTTTATATGTAGATTTTATCATATTTATGAAATATAATGCTCCATATTTAAAGTTAATCTAAGAGGAAAAGTTTTATAAAAATCTTGTTAAAAAAAAAACTTCCTGATGTTATCTGATTTTATTAATAATTAAAAAAAAAGAATATTTTCATGAAAATAAAATCTTTTGTATTAACAAATTATCAACAATTACAATTACAATTACAAAATAATTTTGTTTTTCAGGAAAGTAACAAGAGATTATGAATTTAGAGTTGTTTTCTCTTTACATTGCCAAAACAGGTGGGCTAGCAGGTGGTCTACAGTATCGTAAAGCGAAGAGAGCAGACCACCCGGATCTACTGTAGTATCTCTTGTGATTAATACTGTCGTCAGATCTAACGTCAGTAAACTAATCTCAATGTTAACTTTTTATTTTTTAACGATTAAAAATTGTTATCTCACTGGTACTTTAAGACCAATTTTGAACACACTTTCTTCTAAATGGCGATATATTTTTATCTTATCTATCAATATGTATTAAAATATCTTATGCTGTTAATTATGCATAAATAAGAAACTTATATGAAGGTATGCATATTGGTAATTTAAATTTTATCTTACGGTTATATAGATTTATGAATTAGAATTAATATCACGTCACAATTTATAGAATTTTTACAAAGCCGATACGATTACCAAGGCTGGCGAATAACTACACCACTTATCTTCGAATTCATTTGACATTTTTATTCAGCTGATTATTAATTTTCTCTTTTAAATTAATTTTTTTATCAGAAAATTTTACACTTAGCGAAAAATTTCAAGTAAAAATCTTAGCTACGTTTAAACTCATTAAAAATATTTTTTTCTTATAGTTAAATTTCTGTAATTTCAGTGCTTGCAGGAAGGATTACATTTTGAAGAAACATAATTTTTTGTAAACATCATAAAATTATTGTTGAGTAAGATAATTTAAAATAATATTAAAAGTAAAATAATCATTTACCTACTGACGTAGTTAGCTATTAGTATGGAGGATTGATACATAACCAAGCCGATACCTAAATAAACTGCGTTATTAACAAATTTAATAACATCATATTCTAATTTAGTTTTTCGATACCAGGATACCATAATACATTGTAATTCTTTTATGAATAATTTTGAAAATACAATTTTACCATCGATAATTTACAAACATCAAATCATATTATGTAAAAGATATGTGGATGTTATTTTAATCATATTTAATAAAAAAATTAATAATGAAGAAAATATAAAAGTTAATGAAATCAAATCATTAGATGAAAATATTAAATTCACTATGACTCAAGAAGTAAACAATAAAATTTTTTTGATACAACAATTAATAAAAATTTCAATAATTATAAATTGGACATAAACATATATAGGAAGCTAACCTAACAGGATACCTTATTACGCTAATATTTTCATCCGTGGAACCAGAAAATAGCCACTTTCAATTCATTAATTTACACAGCAATTAAAAATCTCAAGCGTAATACAATAAAATTAAATAATAATAAACGCATTGCCACATTGAATCGATACAATAATAATTTAACAAATAAATTGTACTTCAAAATAAAAAATAAATTATATATAAGAAAAAAAATAAAACTGAAACATAACAACTCGGGAACCGATTATGTAAAAATTTCATAAAATTTAAATTATAAAAATTTCATAAAATATATATATAATTTAATCATTTTTTCCCGTTTAGCCTCCGGGAATGACCGTCAGGTATTACTTCAGAGGATGAATGAGGATGATATGTATGAGTGTAGTCTTGTAGTCAATCAAGACTGCACGCCGATCAGGATCATCCGCACGCTGTGCGGTTTTCCTGAGTCGGCACACAGTCCGCTTTATTGCAGTAAATTTCTGAGTCCACCAACCAGCTTCTCCCTCCCAACCCGTGCTTCTGGGAATTGAATGTTCAGCGGCTTTAACAACCGCAGAAGAAAAATTCTCTGCCAGGTCATCTAATGGGACCTCGTCCAGACGTCGAGTAAAAACTCTTAGCCTGGCCGCAAGAATACCGAAATTTTGGTCCAATCCACCTGCCTGTGCAGGAAGCGACCGTGCTGAACAGGAACGTCACCTCTAAAGACATCGCGCTGCCCACCAACCCAATCAAAAATTATTAGCCGGCGATCGCTTTCGCAATCATCGACTACCGACCAATTCAGAATCCTACCGGGAATATGTTACCAATGGTAACATCAATGTTGGCACCATGGAAGACCTTCCGCAAACCAACTGCACCGGCGAAGGTAGTCAATTCGCCGGCTACATTGAAAACATCGCGCACTGATGGTGCGCGATGAAACCTTCAATTAACTCGCCGCTATCGCCCATGATCCCACTGTGCCAAAGAAGCGATTTGGCATTCGTATCAACTCCAATAAGAATAGGACAACCCGCTACCAACCTAACAAATCCTATCCCATCTTTCCAAGTGCTGTTCAGTGGGATCCCTATACTGAAAGTACGAACTAACTACAACCATGTCCAAACCATTCACAGCAACCTTACAACGACGTGATGCGTGTTAGAGGCCTGCCGTATGAAGCCACTATCTATAGACTTCCTGCACAGCACGGCGGATTTGCTATCACCTACGAAAAACTTATTCCAGCCTGAAAAACCTGGCATATTACCCTTGACCATATATAGGTGTTGCAGAAGAACATCGAGGCTCCGTTTCTCAACAACCTCACCTAACTCTACTTGGACTGCATAGGCTCCTTGGGCGTTAAGTTGACCGAACCTAACCATCGATAGAGTTGAAGTACATCTCAACTGCTCTTAAGTAACATCCACACTCCTTGCTATTGACTGAGTGCATATGACTTTTGCGCAACCTTTTACAGTTCACGCAAGACGGAGCCTCTTTCTTTGGCGGACAGTCGTCACGCTTGTGGCCATCCTCGCCACAAAGCGCGCAGACCGACGCATACTTATAGAACTTGGCCCTGTGGCCGAACCCATAACACTTCCAGTCTTGAAGACTAACCTACACTCGTTTTTGAACGAAGCCTCGTCCAAATCGGTGTTTTGCTCTCAAATAAGAGACAAGACCTCCTCATCAGACAGGCTCCGCTCGATGTCATAGATTATTTACCTTGACTATTATTTACCTTGACCTCAAGCTTCTTAGTAGCCGGAGACTCCGTGATGACTCGAACAGTCTCTTTATTGTCAGCAACCACTAGCAACCCTTTGCTTGTCACCTTTGTGTCCCTGATACGAAGGTCCTTCCGGTTGCCGCGAAGAGCAACCTGAAAGTCCCTTTTAGTTCTTGGCTCGTGGTCTTCGAGCCCTCCGCCCTGTTTACAAGTAGCACCTCCGGCTTCTTAGCCTCCTTGTTAGCTTCCCGCTTGTTCCTGAGTACGTCGGCGTTGCGCCTGGGCTGTGCCGGGACCTGAACTACCTTGGGTACTACCTTGACTTCCTTCGGCTTAGAAGCCAAGGATTCGAAGCCATCTGCCAACACCGCTACCGTCTCTTTCACCTTCAACAGCCGCGGTAGCATTGTTTTCCTTGTAACTAACTAGACGAGATTCTCTCTGTCTTTCTCCTACTTGCTAAAGTTGGGCAAGCCCACAAATGTGACAACTGGCCGCAGCGAGACGGGCAGCCGGAGACCTGGATATTCTCCTGTCACTCTTCGTACCTCTTAGCCGCTGCTGGATCGATTAGATGCAATACACCACGTACGCCAAAAAACCACTGATTACGGCCCTCGCTCTGAAAAGAGCGCGAGAGGACTAAAGGGCGCAACCCTTTTCTCGTGACAGGGACTAACGACCAGCAGTCGTTGCCAAATTTAACCGCGATGAGGCGGGTATGCGTTACATAAATCCACCCCAATCACCACCGAAGAAATAAGCAAATATGAGTCTAAAATAAAACTAGCTAGCTGCTACCACAGTCTGAAAACCAGTTAAGCCCTGATACTGCTGGAAGGTACACACTGGACCAGCAGCCAAAAATCACCGATAATCAAAAGAAAGTCACAGTACTCTGGGAACGCACTGAAGGAGACCAGAGGATGGCAGGTTGGTAACTGCCATTTCTTCTATCTCAATCTAAATATTTTAATAATATTAAAGTAATTAATCTATAGAATATATAAGGAAATAATAAAACTAAGCCGACTAATATGATTTTACCAAAACGTTTTAAATTTGTTTGACATCTCGAAAAAGTTTCAACCGAGTTGAACTGACTATTTTTTCAGTATTGTATTTTTTCTCTTTCCTACCTTAAATTACTTTAAAAATTTTTAATTTTAAAGAATTAATATTCTTAAATTTAATGAAATTAATAAATGTAGAATTTTGTAGAATTATGTTTAATATTAATTATACAACGTTATTATATGAAGTCAAACTATTCGCAAGATTTCTTTTTTTCTATTTCACATTTATTGTTAAGAAGTTATACCTACCTAATGCAATAAACAAGATAATTATAAACAGATGAACGGCAATTAACCTATTATATTTCAAGAAAATCATTATACCAATCATAATGTTGAAGAGATCAAACGAATATTTTTTTACGTTCTTGATAATTAATTTCCACATTTATCTATCAATTTTTTTAATTGGATGAAACCAATTCTGTTCAAACAATAATTTTTGGGTTTACATGCTGTAAAACAATTTTACAACATTTAAATATTTTTCATACAATCCTGTATGCTGTCGGCTATCCGTTAATTTCTATTTCATCTAAATTTAGTAATAAAACAGTTTAAGACATGTTATAAAACTTACAGAAGAAACACAAAGAAACCAGAAGAAAACGCCACGTAAAACATTCAGTATTCTAAAATTTTTTAAGTTAATGTTGTTGGTCTTTCCAAATTATATAAGATTAAGTAATTCCATCTAACTGTGAGATTAGAAAAACAGTTATGTCTGTCGCTTCTATTCCTGACTGTAATTACTTAATATGTTATAAAAAAAAAAAATTATATCATATCAGTTATTCTTCTAAAACATAATGGAAGCTTATAATAATTTCCAATTTTCTAATTTTTTATTATTTTTATTCAGCATTTTAATCTAATCTGGAATATATATTTACTTGAAGTAAAATGTCGAAGCGATCGGCCTCGTTCTTTTTTAACTTCTTAACATCATAATTGTGTATGATAAATCTATCAAATTTATTAAAATTATAATATGCAGTCAGCCAATAAAATATTTATTTAAAGTTCGATGACAGTTTTGAATGCAGACACAGTCACTGAAATCAAAGAACGATTAATTTTTTCGTCAAACAAATTGATTAGACGCTTGTCAGATAAAATTAATTTCCGAAAATCAACCGTGTATCGGGCGACAAAACAATTAAACTTACGACGATATCGAATAAAAAACAGTTCAACTTTTGTAAAGTTAATGCAATAAAAACAATTGCATCCCCAGAATATGGGCGTATGGTTTGCGAAATCAGGAAAAAATTATTGGTCCTCTTTTCTTATGTCATACATCATTGCTGCAAAACGATATCAGAATATTTTATTGCAATTCATTGCACTCTTGGAAGAGAAAGATCTATACTGCTGGTTTCAACATTACATTTCGCTCATTCAACTTCTGATTTCGTTAACGAATTATTTGGTGATCGCGTTATTAGTCGTGACACATGGCCAACATTTGACTGCACCAGAATTTTTCTTTAGGATTACCTCCAACAAAGAGGGTGCAGCAACAAACCACGAACACTTGAACAACTGAGGTCAATATCGAACAATTTGTTTTATATATCAACCCACAACACTGAAAACAGTAGTAAGAAACACAGTGAAAAGGGTGTATTCATGGAGATGGCGGCCACTTCCAGTATTTACTCTAGAATTTTTGGTATTGGAAAGTTTGGATATAAAATATTTAATTTAATAATTTACAAATTTCTTTTTTATTTAAGCATATCTACTGACATAGATGGGTTGCATTTTATATGGACACTCTATATTACCTTCTTATTTGTAATTATTTATTATTGTTAACATTTCTTTTCCTTTTACTTATTTTCTTTTATATACCATTTTCTCAGCGTTGTGGTGATTATTATTTAAAAATCGAAATGGTTTTGATTTAGTTGTATAGCCGAGCAGTTATAACAAGGAGCTTGTGGACGGAAGTATATAACCAGCTGCAAGTAGAGGAAAAAGCGCCTTGCTAGAACGACTCTGCTGTACTAAGAGTTTTGTGACGTAAATCACTAACCTGATTATTACATAAATTGACTACAGAAGTGCCTTTACTTTCCACTTTTCAGTTTGGTTCTATATTTTTTTTTTTTTAAATTATAAAAATGTATTTATATAATAATTATTAGTATCCCCTAATACAGTTCATTTTATATACAGGACCAACACAAATCATAACCTTCTTGTCCGCAATTACAGAACAATTACCGAGCAGTAGATGCTGGGAAAACTTGTCGGTGAAGCTGTTGTTCGGTTTCGGTACATCGGTGTCCATCAGAAACTACTCAAAGTTGGAAACAACTCCATCGGATTTTTCTAGGAAGGGAAACCTACTCGACGTAGTCAGGCATCTTGACACTTTATTTGGAGCGACAATGGAGCTCGATAAAGTGTTTACCTACATTTTATTTGGTTACAAATCTATCGGACTGAAGCAGTCGAGGTAATAATGGCAAGGATGTTCGTTTTTGGTGATACCGTTTAAAAGACAAGAAAGCTTGTTCTTCCCACGTTTGATTTCAATCATGGAATTGAATGCAAAGTTGGCTGGAGTTTATTTCTCCTTACAAATCGCAGAACCTGGACAGAGTCCCTTGCTGCTGGATGATTCTAATCGGGCGTGTTTTTAAAAGGTTTATTTTTAAATGGCGGGTATAATTTTTCAAGTTTTGTTTTTTTTATTTAGTAATTTAAGGACGGATGTAATTGCATTCCAATCCGTTGTTTAACCAGCGTTATCGAACCCATTTTATGGGCCGACCGCGGAAGGCTAGGCTTATGAAACCTGTCCTCCTGACGTAATTCCCCTTCAGACCGACCACTGATGTCCTTTCGGTGCTAACGCTTCATAGGCTAGCAGGAATACGCCACAACGGGTCACTAACTATCAGGAGGGAGCAATGCGACCCCTACTCCGGAGGAGTCGCAATTGCTGGTTTAATTTCATTTACTTGTAAGTGTTAAAGGAGAGGTTGTGTAGAAGTTCTTCATCCACTTCTGTTATGGCTGCCTTTCAGGACGCATCTCTGCTGGGCTCTGTTCCGGACTCCAGTCCGTGATGTTGGGACGAATTGAGGGTAATTTCAATCAATCAATAGTAGAAGTTCCTCTCATTTTTCGGGAGAGCAGTAGTAGGTGAATTGTATGCAAAAAATTATGAGTAATCAATTACATTCACTGGATAAATCAGATCACTTTATTCTTCATAACCATAATCGTTCACAAGGATACCTCATTTTATCGCTTAAATAGATCGACACATTCCCCGGTCGCACGGAATCTTCAATACTTCCCAAGTTCACCGTCCACTTGTGTACTCCATTAGTCCATTATCACTCCATTAGAGTGATAATGTCTGTGGTCTTTTCATATAAATATACAAATGTTGACTAAACGAAACACCTTTGATCTTTTAGCACTGTGGGAGTTAATTTCCTTACTTCTGTTTTCTAATTTGATAGCAATGGTAAATAAACAAAGTAGGCGCTTTAGAAAGGCTAATACCGCTACAACATTTAAATTTGTAAGTAGAAAAAAATGTTGCCATATCTGGAAGGAAAACGACTCTAAATATCTGAAATAATAAAGTTTTATAAATACTGTGTTTTATTATTAAAAAAGAAAACCCAAATCTTCTTCATACAGATTTGACTCTCGTGTCTGGAAAACCCATGTAATCTATTAAGTTTGATTTCACCCTTTTCAGAGATTTTTAAATTACGAGCGGAAAAACGAAAGCTTCATAAAAAGAACAGCATAATCCGAATTTCAAATAACCTTTTTTCTTGAGTCATTTACTAGTTTAAGTATTTTTAATTCCCGATTTTATTTGAATAAGAATATCATTTCGTTGGTTTTAACTAAGATTTTGAAAAAAATATTAATATTTTATTCATAACTAAGTTATATCTCTAGTTTGTTAGTACAAATTATTCAGATAAAAATGAATGATAAGCAAACACACTTAGAAGCTAATATAAATATGATGCTTCATGAAGTTAAATCGCACCCACAAGGCTGTTTTACAGCTTCAATGTACCTCCAGGCCGGAGTTCGGGTGGGTAGATGCGAACAGGAAAGGTGCTGATGTTTGGAGGAGCGGGTTACAGCCTTATGCGGTAATTTTTGTGAGTATTTTGGTTTTGTTTTGAATAGAAGGAGCGCGTGCCTCACTCGACTGGATCACTCATTTGAAATGCAAATTAGGAATCCCCTTCGTCTACTACAACGCTAAAGAAACGAAGAGAGTAAGACTGCTGGAACATATTTCTATCTTCATCTCTTCTCTAAATTCATTTCTTCAACGGAGAAAAATTATCCAATTTCACAAGGTAACCCCGGTACTTCATTCCTCCTCTATTTATCTTTATCCTCAACTCTTTCTCTTTGTTTATCATTTTTTCTCAGTCGCTCTTCTCTATTTCTCATCATTCTTTTAAACTGTTAAAAGTTCCTCTCTTATTTTTCTTGTGTTATAAAGTAGATATTCCTCTAAACGTTTGTTTTTTTCTCCTTTTTTTATTAGACTAGTTGTTTCATTCTTCTATTCATATTGCGGTATTTTTTAATCCACATTACATCTTTATTTTATTTTTAAATCACTACCATTAGCCTGTTTATTTTTATTATTATCGCTTACGTTTTTTTTATATTACCTCAAAGTTTTTATTAGTTGTATCCGTATATCTATTGCAACATAGGTTTACAGCTACTTTAAAACCGAATTTAAGTTAATGAGAAATAATTTTTAACGTGAGAAGAAATACAAATTATAAAGCTCAATTAAGATTAAAAGTTGGTAAATAGTAATGTTTAATATTTTAAAGCCTATTTGTGTAAATATAAAATAAATTTTAGCTTAAAGATTTTTAATCTTTCTTTGATAACACGTTCAAAAACTGTTATAGTTACACTAAGGGCAGTCTCAATAGGGCTAAATCGATGAAAATTGTAGGAAAAATTATAATCAATTTTAACTTTAAAATGGATCCGTTATTATTAGAAAATGATGTTACTTAACAGAAAAAATTCTAAAAGAAAACAGAGTATTTTATGTTAAATTATGTCAAATTATATTATGAAATATAATTTGTATAAATCCTTTTCGACGGTTTCTGCAAGTTGAGTGTTTATGTTGAGTATTTATTAAGCACAAACATGACATCTTACTTTTTATTAAAATAACTTTTAAATTATTAAAATTAACTCATTTCAAGAAATGAAAAAATCTTGATAACCAATTATTTCCTTGTACGAAGTAAAGGAAGTATTGTTATCGCGAAAAATTTCGGTTTTCAGATTTCAACGAAAATATCCATTTTGACCATCATTGAATTCTTTTTTAACTAGTTTCGGCGTGACGTCTGTATGTACGTACGTATGTATCTCACTTAACTTAAAAACGATTAAATGTTGAAATTTTAGATTTAAGACTGTTAAAACATCTAGTTGTGCTTCTCCCATTTTGATTTCAATTGACTGGACCAAAAGTGTCCAAAAAAGCCGAAAATCCAAAAAATCTGAATTTTTGACTTTTTTCTTAACTGCAGTAATAAGCTCTCATTGATAGCTTTTCAACGATATCATAAGTGGCACTTACTTTCACAGGTTCCAGAGTTATAAACAAATGAAATTATAATAAATAAAATATTCGGCTTACAAGGGGAAGGCGAATTTATATATATATATATATATATATATATATATATATATGTTTATATTAATAATTATTATCCTCTGATTGTAAAAAAGGTTTTTTACAATAATTAATTCAGTAATAACTATAAAAATAAAATATGAAAAAAATATCAGAAGTTAGTAATGAAATAACATTTTATATACATTTCATTTTAATTCAAAAATTTTTACAGAGATTAATTAATTAATAATAAATCAATATATTTAAATTTAAAAAAAAAAACGATAAGAAAAGAATAAGCATATGAAGTGGGATTCAAACCGATGTGTCTATTATTACGGAATCGACACGTTCTCAATTACACCACATAACTACTTCAGCTAAGTGAAACAAAATTAATATATAAACTAATATAAAATGTTGATGCAGACACCCAAAAAAAAGTGATGCAATATGGTGTCATTTTTTTCCTTTTTTTTGATGCAGCTCTCCAAGATTCCCTATCTAGTGCTAGTCGTTTCATTTCAGTATACCCTCTACATCCTACATCCCTAACAATTTGTTTTACATATTCCAAACGTGGCCTGCCTACACTATTTTTCCCTTCTACCTGTTGTTCCAGTATTAAAGCGACTATCCCAGGATGCTTAAAAATGTGGCCTACAAGACTGTCTCTTCTTTTAACTATATTTTTCCAAAAGCTACTTTCTTCATCTATTTGCCGCAATATCTCTTCATTTGTCACTTTATCCACCCATCTGATTTTTAACATTCTCCTATAGCACCACATTTCAAAAGCTTCTAACCTTTTCTTCTCAGATACTCCGATTGTCCAAGTTTCACTTCCATATAAAGCGACACTCCAAACATACACTTTCAAAAATCTTTTCCTGACAATTAAATTAATTTTTGATGTAAACAAATTATATTTCTTACTGAAGACTCGTTTAGCTTTGCTATTCGGCATTTTATATCGCTCCTGTTTCGTCCATCTTTAGTAATTCTACTTCCCAAATAACAAAATTCTTCTACCTCCATAATTTTTTCTCCTCCTATTTTCACATTCAGTGGTCCATCTTTGTTATTTCTACTACATTTCATAACTTTTGTTTTGTTCTTGTTTATTTTCATGCGATAGTTTTTGCGTAGTATTTCATGTATGCCGTTCATTGTTTCTTCTAAATCCTTTTTACTCTCGGCTGGAATTACTATATCATCAGCAAATCGTAGCATCTTTATCTTTTCACCTTGTACTGTTACTCCGAATCTAAATTGTTCTTTAACAATTAACTGCTAGTTCCATGTAAAGATTAAAAAGTAACGGAGATAGGGAACATCATTGTCGGACTCCCTTTCTTATTACGGCTTCTTTCTTATGTTCTTCAATTATTACTGTTGCTGTTTGGTTCCTGTACATGTTAGCAATTGTTCTTCTATCTCTCTATTTGAACCCTAATTTTTTTTAAATGCTGAATATGGTGTCTACCACAACGCAATTATGCAACTAAATATTTGATGTTAATAAAAACTAATATTTTAACAATTGTATAACTGACCAATTTATTAAAGAATTGGAGAATCGTATCTCACTTTCAAATGAAATTATTTTAAATGAAGAGCAGCAAAAAATGTGTATATCTAATTTAATAGGCGTACAAGAAAGTCATATGGTGTCCACATCAGATTTTTTTTCTTTGGATAAAAGTTTGTTTTGTCCGGGTATAGGTCCAAAACTGAAAAAAAGGTTTACAATTTTCTAAACTGAAAAAAACATTGTTAATAGTATTCCATTTGATTTCTATTTTATTGAAGTTTTTTAATCACCTGAATAGATGACTACTGAGTAAATCCAGAAACAATATAAACATGAACATTTTTATTAGATTTTTATTTCCGAATCGTCGAAGTATATAATCTTCGGAATTTTGTATTTTTGCATGAATTATTTCTAACAATATTGCTAAGAGTTAGAATACTAATGAATAACTTAGATGTAACTGAAACGATAATTTGTTCCATAGCAAAAAAATGAAATGATATAAAAGTGTTGGCTTGTTGGGAAGTAATTTTAAAGAAAAAATTAATTTTTTTAATAATTTAACAGGGAAAAAAATTAAAGCAAATTAATTTTTTAACCTAATAATAAATTTCATAAATAATTATTTGTATTGCAAAAAAATATTAGAACAATTCTACGAATTCATAGCGATACTGTATTTTGGGTTATAATTATTAAAATTCTTTATAAAATATAGATATTTAAAAGTTTATTTTTCTATCATGCCAAATCTAAAAATGCTAAACGCGAAAGAGAAAAAAATTATCATTTTTATACTTTTTTTTTCCAACTACATCCCTGGGCCGGATATCCACTCAAGTATACACGGCCCAGGGATGTGTCCTTGTGACTCTAAGGGGGCCTCCCCACGCACCGGCTGTACGTCCGGCACGGTAGATCAGCCCTCCCGGTTCCGGATCTTTTCTTATTGCTGCCCGCCTCTAATCCTCCGCACGTAAGGGAAGGTCCGGGTATGCCGTCCCCACCCCACACGCAGAGAACCGGGTCTCGGTCTTTACTCTTTTATGCCTGCCTCAAACCGGCGGCGCCAGCCCCAGCAAGCACCGAAGCGCTCCCAGGAACCGACACCGCCGGCCGGGACTCGGTCTTTTCTTTATCCCTTTCAAGCAACCCCAGGAGTTCCCACCCCATCACCGGAACCCGCATACCTAAGCATACGGGGTGGGACTGTCCTCCCTGCCCTATCTTCACGCCTATCGTCTGTGATGCCTCTCCTCTTCCTCTTTAGATTTGAGGACGGTGCTCGCAAAATTGGAAAACCAATCCCAGTTGTTATTGGGTTGCATTAGCCGGCTAACCAGGTTGTCAGGTGTCAGGTTATTATGCCTTATTTCATGTCTGAGACCCTGCCATCTATAGCAGTTGAATACGGTGTGTTCCGCGTCGTCTTCTTCCTGACCGTACGGACACCTTGACGTCTGCCTTTTCCCGATTCTATTAAGGTATTTCCCGAACGACCCATGTCCTGTCATCAACTGAGTGGTGTGGAAATTTAGTCCGCCTTTATCCCTACCCAACCGCTCTTTCAGATTGGGAATAAGTCTCCTTGTCCACTCACCTGTTTGAGCGGATGACCATGCGGTTTGCCACTTGCTAACGACTGTGTCTTCTACCTCGGCTCTTGGCACACCTGCCGCACTCATGCTTCGGCCTTTTATCTGTAATTCAATGGGAGGCGTTTCAGCTAAGACACATAACGCATCGTAAGAAATTGTTCTATATCCTGAGACAACTCGTATTAGTGCTACTCTGTGCACGCTTCTAAGTTTGCGTTTATCGCGTTGTACATTCATTGCAGTGCCCCAGACTGGTGCCGCGTATAAGATAGATGACATCATTGCCGTTGTGATCAACCATCTGACCACCAGTTTCGGTGCACAGTGGTTATTAAACAGACCTCTTAGAGCCTTAATTGTAGGGGCCACCTTTTGACAAATCATATCTATGTGATAACCGTACTTTAGACTCTTATCTATGAATACGCCCAAGTATTTGACGTTACTGACTTCACGAATAATTTCCTCCCTTATTTCTATATTTATTCCTCTGACCCTTCTCCTACCAGAGAGCATCATTTTTATACTGAGAATCTTTAATTGTTTAGCTTAATCTTGCAAGCATTTGGTGTATCCTTTACAACACATTGTATAATTATATATCATTATGTAAAATAAATATTTTTCATAATGTATTTATTTTAAAATATCTTATTAGATGAAAATAAATATTGATATAAATTTTTTAAATTATAAAAAAAAATAAATAAGATTACTTAAAAATAATTTATTAATCGCCTTAAAATGATCGGGGAAAAATTACTTTTAGATGAAAATTTGAAATCAGAAATACTTTGAACATTATTTATATATATATATATATATATATATATATAAACCAGATTAGGTAAATAGATTATTTAGAAAATATATAATTAAGTCTCAGATTTTCATGTTAATACCTGAAAGACATAAAATAATCCACAAATTCGTAAATCACAAACAGATAGAAATTTCATTATAATCTTTTATTTAATGCTCAAAACTTTATTTTTAATTTGTACAAGAGGAAATTTATTTATTTATTTAAAGAATGTTAAATGATTTACTAGAGAATCTAAAAACTTCTTTTAAATATTTTAATTATATTAATAATAGAGTGATAAACTCTTCCGCACGTTTTCACTAAGATGTTGAAATTAGAGACAGCTAAGGTATTTTAAAACTACTTCCTACTAAATTTAAAAATGTTAGAAAACTTTTGAATTTCCGGAGTACAAATTTTAATATTTATTGTTCAACATTGTTTTAGTAAAATAGTTTTTTTCTGAAACGGAATTCGTCGATAGATTAAGAAGATTTATAATTAATTAAATATAAATACAGATATTATCCATATTTTAATTAATGTTCTTAGAATTTTAGAATTTATCTGTCGTTAAATTTTTTTTATCTATCTTTCAAAACGTCCGTATCAGTAGAAATTACCTGTTTTAAAAGTTAACAAATATTTTAGATATGTTTAAATATAGCCTTATTGTAGAAGCTAGAGTTTTTTTAAACTTTTATATTTTTTTATGTAATATTTCAGACTTATTTTTCAAAATATGTAAACCGAAACCGAAACGGGTTTTTCTGTTGAAAAGGATTATAAATACAAACCTATTTGTAAAATACAATTTTTTTATTTAGTAACGAAAAGTAAATTATTGATAGATGATATAGATTTATTAAAAGGATCTGGTATTTTTACCTAAAAGAATTATTTAATCATGAATATAATGGTCCTATATTGTAATGAATTAAGTAATAGAATTACGGAGTAACAGAATTTACTGTTAATATTATAAGTTTTACAACAATGATATCACCGTATTATCTAAAGTTGAACAATAACGTAGGAAATATATATGAGACTCTTTTAGGTTAAATTTTGTTGTAATAGTTAAATTATTATAAAATAAAGCAACTACTTGACGTATGCGTTTTCTTTCCATCTTAAAAAGATAATAGAAAAGTTTGTCTCATTTTGTCAATTTTTATGTTAACGTTATACTTATAAAGTGTTCATCTGTGTTTATAAATAAATATAAATATAAGTATATAAATATAACTTATTGTAAAATCTATTTTTCAAATTAGTCATTGTAAAACAAAATTTACAGTAAGTGTTATCTATACATACAAAAAACTGATAACTAGGGTCATCCCTATGTGCGCATCACGCAGAAACTAGGAAAAAAATTTAATAAAAGTTTACAGATATCTTTAAGATATCAAAAATAATCATCAAAGAAAAAATAATAATCCTTTTAATTCATTTTATTTCTGTAATCATGGTAAAAGAAAAATATCTCGGAGTTCAGATATATACAAATAAAATAATCATTTTTTTTGAAGTTGTGTGTTTTTGTATTATTGGGCTATTTTATACAAACTTTTTCAGAATTAAATTTTCTATTCATATTAATAATACATTTTACGTATTTGTTATTCACTTAAAAAAGTTTTTGTAATACAAGCATAAAAAAAGTTTTTTTAGACAACAAATTTTTCTTCTTTATGTCGGATATTATACAAAGTACAATAGATATGGTTCTGAAATCTATTTCATTCAATTTGTCAGATCAGACACGATTAGAAACCATCAAGTTTACCCCTTAATTTAGGTTAGCAGAATATCAATTTGGTTTATTTCACTCATTGTCCAGGAATCAGGCGAAATCTTTCGCTAACCGTAACCCGCTAACGGAACGTTTCCAGATTCATGTTCATGTGAACGTTTTTAATTATTTTTGCTAGTAAAATAAGGGGGTTCAGATGGCTAGACAGAAAGGGTTCGCTTCGCTCGCTCTGGCCGGCTTGTATACATGCATACATATATATGTATGCATGTATATATATATATATATAAAATTCGATAAAAAAATAAACTATAAATTAATAATATCCTGAAATGATGAGAAAAATAAATTCGTTATGTAAAAGAAACTGAAATTCATTCAGAACTAAAGACTAATATTGTCTATAATTATATTCATTCTATTTTCAATAAAATATTTTTAAAACCAAATGAAAAGTGAACGAAGTTAAATTTTAATTATATCCAGTAGAAGGTTTAGGTGAGGTAGAACATAATAACGCTTCCTTAAGACGGCGGTCTCATAGTGCCCCCAACATAACCAATTAAAAATAAAATTTACTCGGCTTGCCCATCCATCTAAAGTGAATGTTGTGTTGTAATAATTCCTTTATTTGACACAGACAAAAACGGCGGGCCTAGAATACAATTCCGTTTTGGAGAGTTTTAATCAAGTGATTTTAAATTCTACCAAACCGAACCGACTCTATTAACGTTAACAGCTGCTGAGGCCAGATATGAGTTCTGTTGGTCTGTTGTGTATACCGCACACCGCATCTTATCTTACCTATGCTAATAACTTTTACACACTGCAGTCGGGTCCCGTACCGTTCTGTTAACTGAAGTTCTAATAACCTGCAACCCACACACAATTATAAATATCTCTGATCCAATCATAGGACCTTAGAATTATGAGTAGACTATATTGCACAGGATAACAGATGTATCCTTATTTTTTAAGAAATAAAAATTGAATTTCCATAGATTGGAAGTAATTTTAATAACTTTTAAATGTAAATTAAAAATCTTTCTCGATTTCTTGTTTTACTAATACAATTAGCAGTAAGTTTCTACTTTTTTTATTTATTAGTGGATTACAACTGTTAATATGATTTTGTCATTGAATTAACCATCAATATGTCTTGAAATCAATATAAAACGAACTAGAATCAAAAATTAATAATTCAGAAAAAGATTATTGCATGCAACAAGCAAATTTTATGTTTTTTTTTTGTTGTTTAATTGTTTAAAGTGGTATAATACAATAAAAGATTTGTTCACTATCCTAATAAAAACAGTGAATAATATTCTTAAATTGATTTTTACTTCCTTGTACGAAGTAAAGAAAATATTATAATCGCGAAAAATTTCAGTTTTTAGATTTCGGAAATATCAATTTTGACCATCCCTGAATCCATTTTGACTAGTTTCGGCATGACGTCTGTACGTACGGATGTATCTCGCATAACTCAAAAACGATTAGCCGTAGAATGTTGAAATTTTGAATTTAAGACTATTGTAACATCTAGTTATGCACCTCTCCTTTTTATTGCCATAGATTGTACCAAAAGTTTTCAAGAAAGCCCAAAATCCAAGAAGTTTGGATTTTTACTTTTTCTTAACTACACTAATAAGCTCTCATTGACAGCTTTTCAAGATATATGTGGTACTTTTATAGTAATGATACCAAAGAAAGCAGGGGCAGATAAATGTGAAGAATACAGAACAATTAATTTAACTAGTCATGCATCAAAAATCTTAACTAGAATTCTATACAGAAGAATTTAGAGGAGAGTGGAGGAAGTGTTAGGAGAAGACCAATTTGGTTTCAGGAAAAGTATAGGGACAAGGGAAGCAATTTTAGGCCTCAGATTAATAGTAGAAGGAAGATTAAAGAAAAACAAACCAACATACTTGGCGTTTATAGACCTAGAAAAGGCATTCGATAACGTAGACTGGAATAAAATATTCAGCATTTTAAAAAAATTAGGGTTCAAATACAGAGATAGAAGAACAATTGCTAACATGTACAGGAACCATACAGCAACAGTAACAATTGAAGAACAGAAGAAAGAAGCCGTAATAAGAAAGGGAGTCCGACAAGGATGTTCGCTATCTCCGTTACTTTTTAATCTTTACATGGAACTAGCAGTTAATGATGTTAAAGAACAATTTAGATTCGGAGTTACAGTACAAGGTGAAAAGATAAAGATGCTATGATTTGCTGATGATTTAGTAATTCTAGCCGAGAGTAAAAAGGATTTAGAAGAAACAATGAACGGCATAGATGAAATACTACGCAAGAACTATCGCATGAAAATAAACAAAAACAAAACAAAAGTTATGAAATGTAGTAGAAATAACAAAGATGGACCACTGAATGTGAAAATAGGAGGAGAAAAGATTATGGAGGTAGAAGAATTTTGTTATTTGGGAAGTAGAATTACTAAAGATGGACGAAGCAGGAGCGATATAAAATGCCGAATAGCACAAGCTAAACGAGCCTTCAGTAAGAAATATAATTTGTTTACATCAAAAATTAATTTAAATGTCAGGAAAAGATTTTTGAAAGTGTGTTTGGAGTGTCGCTTTATATGGAAGTGAAACTTGGACAATCGGAGTATCTGAGACGAAAAGATTAGAAGCTTTTGAAATGCGGTGCTATAGGAGAATGTTAAAAATCAGATGGGTGGATAAAGTGACAAATGAAGAGGTATTGTGGCAAATAGATGAAGAAAGAAGCATTTGGAAAAATATAGTTAAAAGAAGAGACAAACGTATAGGCCACATACTTAGGCATCCTGGAATAGTCGCTTTAATATTGAAAGGACAGGTAGAAGGGAAAAATTGTGTAGGCAGGCCACGTTTGGAATATGTAAAACAAATTGTTAGGGATGTAGGATGTAGAGGGTATACTGAAATGAAACGACTAGCACTAGATAGGGAATCTTGGAGAACTGCATCAAACCAGTCAAATGACTGAAGACAAAAAAAAGTGGTACTTATTTTCACTGGTTCCGGAGTTATAGCCAAATAAAAGTTTAGTGAATGAAATATTTGGATCTTACGAGTGGAAGACACATCTGTTTGAATCCGACTTCATTTTATATATATATTTTTTTTTTTTGTAATTTAAAAATATTGAGTTATTAATAATTACACTTATCTACAAATTATTTTGTTAAATGAGAATGAATAACTGATTCTTATAGTATTTTTCGTGCTGATTTCAAATATACAATCGGAATTCTTCTATCAGGCTAGTTTTTTTTTAACTATCATCCTTATTTTCAGGTAGTTTCATGCATGAATTCATAATCATAGCATTTAGTGTCATCAAGGCTGAAAAGATATCATTTTTTACAATCAAACACTAAAATAAGTGCTTTCCGTGACAGATAATCAGAATTTGAACATTTCTTCTCACAGTACGAAAACTTAGTATATTATAATGATGTTAGTTCTTTACTGGAAGCTTTGGGACATATGCACCATCCTGACAAATGGCGAATTTTTATCGACTCGTCAAAGCTTATTTTGAAAGCCGGTCTACTTCACATTGGAAATTAATACCCATCAGTACCATCAGTATACGCCGTTTACATGAAGGAGTCTTATGAAAATATGAAATTTGTGTTGAGCAAGATTCAGTATGGGAAGTATTTATGGTAAATTTGTGAACATCTGGAAGTAATATAGCTTTTATTTGGACTGTAACTTGGGTAAACTAAGTTCTGTTGATTTTTGTGCAAGTGGGACAACAGGAATAGGAAAAGCCATTACATAAAAGAGCAGTGGCCAAAAAGTGACTGTAGGAGAGAAGAATGTTGTTAGTCAGGCATTAGTAAAATCAGAAAAAGTTTATCTACCTCCACTACACATTTAGGTAGGTATATTCAAAAATTTTGTTAAATCAATGGATTGTAATGATGTAGGGCTTCAGTTTCTAAAAAAACGAATTCCCTAACATAAGCGATGTTAAAATAAAGAAGGTGTATTTGTAAGACCATTAATAAGAAAAGTAATGAGTGATCTTGCGTTTGAAGAATTTTTGAATGACTTGGAAGTTGTTGCATGGAAATCATTTCAAAATGTGGTGAACAACTTCCTCGGAAATTATATAAGGCCAGTAACTACAGAGAACTTGCTCCTTCATAATTCTCATTTGGAATTTTTCCTAACAATTTTGATGCTATCAGTGATAAACATGGAAAACGCTTTCACCAGGAGATATCTAGAATGGAGACACGATACCTGGGAAAATGGAACCCAAAAAGAAATAAATTTTAAGGTAGATCAAATTGCATGTAATATATAATCATATTACGTTCACTATACATTTTTTTTTTGTTTCAAACGAAAATTCAATTACAAAAAACTGAGCACGATAAAAAATATCGATTAACTTATATGAAATTTGCATAAAAAATACTATAAGAATCAGCCATTCATTCTGATTTAACGAACAAAAAATTAAATTTTGTTGACCAGTTTATTAAAACTTCTGATTGAAAAAACATATTTTAAAAAATCAGACGTTATTAGTGAAATAAAATTTTATGTACTTTTCATTTTAACCCAAAAACTTTTACAGAGATTAATAATTATTAATAAATCAATATATTTAAATTAAAAAAAAAAGATAAAAAAAGTGATTTGTAGGAAGTCGGATTCGAACCGATGCGATCTGTGCATTGTTACGGATCCCATACGTTCTCACTTATACCACATATCTACTTGAGCGACGTAAAACAAAAGTAATATATACACTAATATAAAATGCTAAGGGAATTTTTAGGGCCATTTTTTTGAGCATAACGGAATATTGCGTGTTAGTATTTTGTGATGAAGACTTGTAAACAAAGTACTATTAGCATACGCTGTATGATTCAAATCGGTATCTCGAAGCCGTGTCTTCCACTTGTTAGCTACAGTAATATGGAACTTAGGTGCCTTTTACTGATTAGATATAGATTTAAGACTTATATTTATTTAAAGAGTAATAAAGAGACTTTTACTCTATTCTAATATTTCAGGTAAGATTGTTGAATTAATAATTGTATAAATATTTGATGTTAATAAAAACTAGCCTTTGTGTAACTGTCCACTTTATTAAAGAATTGGAGGATCTTATCTCACTTTCAAATGAAATAAGTTTAGATGAAGTGCACTAAATAATGTGTATATGTAATTTAATAGGCGTATAAGGAAGTCATGTAGTGTCCACATCAGATTTTTTGTACTCGTATTTGCATCAAAAGAAATTAATTTCATACAAAATATGTTTCCCAGTTGTATTAATTCGGCATACCTCAAACTATGTTAAATTCTTATTTTATTTTTATTTATTTCTTATCATAGTAAAATATCAATGAGTATGTTATAATATACATAGTAGAAAATAAACATTGTAAATTTTTTAACGTAAAATGTGCCGTTTTAGTTAGGGGTTAAACATGATCCTAAATGATAAATTAAATATTTAAAGTAAACAGTCCGCATTCTGGTATTGCTTGGTTTATAAAAAAAAAAAAAAAATAATAATTATATGTATATCAAAATTAATTTAAATGCAGGAAAAATTTTTGAAAGTGTATGTTTGGAGTGTCGCTTTATATGGAAGTGAAACTTGGACGATCGGAGTATCTGAGAAGAAAAGGTTAGAAGCTTTTGAAATGCGGTGCTATAGGAGAATGTTAAAAATCAGACGGGTGGATAAAGTGACAAATGAAGAGGTATTGCGGCAAATAGATGAAGAAAGAAGCATTTGGAAAAATATAGTTAAAAGAAGAGACAGACTTATAGGCCACATACTAAGGCATCCTGGAATAGTCGCTTTAATATTGGAAGGACAGGTAGAAGGGAAAAATTGTGTAGGCAGGCCACGTTTGGAATATGTAAAACAAATTGTTAGGGATGTAGGATGTAGAGGGTATACTAAAATGAAACGACTAGCACTAGATAGGGAATCTTGGAGAGCTGCATCAAACCAGTCAAATGACTGAAGACAAAAAAAAAACCAAAAAAAAATATGTATATCAAAAGTCATTTAATGTAATTTTTTTCATTAAAATCTTATTTACATTTTGCTTGAACATGAAAGATTTGGTATTTTTTCTGTATAATATTTAAAAGTACTATTTTTTTAACCTAGAGTTGATTAAATCTTTGATATAAAGCCTGACTTCACGATTGCATACGATGTTATTGCGTAATCTTAACACATGCTTCTTTTGTATGTATTTGTATCAAAAAAATTAATTTTCTATAAAATATAAATTTAATAGATGTTCAACTTTGGTGCACCTCTTCCAAGAAGTAATTATGTTAGGGGTCGCTTTATTTTTTTTTATTTTAGATCAAAAAAATTGGGAGTAATTTTGATATATCTAGCAGGAGAATTTTGAAAATTATTTCTTTAATGATTATTTAATAATATTTCTGAACGTTCAAAACTATAAGGTTAGCCTAAAGTCTCATTCAGTCACATGTAAGGAAATATCTGTTCGATCAGAAATACAAACAAATTCTTTAGCAAGGCAAATCGATAGAAATTTCATTTACATGAATTTTTTGCTACCATTTTCATAGTATCCAATTTACCTTAAACCAATACAATCGAATAAATATTTTTTTGTAAAACCGAGGTGAAGTAACTATTAGTAAAAAAAAATTAATTTCATATTTTTATTTCGGTGTTGCACTTAGCTTGCACATAAATTATTGTTATCTTATCAGAATCTCGTTCAATCATATGATGACTTTTTCTAAGATACTGTCATTAATTGAACCACTCGAAAAATAGTCAAAGGCATTCAAAGTCAAACGAAATTTACAACGCATATAAAACTTATTTGAAATCGATTTTAATAACTAAAATATCATCTCACCAACCTTAGTGTCGGAATAGTCCCATCTTTGCTTTTCATTTCGAAAGGGTCATTTGGTTTGGAATCCCAGTAAGATTTTGCACTTTTTACGTTCTAAACTTTCATTTCTCTCCGTAAAAAAAATAAGAATAAATAACTGGTAGAAACCTAGGATGACTTATGCCTATTTTAGCTGCCGGCGTGAAAATTTTTTTTTTTTCATGCAGCACTAAATTTCTTTTTTCATACTAGGTTTGTTATGAAAATCCTACTTCAAATAAATTTTTTAGGCATGCTGTTTCATAGGAAGTAATAACGCGCATGAAGATTTCTTAGTGCTCTTTTATCATCTATTTTTCTGATGTTACGATTCTTTTTAAAGGTGACAATTTGCTATTCGGATAAATTCTTATCATCCGATTCATTAAAATTTCTTTTTGTTTTGTGTTTCTGAGATATACTATCTTAGAGTGAAGTAAATACATCTTTAAATAGATACCACACATACCCTGTTGTAAAAACTTAAATCCTGTCAAATAAAAAAAGTATTTTTAAAGGTTCTGATGAAGATGTAGCAACATCATTGCTGTCAAATGGTCGGCGAATATATTTACATCCAAAGTATTTATTCTAGCCGCTGGTTTCATCTTGCTTGTTTATTTGTACTCGTTTTGTTTAAATTATAGGATGGCATGCTGTTTCTATTACGAGGATGAAGTAACATTTTCAGTTTAATGGAATTTTCTTTACGTTATTTAATCAGTAAATTAATTCATCAAATAAATAATTAATCTCTTTTCGGTTTTAAAAAAATCATTCGTCGTCTTACTTTTTTTCAAAAGCCTTATACATATATACATATTTTTAAATCTCGATCATTAATTTATATTTAATGGATCTATAATTTTAAAAAATGCTAAGGATTAATCAATAAATCGTTACATCAAAAATTATAAATTTTTACACCATTAAAAATATTTGATTTGCTCTCACAAAAATTTTAGTTTCCGTAAAAATATCAAACAACAAAAAACTAATGTCAGTATTCAGAAACGTTTGCTGAGAGACTTTGATTAGACCTAGAATGTGAAATGCGGGAGTAATAAGGAATTGATATAAATAATTATTACGCATGATTTTTATTAAGAAAATAGATTAATATTTGTGAATTATATTTAAATATAACAGGTGAAAATCAGGGGGTGAGGAATGTCAAAAAGAAGCAAGAAGGCTGATCTAAAACAGAGAAAGATTGCATTCAGAATATTATTTTATCCTATTATTATTTTCTTCTTTTTTACTTTAAATATATCTTCCTTATTTGTTTTTCCTTAATAACTTAAACGATTTAAATTCTGCTACGCATGTAAATCAATCCACAACGATTTTTTTATTAATCATTCAACCAACATATTCAGGTTTGTCATTTTGATAATTTTCACTTTATATCGTAGTAGATTGATATAAAATTATTTATTAGGTCATTTTTGAAGGAATAAAATTAAAAGCTATTTCGATTTGACGAAAAAGCATTTTAATTAAAGTTAATTTTTAAGGTTATTTAAGGAATTAGTGTCGGATATAGTCAAGGTGAAGGTACAACACAGCTAGAGAAAGAAAAACAAAAGAGTTGTGATCTGAATAATTTTAACAGATAAAAATTCCTATCTATTTTTTTTTTTTAATTTAGATTCAGTTTTCACAAAAAAAGAAATATTAAGTTCAATTATGTATTTTTAATGTTATACCGTTACATTGTTTTTGTCACTGATAAGACAAAAATAACGGACTGTGTATCATATAAATTGTGTTTCATCTGAATGAACTGCTTTTTAAACGTATGAACTCATTATATTTTTAATAGTATAAGGAATATAAAGTTCTCCTGGTTCTAGAATATTCAGATTGATTATAGACATAGTCTAAAGAATTAACATTTACTAAAAATTTATTTTACTTGGTAGAGCCTGTTAAATGCAATAAAGGAATACTTTTTCTTCCAGTAATGGTGATAAAATTCATTGTTGGCTGCTGGGATCGCGATAGGGTCGCCTTGATGTTGTTTACCGGTTGTTAAGCCCGAGGGAAAATAAAGACGGATTCACTCTCTCGCTTACTCTTTCCTCCATCTCTATTTATCAATCTATCTTTCTCTCTCATTCTTTCTGTCTGTGGTATTGTAGTAGTATCACGTGATAGTACGGCCGAGAGTTCTGATTTATCACAGTAAGCCATTACCATTATATAACTGGTATATATAAATACATAAGACTAAAGGATGGTTACACTGCTTCGAACCGAATCGACCTGGCTGGCTGGCTTTATTTGAATATTCACTCAGTAAATCATCTTTTGCTTCTCATATTGTCTGTTATGCTGACCGCCAAATAATCTATACGCATATTATTAACTAAAAAACACATACGCACATGTACACTCGAGCTTATCTTTCAAATGACGATTTTTCGTTGGCGGGTATCGGTCTATAAATATTTGATTTAAAAGAATTGCTAATGAATGGTATAATATCATTGAATTTTTTTTTTGATTTTATTGTGCGATAAAACAAAAATCGTAAATAAATAGAAAATACTCTATTAAGCTGAGTGTTTTAGTGAGATGTAATTAGAAAGAAAGCGAACGCTAGATTATGTGTAACACTTAGTTGACTGACTAAGGAGAGAACAATGAAATAATCATCAGTTGAACTGTTAGTAAGATTGTTTCTCAAATACTTTGATCGAAAAGAATGATCTATTTCTCTCTTTGGAGTGAAGCAAATTAAAATGACACTAAAAGGTTGAACGTTGAATAACAGCAATGATATAAACAATAAAAATATTAATGTAAACACGCTTGTGTTCGATCTTATATTTGCATTAATGATTTTAGAAGAAACTATGAAATTAATACATTTTTTAAATGTAAATAAACTGTCCAGATTTTATGGCACAATATAAATGAAGAGTACTTCGATAAAAAATCTGGAATGCTGTGGAAATCTTTGCAATTTAAGCAGTAAAGTATCTTTCGGTAAGTTAGTAAGAAATATAAATTCAGAAATTAACGAATATAATTATTTAAAAATTGTTAAGAAAGCAAACATATGAATTATTTTACAATAGAAGTTGTTATGTATTATGAAATACGAGTAAAAAAATATCAGCATAAAGAAAGCATAAAAAAATAGCTTCAACTAGTTAATTGATGATAATAATATATTATATCAACACCAGTCCGGTATAAATCAACCGATTTATACTTATCGAAAAACAAAAAAAGTTACTAGTCAATCAATAATAATTATATTTTTTACTCTTTGAACTATCTTTAGCCGCGTACATAAGACTATTTTTACATTAAAACTACTTTGCTACGGATTTTACTCATTAGGAAAATCAGTACAGAAAAAAGATTTAATAATCAATATAAAAATTAAAATACAATACTCTACACAGGTGGATGTAAACGGTTACTCATTTGAAAAAGTGTCCATACTAAGTTTCTTATTCACATTACTTCTTGTTTTACAACTTTTTTTAAAAGTTCAAATTACGGTGATAATTTAAAAATATTAAATCTAAGAAACCACCACTAATCTAAACAGTAAGCAATCTTATAATAATTTACAAGAAGTAATAATAAGTAATATTTTTTTATTAACGTTTCGAGGAAACAAAAAATAGAATGAAAAGTTAAAACAAACACACTTTTATTTTACTTTTGAAACTTTATCTAAATGTCACAATTTCTAGAATTAATATTGACTAGTAAAGCCAGTACTGGTTCAGTTTATTTATTTGTCTTTTTTTGCGTAGTATTGTTAAATTATTTTAAATAGAAGGAACGCAACAAAAAATTTATTATTGTAAAAATACGATAATATTTCTCTTTCCGTAAAGTCCTTATAATATTTGAGCTAAGTAAATATTACATCAGTAATCGACTCGAATTAATCAGTATTTGACGAACATAACATACCCACATTACGGCTACATTATATGACATACTAAGATTTTCTGATATCTGTTTCATACAGCTAAATTTAGTCTCTTTTTTATAAACTGAATTGGATGGACAAAATAGAATAAAGATATGTTATTTGATAAAAAAAGTAAACGTAAGAAAATAATAATTTACATTTGTAATAATAAAAACTTTCAAAGAATATACCGTTCTAAAAGATGAAATCGTGAAAAGAATATTTTAATTTTTGGACAGTGTAATTATTTTAATGAACTATTAATTAATTTACAGGGACCAATAAGAATTTTCACTAACCAGTAGGCCATCGGTAACTTTTGTTAAGAACGTAGTTCATTATAAAATAATCGGAATGAATTTTTATACAGTCCTTTTTTTAATGTAACATTAGAATAAGAATCAATTTATTAAATATTTGTTTTTGTTATAAACAACTTATTTAAAATGCTGCTTTTTACCTTGTATATTTTGAAGTACTAACACGTTTGTATGAATAGTTAGAACCGATTTAACTACAATGGTTTTTCCCATTGTATCTGCACGATTACAATTACCTGAATGAAGCGACTAAGTAAGTTTAATTAAGTCTGTAAACTGAGATTTATTCACGATTGGATGAGAATTCTAGGTGCAATTAATTTTATTCTAAATACAGTTCGTTTATATAAATGTTGTAGTCGTAGTATTAGTCTATTAATACCGTGCAAGTTACTTGGTGTATATTATATATTTTAGTACACCTGATTGTAGACAAAGAACCAGCAGCTCTATTCTACATTATTTTAATGCTTAGTTAAATTTTTAAACGTTATCTTATTGTCTTTAAAATCCAAATACCCATTTCTTTATCTTATTTTTAGAATTTTAATCGCATTGTTGCCTATCGTTACAATTACCACGACAACATTTTTATGTTGTTTTTTGTTTTAATTTTAAACATGTATATTATGGAAAATTGACCGTTTCCTTCTCAGGGACGCCCGTCCGTCACTCTGACAGGTATAAGGATACGAGGGGAGTATAAGACTGTTTTCATATTTCATGTAGTCTCTTGTGGCTAACAAGCAAGAGAAGGAACAAGAAATCGAGCGGTCGGTCGGTCGGTGGAGACTGCGTTATTGTATCTGGCTGGAACGGTGCGGGTAAATTTCAATAAGCCAATAATGAGCGTTTTGATTTATCTGTCCGGCTAACATAGGCAGTGCAGCCAACACCTGGAGGCTATAAGACATTATTATTCCCTTCATCTGACAGCCTGCGTGCACCAGTGTGTGCTCTATTCTACCTTGTATACTATTATAGCTGCTCTGCAAAGAAATTATAATTATAATCCTTTAATAAAAAAATTCCTTTCTATGAAAAATGGACATTATTTAAATATTTTTTTCTTTTTTTTTATTAGATATTATCAAAAGAAATATACTTCGTAAGTAGATCTCTTTAAACAATGTCGTCTAATAATTACTATTACAGGTACTCATTCATCATTTAAATGTTTAGGGATAACATTTTCTTTCATTAACCAAACTGTTCTTATTCGCAGTCCAAATGTTGATCGATGTATCGAAGTTATTTCAATTGAATGTATTGGATGTTGATTTCAATTTGTATTGTGTTATCTGAAATTAATAATTTATTTTTTATACGAGTAAGATACGTTTGGAGAGGAGAATATCGTTAAACTTATCGAAAGTATCATAAAGATTGTGATGGTAATTACCTTCCTTTAGAATATTAAGATAAACATAACTCCATTACAATTACAGTGTTTTATTTAACGCTACTTACAGTGTATAATTTCTTGTACCCAAATAATAACCTCACCAAAAAAAAAATCCCTTGAATATTCTATTAAAATTATAATTTTTTAAATAAAAATTCTAATTTTTAAGTTCTTCAATGGTTGAATAATGTAAAAATCAATGTTCTGTTTTTTTAACACTAGTAATTAGGTGTTGCTAGTAGCAACGTTATGAAGGTCCACAGTGGTGTCTGTGTCGGTAGGGTTCGGTTAGATTCTATCTTTGATGAACGAAGCGGTTTGCATTCCTTAAGTTCTTTCTGCCAGCCGGTGGCTGGAAAACCGGTGAGTGGGGGAAATGAATTATGCCATTACATTACGTAGCTCATAATTATTTCTATCAGACAGACGGTTTGGAACCAAACTCGCCCTCGTTTGTTCGCGTGCTTTGCTTTAAGTGTTGGCAAGTCTCTTCTTTCATGCAATAGTATTATTATTTCCTAAGTATTAAGTACTGTTGTCAGTAAATGTATAATACAATTATTTTATATAAAAGTAGAAAAAAATCCTTGTTATTAAAAGGTAACATCGTAGTTTTATTACGTATTGATACTTTCACATCAATTATCACCTAATTAAAAATGGAAAAAATTATTTCAAAGAATGACTGTAAAAATGAAGTTCAATTACGATTTTTATCGAAATGTTTACATTCAAGCATTCATAAGCAATTTATGTTGTAACGTAATTTGTTATAAACAAATTATTTTAACATTTATAAAAAATAAATACATTTTACTATATTTCGTCATTTAGATGTAATAATTACAGTATATTTCTGTCGTAAATATATAATTTCTTAACAATCTTTTGTCAAAATTTATTTTATTATTTCAAAGTAGCGTATAGCAAATTCTTTGATTTGTTTGAGATTATAAGTTATACTGAAAAGACAAAGTAAGCTTAGCCAGTTTTGAGTATCATAATTGATTCCATCATTATTTTATATTTTATTTTTATATTATAATTATTTTATATTTGATTTTTGTAAATAAATATTACAGGGTTTAATAAAAACGGAAATTATAACTTCATTATTTAGGTTGTGGTGTTTGTAAGCTGCATTTCATATATTTCTTTACTATTTATGTTATTATTTATAACTTATATTTACTATTAAAAATATATTTTATGTATATGAATATATTTATTATCTGTTTATAAATTTTCATTTTGTGAGAACCAAATTAAATGATATAGAATTTATTTTCAACGTAAATATTTTTTTTAAATTTTACCTAATTTCAAACTTTTTCATTATACTGGCAATTTTATTCAGTTTGATTAAACATAATCCTAAACTAAAGTTCTTCGGGGTCTTTATAAATAAATATTTTTTTACTAAGGAAATCAAATTACTTTTACAGAAAAATCCAATTTTGGATAAAAAAATTTTAAACCAAACATATTTGTATGCCATTATACAGCAAAATATTTCTCATTTATTTTTTTGGCTTCTCATATAATTAAAATTTAATGATGTAGTTACACTTTTTATTAATTCATAATTCCTTTTATCTGACAAATAAAAAATATCAAATTCTTTTTTTTTACGGTCTCATCTTCATACAAATAGTCCTTAAATGGTCTTAAGAAGGTACTTACTTTTATTGAAAACAAAATATGCAGACTAATGATTACAATAAAATTAAAAAAATTATATATGTCTGTAAGTGTCCATCTAATCACTTCTTATAGTAAACATGAAGTTCACACTAATAGATATAGTTACTATATTAATATAAGGTTCAAATCCTAGTAAAGGCAGATACATTTATACAGATTTGAATACTAGATCGTGGATACCGGTGTTCATTGGTGGTTGGGTTTCAATTAATCACACATCTCAGGAACGGCCGACCTGCGATTGTACAAGATTTCACTTCATTTACATTCAAAACGTATCATCCTCTGAAGTAATACCTTACCTACAAGATTGAAGTATTTTATAATAAGTAGTTATTAACCTAATTAATAATAGATTCATACAATAGCTGTTATTGTTAAATTGGAGCCATTTCTTTTGTAATTTCCGCCAATTGGATTTTTTAATTTCTTCTAACGTGAATGGCTGGTAACTTGACTTCAAAAAGCTGCCCATATTGGTCGCTATTATCAGAATTTGTTTTTATTTTAAATCTTTCCTAATTTTTAATGATTCTAAGTTATATTTTGTATAAATAAAAGCTTCAATATTCTTTTAATTTTTATTATGGAATCTCCCGTTTAACTTCTATGTTGTTAATTAATATTCCTTGAATTTGCTTTGTAATTGTTTCTATTAGCTCAAAATCGATATTAGAGATCTACAAAAAATTCTCTCTCTCTCTGTGCGCGTGCGTGGACACACACACACACACACACACACACACACACTATGTGTGTAATAAAAAGTTACACGCAATAATAAAATTTATATTTAAAAAATAATAATCAAAAATTCTGTTCTGATTTGAGCCACACAACTTCTAACAAAAGCTATGATGTATTACAAAAAAATCTGAACCCCACCTGAGCTGATAGTTAATGGGTACCCACTTCTTTTCTTTCAACTCCTTTTAGGATCTGAAAATTTCCGGAAATTATCAACTCAAATTGTCTGATATAAATAAAGAAGGAAATATTAAATGTTTTATTGTTGTATTATTGTATTATTTATAAGAGAATGAAACAGCCAAACTGGTAAACAAATTTATAACAAACCCTGTTTTCAAATTTTTATTTCCACTTTAATTATTTTTTAATATTAATATAATTTTTATATTTATATTTTAAATTATTTAATAATTTTTATAATTTTGTTAGTTAGCTTATTTTTTTTATTGTAAAATTTACAAAAAAAATAACGATATTCCAGTAGATGAATTTAAAATCCATTGAAAGAGAATTGAGTATTTTATCACCAATTTTATGTTATGATAAGATCGTAAATTTCTTCAGAATAAGTAACTCTGTTCACAGATTAAAATATTACATTACGTGCTAATAACCTAAGTAACTGTATTAATATAACGTGAAATGTTATTCTCCTGATCACTGTGTTAAAACACAAACATTGTTTCTTTTTAATAAACATTTTTTTCTCAACAAAGCTATTGTAGATACAAAAAAAAAATGTGAACAAAAACATGAGTTATAAGGTCTTATACTCGTATACTGAGCCAATACAAAATCCTTAACGACACCGCACAAAAACTATGTTCTAAAATTTTAATCTAGTCAATACCTATGATAATAATCGAAATTAAAAATATTTCCATACCTTGATTTTTTTACTGCAAGTAAAGTTGAATAATTTAACCGTAAGTAATTTTTATTTTTGTGTATATCTAAAAAAAAAAAAATAAATAAATAATTGTAATCCTGCACAATAGTTAATACATCTCATTCAGCAATTTCAGTGACCTGCTTATTTATTGTAACTTAAAAATCAGAATAGTAAAACAATTATAATAATAATACAGATAAAAATCAATAGCTAGCTTGAAGAAAAACAACCAAAAATTGAACGAGTGACTTAAAATGTTGAAAATTTATTAAAAAAACCAATAAAGTTTTTAAGTAATTAAACAACTATCGATTAAAAAAAAAATTAAAATTACTAATTCAAAGCCATATTATGATATATTTAAATACATCTTCAATCTGTTAAAAACGTTCAACTTAGAGTGGAAATTTTAAAAATTTAAATGTAAGATCATACAAACTCATATCTTATTTAAAAATAAAATGTTTAATAAATTCATACTGAAACTGTAGTAATTTAGGCTAACCATTCTTCTTTAACAGTATCTAAAGTAAAGATTTGATTATTTTATTTATCCAAATATACTATAATACATATTTTTTATATGTACATGTATGTAGACATATGTATATTTTTTCCTATCTATACTATTGATACATATAAACATATATAAAAATGATAACTAGGGTTGTTTCTGTCCACGCATCTCTCAAAAACTGCCGAACAAATTTTAATAAAACTTTGCAGAATTATACCTTATATGTGTAGGCTTTCTCATTATCTCCAATTAGAATTATCACGATATTAATTGGAGGAAAGAGAATTAATAAAATATTTAAAAGTATATAGATCTGAACTCAGATCTGAATCTGAATGAAGAAAGACACCTGTCAGCATCCTATGATACTCTAATACATCTCTCTAGCAGTTTATAAATTTTAAGAAACAGTCGATGTTATAACTGATGAAAATAAAGTCAGTCATTGTGCACCTGGTTTAACATTTTGCCTATGATACTTTAGTATAAGATTTATTAGTATAAAATATTACATTAGTAGTGTTTGCATAATGCGCGCACAGGGACCACCCTAAGTTATTGTTTTACTATATGTATATTTAAGAAATATAAATTATAATATATTTGAGTGTATTATTCTCATAATCAAGAGGACGAAGAACACAGCGGGTGTTCAATTAACTAGACGAGAAGAGCAAGCGAAGAGAGCCTTGATTGGCTAGTTAGGTTATAAAAATTAATTTTTTTTTTCGCATTATTGTTTTATTAAATTAAGTTTAACGAAATTCGGCTTTAAAAATATTACTTTGTAATTTCATAATTACTAATTACTTGTACTAACTAATATTATATTATTCTTGATGACATCGTTCGTTGAGAAGAAAGATATTACTTTTCAAAAATAGATTTAAAAAAATACATTTTCCTCTTAAGTATATTTTTTAGGGACTTATAATTGATGATAGTTACCCTTTAAAAATATCTACTGGCAATGAGGCTTCCCGATAATTCAGAATAAATTTTGTAAAGCGCATTTTCATAAATCCAAAAAGTTAGTAGTTGTTAAAATAGTAACAAAATTGTCGTACGAACATTCACCGATTTTTTATTTAATTTTTGTAATAGAACCCATTAATACCATTTTAACCATGTGTTTTTAGAAGGATATAATAAAGAAATAAACCAATTTTTTGGGGAAAATATTATTTTGAAAAATATAGTAGCCTATATGTCCCAGATTTGTTATCTGTTTATACTAGGTTATATTTTGATATACGGGCTTATTTTCTCTAAAATTAACTGAGGAAGTTAATTATAGTTTATCATGTATAATCTCTCTTTAGTGGTTTAATTAGTATAGATGGGGAATGATATCCAAATTTCGATTCGATTTTGTAATGCAGTGAGTAAAATTTTTATAAAATGTCTCAAAAAAGAAAAATTAACAGGTAAATTAATCTCTGTCGACTAGAAGCTTTATTTATACTTAATAATAGTACAATTTTGTACTTATCAAATCATTTTTCTTAAGTCGTGTACATATAACATATAACGTCTAATGGATAACATATAACATTATATGTTATCCATTAAATGAAATGTATCATTTATCGAAGGAGTATGTACACGACTACTTGCAATGAAGAAAGAAACTTGTCAGCATCCTACGATTCTTATTCTAATAGGTCTGTCTAGCACTTTCTAGATTTTAAAAAACAGTCGATGTGATAACTGATGAAAATAAAGTCGGTTATTGTGCACCTAGTATAATATTTTGCATGCGATACTTTAATATAAGATTTATTACTATAAAAAATTAAATAATAATTTATACGAAATGAAATTAGAATAATTTTTGTCTAATTGATTATTTGAATAGTAAGCGGTTGTAATTTTACTTCCGTGTATATTTCCTTTACATCTGAGTTATTTTTTGTTAATGCAACAACAGTGATGCTATCAGCAGGGAATCACGTTCGGAGTAAGATAGGTTAGGATAGGTGTTTGTAATATTAATAACATGCAAGCTTGATAATGTAGTACTGTCGGTCAAAGGTCTATGAATCCTGTGGCGTGCCTGCTGTGACATGTCAGCTACTGAATACCCCCTAAAGTGCGTATAACAGGTGAACCCCTCACAGTTGGAGACAACATTAGTTGCAATGCTTCTGTACATCGCTACACTGTATGAGGTCCCCCCAACCACCTCGAACCCTAGTCAAAACCGTTGCGTAGCGTACACTTAGATCATTTTTACATTATTCCTTTTTATTATTTCTCTACACAGACACATTTTTTTCTACGGTTAGTTTCGTTATTTCATTCTTTAAAATAAATTACTTTGAAAACATTGACAAAATACAAAATTATTATTTTACTGATAAATGCGAACGTTAGTTTATATTTTTTAAGCCTACATTTAATTAAGTGTTGGCGGAATAGAATACAGTTATTATAAAAACATAACTAAAATGCAATTTGATATAACCTAGATATATTTATTTTTTCTTTCTTTCTTTTTCCTGTTTAGCCTCCGGTAACTACCGTTTAGATAATTCTTCAGAGGATGAATGAGGATGATATGTATGAGTGTAAATGAAGTGTAGTCTTGTTCATTCTCAGTTCGACCATTCCTGAAATGTGTGGTTAATTGAAACCCAACCACCAAAGAACACCGGTATCCACGATCTAGTATTCAAATCCGTGTAAAAATAACTGGTTTTACTAGGACTTGAACGCTGTAACTCTCGACTTCCAAATCAGCTGATTTGGTAAGACGCGTTAACCACTAGACCAACCCGGTGGATTAACCTAGATATATTTATCTCAATTATCCACACCAGGAATAGATTTTTATCATTAAGTGAAGTTCTGTAACATATTATCTAAAATGTAGATATTCTGATTAGACGTACTGAACCAAAAATTTTTAGATATAAAGAAAAGTCCTTTTCTCTGTTAAAAAAATTCAGCGAATAAATATACGAGTATATACGAGTATATACTTGTATATTACAAGTATTTACTCGATTACGTTTGCTTGCATGTGCCAACAAACATAATCTAGTATATGTAAAAAAATTAATTAATACCGTAAGAAACCTAGTTAGTCCTATTATTATTAATTGCACATTAATATGTGTTCTATGTGTTTTGTGTAGGTTAAACGAATGATTTAATTTATCATAATACTCTTCTATGTACTTCTAAAATTATTAATTAATGATCAAACTAGAAGTTAACGTAAAAAATGTCAATTTCCTAATTCTATCCTTCAAATATTACAGCCAGCAGACTGTTCTGAACTTAGGTATTCGGTAGATTACGTAAGTTCAAAAGATTAAAACGATTAATATCTATTCTTCATTATTAGAGTTTTCAACTTTCATGAAATTCCAATAACAGCTGTTTTCTTAGGTATTCTTTAAAGTTTTTCTTCATGTTATTCACATCTATTTTTTTTATTTACTTTCTTGAATCTTTTAATAATTAAAAAAAAAAAATACTTTTTTTCATCTTCAAAAAAAAGTATAATTACTTTACAGCTGCTTTATTTCGGTTCAGTAATTCTAAAAGGATTGTTCCAAAAAAAATAAGACTAACAATTAATATTTTCAAGATATTTTCATGATATTAAATCTTCATTTTGAAAATGTGACAATTTATTTTAACTGATAATTTTAAATCCAACCATGTTTTTGTTATTATTATTATTATTGTTAGGAAATTCGCGTTTGGTTTAAATAATTAGATTTAATTATTAAATCTATAAATAAAAAACAATATGTCGTGAGTGATCACTTAATTACTGCCCAGCAAAAACTACTGAAGATAAAGTGATGTAAATTTATTTACACGTTTTTCTTACGTTCCTGAGTAAGCGCAAACTAAAAAATTTTTTTTTTAAATTTCGAGTTTAAAGGATTAAAATGAAGTAACATTAAATTTTACTATTTTCTTAATTTCTCTAAAAAAAAATTAAGATATCAACCTGATTATAGTGTGTAATCTTCATGAAATATTTAAAAATGAATTTCCAGATTTTTGAAATTCGACCTTGAAAGCGGTAAAAATATTTCCAACAATGATTGCAAATTTTCCCCAATTGCAACTATACTAAACACTCAATTTTGGCTTATTTAGATATTCACTCGATTTGGGTTTGCAAATACTGTTCAGATAAATATCTAAAAACTATTTTCGGTGTTTTTGAAGTGTAATACTGTATTTTAAGTGGTAAAAAAACATAAATAGTTTTTTACATAGTTTCCATTTTAGGCTACTGCTATTGAATCAATCTTTATGAGATTTGGTAACATTATGATGGAAATCTATGTTTGTAATTTTGATTGTCTTTTGTAAGCGAAGCGGCAGGAAATGTAAAAACCAATTAGTGGATCCTGTACCGAGCAAACTGTTGCTCTGAAAAAATTACACTGATAGTTTTATTGAACAAACTTTAATTTTTATTTAACATTAATATTCTCACAAGCATGAGTTTAATGAACACCAAGTGTCAAGGAGTCAGATCCTGGCTAGACGGAAAGGGCTTGCTTCGCTCGCCCTGACCGGTTAAATATCCCCTGACTGCGACGGGAAACGTAAGAATTAGCGCTGGTAACCCCGTGATGGGGATGGTAGTTTCTTATAATATTTCAATACTTATTCAATTAGATAAAATAATTAAAAATTGCTTTCGGATACTTTTCTTAACCAGAATACTTATTTAATTCACTTTTTTACTTTTGTCTTGGTAACATGTAAAAAATGTTTTTAAATCGGGTGAGTTGTTTTATAAACAATTATTCTTCTAAAATTATCGTAGGTATTAAATTTATGCTGATTATGAATCAATGTTTACGTAAATGAATCTTTTATTGTGATCTGTTTATAATAATACATTATATTAATCGGGCTAGGAATGGACATATATGTTACTCTAAGGTTAGAAAATGGATTGCCTTAGCGTTTGGCTGAATTGATCATGCGAAACCAAGTAAAAATTTAATCAGAGCAGAATCGCAGAAAGCACAATTAATTATAAAATAAAAAATAGATGTGCTTTAAATCCATATTAATTATTTTAAATATAGATACATCAAGTAATAATTAAATAAGTAAGTATGTGAAAAGTAAAGTAAAGTGGTACAAAATAAATCACCATTCAGAAGATGCTAATGAATATTATTTGGCCATACAGTTTAAGTATTAGAAAGTCAGTGTTTTTAAATTTTTTAATCGGTATTATTTATAAATTATCGACAGAATAATATATATTCTGAAAAAGGCAATCTTTTAATTGAATTTAAATAAATCTTCTGTAGGAACAATTTTTTAAATAATTTGATAATTTATTAAAAATGTCATTAGAAAAACAATAAGTTCTTTTGTTATAAACTGAAGTGTTATTTTGGCTTACACGATAAAAGTCTGATGTTTGGTTTAATAGAGGTGGATACTATTATTTTTTAACATTAAACAACTGTTCTTTTTAGATAGGTCATATATATAAAGACATGAATACATTAATGTTTTTAAGTTTCTAAATATCGTCTGCTTGAATCATATTTTGGGCTCCAAACAATGACCTTACACCCCCATTACGTAAAAAGTGAAGCAAATTCTCCCAAGGTACAAATCAGTACAAAAATAAGTTTTGATAATCTAACAAAATCCTCATCAACTTAAACGGGGGTTCACCTAAGTTAACGTACTGATTACAATACTTTTTTTTTTCACAGAGTTGTAAATAATTTACATATCTGGCTACTAATTTAAACCTAATAAACCTCGAACGGTGGTTGTAGTAACCAGCTATTAAATTGCACTGATGCACACATAGACGCAAGCGTTTTGTTGATTAATTGAAAATTCAAAAGGATAAATAATATTTTCATTCTGGTTAATAACTGAAAAGAATATGCACTTTTATTTTAGAATCTTTTCTATCAATAACTGTCGTTCCAAGGAAACATTGCCTTCAACAAAAAACAGAAGTTTTACATAATTCATTTAATTTAAGGTTTTTAGAAAAGAAAAAGCTTTGATGAATTTTGAAGTATACTTCAGAACATTATAGTTAGTTGCTTGATTTCGCTTCTAAATTAAAAAAATGTTCACAACATGCAAAACTGATAAATTTTTTCCTTAATATTTTTTAGACTCATATAAATCTCTTATTTATGAGTAAAATATGATATAACTCATAATCCTTACATGGAATAATACAGACTATTAGGGTATGGATTTTGAGTTGTTATTATTACTCTTCCACTAAAGCAAAATGTAATTTTATATTTCTAAAGTGAGGCTCTTTAATTTCGGTACAAATAGTTACTCTTAAAATTGTTCTTATAGCAAAACTCTACAGCAGTTCTCATCGAATGAAATTCTTTACGAAAAATGTTAATGTCAAATAGATAAATATAGGAGTTTACTCAGAAGGCAAATGCTTTTTGTTACAAGTGTGACTTACTTGATATTATATCGTGAGTTTTCCATCCTTCTTCACCAGATGACTCTTGACATTTTTAATTACACCATTAAATCTAAAAAAAAAATGTGTACATTCATTTCTAATAAATTTCTAAACAAGTCAGAATTCCAAATAAAATGGAAATCTGATATGTCAATCAAGAAAAAAGAATTCATCCGAATTTCTTGGTGCATAATAATAATGCATTCTATATAAAGCTTTTGAATCGTTATTTTTCAGGTAGTATAGCAGAAAGATTAGTTTGTTAAAATAAGCTGCGACTCGTAAAAGATTATTGTACTGTCATGAGATATTTGAAGCGCCCTAAACTGATAAACATATTTCATTAATTATTCTCAGTTCGGGTTATAGAACTTCCCAGGATTTTTTATTAAATATTTTTATTTAAATAAAAAAAAAACATTGAGAATATTTTCAAACCGTATATTTTAAAGCATTTTACAGCATAACCAGAACAATTACTACACAAAATCTATAAAAAATAGAAGTTTCATATAAATTTTACTTCCCTCGCTTTGACAATGATTTTATTACCTTACTCCAACAGTTCTTTCATTTTTAAATTGAGATATTAATATCTTCTAGATGCTCGTATGGTTTCATGTGCTTACTTTATCGTTAAATAAACTGAAAAACAAACCAAAAATAAATAAATAGTTTTATAATTAAATATCTTTTGTGTGATTTTTTTGTGTACAGTTTTTGTAAATAAATACTTGTAAACTTTCTCTACATTAAATGTTAACCACTGCTTTATCAGTGGCTACTAATAATTTCAAAAAGAAAACAATAAAATCTGTATGCAGTATCATTAAATTTTTTTTGATACAGTTATCAAATACAGGAAATTAGAGTGTAGCTCTTAACTCTATCTGTTTCAATTTTCATGACTCTGTAAGACGATGAGGGTAAATTCCTTGAGATGTCACATGTGTTGCAGAATCATCACGTTTTAGGCGATCCATATGTTTATTGAAAAACATAGTTTATTAAAAATTAAAATATTATTGAAAGTTAACATTTTTAACTCCAATTCTGACTGTCAGCGAAAAAAATTATTATATTTTTTCAAACAGAAGTAAACAATTAAAATACAAATCTAATAATTACATTTAAATTTTAAATGGAGAATTAATATAAAATAAATTTATGATTACTTTGTTTTTTATTTTTATTTTTAGAATATCAACAATAGCCTTGATGATGCCTTTAATCGTAGAGAAAGTTGCATGGTTATTTAGTTTAAAATTAATAAACTTCATTTACTTTCCATTTAGTAAATTATATTTGGACTTGTCGTTAAGAGTTATTTTTATCTAGGTCAAATTCAGAAATAGAGCAATAATTTTATAAAGTGTTTGTCAATTCATATTTTTCTATTAGTGTAGAACAACATCACATTCAGTTACGAAATATTTTGTAGTGGATGTTTTATTTGTTATTTAATGTTATTGAAATTTATAGTGACAGATTATTTGTTAAGACTTTAGAAATGACTGGATATTTCTAAAATTCACTAACTAAACATGTCGAGGACAATAATTTATTTGAAAAGTTTACTGACTCCGAAAAGTGAATTAGTAAAATTATACACAAGTAACAAATTTTAAATGAAAAATTATTTTTCATTTTAAATAATCACTACATACAATTTCGTCAAAGGTGCAGTCAATTTCAGAGTATAATCATGCTAAATACTTATCACTGATGTTGATTTAAGTTTTAACTTGGCTTGTAACCTTTTTTGTTTTGTTTCTTTGTCATTTATTATTTTGATTGCCCGGATAATAATTATAATTTTTACTAAATAATATATTTCATAACTTCTTACTGACCGTACATTAAAAAAATATATATACGAATTTACATCTTAGTATTATTTAATGATTTTCAGCGTAATTTGTGAATTCTACCTTTTCAGCAGTACTGAACTTATCGTTCTACAGTGATGTTATAAAACGGCACCATCCACTTATATTTACTGCCTAATCTACTTCAGAAGTGATGAAATTCGTTTTCTCTATTCGCGGAAAAATTTGGTTACACTAAAAAAAAACAACATTTTTTCCGATAAATAACAGATGACATTATAGTTTTGGCTGATTCAGATAACACGTTCATCTGATCTTAATAGCGGTGTGACCTATAGGATAATTTAAAATCTTCGCCTTTATAATAAAGGAAAAAATCATTAAGTAAATTCCTCTCAACTGTATATCGCGAGAGATATGTTACATTGTAGCAGTTATTTATCATTACAGATACATTAATCAACTCGTAATCTTCAAGCACATTTAGTAATTACGCAGATTTATTAAATCTGAATGCATTCATGATCCATGAACAGTTAAATAAAGTTACAGTGCATATTTGTTATTATTATTATTTTTTTTTTTTAGTTACGTAAAAAGGAGTGCTTTATTATATGAATCAACCAATAATGGAAATCCTTGAGATGTTAAAAGAAATTAAAAATATATAAATTCACTTTCAAATTACAAGTCTGATTACAACTAATTACCTCTGAAAACTCTGCTTGGATTTTATGAATTTTTAAACAGATTTGTTTATAATTTGTTTACAGTAATATAATTTAAATTTTATCATGAGTGCTAGCTGTTCAAGAATAAAGATTTTGAATGGTTACAATAATGCCAGGTTCTCTGTAAAGTGTATCTACATATGTAAGTGTGTATATCCAGTGGTTGAGCAATTTTTCTTGATCGATCTTGATGTTTTTTTTTTCTTTTTACTTCCTTTTACGAAATAAAGGAAGTATTGTGATCGTGAAAAATCTCAATTTTCAGATTTCAACAGAAGTATCCACTTTGACCTTCCCTGAATCCATTTTGACTAGTTTTGGCGTGATGTCTACACGTACGTATGTATCTCGCAAAATTCAAAAACGACTAGCCATAGAATGTTGAAATTTTGGATTTAGGACTATTGTAATATTTAATTGTGAACCTCCCCTTTTGATTGCAATCGACTGGTCCAAAAAAGGCTAAAATTCAAAAACAAAACAGGATTTTGGACTTTTTCTTAACTGCAGTAATCAGTCTTCATTGTGAGCCTTTCAACGATATCATGTGGTACTTATTTTCATTGGTTCCAGAGTTTTAACCAAATAAAATTTTAATTATTGAAATATTTAGATCGTACAAGGGGAATGCGCATCGGTTCGAATCCGACTTCATTTCCTTTTTTAACTTTTTTTTTTTTAATTTAAATTTATTGATTTATTAATAATTATTAATCTCTGATTATAAAAAAAATGTGTATACGTAATTTAATAGGCGTGCAAAGAAGTTATGTGGTGTCAATATCATATTTTTTATTACATTTTATCAGACCTTAATTAGAATGCGATTTAGCTGAAATTTAAAAATATAGGCCAACTTTGTAAATAATGTTTGGGTAATTGACAATAAATTATAGAATTTCAAATTACAGTAATAAACTTTTATCAGATGTCAGATATTTGAGAAAACTGTTTGAAATTTTCGGAATATTCTGATACGGATGATTTTAATTCAAATAACCTACTGTTGAGCACTATAAATTCATTACCAGTAAGATGTCTGATGATTTACAGATCGATTTCCAGATGATAGTCAAGCCTGTAACTGTGCTTTTGGAACCCTATATAATTTTCAGATGTTTTTATACAACTTTTTTAATACACGAACGGTTGAGACCTTGCTTGTAGACGCAAAACTGTTGACCAGTGACTTGCTTCTCTCTGGGTAAGAATGCTCCGACTTCCTAATGTATGAGGGCGCTGAAGAGATCATTGAAATTAATCTGGTTGAGGTTCTTTGTCTCGTATTCCGAAGAATGATATTAATTTTTAAAACATGATTTACTCTCCGGAGAACTGTTTTCAAACCCGCTTATTTCTCTTATCATTGGTTTTCTTTTTCTTTATCTTTTTCAAAACTTTCGATCTGTTATGTAAACCTAACACTGCTAGGCTCATTCCAAATATACCTAGATTTATAAAACCAGTGTATCTTTGATGTGTTCTGGTAGTCGCGGCTACGGTTGGACTGACCGACGGATTTTATTTTGCAAAACAGTAGCTGTATAAAAGTCTCATAGTTAAAGTAGTCTTTGTGTAAAACTGACCTGGTAATCCCTCTCAAAATACAGGGTTATCATAAAAGAATGGTGCGGTTTCAGTAATTCATAGGAAGATTGTAGGGAATTTTCTAGGTGTTTTATTGGTATCCCTGGAAACCTCCAACCCAAAAGATTGTTTATCAACAGTTGTGACCACAACGTCAGTTCTTGTATTGTTGCGGTGAGTTTAGTGAGTTACTATGTTCTCGGATAAAGACAAAGCAAAGTGTGTTTTATTGATACCTGAATTAAAATCCGTAATTTTAGTTCAACGTGCGTTTTTTTGTGTGGTTCGACGTGAATTCTTCCGAATTCACGTCGAACCACACAAAAATAACATAACACGTTGGTTCAAACGATTCGAAGAAACTGGATCGGTTAAGAAACAGAAATCAACCGCCAGATCAAGTGTACCAGACGAAACGGATGAACTAATTAGACGATCGGCAATTAGAAGTCCTGGGAAGTCCATCTCCCGTCGAAGCGTCGAATGAGGTATTCCAAAATCTACAGTTCACAAAGTTTTACATAAAAAACTGAAATTACGCGCTTATAAAATCCAGATACTGCAGGAATTGAAACCCGATGGTGGTGTAAAACGTTACAATTTCGGTGTTGAAATGTTGGACAGAATAATCATTTTTAGAAGATATAATTTTTACACACGAAGCTACATTCCATGTGAATGGATGTGTTAACAAACACAATTCACGAATATGGGGCTCTGAAAACCCACACGCAATTATTGAGAAACAACGCGATTCGCCTAAAGTTAATGTTTGGTGTGGTGCGATGAAAAATCGTGTAATAGGGCCTTTCTTCTTTGTTGAAAAAACAATTAATGGAGTCGCGTATCTTGACATGTTAACCGATTATTGCTTTCCTCAGCCGGATGAACTCGAAAACATTCATCGACTTCATTTCCAACAAGATGGTACTCCCCCGCACTTCAATGCATCGGTCACGGATGCTTTGAGCGAAAAATTTGGAGATCGATGGATAAGCCGGCAAGGACCCGTACTTTGCCTCCAAGGAGTCCAGACCTGACACCTTGCGATTTTTTCTTGTGGGGGTACATTAAAAGCGTTGTTTATACACAAAATTTTCGCGACCTAAACCGCTTAAAAAACAGGATTAATGAAGCAATGACAAACATTAACGAAGAAATGTTTGGAGAGAAGTTGAGTATCGTTTGGACATTTGTCGAGCGACTAAGAGCGCATATATTGAAATTTATTAATTATGTAAAAAAATGTTTGAGACGACAAATTTGAAAAATAAAAAAACATAAACTGTAAGTAATTCTGTTTTAATTTAAACCATGTTCAAAACCGCACCATACTTTTATGATAACCCTGTATTATAAAAATAAAGACAACTTTAAGTGCTTAGTTAAAATTACATTTCTCTATTACACAGTAAATGTTATAAATTTCCTTACGATTAAATAATTCTACACTTTATGTATCACATCACTATACGATTTCTCGTACAGTGAATAATGAAACCGGTTCATTTTTTGCCAAGAAGAATCTTGAAAACCAATTTTGATCATCATTTTACAATTAATAGATAAAAGTAAAAATTGTTATAACTTATATTTTTTACATAAAAATAACAATTATTATGTGAAGTTATAATGTTTATAATTGAAGGAAGTAATAATAAATAAAGTCGTTATAGAATAAAAAAATTTTTAAATACTTAGTTGCTCTAAACATGGGTAAAATAAAAATTTAGAATAATCATTAAAAGTAATAATTTCTCAATAAAAACTATATAACAAAAATAACCGAGTTAAAAAATAAATAAATATTTTTGTTTAGTGAAAGAGAGGAAACCTTTTTATAAGTACATATTTTCTTCAAGAAAGGGAACGTTTTAATTTTAAATAAATTATTCCGAAGATCTTTAGAAATATTAATTACAAATGAAAACTGAAGCTCACGGTCAATTCAAGTATGATGAATATTATTCAGTTGTTCAACACGAAATAATTCTGTTTTGTTTGGTATAAATTAATATTTAAAATTTTTACGAATAATGTTCATTTTCTGTTTTTTTTTTTTTTTTCAAAGGTATGCAAACAATATGGAAGGGGATTTAAAATAAATAATATTAATAAATAAAATATTAGAATCTTTTATTTATAAAATATCGGTGTATTCAATCATTTCGTTCCAGCCGAATTTTGTCAATTCATACTTACAGGAGGCAAATAATGAACTTGAAGCCAATTTTTGTATCCTAAAAATTGTTGTAAATTTATAAAAGTAGCTAAAGAAGTAAAACTATATTTTAGCTGCAAATGTACTTAGTACGCATAACAAACATTTAATACTGTTGTTATTTTTATTTGGTTTGTATGGATTTTACCATATTAGTTTAATTGATAATTTTGTTTTAAAAATAATATACTATTTCATATTATTTTTAATTATTAATTACGACAACCTTATCATTCAATTAAGATAACTGATAAAGTACATTACGTTTCATTTTTTCAAAACAAACTTAAACAGCAATTATTTAATTATTCCAAAAGAATCTATGATCGCTTAAACGTGTTGAATTACAAGCAGTTTAATTACTATATTCTCTTTACTTAATTATGATACTACTACTCACTAACTAATCAAATTATTTCATCTATCCGAGAAACGTACTGCAACGGTTTGATCTACATTTAAAACTGTATTGGTAAAATCATTTCACTCCTATCGCAGAATTTTTAATTCTGTTAATTAGCAATCTTCTGATGAAGTAGTAGTACCTGAGAATAAGGTAACATTGACCGGTCTGATATTTTCAGGAGCGAAAAAGGAAGGAAAAAGAAAAGGGTGTAGTATGTAGAAAAAGAAAAGGCTGGATAATGATAATTACTAGCATATCCAGCATTTTATATCTTGAAGTGAACAGACGATTTATCAGTTCTTGTATCGAATAATGAATTTTTTTCTGTTCCAGTATGTTCTGTCGTTAACTTTTAACGGATATTGGTCGGAAAGATAAGACAAACCAGTTGTATTTTCATATTCTGTTCTCGTAATAATTAACTTTTTACATTTGAAAGTAATACAGAATCAAATTTAATAATGCCTAAATGAGATCGGAAAAATGAAAATTAAAAATTATTAGATGATCTATGTTATTATAAATAATATTTAAAATTAGCAAGTTTATTTGTCAAAAGACAAATTCATCTTAATATTACATTGATGGGTTTATTAAATTAGAGGTTTATGTTACATAATGTTTTTAAAATAAATTGTAAAATATAGATAAAAAGAAATTATTTTCTCTAAACTACAATATTTTTCATATAGAGGAATAACAATAGAAGTTTGACAACTGGGAAATACTCGTATTCTATTAGAAAAGATTCTATAATTAACAATGAACAATCCTCACTTCTTTTAAAATTATTTATTCATTTTATTTTTATAGTGTGTATGTTGCATACTGTTCAACTAGTGAACAATAAATCCCTTTCCCCTCTTAACAAAGAGATAAGGATAATATGTATGACATGTAAATGAGGTGTAGCCTTGTACAGCCTCAGACCATTCCTGAGAGGTGTTAATTGAACCCCAACCATCAAAGTACATCGGTATCCATTGCCTAGTATTCAAATCCGTATAAAAGTAACTAACCATTACTGGGATTTGAAACTCAGAACCTCAACATCGAAAATCAGCCGTTAAACAATTGATTTGCAATGACGATTTAACTACTAGACCAACCTGACGGGCTTAATCTTTATTTAAATTTGTTTCTTTTGCGCAGTGTTTAATTTAAAATCGGTTTCAGTTTTTGCCAAAAAAAAGACATGAAGAGAGAGATTTCCACTGAAATCCCTCAAAGAACTGTATTAATTAAATTAATTCCAGAAATATCTTCAACATTAACTGAATTAATTTTATTTTAAAATTAATATACAATAGTACTTAATATAAATTGTGTAGTTTAAAAAGAATAAATTTTATTATAGAAAATACCAGCAAAGAATTCATCATATTTCTTTTCTGCATGAGTTTTCAGTTTTTGTACTGGTATTTTCTGGGAATCTAACTTTCATGCTTAATAAAACTTTACATGGCTTCGTTTTATATAGAAATAGATATTAAGTTATCGTCGCAGATTCTTTTTGAGTTACCGATTACTTTTATCTAGCAGATTACTGTCTAATCTTTCAAATAGTGTTTGAAATCAGAAAATATAAACTTAAAAATTTCACAGATTCCAAAGGGAAAATATGATTAGTAAAGCGATACTGATTAATCGATTCTGATTAAATAGTAACGTAATATCTTTTGTCGGTATTTGCACTTTCTTTTAATTAACGTTAATGAGTAACGTAAAATAAACCCACTCTGAATAACTATTAAGAAAATTATTCAGTTTTATATCTTCGTAAATATTATTCAGTTTTCTAATAAACATTTCAATAATATTAATGCCTTTTTTATGAGTAAAAGTAGGTTATGTGAATACTCAGTAATACTGAATAAATGAAGTGGGTTTATTCAATAATACGTGAAAAATAACTTGATTAAATGATATTGCTTTTTTTAAAAAAAAAAGATAAATTGGTGTAAGGCAATCCTAACTTTTTCTGTTCTGTATAAATATATTTGATTTCTAGCTTACAAATTTTTCAAATTATTTATATCCACTCTTTTTTAAGTAATTAAAAAAATATTACTTTCTTTATAAAAATAGTTATGAGATTAATGTTTTGGAAATGTATGTATACAAAGGAAACACAAAGGGAAATTATCGTAAATTATGAAATCTCATTTATTTAAACAACACTTATACTCAAGAAAATTAGTGTTTAAACAAGTGGTACTGTATGTTCCATTGTTGTTTTAAAATTGATAAATATATGTTTGTTATCAATGATTTTGCTCCCAAGTACGACTTTAAGAAGCTATTTAATACAAAAATCATATAAAAAAAGGAATTTCTGAACTGAACATAACCTTTCTATGATTTAATTGAAACAGCTATTAGATTTAAATATTCCTTCAACTCTATTTAACTTGCTGAGTAGTTTTTTATGATTAAAAAAACGTATTTTCTTACAAACGAAGAAAATACGTTTCTTCGGGTTTAAAACGGGTTCTAATCACCCGTTTTACATATCGGATGATTAGACTGTTACTTTTGTTTCATTATTCCGATCTACACGAGACTAATGCATTTTAAATACAATATTAAATACCAGCAAAAATTGTAAAGTTATTACTTGATATCGTAAAACGTAACTGTTATTCAAGTAAAAACCCCTGTTCACAAAAAAACGTTATCTTCATAATCATAGTAACTTTCTAGGTTGACTTTATTTATCGGCCGAAAATTCCTTTCCCCAGTTTTTAACGTTTCGTTTCTATACGTCATAATAATTATCTGTTTGGAGTTTAAACCAGCATTGTTTCATAGAAACAACCATAAAAACAAAACTTGAAGCATTATGTATTGAATACCCACGGAATACATTCCCTGCTTTTCTTCTTCAAGATATAATGACTTCTATACACATTATGTCCATCGTAGTTTGTTAGTTTCTTATTCTAGCATCAGCATAAACAGATTTTCGGTGGGTAGGTTAATAATTAATTTCTCTTAATTAATAATTAATGGTCTCATTTAAAAAAAAAAATTATTACGAGTAGAATACGTTGGTAATTTTTCAGTTGTTGTCCGGTAATACATATAGATATTTTAAAATTGTAATGTATTGATGGATTTCTTTAACAAAGGAACATATATCTCATATTATTTTGGAAGGCATAAAACCTCAGCAAACGTGATTTTTATGAACGGACGTCTAATACAAAACTATCGTAATCAGAATAATCTCATTCAAAAAATTAACATACTAAAATTAATTTTTAATAACTAATAAAAGCAAGATTTTTTAAAAATTAATTGAATATATTTATTCAAAATAAATGCATTTTAAAAATAATTAGTACATATATTTAAAATAAATAAATATATTTTTATAAAATATAAGACACGTGGGTATATATATAACCACTGGAAATGAAGTAAAAAAAATAAAAAAAATACTTTTCTGAATCTCATTTATAAATTCTATATATTTTTCGTGACATATAACTGCAATATTATATTTATATTAATAACTTAAGAAACTACCAATTTAGGTCTCGCTTGGTAATTAAAAGAAATAAACACTGCTTAATTTCTTTTAAATTATAGTACTAAATATTTTAAAAAATTATAGTCATTTGCAGTACTTTATAAATTTTACTTCAGGTTCAATTAGTTTACGATTTATTAATTTCGTAATAATGATGCTTGTTTAAGAAAGAGAATTTTTTAGAATATTTTTCTCATAGTTTGCTTAAAAGTTTTGCACTCTCTTACCGTATTACTGCAGTTACAGAACTTTTAAATACATACGCGAGCAGACGCACCTGTCCATACACTAACATACATACATGTAATATAAGAAAAAAAATTATATTAAATTTAGTTAGGGTGCGATATATCATTACTTACTTTCATGTAGTATTATTTAATAGCTGAAACATCTACAGTTTAAAATCGTAGTGGAAAATTTAAAAAATTAAAAACTCTGTGGCCGTAAATATTATGTTTATAAATAATCAATAACGAGCCAGAAAATTTTTTATCGTGCTATAAGTAATATTGCAATAAAAACCGTCAAAAAATCCAAATGTTTATTGGTTCTGGTGAATAAAGCAGTAAAATGTTACAAATAAATAAATTTTCTTACCACAGCTAAACAAATGAATAAATTATAAAACCTTTGACGATGTGTCTGTTTGTTTAACAAAATTATATGTAGCCTCAGTTAGATGTGAAAAAAAGTAATATTTAATTCATTTTTAATATAAAGCTATTATAAAGTTCCGTGACTTGATGACCTCATGATGTACTCTAGCTGACGGAGAACTGAAGTACCTGGAAAAATGACATAATGAAATGTAAATTATTAAACCACTTAAAGTATGAGTCACTAAAATTTCATTCAGAAAAATATATTTTGACCAGTAGATATAATGTGGTTTTAAAAATAATTAATTTCAGAATTATTTAAAATTGTATGTTTGATTACTTTAATATTCCTTATTTAACTACTTTTAATTTAGGTGTACTTTGATAGGCGTGATTGGGAGATACCATTTTTGTGAAGGAAAGAAACAGTAAGTCAATATTCAGATCAGTATTAAAATAAGGTTTTATAATTCACCTAAACAAATTTTCTACAAAAAACGACAATATTAAAATAAATACGTTATAAACGATTTTCTATAGCTCTGATAGAATGATTCATTAATAAATTTAAATAATAAAATGAAAAATGTACAACGAAGATAAATTGAACAGGATCGGCTATGCAATAGAATTAAGTAGAACTTCTCATTAAATAACCAAATTAATTAATAAATCATCGTATATATCGTAATAGATCATATATGAAAGAAATGTAGAAACGATAGCTTCTTAAAATACCGTTTAATATTACGAATGAAGAATGACTTAACAATGACAAGGACAAGATGAAAAGAAGATGTTGACTAGAAGATTTCTGTACTCCCTCCTAATCTTTTTCTTCTTCAATAGAAGAAACATATGTGGAGTCAGTGAAACGTGATTCAATTGATGCTTAAAATAATTTAGATATTTTCTAGAAAATATAAAAAGGCTCCGGATAAAATATCTAAGCATTAATATCTTATAGATATGTATGAAACCTATTTCCAATTGTATTATAAATAGTAAGTATACGAAATATAATACCGTTATGAAAGCAGAAAAAAAGAGCCAATATTTAAGTTTAATCTGAACTATTAGAAGTGAAAATTCACCTCATGTTAACGGATGAGGAAGATAATGTGTGAAAATTGTAATTTCTTAATTGCTTTAAGCTGATTTAAGATTAATGAATTCGTAAACAATATACGAACTAATTAATTTTAATGTATTTAATTCAATAAAATTTGATAGGTTTTTTTATATAACAGCCAGAAAAATATGCTTAAAAAATAAACTTCTACCTTAAGAAAAACGTAAAATTTTGTTAAAAATATTATTTATACCTACCCTGTTAATTTGAATTGAAAAAATAAGTGATCCTAACAATCAAAACAAATATATTTTCCTTATATTATAAAATTAATTTTTAAGAGCTAAGTTTTGTACAAAAACAGGACGCAGTTGACTCAGGTCAGTCGATTAGTATTTAAAAAATGCATGCATATATTAGGAAATCCAGGTGTTACTAACGAATAACCCTATTACAATTTTCCAAGTGTAAAGAAAACTGAAATAAAATAATTACATAAAATCGTTATATTTTACAAAATGATATTAGGCTGTAACTAGCAAATATACAGAAATTTTCCATTTATATTGGATAGTCATAAAGGATTTATGTACTACATTTGTTACATTAAATATTCTTTTGTTGTACTTATATTTAAGTCTGTAAGAAGAAAAATTAAAATAAAACGTGGAAACAAAAGATAATATTAAGCGATAACCGAAGAACAATAAGTACACACATACACATACGAGTACACGCACAAATATATCGCTTTGAAATTACACACTTCAATAGATTTTATTCAAGTTTTATATTAAAAAAAATATTGTTGATAAAATAAATTACGTATAACATTTAAAACTTTTACTTAGTTTAACGCGATACAAATAAATTTCCTTTATTAATGCTTAATGAATTATTGTCAATTACCTTAAAAAACTATTTACACCACTGCTAATATTTATTATACTGCTTAAAATAGAGATGGACATCGTTATTCATTTAAATTATATATATTATTTATTTATGCACATAATTTATATTTAAATAAATAACCATTTAAATATGCAATTTAATGCTCATATTATGTATAAATATATATATTTACACACACACACACACACACACACACACACACACACACACACACACACACACACACACAACACAACACACACACCAGAGAGAGAGAGAGACACTGACTTAAAATTTTCTGGGGCCAAAGTAACATTTATAGTTCAGCTTAATGCAGTATTTCAAGTTTAATATATATAGTTCATTTAATAATTTCCTACTTGTAATATTTTGTTCGTAAAATAATTTCTGCACTTCTTAATGAAGTTATGTATCAATAATACATGTTATGTGTATGTATAAGAGTAAAATACGATTTTATTCGAACACGTAAACACGCAAGTAATTCAGTATAAATTGTGAAAGAATATATTTGAAATAACAAAAAGCAATTACTGCTGGTAATTCTGATTATTTAGTATTATTTTAATGTTTGAAATTACGTGTAACTTCATTTAATTTTGATGTGTAAGATATATACTACATAAATATGTAGTATATATCTTTATAAAGTAAATACTTTATAACTTACAAGTTATTAGTTTTCAATAATGCAGATTTCTATGATATTTTTTTACGTATATGTTCAAAAATCCATGATAATAAGCTGGCACATCCACAAACACACATATTCACACACGCTCGCACTCGCTCTTGATCTTGTTCTATATACACTTGAAGACTACTTAAACAGAGGAATTATCATTGGGATTAGACAACGGTATAATTATATTTAAATAAAATATTTTTTTAGAAGTTAATTAATAGAACAGTGTCGAAGTTATTTTAAATATTTTTTTCTGATCACGTATTTATTATTTTTGTTATCAAATTATTTTCTTATTGATTAAATAAAAATTCTTTAACATGAGATCATTTCTATAAAAATAAACTGTTGATTAATAATCCAGACGAATATTTTTAGCCCAGATTTTATTTAGGGGGTTTTAGTATCAGGAAGAATCGGGAAACAGGCAATTTTCAATCTAATCTAATTTTAAACCTAAACTTTTAAAGAGAAAAAATTATATGTAGAAAAATGCATTAAATTAATTAATGTATTATTAATTCTATGTACAAGAATTATATACTGTATTAACTAAATACAGTATCTAATTTGACTACATTTACTGATATTCTTTTGCACATAGAATATTTTTCCTACACTCTCACATCTGATAATGGGAAGTTCATTACAAAAAGAGTACAACTTCATAATTTTGCATTTATTTATATATTTCCGGTAGAATATTTTTCTTCCTGGATCTCTTCTACCGCTACATCTTAGATACATAGATTGTTTAGAAATAGTTGCTACCAGTAATACGTATTACGTAGACCTATAATAAATACTGTTCTTTGAAATGATATTTTTAAAAATTCTACCTATATTTTATACCTATATTCTACTAATTAGATTATCAGTTTTGTTATTTTCTAAATATTCTCATAATATTGATAATGAAATTTAAAGGTTTAACTTGACAGAATTGTTATGAAGTGGTATCTACTATTACACGGTATCTGAATGGTAAGATAGCATTGTGATTGAGTTAAACCCTGGAAATCAAACTCATACAGACGAATAAATAACATTTTATTTATCTTTAAAAAGTAGACGTTTATTTAAGAAGATATTCTATATATTGAATTGCAGTATTACAATGATCTATTTGCCAATACCTTTACACAATATGATTGGAATTAGGTAGAACAATACAGTAAAAACAAAAAAATATAATTGAAAAGTAAAAATGTTGATGTTCAATTCATTTCATCATATTTATTTTAAAGTCTTTGTATAATCAATTGTGACTAGATTTTTTGTTTTTCTGGCAGCATAAATTAATCTAGAGCTATGATTCAAGAAGGAAAGTACAGCAATCAATCAAAAGGGATCGGCTCTTTTTGCAGTTCTCGACGTTTCACGAACATGACATGTACATATGTGTTTGAAGATTAATAAATTTTGACTGGATAAACCGATTTTGATGAAATTTGACACTGAGGCTCGTTTATTTGAAGCAGTTTGACAGAACAGTTTTTTTTTATCAATATCTTCGGGAGGTGAGAGGTCAACTTTTTTGGGGGTCAATTTTCTCAAAAGGGTAGTCGATCAGAGTTTAAAAATATCATTTTTTTATTCAATTTTCAAAAGTTTTTTGAGTTTTTTTAAACTTTTAATAATATTAAACGTTGAAATAAAATACTTTTAGTAACAATATTACAACAAAATTTCATCATAATTCACCCCTAACCACAAAAAAGAAATTTTAGTTTCTTCCATTTAACATAATAAAGTAAAATCAAAAAAAGTTTTTGAAACTGATTTTGGAGTTGGAGCAGGAAAGATTATAAAAGTGTAGATTTTGTTAATTTTTGGTTTATTTAAACATAGGATAATTTTACAATAAAACTTTGTCATAAATTACCTCCATTTCAAAATTAAAACGTTATGAGTAACTATTTTCATGTATAATTACTTTTCCATTATATAAGAAGAAATAACAATCAATCCCAGGAAAGTATTATAATTTTGTTGTCAGAATTTTTATTATGATAAAGCTCATATGGAATTATGTTTTAAGGATATAAAATCATGAAGTTAAAGTGTACCAGTAATTAAAATGTTCTACGAAGTATTCAAGTAATATGGGTATAACTGAGTAAGCTTTTAATTAAATAACTCTGCTAATATTAAATAACTCGAGTACAATCGATACTTTCATTACAGTGAAATAAACTACCCGGGACTACGACAAAAACGATGGTGGTTAGGGTGAAAGATAAGACCTATGCTGGCCTCCTTCATCCGTCAAGGGGGCAGTGTCGCCGGATAAAGTCGGGTTTCTCTCCGCACGACAGGGGCAGAGGGAGGGCCTACATCTCTGAGTGCGAGCTGATAGTGGTTCGGTTGAAGAACTGAGGAAGAATAACGCCGAAAATGTAGAGGGTGCCAATACGGCTCTGAAGGGAAGAGGCGGTCAGAAGATCCACGTTGTTGTTAAGGACGTGGACGTACTCATTACGAAGGACAAGCTCCTAAATGAACTTCGTCAGGTTACAGGAGAGTCGGTCTCACTAGATATACTACTATTTATGCGGCCAGCATTAGGGGTGATGTAAAGGTCACTTTGGCAGTGCCGCCCATCTTGGCGGACAAGCTTCTGTCCGATGGGCGAATACAAATTGGGTGGGTAGCCTGCCAAGTGATGAGGTGCACCTTTGATGACTTGTGCTGGAAGCCAGGCTACAGGGCCAAATTGTGACTTTGACCAGATCGTAGCGGCCACTACTTTACCTGGGGCGAGCCTGGTCACTTGCAAAATGACTGCATGCAGAGCCTCAGTGTCTCACATGCAAATTGCACAGACACGCGCCTGTAGGCACTGAATGTAAGGCGACTTCGTCCACGTCATGAATCAGTTGGAGTTTCCATAACGAAGCTGTGGTGTCTATAGGGGACAGCCCCATCCGGAACGGTTGGAAGGCTCTCGATTCCCGCCACCAATGATCGGACGGGGACTCCCTTGCAGACGCCATTGGCGGGGAGTGCAAGACCGTAGTCTCGGTGTGGAATCCCTCCGGGGGTTCTCCATTAGAGACTAGGCGTCAAGACCAGAGCCCCAGCGGGGGAATCCCTTGGGGTTCTCCCGCTAGAGACATGGCATGTAAAACAAGACCGAGTCCCGGGTACCTGGATGGGGCCTAGAACCCTACCGAGGTATTTTTAGGCAAAGGCACCTTTCGGAGCTCAGTTTATGGGTAATTGGAGATCGGCTCCGGAAGGCGCGGTGATTACAGACTAAATAAAACTCTGTTAATATGGATAGAAATTTGAAAAAAAATGTATTGGACAATGATAGTAAGCGTGAAATATATGCTATCATTGTCATAAATGTAAACAAAGGTTTAATTTAATCCTAAACACTACGGTATATTTGTGTATAAAATTATAATATTTGGTAATGATTTCGTTTTTTTATGATTCTTTTTTAATTTTATTTAATAATACGCCTGAACAAATTATAATTGAGAGTATTTTATTTTTGTAACAAAACTGGTTTTAGAATATTTTGTTTTTCTTAATAATAAAATATTTGGATATATTGTATTATTAACTGAAATATTTTGGTTTCAATAAAATTATGACTGTATAACAACCTTATTAATCTTTAAAATAAATTAAAAGGAAATTTAAGAAACGATTATACAGTTTTTGTTCAACTTATTCTACCCAGATTACAGCAAATATAATGTATATATCACTATATTGTGTACATAGACATCCAAGCGTGATCAGTACTAGACTAGAGATGGAATCTTTGTTTTTATGAAAGATGGAAAGTTTTTGAATCTGATTAACTTTTCTAAAAGTATATGTTTATCGATTTTTTTTGTTAAACTTTTATTACTTCCATTTACATTTTCAATTTAATTGAAATAAAAATGGAACAAATTTAATAAATAAAATTAAAAAAAAAATGATTTAGTATAAATGAAGTTTGTTTACGTATAATATACAGACTGTATCATGATGTTCTCCCGAGACTTTCATTATCTAGTCTACTTCTGAAAATAATGGAAAAATTCATATAAAAATTATTTCCTAAAATGTTTCGTTTCGACTTATGGATATTGGATTTCGCTCGGATTTCAGCTACCCCTGTGAAATGAGGTCGTACGAAAATTTTTAAAACGTTAATTAAGGGGCAAAATTAGTGATTTTTTTTATGGTTTTTAAACTGAAAAATGGAATAAAATAAGTCCCAGAGCCGTATTGCTGTAGTTTTTGAGAAATCTGGGGTGAAACCAATAACTTCGGGTAAAAAACTCGTTTTTTATGTTTGACGTTGAATAATTTTTTTTAATTGTTAATAAACACATAAAACGTTTAAACAAATCTAATGGCAAATTTAATCCTAATCAAAATCATGTAAGATAAATTGACTAAAACAAAGAAAAGTTAGAAAATTTCGTATTTTATTTAGAAACAGTACACTAGACCAAATACGTACCGTTTATAATAAATGTTCAAAAATAAGCCCGCCGTTTCAACGCATTTCTTTGCACGCTTCTGTTAAGCTTTTGTTGTTCTTTTTAGTTCTTCAGGGCTGTCCTTAAGTTTCTCAGCCGCATCCATAACGAGGACAACTAATTCTTCACGACAATAAATATGTATTTGTTTTGTATCAATATTTTTCATTGATCCCCAGACGTAAAAATCTAAACGTGTTAGATCAGGTGATCTCGGTTGCCAGAAATTTCGACCATCTCCACGTCTGATTCAATTTTCAGGGAAATGATGATTTACGTGAGTGGAAATGGCACAAGATAAGTGGGGAGACGCGCGCCATCGTGCTGGAAGTATCCAGCACGATGGCGCTGGAAGTATCTTTTTTAATTGAAATAGTACATTGACGCTAAATCGGTGTTGCAAATTTCTCTCCACCGTTTCATGAAAATTAATTGAAAATGTGCACATCGTGTAACTTGATGCTATTTCGAGTGAAATTTACATCTTCGGTAAACAAAACATATGGGTAGAGTTGTAGATTTGTTCTCCGCTACTTGCAGAGCTCCAAACGAAGAGTCTCCTGGGTGTAGAGTTTGAACCGGCTGTTTATGGTAAGGATAAAACTGTTTTTGTTTAAGTGTCCTCCAAATCACCGTAAACGAAATTCTGATCCGCTAAGAAAGACGTCACGTACTGACATCAGGACTGCACTGAGTTGGATCGATAATTTCATCAATAACAGTGTCTTGTTGGACAGATCGTTCGTATATTTTACGAATACTAGGTAGTGAACCTGTTTTCCAAAGATTGCAAAAACTCACGCTAATTGTTTTGGGATCTGGAAACCTGCTATACGTAAAACGTATTTCATATTCTACACCAGCAGCTGCAGCGTTACCATTACACACACCCAAAATGAATACCATATCAGCGTATTCCTCTTTTGTAAATAAGTACGGCATTATTTCAATGGCAAACCGAAACTAAAATTTACAGAATGCCTTCTTTGCTAACGGCAGCTCAGTTCACAGTACCCAATATACTTAATTTACCTCATAAAATGATTTAATCATTAAAACAGAATTGAGCATTGTTGTCAGCTGTTATTATTTTATTAGCAACTTTGAAATAATGATTTTGCAAATAATTTATCGCAGTTCTCATTAAGAAAATAAAACTATTTTCTAAGTAATTTTTATTTACGTTTGTTGTGTAATTTCTGGTTTTTTCAGTTATTTTTAATAGTAAATTCTGGTTTAACTAATTCTTCACATCGCCAAAAAAGAATTTGATTTTTATTTATATCAAATAAGTAGTTAACTGACAAATGTAGAATGTACTGTTCCAAAATAAAATTCTAGTATTTCTAACTTTTTGTTTTATTCAATTTATTTTACATCATTTTTTCAAAATTTAATTCACTACAAGTTTTGTATGCCGACAGAGTAGAATACAGAGTAAAAAAAAAATTTTATATTCATAAAGTAATTTATATAATACAATTACAAGAATATTGTAGAATAAGAGTATAACATTTTTATTTTTTTTAAATTCCTATTATATGTAATTCATTTGCTTTTAATATCAAGTAATACGCTAATTTTTCTTGGATTTATTATAAAAATATTGAAACATTTTGCCAAGGAGAATTTTTATATTTAAATATGAAATCGAAATAAGTGTACGAGGAATGACACGCCCTAACTTTGCAAGAAGAAAAATAAATAATTAATTTATTCCTTATTTTTCCTTGAGCAAATGATACTGATTAAATTTCAACAAAAACTTCAACATTAACTATTCGAGCCGCAATGATAAACATTTATAGTGAATAATATGGTTTTTAACTAAACATCGACGTATAAAAGGGATGAAAGACAAACAAAAGAATAGTGTAGACGCCTTATTTAATAGTTCCAGTAAATTTTTTTTCGATTCTATAATTTTATATAAAAATGCTATAAGAAACTTTTTAAAACATTAACTTGCATTTTATCATATTTATCAAACTGAAATCACACATTTCTACTCAATATATATTAATTAATTAACAATGTTCTCAGTATTTTTTAAAAATCATGTAAAATCTTAAAAATTAATAAAATAGAGTAACTCTTGAAAAGTAATCATAGAAATGGTTGTTTTTAATTTGTTTTGACATGATATAAAATATTTATAATTAAGTGAAATAATAAAATTTTTCAAAATTCAGTTTTCATTTAATTAATTCAGCGATAAATTTTTTGTTTGTTTTTGGGTAAATGTAGTGGTTCATAAATAACATGTACTGAAAAATTTTAATAAAAATATTGCTGTACTGTAATATGTTTTTAAACGCCATATTCTGGATGGTTTTTATTTGAATGGAATTATCAAAACATTACTTTTTTTATAACATAGTAAATAGTTTTTCATTTAAAAAAGGGTAATATTAAGTTGTATCAAACCCATTAGCTATAATTTTTATTTTTGTTATTTAAAAAAAAAAAGAAAACTTAATAGTAAATATTTCATTAATTAATTCAGTCCAATTGCAATTTGACTTTTAAATAATATTGAAAGTGTTAAATTTTAACTGCTGAGAATCGAAAGGAGTATATATTCTAAAAAGATAGTATAGTCTAAATAACTTACTTTATTCAAATTTATTTCTATTATTAACAATAAGATACGAAAAAACAATAATAGGCAGATTATTATATTTACGTCCGTCTTGGATAAAATAAATAATTATCTCAGTTGTAGACTAGGCAAACGCTCATTTAATAAATTGCCATAAAATAATTGGATTTTATATAATCTAAACGAGCCGGTTTCCTACTTGTACCAGATTTTATTTCTTGTCAATAAGGAAACGCTTATTCAAAATTCCCAAAAAATATTTCTTGATAAGAATTAATTTGAAAATAAACTTTATTTTATTATTTCACGTGAAAATTGTTGGAATTTATTCACATTGAATAAAAAATAAAAAAAAAAACTTTGTCGGGTGAGATTGAAGAAGAGATTCCCTGTAAAGGATTTAAAAAAGATTTCTTTGAAGTTATAAAATCTTTTTCACTGTTATACAGCTATTAAATTATTAAAAAAAAAACAGTTATTAAAAAGAGGATTTTAAACATTGTTACTGAAGGCAGGAACCCCGTTTTTCGTTGGAAATGAAAAAAAAATTTACAAAACTTATTTAAAATTATATTTTCGTCCAATGAAATTTATTCAAAAGTTGAAACCTGAGAGAGTAAAGAAAAAACGTTTTACCTAAAGGGAAGTAGTTTTTTTTTGTTACGAGAGCATCTAAATTCCGAAAATTGATTTTTTGCCAAAAGGGGCGTACCTACTAGAGTGGTCCAAATAGGGCAAAATTTTTGTCGAAAACGTGCACCCCCTGATGTAAAAGTACCCCCAAAAACAAAATTTTTGACGCGTTGATGAACCCTTTCCGTTCGAAAAAAGTCATCCCCCACTCCACTTGAATTTTAAAGGGGGATTTAACATGGGTTTTAGGTTATTTTCAAGTCGTTACGATATAGCGCTTGCATGTTTCATCACAAAGCTTCAAAAATAACATATATAAAGGTTTTTGGGGTGGGAGAACACGAATTTGAAGTCAAAAACTTATTTTGACACATCACAACTGTCAAAATCGCTGTCAATCAATTGACAACTAACGTTCTTATGAAGGAAAATCAATGTTAGATATTACAAACAACGTTAATTAGGGGTTTTGGGATCGGAGAACACGAAATTGAAGGAAAAAACTCATTTTGGCTAGCTACGCTAGCTCTTTTTGATTAAGACAACTCAACCGAATTAAAACTGAAAATGGATGAAAAACTAGCAATTTCGGGTGAAACTTACGAAAATTTATTATCTGCTACAGATGATGGTTGTGATTATGATAACGAACCTGCTCACACGAAACGCTACGAAACTAAAAATGTTAACGAATTGTTAAACAAAGAAATCGACTTTTTTGCCAACACGGAGTCCTTGAATTTTTTTAAACGATTCGAACTTGCGACTAGCTTTCTAGAAATTGATCCATGTAAGTGGAGCGAAAACGAAGATTATTTGGCTGCTTTGAATTGTGTTAAAAATCTAAAGGTCGTCAATGACTGCTCAGAAAGAACGGTTAAGTTGGTGAAAGAATTTAGATGTAAATTCACTAGAGATGAAAGTCAATTTCAATATTTACTACAAATTGTAAATGATCATCGCAAAAAACATCCAAATGTATATAATTAAATTACATATGTAATTAATATAATAATAGAAATAGAAATCATAAAATTTTAACAACATTATTTGAATAATTATATACATAAATATAAAATTTTTTAAATAAAGTGAGAGTTGATCTTTTTGAATCTATCCTTCAGATTTTTTTTAATTGACAACGACTTCAACAGTTTTAACTTGTCAAAATAAGTTTTTAACTTAAAATTCGTGTTCTCCGACCTCGAAAACCCTTATGAACGTTATTTGTAATGTCTACCATTGATTTTTTTACATAAAAACGCTAGTTGTCAATTGATTGACAGCGATTTTGACAGTTACAATGTGTCAAAATAAGTTTTTGACTTTAAATTCGTGTTCTCCGACCCCAAAAACCCTTATATACGTTATTTTTGAAGTTTTGTGATGAAATATGCAAGCGCTATATCGTAACGACTTGAAAATAACCTAAAACCCATGTTAAATCCCCTTTAAAATTCAATTGGAGTGGGGGATGACTTTTTTCGAACGGAAAGGGTTCATCAACGCATCAAAAATTTTGTTTATGAGAGTGCTTTTAAATGAGGGGGGTGCACGTTTTTCGACAAAAATTTTGCCCTATTTGGACCACTCTAGTACCTACTAGTAAGCATTTTAATTGAAATAATAGCAAACTTCGATTTTAAACATATTAACTATATTTTATAATATTATATTACATCTACGTAAATAAATATTATCTACAATTTCATTAAAATAAATTATACCATTCATGAGCAATTCCGAACTAAGTTAAAATGAGCACTAATCGAAATAATGAGTCCAAATTAACATAAAATTATTGAAAAAATTATTTTTATTTCAGATTTTATGAAACTTAAAGACACATCATAAAAATGAAATGAATTTTTCCGTGGTGAGAAATTACATATATATATGTATCCATATCGCTCATTACGAAAAAATATGATGTTTATTAAAAATTCAGTTAACTTTTAAATTTAATCGTTGATACGAAATAACAGTTAATTCAATTTTTATAAATAAAGCTCAAAATTAAAATTAGATATATTTTCGAAAAATTTAATTGAGGAAAACTATTTCTAAGTGAATTTTAATTAGCCACCGATTCAAAACATTACTTCATGAAAAATTACTATAACATACAAGACATTATCTATTTAGACTTAATCAGTCACCCAAAAATGAAATTATCCGGAGAAATTTATCCCTGAAACCAACCTCAAAATTTAATTTAGAGACTGATAAAACAATAGATTTGATTGACCCAAACGTTCTTGAGCTTCTTTAAGTGAACATCGTTACATACAAATAAACATTCATGGAAATTCTGATTCCCTAGGTAAATATTACAATGTGCTTAAAACCGTGAATTAAAAAAGTTATAATTTCAATCAAAATTAATTATTAAACGTTCTGTAGGTTTTTTTTTAATATAAAACGATTGTTCAAAGTTAACACAATATTCAATAATAACTCAAATCAATAACTCTCTGTTCAGAGAGCGTATATGAATTTCATTAACGATGCAAGGACAGGAGTATAGAAATAAAATTCAGTCTAGTTTATTTTTCTATTTGTAGCAACTTTTAATTTGAAAGCTGAACAACATGTAATTTAATATAAACCGTCATTAGAGTTCTTATATAGCTACTTTTAATCTTTTGATAAAACAGACTACTTAAAAAAAAGAAACAAAAGATGAGCTAAATTTAAATAAATCCATTGTAACAGAATAAATCGAATACATATTTCAATTTAGTTGAAACATTATTTTGTTACATTTTAAGCTTATTATTTAAAATTTGGTTTGTTTTACTCTACATAAAAGTACATTTTACTGAAAAAATATTTTCACCTGAGGGTACTGTACGAGCGCATATTAATTTGTTTTTTCGTAAGTATGTGTATGTACTTATGGTCGTATTTACAATAAAACTGCATACATTCACACTCAATTGCTTGAAAGTGCGCGCGTGCGCACTCACACACACACACACACACAAAAGGCATACATATATCCAAACACATTTAACGTTCAACACTTCTTCTTTCAGTATAACGCTGTTCAACATATCCTGAAACTAAGCTGGAAGTATATTAATTTTATATCATCAATTCAACAGACAGTACAGTAAGGAACATGTTATGCTATTATAAATGAAATAAAGTACTGTAAAGTACATATAAAAGTAAATAAAGAGTACTGTTTGTTTAATTTTAAAAGATTTTAATTTTTTTTCTCTTGATTCTGATATATTAAACTAATAGTAACAATAATAATGTAATGTAAATTCCATTTTACTCGTAAATTGAATGAGTGATTGAGTAAACTTTACTTTGAAACTCAATAAATAAATATATATATATATATATATATATATATATATATATATATATATATATATATACACATATTAGTTTAAATTTATTAAAAAATTTAAAACAGCTCATTAGTCTTTTTAGAATAATGAACTAAAACGTTCATTATTTGTTAATAAAATAACAAGTTACATTTTAAGGAAATATTTTTAAGGATGGAAAAATAAAATTAGAGTACTCGAGAATAATTCAAGATCTAATATTATAACAGTAGCATAATCAATATCTGTAAAACAATTGTATATTTTATTACTTTCCATTGTTATATGATCCACGGAAAATTCTGTTATTATTATATGTATTAACCAGTATCAAAGCCTGGTTAAAATTAATACATATTTAAGGAATACCAAGATGTTTTTTTAGATAATAAACTGTACTTTATTTGATAAAAAAGCATTAAACAAACAATTATGTTATCTATCAATAGAAAATTAAAAATTCTCGAATGATTTTTTTAAAACTATCAATTTTATAATAAATATTTAATTTTAAGTATCAAATGAAGATATCATGTTTTTTATTTAACTTAATTTTTTATAATAATTTGTATCTTTGCGATTTTCAGATATTGAAAACTCAGTGAAATAAATTATTTATCTATTCTTTTTTCTTAAATTATGAGAACTGATTCTATGAAAGTTACAATATTGCCATCTATAATATTAATCAAAAGAAAACACCTATGATGAAAGCATCTATTGATGTTAATGAATATTTTAATCGTTAAATTACGGCGTTATTTGAGTTTAGTGATTGAAAAAAATAATATTTGAGATTTTCTTTTGCTTTTATTTTTAGTAAATAACAACGTAATACAAAATAAATATTACAAATATACATTTAATCTAAAAATTGACCTAAATAAATGATATAATTAGTTTTCAAATAAACATAATAAAATGAATTTAAGAGAAAGTAATAGAAATTTCCGAGTATGTTTTTGCGTGTGGTACAGTACATCATTTCTTCATGTCGTAAAAAACGGAATATTTAATTATTTGGGGTACGTTTTCATGACATGACCTAGTTTTAAAACATTTGTAAAATTATATTTCATAAATGGTAACAAAAAAATTTATTTTCTGTAAACCTAAATTTAAAATGCTGTTAGTCTTCTCGTGTATACGTGACAATGGAATATAGTTTAGTAAATCTGTAATATTATTGCGAAAAGAGTATAGTTTAATTTATTCTCTTTCATTGTAATTCACAGCCTTGTAAATTGTATTAAATTATAATATAGAAAATTTAGGAAGGAATGTTTAACTAAACCTGTAATTTCCTCTAATGTAATTACTTACGACTGATATCTAATGATAATAATGATGCTTCGTTACAGTAGTAACTTTAGGACTAGCCAACATGTTTAACCGAATAAGCTGTATGTACTAGAATATGCAATTGATTAGTTAAAATTATATGAAATTTATGAATAATAAAATATGTTAGAAATAAATTGTTGCGATAGTGTTATCAGTTATTATTAAATAATAACAGTAATAAAAATAGTCATTAGATTTAAAACGATGTTAGTGGTAATACAATCACTGTCACTTCATTGTCGTCACTAACAATCCTTCGTAGTAGCAGATTTACTTATTAACGCTGTACCTGGTTCGTACCGTTTTAAATATATATAATCTACATATTAAAAGTAATTACACGCACTGACACTTACAAATAATAATAGTTAGGTTAGGTTAGTTCGTAAACTGAGAGATTCAAGAGAGTCACATGTATGAATGTCATTTGTACCTTGCACTGTTATTGAATTAAAATCGGAATGAGGCACCTGTCTGTCTCACTAGTAGAACCGGTTTAAACCAATCGGAATCGAGTAGGAGGTTTGCTCCGGACCAATCGTAAACGAGTGACTCGAGGCACTCGCTGGTAGTCGTAAGTCGACAGAAGTCACTATAGCTACGGGCCTTGTTGCGGGCGAACCGCCTGGACTCGACTTACAGCCCTACCTCAGGGATCTATCTGGCTTCGAACCTTTAATATTTATGTACTGTTCGGTCATACCTTTGTTTGTATGCGATTTCTTAGTGACAAATCTTTAAATTTAACTGAACTTTGAACCCTGAGGGCGACTTCGTGTCATTCATAGTTCTGGACTCGGTTACTTTATACACAAATCGATTAATATTAATACATTTCATGGACACCTGTTACTAGTGACTCTCATAGTTATCGAATAAATACTTTTATCTACGGAGGAGAAGATCCGGCCCTCTTTTTAATGGTATGTTTATTTCAGTTTTTTATTCTTACAAAAAAAGTGTACGTGTATGTTACTGATTTTGTTAGTCGATTTATTTATTACTCTCAAATATTTAACTATGTTAGTAAGATAAACTTCATTTATTGAAGCCGTTACGTTTTGTTTTTATTTAGTCTGTATTAATGTTAAAAATGCAAATTAATAATAATCTTGTTGCTTGTATAACTGGTATTAAAAAAAAATTCTTGGAAGTTATTGATTTATGAAGTTAAACGTATGAAAGGATTCAAAGTAAATTGAATAACTAAAATTCCTATTTTAATGTTTTTTTTTTGCATTTTATAATTTTTTTACAAATAAAATTTATAAAAATAAAGCAACACTTTTACGATAAAATTAAATTAAAATAAAACGTGTTATTTTATCAATATTTAGTTTAATACAGCCAAGAAAATATTTTTATTAAATAAGCCAACTCATAGGTTATTTTTGAAAAAAAAATTACATTAACAACCATCTGAAATTAAAATATATGCATTAACTAAAATTGCCCTGTATCATAGCTTGATTTTTTTTTAATGAAAATAAATTCGGCATACAAGAGACTATCAATTTAAAAAATATATATATTTATATATATCATCAGAATTTTCTGATCATTTAAATTTGCCTATTTTTGTAGAGTAAAAGTGAAGTTTTATAACATACTCTCAAAGAAAAAAAAAGAAACACAGGTGTAGATAAATAATTGTTTTACTTGTTGATTAAAAAAGAAATAGGATTGAAAACATATATATATTCTAAAAAATTTTACTAAATTAATAAAAAAAATAATGTTAAGATGAAAAGTTTGTTGGTATAGATTTTTTGTATATATATTTTATGTATAAGAAAAGTTAACAATAATTTAAGCCATTTTTGTTTAATATTATTTCTATTTAAAATGATTAAACTTAAAACTAATTTAATAAGGAAAAGGACCGAACAAAAAACTTTTTAATGATTATACAGAAGAATAATTATAGGTTTATAATTTTTTTTAATTACAACGTATGGTATTATAATAAATAAAATGTTTAATTTAACGGATAATAATTAAAATTTTACGGGCTGATATAAAAAAAAGATTCTGTTTAAAAAAACAGTTTATGTGCTACTACAAAATAACACAAAAATTTCCACATAAATATGATGTTCTTAAAGAGAATACATATTTCATTTGACTTTGTTTATTCACCTTTTTAATACGAAGAAACTGTCTATAACAACACCATAGCCTAATAGATACCTTGAAATTGTATTCATAATCCTACTACATACTTAATTTTGGATAAACTTCAACACTGAGAATTAGTACTCATTTGTTAAATGTTAGTAAATTTTTTCGTTGTATAAAAAAGAATACAGAATAGTTCTAATGTGAGTTGATAAAACAAACATTTTCTTTTTCGTAGGAATAAGAATACATTTTAGTGTTTATAAAAAAAATATTTTTCTACCTCTTATATATATATATATGATATATTTGCATGCCAGACAGAAAATAACATGGTCATTCCTTCTGGATTTTTAATATTTTATATTTGGTTTTTTATCATTCTCTAAATAATGTTATACAAAATGAATTTATTATACAAACAATTAAATTTATTGATGAGAATATGGTACTTCCCTTTAAATAAGCTTAATTTAAAACTGTAATAAATAACAACCAATTAACACGAAATATTTTGAATTAAATAGGAATATAACAAATTTAAAAAAATAAGTTTTAAAAAATACATATAATTTAATTTGAAAAAATACATTTCTTTTAAATATTTTCATTTCTAAGAGACATGTGAAAAATTATGGAAAAATTAAAACTAAATTTTAATCAGATTTCTTCCTTAAATCCATCATACAATATAATTTTTAAAACTAAAAATTTGATAACAAAAATAGTTTTATTTAGAATTATAAAATATATAATTTATTAATAAAGGATTCCTCGCTATTTTACCTAATTTTGAAAGAGAATCTTGCAGGCCTAAAGTTCTTTTTCTGTTTACAAAAGAAGAGCATAATTTGAATAATAAAAATAAATTTGAAGTCATATTAATAAACATTTTTGAGAATTTTTTTAATAATTTGAGATAAATTTAAACTTATACTTACCGCTGGTTGATGAAGCGGTCAGTAGATTCCGTTCTTATCAACCGGGCCAAGATTCAAATCTACATATCAACATCCTCGCATCTCACCAACTCAAAAACCTGTATTTGGCATCGCTTTAAGTGATGAATCTTTTCTATTAAAATATGGTGTTTATAAAAATAATTGTAAATAGATTATATCATGGATAAGTTGTATAATTTTTTTTAATATCTTTTGGTCGTGTTTTAGGGTGTAATTAAGTAAATTATTTATTTCATTAAATTTACTAAATAAATAGTTACCTCGCTATGATAAGAATGTTTAACGATTATTTTTGAAAGGAGGGTCGTTATATTTCATTGAAATTGTAATACAAAGATATTCATCAAGATTTAAAATGCAACTCGGTTCAACACTAATGCAAATTTTAATAAAGCAGAATTTATTTCAATTTTATCAGAAATTAAATAAAAGAAGAATATATTGTACTTCATTTAAATTCCTAGATCTTGGCTTATGAATAATAGTAACACACGGGCATACTACCGGTAAAATTATTTAATAAAGTAATTTAAAATTATATTTTATTAAATCCTTTATAAAAGCATATTCAAATTCATATTACTATTCTAATTTTTACCTTTAAAATACCAAAATAAAGTCTAAAAGTTTAAGCTCATTGCTTTAAATATAAAAAGTAGATTTATTTCATGGAAAATATAAACTATGGAAAATATTGACATTAGGGCCAAAAAGATAAGTTAGACTGAAAGATCTATCAGAAATAAAAAAGGTCTATTTATTATAATTACTCTGGAACAAAACTCTTCCGTCAGAGTGAAAATGGTTCTATTAAAAAGTAAAAAAAATTTTTTGCTTATCACTTGTTTCATTTTATAAAAGCAAAAAAACCAATTTTTTTATTTAAAAAAAAACGCTGTATTTACTGTTGAAATTCAAATTCGACCTTAAGAATAAAATAAAACTTTTTTTTGCATTTACAATTAATATTTTTGTTTAATATTGTCTTACTTTTGTGGTATGTGAATGATGGATGAATTTTTTCATTAAATAATATCTTAACAGTGATTATTTCACCGTAACGAAATTATTTCAAAAACGTTTTATTATTTTATTATGTTCTGTTAACTGGATTATCAAAAAAAAAACCCTTGGAAATCTCAGATCATAATTTAAATAAATTATACGTTGATAGGCCAGCCGCAGTAAAATCATTAGATAAAACGTTTCTTCACTAAAGAACTAAAATCTCTTAAGATCAATGATTATTTATCTAGGAATGAAGTAAGACAAAGGAAAATGTACCTTTAATTTTCACTGGAAGAATTTTCCTTCCTTTCGAAAATATCTACAACCGTTACTAAGCGAAACCCAGTATTTGATATAAATTAAAAGTTATTTTTTTCTTTAATAAAAATATTGCGTCCTATAAATAAATTTGTTTATCCGTGGATTAGCATACCTACCCATTCCTTAAGTGATCAAAAAAATATATTACTACTTACACATCAGAAAAAAGATTCCTTTTTTAAATTTATTTATACGCGTGAAACCTAAGGGAAAAATCTATTCGGGTGAATTTGAAATTTACTCTAAATATGACTTTGCGATTGCCTTGAACTAAAAATATCTAGAAAAATAAGATTTGCATTAATATTATCCTGAACCACTATAATAGATTCAACATTATTAAATATTCCATAAAAATATTTTACTACTTTAAAATAATATTTTTTTTAAAGAATGAATTTAAAGTTAGGTCAATATTGAATATATTACTGAACCCGAGAAGCGAGAAGAGATCGGGATTGGACTGAAGTCACGAGATTGTCTGTGAAAACTTTACTTATTCAGGAACCGTAGCATAATTTTTTTTATACGAAGTCACAGTATGCACGGCTTTTTTTACATTCAATCTTAGCCAGACGACAATATTCTGCCATAAACCAGGACCAAGTGAATGATAGCGTTAAAATTAAACTAGTAGGTAGACCTTGATTTGTCATTTGTACGGACTGAACGACAAACTAAACTTATTTCCATTTCGGCAAACTATTTAACTGTAAAGGTTCTAACTCTTCTATAAAAGTATTTAATAAAAGTAAAGTAATAGAGAAAAACGGAATTTTTGTTACAAGCCCGCGCACGCATATATGTATATATAATTAAGTTGTAAAAATACAAAAGTAAATGACGTTAGAAATATTTCGTTTATTTTTTATAATTATATATATATTTGTATATATACGGTTTTTTTGGTTTTTCTTTTCTTTTTTTTTTTCATTTAATTTGATATATTTTGTAATACAGTATTAATTATATGTTACTGTCAACACTCAGTTCACTTATTACATTAAAAAATATATATTTTTTATAACCATTCAGTCATTTCATTTTTGTATTCAGATGAATACTTTATTATTATTATATTTCTTTTCGACGAGTGTGAGGAACCCCATTACAGGCGGAATGTCGGACTCGCTAACAGGTTCTGCTAGGTGTTATTAAGAGAATCTCTGTGTACCTACCTGTACCCTACCAAACAAACCTCATATCTTACCAATTTTCCCCTCCCGGGATCGGATTCACAATTAAGCATTGCACGTCCCAGGGAGGTGCCTTTGGGTCAGAGGGATCCAGAGTCTCCGTGCTTCATCACCGTCGCCCATTTACGCAAGCGCGGACAAACGACGGCTCCGCAGAGAGCTATCTTTCACCCTCCGACTCTCCGTCATGACCCTCATGACGGAGGTCATGTACTTCCACCTCAGACTAAGAACTATGTGTTGTGGAACTCTCTACAAGATCCACCTGGAAGCATCCAAGCTGGTTTTCGTGTCCACGAAGTCGGGAGAGCTCGTACTGAAGTCCCCCTCAATAAGCAAGTTTCTGTCTCTGTGTCCCGTAACTCCATCAGTTAAATCCTCCAGGAATTCGACGAATTCCACTATTTAAAGGTTTGGCGATTGACAGCAACAAATAACTTCAGACCTCCAAGGTCAGCCCAAACTATACCTGTTCTGGCACCACTACACAACACCGGAATACCTCCATTTGGAAGACCGATCGCAGCTCTTAAAGCCTGATCCATTAGCTATCGTGGTCCCCTGATCGCCGCCACATTGGGTTCCCAGACGAGGATAACATACACTGTCTCTCTCTACCTCGTCGCTTAACAGATGTCCATGGCGTCCCTGGACCTGTTATCATTAAACATAAGGTATTTCATTTTGTGATCGGAAAACTCCTGGCTCGGTGGCCTTCCACACCACATAATGCACAGTGTGCTACTTCAACACATTGCTCTCTCCTGTGTCCCGGTCTCCCGCACGATAAGCACAAATTTGACCTGTCGGGGCCGGTGGAAATAGAAGTCCGGTCTCCCGCTTCCTAACACCGGAAACACTTTAAATCTCCCTCTCTTAGTAGCACCCGACAGAACAACAGAACTGCCATCCTATGCGGATTCTCCCTCTGACCACCATGTGGTTAGCTGATCTTCTAGGTATGATGACAGTCGCACTTTGCGACTATCCGAAGGCCGATCTAAGAGAGGTAATCTTAACCTTTGCTTGTTCTTCCGGTGGGAGGGCCTCCCTGACTGCTCTCAGCACTTATTCTTTACTGGCTTTGCAGTCCAAATTTCTTACATGCACTGCAGCCTGTTTATCTAGCTTATCACTGGAGGTTATTTTTGTCTCCTGGAGGGTCTTCTGAATGTGATTTGTTAAGGCCTTAGCCTCATCTTTTATTGTCAGTTTGAGACCCTCTCCCCTGCCTCGTCTCTCTGAGATTACGGCTCCTGAGATTGTTTCTTCGGTTTTGGTCCTGACTTCTCTTAAGAGTTGAGCAAACGACAATTCTTCTTATTTATAATATCTGTCTTGTAGCCACTTCAGCCTTTTCTGGTATCCGTGCGACCTTCTCCTTGACTAAATGGAGCGATCTTTTCTTGCCATCTCTTCTGGCGAAGTATTCTAATAGTCGCTTAACCATGTGCCCTGTCCGGCTCAATATTATGCCTGCCCAGAGGGACTGGGTATTTCACTAAACCGTCTATCTTCAAAATTCCATCCAGAATATGTTTAGTAACCTGGGAATCTTCCATGTCAAAATTTATGATGATCACAAAAGATTCACCCATATTGGCATCCTCATTTGCTCCTTCAAGTAAAATCTCAGTTTCCGAAGCATCTCTCAGAACACTGCCTGGGATCATCATTAAGCATAATACCTAATCGTGGGACACCATCACATACTCTCTTAGTAAACAGGCTTTTCTTGTCCTGTTTTAAGTGTAAGACCATTATCGCCTTGTGACCCGCTCCCAGGTCTGGAATACTCATTTTAATATCCGCACTACAGAAAAGATCATCTGACCAACTTGCGGAGATCAGGCTCGCTATTTCTTCATGCTTAACACCTTCCTCTAACTTTTTCAATGTCTCTTCTTTCGCAACCATCGTCCTGCTGGTTGCTGGGCTTATCCGTCTGTGTTCCGGCATCAGCTGTCTCCCGAGGAGCACTGGAGGTCCCGGCTAGTAAGAATATATCACGTAATTCTTTAAATTCACCGGTTAGGAAGGAATGTTCCTTATTAATGATTTCTAACTTCATGTTAGGATTATGACGTATTAGTGACTTCAAAGTCCTAAAATCATGAATTATTATTATAATATATTATTCATTAGGAGTTACATAATCCATGAATGAAAAGAGAGAATTTAAAAAAAAAATATTAACTATAGAATTCTACTAAAACTTTTATAAATATTTTTGCCTAACATTAAGTATTTCAAATTGGTTGATTTACATTCTAGTTCTGAACCGAACTCACCAGTAATTATAATAGATTAATTAATTTTTCATATAAAATATTATGTAATTTTCTTTCAACACATTTAATTTATGTAAAAAAAGTTATTGAAAATATTAATATTTATTTATGATTGTTTTATTTACTTTAATTTAATTTTTAAAAAACTTAAAAAACCAATGACTCAATTTCATTTAAAATGTTATAGAATATTTCGCCTAAATTCACAATTTAATTAGCACAATCTAACCTTGAAAAAAAAAAGTATTATTACTAATAAAATTTTCATTCCGTAAAAGGGTTTTAACTGGCTTGTCGATCGCTTGGTATAAAGAATAATTTCATTAGTTTAGAGATTTATTTTGCTGAATTTAATAGAATTTATAAAAAATGGAGAAGGTACTCAATTCAACCCGTATATGTATTGATTATACACACACACACACACATTTATGGAGAATTATAGCCTCATAGAGAATACATAGCCTCATAGCATTATGATATTCGAAAAATATTTGCAAGAAAAGTTTAGAAATTTCTTGGAAAAAGTACAGTATTACAAATTCTAGAGATCCTTAGGTTAATCTCGACAGCAATCTAGGTCTTTTTTCAGTATTCCTTTTCTTATTTTTGGAAAAGGTTTCTTGCACTTGAATTTTTTGAAAAGACTTTTAAAATCGTTTAAATAATAATAAAACTTAAAAAATGTAAAATAAACTTTCAATAAATAGAAACCAAATTATCTACAAAATATCCGCTCAAAATTGTATATTCATATAAGACCGTTTTGAAATCGTGCCAAATTTTTAGTCAGTAAGTTCTTAGAAATCGATTTTTTAATTTGAAGTCGACGTTATTTCTAGTTTTAAAAATATTGTACTCTATGTAATACCTTCATATTAAAAGAACAGGTTTCGGAAGTCGATATTTTTTAAAGTTTATTTTACTTATTACAACTCGCTAAAAATTATATCGGAACTTAAAGCAGTAACATTAATATTGTTATCTTTAGTGCTAGATATCTTACGAATGTGTTTGAACTATCGTGAAGGATTTAAAAAAATTAATGTTTTCCCTAATTTTTTTCTAATATCCCTAATATTTTAGTGTGTTAATTTAGTTTTTTTTTTGTAATATAAAAAGTGCTTCGATATCCTTATTGGACTTATATAATTTTAGATTAAATCCTACAAAATTTAATTTTAATTACTTTTCTACTCATCTAAAAAACATCGATTTTTATCGGAATTGTTTGTTGTTTGAGATGTGCATTGATTTTTTAAATTTTATTAGAAAATTACCAACTAAAACCAATCAACACAAAACACAATTTAATCGTTAAAATTTTTAAGTATGTAACTGATAAATACATACGTCGTTGCTAACAATGCAACACTTGAAAAAAAACAGACTTGGTAAGAGATTTTATCAGTCTCTCTTTTGACTATGTCATTACCTATAATCTGAAAATGAATGATATACAAGAAATTTCTGCGATCTACTTATACTATCGTAGGACCAATTTATGACTACACAAAGCCTGAAAAAATAATTTTTATCGGAAATATTTGTGGTAAAATATTGAAATTCACAAAAAATCTCAAATACCATACGTAAATTCATATTACATATATTGCATTCAGTACAAACGGCTAAAATATAAATTAACATATTATCTCAGCTCACTACATGGGTACATATCCAATTCCGCACTTCCTGAAAGGAAACTCAAACGATGATGCAGACAATAAAAATAAAAAATAATAAATTCTAGTAAATAAACGTGTAGCTAATAGGCAATTAACATTCCTTACAACAATGTATGAATATTTTTTTTTTTGTTACCTAGGATGTATTTATTTCATTACCGGAGTCCTGTCACTGTAAAGTGTTATCCACACACACATTTTTTTACTACAAACTTTCTTTTACGAACGAGACATTCATTAATCATACAAAACTTACAGATGCCATTTTATTTTTAGCGTAAGAAAAGAATAAAATTCGTAGTTTTTGCAAATTAATCTTTAATTTTAATGAAAAGACAGGAGAAATGAAGTCTATCTGATTTAATAAAAAATTCCTTATAGAGTTAAAGATGGATTCATAATTTACTTGTACTATATTTGAAGGAATATTATAATGCAAAACGTTTTTCGGTTATTTGTCAAGTATTCATATCATATTTTCGGTATTCCGTCAAAACGTTTATTTGACGGTTTTTCTGTGGTCTCACAGCCATTTTAAATTAAATAATTTTTATACGTATTAAGATTTTTTATCTGTATTCTAACTTCTTTTCTAATTTAAAACTTGTTTGTTACCGTATTAAAAGAGTTACATCATTTATTTGGATGTACTGACAAAAACTACATACATGCTGATAATAAAAGAAAAATTAAAAAGAAAATTACACATTAAATAATGAAAAAAAATATATATAAATATTTTCAGTTAAAATAAGTAGTTTTGTTACACCTCTAAAATTAAATCATCAAAATTTTAACATAAAACTTTTTTATAAATGCAACTTATTTAATTATCCTACAATCTTGAACTTATTTACTACTGTTACTAAATTTAATACTTACTACAAAATGACGCGTACAGATGTCAGTAACAAGTTTATAAATTTTAAAGGGTGTTTCTAAAGGTAAACTTTGAACGGAATATCTATGGACTAATATTATATACATATTGATTAGGATAAATTCCTACCCACCCACCCAAAAAACTTTCGTTAGTAATATTTAAAATTAATAGAGAGATAAAATTTAAACGATACGACTAGTATTAAACTATTGTATTAAACTATTGTAACTAGTGGATTTAAACTATTGTTAACTATTGTCTGTTAGTATATCCGAACTTGTGTTCAAATCTGAATTCCAGAGGTACACCTAACCGTTTTTCAAGAAACGAAACGTTGTCCTGTTACTGACTAATGATCGAATCACAAGGATTGTATCTAAAGATTAGTACAAAAACATACCTGCGGACTGGACTATATTTCGTTTTATAACCTGCTTTCTACAAATTCTTTTATTGGCATAAAAAACGAATATTTATTATAGGAAATAACGGAAAATTATGCTTTATATTATTTAAATTAATGATATGTTTTCTGGCAATATTTAAAAACTTAGAAAAAAGTTTTGAACAGCACCATTACTTAATGTCGTCTTCACATTCAGATTGTTTTTGTTTAATTTATAATTTTTTATAATAATGACTGAATTCTCCAACAATATCTTCAAATTAAAAAATTATATTAATATTTAGAACAAGTTAAAATTTCAGTAAAGCTTTGAATTATATCAAAGTTTTTTCTAAAATTTTTAAACCGATAAGTAATTGTTTTTTTTTTAAAGTTTATAATCTTATTTTTAAGTGTAATTCACGTTAAATAAAATATTTTATAAAGCGATGCGTTATTACCTTTCTTATTCCTGTTTAGCCTCCGGTAATTGCCTTTCAGATAATATTTCAGAGGATGAATGAGGATGATATGTATGAGTGTAAATAAAGTGTAATCTTGTACAGTCTCAGTTCGACCATTCCTGAGATGTGTGGTTAATTGAAACCCAACCACCAAAGAACACCGGCATCCACGATCTATTATTCAAATCCGTGTAAAAATCGCTGACTTTACTAGGAATTTGAACGCTGGAATTCTCGACTTCCAAATCTGCTGATTTGGAAAGACGCGTTCACCACTAGACCAACCCTGTGGGTTGATGAGTCATTACCTAAATTCTATTTATGTTGCATTATCATAATTTTCGATGAAGTAAAAGAAAAAGAAAATCATATCAACTTTAGCTCTTACGTACATCACAGTTAAAATACAATTTTAATATTGTATTGCAGACAACATTAGAAGGTGTACAAAGTGTATTTGTTACTGTACACAATGTATTTGTGTATTTGTTGTTTTTTTAATATTAATATATTAATATAATATATATTAATAACATTAATATATCTTTTATTTCTTTTTAAGAAGCAATAGTGTAAACTGTTAGAAATACTTAAATGAAAAAGGTTCATAATTTGTTTTTATTTTAGCAACTTCATTGAACTTAGGCATGATTGGCACCATAGAATGATAATTTTTATTATAAACATGCTATAATATTTACAGAATTCTATTTACTGTTAAGTACATTAAATGCATACATACAGTAACGAAAATAATATTTTCCTATAATTGAGAAATAATGGAATCCTTGTATGTAATCGGAATGTTATTTTAAAGAAAGATAAACTGAATGAAGTTTTACGAAAAGCTGAAATATATCTTGGAAGTATTCCAGAAATAAATGTAAGTTTCCTGGCCTTATGAAGGACCTAGTATCCCATTTTTAATCTGGCATTCTCTTTTTTCTACAATGCGACAGTTTTTATATCTCTGTTATTCTTGGAAATGGTCTTGGAAACGTGAAAAGCCTTGTCATCAAATATCAAATAAACCAATTTTTCACTGATTTTTTTTTCATTTCGACGCGTAATAATTAATTCTTTTAATGCTGTCAATTCTAATTAATGAGTAATTTCTCGGAATTCTACACTACTTACTTTAATTAGTATTATCAACAGCTTTTTTTTTTTTTAATTTTTATTCTAAAACACTGGTAAAAGTACCTTTTTTTGCTTTTCTTAAGTGTTTTAGTTAGGAAAGAAGTTCATTTCTAAACTAGTACCTTCTTTTAAATTTTCCAAAAAATAATAAAAACATGAATTTTAGCCAAAGGACTGAAATATGCAGTGTCATAAGACTGTTAAAAGAGATTGCTGACAATCAAATTTTCTCCTTACTTCTCACACTAAATCCCAAAATATTAAGAATTAAATCAAGTATCTAGTCTTGAAATATATTTTTAATTCCTGTGTGAATTTTATGAAAAATCTATCTAAATTCATTTTATAAAAATCAGATTCGAACGGTTTTTTTAGAAATGTAATAAAGAAGTTCTTAATAAATAGTGAAATCCATAACAATTAAATGTAGTTTCTTACTCTTTGTTCTCTGTGATAGGTTCAACGGTGCAATAATACAATAATATTTACAGTTACATCTCATCTCTACAAAGGTTCACTCAATATTATGGGATTATTATTTTTATTATTAATAAAAATATAAATATTTTAAATTGTAATAAATATGTATTTAATAAATACGATCTTTTATTAACAAGATTTAAAAGCTTTGAGATTGTTTTACCGTGTGACGTTTCCTTAGTTATTTTATCATTCACTAAATTTCAGAATTTTATAATAGTACATTTTGACATCACTTGTTTTAATCAATTAACAATAAAATATAGGTTTACAGAAGTTTATGAACAGTTACGATAAAAATTATAGGTAAAAAAAGAATATTAAAATGTAATAATTCATTTTGTACTTTCTTAGGCTGTTAGTTATTGCTTAGCTTGTAAAATCTTGTTTTACATTTTTATTAAGAAAACTGTTTAATTTCATTTTTTATAATTTTGTTGCGTTTACTAAGTATTTTTATTTTAATGCATTATTTTATTATATTTATACACGTTTATTCAAGATTTTTTTCTTTTCAATATAGAAAACTTCAGATGTTTTAAACATTTCTAATACTACCAATATATATTTACAATACCAATATGATATATGAAAAGCTTACAATTATCTCAATAGCTTATAAATACTAGCCATCGGAACAGAAAAACAGTATCTTTTGATACTTATCACAAAGATTTTTCTTCAATAAACCTTAATAGATAATTAGTAACACATGTTTATTTGTTCACACTTAAAATATCGATATAAAATGCTAAATAAATGCAGGAAATTAAACTAACCGTACAAATATCCTTTTTTCCCAAAAATATGAGTAGTCCAGAAAATTTTTTTTTAATATCTCATTTGAAATCTTTCTTATTCTAAATAATACGTGTATTAAATGATGAAAGTAAATGATTTCAAATTATTATTATCAAAATTATAAATATATTCTATTCTAAACAATTATTTATTTTAATTGTCAATTAAATTTACATATAATTTAATTGAACGACTGCTAATGCCAACTTCTAAAAAGCAGAATTCTATTATTGATGTTAATTTTATGGAACTAAACATAAACATCTAAAAAATAAACTAAAATTGTATCTTAAAGAACCCTTTAAAAGATAATTTAAAAAGAAAATTATAATTTAACTATTGGTAAAGGTCAATATATTACACTTAACTTATTTTCTATAAATATTTTTTGAAATATAAAAATCACAATATTAAGTTTACTAAAGAAATATAAGTTGTTTAGATCAAAAATTAATTTAAATGTCAGGAAAAGATTTTTGAAAGTGTATGTTTCGAGTGTCGCTTTATATGGAAGTGAAATTTGGACAATCGGTGTATCTGAGAAGAAAAGATTAGAAGCTTTTGAAATGCTGCTATAGGAGATTGTTAAAAATCAGACGGGTGGATAAAGTGACAAATGAAGAGGTATTGCGGCAAATAGATGAAAAAAGAAGCATTTGGAAAAATATAGTTAAAAGAAGAGACAGACTTAGAGGCCACATACTAAGGCATCCTGGAATAGTCGCTTTAATATTGGAAGGACAGGTAGAAGGAAAAAAATTGTGTAGGCAGGCCCCGTTTGGAAAATGTAAAACAAATTGTTAGGGATGTAGGATGTAGAGGGTATACTGAAATGAAACGATAGGGAATCTTGGAGAGCTGCATCAAACCAGTCAAATGGCTGAAGACAAAAAAAAAGTTTACTAAAAAAACTATTAAAAAATTTATAAAATTATTAATTGTAATAAAAATGCAACAACCGTCATCTATTATATAAAACTAAATATAACAAATGTCACTCATTATGAATTACATAAATACACTGGAGGTTCCTTTTCCTAAACTATCTGACAACTACGTACCAGGAAATTATCACTATTCAAAATTAACAATTATCTCACATTTGAATAATTTATATACTGGAGTACAGTGTGCGCAAGCTCTGATCCAACAAAAATGTTTTTCATTGTTCAATACAGGTTAAAATAATCATTACATGTTAAAAGAAAAATTTACTTTGAGTTACAGAAACCTTTATAAAAATTTCTATCAGAATGTTCCACCATAAAACGTTTGGTTTTCTACTATTCTTTCATAAAAATTTTATTACTGTCATTAAGTTGCATGTTGTGAGATTTTTCGCTAACTTTTTTTTAAATTCTACTTGTTAACAAAACACTCGTCTTAATAGAAATTGTCCAGTGTAAAAAAAAAAACAGTTACTAACGTGTTTTCTCTTCTTCTTCGTTTCTACGTAATTGCTTTCATTTAAATTTAACTATAATTTATATTGCGATTTTGTGGCTAATGGTGTAGTCCCTACATCATATTTATTTATTACTTATTACTTATTTTGATTATTATAAAAATATAAATAAACCACGGAAATAACAATTCCCATTGTTTATTCTGAACTTCAAGATTTTCTCTGAACTTTATAATTTTTTTTCAAATCAAATTATTAGGGTTATTTATGAATTGTTTATAAGGTTTTTATTAGTTTTGTATTTGAGTAGTATCAGGATGTTTCTCTTTCACGTAATATTTGATATAAGATTTTCTTATGGTTTCTGGCAAACTGATGGTAATTCAAGAATTACAGTGAAAACATTTAACTATGGATTCGTTTCAGCCGCCTAACATCCTTGCTATCGTCTAGAAAGTCCCCAGCCAGATGGTTAATATGGTTGCTTGTTTAGCTTTAATTTGTATTTCCAATGGAACCTTTGGATTATGGTGGTTTTACTATTACTTTCATTCGTTTCTGTTTTTTTGTACCATTTGTAGTACTGTTTTTTGACAATGTTAAAATTACTTTTACTTTTGATTGTATTATTCGTAGTTCTTGACTTAATGTAAGTGCTTTTCTTACTTTTACAGAACATGATTTTTGTATGTATTTCCGGAGGGGTTTCGATGGAAACCTCTCTTCATTGATTGCTGTAATCCAATTTAATTATAGTTTTTGTACAAGTGGAACTGATTGTAAATAAAATTTGAGGCAAACAAAAGTTAATTAAAACTTCTACTACTCGAAATTTTTTTGCCAAAATTTAAAAAATAATTTATTTAAATACTACAATGTAAATTAAGGAAATCGATTATTTTCTATAAAAATAAAAAAATAAATAAAACGATTTCTTATGAGAAGTTTATAAGAATTTATTGAAAATTAAATAATATTAAAAAAAAAATTGTTTTGCCAGAAAATTATTTCTAAATTTATCAAATATTAACATTTCATAAATAAATTTTATACATAATATATGAATTTTGTTTATAAATGAAAATTTTTAATTAAAACTATGCGGAAAATTTAACTTACAATCGTATTTCTTTTATTTTCACTAAGTTCACCCTATGTTATTCTTTTTTATTCTCTTTAGAAGTTACATTATTAGTATAAATTATATTTCAAAAAATATATTTAACTTTCATACCAATTTTTTGTTTAAATTATAAAATATGTATTTTATAGTAAAAGTTAAAGTCTGGAAAACGTCATTATTGATCTTCCCTTGCATTTATACAAAAATTCAAACCTTCCTCTGCAATAAATTCAAAAATTATTTTAACCTTTACCATCTTAATTACTTATTTTCTTATCTAAATAAAATAAATAGAAGTTGCAGGAAAATTTGTTACACCATAAGGAGGTTATAAAAACTTAATTTCAACCTTTTTAAATTTGTTCAGAGCTTTCAACTTAAATAGACTTCTTATAACAACTTCTATTGTGAACCACTGATCGTAATTTTGTATTAATATCTTACAAAGGTATTATATAAAACTTTAGAAGTAGAGTTAGCTGCAGGTTTGAAACTAGATATCGAATGAACTGGCTAAATGGCTTATATTTCATTGAAAAACTAGAAAAAAATAGAAAAACCACAAAAAGAAAAGTAGTATACAAGATGATATAAAAAAATTATTCTAAAAATAATGTACGTAATCGTAAATTTATAATTTTTATTGGGCTTGGCTGCACTGTTTATTTTTTTTTAACACTTGTTTTATCTCGTTATTTTTATTCTATAAATACTAGAAAAAATACTCGTTTTCTAAGAATTTGTTGATTTGTTGAGCTAATTACTACGCTTCGTTACAATTTTTTCATTTATAAATTTTTTCTTTTTAATATTCTTAATCTTTCAGTATCTATTGTTGATCAAAAACCAATCAAAACTGTAATCTAGTTTTAAATATTAAGAATTTTTTTTAAAACGTTTATAACTGCTTTATTGTTTTGAAGTTTATTTCAATAATTGTTTAGCAGGTATTTTCTTCGTTATACGCTCTTGTAATTCAGTTAGATACTTCTTATTTTAGGTTAATATTTCCGTTATGGGCAGTAAAGTCATCGATCTCTAAAGAACCTCTTTAGATTTGGGCATATCGTCTTACCTTACATTTAGAAATACGGTTTAGAAATTAATTGTAAAAATATATTTAGCGAAATAAAAAAGGTGTGAAAATTTACAGGTATCCTAATTTTGGGAAGATGCTTTATATCTTGGTAAATTTTAAGACGAAGTATGAAAACAATTTTTAAGTAGACGATGCTTTTTTTAAATTCTTTTCATATCTTTCCTGAATTTTAAACCATCGTAAAACAATCTTTTAAATATTTTTATTTCTAATTAATCTTAAATTAAAAAAAAAAAAAAAAACAAGGTTAACGTTAGTGTAGGTCAATAAAGAATTTTTCATTAAAATAAGAAATGCATTAATAATCTTAATATACGCTACTATTTTACTTTAAATATTAATAAGAAGTAAATAATTATTAAACAGTGCTAATATAATTTTGTGTTACATTATAATTTGAAAAATTTACGGGAATAATCTGTAAGGACCAATAAATTTGAGAAAAGAAATTGGGAGGCAATTACTTGAGGTAATGGTAATAATTCAATACATAAATAGAGGAAGGAAAGAGTAAATATTGAATTAAAGTTGTACGCGAGCTAAAAGCAAATTATTAAAGGAGGATATTAAATTAAATTGTTATATTCTTCTGTCACGTTAACATTCCATTTTATCTTCAAGATATTTAAATGAACAACTCTTAATTAACACTTAGTAAAGTATGTAGGCACTTAAGCTTCACTGCAGATTATAGTTATTTGTTTCAGTAATACTCGCAACGAAAGGAAAAATTAACAAGAGTTAAACTTTATTAAGTATTAAAATGTTGCACATCTTTCTGTTTATATGAAGCAACAGGTACACATATATAAAATTTTCAGTATAATTGATATTTGTTTTCTACTTTTAATATTATTTTTATTTAGTTGTTACAGTTGTTTTTGTTAAAATCAAAAGCTTCATATCTAAACAAATTACTTCAATACAAAAATTAATTTTACTTTGGTATAATGCGTAAGAACGTACAAATGCCTACACGAAATGATACGAAACTGCTTAATCTTATAGATTATATATGTTCGTAAGTATTTAAATAAAAGCACAACCTTGTTTCTGAACAAAATGATATGTGGCCTTCTGCATTAACAACAATTGTACTCCCTGAAATGAGATAAATTATTATATTTTTAACGACATATATTTATTATATAATGGCCTTAAAATTTTATTTTACATGTAAAAAAATTAAGTTTTGTTACAAAATAAAAAATTGTAAAGTAGAACTATAATCAAAGCTAATTTATAAATGTAAAATATCTTATATCTCGATAAATATTTACATTATTTTCTTTCATGAAAAAACTCATAGACGGCCTAAGAGATGTTTTTACAGGTTTGATACTTTCCTTTTAAATTGATTTAATAACATTTTATCCATTAGATATTTATTTATAATTGATAATAATGAAATATTCCATTATTTTGTGAGTGTTGCTCTTAAATCAGGCAATAATAAAAAAAAATTAATTTGTTAATTTGGGGTACATAGATTCAAACTTAGTTTTTGAAAAGACTATATATTAGAAGTACGGTAGGCTAGTTTTTAACATTAATATTCCCAAGTCATTTTTCGTTCTCCAAATTTGAACAATCGAAAAGCTTTTTATGAGTGTCTCAAAATATTGTTTTATTGCATTACTGATCTAACTACGACTGGTTAAAGGATATTTATTAAATAATGTCCTTGGGAGTTGATCGTATTTCGTACGGAGAACTCCATACATACTTATATGAATCATTATATATATATATTACATATATTAATATACATACTTAGACACGTATTATACATAAGTACGTGTATACAATACACATGTAGACTGTGTAATGCTAAAAAATAAACAAGAACAGAATCGTAAAGCTAGTAAACCACCTGCAGAAAAATGTAATAGGCTATTGTAGGTTTTTAATTTCTTAACTATAAACATTGTACTAGATAACTTAGTCATTAAACCACAAATTTTAGAAAGTTTTTTGATTATTCAAAATTTTATGAACTTCAAGTTTTGTACAAAGAACTTAGCAAATTTAGAAGTTCCAAAAGGAAAAAAAACAAACAAGGGTTCTCATGGATAAAGTGAAAAACTATAGGTATAAAGCTTCTTCAGTTGCTTTGCATATTCATCTGTAAACTACAACTATTCCTAGAAAAGAAAGTCCTGATATACAAAATTATATTAAAGCCGGTCTGAACGTACAGGATGTGGCTTGAATTGGAACGGACACTGAATCAAATCTTGAAATTCTTTCCGATATTTTTATTTCTGTGCGATTCTTCACCAGCGCTCCTTAATATTTATTAAACGATGTATGTACAAAGAGCTTAAAATCCAGTACAAAAGAATAAATTGTCCTGTTCAGTGTGAATACTTCCAAAATTCGGGATCGCATCAAAATCTTCCTTAGAATTCTTAACAATCAACCTCCAAAAAAAAAAATTAAAAATTCACAGATGAAAACGTAAAATAATTGTGAATTTACCAGTCGTATTTATTTAAGACTATTATCCTTTTGTTATTAATTTAACCTTATATAAACATAAATGGATTTTACTAAATAAATACAAGTATTGTAAAGTTATATCTCACACTAATGAGTTTTTCCTCAACAATAACAATTGTCTCGTTTCCACAAAGGTTTTATAAACAAGCTGATTGCAAAACGTTCTTCCTATTAAATATTATGTAAATATATTAATACAAGCATATCTGCCGCGGCTTTGCACACGAAATAAGGTTACTTACGTTTCCCGTCGCGGTCACGAAATATTTAGCAGGTCAGCAACGATTTGATCAGTATAAGACCCGAAACTTTGAGTGATCTGAAGAATGCGTGTTTCAAAATATAACTGCATCTTCCATCTTAAAAATATTAGTTATAGCTGGTTAGCTTTGTATGAGTAAAAATGTATTTTGCCCGGTTTTAGCGTTATTCAACAAGCACCAGAAGAAGGTGAACGTATTTCGTTTGTCTTTTTTTTTAAATTCTTTATTTTTCGATTTTATGTTTTAGTCAATTAACCGGAAGCAGATACAACCAGTCGCATCACATATACAGTAACAATAGCAGTGGCTGTGTTGGTTGAACACCGTACTCCGTTGCACCCCTTAAAAAATCGAAATTTAAAAAAACCCGGAAATAGTTTTTAAATATTTATCTGAAGAGTATTATTTGCAAGCTCAGTTGGAGTGAATATCTCGTTTAGTATAATCGGAAATGTGGAAAATTTTCAAATTTTTTTTACCTTTCTTCACCACAAAGTTAAATTTAAAAAAATCTGAAAATAGGTGTTTAGACTATCAAATGAATACATAAACCAAAAAATCAAGTTGATTTCTTCATTTATTACTGATAAATTCAGAAAATAGTAAATTTATTGTTACTCAATTTTAACCCTGTAAACTCGGAGTTTGAAAAATCCTTTCTTATTGTGCACTTACACCGTAAGAAGAATGTATATTCAAAATTTCATCAATCTATCTTATATAACTTTTGCTGGGCGTTGATTTTCAATCGTTTACGATTTGTTATTTTATATACATAGGTAATATATAAATTTATGTTTATTTTTTATAAATTATAACAAAATCAAACCCGAAAAGGAGATAAAATCAATTATTTTTAATAAAAGGAAAAAGGCTGTATTCAAGTTTATTAGAAAAGTTATTGAATCTGTAAAAACTTTTAACTTGTTTTGTTTGATTCAGAAATTTATCTGATTTGTTACATTTATTCGTTTCTTTTTATTATGTCCGAATATATTTATCTTAAAACATTCTAAATTCTGTGTCTTTGAATACCTTCATTTTTTAGCTTTTTTTTAACATTATGCTTCTTCCCATCCAAATTTAACTTACCTATGAAGGATATTGTGTAGTTCTAAGAATAGTTACTTTATAATATATTGCTAAGAATCTCTTTCCTCTTCTATTTTTATTGAAACCTTTTCATTTAAAATGTTAACATCAGTGCATACAATTGTTAATTATCAATTATAAGCAATTTTTCAAAATCCTTTAAAATAACTTAAATATAACATTTTTATTATCCATACTGGTAAGCTCAGGAATAGATTATTAAAAATGTTTTTTTTAGAATATAATTTCTAACTATAAATAATTAAAAATAAATTTCAAAACAGTAGAATCCCGTTTGCTCTGAAAATTACATTTCTAAATTTAAAAAAAATATATATATGTATATTACAAAATAAGTAAACAAAGGAAGATAATCAATCATTTGAAACTATTTATTTTTCTTTTAAATTTGTAAAATTTTGGTAAATTTTATGTTCCAAAAACATTTTAAAAAAAGAAATAAATTTTGTTTATAAATTTAATCAAATAATATTCTAAAAAAAAAATATATTAAACGTCTCATTAAAAAAAGGAATTTCTTTACCTTTGCAGTAGATATTCTCTCTCTAGAACATGTGAAGACTATAGTTTAGATATAGTAGCAATGATAGGTATCCACGGACGCTAGTTCTATATAATTGTGAAGGGATACACAGGTTGTCCAATAATTGACGGTATTTTTGTTTATTATAATATTATAATAACGACAATGATGTAATATAATAGATTCAGTGGTTATTTGTAGGGGGAATATGTAATTAATGAAATATTTTTGATGATAATATCTTTTGGTATTTTGACGTGTTGTGCTGCAAATGTCTACTATTATATACAAGGATTTTGTTTTATTTATTATTATTACTGTTATGGGTTCACCTCGAAGTAAGCCAAAAAATGTGTCGACAAGGAATGGAATTCCTTCTTAACTGCAGGTTAGAAATTAGAACGCGTAGTGAGCGGGTAGACATACCCTAACTAAATAATGCATCTACTTCTGAGCGGCGAGTGTGTGTATATTCATGTCGGCTTGTCGTTTTTCATATGGGCACTCATGTGTGTACACGCACGCGCTTGTTAGTGTATACACACCTAGTTACTTAATTATAGTAATTAAACCTCTCTTGTTATCAGAAAATTATACACAATTTATAAATTCGATTTTTAATAATAAAACCGATATGCGTCTTTCGAACAAACTAAAAACTTATCTTCTTCTTCCGTTTTTAGTTTTCTAATATGGAATTCCGTAATTCTATTTATGTACCCTAACTGTAATTTTAAAATATATTTATTTGGGTAATTAATATAGTACTATAACATCAATATTCGTTGAAAAAATTATGTTTCTCTATTTAGCATTTTTGCATGCTCCTATTCCAACAGAAGTTATATGTTCGAGTTAAGCAGGCATTTGATTTTGTTTTTTTTTTTTATATTTTGTTTATAGTTGCATCAACTATTATTAGCGACTTATTAGTAAATATAACTATACCGATAAATGTGTAGTCTTGAACAAATCTCCGGCCGACCATTCCTGAGATGTGTAGTTATTTGAAACCCAATCACCAAAGAACACCTGCATCTACCATCTAGTAATAAAATCCGAATAAAAACAACTAGCTTTATAAGAATTTGAATTTGAGAATTCTCGACTTCGAAATCAGCTGATTTAAAAGTTTTTCTTGATTTCAATTTTAAGCGCGTAAAATATTGAATGCCAGCTTCAGTTAAAGAAAGTTTAATGATTTTTTTTTTGTTATTTGTGTGTGATCAAAATACACAGCTAGAGAGATATATAACGCTAATTAGGGGTTAGCCAAACAATATCTATTTTTGGATGAGTAGAAGAAAGTCATCCAAAAGATTCTAGAAAGTAATTCTAACTCTGAATGATAATTCTTCAACTAATACGAAGATTTAATCTAAATATCCCTAATTTTGAATTAAGCACTTAGTTTAACAATAGATGTTTTAATATTTTGTAAGGTAATAAAATTAAGTTTAAATATTTTACTAGAAAAAACAGAATAACTAATTTAAGAATTTAAAGGAAAAGAATAAATATGTATATTATCAACGCTTATGAAAATAATAATACTTTTTATAGAGCTTTCTTTACTGTAGCGTTACTACTTTAAATATAGGACAGAATTTGTCAAATGTATCATTACTGTTAATTTTTCGGGCAATGTTATACTTAGTAACCATTCAATCATATTTAATCACCGGAAACTCTCTGAACCTAGTTTATGGTGGTAATCAAACTTTTTTTGAAATTGATATGCTGAAGAGTACAAAAACCTCAGTCATGTGATTGTTTATGATAGTTTAACTTTTTAAATCGATTTTCTTAATTAAAAAGATGTTTACGCAGACAATTTTATGATATTTTTATTTTTACTATCATCATTAGGATTTTATAGATAGGATGTTTACAGTCGGTTGTCATTAAAATATTGAAGATACCTTAAAGAAAATCCAAAAAAGACTACTTAAAGAATTTAGAATAAAAGTAAATATATATTTTCGGCATTTTACATAATTTTAGCTTGTATACTCCCTTAGCAATCTTTGTCGTTAAGAGATAAAATATCTCTATATTTTATTTCTTTACTTTTATTGTCCCAAGTTTTTATTCGGTCAGAGGATTGTAGATTATATATTTTAAATAAATATTTAATTAACAAGCTCGTAAAGGATTTCAATTTTTTCCCGCCACTGTCCCTTATGTTCCGCAAAGTTTTATAATAGAAATAATACAATAAAATTAAGTTGCTCAATAAAAATTAATTTTAAATATTGTTGTTTGGTTTTTATAACTGTAAAGATCAAACAATATTTAGTGCCGTGATAATACTTTCATTAAATTAAATAAATTAAAATAAAAATTGCGAATATTATTTATTGTCAAATATAAGCTATTAATGATTTTAATTAGTATTATTATTTTTATTAACAATAATTAAAATAACTTTTTTTATTGGTTAGTTTAACCGGGTACAGAAAGACTATTTGACCCAAAATTGCAAAAACAATCTTTGGAACTTATTTGATTCCTTTGCTCGGTAGCTCACGCAATACATTTTTAACAACATCCACAACTTGAAATAAAGATAAAGCATTAGAAATGATAAAAAAAGTAAAAAAAATAATATTTAATGATAATTGGGTCTCAGAGATACCCCATATCATCTACATTAATATTAAATAGAATTGAATTTTCAATCCTGAAAATTAAAATTTATAAAGAAATTGATATTTTAAGTACGGGTCCGTTGTTTCTTTTTTGGGCTTAAAGTTTTTTTTAGGAGTAATTATTTAATTAAATAATTTGGTCCATCTGGGTACAATGTTATTCAACAACGTTAAAAAAAGTACACTTTACTAAAATAAAGGGTCCTTAATCCGCTTTTGTCCAATGGAGTCAAAAAATCAGACCAAAGCTAAAAAAAAAAAAAAATAAATATTTGTGCCAAATTTCAACATTTTTGGCAAATGGATTTTCAAAATATGAGGAAAAACTATTTATAAATAATATTGAATTCCATTTATCCCTAATTCCAAAAGACTTAAAAGTTTTTAATTTCAAATACTTAATAAGTACCTTCATTTTATTAAATCTCAATTTTCTAAGGGCTTCAAACATCAAATCTGCAAATACCATTAATTACATTATAACTGAACATTAACATTAATTACTTAAACATTAAATACTTTTTAATTATGCTGCTGCAGCAGCAACAGAGGTAGAATTAAAATAAAAATAGAGTAAAAATATAAAATGAACCTTTTTTTATAAAAATGAAGCTGATTAACAAAGATATGCACTAGAAATAAAAAAACTTTTCCAATTCCTCTTAAAATTAAATTGATGACATTTTTTGAAACTGATTTTAAATTAAGTTAATTACTAGTACTTTTTATTATTTTTTTTTTAAATTTTATTTAGCGCTACCTTACAAAATTTGAAATTTGATGAAGTGATTTAATTTTAATGTACAGCACAGTTAATAATATATATATATATATATATATATGTCAAAGTAACAAAAGGGCAAGTCCGAGAGTGATTCATAAACAACGCCCAGCAAAAACTTCTGAAAATTGATGAAACTTTGTATACATGTTCTTTTTACGGCGTAAGTACATATTAAGAAATGATTTTTGAAATTCCGAATTTAAAGGGTTAAAACGTAGTATCAATGAAATTTACTATTTTTTTTTTTTTTAATTTCTCGATTACAAATAATATATCAGTTTGATTTTTGGTGTATGTAATCTTCATGTGAATATCTAAAAACCAATTTCTAGATTTTTGAAATTCTTATTTTAATGGTTTATAATGGAGTAACATTAAATTTTGTTATTTTTTTATTTCTCTATAATAATTGAAGACATCGGCTTGATTACTGGTTTGAATAATCTTCACATGAATATCTAAAAACTAAAGAAAGTTAAAATTATTTCGAACAATGATTACAAATTTTCCCCATTTCCGACTACATTAAACGAGATATTCACTCGGTTTGAGCTTGCAAATACTCTTCAGATAAATATCAAAAACCATTTTTGAGTTTTCTGAATTTTAATATTTTACGGAGAAAAAAATAGTTTTACATTCTTACCGTTTTATGCTACCACTATTGAATCAATCTTTATGGAATTTCGCAACATTCTGATGAAAATTATTGTTGTAATTCTGATTATGTATTTCGCGAGCTATGCAGCGACAGAAGTCTAAACACCAATTATTAGGCCCTTCAGTGACCAAACTGTTGCTGTGAAGAAATTACAATATACTAATAGTTTTTATAAACTGAACAGGCTTTAATTTTTATTTTTCATTATTATTCACACAAAAATGAGTTCAATGAACACAGGGGGTAAAGTCCAAGGGGTCCCTCTGTACTAAACATCCCCTGACCGAAACGCGAAACGCAAGTAACAATGTAGCGCGGGCAAAGCAGAGATGGGGTAATATATATATATATGTATATATATATATATATATATAATTTATTATTATTATTAGGTTCTTAACCATCTAGGGTCATATTTCATCTCTTCAAAATCCATGGTTAATCGTTAATCTTATCGGGAGATTTTTTTACGATTTTTAACATAAATCTTACGTTCGTTATAATTATTCTAATGTATAATTTTTTGGTGTTTTTTTGCCTTTTTTATTCATGGTGTATCACGACGTTCTCCCGAAATTTCATAACTTATTCTGCTTGTGAAAATAATGGAAAAAGTTCACATAAACATATGTCGTAAAATGTCTCATTTGCGAGTTACTAGTGAAAGATTTCGCTCGTATTTCAGTTACCCCGTTGAAACGAGATCGTAGTGAATTTTTTAGGACGTTAATTAAGGGCAGGATTAATGATTTATTATGGGGTTTGACCTGATAAGTCGAATAAAATAGTTTCCACCGCCGTACCTGCTGTAGTTTTATGAAATCCTGGGTGAAAACCAATAAAATGGGATAAACAAATCCTGTTTTTTTTTTATGTTTGGCATACAATAACTTTGTAAAATAATGAATAAACACATAACAATTTTAAATGGATTTGTACAAAATTCAATTCTGAACAAATTGCTGTAAGATATGTTTAATAAACTAAGGGAAAGTTAGAAAAAGTCGAATTTTATTTAGAAAAAGTTGAATAGACCATGTGCATTACCTTTATCAGTTTAAAATAATTTTAAAAAAAGAGCTTGCAATTTTCAGCATTTCTTGTCACGCCTCTAAGCTGCTTTTGTTACTCTTTTTGTTTTTCATGGCTCTCCTTAAGTTCCTCAGCCGCACTCATAATGTAGACAATTAATTCCTCACGAGAATGAATGTATTTTTGTTTTGTATACAATATTTTTCATCCATTCCCACATGCAAAAATCTAAAGGTGCTAGATCAGGCGATCATGGTGGCAAGGAATGTGGACCTCCACGACCGGATGGAATTCTCAAGGAAATGGTTTGTTTGAGTGGAATGGCACAAGTGAAGTAGGGAGGGGCGCCATCGTGCTGAAAGTATTTTTTTCATCTCAGCGCAAGAGGAATATATTGACTCCAAATCGGTGCTGAAAATTACCTTTCACCATTTCATGAGGATTTACTTCTGCCCATATATGCTCACGTATAAGTTGTTGACAGCATTTCGAGTAAAATTTGTCTTCTCGGTAAATGAAACATACTTGTATAGTTGTCGATTTGTACTCAAAGCATACAGAACTCAAAGCAAAGAAGACCGTCACCTGAACTGCATCGATAATAATTTTATTAATAACAACTTCCTGTTGGACAGGTCGTTCGTAGCTGGTACAAATACTAGGAAGTGAAACTGTTTCCCGAAGATTGCGAATACTCAATTATTTTCGGATCTGGAATCCTACGACTCGGAAAATGTATTTCATTTTCTATTGCAGCAGCTGCAGTATTACCATTACACACACTCAAAATAAATACCATAGCAACGTTTTCCTCTGTTGTAATTAAATACGGCGTTACTTAAATGGCAAACCGATCACTTTCAAACTAAAATCCACAGAAAACCTTTGCTAAAAGGAGCACAATTCACAATACCCGACATACTTAGCGCACCTTACAGAATGATTTAAACATTAATAGAATTACGCATTTTTGATCAGCTGTTGTTATTTTATTGCCAACTTTGAAATAATAATTTTTCAGATAATTTATTGGATTTCTGTTATTAATAAAAAAATTGTTATCCGAGTTATTTTTATTTATTTTACCATTGTTGTGTAATTTCCACTTTTTAACATTTTTTAATAGTAAATATTGCTTTTAAAAAATCAATAAATATTGTTCTTTTACATCACCAAAATCGAATTTGGTTTTTGTTTACATTAAATAAATGCTTTTCTGACAAGTGTAGTAATGTTCTGTTTGTAAATAAAACTGAAATTTTTCTAACTTTTCTTTGTTTCATTCAACTTATCTTACACCATTTTGTTTGGAATTATATTCTCAATAAATTTTATTAAAAAATTTTATTTGTTTATTACCCATTTTACAAGTGTTTCTACGTCAATCATAAAAAAACAGGGTTTTTTACATCAAATTTGGTTTCACCTGTTTTCTAAAAAAAAAAAAAATACTGCAGATACGGTTCTGGAAGAAATATTTTATTCGATATTTCGGGTCAGAAGCTATAGAAATCAATTTAGTGCCGGATTTACCTTGGACGAGGCCCCAAGCAAATCGATATTTTTAAGGCACCCCTCCCCACTATGAGGCCCCTCCGGAAGTTCCAATTGCCTATTATCCCACAGAATTTAATTTGATAAATATATAGGTTATGATAACGGAAATAATCAGACACAACTAGATATAATTTTTAATGAATTTTATTGACCTTAATTTTTCGTTTGAATTTTTAAATAGTATGATTGGAATACATACCTTGTATCTTTGACTCGAAACAAGATGCTTCAAGAATCTCTGCCGGTTTAGACAAAGACGAACAAAACGTTTGACCAATGCGCCATTTCATTTTTACACATGGAAATGACGCGCGGGAAAAAATGGTTTGCATGACAAACCGATTTTAAAATATACTGTAATTATAATCTATGCTATACATATAAATGAAGCTTTTACGTAATTGAAGATAGCAATTACAATTATACATAAGTTATAAAAGTAACACATAAAGTATTATAAATATATTCTTTATTTTACTTTTATTTTTCAAAATTTTTTACTTCGAGGCCCCTGTCAAACTGAGGCCTCAAGCAGCTGCTTGTTTTGCTTTATGGTAAATCCGTCACCGAATCAATTCTGTTCCTTACTTAACTTCCTAAGTATTTCAGTACGACCTCAATTCACTGGGATAGCTGAAATCCGAGCGATAGGGCATATGTTGATGATAATTTTTTTTATTATTTTCACGTGTAGAATAGGTAATGAAAGTTCCGGGAGAACTTCTTGATACATCTTCTATATGAAAATAAATATTATAAATATTTAAGTTATATTATAAAAAAAAAAATTCAAATAAATTTTTCAACAAAAAATCACTTGATCGATGTGTCGAAAGTCCTCAAATACAAATCTTAATAAAAGTACTTGGTTTTTTTTTTAGGATTTTAATACTAGATGGTGAATGCCGTTGTTTAGTGGTTAGATTTCAGTTAACCACACGTCTCAGCAATGATCGGAGGTAGTTCAAGACTACACGCTTACCGATACAATAACATTTCACTAATAAGTCGCTAATGATTTTAATTCTCGATTCGACTATAAACAAAAAAAAAAGAAGAAAATAATATTTATTTTAGCGCTAAATAGTTGCTAAACGTCTACGTTTTATTTATAATCTTCATATTACATTGTTCTAGAAATAATGAAATTTTTTTGAATTATCGAAAGCTCTGGAAATATGTATAAGGATTTAATTTGAAGAAAAGGAAAAAGCTGATTTGAAGTACTCGGTTCAGTAGAAATTTTTTTCCCAAGGTTCATCTTAAATAAACTATTATATTTTTAAAATACTATATATATTATTAATATAAAGCAAACAAAATTAATTTCATAGCACTTTAACAGTTAGTTATATTTAAAAGTATTATTAACTAAAATACTGAAACATATTAAAAATATTTTTATTACGCTTTTTTTTTTAAATTATCACATTAGTAAAATTATGAATCCGCATTAGAATAAAATCAGCCTGGAGGAAAAGCACCTTTTATATTATTGCATAGGTTTTATAAAAAGAAAGTTGTTACTATTCTTTAAAAGGTTTTAAACGTATCGTACTGCTTCATTTTGATTTATTTTAACATGAAAATGTAAATTTTTACGGCATAATACTACTGAATTTACAGGCAGCTTAGAAAGTGCAATATTCAGTCATATTGAACAATGAGAAATTTTTATAGATAATTTTGCTTGAATAAGTATTTATTCTCCTTAAAGCATTTGAAAGCGTATAAACATTTTTTCTAATACAATTAAAAAATTGAATTTAAATTAAAACCGATGTCTACAGCTATTTTATATTATAGTTATAAGATGATCCATTTTTCAGTACATTTTTTCACATATGAAAAATGAGATTTCAAACAAATAAAGGAATACTATAAAAGAAAAAAACGAAATTTATTACTTTTACTTCATCAGTATTATTAATATAACAGGTATTAATAAATTTTAAGTTTATTAATTTAGTATAAGTTATTAATAAGTTCAATAAAATTAAGACGTAAGCTGGGACCACATCCCCGATTATTATATCCAAGTTGATAGCGATTCAAGCTGCCCCTCAGTTCAGATATCGTTTGAAATTCAATAAATTTTCATCATCTCGTTTTCTTAGGTTAAAATGAATCGGGCAGTTCTTCAAAATTACCAAGATTCCATCCTCTAAAAATAAAAATTAATAACTGGTTTTCAATTAATTCAGTTGTAAATAATGTAAACAAAGAAAATATATAACTGAAAAAGTAGTAAATATTGTTTTAATAATTTCCTGATCTATCACGTGCACCATTTATTAGACTAAATTGTTTTAATGGCAGTGCTATTTACTTGAGCGGTTATTTGTTTCAGTACATGAAAGTTCTTCAAACTTTAACAAAATCGATAAATAAATTATAAATGTTCGAAGCTGTTTTAATTATATTCTAATATTTTCATTTAGCTATGTTTCCTTGAAAAAATATTTTTTTAATTGAAATTTACGATTTAAAGAATCAAAACGTCATGTACAACAGTAAACGTTTGGCGCTAATACCGAGTGAAATCTCACTATTTAAAGATGTTGTAAAAGAGATAATGTGAAGAACCCGAATTACGTTCGTATACATTAATATTTCATTCAGACTAATATTAAATTTAATATAATTTATTAGCTAACTTTTCTTTATAAAATTTAGTTTGGAGAAAGCATAATATTTCAAAATGTTTGGTGTTTTTATTTCCATTAATTAATATTCTCAGTAATCACGCGTGTAATCATAGTAATAATGAAAATCACACTAAGCGATTAATTCTAATGTCAATGATTTTAATAACTATATTTCAATAATAATAATTGTCAACTGCAGTCGTTATATTTGACAAACAAATTTAATATCATATTAAGTGTCAAGATATATCATAATATTAAATATACACCCTCACACAAATACATCAAACAAAAGCTTTTGTATTTTCGTGTAATAATTAAATAATGTGTTTACTAAAGTGTTTGTAATCCACTGATGAGTCATGTCAAAACAAAACCAGCACTTTCTACTTATTCATACGTAAATCTAAAAATAAATATCTTTTTTAAAAAAATTTTAATGAATTTCTTTTAACAAAGATAACAATAACAACCCTATAAAGTAGCGGTATATATAAAATACCCTCTAATTTATGCTCTAATGGTTTCATATCTGAAACAATTATTTAACTACAAAATTAAAATCAGTTTGAAAGAAAATAAATTTGACTGAAATTCAATCGTAAAAAATATTCCTTTTTTATAATTAACGGGATAAATATATTCACAAAAAATTCAAACTGAATTCTCTGAGCCGCTTGTCAAAGATCATCAGAGAATAAGTATTAACAAATGTAAAATGGCAGTAATCACTGAAATGTCTACTTTTGATTAATGAGAAATTTCTGCTGATTTACTTACTTTAATAATTAGTTTAGTTTTCTCGTTAACTTGTATAAACAAAATTGGATTTTACTTAGTTAAATAAAATTTATGTTATAGTTATAATAAATGCATTACTACGCAAGCAGCGATTAATTTTTTGATAATAAAATCGTATTAGAAATAAAAAAAATAAACCGGTAAAATTGTAATAATGTAATAATGTTTTTCAGTATAAAAGAAAAAGGGATGATAGTAAGTACAAGTAAAGAAATAAAACAAAAAAATAATTCAGAAAATACAATTATTTTTCTTCAGTTCCCCTTTATAAACTTAGTGATACAGGAAGGGACTAACGTAACTTTCTAAACGCGTCCAATTCCTTCCTTAAGCATCTTTTTCAATTTAATTGTAATGAAAAGAAAGGGTAGATAGATAGTAATAGGGGAAGAATTTTAGGGTAAATGCCGTTTCACCTTAATTGCTTTGGTAGATTTTCAACGAAACGGTAAATTCTCTTTAAGATCATTGAGGGTTTGCGTTCTACAAATAAACGCATAATAACTTACTTATTTTCATAATACTGATCTTAATGCTTTATCAACTAAATTAATAATTAGATATGAGAACAAGAATGCTCTACTGATGTAATTCATTAAATATATGTTTCATATATTTTATATTGTAATATCTAGTAATTTCTATTGTATTGTAAACACTTCATAAACATAAGGACAAAAGATAGCCTGAAATGTTCGTTTTATATACTCGTTTTTACTTGAAGATAATAATTTTATATTTTCGAAGGTTTTTCTGTCATGATGAGACAGTGGTAAAAATAAATAAAATCATTTATTAGTTACAATTTGACAGTTTTATCCAGATCTAAACCGAAATTTTATGAAACAGAGCTGTTAACTTAAAACTAATGACAATTTATCCCGATAAATTTGGTTTTAAAACCAATTAAGAGTAGCTAATATTATCTGACTTTAAGGATGATCGTTTAGGATTACAGAAAAAAACTGTTTTTAATCGATCTGAACCGAAGTATGGAAAGCTAACTGGCGATAAGTGATAAATACAGTGTCTGAATAATCTGTGTACAGTTTTTTTATCGTTAATGTTATTTTATTACTAATTTATTATTGAAAATGAATGCTAATTTATATATTAATGTGAAATGATTTTTAAGAGTTCGCTATAGGATTCTTTGATCGTATAGTAGAATCTACACTGGGCAGTTCTTATTTATCCAGTATAGAATTTGTAGTTAGAAATTCATTCTGCGTAAAACTGAAACATTTATTTCATACATGTTTTCTGTATCTGATGATTTCTTTTGTTCTTTCTGATTAAAGAAATTTTGTATAAATGTATATGTGGGTATGTATATATATCTTGTTATTATTTTTTATTATATCTTATTTTGTTATTTCTTTATTTTTATTTAAATATTTGATAGTTTTGAAAACCCAGAATGTTTTAAGAACACTTAAAGGAACTCAGTCCAATAATTTTGAACATTTTAAAATAAAATTATGTAATAAAAATAAAATTTATGTATATCCTTCCTGTACTTTCTGTCTGTAATAAGAAAGGGTTACGAAAAATAAAGATAAAAGAAGAAAACTTTATCAAAAGATGAATTAACTTTTTTATTTCTTATAAACCACAAAAAAATAAAACTAAAAAAATTAAAAAAATTCCTTTCGGCACGCCGGAAGGCAGAGGTAGATTTCACCGGTGCTAAGTAGGAGATTAAAAAGATTTCCACCTTAAAGTTAAGAAAGACTTCAAATTTACTCAATACAACGGTTACATGGGAAAAAGTTTCACATGTTTAGCATACATCTTTTTACAATTCCAGCAATATTTTGGTCATCCCTTGCCGTAAGTTTTGGTCATATCAAAAATTGTTACAGACGAAATTTTTAGATAATGTTTAGAGGACTAACGATCACTTTAAACCGATTCGATATCGTGCCTATTAAGGAAGGTATGATTTTTTTGTCTTCGAAACCCCATTCTTCCACCCACTGAGCCAATGTTTGGTGATATTACAAAACATTACTTAAATAAGTTTTAGGCCCTTATCCAAAGAATAGTAGAAACTTTAAACGAATTACTTAATAAGAAAATTATAGCGATATTTTGTTTTATCGAAGACGTTCTCCCGATTTCCACCCTCGTGGTCCGATTTGGCCATTAACAAACTCGACCGAGATTTTTGGTTGTTATATTTTATGTATCAAAATTAAAGTGATTGAAAATCACTTTAAAAAATCACAAAATTACGGTAGTTATAATGTCTAGAAGAAAGTGAAATATGTATATAAATATGTGTATACACACATAATAAAATGTATATATATAAACTTTTGAACTTATTGTGTTTTTGGGGTCTACGAGATGTAAAACTCGAAGATATGTCGAAATTTTCCGGAAGTCGAACCATAGTATTCATTACATAGGTAATTTTTTTAATGAAATCTACCTAAAATTCAGAGTACGAAAAACTTTTAGAATAAAAAAAGTTACAGAATAAAACAAGCCACTGTACACTACATACCGATCGGTAAACAATGTTTCTGACAAATATAAAAGGCAACTGTGAATGAAAATTTTCACATCGAACAAAAAAATATAAACAAACACACGCATAAAAGCACTCTCCACTATAAGAGATTCTCGTTCATCGGCTACCTGATAGAAAAGTATCTCCAATACAATAATATCATTGACAGTAACCCAGGAATACAAAGCATAATGTTACATAACAAAATTCACGTTTTATCGTACACATGAATGCTACTGAATATACTGCGATAAGCAGCATTAACGAACGTAAATATTAAACCAACAGACACAGTTGGAATCCAGTTTATTTTAACAAAATATCTTCTTAACTGAACAAACTTCAACAACCAAATCCCCTAGAATAACAATAGAACAACCAAAATTAAATAAGTCTGATGAAGTTTAGTGTATGCTTATCTGGAAGCTTTAGGAAGCTCATTTTAAAAATGTGTACAATTATCAAATCTGGTCATTAGTTACAAAAATAACAGAGGTTGTTTTGACTTATTGGCAAAAGGATAGAATTGAAATATTTATTTCAAGAACATGAAGTCACAATACACTTAATAAACTGTCTACATCTTTAGTAGGAAATAATATAAACCATACGAAATAAAAAAATAAACTGATATAATAAATCACACGATTAAAACAGAATTATATGTTAGAATTCCAAAAACATATAATACAGGAACTAATTTTTTATTGACCAATTAAAACTTATATTTAATCCGCCGGGTTAGCCTAGCGGTTAAACTCGTAATCACAAATCAACTGATTTTCGAATTCGAGAGATCTAATTTTCAATCGTTATAAAGACAGTTGCTTTTATACGGATTTTAATTCTAGACTCTGGATACCGGTGTTCTTTGTGGTTGGGTTTCAATTAACCACGTACCTCAGGAGTGGTTGGCCTCAGTATGTTCAATACTACACATTTACCGATACACTTAAACTTACACGCCGTCTGCAAACAGATGCCTTGGCATCTCTGGAGAGTGACATCATGTCATTGTGCTGTTACTGTGTAACTTTTTTTTTTTAATCTCCGGGACCACCGTTAGGTATTTCATAAATAAATAAATAAAACTAGGCTAGCCGTTAAAGATTTCATTAATACATGTATAAAAATATATCTTTGTAGTAAATTTAAAGCGTAGTTACATTTTATATTTTCTTAATCTTATCAAGATTGTTTATTTTAAGTACGTTGTTTTTTTTTATAGGAGGGTTTATATTTAAGAAAAAAATTACGTTTGTTTAGGTATTGAGTAAATTCAGTAAATAAAAGTCAGGTATTTAAACCTGACTTAAGGAAATTCTTAAATCAGCAGAAGCAAACTTAGGCGGACTAAAGAGAACTGGTAGAAAACCTTGGGTTTCAGACGATATATTGCAGCTGATGGATGAACGTAGAAAATATAAGAATGCTAATGATGAAGAAAGTAAAAGGAACTATCGGCAATTAAGAAATGCTATAAACACGAAGTGCAAACTGGCGAAAGAAAAGTGGATTAAAGAAAAGTGTTCAGAAGTGGAAAGAGAAGTTGAAGAACATAAGAAAGAAGCCCTAATAAGAAAGGGAGTCCGACAAGGATGTTCCCTATCTCCGTTACTTTTTAATCTTTACATGGAACTAGCAGTTAATGATGTTAAAGAACAATTTAGATTCGGAGTAACAGTACAAGGTGAAAAGATAAAGATGCTACGATTTGCTGATAATATAGTAATTCTAGCCGAGAGTAAATAGGATTTAGAAGAAACAATGAACGGCATAGATGAAGTCCTACGCAAGAACTATCGCATGAAAATAAACAAGAACAAAACAAAAGTAATGAAATGTAGTAGAAATAACAAAGATGGACCACTGAATGTGAAAATAGGAGGAGAAAAGATTATGGAGGTAGAAGAATTTTGTTATTTGGGAAGTAAAATTACTAAAGATGGACGAAGCAGGAGCGATACAAAATGCCGAATAGCACAAGCTAAACGAGCCTTCAGTAAGAAATATAATTTGTTTCCATCAAAAATTAATTTAAATGTCAGGAAAAGATTTTTGAAAGTGTATGTTTGGAGTGTCGCTTTATATGGAAGTGAAACTTGGACGATCGGAGTATCTGAGAAGAAAAGATTAGAAGCTTTTGAAATGTGGTGCTATAGGAGAATGTTAAAAATCAGATGGGTGGATAAAGTGACAAATGAAGAGGTATTGCGGCAAATAGATGAAGAAAGAAGCATTTGGAAAAATATAGTTAAAAGAAGAGACAGACTTATAAGCCACATACTAAGGCATCCTGGAATAGTCGCTTTAATATTGGAAGGACAGGTAGAAGGGAAAAATTATGTAGGAAGGCCACGTTTGGAGTATGTAAAACAAATTGTTGGGGATGTAGGATGTAGAGGGTATACTGAAATGAAACGACTAGCACTAGATAGGGAATCTTGGAGAGCTGCATCAAACCAGTCAAATGACTGAAGACAAAAAAAAAAATTGTACCTGGTTAAAACCACAATATAACTTGCAGTATTTATCGGCTACACTAGAAGGTAACGTTGTGCTGGATAATACGCGTACTCATAATTTCGCCGGCCTCCGTGGCGCGAGTAGTAGCGTCTCGGGTTTTCAGCTGGAGGTCCCGGGTTCGAATCCCGTTCAGGCATGGCATTTTTACACGCTACATTTGTCATTCATCTTCTGAAGCAATATATAATGGTGGTTCCGGAGGTTAAAAAAAATAATAAAAAAATATTTAAAGTAAATACTTATATGTTGTTTAGTAGGCTCATAAGAGATAGCATAATTTTAAGGACCTCTCTCATATATTAATACATACACTTTCTAATATTAACATCTAATATTATCGGTGATTACATACGTTAAACTAGTATTAGCAAAAATATAAAATTATTGGTATTTCTCAATAATTCTGATCCACATTCCTTGTTTGGAAATCATTCACATTTATTTTTAGTTAATTTTTATATACTTATATAACCACCCCCCATGTACTAATACATAACATTATTTTCTTTAGTTTCAACAATTTCCTAAATCTAAGTAATCAAGAATTTTAAACTTATTAAAACAACTTTTTTAAAGGGTAAAGTAAGAGATATCTGAAAAAAATCTGCGTATTCTTTTAAGTGAAATATTACATAACTTTATACCTCATGCAAATATCGAGACGGAATGGGAACACTTCTTTAAAAAAGATGCAAATCTTGGTGACAAAAATTTATTTCTCATCATCTCTTATTGGGAAATTGTTACCAGTTGTTAGTGGAGAAAACAAAATAAAATTTGAAAAGAATAAAACTCGTTTTGTTACAACTATATCTACTATTTGGTAATAAGGTTGTTTTTTTTATGATCCTAAACATTTAAATAACTCTATTACTAGTTGAATGATGCTTTTCTGCGGTTTAATTAACGGAGATTCATAGCCCGGAAAATTAATTTTAATTTTTTTAAACAAAATTTCATCGATAACAATTTTTTAAGATTTTAATTTCTCGTAGAGAAAAATAAAACAAATCTCTACGTAAATAAATTAGTCGTAAAACAATATATTTTTTTTGGGGGGGAAATAAGAATTTAAAAGAATTTCGTGAAGTAAAAATATTTAAATATTATTAATTGGTTAAATACAATGAATTAAGTTCAAAAATATACGATACCAAAAATTTCTGAACACTAAATGAACAAGCGAGATAGTTTATAAAATGTTATAAAATGCCACAATAAGTAGTTTAAAACATACAAAAATAATTTCAGGTAAACAACTGTAAATTCAAAAAAAAAAAGAAGTGGATAATTTTGTAAAATATTTTGGGAAAGTATTTTTCCGTATAAGTGAAAATGTAAAACGTGTTAACAACGTTTTGAAAAATGATTGAGACTGTAAATTATTATATGTTTCTTATTTTTTTTTTTTTTATTATGTATATATCAACAACTTTTAAGATATAATTTTTTTCATAATTAAAAACAACTAATTTTTAAACCATTAATTTTTCGTGTTAAGATTTTAATCACGGACTTCTGTTTTGTTATTTACTAATAATAGAAACCTGATTTGTAACCTTCAAAATCCGAGTCATAGGCTTTTTTTTGCAATGTAAGTTCATCATCGCTTTTCCGTAATTAGAAATTGGTTATTTTTTCCTAGATGATCCCTTCTTTTTCAACAATTTTATAAAATAATCACTTTTTTGTTTTCTATCGTTTCATCATAATATCAATTCTCTGTTCATAATTTTATATCGTTTACAAAAATTTCCTGCCACACTTCCGCCAGTACTGTTTCTTATTCATTCTTCTTTGAGTCATCAAATATTTCTTTCCAGGAACTGTATCCCTACATCTACTACTTCGTTGTAACACCTATAAATCATATATTCTAATAAAGTATATATGGGAACAGAAAATAGTCTATATAAGCTATAAGATTAAAATCCAACTTATTCTTTTTTTTTTAGAAAAATTGTAATCATCCATCTTTATATCATTCTAGAGATAGTAACTTTATTTACAGATCCTCTTATCTACAAATTTAAAAGTATAATATCAAAAAGATCTTGCAGGTAAATTAATTAGAAAATTAATTAATGGGATTAAACTGTATGTAATTGATTAGAGAATTCTCATTATCTTATCTCAAGTTTTCTACCCAGTCCAGATAAAAGAAATACCATCAGGCATTTCGATTATCAAGCACGAGTGTTTGATTTACTAATTGTTGCCTGCAAACGCAGAAATGAACATACTGGATAAATAGAAATGCTACGTAAGTACCGGCTAAGACAAAATTCATATCGTGAAATACAGACGACTTTTCGTTTGATGAATAAATTTTCATTGCTTCCATTGGCCAATTATTAAAAAATTATAAATTTGTATAATATCATTTAATACTTTTGAATCTTTGTCATAATTGCGGATAATAAAACATCACCAAAGAAATTGAACTTTCTTTTTCCTCTTTTTTTATAACAAACATTATTTTTTTTAAATTTTCATTCGGTACTTTGATGAAATTTAGTACAGGTGCAAACAACTTATTATCAAGTCTAATATAAGATATTTTTCTTATCTGAATTCGTTAACCTTTAACATCCTACGAATTTTAACACTGGTTACTTGTTGGGCTGAATACAATTTTTTTTTCAAAGGTTACTCTGAAACCTCGATCATATTTCTATTAATTTACCCGATTTCATTTCATTAATCAAATCTTTAGTTATTTTTTAAAATAAAAAAGGAGTTACCATTTTTATATTACTTTTTAAATTAACAATTTATATTACCTCATACTGGCTCTTATCTAAGTTTCAATTTATAGTCTTTTTAAGATAAATAGTCAACCATTTGACCGGTCTTTAGATGCATTCAATATATACTCTCTCATTGTAGTTCAACTTGTTGATTTATTCGCTGTTATAGTACCAGTAAATATTGAAGTTAATTCTCACTCGGGATTTACACTTGTTTTACTTGTAACATTGATTTCATTTTTCGTTTAGTAAACGGAAATCCTTATTAGATTTTTCAGAATTCTTATCTTGTTTAATAAAATTAATGCATCAATTTAAACAAAAAACTCTTACAAATTGATTTCGTAGATTATATTAATCAATTTGCAAACGTTACAGTGACTGTAGAATAAAATTACTTTGAGATAACTGAAAATATTTATTACGAAAATTAAACGATAGTTTAAAATAGAAAAAAACGATTAATGATGTTAACTGTAATTAATTTCTTTAATTCAGTTGAAATTTAATATTTTCAGTTTAATTCATGCAAAACTAACTTCTTATAATATCACAATTGTAGTAAAAGCAGATACATAAATTTAAAATGTTGAAGTAAATACGAGTTAGTTTTACTCAATATTTTCTGAACCGTGTACCAAGTTTCTTATGTCGTCTAATTATCAAGAAAAAGAAAGTTAAGCTGCTTAATTCCACCTTAATAGTACGTCCCAAACAGCTATTGTTTTTTTTTTTTTGATATCTGCAAGTTTGTGTGTCTGAGCGTTGATGGAGTTAAATTGGTGAATTTTTAATGAAATTAAGTTAAAGTAAATTTAGTGTGAATGAAACTTTTAAGCTGAAAAATAATGCTACTTAAAATCATAGCAATTTTCTTTTAAATTGCTATGTTTTTTTTAGACGAAAAAAAATCGAAATTATAATGTTCTCTATTCCTTTCATTAGATATTAATTTTTGATAATTTAAAAAAAAATTCTTTACTATTGCTTTTAAATTTTATTCAGACTTATTTTAATTTAAAAAAAAACAGAAAATTGAGGGAAATCGTTTAGAACTGGTTATTATTATTATTTTTTGAGTACGTTGAAGATTTTTTTTTACAAAATGTTTATGCTACAGCTAAAAATCCATGATTGGTAAATTCTGGTTTGATAATGAAAATTCCATTTTTCTAAACTAACTGAACTTGTAGTATATTATAGTTTAAATATTTTACAATACATTTAGTATTAGTAAGAAGCTATGTATGGTAATGTATAACGGCTTAATATTTAATTCCTTTTAAATTCTTTTTAGTTGTAATCATAGTTCTTAGAGATTAAGTTTTACTTTATTATTTATTTGGCTTTAAAATAGATATTGCTTCTTAAATCCTTTGCACATCGCGTTTAGGATATTTCTTTATATTAACTGACACTACCCACTTTCAAATAAATTTAGGTATATTCCCAATATGATGAATTTTTTTAGCTTAATTCAATAATTAAATTATTAATTGAATCTACTATTACATTTTTAAACTGCTGTATTAGTATCATCTTCTATATTTTTCAGAAAAACTATTTTTAATTTTTTTTTTTGAGAAAATTCTTTTATTTTCAAACTTGTTGAACATTAAGTTTTTTTAAAATTGAAATTGATTTCTCAAATTTTATTGGCTTAAAAATTGTTAGTATTATCGAATTTCAATTATGAGGTTAATTCTATTAAGCGGAGAATACTAATTATTTAATTTAAGAACTGAATTTCTTTTTATTGAAATAAAATATCCTTGTTAATACATTTGTCATTAGGATCAGTGAACGGTAATTAATTACAGATTGTCATTTTAAAACTACCGGGTTGTAATTAGGCTTACAGTCAATTCCCAGGTGTTTAACTACGAAAATATATAAATTACTGTTAGTAAAATTCCCTGCATTAAATTCCGGTCAGTCATAGCATTTATTCCGTATTACCAAGCTTATGTTGGTATTTAACTGTCTATGAAAAAAAAAGTGCGAATTATAACAATGTGTCGTCATCAGTTCTCAGAAGAATATTATTTTAATTATCATTTTTATCTTTATTATTTCAATTATTATCTGCCTTAATTTACATTAATAACTGACCGATGTATTTTTAAGTCTATTCACAAGAAATATTTATTTTTATCTGATTAGGATATCCGTATGTAGTAGAATTGTTCAACTTCTAAGTAGTTAGCGATAGATAAACATCAAAGATGTTGAATTGTCTATCCTTACGTTTCGTTATCCCAAACACACATTCCAATTTACGGTAAAGGCGAATAAAATGAAACGTTTATTTACGTTTGGTTTCGTATGAGATCGCGCAGAGTTGTAATTATGGCCCGTGCCGTATCTTTAATAAAAACAACCGATAGTGAATCCGTGGGAATCATTCCCTACTTTTACCTGATCCGACCGACGGAACTATTCTTAGAACACGAGCATCGTCTGGAGCCGCAATGACCCTAAACATGCGACTTACATCCTAATTCCTACCCGGCACAGTTTCATTTTAAATAGTAGCATCTAAATAGAATATTAGTAGATAGTCAAGTTTTTCCTACCTAAGTTCCACGGCTTCCGTCACAGGCTAGATTAAAAAAAAAACACAGCAATCGTTAAGACAAAGTATAAATTTCGTTATAATCTAAAAATAAATCTCCAAAACAATCTGTTTCTGTTTTTAATTTACTCGTTCAGGAGATATTTTAAAGATTTTCAGCTTAAAAGATAATTATAAGTGTATTATAATTTAATATGTCATTTTAAGTGTAACTCCAAAAAATTATAATTATTCATCTATTATTGAAAGAATAACCGATGAAGACTGATTTATAAATAAGATTGTCTTGTTTTTTTTAAATTTATTTTATATGGGCTAAATTTATAGTTGTTTCTTTATTTTTTAATTGTGAAAAATTACACGTTACATATTTATAATTTATGCAGCGTTTTTATGTAATTTTCTTTCTTCTCATTTTTTTATTGAGCAATGTGATGTATAAAAAAGTATTTGGTTCAATTAAACTATAGATACAGAAGTTTACAAATTTACTTTTTTATATAACTAGATATTGCTATAATATATAAAAACATACAACAATATTTCAATAAAAAATTAATTGAGCGAGTTAAAGTAAAAATCTGTTGTGGTCACCATATCAATTCCTTGTACGCCTATTAAATTACATACACACATTTTTAAATTAAAAAAATTTATTTCGCTAATAACTTCTGATTTTTTGATTTTTTTTATTGTTATTATTGAATATTTTTCATGTAAATTTTTTTTTTACAATCATGGTCTAATAATTATTAAATTAATATATTTAAGTAAGAAAAATAAAAGTTAAAAAAAATAAATAAAAAAAATTAAAAAAAAAAGGAGATGAGGTCTGATTCGAACTGATGTGCCTTCCCTTTAAGATCCAGATAATTCATTAATTAAAACTTTCATTTTAATTTTGATCGCAATCAAAAAGGGATGTGCACACCTAGATGTTGCAACTTTACTATATTCAAAATTCAACATCCTACGGCTAATCGTTTTTGAGTGCTAGATACATACGCACATTCATACGTACATACAGACGTTACACCAAATAATAATAATAATGCCCTGAGGTAGATAATTCCCACGTCCAGAAAATAACATCTACGTACCATGTCCAGGGCGGAAAAAGCTGTACATAAGAACTATTTATAATGCTGCCTAACGGGGCTCCGAGTATTTTCCGTCGGAGATTGCAGGTGTAACGAAGGCCTTTCCGCTGACCACATGCCCCCTGCGATGGCAAGCATGTAGCTATGGTGCCCATGTATGTCGGTGAGTGGGAGCCCCGAAAATTTCGCTGTGTTGGGGCCTGAAGTCAGTGCAGAGATTACGCATTCGCTCTCTTCCAGGACATATATCGGTTCCAACGGAATACTTGACTGGACCACCATGGTTGGTAGCCCTGTAGTGGGGGTGTACCCCAGCGGGTAGCCTTGCTACAGAAGGGAACGAAAAGCACGCAAATTGAACAATTATCAAATGTGAAAGAGAGTTCACGCAAACCTCCTCGTTTGGAACCAACCATTTCGCCTGAGGTGAAACGGAGAAAGAGTACTGAGGCTGGAAAGATGGATAAAGAGGTAAAGAGCATACGTAGAGCTCTATTAAAGAATAATTTTGGTAAACCAAAATATCTGGTTGTTACTAGAGAGGATAGCAATTTTTTGTGGATGACTGCTCGAGAAATAAATAATTATGTTGCCCAGTAAAGGAAATCCGTAAAACACAACGGACTTCATGTAGAGACAACTTATGACAAACAGTCGCAGAAGATCCTTGGACTGAAGAATATAGGTGAGTTTGCTGTACGAGTAGATCCACACAGCACCCTCAATACCTCAAAGGTTATTGTGGTTTAACGGGATCTTCTCAATTGTACGGAGCAGAAGATTGAAGAATCCACCTCAGGGAGTAATTGAATGCCGAAGGCTGAACATGAGGATAAACAGCTAAGTTCTTCCATCTGCATCTAATGTCCTTACTTTCAATAAAGCGAGGGGAGAAAGTGCGCGCAGCAATACACTATTTGGATGTTCGGGCTTTTGTACCACAACCCATAAGATGTTTCAGATATCAACGTTTTGGCCACACCGCTGCTCCGTTCGAAAGGTCATAAATATCCGTGTATGGTGACGAAATTCATGAAGGAGAACCATGCAATGATCCTCCTCCTTGTGTAAACTACAAAGGACAGCATTCCTCTAGATCAAGAAACTGTCTTGCTTAAAAAAATGAGGCGACTGTGCAGGGAGTCAAACCCTGCAGAAGTTCAGCTACGTCGAAGCAAAACAGATTATAAGCGCACGCAAGCCTAGAATAACAAAAACTTATGCTCAGATTGTGGCTACAGTGCCTGCTCCAACTGCTGTTGATACAGACTAGTTTCTTGGCAAACTTGCGCCTACATCGGCTACTATGATTAAGAAAATAATAGATAGTGGAATGAAATCCCTCACTCACACGGAATTTAAAATGCCTTTGATAAAATTACAGCCTCCAGAGTCTAAGTCAACTATGAGCAAAACCGAATCTGACCAACAGAAGACATCTATTGAACCAGAGGTAAAAGTGAGTTTGCGTGGCGTATTGGATGTTGGTGCAAGGATAGTAACAGCTTCACAGTTTTCTATGGAGGCTCCCTAGTCTCCTACAACCAAGGTGGCCTCTAAAACACAGAGGCCACAAAAAACTACACATGGGAGACCTGTTTCCCTCCTGTCTGAGGCGGTGACTGGTGCGATTCCTGTTGCGGGGTACTCACAGGTTCCCGCCTCTCAATCGGCACCGATCCATTTTCGTCTTCATCCGAGGCTTCGATGGGGTCCTATTCGGAGCCCGGGAGCTATGCGGGCGATGTCTTTCTTGTCAAACACGAAGCTGTTCGACTAGTGGAAAAGAAGAAGAAAAAAGGATGGCTCAAAAGCAAACCAAGAGATTAAATAATATAAAAAAATTAGCGAGTCGATAATTCAATGGAACATCAATGGATGTTTGTCAAACATCAATGAGCTCCAACGCTTGGTACATGATGTAGAATCAATCTGTATGTGCCTGCAAAAAACACAGTACATTTCGGCGAGATCAACCGCCAAATTTAAGAATTAGAGGGGGTATATTAACATCGACTAGAGCTACCACCAAAGCGGTTGAAATAAACACAAATCTGCAAGCGGTCGCAATCAGAATGAAGCTTTATCTGCAGATCAATATCTGCAGCATATACTTGCCGAATTTTGACTGTAAGGAGGATGACATAACACTACTAATTGCTCAGCTTCCCCACCTATACTACTAGTGGGGGACTTTAATGCACACAATTTTCTCTGGAGATCAAAACAAGTAGATCCCCGTGGAAGAGTGAGAACATAATATATAACAGATTCATCACAAGAAAACATTGTGTCGGAGTATTGTTTGACCTGCAGAAGGCTTTCGATATGACGTGCCGTCATGGAATAATGCTTCAATACATGAATGGGGCAATCGCGGCAACCTGCCAGTATTACTCAGCAACTATATGAATGAACGTACTTTTCATCAAGTATCACCATCGAATATTCAACAGAAAAAAGATTAAAAAATGGCATACCACAAGGCTAGCCGTTGAGCGATACCTTGTTCACGGTCGTCATTCATAAACTGATATTAGCCATTCCAGTAGAAATCAGCAAGTGTCTATGTCGATGATCTGGCAACTGTATATGCCAGCAGAACGACAGCTATGGCGAAGTACAAATTGCAACGTGCGATAAACGCTCTCAATGAAGTCGGGAGGAATAATGTTTTCAAATTTTCACCAGCGAAAACGTGCTGTGTACACTTCTGTAGAAAGAACCAAAGTCCTGTTTTGACCATCGACGACCATCCAATAGAATACAAGTATAATGTGCGATTGATAGATATAAAAAAGCCCTAATTATTATTAAATGTTTATCCAACATCAATTGGGGCTCAGATAAAGAAATACTACTGAGGCTGTATAAAGCATTGGTTCAATGGAAACTCGACTACGGGTGTATTACATATTCATCCGCTAGAAAGTCGCATTTACGAAAGGTACACGTAATACGTAAAAGCAAAATAAGATATGCCACAGGGGCTTTCCGTACAAGTCCGGCGACTAGTTTAATGTCAGAAGTCGGAATAATGTCACTACATTATAGAAGAAAGATCCTATTGTTAAGATATGCGGCAAATATATGAGCCTTTCCTACCCATATAAATAATAAAAATATTCAACAATCGTCCTTTGGCTGCATTATACAAACATCGTGCTACTTATTCCAGATTAGCCGGAATACGGTATCACGAATTGATAAAAAATTATCAAATTGATCTTCTGGAGACATTAACAATTTCTACAAGAGAAATACTGCCATGGATCTTGCCAGTGGTAAATACAAGTCTGGATCTCTCCTGTGAAAAAATAAAAGAGAAACCAGCAGTAATCATCCAACAGGAATTTTTATTAACCATCAGTAGTTACGAACAATATATTAAAATTTATACTGACGGTTCTAAAAATGAGCACGTGTTGGATGCTCTAAAATGTAAATGGAGAAGCCCATTCTTGGAAAATGCCAGATATGGCAAGTGTTTATATGGCAGAACTGGACGCGGGGCAAAGGGTATACACAAGATATGCCTGGAGCCAGATATGTCAGGACCGGGAAGGGCAGTCCTCCGCCAAGGGGTTCTTTGGTCGTCCTGAACAGGTGGTTGATTTGCTCCTGTGATGCAGGGGTAATCCCGATGGGTCGTACAGGAATATTTATAGGGAGATAGTCAACTGGGGGTTCTTAAAAAAATAAGTGGGAAAAAAGAATATTGGTATTCCGAGGACATTCTTTTCTACTTTTTTTCATTTTAATTTCAGGGCTTTTTACGCTCTGTAAGTATTAATATATGTGAGCGTCTAAATGTTTTGTATTGTTTTCCGGTGTGTTTAAATAAAATGTAAGGGCCCTTTACACCCTTACATATTACGAACATGATGGTGATTTAAACCCTTTTTAAAGAATGAGAGGTAATGAATGACCTTAGAAGTCGATGCTCGTATATACAAAAAAAAAAGAAATTGTAATCTAAACCAGTTTCGTGCTCCAATTTTTCATAAATGTATGAATTTTGAACTCAAAGAAAAATAAATCAATCAAACTGTAGGTATCTTCAAACTACGATGATAGCTAATTGTTTATTATTTTATCAATTAAGCGTGAGCTTGAATTATGATTACATAAAAGTATATATTAGTTAGCTATCACGTAATTAATCTTTCACGGGTATTACGTCCAACTGAGGGTGAAACAACAGACCGTTCTAGTTCTAGCTACCATACACTATTAAATAATCATTCCACAATTATTACAGTTTACCTACCTAGGAATTACCCCATTAAACTAGTGGTTTAAAGAACAGTAGCCCTAGCGTACGCTTTCAGAATAAATTAATGAAAATTAAAGTGGCCATGAGTAAATATTCAAACATCTAGTCTCTCTGTAATAACTAAAGAATACAACAAAAGTAGCTGTGGATCGATTTTTTTTTTAATAGATTTAATTATTTATTACTTAAATAAGCTTTTTTCTTGCTAAATAACTGGAAAAAATAAATTGCAAAAAAACCTGAAATTATTGAAGGATTTTTTTTCTCACAATCTTTTATACAGTAGACCAGTTGTATTAGTCCTGGTTATATGTATACATATAAATATACACGTTATCTAAAAACATTTTTTGGTAGTTAATAAAATATAAATGGTTTTTTCAAGGTACAGTATATAATCCTGCAATTTTGGCTGTTAGGAAATGTCATCATTCAGAAAACATATTAAGAATTTTTTCCGTGAAAGACAAAAAGAAATCGAATCTGTAAATTCATTACGGTGGCTTGTTAAAATATTTTATCTCTATTTACTATAAAAGCAACCTACTAAAGCAAATAAAATAATTTTAAAATTAAACTTCAGCTACTTTCCTCGAATAATTTAAAAAACTATAAATGAATAGACTGTAAACTATAAATAAATAAGTCCTTACAATGTTCGTTAAAGATTTAAATTAATTTTATTAAACTTCATAGTGTCAAGACAATGGAAACGTAGGTATTTCCTTCTAATTTAGTTTTTTATTGATTTTAATTTTACTTTTAGATCTCTTTATTTTATTATTGCTGAACCTATGGAAAAGATTAGTTATTGTACTCGTATATATTGTTAAATTTTATTTCATTAAATCTATTAATAGAATAAAATTTTTGTGTCTATCAGATTTTTCCCCAAAAGATTCTATTAATGGCTTTCATTTTTATTACATCTGTAAACTTTACTTTATTTTATTTTATATGTTACAGTAGTTTGAAATTAATTCAAAAGTGTATGACAGAATTTTAAGGAATTATCCATAACAACTATGATTTTTTACACAAGAATTTAATAATATTCGTCTGTTATATTTAAATTTTTATGGAAAATATCTCTCAGCAAAAAACGATTATTTGGAAATTTTTTTTACATAAAAATTTGAAAGAGTGCAAATTAACATTTTTTAAATATATTACTTAAACTTTCTAAAATACGCGTACATTGCAAGACCTCCTAAAATTTATCGATATTAATGGTCTATTGATATTCCCTCCATTTGGACGTATTTTAGAAAGTAATACTAAATGTTTAAGTCTATGAAATCTGTCGCTGAATTTTTTACTTTTTGGGATTAGAAACATATATTTTTACATGTTCTATCATTCATGACGACTTTTAAGAAAAGTTGTGGTAAATGAGTTCAATAAAATCTCAAAGACTAAATCTAGAATTGGGAAAAAGAAAGTTATATTAAAATTTTATAATCGTTATCTAACCTTTATTTTTATTTTCTTAATATGTACATTATAATCTGTTTAACTAGTGAATAATAAGCAACCACTATGGCTCAATGAGATGACGATGATATATGTGTCGTGTAAATGAAGTGTAGTCTTGTACAGATTCAGGCCGACCATTTCTGAGACGTATGGTAAATTGAACCCCAACCACCAAAGAACACCGGAATTCATTGTCTAGAATTCAAATCCGCAAAAGCAACTAAAGTTTACTAGGATTTGAACCTCAAAACCTTCGAATTCGAAAATCAGCTTTTAAAAACTGATTTGCGACGACGAATTAACCACTAGACCAACCCGATGAGTTTCAACTTTATTTAATTTTATTTTGTTTACCGCAGTCTTTAATTTACAATCGGTTCCAATTTACCGGAACCATAAATAAATTTGAATATAAAAAAAAGACATGACAAGAGAGGTTTTCATTGAAATAACTCAAAGAACTGCACATGTATACATATCTTATAGAGTACAAATACATATATAAATAAACATAAATAAGTACATACTAAGAGAATCCAAAGCGCACTGATCAAGTTCAGAGCATAAAAAGCAAAGAAAACATAAAAAATACTCTTATTAATCACACAAAGAATAACTAATCAAAGAAACAATAAAACAAATCAAAAACCCAAAAAAGCATCTGGCGAAACGAAATGAAGTGTTGTGCGTAGTCACCCGATGCACAACAGTCTAGGGTAGCTGTTTCATCTCAAATATCGGAAAACTTACATATCTAAAGACGCTTAAGACGTCTAACATCCTCGCCATTACCCAGGAGATTAACCGCGAGCCAGTTCACATTGTTGTTCAGTCTCATTTTATATATTTTTCCGAATTGCCGTATCTCCTCTCGAACGGAATGGCAATCCCAGATATCATGCATTGCAGTATTTTTCACAACGCTTCGGTTATATTACTTAATAGTTTTTTCTGGTGTCGCTTTATTTTTTCGATGTTATTCTCGCTTGTCGTACTCCATAGTTGGTTTTCGTTAAGTCCAAATCGATTCCAGGAATTAATCGATTAATACAGCAATTGCTTATTAGACAATGATAGTTTCGACCTCTGCCTAGCGACCAGTTCATTTCCTGAACTTAACGTTAAGCTACATAATTTTCTCCATGACATGATTCGTCTAGTTCAGATGGCGATCCAGATGCAGTCATACGTATCGGGCACGCTGTAAGCTTGCAAGATTAAAATGTCATTAAATTGTACTCGCCGGTAGTTACCCCTCTTCATCACAAACGTAACATGCTTAACCGGATTAACCTTCAACTTCTATCTTGCTAGCCAATCGTTAATTATATCCAGTACAGTTTGCAGTTTAGCAGACGATATGGTCAGTATTCATAGCTAGGATTGTCGTGACACTCCCAAATTGCAACTGTGATGTCCTCTGGAATCGGAAGGTCCGCAGTGAAGATCGAATAGAGAACTGGCCACAGAACTGAACCCTGAGGAACAACCGACCCAATATCAAAGAATACAGACAAGTCTTGATTATACTTCATCTGGGAAAAACATTCGTTCGGCTAGCTCTGTAGGATTAAGTGACACGTTTGACTAAAATTGATTTTAAACTTATACAGTAGGCCATGAAGCCTTATCAAAGGCCTGCTTGACATTGGAAAGAAAAACATTACATCTTCTCTTCTTGAAATTTGTGGATAACGTTGATAATCCTGTCTGTTTGTTTATTTAATTTAAAAAATAACATCGTTTTTGTTCAAAATCAACATGAAAATTAATTATTTAAAACCATTTATTGATAGAAAAAATATTGATTTAATATATTTTAATTGTAATAATAAATCAAAGACAAAATAATTTAATACAAATAATAAATCAAAACTGCAATCCAATTATGTTAATTTTATAAATAAAAAAAAAAAAACTATAAAAAAACCGTAAAAATTTTGAACAAAAAAAGTTGAACAATTTTTTAAGAAACTACAATGAAATTTTTTATTGAAGTAAAACTCAGAAATTTTGAATGCACGCTTTCATAAAATACGTAAACGAATTTCTTTTATACTTTATTAATTAGTATTTTAGTTTATATTTTTATAGAAAAAAGAAACAATAAATATTAAACAATAATTCAGTAAACCACTTATTTTTAATGAACGTCAACCAGTGCAGTCAACATTATTAGGTAGGCAACATGTTTGAAATATAGTGAAGAATTTTTATGTAAATTACTTTAGGCCATAAATAATTTATTCACAGTTAATAATACAGTTTTAATCAATTATTATTCTTTTGAATTTTTTTTACCTGTGTTATTCACAGTATATTTTTAGTAAATTTGTATACATGCATGTCACTTTTAATGTAATGTGTCTAATTTAAAATAAAAATTAAAACATATACCCTATATATATATATATATATATGTATATCGGAGAGTTAAAACGAACCTAACCGCAGAGATATGTTAAATAGGATGCCTACCTCCACGAGTTGGTGATGCCTACCTCTACTATATATCATATGTGGGTATGTGTGTGTATGTTTTGGCGGTCGAGAGTAGTATTTCTGGTAGGAGGACGGGTAGCAACAACTACAAGGGAAGGGAAAGGATTAAAACAAAAAACTTAGAAATATATTCTGACAGGAGCAAAAAAAAAAATAATAGTAATAATAATAAACAGTGCAGGATTGTTGCATTATTTATGAGGTTCATAATTGGGGCCATTATTGTGCTAGTGTCCTAGTAGAGCAGGTCGACTTGCCATCTCTTTACCATCATCAGCATAGCATCATCATCATCACCATCGTAATCATCATCTTCATTGCATCGAAGCCCCCGTCATTCATCGTCACGACATCCAACATAATCATCGCCTTAATAATAATAATAATAATAACAACAAGAACAATCATTATCAGCATGGATTTCGTTATTTTTAATCATTTTAAATTGTTAATTGTTAACCATAATGTCCATAATTAAACTTCATAAATTTAAAAAAAATCCATAATTATGGTTATAAAGAAATACTAAAACATCGTATTCAATAACATAATTTGTCCATCCGATTCATAATCAGCTTATGACTTTTTAAAAATTTGTATTTATTTATTCAATTTAAAATTACAATACATTAACTGCAATACAGAAAAAAATAAACAAAATCGTTAAATTAAGGTTTTCTTCGTCCCTTTATCAAATAATTTTAACCAAAATTCTAGTTTCGTCTGTTATTTCACAAAGCTTATTTATAAATGAAGCGTTGTACTATTAATTTGTCACTTGTTCCTTTTCCTTAAATGCATAAATTATCAGAAATAGTAACAAATAAAATGAAACATGTTACAGAAATAATATAATAATATCATAACTTAATCGATCACGTAGATTATTAACCATAGGCTTATAAATTTTCACAAAATTATTCAATTTTAATTTAATAACTTTTATTTGTTCCAAAGTTTAATAAATTTTAAAATAGTTTTAGATTAAAAGTTTTACAAACTTCTGTTTTTTTTTCTACATAAAAGAGAATCAAGTATTTTTTTAAGGATAATAAATAGTAATTCCTGTAAAGAAAAGTTGATTTTTCTTACATAAGTGCTTCTACTATTTTATTATATTCCAAGTTTTTCAGTTACTTTGGAATGTAAAAAGCCCAAAATTTCGGTATTTTATAAATTGTTATAATGTACGATAATTAAATCTTCTTTAACTTATGTCATAAAATTTGAAGTAAGGAAGTCTCAAGATGCAATTTTTCCCAATGTGAATTGAGTATAAATTAAAATATGCCTGAATAATTTTTTTTAAGGTTGCAATATCGCTCAAATTATGAAACAGTTCACTTAGAATGGGATAGCTAACTAAGCTCACTTTAGCTAAAGAAAGCAAAAATTAAGTTAAAATTATTATAATTCTCAACAAAAAAATCTTTATAAAAGTAAAATTACTGTTTATCAATTAATGACATTTTCTACCTTGTTTTGTTATTTAATAAGAAAGTTTTGTTCTGTTATCTTTATCATAAGAAAAGATCTTCTCTGAAAGACCATCTCTTCTTCTTAGACAAAATCTACCAATTTCTTTTTAGACTTTCCCCTTTATCTACACAGAAGAAAGAATTGTTCCTTGTCTTTGTTAATTCATGTCCAAAACGTTTGAGAAACTCATTCTTCTATCATTCTATATAGATAAATTTACGTAAAACGAAAACTGTCACTTTTCGATGCATTTCAGTATTGTTTTTATTCGACTGACTTTGTTGCGAAAAATCTTACTTCAAATGCCATTAAAAATCGCCAGCCGAAAGGATCTTCTCTCAAATCTCAACTCCATTGACATTATTCTTTGCTTCATTTTAGGTGTTTTTGACTAAATTTAAGAGTCACTTTTTTAATAAATATATAACATTTCTGTCGCCAGAGGTAAGCTTCCATTTCATAAAAAGGGATGCATCATTCTGAAAATTTTTCTTACTTACTCAATGTTACCCTTTTATCCACATCATAGGTCAAAATGAAACTAAGATATTTAATTCTTCCTCCACATTACTTCTAAATTATAGTTATATAACAATTATAATAATATAAATGCTGTTACTTACGTTTTGTTTGCGCCGTAAATCTATAAATATATTTTCTAGTTCTCTGACTATTTTTTGATATTACTAGGTTGTCTTCTTTAATAAAAGTGATAAAAAAAATAATAAACCACAACCGATTTTTATAACAAATTTCCTGAAATAAATCCGGTGTTTAGATTCCTATTTTATAGAAAAGTGGATTTTTAACTTTTCACTCACTTTCCAGTTTTAATATAACCAGATGAAAAGTTTCCTTTTTTATGATATTTAGTTAACACTTTTTTTTTGTGATATTGAATAATAACTAAAAGATGTGTTCAGACGGAAAATCTAAAATGATAAAATTTAGCCCTAACGACAACATAGATAAGATTTTTTAAATGAATGTATTCATTTATTTGGTTAGTCTTTTCAACTGTTTCAAATCTCTCAATCGTTAAAAATTTTTAATTTATACAATAAAATTAATTGTTACTTTAAAAAAATCATATCTACACAACTTCCGGGATCGGAAATTTCAAAATTGATTTTTTTTTATTTATATGCATGATATATATTTTTTTTCACTGATTTGAAATGTTCATAAAACATTTCACTTGGTGATTTATTTAATAAAACTCTTATCGAATTTTATATTACCAGAAAAATAACACTTGAAACTTTGATTCACATCGCTACTGGCCGATAAAAAAGGTTTCCTTCAAAAGAGCTTGCAGTCAGTTTACCTTTGCAGATCGTCAATATTATAACGATTATAGTTTTATATTTTATTCCGTAATATATTTTTTTTACTTTGTAAAATTTGGTTTAACGCATAGAGATTGGGCGATTGGGAGTTACCAACAGTTCATTAAAATATTTTCTCAAGTTATAATAATTATAATTTTAATTAAGCCAATTAAACTATTTTAATTAGAAAAATAAAAATAAATATATAAAAATTCTGCTAAAGAAGTAAGTAAATAAGTATAATTTTATATTAAAAATGCTTTATAATCAGGGATGTCTCACTCCGTGCCATTCGTAGTGAAGAAGTTGTCTTTTCCCAGTTAAGCTTTGAGTAAACCAGATTGAAGCCTAATTTTTTATAGTAATCTATCAATAATGCTTTAATGCGTCCTATAGTTAAATGACGTTTTTTTTTTGTCTTCAGTCATTTGACTGGTTTGATGCAGCTCTCCAAGATTCCCTATCTAGTGCTAGTCGTTTCATTTCAGTATACCATCTACATCCTACATCCCTAACAATTTGTTTTACATATTCCAAACGTGGCCTGCCTACACAATTTTTCCCTTCTACCTGTCCTTCCAATATTAAAGCGACTATTCCAGGATGCCTAAGTATGTGGCCTATACGTTTGTCTCTTCTTTTAACTATGTTTTTCCAAATGCTTCTTTCTTCATCTATTTGCCACAATACCTCTTCATTTGTCACTTTATCCACCCATCTGATTTTTAACATTCTCCTATAGCACCAATTTGAAAAGCTTCTAATCTTTTCGTCTCAGATACTCCGATCGTCCAAGTTTCACTTCCATATAAAGCGACACTCCAAACATATACTTTCAAAAATCTTTTCCTGACATTTAAATTAATTTTTGATGTAAACAAATTATATTTCTGACTGAAGGCTCGTTTCGCTGGTGCTATTCGGCATTTTATATCGCTCCTGCTTCGTCCATCTTTAGTAATTCTACTTCCCAAATAACAAAATTCTTCTACCTCCATAATCTTTACTCCACCTATTTTCACATTCAGTGGTCCATCTTTGTTATTTCTACTACATTTCATTACTTTTGTTTTGTTCTTGTTTATTTTCATGCGATAGTTCTTGCGTAGGACTTCATCTATGCCGTTCATTGTTTCTTCTAAATCCTTTTTACTCTCGGCTAGAATTACTATATCATCAGCAAATCGTAGCATCTTTATCTTTTCACCTTGTACTGTTACTCCGAATCTAAATTGTTCTTTAACATCATTAACTGCTAGTTCCATGTAAAGATTAAAAAGTAACGGAAATAGGGAACATCCTTGTTAATGACGTTTTAATATAGTTAAATGAGAAAGACAACCTATCGATGTTTGCATTCTTTGATGAATGAGCAAAGGCGCTGCTTGTGAGTCAACTGATTGTAGCGAGTTGTGAATCCCAGGAATGAGGAACTTACGTATATCGGATTGAGTTTTCTTTATGTCTTTTACAGTTTATCATTTATTCACTATTTTTGTTAATCGTATTATTCACTAACTGAACTTTTTAACTTAAAATCTCCTACTGAATTTGATATCAGTTATTTATGTACTTTCACTTGTTTAATTTGCGGATTATTTTGAATGATCCTCTTTCACGTCATAGTGTGTCTTATAATCTATTTTATGATGCAATCGGGGAAACCGTTTGTACATAAATAGTTACAACAAAAAGAAAAATTTACGGTTACGTACAATAATGATTTAATATTAGTGTAATGCTTTTATTACTTTTTTCTATAAGATAAATTTTTAATTTTCTTGATTTTGGAATTTTCTGTTTGTTGAGGTGACATAATCTCTTACTAATATTTTTCTTATTTTTTTACAAAATTGAGTGGTTATTTAAATTAAACTCTTGTGCGGCACTCTTTATTTGTGTTTGGGTGATAATCACCATCCTGGTTGTTTACTCATGAAAAAAATTGTTAAAAAAATTTAAAGAAAAATATACTGATGAAACATTAAAAAAACGTTTTTCGCTAGAACAAATAGTAACTTAAACAGTAATATCAGATGTAAGCAAAAGTATACTTAAATCAATTTAAAATTAAATTTAATAAAAAAATTTATGAAAGCAAAGATAGCAAAAAGTAATCAATTTAAAATAAAATGGAAATTTTTATTTTCTATACATGGTAAGAGACCGTCAGAGAACTATAATTAATACTAACCCTTTAATCAAAAATAAAAATAAGATTAAAAATTAGTTTATAATTTATTCCAAGTTGTATTACAAAGGTTAAAGGTCAGCGATGTGTTCCACCTTATTCATTACGTTTGTAGTAGCGCTGTTAAGATACCGACGGCCAAAATTCTTATGTTTAAAACAGCATTTAAATAAATTATTCATCTACCTAGATAGTTATAAGGAACATATCAATTTTACATTTTAATTTATTAATTATTTACTGATCTTATATTTATTTTTGTCCAATACTATTTCATAAGCAATAGCTGTTTATTTTTAACGAGCTTCTTCAAAAAATATAAAGTATAACCTGTAGTTTTCAGACAAACTACTATGTTATTACTTTAGTTTTATTTAATTTATCAATCTTACCCTGGATTCGGTGAAATAATTTGATATATCTGATCAATTGAAGCCAAGCGTTTTATTTTTCCACATTCCTATCACATATATATATATATATATATATGTACATACACGATACACTCTTCTATTATTATATATCTTCACAGAATAAATTTTATTTCAGTTAAGTAGTAAATCATTACAATTAAATAAATATAGGTTACACTTATTCAAATGTTATTAAGAGTAGACCTACAGGTTTCCTTCATCAATTTTTTACTATTGATTTTACATATAAATAAGATAACCCAAATAAAACTATTTTACTTGTCTATTTATTTATTAACTATATTATTGTAATGATTTACTATTGAGAAAAACTGATTATAATAATATCGATATTGAAGAAGAATGCTCTAACAGGCAAATACCAACTTCGTAATGACGTTATAATTCACTTGATTGCCAAAGAAACTTAGGTTAAATATGGCATCTGCTGAGAATTACAGGTTTCTGAAAATAGTAAATGTTGTGTTTCTGTTTTTCTAGTACTGAAGTGTTTTCTAGCTGATTCTAATTTTATTTTTTAAGCAGAGAAATTTCATAAAAAGTATATTTTGGATGTGATAGATCAATATTTAAATTTTATTAAATCTCTTACGTTAATCTAAAAATTCTAAAAATCTTGTACTTTAAAGTATTAACAAGTTATAACAGGTTCTTTAAAAAGTATTCTGAGGAAAAAAGAGAAAATAATGAACTGATTTTTTAAATTTTAGATGTATTATAAAATTAATTTAATTTTCTTTTTGCGAATAGATCATCAAAGGATCACGCAAATATCATTTTTATGACTTATTTTTTTTCTTCGCAGAATTTCTTCATTTGTTCTGATTTAACCTTTTTCTTTCTTCAGTCCACTTCCTACCACTCGGATTTTTCTGTTTTACAGGTATGTTCAGATTGTACAAGAACTCTCTAAATTCATCTCTATTTGAAAAATTTTCCTGTGTTAGACTGAATTTTTGCATTAATATTTTCATTTGTTTGATTTAACCCTTCTGGTTTTTTTACTTCCAAATTTTATCGAAGATTAGTGAACTATAGACTCATCCAATCTCATCATATTTCCAAAAAATCTTAATCTCTTCTTTTTCTACAATCTGTTCCTAGTGTATTGATATTTTGAAAAGGTTCTTTGTTTGAAATTAATTTTTATGTACTTCGATTATTTTTAGATTCATATATTTTTCTGAGGATTCTCCTTTTTGTTATTAATTTTTTTTGTCTGCATTGGTAAAGTAAATTGTTTTTATACCATAAAGAATAACAGGTTTAATTACTATATAATAGTTTCTAATTTGGCATAGATGGATAATTATTTTTTTTGTCATAAAATATTTTAGTTAAAAAATCTAATTCTTTTATTCTGCCAGTTTACTTTCAAAAGAACTTTTGTCTGTTCCATTATTGCTGATTATTTCCCTTAAATATTTCAATTTTTCAATTCTTCTTACATCTCCAACATTCAACTTTATTACTTTATCATTGAATTTTATTCAATGTTCTAACACTTTTTGGATGGATTAATCTTTTTATCGAAGTTTTTAATGTTTGTCATGATTTCAGTTTTAGTGAAGGAAATTTGTAAACCATACAGTTCATCTACAATTTTAAAATCTTCAATTTGGGCAATTGGTCTTCTTCCGATTGCGCTAGTAAAGCTAAATTATCAGGAAATCCTAAACAATTAACTGTTCTCGCCTTTTTGTTATCTAATCTTATTCTTTTGTTACTCATCTCCCAGAATATTTTCATGATATTATTCCATACAATATTAAAAATTATGGATGATCTCCCTTTATAATCCTGTTTTTTTAAATGGTTATTTTTAATGGTTAACTAATTTTATTTATTACAGAAGTATTTTTTTAACTATTAATTGAATTATAGGTGTTGTAACTCATATAATTGAATAATATACGTCACAGACGGAAATTTAAAACAACATATCACTAAAATAAAATTATATCAGAAATTTTCATTAATGAACACACATAACAGATAAATAAATACGGTGCTACGATTTCTCTAAATTAAAAACTGCATTTTAATAAAATGCAGACAGATTTTCAAAAAATAAAAGTACAGTTCTAAAAAGTATAACTTAAAATAGTTAAACGAAGTCTAATACCAAATATCTAAACATAATTTTTAATCTTATACATGAATCTCATTTTTTTATAGGCGCTATCTCCCTACAGAAGACGGCCGCCATTTCAGAAATTTTTGTTTTACTTATTGTAAAATTTTACATCTTAAATAATGCTAATCCACTGACTAAAATTTTTTATTGTATAATTGTTAACAATATACTATACTTTGCCTCTCTATAGATGGCTATAAATGTTAGAATCTTTTTATTAACTGAAATTATAACCGTCTTGTTTGTTATTTTTACAATCCACAGAATATTTCTATGAATTTCTCGAAAAATTAAAAGAGTTTGTCCTTTGAGGTTACATTTCAATCATGTAATATTAATTTCTAACAACACCACATTTAACGGCACCGCAACACACTCGATCATTTTCAGCTACAGTCCAAAAAAGTTTTTAAAATAAATAAAGTTTGTAAATAAAACATTCACGTTTAAAAATTTGTGTTATAGTCAATTTTTAAAAAGTCTTTAAATTTTTTATTTATTTCGCATTAGAATTCTTGTATTTAGTTAAAATAGTTTTTTATGTCTCTACGAGTTTTTAGTTTATTAGCAAACACTATATTAATTACTTTCTCTACCTCAATATTTGTTAATGTAACGGAAATATCCTTATTTAAAAATTTATTTATGAATTTTATCCAGAATTGTTGTTATATATTACTCTAAGTATACGTATTCTTTTTCGTTCTTTTCTTCTTAATAAAATGGTAGTGCATTTTAATTTGTTTTTATAGCTATTTATTATGCAAATACCCATGAATTATTAGAAAAAGTTTTGAATCTGTGTACGTATTATTCAACCCTAAAAAGTTCTATCGGACAAAACATAATAATATAGGTTGTATTTAGTTAGGTATTTCACTACCCTAGAAAGGTTCTTGATGAAGAACTAATTATGTATGAGGGTAGTTAACCCCATAGCTCGAAGGTAAATCGCACATAACACCTGCCACGTTCATACACATAGCCTAAGAATGTCACCTGTAACAACCCTCCGCCCACAACACACACACACACACACACACACACACACACACACACACACACACACACACACACACACACACACACACACACACACACACACACACACACACACACACACACACACACACACACACATATACATAGACTTATATTCCTTGCATTTATTTAATACACGCATAAAATGATACGTGTGTAATGTATACATAATACTGTATAATGATACACACACTGCACGAGCACACTGACTGTGCCGTAGGCGATGAGACCGGCTCTACATTGTTGTTATTAATATTGTTATTAATTACATTAATTTTAGTAGTTGTTCAACATCTGCCTAATCGTAACGCTTTATTCTTTCTTCACTTTTTTCATTCCTAAATCCTAATTTGTATTCTTCACTCTTTATATTGAATTCAACAGACCAGTCTCTAGTATATACTTTTTTTAAATCCTTTAGTTGTGCGCTCAGAAAATTGCAAAAAGATATCTATAATTTACTTCATTTGTTACCACACCGGTTACAGCAAAAAAAAAGTGCTTTTATATGATCCATAATGAAAAGGTTAACAGGGTATAACTTAAAAAGTGTGGCGGATATTTAAATATTTCTGACATTGATATGAAATTCATACAAATAATTAAAGTAAATGAACATTGTGTTATCTTACACTTAGAAGTTTTTATGTTTGTATTGAAATGGGTTTATAAAATGTTCACTTAATGATATTATTATTATTTTTTTAAATTTAAACTACAATCTCTTTTTTTTTGTTTTTGGAAAGTAAATCAATTTTAGAACCAGTCTTCCGCTCTTTAGTCGATATATAGATTAATCAGTCTGTTCAAAAATGTAATACCCAGTTAATATTATCGAAATATTCTGTAAGTTATTAATTATCGATATTTTTATTTAAAAAAAAGAATACTAATATGAAACAAATCTTACATTTCTCCAATCCAATTCAAAGGATTAATAAATAAAAACGCTTTCAGATTAATGATCTCCATATAAATACTGTTATATTGTAAATACTGGAAAAATAAACTTAATAATTATACAATTTTGAATTTTAAATAAAATCAGTTCATTCAGGAGATATAAAATAATTAAAATTCGGGTAAAGAAATCTCACGCTTACACATGTGGATACAAATATGGGCTCTCCGTAGAATCCAAAAGGATGGCGCTGAATAATTTGAAAATTATTTTATTTTAAAACTAACCGGTCAGGGCGGAGCCCTCTGGACGTCCTCTGTGTTCGTTATCCTTATGGTTGTAAAAATAATACTGATAAATAACAATTAAAGCATGAAAAATCCTCTTTCCTCCAACAAGTTTCCCTCTTTCTTGTCGTAGAAGTTCTAATACGCTCCTGCTGTAGACGAAGCTACAGCTCGAGCCTGGGCGTAGCTCACTCGGTCAGCAGCTAACCAAAAACCAAGCACTTGAGCTGTTTCAGAAAACCGAGATATTATTATTATAACATACTACAAATAATAAGAAAGCCTTAATTCCTTTCTTGAAGGTTTTTTTTTTTTAATTTTTGACAATCAAATATCGAAGTTAAAATAGACAATCAAAACCCTTAAAATTAACTAAATAAGGTAATTTAAGCTAATTACAATAATAATAATAATAATAATATAATAACATAATTAGAAGTACTATATAGATCTGAATTCAGATATCTTTTTATTTTACCATGGTAACAGAAATGTAATAAAGTAAAAGGATTAATTTTTGTTCTTTAAGGAATATCTTTAATATATTAACACTTATTAGGAATGTCGTGATGACTCGAATTGGAGATAATGGCCAAGCCTATAAGGTATAAGTCTACAAAGTTTTATTAAAATCTGTCCAGTAGCTTTTGCGAGATTCACACATAAGGACGATCTTAATTACCATTTTCCTATATGTGTAGTTTGAATATTTTTATGAAAGTTCCGCTTTTTATTATCCAGATTATAGAAGAGGGACTCCTGTTATCTGCACTGGTCATTCCTAAAGATATATCTATAATAAATTAATAAAGTGGCAAAAAAAAAGAAAAAAATTAAGTTATTTCAAAAATAGAAAGCATTTAAATTTATGAATGGTATTTGATGTATTGGCTCTTTTTTTCTGTTTAACCTCCGGAACCACTGTAAGGTATTACTTCAGAGGATGATATGTATGAATGTAAATGAAGATGTAAAAAATGTGAATTGGTCTTTTAGGTCGACCATTCCTGAGATGGGTGGCTAATTTAAATCCAACAACCAAAGAAAACCGATATCCACAAACTAGTATTTGAACCTTAGAACTCTCGACTTTGAAATCAGCTGATTTGCTATGACGAGTTCACAACTATAGCAACCCATCTAGTGGGTTTGATGTACTGACTGCATGTACATACATGCATAATAGATATTTTCTCAGTGCATATATATGCATATTTATTCTCCAGAATTCGAAAATAAAGATTTCGCTATTATTAAAGTTTCTAATCATCACTATAATGATATTTTTTTAATAACAGAATAAACGTACAAAAATTACAGTTTTATACATTATCAAGTTTTAATTTTCATAAAAAAATAATTAATATTTATTGTATTTTACAAATGCGGTTTTTATATTAAATTTGTTAGTTAACTGAAGATTTACTCAAATTATGACAGAATAATTTTAGTCGTTCCTATTTTAAAATAATACGTGTTTCTATACCACTTTTACCACCGGGTGCGGGTGCTGAACAGTAAGTGGGTTTTATAATCTAGTCACGTATTCTGTTACTCCACCCACTGTGTCCGATCATGCTGCTGCAGTTGCTACTACTTCAGCTACCTACCAGGATCAGGGTGGATTCCACCCTCGTTACTAATGAGCTCACAGGCATGATCCAGTAATTGCTACCTGTCTTGCCGCACACTCTGTATCATTATTATTATTATTATTATTTTTCCAACCTGGCTATCAGACGAGTTTATTATAGGTGATTTTACTACATACATTCATTCCTACCTGCATCTTTAAATTTTTGATCGCATACCATTGAGTCTTTTTTAGTTACCTCATTTAAATTTGCATAGTCTATAATTATACTGAAACTTGTTCTATTAATATCAACAACTTTTTACAAATAATTTTACTAATACATGCAAAAATAATGAAAATAAAATATGCAGATATATGTAGCATTCATTCATAAAATATTAAAATGGAAGCTAGAGAAGAAACATGATACGCACAGTATCAATTTTTTTAAGCAATATATTTATAAAAACTGTCAACTATAAAATATACATAAATTATTAAAATGTAATACATTAATATTTAAAATATGATTACCATGTTTATTATGACAACATGATGTCCAGGCTGTTAAAAGAGAATACATGTATCATTTCTGACTATGATACATTTTTCCCACACATAAACATAAAATTAATAAATTTATATAGATGGATAGCATACAGAGAGGGAGAGAGGAAGTGAAAGAGAAATGTATTGGCAAAAGGAAATAGTGAGAAGGGAGAATGAAAATTAGAGGTGGCAAAAGGAAAAATGTAAATCCACTCGTATTTGCGATTTTTGTTTTCTTTCTTCTCCACTGGGCTAGATCCTGCAGTTAAGTATTTCACAGCCCAGGGGAGTGTCCGTTACTCTAACGGGTCTCCATGTCTCGGCCCGCCGGTCGGATCTTACGTTACGCCCGCCTCAAACCCCCAGAATAAGATCCAACATGCCCGGCTAGTAGTCCCTGGGTTCCCCCTACGGGAGCCGGGACTCGGTCATTATGCCAGTGCTTCTAACGGGGACACACCGAGTGGAGCATCCCCATCGGGACTCGGTATTTTTCGCTCGGGAGTGCGAGAGTCCCCGTGCCTCATCGTATTTGCGATTGGTTGAACTTATATTAAAGCAACGTATGTATAATAAAAACAACTATGAAACTTTGCCATATCAAATGGTAAATTTATTTCTACATAATTTAATAAAAAAAACAAACAGTAATTACAAAAAAAAAATAAATAAAAATGCTAAAAAAATAACCCTATAAACGATTTTAAAACAAGTAAAATAATTATTCTATGCCCAGAAATGCACATTGGACAAAAAAAATGTTAATTATAATAGAGAATATTTTAAATAATAATTTGATATTTTATAAAATTTTGGACTGTATAAATATATAAATGGGCAACAAACAGTTTAAAAATAAACTTGAAAATAAATTATTTTTTTATTATTATTTTGAAAATTTATTAATGAATATTGTTTGGTGCATCGATTTTTATAAATACATATTTGAATCTTTGGTGTGGCAATACCATCTTTTTCTTTATTTTACCTTCAAACCAAAAGCCAATTCCAAACTTGGCTTTTATTATTTTGCAAATTAAGAAATTTTATTTAATTATTGTCCTGTGATATTATTTGGAAAGTTAGTTTTATCAGACACTAAGGACTTTTTATGTTGTTTATGTTTTCCAAAATAAATTCACTATACAAATTTCTTTCTTTCTTTGTTTTTTCTCTTTATTCTCCGGAACCACCGTAAGGTTTTACCTCAGAAGATGAATAGGGATGATATGTATGAATGTAAATAAAGTACAATCTTGAACACTGCAGTCTTGAATCACTGAAGTGTAGTCTTGTACAATCTCAGGTTGAGCATTTCTGAAATGTGTGGTTAATTGTAACCCAACCATCAAAGAACTCCGGTATCCACGATCTAATATTCAAATTCCTATAAAATAACTGCCTTTTCTAGGATTTGAACCGTAAAACACTCGACTTTGAAATCAGAAGTTTTGCGATGAAGAGTTCACCACTAGACCCGGTGGGTTTCACTATAGTATATAGCAAAATAAAATATTGGGTTACGTAATTAATTTTTTTTTTTACTTGTCTGGACAGACAAGTAAAAGTTTAACACCTACACATCTGAGTAATGAACCAAATTAGTAATTATGATTTTCAATTTGGATTCTTAAATATTGAAAATATCCACCTCAATAAAATGAGTAGCCAGTATTATTTAACAATAGAACTGTTGTGATAGATGGTATGTAACCGATCTTTGGTTAAATTATAATGAAATATAATAAAAATAGAGTATTTTTAAAATATGGTATAATTTAACCTCATTAGTTTACTAGTAATTTGGCGCAACATGTACGTTTTTGTTACTTTACAGCCACTTAGTTTATGTTTACAAGTTTTCAGGTAGATGATAGCCAGAAATTTTGCAAAATTTCTTCGTTGAATTCAGAACTTAATCCAATCTGCTTCATACACTATAACTAAAGAGAGGTGTTAATCTAATTATACCTGTCCATGTTATTAATTGTTATTAAATGGATTGATTTATATCTACCTTTACATAAAGTAATTGTTTTGTACTTAAATTTTTCTTAGATTTTATATAATAAAATTAATGGATTAAGAGTGAGTCGGTTCAGTATTTTTTTTTCTATCTACATCAGACTTGAAAATGTTGAAATTTATATATACATATAATGCAAAGTTATAAATAGAAAAATTAAAATAAAATATGTAAAAAAAGTAAGGGATGCAACGCAAATTAGGTCGAGGTAACAATTTACATAATAGCTGAATGTAATCAAAATAATCTGTAAAGACAAACATAAAAGAACTAATCAATTGAGAGTGGAGTCTCTCAATAATCGAAAAAAACTTTTTGAAAAATTGTATAATACAAACTGAATTAGATTAACCACCTTGTAGTACAAATATAGCTTGTATGAGTGATGAAAACCATGGGATTATATTTTTGGAAAATCCATATTATTTCATTATATTCAGCTCAGCGGATTAAAATTAACGACTAAAATCGCTTAAAACTTGCATATTAATTTTCCTTTATAATCTATTATATCCTTTTAATTATTTTTAAATAATCCGTCTTTAAGTACTTCCAATAAAATGACCAGAATCTTCATATTGTCTATTTCAATGCAATAACTGGACTGCTAAGTATATTTATATGATATACATTCAGGACTACATGTGGGTGAGTGAGTTTGTTTTTTGTCGAGTAACAAAAGAACATCTATTAGTGTTATTTAATCCTTTTTTTTTTTTAGTTTATCCAAAAATAAATGTATTAAACCTTTCTCTTCTTATCTCATTCAGAGATGTGAATTATGAAACCAAAACAATAATTAAACTGATAGTATTAACTTTAGATTGACATCGCAGCTGATATTCTAAATTTTAAGAAGCGGAGTGGGAGTATTGTTGTGCTTTTTGGGTAATAAAACAGTTACAAGATTTTTACAGTACATGAAACAAAGTAAAATAAAAACCAAACTCATGTCATCGGAAATAAATATTTCATTTTATTTAAGCTACAATATTTTTTCTCTATTTTACAGGCTGGAGGGCCAGCGCCAACGACTTGAGAATCACCGTCTTATATCCTTCATGTTCTTCTCCCGGCTAATCATTCAATTTAAACTTCCCTTTTCCTATTACCATTTCTATACCTAGTCTCTTTTCTACTTCCTTAGATCCTAGATGACGTTCCGGTGCGTGCCTGCTTTTCAACCGCTCAGTTCTGCCGACTGCAGTGCCCCCTGGGTGAGTAAGCAAATTTTACTTGTTTAATATAGTTAATAAAAAAAGGTTAGGTTTATGTAACAATTTATTTTTTCATTGCGGCAAATTATAATTACTAAAATAATCTTACACTTATTCTTTGTGTAATTTACTTAAAAATATATTAGTGCAGTAAAATTAATATAGCTTTACACTGAACGAGATCTTTTGAGAGCTGAAAACAATATTGAAATGATGTCTTTTTTTATCAACACCTTTTCTTTATTAAATGTTAATTTAACAAAAATTAAAATTTATTGAGGGACTTATACAAACAATAGTCTTCTGTAATGAGGTCATAATTTTTTCATTATTTTTCTCACAACAATAAAAATAATACTTTATTATGTTTAGTATTATTATTATTATCGATGTCATTTTGAAAAACATCAATTTTTTGGAAGAGAACTGAAAATTCTGAACCGCTGACATAATTTCGATACAAATTATGAATAACTATGACCCATTCAATTAGATTTTATTTGGGTTGTAAGCGACACTAAATATTTTCATTGATGCCAACTCTTTAACTTAATACTTCGGCTTCAAGCGCTATCTTATGTACGATGAAACTGCTGTACAAAAACCCGCTTTATCAAACATAGAAGCTTTAAAAGATGAAAATCTAAATCAAGTGATAAACGTTTGCAATAATTATAAAACTTCTACAATATTCTTCGTAAATGAAAAATGTTAAACTTAGAGATCGATAATCGTTTGGAATAATAACATCCCAAGCTGAAACTCTACTTAGGAATGATCCTTATCAACAACTAAAATATGGCAACGGTAAAAAGGTGAACTTAACCAAAAGTTGTGAAGTAATTGATTCATGAAGTGGTCTGATATCATTGATGATCATCTCACTGGTCTTTTATTAACACTCTCAAAATTAAGTGACACTGAACACGAATATTAAGAGTTCAATATTTGTGTTTGTTTTAATTTAAAATGTTACTTTTACGTAATTTTCTTTAGCAGCACTTTTCTTTGAAACATTCACGTTCAATTTAAATACCAAGGAATAACAATCAACAGAACTCTTTATTAAATGATTAATACATTTTTAACTCTTCAATATCAATTATTAAAAAAAAAAAACTGATAACTTTGTTGTCAGTTATACTTTCCTGACATTGTTATTTATTCTTATATAGTGGAAAATAATGATAAATGAGAAATGCTTCAAAAATACAAAAAATTGATATTTTTACTTTTTTTCTGCTTCCCCGCCTCAAAATCTCCTCCAATGAAAATTTTTTGATTAGTCTATGTTTACTATAAAAAATGGAAGAAATTAAAAAAATTCCACTGAAAAATGTACAACCAATAAAAGTTATCTGAGATTTCTTTTTTTGGGAGAGAAATTTCTCATTTTTTTTAAATTTCTTTTTTTTCGTCAAATTATGATGAAATTTGATTGTAATGTTATTAACAGTTTAAATAAACCCAATAAACTTTTTTTTAATTTAAAAAAATCGTTTTTTTAACATTGATTTGCTCCCCCATCCACAATAAACCCCAAAATATTTTTTTCTGCCAGCTTGTACAACTACTATGCTTAGGAAGACATGAAAGAATTCGGTTAAAAATATGTGTAACAAGTAAAACCATAGTTTTTCAATTTTTTGAAAGGGGATAATTTAAAGGAAATCTTTTTTTAAATTGTAAGACAAGCATATACGTATCTACTGAGTTTAATATAAAGTGGAGGTATGTTTGCAAAATTTTGAGAAAATTGACCCCCAAATAATACCTTCTCCCACCCCTTGGAGATATTGACTCCAAACTGTTACCAAAAAATTGCTTCATGTACACGGATTCTGCGCCAAATTTCATCAAAATCGGTTTATCCAGTAAAAATTTATTAAGCTTCAAAAATATCAACACACACATATATACGAGCACGTATGCGAGTACGCACATTATCCCTCCAGCCTATTTGACAAAAACCCATATCCTTTTTTTGTACTGATTACCTTCCTGCCGCATAGATCTAGAGCTATGATGTAAGGAAAGTAATTTAAAAAATATAATTCATTAGTTTCAAATTTTTATTTATATTTATTTATAATTCGGTAGAGTTAAAAATCATAAAAACCGTAAGAAACTGTTGAAAATGTAAATCACTTTAATTTAGTTAAGTCGCTTTTGCTTGTGCAGTGATGAATAACTTTACACTATTAATATTAATAGTCTGCACATAGAAAAAAATGTATAGAAATGTTATAGTGAATTTAATTATATTACGAAAAAAAAAGATATAATAATTTTTGCTAATAAATAATTACAGTGGTTGTGAAACGCACATGCATGCTAAAACAAACATGCAATGAAATGTGTAAATACTGTAATAAACATGCAAACCTATAATAAAACACCTGCATGGCGCATGAAAAACCACAATATTTACTATAAACACGTTTAGTCTATTTAAAGTACACTCAAAACGTGTATTATCAACTCTTAATAAACTGTGATATTTAAATAGTAAAATTATTAAATTTTTTAGTTAACTTTCTAATCAAAGAAATATTTCAACCAGCATAAATTTTTCATTATTAGAAAATGTATTCGTTTTATATTATTTTTAAAATTAAATATTGTAAGAATTTTAACAACGTTTCTCTTAAGAAATTTATCATTATTAAATAATTTCCTGTAATTCATTAAATTTAAATAATCATCATTTGAAAGAAATATTGATTAATTTTAGTGAAATGTAATTAGTCAGGGGTCAATAATAATAATTTAAATTAATACGGATAACAGGTAAATAATAACAAAATGTCCTTATCTTATGATGATGTAATGATAACCGAATTAAATCGTATCACTTATTATCTCTTGCTAGATGATAACGACATTCACAGTATAATAAAAAGCGAGTGGTAAGAAGGTGATGCCATCTCCTGAAATAATAAAAATATACGAATATCAAGGATCTATAGCGTAAATATATTTGTAATTACATACATTACTTTGATTTTAATTAAATTACATTGATTTGTATTTTCTAACAAGTTTACTACAGCGCTATAAAAATGTTACAGTAGATTCAACTTCTTGACAAAATATTTTGCTCTTTCTGTAAATATCTAAATCTATTTTTTTTTTAAATATGTTTTGTGATAATAATATTTAAATAAAGATTAAGACAAAAAATTAGAATCGATGTGAGTGAAGTATTTCTCGTATGAAGGGACGTCAAACATAGAAATCCTAACTTCTTTATACTGTTTTACGTAGTCTCTGACGTTACCTTTGAATATTAAAGTAGAATAATAAAAACATTAAGATGCTGGGAAAAAATTGTTACAACGACATTAAAAATTTCATAAATTTAGTTAAGACATTATTTAAATCTGAAACTGCTATAGATAGTGCAAACAACTGTGATTGATTTGGCCCAAAAAAGACGCAAAAGAAATCTCAAAATAAACTCAAAATAAATATTTTCAAGGATAATTAAACTAATGGACGGAAAAAAATAAAAAAAAATATTTTGAGCTTTTATAAATGAATAGAAAGAAGTCTTTGACACAGCTGGTATCTTTAGATAAATATGGTGAACCCACCTGGTTGGTTTAGTGGTTAACGCGTCTTCACAAATCAGCTGATTTGGAAGTCGACAGTTACAGCATTCAAGTCCTAGTAAAGCCAGTTATTTTTACACGGATTTGAATACTAGATCGTGGATACCGGTGTTCTTTGGTGGTTGGGTTTCAATTAACCACTCATCTCAGGAATGGTCGAACTGAGAATGTACAAGACTACACTTCATTTACACTCATACATATCATCCTCTGAAGAATTATCTAAACGGTAGTTTCCAGAGTCTAAACCGGAAAAAAGAAAGAAAAAAAGAGAGAGATAATTATGGTGACTTAGAAATGAGTGAAAAGATAAGAACTGCTTGGAAAATTTACTGGGCATTGCGTCTGTTGTTTAAAGAACTACCGTCAGAGAAGAAGAGAGAGATAATGAACAATAAAATCTTTGCAACTTAACGTAAGATCATATGAGCTTTGACGTTAACAGAAAGGAAAACGAATTAATTAACAACATATAATTATTAATGGAGAAAGATTTAGTGGGAACAAAGATATTGGACAGAGTAAGAAATCAAATTAATAAGGTGGACAGATACCAAAGATGCGATGACTAAAACCGAACATGGGAATGGGCCAGAACATAAATGTCGATCAAAAAGGAAGATTGACCTAAATAACAATAGAGTGGAATCTGAACAAAGGAAGAAGAAACAAAGGCCGTCAAAAAACCGGATGGAGAGACGAAATTTAGAGGTTAGATGGAAAATCTGGCAAAATGTTCCCAAAAGAAAGACAGGAACAGAAAATTATGAAAGAGTTCTTTATAAAATATTTCATAAAATAAAAATAATAAATGAAAATATACTCGTTTTGTATTTTTAAAATTATATGTACATTTAAAAAATAAATCCTGGATTAATAGTTTTACTTCATTTCTGACTTTTAATAGAGAGAAATGCTGGGAAAAACTTTGCTTTAAAAGATAGAAAGTAAGAAAAATACTACTCTAGTTAATTTTTTAAAAAAATTTATTTTTTCATAAGCAGTAAATGACATCCATGGATAATATTCCTAATTAATAATTAAATAAGCATGAACATACCATATTCATAAGTTTAACCTCAAAAAAATTCACATTAAAAACAAAATAAGTGTTTCAGAAATGAATTCCAAGTAGTTTAGCAATAAATATCATCATTCAGAAGATATTTTTCAATTTTAGCTAATTAAAAGTGTATAATTGTAAAAGTTTAATGAATTTTAATGGCGAGTTCCTAAAGGAACTTTGTTAGGTTACAGGGGAGTCGGTCTCACTAGATATACAATCCATGTGACCGGCATTTGGGGCGACGCAAGTGGTCACCTTGGCAGTGCCGCCCATCTTGGGACGTCGGACAGAAGCGAGAACTTCTGCCCGACGGGCGAATTCGAATCGGGTGGGTGGGTGGTTGGCCTGCCGGATGATGAGCGCACCTTTGATAACTTATGTTTTCGGTGCTGAAAACCAGGCCACAAGGCTAAATTATGTCTTGGGCCGGATTTCAGCGACCACTGCTTTACCTGTGGTGAGCCTGGCCACTTGCAAAATGACTGCATGCAGGAGCCTCGGTGTCTCACATGCAAATTGCATGGATATGCGCCTGGAGGCCACGGATATGGCCTCCAGGCCATATGGCGGGCGATTTCGCCCGCGTCATGAATCCGCTGGAGTTTGCACAACGAAGTTGCGGTGACTGTAGGGTACAGCTCCATCCAAGAGGGCTGGAAGGCTCCGGCGTCCCACCATCAATGATCGGGTGGGGACTCACTTGCAGACGCCATTGGGGGGAATGCAAGATCGTAGTCTCGGTGGGGAATCCTTCCGGGGGTTTACAGTAGAGGCAGGGCGTCAAGACCGGAATCCCAGCGGGGGAATCCCTTGGGGTTCCCCCGCTAGAGGCATGGCATGTAACACAAGACCGATTCCCGGCTACCTGGATGGGGCCTAGCGTCCTACCGAGGTAATTTGAGGCGAAGGCACTCCTCGGAGATGAGTTTATGTGTAGTTGCGGATCCGGCTCCGGAAGGTGGTGAGATTACAGACGAAAAATAAATTTTAATAGAAAAGAAAATATAACATAATCCAATTAACGTGCTATTTTTTCAGATTATAAAACTACTGCCAAATAAATCTTGTGATGTAATTAACACGTAAATAAATAATTTGTAAAATAATTTCGGTCAACTCAACTGTGTTGGTAACAGTTGCATACATATATCATATTTACTACTCTAGAAGGTGAAGTTTAATTCAATTCAATTTAATTAAAGTTCAATTTCCTATTTAGTAATTTGTTTCGAGTACACTGTCAATAAAGTGTGTCGCTGAAATTTTTATTATACCAGATAATGAATGAATAGTGGGGGCCTTTTACGAACCTCGTTACTGCAACTACATATATAGGTTATATTATTATTTTTTAATTTCAGTAGAACTTTTTTTTTTTTTTTGAAATGTATTATCTTAAACCGATTGCTTAGTTAAGAATCTAAAAAAATAAATTTATTCATCAACGTGTCTTATACGTCAGGATTGAGGGCTGAACATTTAAGATAGGGCTGGCCCATTCAGTTTTATTTTTTGAAAGACATTACTATCAGAAATTTAATTACCTTTCCATTGCATCCGTTTTGTACTTAGTTGAAGGAAGATAAAATAGTTGTGTAGTGAGATTGATAACACAAAAAAAAATTAAATACAAAGAAAAAGTGATCAAAATTAGTCCGAGCTGTTAAACTATAAATTTTCTATATAAAACAAGCAATATTTTTATATGGCATTTTTTATACGCTACAGATAAAGAAAATTGTATTATTTACCAAAGTCTTAATATAGTAGTAGTAAGTACTGCTATAGAATACTGGTACTTCTATAGATCACTACATAATTTCTTTGGAAGATCATTGAATTCCATCCTGTACGCTTATCAACACTTCATTACTCCATCGTTATACGAAATAGGGAATATTTTCATACATCGTAATCATTAGGACGTTTTTCATATAAGTTACGCAACATTTGACAAAGATATTCATAAATCTGTAACTTATTAACTGATTCTATGGATATTACATTAAGAAATGGGTAAAAATATATCTGAATCTGAAAAAAACTAAAAATGTAATACTCAGGAATTCCATTTTCATCATTTATTCATATATTTTATTATTATTAAAGACGATGTTCGGAAAATGTATTCTAAAAAAACCACATTTACAAGTAACTCTGCATTTTTTCTGTAAAATGTTATACTTAAGATTTAAGTTCTAACTGTTTATGATCAGTAATAGTTGTAAGTTCAGGTCGTTTATTTTGTCAATTTATTTATTATAAAATGAATGCTATGCTCAATAATGATGACTGCAAAATTTACGTAGTCATAATATCGATAAAGTTTGGTAAGAGATTGCTTAAAATTTTATGAAAATCCATTCGTTTAATAACGTCTTATTTCATTACTTACAAAGAGAAGAATTATTACTCTTATAATAGTAATAATAATAATAATTAATTGAGTGAAATTTTTTAATTTGAACTTTATTAACTGAAAACAATCCGTATTGCAATCTGTTCCCCTGAATCCGTGCATGAAAGGAAAAGAAGTCAAAGAGTAAAAAGAATAGCCGTAAAACGGACATCATTGAAGGGCAAAGAGAATGATCGGCCGGCCACTCGACTCGCAACACAACGTACTGTGATTTACTGGTCTGAGCTTTCGCTTAAGGCGAATTTATTCTTCTGTCTCTCTTCTCTTAATCTCGTTTCATTTTATTTACTCTCCTCCCGCTATCTTTAAAAACTCTCTTTCTCTTTTCCGTTCTCTTCTATTCTATTCCATCGTTTGTTAACGTTTTTAATTCATATACACCCTGTTATATTTTGTCTGCTTATAAGAACGCTATTTAGTAATGAATAAAATTACCGTTATACTAAATAGATCAAAGTTGATTTCGCATTACTAAAATTAGATACGAAAAGCAATAAAAATTCTTTAAATTTCGCAGTAAAGTAGTTCAACATTTTAACACTTTAATATTTGTGTATAAGAAGTACAAAGACAAATTAATTCAAATAAAAATGATTGTACTATTAGGTCTATTATTAAAACGTTAGATAAAAATAACAAGTAGGTTTAAAATGAATTTTAGCTGGGATTTTATTGGTTCATAACAAAAGTACATTAATTCAGTTGAATTAAGGATGTTAGTCTTCAAAGCATATTTTGGCAAATTACATTTGATAAAACCGTTGAATCCTAACTATCAAATCATAAAAGAAACCATTTAAATTCATTTCTAAGTAAAATTAAGTATACGTTTAATAGATTTTAAACTTGGTATTTTAATATAGTAGAACAATTAATTCGAGATAATACAATCTTACCCTCTCAAATACGGCTTTTGTACAGCAGTCCCATCGCAAATGGTTTAATACAATCAGTAAATAAATTTATTTATTAAAATAATAAAGTTTTAGTGGGTTGTCGTTGTTCAATAACGATTTTTAATTTTCCGAAGATTCGTCGCTTAAATTGGATAAGTTTAATTAATTAATTTCATGATAACAGACTTACTGATTTTAATTTCCAATCAAAGAACTGTGGAACTCGCGTGCGAGCGTGCGTGTGTGTTATTCACTTTCGATAAATAAAAAAAATATTGTACTATTTAAAAAAATACAGAATATTTTATATTTCTGTTTACCGTGTAAAAGTGTATATAAGTGCTAAATTATTGTTCATTAATGTCTTCTTAATTGTGATTTATTTTACAGTTATTTTTTTACGCTTGCTTCTTCCCATATTTACTTTAGAATCATTTTCCGCTTTATATTTAAAAAAATTAATTTGAATTTTTATCACATTATTTTTTATATTATAATTAATTATGTATGTTACCACAACTTTTACCAAAGTTTTCTTGATTCATCCAGCAAAATGCTGGGACCTTTTGTTATTAACTGTTATGTACTGATAAGAACAAAATTTTTATTTAATATCTAACGTTAGTTTTTTTAATGAGTTCTATGGAATACATAGGCTTCCAGTCTAGAAAAACTGAGTGTATCAAATTAGCTAATCAGCAGATCATTGAAAGAAAGAAAAAAAAATTAGAAGTCTTCAATATCGATTCAATTTTGGATAAAATGACTAAATCAGTCTTTGGTTTCATAAAAAATTATTACCAGTGTTTTAATTATAATTTTCCTCTGTTCATGATAATTTTTCCTAGACTTCTTTAACTAGTAACCGTACATCTCAGGAATGATCGACCTGATACTGTACAAGACCACACTGCATTTACATTCATACATATCATCCTCATTCATCCTCTGAAGTAATAACTTAGGGTGGTTCCGTAGGCTAAACAGAAAAAGACATCTTTAATTAATAGAAATTACACTTACAGATAGTACTAAATATTATTTAAGCCATTCAACAATTTTTTTCTTTCTTAAAAAATAGATTTTACACGAAGATGTATTTAACCTTTTAGTTACATAATTAAGCAGATTTCTGCAAAACGATTTATTTCGAAAAATAAAAAATAAGTTAGTAATCCTTTAATTTTACCCAACAAATATACACAAAAATGAAATAAGATATTATTATTATTATATTTCTTTAGTTATTCAATCAGTCAACGTGTGATTGATACATGAATTATTTCATCCTATACCGTGAAGTACATTAAAATTTAAACCGTAATTTAATATTTAACCTGCATTAAATTAATTTTTTTTGTAGTGTAAAGCGCAATTAAATTTTTTTAGGCTAATAGTTGGGTGTTTCTCACTGTTTTCTTTCCAGATCATCAATGTAAATATTAAGATATATTGTAAAAAAAAAAAAAAAACTGAAGCGCTTACTAGTGTAAAATTAAACAGTAATAAAAAATATGTTTTGAGAAAGAAATCCTTTAAAAAAAAAACTTAAGTTATAGATGTTATTGAGTTAAAGATGTATAACATTAATGTATAATTAGGTAAACGTAAAACAAATTTATAAAGAATACATAGAGAAAAATTCTCTAAAAAACAGTATGTAGTTTTATACAATCTACCTTTTAAATTACGAACACCACAATTTGTTTTATTATTTTGAGAATCTACATATACACTGTTGACAAAACATAAGAAAAAAATAAATTTAATAAAATTTACTAGAATTTCTGAAATAGTGCCGTTTTATTTGAACTCATTAATTAACCTTCCTAAATCTTGAAAATGTTTAATTGTTAGAATAGAAGTGATAAATATCTCGATTGATACTTTCTTAATGCTATTAAAAAGCAAATGAACACGATAAAAGCTAAATGATTTTATTTTTCATTAATTTTTTCCGTAATTCATTTTTTTATTGTTAAAGGTGTATTGTATATTTTAATAAATTTTAATTAATTTAATAATACGCTATATTACAGAAATTTATATTTTATATACTATTATAATTTTAATGAGAAAATTAATTATCGTATGAGATTGATTTACTTTAAATATATTAACAAAAAATTATTTATTAGTACAAAAAAAAGTGAAGGCCTACTCGTGTTTAATTAACACACGATTTATTTTTATACGCAGATGTGTATATACGCATACATCATAACAATTTCGATAAAACGGTCTATGTAAATCGGGTGCATCATTGATTTAGGTTACAGATTTTATGATTTACTATCATTTTTTGTGCCCTAGTTGGCAACATCGGGTCAGGTCAACATAACCTCTCTTGCTTACACTAATTTTCTTTCTCCTTCTCTCTAGCTAACCTTCTTTATCACTCGCTCATTCTCTTAACTCTGTATTTTTTACAGCTCTATAAGATACCGGGACCGGGCAAGGCTCGACATCGCATAATAATACAGTACGTATATACTGACTGAGCGGGACTCCGTTTGTGGTACGCAGGTTCGGTGGTTTGCCGTTCGAAACACCAGGGTGGGTGTTACCATAAAGTGACCCTAAAATTATTCTCATAAGTCACCCTAATATTATATTGTATTCCTCCCTGGTATTATCACTGAGTGTTTTTATATCCGATAAAAGGCCTGAAATTAAATCGTGTGCGCCGTTCTTTTCAACAATGTAAACTCTCTTTCTATCATTTTCTTTTTATTTATTATTATTTAACATCATTATCAGTTTAAAAACCTATTCTAACCTTTTCATTACGTTCAACTCGCTTACGTTCAGTTTAGCCTGTATTATTATCTATGTAATTTTATAACTTCGGTCTGTCTTTTCAAGGAAGGTTTAAAAAATTCCCAGAGTAGCCTGTAAACTTTAACTTCAAATAAAATATTTTATTAAATAAATATACGTTAAAATATAATTATTGAAAAAAATTTGAGAAATTTTATCACGATTATAAATTATTAACGATAAAATCTTGCTAACAGTCATATTGCTATGCTATACTATACTATATAGCTAAAAGAGATGACGCGCTATATTTTTCCTCTAAATTTTATTAATAAACTTAAAGATGTTCAATACATAGATGATGTTCGTTTATTTATTCTAAAAATAACGTAGAAATAATTTGTGTCTAACTTTAAAAAGAATTATCTATCTAAGGTGTAACTCATAGTTTTGAACACTTCTTCCGTACTGTCTTAGAATTGTTTAGCAGTTGACTGTATCCCTAATCAGATTCAATCCTGCGCACTAGATAACAAAAAAAAAACAAATATATTAAAATAATAATATTATTTAACTAGCCTAATAAATGAGTTGAATTTGCGAAATTCGCTTAATCACTTAGACTTTAGTTGTGGGCATATTATAAGAGTATTTTATAAAATGTTAGTCCTGATCTGCGTACAGTGAAAAGTTAAAATAATACAACATAATTTTATATTTATAATAAGTAATTAAAAAAAAAATTATTAGAACTGAATTAATTGAATTTAAATTTCATTTTCGTTATACAATATTTGCTGATAATTTTTTCTTGGTAAATAATATATATATATATATATATACAGCACAGATTAAAATAGATGAATAGTTGAATAGAAGTATCAAGTAAGCAAATAGTAAGTCAAAACCAATTCATCTATTCATCTATTTTAATCTGTGCTACAATAAATGTAAGTCTACCTATGGTAAGAGCATTTATCCGTTTTAAATGTATGATTCTTTTATTTATTATTTTTATACTAAATAAATCAAAGTCTATTTAAAATTTTACAATTTGGCTATTTATTGATCTGCTACCAAGAAAGTAGTAACGAAGCATAAATATTAATTTGTTGCAATTTGGTTTTAGTAACAAATAGAAATTATTAATTTACTACAGGAACGCTGAAGACTCCACGAATATGGTAAGCCACATGAAATTTTTAGCTTATATATAGACCAAAACTGAACGGGATTCAAACGGTGAACGCTTTGAAAGGAAAGCAGGGACGTTATTCTATTTCATGGAGAGAAGCTGTGCTTCTTTGGTTAAAGCCAATTTAGAACAAAAAACGCAGAAAGTAGATTATTATTGCTTTTCTGACTTCTTAAAAGTAATACATTCTCGTCAATGTTACATGTCTCTCGAATCAATCATTTAAAATTAATTCTATCCATCCTTTACATTTATACATTTAAAATATATCTCATAATTTATAAATCATCGCATTAATTTATCTAGTTTTTCTGGATTCCATAAACCACCAATCTTTCTCTTCATTTCTTAAAATTACACAATAATTTTTTTTATCCATTCTATAAAGATATCTGATTTTATAAACTACCCGAAATTCTTCTGTAAAACCACAATTCGAAATTATATTTCTCGAACTTTCTGGTTTTCTAAATTTTGAAGCCAGTAAGCGAACGCACGTTCAGAAGAAAAAAAAAATTCTATTCCTAAATATGCCTTTGGAACCTCAAAGCTCTTTTTATGTTGTGGTTATAGTTTTTAGTATAATATTCACTTCAATAAATTATAACTTGATTCTTAATTACATAGAATTCTTCAATTTCTAGTGCATTACGGTCTTCTAACTGAATGTGTTTCATTAACTTCGTTATTATTTGTTAGTATAATTTTTTTTTAAATTTATTAATTCCAAACTGAACCTTTCGTCTTTATTCTGTAAAATTCTTTAGTACTTCAGAGTATTTGTGTTTTCTAATTCTGCTTCTGAAACTATATCCTGACTGGAAAATACTTCTTCACAATATCGTTGACGAGTCGTTAACGTTTTTTTTTACTTTACATTTTCTTTCTAAGTAATGTTATTTTGGCCGCAAATTCCTTTTATTTTTTATTATTTAATTGTTTTTTCAATGCAGAAATAAAAAATAATAAGGTTGAGCTGCATCCTTGTCCCACTTCTTCTTTGTTGGAGTAGACTTCAATACAAATCGATCTTTTTTAGTATTTTACCATAATAACAGAAATACTCTGATTATTTTAAAATTATAAGCAATGATTCTGATTTAAATTTAAAAAAATAAATAATAAATTTTATTTTTGAAATATTATAACTACATAAATAGCTTTAATTTTTCGACTACATAAATTTTAACTGTAGAAGGCCTATTTTTATTTAAATGAATAATTTTAAAGATTTGTAATTAATCTCTGGTAATTACAGGATAATAATTCTGAATCATCTCAATTAACAATTTTTAACGTAGAATTTACATGTATAATTACTGTATATTTACATGTATAATACTGAATAAAGACAGAAACCATTAGAATTAGGTTAATAAAGCTCGTATTCAAATGAGTAACGTTTAAGGTTGTGTAGAAAAATATTAAAAGAAAATTAATGTTAAAGTTTTTAAGCCAGTGTTATTAACAGTGCGATAAAAAATAAGTACAAAAAAGTATATTAACATTTCTTATTTCCAGAATACTTTAATTGGAATACTAGATCGTGGATACCGGTGTTCTTTGGTGGTTGGGTTTCAATTAACCACACATCTCAGGAATGGTCGAACTGAGAATGTACAAGACTACACTTCATTTACACTCATACATATCATCCTCATTCATCCTCTGAAGAATTATCTAAACGGTAGTTACCGGAGGCTAAACAGGAAAAAGAAAGAAAGAATACTTTAATTGATAGATGATATTTGTAACGTTAAATCATAAATTATAGCGATAATTTTAAGCGTGGTGAAGTTTTTTTTTCTTTGGTAAAAGACCCTTGAATATTGTAATTCTTAACATCATAAATCAACACAATGCTGCATATTCTGTTGAACCGTTGACAACAGAACTTTTGAGATTCAAATAAATGTAGTAGTTGACGATTACCGATGTTGTTTTTAGTTACGAGCTATCGAAATAAATATTTTGAATTTATAAGAGATATAACTCATAAAACTAAATATCACTTATTAATCAATAACGTACACAATAACAAATAGTAGCCTACAGCTTAAAATCAATATTCAAAAAACAATTAAATTAAGAGAAAACAATATTTAGTGTAGTATATTATTCTCAACCCACCGGATTGTTCTAGTGGTGAACGCGTCTTCCCAAATCAGTTGATTTGCAAGTCGAGAGTCCCAGCGTTCAATTCCTAGTAAAGCCAGTTATTTTTACATGGATTTGAATGCTAGATCGTAGATACCGGTGTTCTTTGGTGGTTGGGTTTTGTCGAACTGAGAATGTACAAGACTACACTTCATTTACTCTCATATATATCATCCACCATTCATCCTCTGAAGTATTTTGTAAACGGTAGTTACCGGAGGCTAAACAGGAAAAAAGAAAAATATATTATTCTCCCGGATGGTTTAATAAACATTTCTATCCAAAATTTATTATGTATTAGCGATGCTTGATAATATCTATGATCAAAGATAAATAAGGGTTTATTTACTTATTAATGACTTTTATTGTAACAAAGCTTTTGATATCTATATACGCAGATAGAATTCGCGGAAACGATTTAATCTGATAACCGTAGTTAATTAATTTAACTCTTAATATTAAGGATTAAAATTTTAAAAAATTTAGAAATTAATTTTATTTTTCCGTAATATTTCAAATTCAAGAAAAAGAAAACATATTTTGGAGATATATTTTCATGATAAATACTATATATAAAGAAAAAAAGACAAATGAAGAGGTATTGCGGCAAATAGACGAAGAAAGAAGCATTTTGAAAAATATAGTTAAAAGAAGAGACAGACTTATAGGCCACATACTAAGGCATCCTGGAATAGTCGCTTTAATATTGGAAGGACAGGTAGAAGGGAAAAATTGTGTAGGCAGGCCGTTCTTAACTAGCAGTTAATGATGTTAAAGAACAATTTAGATTCGGAGTAACAGTACAAGGTGAAAAGATAAAGATGCTACGATTTGCTGATCATATAGTAATTCTAGCTGAGAGTAAAAAGTATTTAGAAGAAACAATGAACGGCATAGATGAAATACTACGCAAGAACTGTCGCATGAAAATAAACAAGAACAAAACAAAAGTAATGAAATGTAGTAGAAATAACAAAGATGGACCACTGAATGTGAAAATAGCAGGAGAAAAGATTATAGAGGTAGAAGAATTTTGTTATTTGGGAAGTAGAATTACTAAAGATGGACGAAGCAGGAGCGATATAAAATGCCGAATAGCACAAGCTAAACGAGCCTTCAGTAAGAAATATAAGTTGTTTACATCAAAAATTAATTTAAATATCAGGAAAAGATTTTTGAAAGTGTATGTTTGGAGTGTCGCTTTATATGGAAGTGAAACTTGGACGATCGGAGTATCTGAGAAGAAAAGATTAGATGCTTTTGAAATGCGGTGCTATAGGAGAATGTTAAAAATCAGATGGGTGGATAAAGTGACAAATGAAGAGGTATTGTGGCAAATAGATGAAGAAAGAAGCATTTGGAAAAACATAGTTAAAAGAAGAGACAAACGTATAGGCCACATACTTAGGCATCCTGGAATAGTCGCTTTAATATTGGAAGGACAGGTAGAAGGGAAAAATTGTGTAGGCAGGCCACGTTTGGAATATGTAAAACAAATTGTTAGGGATCTAGGATGGAGAGGGTATACTGAAATGAAACGACTATCACTAGATAGGGAATCTTGGAGAGCTGCATCAAACCAGTCAAATGACTGAAGTCAAAAAAAAAAAAAAAGAAAAAAAGATTAATGGTGAGGAAAACTTAATATTTTATCCACTTAATTTTAAACATTTATAGTAAAAAATCTGATGTAGACACCTCATATCTTCCATGAACGCCTATTAAATTACATATACACATTTCTGCTGCATTTCGTTTAAACTAATTTCGTTTAAAAGTGAGATACGATCCTCCACTTCTTTAGTAAAGTGAACAGTTACACAATTGCTGAAATATTAGTTTTTATTAACATCAAATATTTATACATTTATTAATTCAACAATCCTACCTGAAATATTAGATTAGATTAAAATTCCTTTAAATAAGTGTAAGTCTTAGACATAAGACTAATACAATGTTTTTTGTTTTTTTTAAATTATTATGATGAAACTATCAACAAAATGAAAACAAAAACGAAATAGAAGAAGGTTACTAAATTTTACAGCGATATTTATAATCAAGTAGAATGAAACAAATGCATAAATAAAAATAAAACGAATCTAAATTATAATTATCAATTAATATTAAATATTCAAATGTTTCACCAGATCTGACGTGAACATCACATCACTTCTTTGTATGCCTATTAAATTACATATACACATTTTTAAAAGTACATAAAATTTTATTTCACTTAACTTCTGATTTTATTTCATACAGAGTTTTATTTTTTATATTCCTACTATTGAATATTATTTATTTTAATGCTTTTTTGCATCATAAGTTAATAATTATTAATAAATTAATACATCTAAATTTTAAAAAAATTCGGAAATGATCGGATTCGAACCGATGTACCTTCCCCTTACAATACCAAATATTTTATTTGGCTTTAACTCTGAAACCAATGAAAATAAGTACCAGGTATATTGTTGAAAATCTCTAATCAGGGTTTATCACTGAAGTTAAGAAAAAGTACAAAATCTAATTTTTTTTGGATTTCGAGCGATTGCAATCAAAAGAGAAGGTACACAATTAGATGTTACAAAAGTCCTAAATCCAAAATTTCAACAACAAAAAAGCTAACCTTTTTTGAGTTATGTGAGATACTTACGTATAGACGTCACGCCGAAACTAGTCAAAATGGATTCAGGGATGGTCAAAATGGAGAGATTTCCGTTGAAATCTGAAAACCGAAATTTTTCGCGTTCACAACACTTTCTTTACTTTGTACAAGGAAGTAAAAATGAAGTCAGCGTCTTGTTTAAAGCGTTAAAGCAGTTTTGCAATTTTGCAGAAATCAATATTCATTTATAGATATTTACGACATATAAATTTTTTTTTCATTTTTTTTTCTTTTTTATATGTTTATAAAAATCAATCAAAGATAAATAATTAAATTAAAACACAAAAATTTACGCATACAAAAAAATATGAACATTATTAGTATTAGCTTTATTAAGTATTTGAAAAATTGTCGCTTAAGGTATTTTTTTTACATTTTCAGTTATTATTTTTACTTAAATTCTGTCTATCTAGTACAAGTAAAAACAAAAACAAAAATTGGAATCGAGTTATAAACTAATAGTAATTACTTTAATTTGAATTTGAAGACTTTTTATTGGAGAACTGTAACAAACAAATATTAATAATTGGAGAAGCAGACCAATATAAAACTATACGTTTTATTGTACAGTAACTTAAATAAAATGTATCATTAACATTTCATTTTTATAACATCCTTATTTGTTTAAATTTATACATAATTTAAAAAAAAAAAAAACAATAAAAACAAACGATATACTACTGAATTATTCTGATCTGGCCTAATAAGTATATAAACCTATTCATAATTAAAATAATAACCAACGCTAACCTAATATTAAAAAACAAGAAGAAAAGACATATACATAGAGTTTTCTTCACGTATATATTATTGTATAATATTACCTGATTTACCTTCTTCATTTCATTCCATCCTTCACTCAGAATCTGTTAGTATTTTTAAGAATATAAACACAAATTCGTATTCATGTAACAGAAAAATTTCTTCTTCCAAGTTTAACATATAAAATAATGCATATTATGTTATATATTAATAATATTGTTACGCGTAGAGTTGATAAATATTCCACAGTTGTTAATATTAAAATATATTGTTATTAAACATTATTAAGTTTGCAAGGAAATATATACTTTCCGTCTATCAATGTGGGTGAATGATGTTTGATAAAAAAAGGATGGTGAAATAATAAAACTTGATTATGTGTTTTTACGACTATCCATTGAACTAATGCTTAGTTGATAAGTTTATGTTACTGTAGAGAAAACGTTCTCATCTCAACCATAACTTATAATAATTAGATAATGGCAGCAACCATTGGTTCAACTAGACTATTAGCTAACAGTTAAACGTACTTGAAAGAATGCGTACAAAACTGCTAGTAATAGCAAGCATTTAGAAGAATCTAATTATTATTTACTATTAACTATTATTTAAAGTAAAATATACATTTTTAATAAAATAAATAGATTTTTAAGTTTTCTAAAGATATTTTTATAAGTATATTTTTATTTTAGAAGAATGAAATGATGAAATTTTAAAACTAATTTAATTGCATTAAACTACATATATTACATTCTTATTTTGATAAATCAAAATACGAATGTAATATATGTTTGCAATTAAAGTAGTTTAAATTAGGGAAAACCCAAACTATAAATAATATCAGTAGATTCTTTAGGTGCTGTTTTCTACATTCATAATTATTATAAACAGTCGTATTATACACTGATTACGACTTCCGAAAACATAAATTAGATAAAATATCAATCTTATTATTTTATGTATATATTCGTACACAAATTGTTTAGGGAAATGAAAATTTCCCTCTTTTTTCCTTTGATTTGTCTTTAACTATATATAATATAAATGTGACGTAAATAAAACCTATGGATATTTAAGATATTATTTTTTTATAGTAGAATTTAAAAAAAAATATTTCTTCTGATAGGTCTTATTTAACATACGTAAAGTAATTTAGAGAAAAAAATTTATACGACTATTGTTCTGTTTATAGTAAAGTCACGGCTTAGTAGTTATAAAAATCACCAGTAGGTAGCAGTAGCGGAAGAGTGCAGGTCTAAAAAGATTTAAAGTAGAGAGCGCTGCCAGTTTCATTTGAACGCACAAACCGGCTAGTTCTTATTTCAGTCGACAGATCGCATTAGCTTGCCAAGAGTAAGTAGTTGAATACGTTACTGTAACTGGAATTCAACCCCCTATATAATACGCTAACATATTTTAATACTGTACCAGTGTTTAGATGCAACAATATCGTAATTTAATATATTGTAATACAATATAAAATTCCCTTAATAAGAATAAAATAATATTATAAAGCAGCGAAATTATAAGACTAAAGTAGTTACCGATTCAAGAAATTGATTCCCGGTTCAGGCTTATCATTTTATATCAATAATCAATAGTTTGACGATAGTTATTTAATTAACTGAGAAGGTGTAGAGTTTCATAACAACTTAAAAATATTACAACGCTTTGTTGGCGTTTTGTCATTATTTAACCTTTATCATATATAATTGTTATTATATAATCTACAGCCTTCTGTTACAATTTTAACACTATTGTATTAATTTGTAGATTAACAATTATACTGCAATCCGCTTATAGTTCCTATGAATATTTTTAAATTAATTAATTACTTAATTAATCAATTTAAAAAGTATAATCTATAAGTTAGATTTATATAAGTCGAAGTATGTTCCAATTTCTTTTAGACATGTTAACTCTTCCTAATTTCTAAATTAAAGTAAATAAAAAAAAAAACAAATATTTAAAGTGATAAATCTGTAAAGAAATTTTAAGAATGTAATACGGTTACAAAGAAATACTCGTACGGTCATTTGCTTCTAAATGAACTATTATTTAAAGTAAAATATACATTTTTAATAAAATAAATAGATTTTAAATTTTCTAAAGATATTTTTATAAGTATATTTTTATTTTAGAAGAATGAAATGATGAAATTTTAAAAGCGGCAGTTAACTGAATTTGTATCTCCTAGAGCAAAGAGTTATAATTACTACAACTCAAGAGTAAAAATAAAGTTCATTAAAGAGTTTTTCTTAACTTTTAGAATGGACAACAGTTAGAAAGGAGGACTTTTAAAAACTATGATAGCAGTTTACAGAACGGGAGAGTCAAACAGTCTATGGAAGAAAAAAGGCGTGTACTGGAATGTGTGACCATGACACATATCAAATACACGTTAATAAATTTGTATTTGAATGCAAGTCTGTTCTTCCTGCTTAATAGCGAGAGACTTATAGGTACAATGGGGTTACTACAATGTCAACACAAAGAATCTAAACAAGCTTCTAAAGGAAGAACTTAAACAAGTTATTAAGGAGCTTAACTTACGATAAGAGACTGATAGAACTCGAAAAAAAAAGAACTTGTAAACGCAAATTGATAGGGTTTCTAATGAACATTAGAGTAGTACAATGATTAGACATAATTATAAATGTCCACTAGATTAAGATATAGGTATAAAACATAAATTCATGGCGTGCACTTATTTTCAAAAGTAGCGGTAGTTCGGATTTACGAATTTGATGGATTAAATTTTTTTCAAATTTTTTTCTATTTCACGCAGTTGCTCGCAAATGTATTACTATTTTGGGGTAAAGTAAATAAATAAAAAGGTAATAAATATAATACATAGCAATATATGTATATATATAATATACATGTATTTTATATATGAACACCTTATGAATACGACACAGCGTATGTTGATGCAATATAAACTTATTTATCCAAGTGTCCATATAAGTTATAAATATAATTTTAATAAATCTAACACTTATTGAGATGAGTTATAAGGAATATATGACATAGTGTAAAATTTTATTTAACTATAAAATTTAGATCATAAAATGGACAAAAAATTTCTCTCTTCTATTTTATGTACCACGTAATAATAGCCTTCAAAATCTCATTAACCCGATCATAATTATATTTTTAAATTCGAAAAAATAAACAGTCTAGTGAACAAATGTAAAATATAAAGTGTATATGTATCTCCACAATGACCGAATTGTCAATAAAAGAGTAAAACATTGGCCAACTAAACTACTTCTGCATTAAATAATGTTGAAAAAATCTTTATAAAAATGAAATCGGTTAAACAATTACATTAAAAGCCAATAAACAGTAATTTTAAAATATTTAACTTTATTACGTTGGCAGTAACTTTAAGGGTTAATAAATTATTCATTTTTATTTTGGTACCAATTTCTAAAAGTCGAGACTTAATGAAAAACTTGAATGGGCAATATTTGTTAATTTTTAGCGGTTTTTTTCATTTTATTAAAATTTTTAATTATTTTAATTTAATCTTAATTTAAAATCTTTCTACTCCTATAAAAACATTCTGCCCATAACAAAAAAAAAATCAGCTTGCAAGAAACAAGTGACACCTTGTGTACTAATAAACGGAGGAAAGAAATACAGAGATGAAAGTTCTACTTTAGCGTGAGTTAAGGCACTTTGGATAATGTAGGAGTATGTGTAATTTTTTAATACTTTTTTATAAAAATAAGAAAAGAAACTCAGAAAAACGACGTAAATCAAATTACAGTGAACTAATTTTCTTTGAAATAAGAATTAAGTACTTTTGTTTATTTATGTTCTATGTTTCCCGACTAATTTTTTTTAATTTTTACTTGAATATAAAAATTACACAATGTTATATATAATAATTACGTTCTATTAATCCCATTGAACTAAGCAATGCTGATGAAAAAAGTAAAATTTTCGTATCGTTTATATAAACAGTGTAATTTTTTGTAAAACCTTTTCCATTTCAATAATCGAAAAAGCATTAAAACAAAACTATCACAGGTACTTTCTTTTCAAAAAATAGAATGATCATCGAATTCGGTCGATACACATAAAAACCAAACTGGCTGAATTGAGAATCTTCTCTTTTTACTAGCCGTTATATGGAAAATAAAATAGGGTTTAAACAGGCATTTATTCATATACAATAGCTTTTCATATAATGTACGAGTAGAATATTCCCAGTTTCATCCAATAATGAAAACATTTTTCAACCTATATTAAATTTGTATGTAGATCGTTTTTATTTAAATGAAACTAAACTTATTAAAGTAAATTAATCATTATAAGCATAGTTATATTAACATAATATATATCAAAAAACTGCACGTAAATATAACAATTCATTTTATAACAGCCTATCAACTACAAAAGGTTCTCTTTTTAAAAATAACAGAGAAAAATGTCATTTCAAGATAGTATAAATGCGTCAGTAAACCCTACCACACATATCGAACATGTTTTTCATACACCTACTTTTTCCCAACACACCTTTTTTTCTTAAATATGCTTAACATTTTTCTTTTACACTCAAATGAAACAAAATTTAATGTTTTATAATTTCTCAAAGTCAAATCCCACGTTGTATTTAATTTTAAAATTTACATTATTTTCAGTAAACGATGAATAAATAAGTATGTGAGTGAAGAAAGGCAGAAACTGATTACATCATACGAAACGTTGATGTTTCTATTAAATTAAAAATGATTGAAAAATAAAATAATATTTTGTAATTAGAAACGACGGCACACTACGGATGTGATTGGAGTAATGAAATTTAAACTCCAAGGTTAGTTTATTTTTTACAGGTATTTTTTTAAACATGCTATTTTGTAAATCGCAGATCTTTTACGAAGTTCATACAAAATGTTTAATAATACCTTAACTAATAAATATACAACTAATAATGTACACTTTCAAGGTGCAAAAACATTTAAAATAAAAAAAAAATTCAACTGGTCCTAATTTTATTCGAATGTCGTAATTAAATTTAGATGATGTGTTTCGATCAGTTCGTTTCAGAGATTCTTAATTATTATTTTTTAAACTTAGTCAATATTATAATGATATAGAATTTAAGCGGAGCAACGGATCAATTATTAACAATAGAGACAGGGTAATAAACTAATTATTATTTAAAATATTTTCCTTCAAAATTTATCAGCAATTACCTTATTTTATATCTCCAACTTACATGTATTTACAGAATATATCACGAAGTTCTCCCGGAACTTACATAACTTATGGGATACGCTTGAAAATAATGAAAATCATTCATACAAATAGATGTCCTAAAATGCTTCGTTTCTTACTAGTGAAAGATTTTCGCTCGGATTTCAGCTACCTCAGTGAAATAAGGTCGTACCAAATTTTTTAGAGCGTTAATTAATGAGCAAAATTATTGATATTCTTGACCTGAAGAATGGAAAAAATAGGTTCAAAAACCGTATCTACAATAATTATTTTGATAAATCTAGGGTGAAAAGCAATAAATTAGGATAAAACACCCTGGTTTTTGTGTTTGACGGACAACAACTTTCATAAAAAAAGTAATAAACATATAAAACTTATACAGAATTTAATTTTGAACAAAAAGTTGTAACATAAATTGAAGAAAACAAAAAAAAGTTAACACTCGAATTTTATTTAGAAACAGTATGTTACTATATTTGTCAGAAAAGAACTTATTTAATATAAACAAAGATCAAATTCTTTTTTACTGGTGTGAAAAATACCTAAAAAATTTTTTTAAGATTTTAAAAAGAAGACTGGAAATTATACAACAATTATTATGCAATGTCATCCAAGTGGTAGAAATGATAAGCTTCACAAATAATAATACAGTGTAGCTTTAATTGTTATAATCCTTGTTATTTGAAAAATTGCATGACATTAAGTTACTCTGCTTTTTATTTGATGATTCCCGTTTCGGTTATGCAGTCATGTCGCCATGGAATATCTAATCTAGCTGGTTAATAATCTTACTATCTAGGACTGAAGATTGTAAATTAATTTTTCATTATCTTTACTTAAACGTACGCTATTAATAGCATACGACTGATAAGTAATAAATCAATTAATCTAACAATAATAGCATTAATAGAATAATTATTATAAGTTTCTAATGTTTCCACTATTATCACTTTAATAATTTAATATTATTATTAAGTTTCCGAAAGTGGATAAATTTCTTTTCTTATAAGGTGGGAAAATATAACAAAAAAAAATTGTGAATTTAAATTACTAAAATGCATTAAAGAAAGAAATAAAGTTCAAATAATTAAATTATTTCATGAAAATATACCTGAAAAAAGTTTATTTTAATTAGAAAATATACGAATTGCTTTTTCCTGAAGCCTTTTCTACTTTAGAGGAATATTTCTTAACCCTCTAGTAATGTTTATTCAAGGATTATCTGATATCAATAAACCTCTGGACTTATTATATAATCATTTGTTGCGCGAATTTTTCTAAAAGCACATTCTAAGTATTACTATTTTCTTCTTTTGGTACAATATCAAAACACTGCACGGTTACAAAGTCGTTTACTTTACTGTCTAATCCTTCTTTAATTTTTCAAATATTTTTAAAAAATTAACGAAAAATATTAATCTTAAATATACTTCAGTTAGTATTAAACCTAATATCGTACAACAAAAGAAATTCAAGTGGCATAGACCAAACAATTGAGCAATTTGGATACAAATGACTTACGGTATATTTAAAAATATATTTGTATACTCTTATATATTCGTACACACACACACATATATATGCATACATTTAAATTAATAACCTTTCCAGTAACTGAACTGATATAATAAATGTATAATAATAATACGGTTTAAAAAGAAAAATCATCAGATAACTCAATGGAAAAAATTGAAAGATTAAGAATGGAAATGATAAGAAGAAACTGTATAGTTTTCAGATTTCTTTTCCTTTTGACAAAATAAAAATTAAATAACAGAAAAAATGCAAGAAAATAATTATTAAAAAAAAGTTTCTACAAAAAAAAAATATCAACATAAAACATTCCATAAGGAATTTATAAATAGTTGTTTTTAAGACATTTTAAGGAATAGAGGAATTATGTTTTTTTATTGTAATAACAGTAGATTTATAATAAAAGTGAATACTAAAACATTAATTTAATTCGTTTACCAGCATTGACGAATAAAACAAGAATCGCTTAAAATTGTCTATAATTTCCATTCAAATTACTTGGCAGTTATATTTTTCAAAAGATCCTTGCAATGGAACTCAAGTGGCAGTCCGGTAACGCCAACGAGAATTGATAACTAACTCCGAAAAAATAATCTTCTAGATAATTTTTAAAGTTATTTAAAACAATCTTTAATTAAATTATAATGAAAGAAATTGGATGGAGATTTTTAACTTGAAAACAAGACTGAGGAACTAAATTTCTCTACTATTTTATTACTTTCGATAAAAAATAAATTCTAAATCGTTAAACGCAGGGTAAAATGATAAAGTACGAGTACTAAAAATACATGATAAATATAAGCGATGCTTATATTTTACTTCTTAAAGTGTTCCTACATCCTTAAAGTAAGTTAAGATGATTCTGAACTTTTCTTATCTTACCTTGTTTATTTCATAAAACAGAAAAAAATGTGAAGCTTCATTCCACTATAACAAGGAAACTGTGTATAATATAATTTAATGTATATATTCTTGCAACATCTTCATTTCGACAAGATTTAATGGCAATTTATCGTTATTATAAAATTTTGATTCGATTTAAAATTATAAAACAGAAAATTGTTTTACATAAATGTACAGTAATAATAACGTTATAGATATTATTGCGATATGACGATGGCGCTGATCGGCGCAATTTTCTTGCCTTCCTTTATAACATCCGGTTTTATCGTTGCTATACATTCCCTAGTAATTATCATCGGTTGCCACTTATTATAAATTCTGTTTGCATCCATATTTTGAAAAACAGGATCTTGTTAATGTCATATTCCGGTCTCTTTGCATATATTTAAATTAACATTTTGTGAAACGCTCCTGCTTAGTCGAGTTCAAATCAAGAGATGGGTTTCAGCTAACTGGTAATAATAACTGTTTAATCAACACAGTTAATATAATTTCAAATGGTTAAATATAATTTTATTGACCGAATTGAACAGAATTCGAATTATTTTAACTTTGTTCTGTTTGTACGAACAAATTAAATGGTGTCGATAGCAGACTTTATATAACTATTGTACAACTTTATAACTAATCGCTCGTTGTCATTAGTCTTTAAAGTAAATCTTTAATTAATTAATAAATTCATAAAACTTGTAAACTCATAGAAATATTGTCATACTGCAGCGTGACAAAATTTCTACTTTAAAAATAGTGATACCAGAAATATTAGTAGAATCAGTTGAAAATATGTACTGTATCTGGTGGAACACGGTTGAGATTTTTACTTTACACTTTTAATTACCAAACACATAATGGCATGAAAAGATACTAACTTTTCAATAACTTCTGTGATTCTAGTAATTTGAAAAAAAATAGTAGAATAGGAAAGGTAATCGTGTAAACCACAATTAAAAATCCGTCGCATGATAGAGGAGAAGGTCTATAAGTTTATTGAGGTTATATTTACATAGCTCATAATTCATAAGTAAGTTCCTGTAGAATAAGTTTTCACCAGGAAGTATTTTCTCTCTGTCTCAAAAAGTTAAAAATTGTCCGTTGTAAATAATTTTATATGATTAATTTACGTAACCGGAAAGTTTAAAGCTGTATGAGAGAATGCGGTACAGAAATTGTGTAGCAAGGAAAAAGTACACATAAAGAATTAAGATCAGTTGCAAATATTCTTTGATTAATGGGTGTAGCAACTAGTATAATGGATGACATTTTATCGACTACCGAATAGGAATAATGTAAAACAGAAGTTCTTTAAAATAATGCTTATTTCCATTTCCAAGTACTTTAAATCCTAAAAAAACGCCGATCGATACTTTTACTTTATACTTTTTGGTTAGAATAAAAAAAAATGGAATCCTGAAATTGGAGAGGTTTAAAAATTAAATGATTTATTGATGGAAATTAAATTAATTTTATTTTCCACAGAAATTCACATTCTGAATGTGTAAACACAAATATTTTTTTTTTTCAAAATATACTGTAAAAATTCACGTATATTGTGTTTAATAAAGATCGATATTTTTAAATTCCAGGAAAATAGAGGTAATCATAAAAACGCGGTAAACGGAAGAGAACAGTAATACAAAATGTTGATTTCAAAGAATACGGTAAATCCTAAAGCGTAGTTAAATTTCGGTACACGAGAATTTAAGAATTAAAAGTATATACGCAGTAAAACTTAGTTTTACAATTATATAATTCCACTGATAAAGAGTTTGTACTTATTGCTTAACGCCCAGTAAAGTAATGTAGCAGCAGCAATACTTACGAACCAATACTACAAGTAAAGAATAGAATAGATTCCTAATTTATTCTGTTTAATCTTTAATTAACTGTTATGCAAACTGCCTGTTGTAATTAAATAATAAAATTTTACGTTTTAGTTTAATATCATACTAGATGATCCGTGCCGCTCCCCAACATTAGTAAATAAATTAACATAAGTTATAATTTTAATATATAGATAATAACTTACTATTTTGTTCGTAAGACTTTCTTCCAGACAACATTAGCTTTGCTTCGATCCTTTGGTTTATTCTCCGCTTTCACATTTTTAAATGATTTTGGGTGTGATAGGGCAACGTACAATTGTCCATGACTAAAACGATTGTTCAAGTAAGTAGATTTCTACTCGGTCCAGAGTTATCATTGCGCCGTGTTGATGATTGTGGAAAATGCTAAACGTATGGAAATTCTCTTCGTTTAAAGAAAATGAGACAGTATGGTGAGACGGCGTCAAATAAATTCAAGGCAGAAGTACCGGTTGTCCTACATTAACACATGTTGTAATTTCCTCGTAGAAAAAAATTGCTTTCATTCATTTTTAAAACACTAATAAACAATTTTTTTTCTTGTACCACAAGGACCATTTAAGAAATATGCAATGTTAACATTTGTAGAAAGTAAAAGGAACTATCGGCAATTAAGAAATGCTATAAACAGGAAGTGCAAACTGGCGAAAGAAGAGTGGATTAAAGAAAAGTGTTCAGAAGTGGAAAGAGAAATGAACATTGGTAAAATAGACGGAGCATACAGGAAAGTTAAGGAAAATTTTGTAGTACATAAATTAAAATCTAATAATGTGTTAAACAAAGATGGTACACCAATATATAATACGAAAGGTAAAGTTGATAGATGGGTGGAATATATTGAAGAGTTATACGGAGGAAATGAATTAGAAAATGGTGTTATAGAGGAAGAAGAGCAAGTTGAGGAGGATGAAATGGGAGAAACAATACTGAGATCTGAATTTAAGAGAGCATTAAAAGATTTAAATGGCAGAAAGGCTCCTGGAATAGACGGAATACCTGTAGAATTACTGCGCAGTGCAGGTGAGGAAGCGATTGATAGATTATACAAACTGGTGTGTAATATTTATGAAAAAGGGGAATTTCCGTCAGACTTCAAAAAAAGTGTTATAGTCATGATACCAAAGAAAGCAGGGGCAGATAAATGTGAAGAATACAGAACAATTAGTTTAACTAGTCATGCATCAAAAATCTTAACTAGAATTTTATACATAAGAATTGAGAGGAGAGTAGAAGAAGTGTTAGGAGAAGACCAATTTCGTTTCAGGAAAAGTATAGGGACAAGGAAAGCAATTTTAGGCCTCAGATTAATAGTAGAAGGAAGATTAAAGAAAAACAAACCGACATACTTGGCGTTTATAGACCTAGAAAAGGCATTCGATAACGTAGACTGGAATAAAATGTTCAGCATTTAAAAAAAAAAAAAAGGGTTCAAATACAGAGATAGAAGAACAATTGCTAACATGTACAGGAACCAAACAGCAACAGTAATAATTGAAGAACATAAGAAAGAAGCCGTAATAAGAAAGGGAGTCCGACAAAGATGTTCCCTATCCCCGTTACTTTTTAATCTTTACATGGAACTAGCAGTTAACGATGTTAATCGACAATTTAGATTCGGAGTAACAATACAAGGTGAAAAGATAAAGATGCTATGATTTGCTGATGATATAGTAATTCTAACCGAGAGTAAAAAGGATTTAGAAGAAACAATGAACGGCATAGATGAAGTCCTACGCAAGAATTATCGCATGAAAATAAACAAGAACAAAACAAAAGTAATGAAATGTAGTAGAAATAACAAAGATGGACCACTGAATGTGAAAATAGGAGGAGAAAAGATTATGGAGGTAGAAGAATTTTGTTATTTGGGAAGTAGAATTACTAAAGATGGACGAAGCAGGAGCGATATAAAATGCTGAATAGCAAAAGCGAAACGAGCCTTCAGTAAGAAATATACTTTGTTTACATCAAAAATTAATTTAAATGTCAGGAAAAGATTTTTGAAAGCGTATGTTTGGAGTGTCGCTTTATATGGAAGTGAAACTTGGACAATCGGAATACCTGAGAAGAAACGATTAGAAGCTTTTGAAATGCGGTGCTATAGGAGAATGTTAAAAATCAGATGGGTGGATAAAGTGACAAATGAAGAGGTATTGCGGCAAATAGATGAAGAAAGAAGCATTTGGAAAAATATACTTAAAAGAAGAGACAGACTTATAGGCCACATACTAAGGCATCCTGGAATAGTCGCTTTAATTTTGGAAGGACAGGTAGAAGGGAAAAATTGTGTAGGCAGGCCACGTTTGGAATATGTAAAACAAATTGTTAGGGATGTAGGATGTAGAGGGTATACTGAAATGAAACGAGTAGCACTAGAAAGGGAATCTTGGAGAGCTGCATCAAAGCAGTCAAATTACTGAAGACGAAAAAAAAACAAAAAAAAAAAAAACATTTGTATAATTGTTCAATTGAGAATTTCTTCTTAATTTTCTAAGATACGATGGTTTGAGGCCATCATATTCTTAATTGTGAGAATACGTGTAAGTTTCTTCTAAACATTTATCGGAATTGAGTGATCGAGGTCGATGTAAGCTCATTTGATGGTGCTTTATGTGGTGAGTGTTTTAAGACTTAAAAGAATTCGGTATCTTAATTAGTTGGTGAAATGAATATCTCGATTTGAATGCCGTTGAGTTAAGGCTTTGAGTGTGAAAAAAGCTATGCTCCCTTAAAAGTCCTTTCATAGTTGAGTAAGCGTATTTGGTGCATGGTGATTATGTGTAGCGTGTTTTAGGACCGCAATGACGTCTGCGACTAAATAAGTTACGGAGTAATTGCAGAAAAAATAAATTTGTTTTTTTTCTGTTTACCGAATTTTTTAATATATAGATTCTGTTTTTATACCTTTTTTTTTCCCCTACTCACCCCGACCGGATATCCATTTAAGTATACTCAGTCGGGGAGAGTGTCCTTTTACTCTAAGGGAGTGTCCCCCGCCCACCGGTTGTACACCCGGCACGGCAGGTTAGCTCCCCCGGTCTCGGATCTTTAATTTTATTTTATTCGCCTGCTTCTAATCCCCCGCCTCGGAGACGGGGTATGGCTACGCCATCTCCCATCCCCTCAGCAGGGAACCGGGTCTCGGTCATTATGCCTTTGCCTCTAATCAGCGGTACCGCCCCCACTAAGCGCCGAGGCACCCGCAGGAGTGGCACCGCCAACCGGGACTCGGTCTTTTATTTGTCCCACACTCCCCAGGAGTTCCCCCCCTTCTCAGGAACCCGCACACCACGGCGTACGGGCCCTCCACGGAGGGACTGTCCTCCCTACCCTAATTTCACAAACCCCTTCTTCTGTCCTCTTCTTCCTTGGTGCGTAAGATTTCCCCGGCAAACCTACGGAACCAATCCCAGTTATCGTCACTATAGACCATCCAATTTAAGAGGTTTTCAGGTGTAAGTCCGTTGTCCGAAATTTCTCTCCTATTTGGAGCTCATCTTGGGCATACAAACACAGTGTGTTCCGCATCATCAGTCTCTGGGCAGTACACACATGGTGGGGTAGGTCTTTTTCCAATTCTAAACAGATAATGGCCGAACGAGCCATGCCCCGTCAACAGTTGTGTCGTATAAAAATCTACATTACCTATTCTATTACTAGTCCACATATTTATGTTAGGGATTAGTCGCCTGGTCCAATCCCCAACTCTAGAGTGTGTCCATGTATCCTGCCACTCTTGATCAATTAGCCGTTCAACCTCATCTTTGGACATACCCCTATATCTAAATGTTCTTCCTTTAATTTGTAAATCAATGGGTAGAACCTTCGTTAATATACACAACGCGTCGTAGGACACTGTTCTGTATCCCGCGGCTACACGCAGTAAAGCAAGCCTGTGTACTCTTTTTAATTTTGTTTTGTTTCTCTGAATATTCATTGTATCTCCCCATATCGGGGCCGCATATAAAATTGCTGACGTGGTAGCCGCAGTTATCAGTCTCCTTATTACCATTTTCGGTGTACCATGGTTCTGAAAAAGAGTCCTCAATGCCTTAATCAAAGGAGTGACCTTCTTACAAATCATCTCTACGTGTTTGCTAAATCTTAGGCTTTTATCCAAAAGAACCCCTAAATACTTTGCTTCTTTGACCTCCTTAATTCTCTCTCCTCTAATGTTTATATTGAGGTTTCTAATAGGTCTTCTACCTGAAAACACCAAACAACAGGATTTGTTAGGGGATATGTGTAGCATGCTTCCTACCAGCCATTCATCAATTATTCGTAACGCCTGATTTGCTTTATCTTCTAGGTTATTAACTTCTCTGTCTTCTACTAGGATAGCAATGTCATCAGCATATCCAACAACAAAAACCCCCTTGGGATAATCCAATCTAAAAATTTTGTCATAAAAAATATTCCACAGTATAGGCCCAAGGACTGATCCTTGTGGAACTCCTCCAAATATCTCAAATGTGGATTTTCCTTCTAACGTTTTAACCTCAGTGAATCTATGGTAAAGGTATTGATTAATCTGGTTGACTAAATAATCACTTATATTCATGGCTTGTAATGCTGCGATAATGGCTCTCCAAGGAACAGATCCAAAAGCATTTTTTATATCCAACATTATAATAAGTGGGATTTTCCTAGTTCTCCACGTGCCGTTTCTACTATTTAATGCCCAGGTCTTAACTTTGTCGATCGCGTTTATCGTAGACCGGCCTTTTCTAAAACCATATCGCTCCTCATGTAAACAACCTTTTTCCTGGATTTCTTCTCTGAGTCGGGTTTCTAGTAATCTTTCGACTACCTTACCCATGTTATTTATTAGTGTGTTTTTATACCTGAATAATATTTTCCAAAACCAAGTTTTGTAAAACACATCAAATACAAATTAAAAACTGCAAATTTTGGAAGTCATGGAGCAATAACTAACTTAAAATAAAGTTGTAGGTAAAAGTTCGTTTGAGATTGGTGAAAAATCTAGGACATAATTATAAATATACTTTTTTCAAAATACACTGTGATACTAAACAAAGCGTACTGGACTCGGCATTGTAGAAAAATAGGTACTGTGTAAACCCCGTCAAACTTAAAACATTATTATTCGTTATTTTTTCTCTTAGTCATAGTAAATTTACAATATTATTTCTTGATAACTCTCACCAATTAGAAAATCTATAATAAATTAATTAATGAATAAATTGATTTTATAAATAAACAATGATGGTAATAAAATAATCTATTATAAATAAGTCGCAGTTTCTGGGTTTGATAGTGTTAAGTGCAAGATCTACGACGAGAATGTGGTATTGATAAACAGATGATTAGCAATAGACTAATCTAGACTAGCAATAGTCTAGATATTACATTCCCAGACAAAGAAAACTATAGTGTTTTTCATACCGACATCTCAGTACTCAATATCCACAATGTTTTGAAAATTTTACAAGAAAAAAGAAACTTAAATATAAAGATTTAGCGGTAGAAATACAATAACTGGTGAGTTGAATTTGAGTCAATCATTCCGCGCTATTGATATCATTTATAGGAGAATTTCTAACCAATCGAAAAGGAGTACATTTAAATAGCAATGTTTAAACACAACTTTAGAAATCCGACATCCATGATATGTGTGTAGAATTGTGCGGGATATTTCTCAATATTTAATTCAGTGAAGCAGTTTTATAGGTAACGTAACAAGACGTTACAATAATTACATTAGCACTATTGAACATTAGCCCTATTCCTTTGCATTTTGCTAAACTCACTGTCAGTGTGTAAAGAAAGAAGTTTTACTTTAACTTAAATAAAATACTTTAAAAAGTTATTCATATTCTTTACTCTTTTTTAAATAAAATTTTTACGAATAATGAGATTCGAAGAGCTTATAAACAAACTCGGATAAATTTTCACATCACAACTCACAATTGACCACTGCTTTTTAAACTATTTTTATCTTTTATAAATATATGATTTCTTAACTGAAAGTTACGGTATAGACATCATTTACATTATAAATTAAATAATTATAAAGTTTAATACGTTCTATTTGCACGTAAAATTCTTATACAGTACGCGTTTAAGAAATTATGTCAAAATACAATTTTAAATGACTAATGATGAATAAAATGGTAAGTGCTTGAGAAAAGAGTGATAATATATATGGTGGAAATTAAAGATAAAAAAAAAAAATAAATAGAATGACAATTGAATTGTATTATTTAAGAATACAGGATTGTTGAAAGTCATTTACTGTTAATTAGTCAGAAAGTAAATGAACGTGATAGGGGTTTAGTATATTTTAATGGAAAATTTCTGTAAAACATGACAGAACATTTAAAAGTCAGTGAATTGATGTTATTAAATACTGTAGCTAATATATTAACTTTTACTCACAGCTTTGCGTGTAATGTTTGATCTTTTTGCCTCATACAAATTAGTCTTATTTATAAAGTGTAAAAGATAAAAGAAGAAATGCAAAGTAATCATTTTTATCAGTATAATTTATTTTTATATAAATTCTAATATTTATTTATTACTTCCAATACATACATGATACCGTTTAATTAATTTTAATGAAGCTTGTTTTAATAAAAGACATACACGACATAATATTTAGCTAAATAATTTGAATAATATTACTTCATTTATACTTATAAAAATTTGCTGAAATTGTTAAACCCGTTAAAGAAATTGTGATAATAAACTGTATAAGAATAATTTGAATTAAAAAATGATTTTGAATAAAAAATTATTTTTTTTTTTTTTTGTTGAAAAAACAAACGAATTCTGTTGTGAATGAAAATTGTGACAAATTCTTCAAGGTATAAAAATGAAAATCTTGTCAGAATTTTCAGTATCTTCTTTAGTAATAACGTTTTATGTTATTATCCAAATAAAATTCATTCGATTAAAAAGAAAGACATACACGCATATGTATTATATATATATATATATATATATATATATATATATTTGTATGTGTGTATAGAAAATATCATTAAATTATTTCAAGGTAAGTTAAATTTATCACATATACTCTGTTTAAATCATGTTATATATCATAAATAAAATAATGTAATAAACAAAATTTAAAAATAAATTGGAGTTAATGAACCGTACGTTTGTAATTAGTGAATAGAAATTTCTTAATTAATAGAATTAATTTGTAAACATAAATACGAATCCTATTGATCAACTTATTTGTGGTAACTTTTTTTTTTTGTTATTCCTTTTACGTTTGTGTAATTTCTGTAATAAGTACAAGAGAAACATAAAATTAGACAACAAGAAATTAGTTAATATAAGTAAAGAGATAAATAAAAGATTAAAATCAAAATTATGCCAAAAAAGAAGAAAATTCATAATTTTAATACGTAATAAACTAGTACAAATAAATCGGAAGAAAGTTTTTTGTTGACAACGTGCTGTATGCAGTCATAGAATTCATTATTTGGACAATACTCTGCAGATAAAATCTTCATGTTTAGAATAATTTCCATTCAGATGATAAGTTACCAGGGTAGTGTGTTCCAGTCATAAAACCTGCTTAATAAGCGCTTACTTAACCATTTCACCTTTCAATAAAACGCGTTCAGTTTACCGATTACCCTTACAGTATAATGTTCTCAGGATATTGTAATATTGTAATTTAAATTAAATTGTACTCAGTTTCATAATTACTATTTTACTTATTTCGAAACACGTGACAGTAGGTAAAGTTTTACACCTTTAATAAAATTAATTTTATTTTTGCGATAAATTAACCTATTCTTATACTATAATGAAAAATAACGATTAATTATCTTACATAGTTTTACCATTGATTATAATGTAAAATTCATTAGTAGATTTGACTAAGTAGGCTGTGTACAGAATACTTTTAAAAGAACTTTATTGATTTAACTTAACGTCTTATTATTATTAAAATAAATCGTTAAATATGCAATATTTAATTTATAAAATTAAAAAATATAAAAAATATTCATGTAACGAGTTAATAAAGTATGACGGTTTTTAACTTATATATAATTGATCATTAATTTTATATTAATTGTAATGTAATTTACATTACCTAATTAATTAATAAATTAAGTTTATACATCACAAGCCAAGGGCTACTTAAACAACTGTTTCACGTATGTTGCAAGCTGATATAAATCTACACGAGTTATTAACAAAGGTAAAAATTAAGAAATAAATTAACCAATCCTTTTTATAAAAAATATTCTCAAAAACACAACTTTTATGGTTTATCCCAGTTATTTACGCGTACCACCTATGTTATTATATTAGTTATTTATGCGTTATTCTTGTAACATAGTCATTTAAGTCATTCATAGTTCGTTGCTTATGTATATATATATTTAAACATTTTGTATTGCGCTTTGGAAACGTACTACTTATTAAAAATTATACAGTTTCATGAAGTAAAACACAACATATTGTTTCATACGCTGTTCAGTATCATGAATCATATATATTTTTACAAAGGGTATAAAAGAAGAGTAAATAATTAAAGTTCGTTAAAATATTTAACATGTTTTTTCGTGAAGATCAAGAGAAAACTCTTTAACAGAATGAATAAGATAAGGTTTACGAAGGTAGTTTTTAAAAATTCTATGAAATATTTTTTTTACAAGAAAAAATAACGTAAAAAATGAATAATTGTTCAAAAAATTTTCCGTCTACCCCCAGTCACTTGACTTATATCATGCATTCAGTCAAAATTTTAAACTCAGTACACCTGTTTTTATTAAATATATTTTTCCATCAAATTTCTGCTGTGTATATTACATTTGTATTTTAATATTTTTTTTAATCAAAATAACTTTTCAATAAGAAGTGAATACTCATCGATGTTCGAATCATGAAAAATACCAAAGGAATTTCTTTCTTCATTTTGATCTAAATATAAAAAAATTCATATCAAATTATTATCAACCTATTTTCAACATTATTATGGAATAGCACATTTTAAATTACAACGTTTTTTCATTTTGGATTTGAATCGCATTGTTTTTAAAATTATCATAAGTGAAGTCAATTCGAAAAACCGTTTGATTATTTATTTAAAAAAAGACATTCAATTTTTTTTATCAGATTTGATTATTTATGGTCTAATTTATTGATTTATTTTTTAATTTATTTATGGCTTAATGTATTGTATTTATACATATCTTTACACATGACAGAAATAAAATATAATTAAATTAACAATAGTTTTTTTGAGATGGACACTACATCTTCTCTTCCACTCCAACTTCCTTGAAGAGACTACTCTGAACAGGAAAGCTGTATAGACTATTCTAAATATGAAGAATTGCATAAACACTAATAAAACTTAAAAACAGATATTTACTTAACGGGGATTTATTTAATAGTGGCCGTCAAAAAAGAAAAATTACTTAGAAAGACAAAAAAGAAAAACTAACGTGGACTTATGTGAAATCTGTATGAAACCTTATTAATTCTATTAAAATAAAATTTATCCAAGATAAACATATTGCTATGTCAAAATCGAATCAAATTCAGTCACTCATGAATGAAGTAATTTCCTTTTACGTATGTTGACATTCATTCGGAATAAACCATCATTTTTACCAAATAATTAATTTATTACATCAATGCATCGTGCCAAAGGAGCCAGGTTGCTAGACTGCAAATATTTAAATAACACCTGACGTTTGCGTCTAATGTAGGGTAATCGATAACCAACACTGGAAACAACTACATTAGTAGAGACATTGAAAGTTTCATAAACAAGACTTTTAGCTTATCTCTTTTCTCCAACGCAAAATACTCCATTGTTTACAATTATATTCGTATGAGGTAAACGCTCATGAAGAGCATAAAGGAGACTCAAATTATAGATTAATCTTTTTTTATCTGTCGGGACGTGTCATTTACTCTACAATTATAAATTACAGAGCAATAGTCTAAAATTGGAGAAACCATATTCTGAAGAACAGGAAGGTACCACAGAAGCATCCTAAGATTTCTTCTGGATTCGGATATAACTCTATCAACGTGATAATTTTAAAAAAAAATTTAGAGTCATACGTTACTCCCAAATCCTCAATTAAATTTTCACGATGAATGACAGTGTGAGCAATTTTATACTCATCTTTTATCATTAATGTCTTCCGAAAAAGCTTTTTTACAAAGTTTTATGAAGTTTTAAAGGCTTGAAATTTCGAACTGTTCAGCTATAAATAGAAAAATTGAGTGAATAGTAAAAGATAGAAAAGTGAAAAGATAAAGAAGTTACGATTTGCTGATGATACACTAATTCTAGCTGAGAGTAACAAAGATTTAGAAGAAACAATGAACAGCATAGATGAAGTCCTACGCAAGAACTATCGCATGAAAATAAACAAGAACAAAACAAAAGTAATGAAATGTAGTAGAAATAACAAAGATGGACCAATGAATATGAAAATAGGAGGAGAAAAGATTATGGAGGTAGAAGAATTTTGTTATTTGGGAAGTAGAATTACTAAAGATGGACGAAGCAGGTGCGATATAAAATGCCGAATAGCGAGCCTTCAGTAAGAAATATAATTTGTTTACATCAAAAATTAATTTAAATGTCAGGAAAAGATTTTTGAAAGTATATGTTTGGAGTGTCGCTTTATATGGAAGTGAAACTTGGACGATCGGAGTATCTGAGAAGAAAAGATTAGAAGCTTTTGAAATGTGGTGCTAGAGGAGAATGTTAAAAATCAGATGGGTGGATAAAGTGACAAACGAAGAGGTATTGCGCCAAACAGATGAAGAAAGAAGCATTTGGAAAAATATAGTTAAAAGAAGAGACAGACTTATAGGCCACATACTAAGGCATCCTGGAATAGTCGCTTTAATATTGGAAGGACAGGTAGGAGGAAAAAATTGGATAGGTAGGCCACGTTTGGAATATGTAAAACAAATTTTTAGGGATGTAGGATGTAGAGGGTATACTGAAATGAAACGAGTAGCACTAGAAAGGGAATCTTGGAGAGCTGCATCAAACCAGTAAAAATGACTGAAGACAAAAAAAAAACAGCTATAAATAGTTTTATATCCTTCTGCAACTTTAAAAATTCTGTATAATTGTTTTTTCTTCAAAAGACTTTCATGTTACCTGCAAAAAACAAAATTTCAGAAAGAATTTCATCCACTATGGCATTAATGAATAATATAAATAACACACACACACACACACACACACACACACACACGCACACACACACACACACACACACACACACACACACACACACACACACACACACACACACATGTGAAAATTTAAGAATCGGCTCTTCTGTAGCTTTGTAATTTCCAGATAATTGTCAACAAATTTCCACTAGCAGTTGTTTTAGCACATTATCCCGACAGGGGCAATGTTTTGTATACTAATTATTTGGAAAATACTCACATATTATTGAGCACTCATAAAAATTTATTTCCGTCAAAGGAACAATATCATCGAAAGACCAGTTATAAAGGCATAAAACTCATCAACTTTGGTACGCAGATCACTAACATTCTGTTAGATTATACTCAGATATCGCTTATTTATTATTTATCGCATTTAAGACTCTCCTCCTAGTCTGTAACTGGTCCGTAACTGCACTCCTCGCTTGAAAAATTTATTCAATCTATAATACACCTTAGAATGGAACTAAAACACCTCTGGGCCACACATTAGACCCTTGTACTCGTTTATAGTTATCTTGATAAACTTCAATATGAAACGAAATGTTGCCATCTCGCTTAGTTTTAAGTTTACAGATTTCACCTCTTCGATGTTTTCTTCTTCTTTGAATTTATTATTAACATCCTCAGCAGTCACCATTGTGTCAAAATTGTTACCACAAGGAACGCTTACGATGTTTTACTACTAATGCAAACCTTTGCCCTTGCATTAGCACTTCCATTACAGAATTTTTAATCCTCTTTTTCTGAACAGCAGATGTAGACACATTTTTCATTCTTTTCCTGCTATTTTTTAACCACTTTCCAGTCATTATCACTAGTTCCAGTTTTCAACCGCAAATTTATCTCAACATCAGAGTGTTAGAAGTAACAGGAACATCCTGAGAAGATTTATTTATAAGATCAGCTTCCTGAAGTTCTTTTGTCACCTTATTTAACTGGGTCTTATTTTTCATATTATTAATCCTAGATTTAAATTTAATCATATCACCATATGAATCTACAACCGTCCCACAAGTCTGAAAATTTCTCAGCTCCTCCGTGATGAGCTCCAATTTATTAAATATGCTTTATATATGTTCACATTTTTTGCCTTTAACCCTTTAATTACTCAGACAGACTTTTCAACTGTATCACTGAGTTGAGTTTACAAACCTTATAATCCAATCTTTCAATTAGATTAAACAGCCTGAGAACCAAATCACCACAATAACAATTTAAATAAACTTGGTTCAATTCATTATTTCAATCAATATCAGACTTTAGAACTTATTTAGGTTTATTGGTTTTAATACGAGAATTCACCCCAGATGAAACTGGGATATCATCATTCTTCGGCTTAATAACTCAACGTTTACATAAATGCTTGCTTTCGCCGTAAACAAAATATATGTAATATTCCACACTACAAACATCGATTTTCATTAGGATGAAAAACAGCATCGCATTTCTTACAAACTAATCCCCTTCGTGACTAAGGCTTTTTAGCCTTAGTCACAAACGCTGCACTTTATGTTAACTTTAAAAACCTGTTCTAATAACACCTACACTAAAAATAAAAAAAAAATAATGCAAAAACAATGCCCTAAAAAGCGAGTCAAAGATAAAAACTACTTGTAGTACAGACTCGTCGAGTATCTAGTTTCTTAAGAAAGAAAAATGTCTTAGTCGCTGACTTAAAGCAAGAAAAAAGGGGATCTCTTTGCTGACACGCCTCAGAACACAGTAAAGGTTTAACCCGCAACATACCACCTCTAGGAGCAAAAAATGTTATCTGGAAATCAACGGAAGACGGAAAAAGTAAGAAAAATGGGATGAAAGATCAAACCCGCAGAACCTTTGTTACTTTTAGCCATCTTACAGGAAAAATCAAGCAGATTAGCCACTCGAAAAACCTGTAGTCCGTTTTCCAACCAGACCGACGGAACAACAGAAGAGTCCAGGGTTGATTGTACTGCCATACCCAACAAGGAGATAGGACATGTCTGTTGTTTGGAAAATGGCCGAAGAACTGTATACAAAGAAAAAAAAAACGATTAAAAGAAAGTACTAGTAGCCTAAGAATCTAAGCCAACTAACCTAGTACATTATTATTATTATCACACCACAACAAAGATAGAAGAGCCTGGGGTAAGAGCCTTCGGGGCCCGAAAAGCGATAATAAATAATATTAATAATGAAAAACATAATTCACGTTACTTCTATAAAGACTTATTGACTCGATTTAATTATTTATAATAGAGTAAGAGTCTAAAACGATTTTATACACGATAAAATTTATACGATTAATTATAAAGATTTATAAATTTAACGTTGAATATTGAAAATTACAACAAATTATATAACACTGTAATTTAATTACAATTGTACTTTTATATGAGTACGGTTATATTTTATTAAATATATATGGTATTAAAATTTGTAATTACTACCAACCATTATAATTTACTTTTGTCAATAAAAAAGAAGTAAAATGTTAACAGCAAAATAAAAATCTAACGAGGGTACTAAGCTTCTTCAACAAATTTCTACAAAAGATTACTTGTTAAGACTACTATTACTGTTGAATAACAAGTTGACTTATTTAAAACGACCTTACTTGAAATACTTTGAAATCGAATAAAGAAAGTTTCCATCATTTAGTGATATAATTGTTACGTTGTATTCTACAGATACTGTAGATTAAATGGAAATATTTATTTTTCTTATGAATATTCACGCATTAAAACGATATACTTATTAAATGACTATTAATTGTTTTTCTTAAGCCGTTTTATCAGTATTTATTTGTTTAATATTCTTTACACCGTAAAATAATAATCTAGAACTGGAACCGTAGCAATGTATTCATATTTGCATTTCTTATAAATTCCGACCGTTAAAACGAACGAATAAAAAAAACATGAATAATGCATACAAAAAATATCTAAAACATACAGTGAAAGTAAATATCTTATTCTTGTATCTTCCGTACAAGTCGCATTGAATTCAAAAGTTCTAAAGTTTTTTTTCTGAGTCGGTTTAAGATTAAATTAAATATATCTAAATAGGATTTATATATTTATGTTTATTATTTTTTTATAAATTTTAAATTACGAATGTAAAATAATAATTTTTCTATCAAATTTCCAAATAAATATAATATAAATCCTTTCATTACGAAATACAGAGTTGGTAAAAATCCGTTATATGCCCGCAACGCTTCTGTAGTTAGTTCTTAGATGGCGTCACTGAAACGCTATATTGAAATAAGGAAATAAATAAATAAAATTATAAATATATTCTAACCAAACTTAACCTACGCTCGCTAATCAAGATTATCGAGCGAAGCAAGCGTAGGGTAAGTTTGGTTAGATTACATTTATAATTCTATTTATTTTCTTGTTTCAATTTAGCGTTTCAGTGGAGCCATCTAAGTACTAACCAACGAACGGAAGCGTTGTTGGCATACAACGGATTTTGATCACTGGGTAATGTGCTTATTTATCCATTAACTTTATTTCTCTCTCTCCCTCTTTCTCACACATTTATTCTCTACTTATCTTTATCTCTCTCTAGATATTTTGCTGATAGAACTTAAATAATCGATCTTTTTTTTTTTTACAAAATTCAGTGTAATTTTTTTTAAGGGAATTAATGAAATTCCTCATTCTATTGATTCAGTTGTTTACAATTACTAAAAAAAGGTATTGTATTTAGGATTTTAATTATTATCATTAATTTGATACTATCAACATCATACAAAAATAAACATAGATAACGTGTAAAGTATATTGAGTAATATCTTTGTATCTTCTCTCTGTAAATCTACCCTATATCTCACAATATGAGTTCTCGGGGAAATAAATTTACAAAATCAAGATAGCCTATCGTACAGAAAAAAAGGAGAATCATCGAATCTTAGGTACACAATTATTCTTCTAGAGTAAAAGTGTAAGCACTGTTTAGAGCTTATTTTCTCGTTATTTTGTGAGCTTAATATACTACCTCCTACTAACATGTTATTTTTTTTTAAAATATAAAATAACAAATTTAAGGGCAGGATATAATTATCTTTTACGCAAACCCATAACTGAAATTATTAGAAGAATTTTGGCTGTTTAACTTTTAACATCTATATCAAGTTGACACAATTTTAAGGAAACTAAAGTGATGAGTAAATTTCTGCATTATTCAAAAAAAAATGGTTACTAAAATATAAAAATCAAAAATTTTAAAAACCCACAACGATAAAACTTTAAAAACTTGAAATAATTATATAACTGTATTTTTACCTTACAATCCTCAGTGACATTGTGATACTGTTTACGAGACAATAAAATGTTGATTAACCGTCGTGCGTGACTATGATGATAACTAAAGTTTATCTATGCAGCCTTCGGGTCACGCAAGACGGTTCATCAAAATCTTAATTTTTTTTTTGTCTTAAAAACAGTATCGCAATGTGAGGAGGATTATAAGATAAAAATACAGTAACTTAATTATTTCACTATTTTTATTGTTTTTTGTCGTGGGTTTTTTAATTTTTTAAATTTATTTATTACTTTTTAAAGATAAATAGGCCTGTGACCAACAGTGGGACATTTGATGATAAAATTTTAGTATACTTGACCGGCACAAATTATTTAATAATCCAAAATAATAAACCTTGCTGGAGTTAAAATCAATTTCCAGAAAAGTAAATATTAGGCATTACAATGAAATTATTAGATTTCAATGTATACTTGGAGTGTTTATGTAAGAATAACGTAGGAAAAACTGAAGAGGTAGAGAAGAAAGAGAGGAAAATATTAAGCAAAATATTAGGGACCGTTAAAATAAAAGAGAATAAGTGGAGGATTTGAAAAAAACTGAATATCTTTATAAATATGACAGAATTTCATACGTTATAAAGGAAAGAAGAATAATTTTTTTTGGACATCTTTTCAGAATGGAAGAAAAAAGACTGACTAAAAGAATTTTTAATTTTGTCGAAAAAAAATCTACCTGATTTAATGAAGCTTTAAAAGATACGACAGAAGTAAATATCATGGAAGAAATAATTTAAATAGAAATAAATTTAGAAACATTATTTTATAAAACAAGGGTCTACAAAAAAAACCGAAGAAGAAATATGACTACTAGAGGTGAAAAAGCAAAAACATGGAAAAAGGATGGAGAAATATTGCAAAGAAAAAAGGGAAGATGGTTAAGACATTTATTGTGGACCTAAGTTGGCCGACACAAGAAGAAATTAAATAAACAAATAATAAATAAAATAAATTTATTTAATGGGATATATACATTTATAACAGAATTTTGGAGAAAACTTAATACTTGAAACTGCTTCAGCAATAAAAAGATTTTTCAATACATTGATAAATGAGCATGATGAATTAATGTTTGCTGTTTTATATTTTTTATATTATATTAGAGTGAGAGGAGAGTGGAGGAAGTGTTAGGAGAAGACCAATTTGGTTTCAGGAAAAGTATAGGGACAAGGGAAGCAATTTTAGGCCTCAGATTAATAGTAGAAGGAAGATTAAAGAAAAACAAACCAACATACTTGGCGTTTATAGACCTAGAAAAGGCATTCAATAACGTAGACTGGAATAAAATGTTCAGCATTTTAAAAAATATAGGGTTCAAATACAGAGATAGAAGAACAATTGCTAACATGTACAGGAACCAAACAGCAACAGTAGCAATTGAAGAACATAAGAAAGAAGCCGTAATAAGAAAGGGAGTCCGACAAGGGTGTTCCCTGTCTCCGTTACTTTTTAATCTTTACATGGAACTAGCAGTTAATGATGTTAAAGAACAATTTAGATTCGGAGTAACAGTACAAGGTGAAAAGATAAAGATGCTACGATTTCCTGATGATATAGTAATTCTAGCCGAGAATAAAAAGGATTTAGAAGAAACAATGAATGGCATAGATGAAGTCCTACGCAAGAACTATCGCTGGAAAATAAACAAGAACAAAACAAAAGTAATGAAATGTAGTAGAAATAACAAAGATGGACCACTGAATGTGAAAATAGGAGGAGAAAAGATTACGGAGGTAGAAGAATTTTGTTATTTGGGGAGTAGAATTACTAAAGATGGACGAAGCAGGAGCGATATAAAATGCCGAATAGCACAAGCTAAACGAGCCTTCAGTAAGAAATATAAGTTGTTTACATCAAAAATTAATTTAAATGTCAGGAAAAGATATTTGAAAGTGTATGTTTGGAGTGTCGCTTTATATGGAAGTGAAACTTGGACAATCGGAGTATCTGAGAAGAAAAGGTTAGAAGCTTTTGAAATGTGGTGCTATAGGAGAATGTTAAAAATCAGATGGGTGGATAAAGTGACAAATAAAAAGGTATTGCGGCAAATAGATGAAGAAAGAAGCATTTGGAAAAATATAGTTAAAAGAAGAGACAGACTTATAGGCCACATACTAAGGCATCGTGGAATAGTCGCTTTAATTTTGAAAGGACAGGTAGAAGGGAAAAATTGTGTAGGAAGGCCACGTTTGGAATATGTAAAACAAATTTTTAGGGATGTAGGATGTAGAGGGTATACTGAAATGAAACGACTAGCACTAGATAGGGAATCTTGGAGAGCTGCATCAAACCAGTCAAATGACTGAAGACAAAAAAAAAAAAAAATTATATTACGTGGTAGGAAATTTAAACGTAGAATTGAAAAGATTCTTTAGAAGAATGAATTCAGATGTTCAGGAACCTAAAACGTGATTTTTTATTATTGTAAAATATTATTCAGTAATTAGTCAATTTAAAAATTTCATTTGCAGCGAATTAAATGGTTTCTATAATGCTGGGTTGTGAAAAAACCAGACAAAACGAATACACAAAACCACAATAATTTCCTGTCCCTAAGAATTAATTCAAGGGCAAATGACATAAAAATCAACTGTTTAAACAGATAAACACACGCACCACGTTCTCTCACACACTCTCTTTCTCTCTTCCTCATACTACCCTTTTTTCCATTATTTATAAAAAACAAGTAAAAATAAATAACTATGGAATGACCTCCTAACCGGGAATCTGAACTTACAAGTGCAATATTAGTTCGTAACATATTTTATAATATAGTCGATGGAGAAAAGGGCATAGGCCAAGAGGGAGAGTGAGGAAAAGGACATTAACGTAGTTTTTCATGGGCTGAAAAGAAAAACTGTTCCTTATGATATAGCATAACGGCCATATCTCCCCTGAATAACCTTTTCCCTACGTAATAGCAAAGACGCGACACATTACAATATCCGGAGTGATAACACTCACTTTGCCTGCGTTTTTTAACGTATAAAACACTTCTATCGTGTCTCTATTTTAGGATAGTGCTACACAAAAAGTCTAGTAAATCCTAAACACGTATACGGTTGTTTATAATGTTACCATCTGTAAGTTATCTTTACTTTATTGAAGGATTTCAATCACTCAGTTAAATTCCATTAATACTGTAAAATCTCAGTTTCACCGTACTTTTCTTATTGATATTTCTGCTACATACGATATTTATTTACTGAAATCCTATGCGATTTCTTCTTCTTATATATGTAGAATTCTTTATTTTACCTTTTGTAAAATTTTATAGCGTTTACATCTCTTATCAAACGCTATTAACATAAACATAAACTGCAAAGATTGTATACCACAGAAAACCTAAGATAAACAAAATACAGAGGAATAAGAATTTGTGTTTATATGATTATTTTAATAGCATAAAAACAATGAACAAGAGAGTAGAATAAATTAAAATAAAAACATTAAACAAGGGCAGTCATATATTTATATTTAAAAGTTTAATGACAGAAACATCTGATAAAATTCATTTGTGAAAATTCTCTGAGTATCGTTGAAAGATCAGCCTCCGAAATCCAGTTAATTAATTAATGAATTAAATCAATTATTTTTATAAAAATAACCATTGGCGTGCTTAGCCTTCCAGGTTCCAGGTACGAAATAACAAAAAACGTTTACTTGTGTTGAAGTATTACTAGTATAAGCTCACTATAGATGTTTTTTAAACAGTTATATTTACAACACATAAGGCTAATTGTAACAAATGTAACAGAAACTTATGCACACAATTATTTTTAAATTTTAAACCGTATGTTACTCAAAAAATAATTTAACTTCTTCCTTATCAATATATATACTTGTTCGTCGACTGCCGTATGTTATAGAATACTAAATTATAAGAATACTAAGTAAAATGTATTCTATTAATAATATTAATATTCCTATAATATTTGGAGACAGAAGTAATCATACAACTAAACTGTATTTCAGTAATATTATTACGTGTTAATTTTTTAATCTACATACATTTCTACGATTTGCAAACACGGAAAATCATGAAATTCAAATAATAAGAATTTTAGAGAAACAAAGAAAACTTAAAATTCTGTTATTAATTACTTATTTTATAATAATCAATAACCTTAGCATCACTTTAGTGATGCTAAAACTTTGCTTAAAATGCTCCATAAAACAAATGTAATTAGTTTTTTAAATTTAACCGCAAAATATTTTATACGATAAAATTATAAATATATAAAAATATAGCACCAGTTTTTTCTGGTTATAGCTTCTGCCTTCATAGTTCCAGAGCTATACTGAAAGAAGAAAGTAAGGTAATCAGTCTAAAAATGGAGTATGGGGTTTTTACATTTTTTGACATTAGAGACCCCCCCCCCCCAAAGGGGGTTATTTTCGTACGTACTTGTGTTGGCGTGTTTAAAACAATAATTTTTTACTAGAATTTAGTGAAATTTTATACACAGACTCGTGTATAAGACAATCTTTTTTAAAATGTTGGGTCAATAGGGTGGGGGTAGATACTTTTTTAGGGTCAATTTTCTGAAAAATTTTCAAACATATTGACACTTTATATTAAGCTTAGCTCATGCATGATACTATTTTACCATTCTTATTTAAAATTTGCTCCAAAATTCCCTTTTCCACAAAAATAGAAAAAAAACTAACTGTTTATTTAAATCATATTTTTTAACCGAGTATTTTTTGTCTTTCTAGGTATAGTAGTAGTGGAAGTAACTCAAAAAATAAATAATAAATACGTTGGGGGCATTATTATGGGAGGGTAGTCGATAAAAGTTTAAAAATATCAATTTTTTTAAATTTTTTTTAATTTTTTAAACTCTTTTTGGTCTTTTTAAACTTTTAAAAATAATATTACTAAAAATTTCATCATAATCCCCCCCCCTACACAGAAAAGAAACCTTAGGTAAATTTTTATTGGTTTACGTTTTTCAATCGATTTTTTTAAATTTTGTTTATTTAACATAGTAAACATAATTTAAAAAAAAAACATATTTTGATTTACTTATACATATAATGACAATTTTACAATAAAGCTTCATCATTATATCCTCATCCAAAAAAAAGTAATCTTAGGTTATCTTTTTACGTATATTATTATTTTTACACTATATAAGAATAAATAACTAATGCCAGAAAGTATTGTACCTTCGTTCTCAGTCTTTTTTTTAAAATGTAGACATAAAATTAAAAAAAAAAATTGCACAGGGTTTTCATGTATTTTGTACACTCAATACCGTCATAAAGCCGTATCATTAGCCGTAACTATTATTTTAAATATAACTGCTTAATAACATACACACAGAAATACAGTAGTACTCAGTGATTTTACATCGAACCGTTTAAATATAAGCAGTAATAAAAATTGCTTTTCTTACATAAATTAAAAACTGAAGGGTTTTGTGTTATACATATATTTTTCTGTAATTAGTATTTTTCTCTTTTCCAGTCCCCGTTATCCACAAATATTTTATTAATTCTATACGGTGATACAGAATTCTAATTCTAGTCTGATATTTTAATTATTAGATAAACTAATAACGTACAAACAAATATGTTTAAATATAACAAGTGAGCCAGTGCGAAAATTTCACAAATTCCCTTTGTTTATGTTAGTTCGAGTTTGATGCACAGCGAGTTAAAAATGTTATGAAAATAAAAACAGATCACGATAACCACAGTAATAATTTATTTTTAAGCAGAGGCAAAGTAAGTAAAATGATTGAAATGTTACAGTAAAAAAATGTACAGAACATTAGAAAACATGAAAAATACAGCTACTATAAAACAAGTGATTCTGGTTGTATCACCGGACGGTGGCTGTTGGAAGCATCAATGAGCCAGTGAAACAAATTTTAATTAAAATATTTGTTCTTTCAACACTTTTTACTTTCTTTTTGTCTTAAATTTGTTTTACGCATACCCTAACGAGTAATTTCTTAACCAGCCATACTATATTTATAGGGGTTTCTGTTAATGACGTCTTATAAATGGTGCAGAACCGCCGTCTTTCTCTAGCATATTATATATTGAGAGATTAATGAGATATTCATTATGTTTACGCTTTATCCCTTGAAATTAAGGAAAAATTTCTGAGCGAACGTACAATAAAATAGAAATTTATCTAACACAGCTGAAATGTAATATATAATTTTTTCCAACATTTTACCTATCTAATTCATTTTATTTTTAAAATTTTTGTCTCAAACCTTTTCACAAATAGTTATAAGATTATCAAATATTTATTAACAAAGTATTACATTATTCTAAGAAACATTATTATTTTGTTATTATTAGTTTTATAAAATATATATTAAGGGAATAAATGACAAAATTCTTTTTCGAATAGAAGTAACTGGGAACCAGTGAATATTATTAGTAATGAGTATTAGATGGTTCAGAACTGAATCGGAATAAAAACATTTTCATCCTATAATTTTCGTTAAAAATTAAATTTGGTGTCAGCATAATGAAAATAGTCAAGCCAAACTAGATTTAAATAATCATCTAATTGCTTCAATGTATTAATTTTAGAATCAATTTAGAAAACTAGGATTCTGAACAACATTAAAACTTTTGTACAAAAATTTAAAAGGGTAAATTAATATCTAGCAATATTATTCACTATATATTTTTTATACTAGGACTGATAATTTAAAACATCGGTTACGATTTCTACTACGCTTATTAAACCGTCTATCAAGGCCAGTTATTTTGATTTGACTACTTTAAAAGCAGAAAGAAGGTGGCAATTTCAGAAATACCGATGACTAAATAAAGATTGATTTACTTGTAATTACTCAGCGGACAAAATTAGTTTATGAATTTCGTACAAGAAACAGGGATTCGAAAACAATTATTTAGTTCTTAATATGCTAAGTTCAAAAACTTTTGTAAAATTAATTTTAAAATGTTGAAAAAATTTTATATGAAGCCTTATTTTCCTTTTATTTAATAACTTATAACCGAATTTTCACTGCTTAGATCATAAATAATCTTAAAATTTAAATTAATGCGAGTGGCGACCTGCACGTTTTGAACCATTAAAAAAAAAAAAATTGACTGCTGGAATAATAGTCTTAATATTCCTTGAAAATGTTTATTAATGCTTCCAGTCTCTACTTTCTATTATTTTCGATAAACAGTTTAAATTCGATGTAGTTTTATTTGTAAAATAAAGAATAAAGTTTGCGAATGGTATTTGTTCAGTAGAAATAAAAATCCCAACAAAAAATTATTTTGAATTTAATAGTATAATTTAGATGCGTGACACTTTCAACCTTAACCTTCTGTTTTTATTAAGTTTTTCTTTGCTGTAATTCTTCATTTACAATCGTTTGCCTTACAGAAACCACAGGAATTCTCATGTCAAATATTACGTGAAGGAGAATCATCCGTTTATACTCCTTAAAAAAAAATACAAAACAAACAATGGATAAATAATCCTACAATTTGATTCAAAAATACAGTAGCAAGATCCAGCAGTAATTAATACATAGTCCGCTGTTACCTTTTTATTAAATAGATAAATAATTTGTACATATTTTAAATTGAGCTTTCGATCTATGATCAACTTTTGTTGAAAGCACCGATAAAGGAAATTTGTATGAAATTAGAATTACGAACAGTTAGAAACAAAAGAACTGAGGTTGCATTAATCGATGTAAAGCAGAACGTACTACTAATTGTCTTTTTGGACCACTTTGAGACCTTCTTTTCGGTTTCTCACTTTTATCCATCCTTTTATTTTCCTGTTTAGCCTCCGATAATTACCGTTCAGGTAATACTTCAGAGGATCAATGAGGATGATATGTACGAGTGTAAATGAAGTGCAGTCTTGTATAGTCTCAGTTCGACCATTCCTGAGATGTGTGGTTAATTGAAACCCCAGCCAACAAAGAACACTGATATCCACGATCTAGTATTCAAGTCCGTGTAAAAATAACTGACTTTACTAGGACTTGAAAACTAGAACTCTCGACTTCCAAATCAGCTGATTTGGGAAGACGCGTTCACCACTAGACCAACCCGGTGGGTTACTATTATCCATCCTATAATTTACCTAAATTCGGTCCTAGGATAGATCGTTACATTAATTTGGAACCTATTTGTAATATCAAAATCCAAAATATTACTATTCTTAATGTGTACGTTGCAATCTGCTACAATAAGTAACCCTTTCATGCCCCAGTGAGATGAGGATTACATGTATAACGTAAATGAGGTAACTTAGCTGACCATTCCTGGACCGTCAAATCTAGACTTTGTAAATCCACACAAAATCCTAAAAATTAACTGCCTAGATGTTACAGAATTTTAATGGATTTGTATTTATTTGGTGCTAGAGATGTAATATAGTTTAAGTAATGCTAATATAATAGCTTATTATAAATATAATCTAGCCTACCAATTAGGTATAGCAGGCGGCGTATTGCTGTGCACATTACGTGAGACAAAGATAGACTGATTTCAACTCACCGGGTTTGTCTAGTTTTGAACGCGTCTTCCCAAATCAGCTGATTTGGAAGTCGGAGTTCCAGCATTCAAGTCCTTTTAAAGGCAGTTACTGTTATATGGATTTGAATACTAGATCGTGGATACGGGTGTTCTTTGGTGGTTGGGTTTCAATTAACCACACATCTCAGGAATGGTCGAACTGAGACTGCACAAGGCTACACATCATTTACACTCGTACATATCATCCTCATTCATCCTCTAAAGTAATATCTAAACGGGAATTCCCGGAGGCTAAACAAGAAAAAGAAAGAACAGATAGACTGCTAGGACGGGTGGAACAGTTAGATAGTCATTCCTTTACGAAACATCTCGTATAGGTCCGTATACTTAGTATGCCGTACATTGTCAGAGTTGTTCAGGATAGTTAATATCGCGGTAAGCCAGCCGTCAGGCTAAGTGCACAGCAGTACACTGCCCGCTATACTCTAATGCAGTTTCATTGAAAATCTCACTAAATGAAAATCAATAATTAAGTATTCATTAAAATGTATTTTGTATAATTAGATTAGAATGTGACTGCAATTTGACATCACCTGTAACAAGATTGGGAGATTTGTAGCCAACCACAACATCAGACTGATAAATTACCATTATTTAATATGCACAAATTTAAACTTATACTTAAATCGCCTTAAAATGTAATGAAAAAATTTCATTATACGAATTTATTTTATAGAAGCCAACCTAATTTTTATTGCCAAACATGAATTTTTTTCAACTTCAGCATTTACCATCTCCCCGTCACAAACGGATCGCCAGATTTTATATAATCTTTCAAAGAAAATAATATTAAGCCAATCTTTTTGCATCATTTTATTGACCATATTGACTAAAGATCATTTACTGTCAAAAATTTCTTACACTACAAACTTTTGATGTCAGCCAGAAAATGTAACAAAATTCAGGAAAGAGACCCTCGTTATTTCAATGCTTAAACGAAAATTAATGTTCATTATAAATTATTATCCTTTTTACTATATTAAAAATGTGATATATGTTTCTCCGATATCTGATAGTTTATAATCATGGTAAAAATAAAAAAAAATAAAAAATTCGGTAAAAAATGGTAAAAAAGAAATGCTAAAAAACTGTAATAATGATAAAAAAAATGTAAAAATAAAAATTTGGATCTTTTGACACAAACGTGTGTTCATAAATTTTTTAAATAACATTTTTAACTTATGCTAATGTTTAATTTTAATAAAGTTGTTAAAAACTGCAAACAAAAAAATAAGAAATTTTTGCTGTAATATAATCCATTAATTGTAATAATATGATACAATGGATAATATTCGAACTTCAAAGATCACATTATTTTTTTTATTATGTTAAAAATAGCCTCATTTCCTGATTTTGGAAAGAAATCGTAAATACTTTTCATTCGACTAATTTCGTTCACTTTAACATCAAAATCTTTGTGAATATTTCTCCAACATCATGAACAATATATAAGTGGAAATCGCAACCACCACAACAATTGTCCTGAGGAAGTATGCGACTAATAGTTATTAAGTATCTAACTAATTGCAATGAAAAAACCGGAGGCTGTAGAATAACAGTAAATAATTATTTACGTAGTACCTGTAGGTAGTTGCATCTCTTGTTCATTACATGACATCGTAAAAATAGCTTCATTTAAGCCTATTTTTACCAGCCCATATGTTGTTAATTGCAATCTGACAGCAAAATCTACTCGCATATTATTCACAAGTCAAATTTAACACCCAATTTTTAAATATTTTTAGGCAATAAGAAAATTTGGATGTATAAAAATTAGAATTCTTTCGATACAGCTATACAAGATTGTACAGTATTTTATAGTTTATTATTTTTTTTTTTTGCCCTGATAAAAGAGAAAAAAATATCTTGACGTAATTTAAAATTTTACAAGATTAAGATATTTTATTTAAGCGTGTTTTATTTTTATTTTCAATATTGTATTCTCATATATCCCTTAAATCACTTTTTTAAGTCAGACTTTATCCGGTAGCAAGATAAGAGACGTATGAGAACATAAACAAGTTCCTTTTTTCGATCCCCGCCTCAACACTTTGATCTTGACGTCATTCTGCGGTGCAGGAAATCGTCATGTTGTCAAAGACTTCGTATTATAATCTAAGACTACTTGAATGAAATATAACAAGATTTCCCCTTCATCGATGTCCTCATTTCTTACTCATTCCTTCGTGTTTACTCTCCTTCTTTACCTACAATATAAATTTTGAATAAAAAGTATTTTATTTTTATAAAATTTCGTGACATGACTTTTAAATAAATGTATTAATGCAGTCGTTGAATTTATTCTGTTTTATTGACTAGGATTTTTTATAGTTTTATATGAATTAAATTTAATTTTCCTAAGAGGAGTAAAGAAAATAAAATCTGTTACTAGAACAGCATAGAAACATAATAATAAAAACATAGATATTTAATTTCTTCAATACCAAATATTGATTATTTCAGAAAAAAATTTACCTCAATGCAATTTTGCTCGACATAATTTTTTACTGTTATTAATTACATTTTATTTATTATTAGCACATTAATTACTAATACTGATTAACAAAATATTATATATTTCTTTGGAATAAAGATTCTTAATATGTATAAGTCGATTTTTAATTATTTTGTTTCGAAATATTTATTTAGTAGTTTAAATTCTTCATTATTATAGAAAATAAAATAGTTTCTTATTATCTGAGAATATTATTTCGACATTTACTGTAAGTTATTTTATGTGTTTTTGTTTTTTTTTTTGTTTCAAACATAAAAAAAATCGAATTTGATATTAAAATTATTATTTTTTTAAATATTATATATTAGAAATGAATAGAAGTCAAATATTTATTAATTATAATAAAGTAAGTCCTTCACTTATCCATATTTTGACTCGGTGTTCTGCAATATTTATTCTCTGTTGGGTAGCAGTAATATAATCTCTTCTGTGTTATAATTTCCTTAAAAAAGTTACATTTCTTATATATTCTTTTGAAATTATCTAATATTTTTATTTAATGTTGAATATTATGATGCTTTTTAAATTAGTTTTTAGATTCATATTAAGTTTGTTTCATTCCTAATAAATAAGTAAATAATAATGATAATAAAACACCTAAATTTTAAATATCTTAATTTCTGTTTTAGAAATTGTCAGAATCTCCTCATCTCTAAAATATATAGTACCCTAAAATATATAGTACAAGAAAATCGAATTATTTTTTCAACGTAAAGAATTGTTTTGTTGAAGTATATCAAACACACAGACTCACATATACTCGTATAGATTATAAAATAAAGATTAAAAGTTATTTATTTTGAAACCTGTTATGGATGCTTTACCTATACAAGCATATTGTAAATAGCTATAGAGGACACTATAACATTTTTAGAATTTTTTTTTATTCATGTTTGGGATCGTAGAAATTTCTGTTATAAACGTACATCAAAATAAAATGTTTATGTTTAAAACACACTAAAGTTTACGTTTCTTATTTAATTTTTACATGAATATTACTAAATAAGATAAAAATCTATGAACACGCCATACGATTGTTTTAAAACTGTTTATAGGAAATAGCTTAAATCCGGTTGTTTTATTTCGTTAGCCGAATTATTATATTATTATTGATTGATAATATCTAACAACACGATATTTTAGATGAAATTATAAACGTATATATATATATATATAAGCTTTTAATGCGATATTTATTAGAAAATTATCCTTCTGAGACAAGTTATTTTGCAATAATAAACCTATTATTTAAATACAAATAAATTAACTACGTAGAAATTCATATTATGAATTTCATTTACTTTTCTTTAACGAGTAGACAAGCATATTCGTGATAAAAATTTGGTAGATGTAAGTAATTTTATAGTTTATACTTTTTACTTCTTTGTAGGAAGTAAAGGAAGTACTGTGATCGTGAAAAATTTCGGTTTTCAGATTTCAACGGAAATATCCATTTTGAACAACCCTGAAGCCATTTTGACTAGTTCCGACGTGACGTCTTTACGTACGTCTGTATGTATGTATCTCGCATAACTCAAAAACGGTTAGCTGTAGGATATTCCTTGTACACCTATTAAATTACATATACACATTTTTTTTTTAGTGAAAAGTACGTAAAGTTATATTCCATTAATGACTTCGGATATTTTTCTCATATATTTTTGATTTTATTGTTATTATTGAATTATTATTTATCGTAAAATTTCTTTTACAATCAGATGTTAATAATTATTAATAAATCAATATACTTAAATTAAAAAAATAATAAATTAAAAAAAGGAGATGAAGTCTGATTCGAACCGATGTGTCTTCCCCTTCTAAGATCCAAATAATTCATTAATAAAATTTCATTTGGCTATAATTCTGGAACGAATGAAAATAAATACCACATATTATATATTGCTGAAAAGCTCACGGTGAAGGCTTATTACTGCAGTTAAGAAAAAGTTCAAAATACAAATGTTTTGGATTTTGGACTTTTTGGACACTTTTGTACCAGTCGATTGGAATCAAAAAGGAAAGCCGATATGCGAGAAACATACGTAGACAGATAATACGTACGTACAGACCACGCCGAAACTAGTCAAAATAGATATTTCCGTTGAAATCTGAAATCCAACATTTTTCGCGATCACAATACTTCCTTTACTTCATTCAAGAAAGTAAAAATATGTATATGTAATTTAATAGGCGTACAAGGAAGTCATGGGATGCTCACATCCCAGGTTTTTTTTAAATAAAATTACTGTAATTATTAGTTTTATTCCATTAATATCGTTTAAAGACAAAACAATTAATATTTTGTTTATCTTAATTTTTTTACTCATATCATCAGTCATTCTAAAACTGCATAAATAAAAATATTAATACTGAAATAAAAATAATTACAAAAATAGATAAGTAATTATAATCTACGAGTATTATTAATACATACTATATAATGTATAGATTATAAATAATTAAACTAATTAGTAATCTATTAATTATTAAATGGATTATCATCATTATTATTATCAGTGTTAGAGATTATAGTTAAAAAAGTAATAATTTGTTTTAAAGTAACTTAAAAATTAGGTTAAGTTGTCAATTGGAACAGCATCTTTATAACGAATGTTTATCCTTAATATTAACCAAGTGGATCGATTACTTATGACTAATTATCTCGAAAATTTTTTCCTGATTATTTAAGTAAAAATATTTCTACGTAGAAGATCTGGAGTTGTTTTTATTTATTATTTTCATTTCTTGGCGTTGTATTTTTTGGCAGCGAAATGACGGATAGTTTCATGTAAATGGGACATTCAAAAGCATTTTACTACGAAAATTCAAGCAATCCAGTCGGAAAAATTAAAATAAATAGTAATCATAACAACAATAATAAAAATATTCAGTCCTAGATTTCAGTCACAGCTCACTTTCTACCATAATCTAATTCCATTTCTCAGTTTTCCTTTGCTTTTTCATACCAAAACACAACAATTTCTCGTAATTACGTTTATAGTTAACTGCTTTTATTCAAACGAGCAACGTGTTTTTTATTGGCTAATCGATTAAAATCAAAAGTAAAAAAAAAAAAATATTAAATAACTTTAAAAAATAATGAAACCGTTTTTGAAGTTTTCATCAAGTAAGAGTTAAGGGCTACTAATATATTTGAATTATTTTTAATTTGACATTAACTCATAAAATTCAACTCTTAAAGAAGAAGAAGAAATTAGTTACTTTTTATATATAAGTTTTTAAACCGATTTTATCATTATCGCCTTTTAATTATCCACGATTAAAATGGTAGATTTTTAATAATAGGAATCAATAACTTATTTATGTGTTTATATGATATAAATAGTATTTTTATTTGAATTCCAAATGAAATTGAGATCAATAATATTTCAATAAAATAAAGGGTACTGCAATTATAAATTAATACTGTAATAAAAATAATCTGTTTTAATCGTCCATTCTCTAGATTTTATTGTTTTTATCGAGAGGTATTCTGTCTTTTCGTTTTCTGTCTTGTCGAATATTTTTTTTTGTATAGGCTTCTTTTTCTGTAAACTTATTTATACTTTAAACAAAGCTAGTTTTCCAACAAATAAATATTTGTTTTCAATTTTAAAAATCTATATTAAGTGGAAAATAATATTTTTTCTTCTTTTTCAAATTTTAGATTTTTAAATTTTATTAAATTAACGATTAATAAAATTTTTGTAAGTTTTTGGATTTGGAACCGACTTCGAAAAATCAGAATGTAATTAATTTAGAAAATACTATTTTTAATTAATTAATTGTATTTTTATGTGCGTGTGTGTGTATCTAAGCCCGCGCGCACCCACACACATACGTATATATAAATAGTAAAAGAAAATGTATATTGTTTTGGTTGTCATTTTAGTTAAGCTAAAATACGCTCAGTTTGCTCTGGAATAAGTGCAGCTTAAACGGGAATACAGTCAAATAACGATTTTTAAAATTAGTTAAAAAATAAACTACATTTTTTTCCAATAATAATATTTTATATTTGTTTAAGTTATTAAATAATTTAAGAGATTAAACAAAACCCTTTCAAACAGTGCAGTAAATACAGAGTTATAAAATTTTACTCGGCTTATTTAAATTAAAATCATCACCGATTAGGAGAACTAACTACAAATATTAAAAAACTTAGGCTGCACTAGTGAAATATAAGTTTACTAAACTTAAAGTTACGGTACATAGATTTTCTTGGAACGCATAGAACGGAATGCAAGATATCGGGGATGTTTATCCCCTTATTTATTGCAGATCCTGGATATACCTTACGGCTGGGTCTTTCTATTCATCTGGTGAATTTTAATTTTTTTAATCTGGTGAATTTTAATTTTTAATGGCAGTTGTACACCTATTTTTAGGTTTTTTTTAAAGATGAACGGAGTCTGATATTGCGTTCCGAACCTTTGTAGATCGTATTTATGAAAAAATTTTTACTAGCGTTGTTGGGAAATTAGTAAATCCGTTGAAGGTTTTAAATACATAATGCATTACAGACATTTAATCGATAACGATCGATTTATGCAGTAAACTTAAGTTCAAGGAATAAAATTAATTATGTATTACTACATTGAAAATTAATTAGTATTTCCACTATCTGTAAATGGAAATATCCGACGAATCACGTGATATTTTCATAGATATAGTACTTAATTCAAAGGTAACGTAAACTATATTATTGTTTATATTGTTCCGTATTTCTAAATTTTGTAAATAGATATATCGTAAAAAGTGGACAATAAATTTAGTATTTACTTTTACAAGTAACTGTAATTTAGAGAATACTGTATCTATAATGTATTTAAACGTACAATTCTAAGCTGTTATAGAAATGATGTGCAAATAAATTTACAGTTAAACACTACTTTTTTTTTTCTTTCGTCATTCTTAAGTGAAACACCAAAATTTAAATAAACCTTTAATTCTCCATCTTTCTTCTCCCTTTTTTTAATTAATCACACGTGCATATCACTTCCTCTTCGTTTATATTTTACTCCCTCCAACTCCCGTTGCATAGTTCTTGGCCGGTTAATACTGCTTCTGCTGCTACTACGCACAGCTTGTTGTCGGCCGTGCTAGGCACCCTACATGGAGAAATGGGAACCGGAAAGCCCCGTTAGTCGACCACCACCTCGTTCGAGATTAATCGAACCGAACCGGCAAATTATCAATCGATTATTATTGAAATATTAAACGACCGACCGAACCAAATGAGTTGACCCAGCGTTAAACGCCTTTCCGACTTCATCGCCTCCGTGGACTTATTTCTGCAAACCTGAAAACTTATTATCATTATTTTATATTCCAATTTTTATCATTAAATACAAAACCTATTCTTATTCAAATCTAGATATAATGGTCCAAAATTTGCGATGAATTACAGGAGTCATTATTCTAGAATGACTGTTATTTAAATGGCTTTACCTATGGAACGAGCCAATTTTCGACAATCAATTATATAAAATTATAACCTTAATATGCTAACGCGCGTTTTAACACAAAACAGTAACAAGGAAGAATATAAAAAAAAATACTTGTTTATACATATATACAGTTTTAAACGCTACCGACTAACCATATTCTTCCGATAAACTCTTATTGAAGTCGATTATTAAACGTAAAAGCCACGTCTAAATAACATAAAACTATGTCGTCTTGAATCCAGCATTAGCGGATCAATAGTTCATGAAACATAACACTAGCTTAATTTTTTTTCACGATATTTTATAAATAAATCAACCCGGAGGGTTGATTTTCGAAGAGAGTTCTAAGCTTCGAGTCCTTTTAAAGGCAATTCTTTTATTATGGATTTAAAATGCTAGACTGTGGATACAGGTGGTTTTTGGCGGTTGAGTTTAAATTAACCACAAGTTTCAGAAGAGGTCGACCAAAGTCTGTTCCAGACTACATGTTTACCGGTACATTTTCACTTATAGTGCAGCACGTCAGGCCTGGCAAGCCGGTACTCGTAATTGTAATTGCTTATACATACACACACACACACACCCAGAGCCGGCAGTAGTTGGAAAACTGGTTGGAGAAAACAATTTTATAAAGAGATAACACGTAAATTTACTTTATTTTTAATTCTTATTTTAACAGGCAATAGATTCAATTAATTGAAAATAATAAATCTAAAACTTTGATGGAAATAAGGAATATAATTAAAATTACAACACATAGAACATTAAAGTAAATAAAATGAATAGCAAATACAAAATATTTTCTAGTTATACAAATAATAGAATATAAAAGTGTGACGGTCAAATTTTCCAATCTCTTACCCATAAATAATTTGGTTTCTCTTTTTATATACATTCTTATAAACGTTTTATTTGGAGTACTTGTTAATGAAAGAATAAATAACAGATACTTACGTATCAGTTTTTACACAGTCGTATTTTACTGTTTGTTTTACTTATCTTATTTCACACAGTTTTAGCTATGTGAAAATAAGAAGTAAATAAATAAAATAATTATTTTAAACACGAACTGAAAAAATTTCAGGTTGTATATTTAAGCATAATGTTAAACAAGAATTCAGAAAATTCTAAAGTTTTTGATTACTACTATTTAAAATCAACGAACAGAATAATATATTTTTTTAATATAATATATTCTTTTAATTTAGTTTAAAATAAATTGGAAATGTTTTAGATAAGTTTGTAATTTACTAAAAATGGCAACCGAATTAAAGTAAAGCATTTCCTTTTATGCTGTGCAACGCAAACAAATTTTTTTATAGATTGATTTTTTTTTTTTGCTTGATGAATTAATTCACTACAAAAAAGAGCTTGTACGTAGAAATATGTAAATGGAATTTCATACCGCATGAAAAATTCTATTTCTGTCCAGTATTCGAACCCGGGATCACCGAATGAAAAGCTGAAACACTACCATGAAAATCGTCATTTTTAGAGAGGAAAAACATTTGTAGATATATATAAACGCATGGAAATGTTAATTTTTTATAAATTTTTGCTTATAATTTATATTTACAAATGCCAGACAATTTTATACTAACAAATAAAAACAATTTTATGAATTTTCCAAAAATTGGCAGTTTATTTTATATAAAACTATATAGCTATTTTACTTCCAATGGAAGCAACTTCAGTATAACAGTCAGTATTATTGAAATACAGAAAGGAGTAGGTTCTGCGACGATCTATATGTTACTCGTAGACTACAAAGTAACGTGTAGACGTCGTAGAAGCTATATGTTCTCCTTTCTGTATTTTAATAATACTGACTGTTATTACTGAAGATGATTCCACTGGAATTGAAATGGCACATAGTTTTATATAAAATAAAGTGACAATTTCTGGAAAATTTATAAAAGCGATTTTGCTTTGTTGTAATAATTGGCAAATCAAATTTAAGATGCCGGCCTCCATGGCGTAAGTGGTAGCGTCTCGGCCTTTCACCCGGAGGTCCTGGGTTTGAATCCAGGTCAGGCATGGCATTTTTAACACACGCTACAAAACAATCATCTCATCCTCCGCGGAAAGAATTGCTTGACTGCGGACCCGGAGGTTAAAAAGAAAAAAATGTCAAGATGTTTAACAAATTTTATATCGGTTAACTTATATTTAATATTTTTACTATTATTCAATATTGTTTTACTTACTGTTGGTTAGTATTTATTTCGTACCCAAAACAAATTTTCAGTAAGCAGAAAAAATTACGGTAAAGGAGAAGGAGGTAAAAACCTGCTAGGAGTACTATGTACGATTGTAAAGAACATCCTAAAAGAAAGTCTTAAAACAAAAAAAGGCTTGGTGTATAAGATATTATATTAATAAATAATGTTCTAAAAATTGAATTGAAATTGTATCTAAATTTTTTTAACGTATCAGAAACAGCTTAACTTTTATTTAATTATCTTGCTGTTTATTGGTAATAGCTATTTAAAACAACTGATTTTGATTTTAAATGAGTTAAAATTGGATGTTACTGGAAATATTTATTACTTTTTAAACAAATTAAAAATGTTTAAATATTCAATTTTGAATAAACTCGCAAATCAATTAAATATTCTTAGATTTTTGTCTCTCCATGATAATTTATATCTGGATCAACAATGTGAATTTTACATATAAATAGCTAAACGTTTAAAAAACTTGAATTTTAATTTAAAACTTGTATTTAGTTATTTATACTCTGTTAAATTTTAAATCACTAATTAACATATATAATTTCTTAAAATGATTAATCATGATGACCTTTAAACTTTAGCGTAGTATTTAACTGTTATGTTTCACCCAGTTTTAGATCAAAATACAGACAGTAAGTACTTTTTGATAGTAATCAATTTCACAGTTTTTATTAAAAACCCGGAGCTAAGTAGTTGTAAAGTAAGCTTGCAGATGGTGAACATATTAGTAATTAATGTTTAAAATTTCATTATTTTGCTTTTCACAGCAATTAAGAAATAAGAAATTTAGATCTTTATTTACTTATATTTATCACTACACACAAAAAAAATCGAAAAAAAAAATACTAAAAAATCATTAAAAAAAATATTAAAAAAGATAATAAAAATATTATCTTTCCTTCATTAATTACAATCGTTAATAATATTAATTTATTATATCTGAAAAGAAAATCGATTATATATTTCACGTATTAAATAAAAAAATTATCTCGACTCATATATCTTTAAATAATTAATATACTAAAAGTTAACGTGTGTAAATGATGTAAACAGTGTAGTGATGATCGAAAGGCAAGTTTCTTACATGTTAATACAGTAAGAGGGGTAAAAATATTTTATATTTACTATGTGGACACATGTATGCCCTGACATCGCAGCTTCGACACTAATGTGCAGGCGTGCGCGAGTACATGTATACACATATAGAATAGTGTATAGTATATGTATAAAATATAAGTTTATATATATATGTATTTATGAGAGTTTGTGAGAGTGCGTGCGAGTTGTGGTCCGTTATGTTGCCTGTACTGGGCGGGGTACGAGTTAGACTGGTTTGTGACCATTCAGTTGTGCCAACATAACAGCTGTTAACACAGCAATGACCACCTCTCGAATCAGTCAGATGTAGTGACTGACAGTATAGTGATGGTGTTTTTCTTTTAAGTTTACTACACGCTCAATCCATTTATTAATTATTTTTCATATCCTACTTTTCGATGCAGCTTTGTTTAAAAATTCCATTGTGTATTATTATATACAATTTGACAGAAATAATTAATCGTGATCATAAATAATGAAATTTAACAAAGGCGTAAAAAAAGATAGTTAAAAGGTTAATCAAAAAAGATATAATGTCGTAAAGACTACCTGTAGAAAAGTAAAGCGATTTAAATAAAGCAAACTACGAACTTTCTTAATTTTGAGTTTTCAGTTGGAAATTCAATTTATTTATTTCTGGAAAATGAAACTCAAGTCTGAAATCAGGGAAAATGTAGTGCTAAATAAAAGATCTTTATAGATTTGGATTTTCAATAAAAAACTAAGACAAATTATGAAATGCATTAATCCAGTAATAAGGTATAATTTTCAGTAAAAAAAGTTGAAAATCCTTTGAATGAAAGAATAAAACCAAACAGACGATGAATATTAAAAAAAAACAAATATTAAAGGAAACTGAAACAGTATAAGGAAAAATTATATTTAATAATTAGAAACTTCTGAAAGTGCTATCCCGGCGAAAAAAAAACGACAATAAATTTAATACGACATTTTTAAATTTAAATTATTAGATTTAGATATATAGAATTATTAAATTACATATTCCAGTTGTCAAGACAGTTTTCCCGTTAAAGCCGAACAGGGCATAGAACGGTGGGGGGGGGGGGGCGACCAGAACGTCACTAGGCGGGTGTGTCTTCCCCTACGGGGTTGGGATGTCAAGACGGTTTATCATATGAAATTAGCAAAAGACAATATTTGAAGGGAGTGATTTCTTTTGGCTGAAGATTATTAAATCAGTATTAAACTAAATTTCGACGTTTAACACAAGAAGATTCTTGGTTTATCTTTTAATTTCATTGGTATTTCAATTTTAACGTCGTCTCTCTTATTCGATCTTTTTATTTAGCAGATCCTACGGGTATACCTACATCCTATGGATGTATGTATCATTTACCTATGGATAAACATATCATCTTTGAGCGTCTATGACCATCTCTGATCATTGTCATTATTTTTCGTATAATTCTCTTAGTTGAAATGAAGTTTATAACAGGATAGGTAGAACAATCTACTTCATTCCTCTTTCCTTACCTTCGTCTACTCACGACATATATAATCCTAATTAAAATTAATAAGTAAATTATTTTTGTAATGGAAGCGACATTGAATGTCACAAAAGATATTTTAAGCGTAGTGTAATATTATTTAAAGGACACTTAGTCAGCATAAAGAAATAGCTTGTAATTACTACATACGTTAACCTTGGAAAGTTTATTCTAATTTCATATTCTTTGTTTGCTATTATTAGAATCGAGTTGAAACTTTTCTTGTAAACATATTTAATAAATATTGACTGAAAAATAAAGTATCAATAACAGAATTATTATTTTATTGTAAATTGCTCATATTCTATACAAATCGTACAATCAAAATTTTAATTTAATGTTAAGAACAATACCGTCTTTAGTTACTGGATTTAGAATGTCTTTAGTTTCCTCAGTAATAGATATATTTCTTATATTTTCTGAATTTAGTGAAATTGACATGACAGTAAAATATTCCTTGTTTTTTGTGTTATTAATTTAGGATATGGAAGAAAGGTTACATTATAGTATTCTTTTAAATGATCATTAAGCTGAATTTCCTAAGCCATCATTTTTTAATTGAAGCTTTTATTGAACTTTTTTTGGAGCGTATAACCCTAAGCTTCAGAGTTTACCATAAGCTTCAGAGTTTAATCCATTATTATCAATAAACAATTATTTTATAAAAGATGTTATAACAATTTCAAGTACAGATGTATGTACAACCAATTTGTGTTCCTTAATAATTAAAAAAAAATATACTCGTATATATTAAAAATAATGTTTTAAACTGTTTGTATATTCTGATTTATTTCTAATTGATACTGCAGCTCCAGAACAGATTCTTAGACTAAATATTCTATTGCAAAGAAATATTCAATAGATACCTTTTACAAAATAAAACAAGAAGTTTAATTTCTTACAAACTTACTTTTTTACATTTTACATAGCTAATCGATGAGAAAAAAAATTTTCGTGTTGTATAAAACAAAATTCTTTAGTTAAGAAGATAATTCGCACACAGATTACCTTATTCTGGAATTGTGGGGAACAATTACCTTATCTTGTGGAATTGTGGGGAACGGCTAGTAATAATAATGTGGAAATTATACAACGATTTCAGAATAAAGTAGCGAGGGTAATTGCCGAAGCCCCGTGGTTCACGCGGAATGATGAGATTCAGGATTATCTGGAGCTCCCTTGGGTTCGTGAGATTGCGCAACAGCGCAATGTCAAATACCTGCAGAGGCTTGAGAATCATGTATACCGCTTTGCAATTAATCTACTCGATAACAGCAGAGACGTACGACGGTTGAAACGAGCCCATGTACTCGACTTAGGGTCTGCGTAACAGTTTGGAATCTAACACTGTCAAATTTAGTGGTCCCGTATCTAATTTCTTGTTATTTCTCTTTCTTATTCTTTATATATGTTATTAATGTTTGTTTTGTGATGTTTGCTGAAATTGTTGGTTTGTGATTTATGACTGAGTTGGAAATTTCATATTTTACTTTAATTTTGCTTGTTTATTGTGTTTTATTTAGTTTGGGGTTTCCTTAAGGACCTTCTTATTACGTGCTTTTGTCAGGAAACTTACTTATGGCTCCGCAGGAGAGCCGATTGTAATTATAATTGTTATTGAGCAAAAAAAAAGAACCTTATTCTACTTAATTTCTCAAACAATAAAAATATTACCAAGAAAAATTAATAATTATTACTTTTTTCAATTGTATTTAAAAAATAAAAATAAATTTTGTTCAGTAAATGTTCGTCTAGGTAGCAAATTTTTTTTAAACTATGCAGATACGTAAATGATCTAAATATAAACATTCCACTTTATAATAAATAACATATATTAAATATCTATATTAGATCTACGATGTACACTATATATTATAATATCATAAAAACCTGATAAAAATTGTATAAAATAAACAGTTTCCAAGAATAAAACTAATCATTTTCAACATTACTATACAAAAATTACTTACTTAATAAACTAATAGAAGATGGTGATTTAAGTTACGGAATCTTCCCTTTCCAAACATCACTACCGTAGCTCTACTCCTGCCCACATAACACCTCAAGCCAAACAAATGAAGTAGCATCCGAATTGGCCAAGAATAATCAAATATCTAGCGCGAAAAATTGGTGAGATTTTTTTTCACAAAATTTTATAATTTCGCATTACATTATAAATACAACTTGCACTATCATTTCTTTAACCAGAAAACTTAATTTTTTAGTTTAATCATTCTTTTTTCATATTTTCCAGTGACGGTTATCCGTTACTTTTTACACAGTAAAACAACTGAAATTGTTTTTATTTTACCCTTTGCAAAGTTTTCATTTTATTTTTTTTTGTTTTGAAGATAGAGATAATTTTTTTTAACAGCAAAGCCACACAAATAAACAAAATTGTAATAATATAAGGCACTCTAAGTACATATGAATTATACCTCATTGCCAAAGATTGAATTCATTTGACAATCATAAATTTATACATTACCATTTAATACTTTAATAAAATCACGTAATATCTACCACTAACATTTATCACATTTGATAATCCAGTTGCTTTGTGGGTATACCTCTAATAGTGGAACTGTAAATTCAATCAACAATCAAAACAAAATTCTATTCTTAATTAAGTAAATAAATCTTAAATTTTAAAACGATTAAAAAATATAAATAACATAAATCTTCTACAACTGATTTCTCGGTAAATCAAAACTTTTAATTTTCATGTTTTTGGATTAATTTAGATCATAATTAGATGTTATTTGAGTAAACATATTTGATTTGTAGTTTAACAGGATTTACTAATATGTTTGTAGTAGGTAAAGTTTGTATGTCGTAGTATACTTTATGTATAGTACGACATACATAACGCTGCTACGAGTTGCAGCGTTTAAGTCCTAGTAAAGCCAGATATTTTTACATGGATTTGAATACTAAATCGTGTATACCGGTGTTCTTTGGTGGTTGGGTTTCAATTAACCACACATCTCAGGAATGGTCGAACTGAGAATGTACAAGACTACACTTCATTTACACTCATACATATCATCCTCTAAAGTATTATCTAAACGGTAGTTACCGGAGGCTAAACAGGAAAAAGAAAGAAAGTATACTTTATGTAAGTAATAATTATTAATTTAAACTAAACAATGAAATAAGCCATGTAAGTATCAATGAAATATAAAGTAATCTAATATATATATATATATATATATATATATATATATATATATATATATATATATATATATGAAGAAAAAGATATTTAATGTATGACTTATATACATATATATTTTTTTTAATTCTGTATATTACAAATATATTTGTAAAATATGTAGTTTTGTATAATAATGTTCGTAAACAAATAACGTTATTTGATCTACTTCCATTAATAATATTTTTGCTTTCTGCTAACACGGATTAACATTTTCAAAGCCTTGCCGAAGGAGAACTGATCAGAACAATGTAATAACATATGTAATTGAAGAAATAAATAATAGTAAACAGCTATTTACATTTTGTAAATATAATTCATTATTGCAAGTAAATTCTACCATTGATTTTACATTTAATTTCATTTAAAATTTAATTGTTAATTAAACACAGTCTCCTTTAAGTTATTCAGTATTAATTTTTTCCGTTTAAAAATAATGCTATAAAAATTTATAATATTAAAAAAATTGAGTATGTATGAGTGTTCGCTCGCGTTAATAAGAAATCGAGTTGAGCAAATGTATTCTAATAGAGAACCAAAAGTGATCTGATGACACGTATTGGCACCGCACCAAACTTAATAATTTTTTTAATAATTTAGGGTGTATGATAGGGGTACAGAGCACAAGCGAGAACCAATCGACCAATTGTTTTCAAATTTTCAGGATACATTCACGGTAACCCAGGGAAAGCTTTAAATGATAGATCGAGATCTTAGCCCCCATGGGAGGTATGAGGGGTTATCAAGGCTTCTACGTGAAGAACGAGGGAAACTTTGAAGGCAAGAGCTTTTCAGGCTATAATTTTTATTTATCATTTATCAATATTATTCTCACAACCATGAGGATAAACAACAAAGCGGAATTCCAGAGGGCTCTGTCTCCTGGCTAGACGGGAAAGGGAAGCAAAGCGAGCCCTGACCAGCCAGTATGTTATTATAAAAGATGTGATAATTTTATGGAAAAATTTATATGTATCCAAATGTATTTATTATTTATTGTTTTATTTTTTTAAATATTTTTGGCTGTATTAACAGTATGAAATGAATGTATATTAATAAAAAAAGTATGCATTTTAACTTTTATTTTAATGATTTATGAACAACTGAATTCTGTGACGGTAGTTTTACTTAACAGAAAAAACTTTTATTAATCGTAATTATTAAAAAATTGTAATAATTTTGAACCTTTTCCCAAATAATTTGTTGTTAAAATAATTACGACTATTAGTCCGGGTTTAGTTGCAACAAGTTACGTTGAAAATAGAAATTTAAAATTTACATTTACAACTTTTTTTAAAAGTGACTCTTGTTTCTGCAGACTAACCAAATGAAGCTTATTACTCCAGATCGTAAAATATACTATGATATATGGTAAAATTTGGATTATTGTATTTTTAAATTAGAAGTCGGGCAAAACAGTTTTTAAATTGATTTAACGGAACGAATAAAATGAGCGATGATCTACAGCCATCTGTAATCTTGGCAAAAAGTTTAAAATGTAACAATTGACCACTAAGTAACATATATTGTGAATTTGGAGAACTCATTTTTTTTCGTATAGCAGAAAAGACCGTAATTTAGAATACTGGATAATTTTTTTATATGTAAATTGTACTACAGAATTGGGAATCTTTTTTAAGATCTCACGTTTCCGATAAAACCATTGTTAATATTAGTCAATATGAAATTGGTCTTTGTGTATTGAAAAATATATGTCTAAATTACTGCTACAATGCCTAATAAAAAAAATAACTTTCTGATCAGTTTTAAATTTAACTGATGTTGCTTCAAAATTTAAGTGAATTAAAATTAAATTTACAAGCGCTGCTAACAAAATTATAAAATTCAACCGTTCATAAGTTCAGCTAAAATGTTGACAAAATAAGTTTTGTTAACATTTTAGCTGAACTTATGAACGTGTCATGGTTATTTTGAGGCAATGAACGTTTTAACTGCTGTTCAATGAAAGAAAGGTTAAAATATTATTTAAGGTATTTTCCGAATATTATTGTAATCAAATCAAGATTTTTTAAGTTATTCATCTTTAAAAAATGTTAGTTGAACATAGAGCTATTTTTTCGTGACTTGGGTTATTACTTTGTTCTCTTTGGAAAAAGCTTGCTAAACAATCTCTTACCATCCTGACCCCGTAGGGGAAGATACCCGCCTTGTGATGATTCCGGTCACCACACAAGATCTTCCGTTCCAAGATCTGATGGGCTTTACCGGGAGTCGTCTTTTACACCCTCTAAACCTGATAACACAACACAGTCCTCAGTTTGACATCTGTCAGGATTCCACCAATGCAGACATTCCCATCAGTGTATTTACACAACCTACTATCGCTTTCGTATGGTCAACCACCACCATCAGCCATAACCTGCAACCCTGAACTATAAAATTAAGCGATTTACGGAAGCGCGATCCTTCCACTAACACGGAAGGTTTCACGCAAAAAGCGTTTTTATATTTTACTTCAGTTAGACCACGCACTCAGATCACTACTTGACTAAGCATTTTTAACCCCCAAAAATATTATCTTCCTTCCGACAAAACAAATATTGATCGCAACAACCGCAATTTTGTCCTACAATTCAATTTACTCAAGTCCTCTTGACTCAGTAAAAAATCAAGAAACAGATCACAAATTTAAATATCTTGCCAGTAATTTTTTGTAAGGAAACTTCAAGGGGAAAAAAAATTAGGAGCAGTCAAAAGAAAGAGTAAAATATAACATTTTTTCTGGCAGGGATTATAAGTATCAAATATAATCATGTGCTTACTAATTTTACTACCTTCATTTTGATAATATGTAGTAAATGAAATATAAATTGATTGACCAAACGGAAAAGAAAAGAAATCAGAAATTGATTAGCATGCATTATCAGATAAAATATATATATATTAAATACAGATTTAAAGTGATTTATTAATATCACCATTAAAAAAAAAAAAAAAATAGCCTTGCACGTCTATATAATGGATAATTAGTATAAAGGATTTTCTGTATTCGTACGGACGCATATCTTGGTACAATTATAGCATCTAAAAGGACACGGCATCAGGTAGAATCCTGACAGAAGCCAAACTGATGACTGTGTTGTGTTGTCAAGTTTACAGGGTCTAAAAGACGAGCTCCGGTGAATCTCATTAAGGTTAAGAACGGAGGGGTTGGTGTGGCGTCCGGGATCGTCATAAGATCAGTTTATTTCCCTATCAGGATCATTATTACTTTCAATACACTGATATCTACTTTTCGGATGCGTATCACAATTCCCTAAGATCTGGCACCACCCAAATTTTATTATGAAACTTGTCAACAGAAATTACAGAGTAGAGAACAAAAGTATAAAATGTATATAATTGAAAAAACTACTACCTTTTATCAAACGATTCATTAAAAGATAATAAATAAATTTTTCAAATAATAATAGTTAATTAATTTTATTTGCGGTTTTCTTTAAAAAAAGTATTTGTAAACGTGTCATATTTTTCTCCGTTAAAATTTTTCATGAGATTGTATAAGCCTGTATACAGGCTTATATAATCTCATGAAAATAATGCGGATTTGGGATATAACCCAAATCCTCATTACATAAGTCAGAACAATTCTGTTTAACTAAAATTTTAAAGTCATACTAATCATTTAACAATTTTTTTTTAAATACATTGATTTTATAATCCTAGAAATAATCAATAATTTCACTAATTTTACTTGAAAGTTATATTAATTACATAAGTTTAAAAAAAATATTCTAAATCAAATTTTTAAAAATTTTCTGTTATTCTAAGAATATGATTATTTTATCATTTTGAAAAACCCTCTAAACATTTATCTAAAAAAAATATTATCGATGATTTTTGTTTAGGCTAATATTATTGATATTGGATTAAAATTCATTACTAGATTTTTTTTGACGAATGAGATGCAGCATAAAAATGGTGAATTATTTTTCTTAGTTAAAATGAATAAAAAAAATAATAAATTTAAAAAAATAAATAGAGTGTATTTCTCATCAAACCATTCATTCAAAACCTATTTAGAATTATGTAATTTTATATAACCATCTGAGGAAGGTGTTAAGTATGTAAAATATTCTAAATATCTGAAATTTCATGTATTAAACTAGCTCAGATAGAATATCCCCCTAATCACCATTAAAAATACAAAAAAAATAGATTACTATTTATGCATAATCAAAACGTTAAGCGGAAATTGACATGAGATTCTAATCACGACAAAAATAGGCACCTATACCCAAAAATAATAGCATCCTATCCCAGGCTCCCAAGAAGGATGAGAAATTAAAAGATTATCCTTTGCCTTTTTACTGAACCGAATATCAGGTGATGTAACTAAATTTCAAACCTACTGAAAAGTAGATGTTATTAAAATGTATAAGCGACTTTACCACAGAAACTAGCTGTATTATTGGTTTAATTTTCATTCAGAGAGAAATTAACTCTTTGACTTGTTGTTGTGTACACACGCTATATGTACAAATAATTCTATTTCTATTTATAGAATATGAATTTATTATGTTGTATGCCTACTTAAATGGCTATATTTACTTCAAATATTTTACCTGTATTACACCCGTAACAGAGAAGACGGGATGTTACAAAACAACAGAACACTACCTTTTTCTGAGGGGAAAAATTTATTGCTTACCCTCTGATATTCAGAAGGAAAAAAATGTTTATACTTTTTTATCAACAGCAATATAATATCGACTTACAAAAGTCTAGTTTATCTAGTGGTCAGTTCACCGACAGGAAAATTGGTTGATCTATAGTTTAATAATTTTGGGAATAATCTATATCTAAATTTTTCATGTAGTACAAATATTTCTACCCGATGGATACTGGGTAATTTACAGTTTAAAGGTCTTAGTAATATTAAATGAGTAACGGCATGAAACTACTTGAAATACCTGTAGGCGTTTCCAAAACTTGAAGGGATAAACTTTTACTACTACATAAAGCAACAAAGAACACAGAAAAGCTTGGAAAATCATGACAAAATTTTAATTTTTTGTAATAAATGAAGGTAATCAAGAAACACGTTATCTTATGCTTTTATATAACTGGAAAACTTGCTTTTACAAATAAATAAAATCCTTACTTGCACACATGCAGATGTAAATCTAATGGATATTATTGATATTCCGAATTTATTCTTATCGCTCTACTCACAGATTATTTTCTTATGTTAATCTTGATTTGTGTCATTGTTTCATCTGTTTCTACTTTTTTCAAAACTATCAATTCAAGTGACTTTGATCTTCAAAAAATATATTAACAAAAAAGCAAAAGGAAATATTTAATTAAAACACTCGCGCGCGCATACACACAAACACACACACACAGAGAGAGAGAGAGAGAGAAAGCGAGAGAGATAAACGGGTCAAAGTAACCATTATCATACAGAAATTATTAGACCTAAATAATATAATCTATATTTTATATTAGACTTAAATAATTATATTTAGTATTTATATTACATATTTTAGGGAAATATTATGTTTTAGGATTTCCATTCAGAACAACATATAATTGGTATTTGTTTTTTTTCTATGATTTATGCTGAAGCATAATATTTATTTATTATTATATAGTATTTATTGTATATTTTTTTAAAGATAACATTCGGTATTTAAAAGTTAATAGGAAAATATGTTTTTCCATGTTGAATAATGTAACCTTTAAAGAAGTATCAGTTAATAGCTTACCGATATAGCTTGTTGCCATGTAGTTGGAATTAAATACAGTTTAATTATAATATTCTATATAGCATACTTAATATATTAAATTAACATCATCACCTTGAATAATAAATAAGAAAATATAATGAAGAATTTACCTTTTAACGAACTATATTTTCAACTACTTATATTCGTAAATTTAGATTCTTTTAAAAATGTTTTCATCATTAAATTCATGTTTTAGGTATGAATGAAAAAATAGATAACATTAGTGCTGGTAAAAGACAGAAGTTTTAGGATAAAAGAAATAAGGAATTTTATTTAAGCTGTAGTACAGTTCTTCATAGCAATAAAATTTTAACGAACTTAAAATGTTACAAATTATAAGATGTAAAGCATAAACTTTATTGCAGAATGTAAAAACGGTTTTGGTTGGATGTACAAGATATTTATGATACGATGAAAAAATGGTGCAAAAAGATAGGAAATTTTTAAACGAGATATTGAAATATATTTTATTCTATTTTCAAGTTTTCACAACTTAAGAAATCGCTCACATTTGGAAAAACCATAATAAAAAAGAAAAAAACCCGAAAAAGTTTTTGTTCTTCCGTCATTTCTTTACCGCTGAAAATTTTACTTTAGGTTTTTAGGACTTTATTACTTTTATTTTGAAGAATTCAGCCAATGATCGTTTTTAATATTATTTTTTTTATTATTTCCCTATTGTTTTAGTTTTGTACTAATGTACTGTATTTTATAATATAATACGTAATTTCACCCACTGTGGATAAGATGATTTGGGAATATGTGATTGTATGTACAGTAAAATGTACATAGTTGTTTGGAAGTTGACCCACCGGAGTTGGTCTAGTGGTGAACGCGTCTTCCCAAATCAGCTGATTTGGAAGTCAAGAGTTCCAGCGTTCAAGTCCTAGTAAAGCCAGTTATTTTTACACGGACTTGAATACTAGATCGTGGATACCGGTGTTCTTTGGTGGTTGGGTTTCAATTAACCACACATCTCAGGTATGGTCGAACTGAGAATGTACAAGACTATACTTCATTCACACTCATACATATCATCCTCATTCATCCTATGAAGTATTATCTAAACGGTAGTTACCGGAGGCTAAACAGGAAATAAAAGAAAAGTTGTTTGGAAGTTTAACATTGCTGAACTCACATTTACTTCATCATCATCATCATTACGAAACACTATTAAAATAAAACAAATGATTCATAAAAAAAGAAAACAGTCTGTATGTAATTGAATATGTTTACAAATTTTACGTGACATGTTGTAGTTATGGAAGTCTCAACATAAATTTTTAAACGAGTCATTTGCGCACACAACAGGCACGGTGCTATGAATATAGCTGCAAACAATTCCGTCTTTTTAGTCTGATTTCATTGTTTTATGTAGTACTATACGAGTACTGAAAATCAAAAAGGAAAAAGCGAAGTTCAAGAAAAAATAGTAGTTTCTGACAGTGAAGACGAAGTGCCAGAGACTTAAAAGCATACGCAAAGTGCCGTGAATGATAGTGACGACTCTGATGAAGATAATCAGGCAAAGCAGAAAAATACTGCAGCCAACGTAAGTATACTTTCTAAGAATGAAGAGATTCAGTGGAAGGTGGATCATCCACAAAAACGCGAACGACAAGCTTCCTAAAACATTATCAAAAATGCACCTGGTGTCATTTCATTTTCAATTTTATCGAAAATGAAGAAGTAAAAATGACTAACATTGAGGTATTTCGAGTTATGGAAAAAAACGGAAAACATCTCATTTCAGGCATATTGTTGATTATTGTTACTGGCGGGGAGTTGATAATTCTCGCAGGCAATCAACAAAAAGCTTACGGTAGCCAGAAACTGGTCGTCCCATATTCCGAGCTAGTGTCCCTTGAAATCTTTTGATTGATATCTCGAGTTTTACTTTTTGATAGTAGATCGACACGTCAAGAACGAAGGAGTACAGATAAATTAGCTACTATATGTGAAGTTTGGGAAATGTGGGTAGAAGTTTTATCAACCCACCGGGTTTGTCTAGTAGTGAACGCCTCTTCTCAATTGAGCTGATTTGGAAGTCGAGAGTTCCAGCGTTCAAATCCTAGTAAAGTCAGTTATTTTTATATGGATTTGAATACTAGATCGTGGGTTTCAATTAACCACACATCTCAGGAATGTTCGAGCTGAGACTGTAAAAGACTACACTTCATTTACACTCATACATATCATTCTCATTCATCCCCTGAAGTAATACCTGAACATTAATTCCCGGAGGCTAAACAGAAAAAAGAAAGGGTAGAAGTTCTATTGGAGTTATATTATCCTGATGAAAAATTAAAAATTGATAAACAATTAGATGGTTTTTGTGGCCGTTTCCTTTCAATCAATATAGTAAACCTGCATAGTATGGTATAAAGCTATGGACTTATATGACAGTAGTACTTCTTACTCACTGAAATTGCAGGTTTCTACCGGAAAAGAACCAGGTGGCCAACTAGAAAAGAATAAGGAAACAAGAGTTCTGTGGGACTTCACTAGTGAGAGCACACAATATTACAATAGATAACATTTTTACATCTTACAGTTTATTGCAGCTTGTTCTAAGACGTAAAATAATTATGCTTGGTACCGAAAGAAAAGATAGGAAAGAATTGCCGTTGCTAGTGACAAATCAGGACGTTCACAGCTCATCTTTGTTTTTTGGTATTAATATTATAGTAGTGAACTGTGTTCCAAAAATGAAAAATGTGTTATTGTAATGATTACTACTTTACATACTGTAATAAACGCGAGAGCTGATGAAAAACCACAACTCATTTTAGATTATCCGCTACTAAAGGTGCAGCAGATACGCTTGACCAGCTCGTAGCCACATACATTTGCAAACGCAAAACTAAATGAAGGCCAGTAATATTTTTTTACAAAATTCATGATATATCTGCATACAATTCATATATTCTTTGGATATCAGTGGATCTAAAATCGAATTAGAATTCACGAACTAAAAGAAGATCTTATTTACAAGAATTGGGAAAATCGTTTAGTACATCATATATAAAATCAAAACAATACATGCCTGAAATATTGAATTCGCTAAAAATTTTGGAAATAGCGCAAGAAGAAGATATAATTTGACTCTCCCAGGAACTTCTGACGGGGAAGTTACAGGAAAGCGCACCGTTCAAATTTTGCCATTCAAAAAATTACAATAAAACAAACAATATTTCTTCTAAATTTTGCAATTATTTATGAAAGCAACTTGTGAGTTAATATTGTCTTAACTGTAGACAGAAATACTTTTTATAATTATGCTTTTTATTCGTATATTAAAGAAATTTCAAGTAAAATTTTCATATTAAAGCCTATTTTTCTCTTAATTAAAGTTTTCATTCATTACATTTAATGTTTTATTTTTTAAAATTTATTTAATGCCTATAAGTCTATAAAACAATGTGCTTCAACATTTAATTTGTAGAATCTAGAACAGTAGACTATTCAAGTAAATGTATATGTATTTGTTGTCATTGACTTTATAATTCAATTTATTGATATTATGTTTCATAAATACATTTTATTTACTGAACTGTATAATATTAATAATAAATAATTTTAAACAGAAAGTTGTTACTTTTAAATTCAATACAAATAATTTCATTAAAAAAATATTTCACGCGTCATACTGATCCGAACAGTATGTTAATGTAGTAAATTCAAACATCTCGATTCCCCCCCCCCCCCCCCCCAGAGGGGAGAAGATCCCACCTCGTAGCGTGTCCGGGGAAAGATTAAATCAAGCCTTCCACGCTAATATTAAAAAAATTAACAACTTTGAATTTATTTACATTAAATTAAAAATAAAGCCGATGAACTTTATACGTTACACAATTATGTAAATATATCTATTAAAAAATTAAATAGAATATTCTATAAATAAGAAAACCAAAATGGTTTTATTGAGCATTTTTAGATTAAAATTGTCTGTTTGGAATTTCAGGAGTTAATACTACTTACTTACAGCTTATCCGACTTAACCATAAAATCTACTACAATTAGTTTTAAAAAATGTATTTTTACTAAATATATATATATATATTTTAAAACTTATCTTCATGTATAATGTTATGTATATGTCAAGTAACGTTCGCTACTTGAAATGCTAGTTACTCACGGAATGAATGGCGTAATTATGCGATTCACCATAATAACAATTCAACGGCAGTCTTACAATGAAAAATGGGGAAATAAGTTGTTTTCTATTACCTTCTTCAGAGCGTTAATAAACTATTTCACATCAGCACAGATGTAGGTAATATTGAGCCCACAAGTAACAGCAATCTCCATCTGTTGATAACAAGGACTTCTTTCTTTTTCCTGTTTAGCCTCCGGTAATTATCGTTTAGATAATTCTTCAGAGGATGAATGAGGATGATATGTATGAGTGTAAATGAAGTGTAGTCTTGTACAGCATCAGATCGACCGTTCCTGAGATGTGTGGTTAATTGAAACCCAACCACCAAAGAACACCGGTATCCACGATCTAGTATTCAAATCCGTGTAAAAATAACTGGCTTTACTAGGACTTGAACGCTGAAACTCTCGACTTCCAAATCAGCTGATTTGGGAAGGGATAACAAGGACTGACTATAGTGAACAACACTATTTATCTATCTATCTCGGTTATTTTCACGCATAATAGAAAAAAGAAAGACTGGTAAAGATAATGTAAGACAGAACATTAATGTATTCCCTTCTGTTGAGAAGCAATATCTTGCAGTGTGTATATTGTCTCTCTCATTCTGTAATGGAAAAACCAACTATCACTTAAGTATGCTTCGTATTTATAATATTAAATATATATAATAGCATTTAGTTTACTTCTTTGCTAGATCTATTTATTTTTATTTTTTTTGAGAATTTGTACTAGGTTGATAGTGCGGCTTTGCTTCTACTTATCCAAGCAATAGCATACTTAAAATTACCGTTTTTTTTGCAGCAGAAGGAAAGCTTCTTACTTTTTTCTGAAAGAAAGTTGTAATAATATAATATAAAAATATCAATTCTCCGATTAAATGATAATTTTTACAAAATCTCATGAGTAAAATGAATAAATTGACTTACTTACGCTACAAGTAAGTTAAGAAGTGCTATTAAAACGTTGAAATAATGTGTTTTGAAGGTAACTTTTTGCCGATTATATTTTTCATTCAGCAGTAACGTGTGACAAGGTTATTCGATTACTGCTAACTACGTTGTTTAATAACTTACTCGATCTTCTATATCTTTTTCCTTCTCTCTCTTGTAATGGTACTTCTATTACCGGCGTTGCAGTCGATTCAGCTACTAGTACTAGTAAACAAGGAACTGTCTTGAGTCTTACTCGCCAGAGGTGAAGTAAGTCAGAAGATAGCGATTGACAGGTGACCCGATGACATTAAACTGTACGGCCGGTAGTGTATTAACGAGAAGGTTGGCAATCCTGTATTTGTCTCCGATGAGTGTGAAAGAGATAGAGACGGTTCGTTACCTGGACACTAGAAGAGTGCGAGTGCAATAGATATATTATGATTTCCCCCCACCCGTTTACTCTTTCACCTGGACTCACCTTATGCTGCAAGCCGAGACGGCCGACGTCTCCCGAGGAAAACCGCCTCCAGCTATGGAGCTGTAATGTCGCCGGCCACTCGCAACATATGTGTGATGTACATTTATTAACGATTTAGTGTGTGACATTAGTGTTTAATGTGGGTGACAGTGCGTATATTTATGCTAAAGAATGTCTGCGTACGTATGAGTGATCACTTAACAATATCTGTTTAACTATCTCGATCGTTCTCTCTCACTCGTGCCAAACGTTCAAGCTTCTCTTTCTTTCATTCTGTTATCGCGGTCAAACATAACCTCACTTTCACACTATGCATTCTACTACGAATATTTTTTAACGAATCGACAATACTTTGATAATAATGAATGCGTTTCTCAAACGCAGATTCTTTTCTTCCAAAACACTCTTTGTTCCATTTTATTCTTTAAATTAAATTTCGATAAATCGACCAGGAAATTCATATATCGTTACAATTTTATTATACAGACATAAATTCAGTCCTTATTTTAGGATTTATCATTATTTCAATAATATTTCACAAACAAAATAAATATTGTATAACATTAAAGGAAGTAAATATATATTATATAATTTCAATATTATAACTTTTTACACGTATAATTATAAATAATAATAAATTATAAATATTTTTAATTTTTTAGATGTAGAAAAGTATTATGATAATTTATTATTAAATTTTTTCCCAAAAATTAATTACAAAATCTTTTAATATAATTCATTACTTTGTTTGGTAACGAATAAAAAATTATTTTAATTCTCTGTAGTAATATTAGACTTTAAAAATGGTTAAATTTTAATAATCTGTCTTTTCAGTAAGAATTACATGTAAGTTTGGAATCTTTTCTACATTATATTCAATGTAACTAACTCTATTAAGGCAAGACATAATGCTATTGAAATAAATTAAGGTCACTAATATAACACGACTGTAATGAAATTAGTAATTACGTAACATAAATTACACTGTTTAATACTTCTAATGACGTTTTATAGTAGAATAATTTAATAACTTTAAAAGAAATAGTAGACAATTTCTTTTTAATTTGTAATATTCCAGTCAAAAAAAAAAAAATTAAAATACTCTAAAATATTGTCTTCAGTAGATAACTAGGAATAATATTTTACAAAAATTTTAATAAATAAGTCATGTTACTTGTCAACATAATGTATAAATCCTGAATTTTAAGTCTTAACAAATAATATATATTTTTTTGTTAATTCTATTTAAAAACGCGAAAGAATTGTTATAGAATAATCAAAATGCGTTACACATTACCAAAGGATAGGCGGATAAAAGTAAAAAGAAATTTCTGAAACTGACAATGTTTTTACAGTTCAGATATAATAAAATTATTACAAGCAATTGCTAATAAAATAAAACAAGGAAAGCAAACATAATTTTTTCTTTTTTAAGTGGTTAATCTATTAACTATTATAACAACATTAATAATATTTGATAACCTACAAACTATTTTGGCATAGATAATCAAAAAATGTCTCAACTTAGCATATTTACATCAAAAGACAAACACAAAATGCTTTATAATTTTTTTTTTTTTTTATTATTCGTAATGTATTAACATAATTAATATTTTCTAATCACGAATATGGAGGGCACATTTTTCTTTATTTATACAGCTTAAAAACTAATTAGCTTTGTTTATTTATTTTAACTCAAATTAAATGTAACTTTACTACTTAAGTTTACTGTTGTTTAAGTGATCACTCATATTTAATATGTTAATTTTTTAGACAGAGTGTGTGAAAACGTATGTTATATACGCAATGAAAAATTACACAATGAGTAAAAGTTGTTATTTCCAATAAACTAATATTGCTTAAAGGAAGCATTCTGATTCTATAATTTATGTTTTATGAATTAAAAGAAAAAAATATGTTATTAGAAAATAGCTTATATATTTTTATTTTAATAAGTGATTTAAGAACTATTTTATGAAAAAAAGAGAATCGATAAAGATTTCGTTCATTTATTTCAGACGTACATTTATACTCATTAAACTTACGGCTGTGAAAACTTTTAATATAAACTTATTATTATTATTATTATTATTATTATTACCAAGTATTAAAGCTGCCATACTGTGAATTTATTACCGCAAGGAATCAAAAATACAGATTTTTAATAGAAGATAAAGATTTATGTAATTATTTATATATATTATTTTCTACAGCACAAAAGAAACTTTGTAAAACATTTTATAAAACCTTATAATTGTATAATATAACTGAACATTATACAAGTTGAGATAGAGGTTAATCATGCAAAGTGATATTTTGAATAGAGAAGATTCTTTTTAAAAGAAATTTTTCAGAAAAATAGCAATATTACTTTTTTAACTGTTACAAAAGCCTTTCTTAAACAATTTGTTTGTAATTAAACTGATTTTAAGATAAAACGGTTCTACGGCTGAAAATTCATTCTGAAATTGTTCTAGTAATTCTTAGAATAAAAAAAAACAACAATTTTTACTAATCTTAAGAGTGTTAGATTTTAGTATTAACAAATCGAGAAAACCATATTTTCAAATGCAATAAAATAAAGACGATAGACTTAAACATTATACTCGACGGATACAAAATAAAAATATGTTTTTAGTATGAGTTCGTATAAAGAGGAACTAAATAGTTCCAGTGATGTAATAGCAATGAATGACGTTATATCTAATAACAATAGTGTTGAATCTAATACTACGAATAATGGTACTTCTAAAAGGAAACTCAGTGATTCTCCTACTTTATCGAATGACGATGCCGATGGTAATACGTTGTCCCCGAGAAAGCAATTACATTTGAATCACCATAATAACAATAATAATAATGACGTATCATTCGTTCTAATTGAAGATGAAAACACTGCTGGAACCGGACCAGAAGATTTAGCCTCAGGAGACGAAGAGGTAACACAAATATCACACTACAAATATCTATTTACTTTAATAAAATCTTAGTATATTAATGCACGCACGAAACCATTTTTTTAAATTTTGTAAATAAATAATACAACTAACCGGGCGTTTTCCATATAATAATTACGGGAGACCTAAAATTTTAGTTTACTTTTATTCTTTAGAAATTTATTATTTAAATGTGTTTAAAAGCGATAAGTCTTTTCATAAACTTTAACAATATTTTTTTAACACAGGCAAAAATAAACCCTCTCGTACTTTCTTAAATCATATAATAAGATCTATCTTTTAAAATATTTGATATCAAAGCCGAAATTGTAGATGTAATATACACTATCATTTTTGTAAGAATCTATGTTCTATAGCTTACAATATTATTAGAAAGTAATTAGAGGAATTTTCTATCGGTTAGTACATAATTATTTATATATATATATATATATGTAAAACTATTTGTATAAATATAATTTGTTTAAAAATAATCAGTAAATTCTTATTTAATTGTAATAATATTATTTATTATAACAAATTTTATTCGTATTTAATGCGCTTAAATTTTAAGAATCAGCTCGTGAGGTATTTAAAAGTGATGATTTTTCTTGTAGGAAACAGATGTACAGTAGTAGTTATTTATTAACATATAGCCTACAGGTACTTTTCAAAAATAGATTCATAATTCATTACTTTATTTATCCAGTCCTCGCGTGAATAAATTAAATTAGAATAATTGCTTTAATCTTTATGTAATATTTTTTTATTGTTTATTAAAATCTGCCGTTCATTTTGTCTTTGTTTCTAAACTGAATTAATTGTTATATTTTTCTGATAAACCCTATCAAATATTTAAAACAATTTCGTAATAGAAATGTTAAAATTTCTCCGGTTTTTTTTTATTGGTCTAAATTTTATTTTAGTGTTCTTCTGGTGAAAAATCGGACTTATCATTTCAGTAATTTTGATTAAAAATTTCAAAAACATAGCTTTACAGTTTTAACGATTTCTAAACTCTTACCTAACTGAAAATAATAAGGGTTCTTTAACCCTTATTTGTGCAATGATAAGTCTCGTTGATAACAAAGAGGTCATGCAACACTTCTACATTTTGCAAATCCTGTAGTAGGGGCCGTTAGGTTGCTTCACCAACCGAAGTAGTTTTTGTCTTTTGTTTTGGCATTTAAACTTGGATTTAATGTTAATCGTAAAACCTATTGGAAATTTTTCTGTATTTCTGAAATGGGAGCATTAAATGAAAATTTTATATTATTGTTTTATGAACGTTTTAAATGAAATAAAATCAATAATATTATTACTATCTTTTGATGATTTTAAATGTGATATTTTTTTAATATTAGTATATATTTTTAAATTTTCCAGACTGTAGTAAATTACTACCTTAGTAATTATTTTAAAAAAAAATTATTTTTAATCTTTAATGATGAAGAATTTAATAATATACAGCAAAAGTTTGATTTTTGTTCTATAATATTAAGTACTGGGTTTCCCGTCCTTACAAACTTTCGTCAGTTTCTTCAGTGATTTAAACTTCCAGTGATTTATAAATTGTAACATAAAATTACCTACACTAACTGACCTAAACTAATATTTTCCAATCGTTATTGTTGGGCAAAGCCTTATTGCAGAAGATGTTTTTCTTTGCATCAAAAGTTTGCACGTAACATTTACCTATAGTGATTTGTGAATTATCCAGAGATTCTCTTATACTTCTATACTCTGTAATGACAACTTTAAAAACATGAAGTCAATAATTTCTTTTTTATTTTATTTTTGTGTAATTTTAATTATTTAATTTTAGCCAGTTTTAATTATTCAAAATTGATTTTAAAAATCTTTGATATGATCTCACTGAAAATTTATACTTTTTTTTTTAAGTAATAAATGAACAGTTTGGGTTTTATCTGGAAATTTAATATTTATAATATCTCTGCGACTAAGCGACTATTGATAAAATATAATTTCCTTCAAGGCAAAGAACTTATATTAAATTATTTTTGAAAGATTTCATTAATTTTAATATATTTATTATAATTTTCTTGTAATTTTCCTTTTTAAATTAGATGGGATCACTCAACTCAAAAGAATGCTTAATAAAATAATTTTTTAATTACATAAATAAGTTATTTATTGGTTATTTCATTTTAAGTTTTTCAAAAAAAAAAGAAAATCTAATCTTCTTTCAAATATTTTACAGTTTGTTAATAAAATAAACATTTTTTTCTTAACAAAATTGTTAATGTCATCACAACACCTAATTTGAGAAATTTTCGAATTTTTTTTATTTGAGGAGATTTTGATTCCCAAAAATTAAAAATTTATAATTGAAGGTAGAGGAAATATACTTTCCCCTACTCTTTAATGAATTATTGACATAAATACAGGATAAGTAAATATAAATACACCTGAAAAATACATACACATACATACAGATAATGTTATTTAAATTGGATTAGCTTTTTGTTCTCGTTAATAAATGACATTTTCTCTGACGTACTTGTGTTAATTATTAAATATTTACTGTAAATTTTTTTATATTGTATTATAATAATGATCTAAAGTAAACCTATTTGAATTATTTCATTTTAACTGACCACACGAAGAAGTTCATCCTACGAATTATTATTGAAAGATTTCTGTGTCCAAGATTCCATAGTAATTTTTAAGAAAGTTTATTATCTTTTTTATTTAGTCACGCGATGTTGAGCAAATAAAGTTTACATGATTGTTTTTTTTTATTTTTAAACGATATCGTTAAAGAATGGAAGTAATTATTTACTTCTAAAATATAAATAAAAAGTAAATAATATTATTTTTATATTATTCTCTTTTAATATAGCTGTTAATAGGAAGCAGATACTTTATATAAAAAAACGTAAAATATAAGGAAGAATATCTTATAATACAGTAAATTAAAGTTTTTATTTTCTTATTTTAAATTCTAAATAAGGCAAGCGATCTTTTTTTTGTCTGACATTTTGAATCTTTGACATTTCCGTGCAGTGCAATGTGTTAGTCAAACCGGTTACTTCCTGGAAAAATATTACCCACTCATTACAAAAAACAATCCTTAATTAATCCCTTTTACTTCAAAATTCTAGTCCTACTGGCGAAATTATTTAAGATATTACCTTTTAACCTTATTAACTTCTGTTCCGCTATCTATCTACTAATAAGCTACAGAATTTATGCTTTCTATTATATATTCTTCCTTTTCTGTCATTAATATCGTTGTCAAGCTTTCTGTAATTGTCAATCAATTTATTTTAGGTAGAGGTGAAACAATAAGTAAATAGAATTTATTATAATAATTAAATTGAAAAGCATCTTTCTAATTAATTAAAACAAATCAAACTATTCAATCCCAAGAAATTTAGTTTGTTTTTTATTATGAAATTTATTTTACTTAATTAATATAAATTAGATTACATTAGTAGCCGTCAATACAGTTTATATTATATTCAATTCTCAACAAGTTTCATCTCTTTTATATTATCTACAAAAATTAACGATTCAATTTTTTAGTAGCATCTTAAAATATCTAAATTTGGAGAAACAAATGATGTTACTCATAATTAATTGTTACATTCTAACCGACTTATTTTATTAATTTTATTGTTAATCGGTTGAATTAATAAAAGACTGCTGCTAGTCTAAATGCTATTGAACATATTGACTGAGAATTCAGCGTACGGATACGCAAAAATTAAGTAGCTAGATATATAAATCTAACCACAAAAGAAAAGAAATTTATTAAAAAAACAAATTAAAAGAAAATAAAAGTTTACTTTACTTGATTTTTAGATGTGACTAATATATGTACCTACATGAAACTGATAATTTAAACTCACTTTTGTTTTTTATACATTAAATTTTTGGGTTAAGCTATTTGACTTTGTGAGACACATAAATAAACTCTTCTAGTTTCTATAGTTTAATGTCAAATACAAACAGCATGTTTAATAAACGTAGATTTCTTCTATTAACAAGAAAATTAATTATTTTTCTTCAAGTGATAAACAGTAAGATTTCTATTTTTTTTTTATCTCCAATAAAAACAAACTTATCTACTGACGTAACCTGTTCTTAGAATAAATAAGATAAGGACAAAATAGAATAAACTTAGAAAAATTATAATAATTATTATTATTATTGTTTAGTTATTCTATCGAGTGTAAATTCAGTTTTCTTGAGTCGTAGTAAATCTATCTTACACATTTTATTTTTATTAATTACTTTTTTAGGAATTCATTTCTTTATGAATTTTTAAATTATTTTTAATTGAAATAAGAATTTATGCTAATATTCTCCTCAATTAAACACAGTATGAAGAATCAGAATGAAAATTAAACCTCCGTATTTTCAGTATTTTAAGTACTAGTATTTATCAGAACGAATTTAATACGACAGTAGCATGTGGATATGTAGACTATCAAATAAAATATTTCTCCTTTCCGTTACTGGAGTAATACGTTATCTCAACAAACTATTTATTAAAAGTTGAATATTAGACGTATTAAATTTTAATTCAATCTTTAGAGATGCGCGCAGTCTGAGCTAGGGTAAGGACTTATTACCCTCGGGTTGTTGAATGCGAGCGGGTCTGGTGGCCTGCCTTAAGCTGTTGTAGAAACGGGACCTGCTGATCGCGTATTTAAGGGGGGAGGGGGTGGTGTGGTGACCGGAACGTCACTAGGCGTGTGTCTTCCCCTACGGGGTTGGGATGATCGCGTATTTACCAAGTAAGGTGTATGAACTATAAAGTTGAGTTCACTAAGGAAACTAAGAATAAATTTCGTTGTTGCGAACAACATTTCTGGCGGTATGTTATTTATTAAATTACCTCGATTAATTATGAGACATTTACTCACAAATTGGCTCTATTAAGTGTAGAACTAGGCGCGGGGTTCATGCTTCACCGAAGTCGGTTAGTTAGTTCAGAGGGTAACGAAGTAGGGCGGTCAAGGTGTCTGAAAGAAGCCTACAGCGAAGGCAAAGGCTGAGTCATTAATTCATTGATGCAAGTGTCTACCGAGGCATTTATATCGGTGCCATCCCACGAGGCCTGGCTTATTACTGTGAGATGTAAGAAGTTAGAGGGCAAAAGACGATTACCATTAAAGCCCATGAGGGCTAGGAACGGAGGGGTGGTGTGGCGACCGGAATCGTCAAAAGGCGGTCTTCTCCTACGGGAGTTGGGATGATCGCGTATTTGATAACCTGGTATCCACCTGTAATATAATGGGAGTTCATCGGATTCCGTCAGTAAAGTTGGTATAGGGGTAATAGCAAATACCAACAGGGTTATTCGAATGCAGTTAAATCACTAATGACTATTGTCGTTGGGACGTGACTTCGAACAAACGATGGGAAAATCATTTTTAATTTTAATAATTTTCTAATAGATTCTTCCTTCTCAATTTAAAAGATGTTTATAATTTTTCTTCTATCTGAAATTTGAATAAATACTGCTGAAAACTTTTCTCTAAACAGGCTTAAAATATTAAATTTTAAAAGTTATTAGAGAAGAAATTTTCTTTCTTAAACTACAATTAAAATGTAAAATGTACGTAGGTTATGTAGTATTTAATTTAATACAATAAAACGTTTTAACATTATTCTTTCGTTTACCATTTTAAGAAACATTAATCTTTATTAAAAAATGTTTTAAATGAAATCGTGTAGCCTGTTAAAAAACAGTAAATTAGATCATAATTACAAGGATTGGAGCTCCAAATTTTAAAATAATATTTTATTCGAGTAATTTAAGTTTCCACTAATGTTAATTATTAGAACGAAAATCATCATTAAATCACAATGAAAATTCTTTGATTTTTTTTTTAAAAAGTAATTAGTAAAAAAAGATCTAAACTAAGTCTGTCTCAGATCTAAGTAGATCTGACTTAGGTAAGTTTTTCCACATTCTTAATTGGGTTGAATACTAATTGCAGTTACCGTATTTTTTTCTTTTTTATTATTATTATGGTTTTTTTTTGGTATGCTGTGGATAAACAAGACATGACTATTTTAGGTTTTGAAAAAAATAAAATTTCAGGTTTAAGATCTTACGTGAAATCCACTATCCACATCCTACTTATTATAATTATTTACATATCTGAGTTTTCGGGGAAAATTTAAATATTTATCGATTTTAATAACTTACAGAAAATAAAATTACCCTAAACTAAATTGCTTTTAGCAATATTTCAGATATATTTTATAAAAGTTAAACTTTTCTGTTCTATATTTCCGTTGATTAGTTTAGATATTAGGGACTAAAGACAGAAGATTTTTATAATAAGATATAAAACTGTTTTCTCCTTCATTTTACGTATGAAATAAATAAAAAATAATTTTCAGAATCTAATTGGAAATCAAAAAGTTACGAAAATGATTTAATAAATTATTTACTGAATGTACTTATTCGGTATTCTGTATTCTCTATACTGTGGTGATTCCTCAAAGGTTATTTGAAAATTACAACACCGTATGTTTGATTTAAACGTGTAACTAGGCTATACTTGACCTATAAAATTAAGAATTATTTTATACAATTAATTAAACACTAAATTAATTGTTTTAATGCAAAATATTTTCGATTGTCTCAAGCTGTACGTGTATTCAGTCAGTGTGGTCAACGGCCCGGATGTTGCTTTTACCTTCACAATGCTACCACCGGCTACTGTTATCGGCTAAAATAAAATTCAAATGACACAGAATTTATTTAAATAAATAAAATTCGGTTTAGAACTTGAAGATCGCAACATCGCAAAGAAGTAATACGTAGAGAAGTGTGATTCAGAGACAATCAGAATTCTGTCCGGTATATATTACAACAGATGTGTAAAGCAAAAGATTACTCTAAAGAGAAGAGAGCGAAAAAGTATGAACAATAAAGATAGAACGACGATCGGTGTAGAGAAGGAAAGAATGAAGAGAGAAAAACGGGTACGTAAGTGGGGATAGCGGCTCCGTGTAGGTGGTTATCTGGTTAAGAATTGAAATGTTTTTAGTTCTGGTAGTAGCTGTTTGAGGAATGCTGTCCTAAGGCTAAGTCTTCCAGTTATAAACCCGTGGTCCATCGGAGAGCGCGCGCCCGCTCACGCAAGCGCACACATACACACATACACATTCTTATAAGCGAGTTATTGTGGTACGTGCGAAGGGAGGGGAATTGGACTAATCATGTATAAGTATAAAAGTGCATCACTCAAATACCTGTTGCAGTTTATTATGATAGCTGCTTTAAAAGGCAGAGGTATTTGAAGTATTTATGTTGTATTTATTTTCTGTTGATATTTTACATTTAAATAAAACAGTCAATGCAAATAATATTCTTTATAATTATCGATTAAAAAGTAAAAGGTTTTTATTACTTAAATCGTTAATTTTTTTGTAATTATTGACGTGATAATCAAATTTTACCGCACACACAAACACACAAACACAGATTTATTACAATATCTAAGGAAAATCTTATTTCTCTAGGCCAACACCATTTTTTTTACGTATCAAGAAATTAAAAAATAAATCATAAAAAATAACTAATTACAATTTATCGAAAAAACGTTTCACAATCATAATAATATATATAAAACTGAATATACCCATGTAGGTATTAATTATATTATAAGCTTAATCCATGAACGCCTATTAAAGTGACCTAAAAAAAAAAAAAAAAAATAGCAGAGACGAATTCTAAGTTATGCAAACTAATTTCAAGAAGTAGTTTATCTTTCATGAAATGTTGTTTCCGGTTTCCGAAATATATGACCAGAGAAAAATACAAGTTTCTGTGCTTGTGAAATTATAAAGTTGTTTAACAATAATCTATTTCCTTCAATTATAATATATTTCTTTGTTACAAAATTGAGTTACAGTTAAAATTAAATTACTATTTTATTTAAAAAAATAAAAACGTTAATATCAATTTTGCATTCATTAACTACTTTAACATACAACTTTGGAGCATGCAATGAAGCGGTCGTGAGAGTGCGTAAAAATTTTCTTATTAGTCTTTCATGAATAATTTAGAATACTTTCAATTACTACATTTATAGCTGAACAGTTATCTAACCTATCAGCCAAGAAGAAAGAATTCATAACCTTTTGCCCATCCCAAATGAAGGGCCTACATATTTATTATGAGCATGTAAATAGTTAAGAAATGTAATTTTTTTCTGTTTTCATTTACCAGTCATAATTGCTTGTATATGTATGTGTGTGTATTTGGGGTGTTTATGTAGGAGGTGGCAATTTGTTAGATGTCAGAAAGCGCGACTAGATATGTTGTTTGTTGGAAAGTTGTTTTAATAAGGTAGTGTTTTCAAGTCGAGAATTTAAAGACTATTTTTTTATGTTTTAAAATTTGAAGGCTAAATTAATTTTAATTTCGGTTTCCGTCACGTCTAGAAAATGATTACTTCATATTTTTCTAAACTCAACAAATCTTACATCCCGGTCAGCAAAGACTATGTTTATATTTATTTACTGTAAAATAAGAAAAAATAATTTGATCCTGTATCTGATTTTGTGTTGTAGCAGACGTTAAAAACAAATTGCGTAAAATTACATTTGACACTTCTAAATTTTCGGTTAGGAAATGGATTTGAAATTTTTGTAAAAATAGATGAGATTAGATTAACTTATACGTTTTTCTTAGAATAGGTTAAAGATAATGGGTATAATTTCAGTTTCTACGGTACTAAAACGACCGCAGTGGACGATGTTATATATTACTACATTGTTTTTCTTGAATGTCTGTTATGTATGGCACAAGATAAAATAAAAAGCCAATATTTCATTAAAAATAATGATAAATACAGAATATTTAGGAAAGTTTTAGGGCCTGTCGTGTAAACTACTTCTATTTCTAAAAGTTAGGTTATCTTATAAATGAAGTATAACCTATGTTGGACTTAAATGATAACTGGTTTAGCGGCATTCTTCCGCCACCACCCCTATTGACATACACACATTATCTATTTAGAAATATATAACTGATGTACTCCACAAAATTAGTTTTGAACAGGTGCCGAATATAGTACTTTTTTTTTTAACTTGCAATTCAATTTTAGTGAAATGTAAATTTATTTGAGAACAAACGTTAGAATTAGTATCAATCAGTGAATATAGATCTACCTTAACATCTAAAATTTGGAAAGCTTCGGTAACTCAAAACTATAACAATAATCATCATTAACTGTACGTAGCTTGTTAAAAAAATTTGTCTTGAAGCTAGGAAAAATTCAATATAAAAATTTGTCACAGCTACCAGCACTAAAATAAAGAGGGTTAATAGTTTTTATAAAAAAATTTGATTTGAAATCTTATAAGAATCTTCAGAACAGTACTATTCAATGAATTAACGCGTTATATTACATACAGTATATAAAAATGTAAAATAAAATACAAATGTATAATTAAAATGCTGTATAATTCAATCTAAACTATTGTACGAACTAGTAAATATTTTTCCTTGTACCATCGTTTTTAATACTTAATGACTTCTTAACGTTGTTTAACTCTAGATTATTTATAACAGGGCTTTTCTACAATTCTATCATAGTTTCAATCTTATTTGTTCATTTCCTATTGTTCCCACCTGCTTGTATAGCAGTAAAGTGTATTTAATAAAATATAAATGATTTTAATTTTCTTTTTATTATAAATTCACAATGTAAGTCTTAAAGATTGTTCTTTGTGTGTATATATGAGAATATGAAATGAAAATCTTTTAGCCTAAAAAAAAAATACCAAGTTAACATAATTTACTATTTCTTTTAAAGAAAATTATATTTTATTTTAATTTACATGAAGGGAGCCACTTAGTCGATCAGATTTTTTAATAATGTCTAATTCTATGTCAAAAAATTGGTTAATAATACAGGTGATGGTATAGAAAAAGTTTAGTTAAAATTTTGATATTTGTAGTGTAGACATTTTTTCAAAGTAACTTATTTATTACTTTACATACTAAATATATTTTTCCTGATCTAATAACAGTATGTTATTATTATATTATTTTATTATTATTATTATTATTATTATTATTATTATTATTATTATTATTATTATTATTATTAATCATAATCATCATCAATATCATCATCATACTCCACTACGGAAATAGATCAAGTGATAGCGTCTCTGTCTTTCATCCGGTAGGTCCTGAGGTTAAATCACAGATTGAAATTTTTCAAGAAATGTAAAAATTCATTTCACATAAGTGACTGTAGCTGGGCTGGTTGTTGATGCTTGAAAATGGAATAAATAAAATATTATTTCGAACATTACCTAAGTATTTAAACATGGGAAATAAAATTAAAAAAATGTATACGAAAAAATGTCCCTCATGTTACACCTATAAAATTCATTAGAATAGTTTAAATTTTAAAATGATGGAAAATTAGGAAGTTTATGTGTGACAAAAAGGAATTTTTTACTGTTTCAAAACTCCAAAAGTTTTAAAATATCTATTGTAGCTTTTCTGATTCGGAACCTGAAGGCAGCTGCGATCCTTGTCTATACAATGTATGTACCTTATATACATATTTGGTGAGCATATTTGGTGATCTGTTGATCGTAGGGAAGGATGTTCTGTTAATTATAACCCGACAACAATGGTGGCCAGGGCAATAATAAGGAGCTGGTAGGGTTAAAATATTACACCAGTAGTTCGACCAGGCTTAGTTACCAACTTTCCGCGTGTGAATGACAGTTTGACATAAAGATAATTATTATTGCAATTATTTTACCCCAGAGAAGCTAAGTTCTAAAACTTATTGCTCTTATTTCAAAAGAGTTTTGAAATACTAACACTTACTAAAAAAAAAACAAAAAGCAACAAGATATTTTCTGTAAAGTAACAAGCAGAGCTAACATTTGTTATGTAACAATATAAAGAAAAATGTAGCCTATTATCGTTTAGAAAGGATTTTTTTTAAACGTTTTACGATTGAATTTCTTGTCATAATAATTAAAAAAGTATAAAGAAATCATTTTAATTATAAATAAACAATATTGTTTTGTTTAAAAGTTATTAAATTTTGGGAAAAAATTCTATAGAAAATTGCCTGATATTATTATTATTATTATATAAGATGCTTAAATTAAATTTTAAAATTTATGTATGCCAGCTTATAAAATTAATTCCAGTGGAATAGGCCAAGCATTATAACCGATCAAAATTAGTTAATAAAAATACTGTTTAAAACAATTTATTTTTCCAAAAAAAAAACAAAAAACAAATCTATCTAGCTCTGAACTTACTAGTTCTTGTATAATTTTAAAATTATTTTTCTTATCACGTAGGCATCTTTTATAATATTCTTTTGAATTAAAAACAGTTAATAGGGGTTTAATGATTGCTTTGCTTTTGTTCTGTTAAGGCCGGTAAATTTTTAAGATAGAACCTGTAAAGTCAGTAGACATCATGAATGGATAGGCCTGCCGCTGAAGAGTAAAACTAGTAGTAAATAAAAACTAAATAAAATATTTTTTTATAAAAATATTTTATGTACTTAAATGTGTAAATTACCACCGTTTTACGTTTATCGTTATTGCATTTTAATTTTCTATTTTTACATCTGGACAAAATTACAGCAATCGTTTCTACACACTTATTTAAGTCTCTTTTTTATGATTAAGGTAAATTAACGTTTTGTTCATCGAGATTTAATTCAAATGTTGTTATGTTCATATAGAAAATAATGTATCGTTTTTTATTCATAACTAGGAGCACTAAAAATATAGTAAAATAATGTAGGAAAACAGAATATAGAAATTAAACATTTCTGTATAAAACAATATTTTATGATATTTTTTAGATTCATGGAACGACGAAAATAGTTTTATCTTCACCATAAAAAGTCAACAGCTAAAAATTTGTACTTATATTGATACATATATAGGTAAAGGTCTAATATATGTAATCGTCTTTCGCAAATGAATTTTATGAGAGGTTTTCTTAATTAACTGTATTAAGAGATAAATTTTATTGTGGTGTATAACTTGTATTTGGCTTACCAATGGCAAATAAAACCTAATTATTCTCTTTATAAATAAGAATTAACTGAATAATTCTGTTTTAGTAACCGGTAAAATTTTTATTATCCCAAAAATAAAAATTTAATTTTTAAATCAGATTAAGTTTGAACTCGACACTAATTATTATCGGATGAATCGTATCACGTTATTACTGGCTAGTTTACATACTAACATAAGTATAATTTATATTGATAAAATCTGTTTAAATATAAAATATCAAAAGTAATGGACATTTCATTTTTCTTTATAATTGTTTACGTTTCTCAATATCGGCAGTTTTATTTATTTTTAAATACTAAATAATACAGGAAGATTAACTTTTGATGTAACAGAATTTTTTTATAGTTTCTTTTTTTGTAAATACCTTTTTTTATTTATATTTAACTTTATTATTATATAAATAGAACTAAATATTCATTTTATTTTCTGTTACCTTCAAAGACTTATTTCACTGTAACAAACCAAGAAAAATTGGAAAAAATAATCAACCTTTTTTACTAAGTAAGTGTATGAATTTAATTTGTATACGCTTCTTAAAAATAATTCTATATTATCTAATTTAAAATGTTAACTTTTGAACAATAGCATTTATAAAAAAAGTTCTTTTGTACAAATAGTGTATGAACATTAATAAAAAGGTCCATTATTATAACTTAACCTTGTTTGCGAACACCTTATAGTCTATCTACGTTTAATTACTAAAATATTCGTTGCAATTATTAGAGACTTCCAATGTTATTTAATAATCCTACGTGTAATTTAAGAAAATTAAAAAAAAACTAATTTTATGTCTAAATTATTATACGTAAATATATCTTAATTTTCTGGAAAATTTAATAAATTTATTTTACATTCTATGCTTTTCAAAATTATTGTTTACTCTTTTACAAATATTGTATTGTTTTATGATTCTTTCTTCTATTTATAATGATTAAATCATACGAAATTTATACTAAAGCTATCAAATATAAGAAGAGAAACGTTTTGCGTTGCACTTTAATAATTGTATAATTAATTTTATTGAAATTCGAGGGTCATTAAAGGATAAAAAGATTATTATAATGCATAAAAAAATAATAGTTTTGAGAAACATTCTGATACTTCCCACCCTATTGAACATTTTCTACAAATTCTTTACTAAATCCCAAAATTGGAACTGAAAACTAGCGTACTATATAAAATTCATGAACTGAAGAAACGTCATAACTACACACATATTTTATTTACATTTTTTATTCTTTTTCGTATCAAAATATCAGAGGAGGTATCTGAAAAAATATTTTCCTTACAATCGTTTAAGGAATTAACTTTCGTTTGATGAGGCCCTATCTTCATTGATATGTTTCCTTAGTTTACTTATATATCTTTGTGTAACAAAAAATCTTTTAATTACACTGCTCCAATAATTATTACTAACGATGTTAATATGTATTACTTAAACACTTCTTTTAAACCTATCTTTTTTAAGGAAGTTGTTTATCACGATTTTCTTAATAGATAATATTTGCTTTTATTTTTATTAAAAAAAGTTTACAGAACTTTGCGAAAGAAAATACTAAAAATCTATCAGTCTACTGATTAAATTTTATGCTTTTCGTTGTCCAGATTTTATCATCTGACAAAGTTACATAAAATAAATTTTTCAGTACCAATAATCTAAAACTGGCTTGTTATGGTATATTCAGTGGCCCGGAAAACATAGATAAAACATTTTACTGTTTGAAGAAAATGGAAAGCGTTATTAATTCAGTATTATATCAATTGGGAGAAGTCAATAGGATATCACAATAATCGTCTAAAGAACGATAGAATATCAAATCTTAGATATATTTTCATATTTAGATAAGGTTACTGATTGTGGAAAGAATAAAGCAGAATATAGATTTGAACCTAAAAATAAGTTTTATAAGTAACAAAGAGATTATCTCTTGCAATAAATAAGAATAAATATAAATTTTTATTGTTAACAAGTTGCTGATAAGTTGATTAAATTAGTCTAGGTCGTTCTCAGCTGATTCTAAATTTGCTACTATTAAACGAACTAAAATTTATGATTGGTTTAATTTGCTACAACCGTGTAACTCAAAAGAGTAGGGAATATCTGAAAGATACAGCTTGGTGGTATAATGTGATAAACTTGTTATTAAAAACATTCTGGGATGACGAAAGTAAGATTTGTTAGAATTGTTACTACATCCAATAACGAACATATAATTAATTATATACTATTACAAAACCAAATAAAATAATAATTATTTTTGCATCTTCGCAAAAGAGATATTAACAATTGTGACAGAAGTATCTTGGTTAATGCCAACAAGGAAGATATGTCAAGAAATTCTGATCCAAAGAGCAAAGATGATTTATCGGTTGAAGTAGAACTTGTAACCAGATCAATTCTGATAATTTTTTGTTCGGTTGAAAAATAATGGAAAAAATTGCAGGGTTTTTGCAGCGTTTGGCTGCATCTTCAGTAGGAAATTGTGTGAAATAAAATATGGTAATAAATAAGAATCGATTAGAAATAATATATTTATTACATCTAAAAAATAAATGTTTAAACTTCTATAAATAATAAAATTATAATAATAATAAAGTGTTAGCTATAAGTAATAATGTAGATATATTGGCCTGTTTTTTTAATTATCGATTAAACTTTAGATTTTTACAGTATTTTTTTTATAAATAATGAGTAACTTTATTAATTAACCAAGCTTAAACAAATAATAAAATAATTTTTAATTATTTTTCCTAATATGTACGTTTCAGTTTGTTCAAATATTAATGAAGTAAACTAATTTAATTTTCGTATTACCATAAAATAAGTTTTAAGTACTTTATCAATGAGTTTATCTTTAAAGGAAAAAACTACTGTTCAGTTAATTTTAGTGATTAAAACTCCCATTTCATTCCGTGTTTCAAGAAAGGTTAGCATTATATATATATATATATTTTTTTCAAATAAGATTGATAAAGAAAATTTTTAAAAAGGTGTTTTTTTTCATTTTAATTTGAAAACCACCGTTTAATAGAAAAAACGTTTCATTACTCATAATTGCAGACGTAATTTTGTTCTATTATAACCTGATTAAATTTAATAATTAATTTGTGTAAAATTAATAACTGAAATTTCATTGTACAAAAATAATCTAAATTAAGAACTAATTTTAATGAATTCTGATACAATATATTATTACAGTTATATTAATCTCTTTAATCGAATGTACGAGGCGAAAGAGAATATTATTATTACTGGTGTAATCATCGTGCATAGTAGTTTATAGGTTATGTTGTTAAGCACGTGGAAGAAAACTGCGCGCGCATCCAGTGGGCGTGTTTAATGAAACCGTGCCAGCTGATGCCACCGCATCGTCAGTCAGTTGACACTGTGTTGCTAAGCAACGTTCATCGCGACGGTGATAGTCACTCTTGCTGATCATAAAACCGGCCACGTGCTTGTGTATCGTAAACACTATATTATTGTGCGATTTTTTGAAAAGTGTTCTAGTTCTACGGTTTTTCTTATTAAAATATAACTTGTGTGTTCTAACATCACAATACAACTCGTTAAAATTGTTTAAGAAATACCGTAAAATTCTGTCGTAGGTTAGCCGTATTATCTAATAACATATTTAAAATATAACTCAGTGTATGTAGTTTATTTATTTTATCGCAGATCCCAGTGAAACACTTTAAATAGTTGTTAAAAATTTGCAAAAATATGATAAAAGATTTCATGAATGTGCGTTAACTGTCACCGGATTTATACTTATAGATTTACATCATAGTGATGTTACCGTTATATTAGTCACCTAATTAATTACTTTTTAAAATATAATGGGTACTGTTGCTGAATATATACAATAGTTACTTTTTAACCCATAAAATAAATGGGTATGGATAAATAGAAGCCCGCAGAATAAGCAGGATTCAGTTAGTTATTAGATTTCAGTGACTTTACAAACAATTTGTCATAATAAGCATTAGAAATGAACCCACTACAATTTTCAGTAGTCCTTTTATCAATGAATATTTAAAGTTATTTTATAAATATTTTATTAAAATACGAGAAAAAATTTATCTTTTTTTCTCGCTTTAATTATACTGATAAATTACAAAGGTTTGTTAACTGGTAAATCAGAAAGTGGTAATAAAAATGCTTAGACGAAAAGTAATTTTCATTAATAAAATTTTCTTTGTTAATATAATAACAAAACTTTATAAATATATTCTAACGTATTATTTTTTTTATTTTTTTATTTCTCCGTTTCGTATTTTGATTAGAAGGAAAATATAACAACATATTTATTCATAATTAATTTTTTCGATATATTTTATTGAAATGAAATTAAAAGATTATTTTTAATGTAAAAAAAATTGTGTATTGCCAGTAGTGAATTAATTTTTACGAGTAAGTTAACAGCTAATGTAAAAATATTTTCTATACGTGTTAACTGATATATTTTATTTATTTATTTTCTTCCAATTAGAATATTGCCTACATATATATATACATAATAACATAATATAGAATAATAATTTTAAAAAAATATTACTTTAAAAATCAGCCTACAATTAATTACGGTCTTATATCTATTGTTTCTTAAGTTTTTAAAATAATTCTTTGATAACTAAACTGAATTAAGTAAAGAAATATACCTCATACTTTAGAGATATTTTAAAATTATGGTTAGAGTAGAAGATTAAGAACTGGACATCTTAAATTAATTAATCATGTTATTTAGAGATAAAACATTTTCTAAATTATATTACACTTGATGTTTATACAAAAAAATTTAATCAAAATCAGATGTAATCTTTTGTCTAAGATTTAAAAAAAACATTCATAATTTCTTAAAACTTTCCACTTAGGAATACAAGTTTTTTTTTTTTAAATCTAACTTAAAATTTGCGTTTGTATGCTAGCCTATGTTTTACTTTATCTATTGAAAATTGTAAATTTATATGTGCAAAATTATCTTACCAATATATTTTTAGATATTAAAACAAAAATTCAATAAAAATTAATTATTTTATTTATTTTTTTAATTTTAATTATTGTTAATTGTTATTTGCAGTAAATAAATTGCACGAAGATAAACGCGTTTATTAAAGATAGAAACAGAAAGAATTCAAATTAATAGAAAAGAACCAGAATAAATATGATTAGCCATAAAGCGGGTTATTTGGTTTGTTAGTACATTGAAAAAGCAACAAAACTCTTAAATAATAAATATACATAAAAAAAATCGATAATTAATTAACACATTAAAAAAATAAAATTTACTCTTAAATATAACCGCAACATCTAAGTTATTTTGCAATGTAATAAAATTCATTTTATTATTAAAAGCACTGGACTATAAGTTCACGATAAAATTCCATTTATTAAACAAATATAAGTAATTATAAGTAATTTGTTGAAATTATTTTATTATTAGACTTAAATAATATCCATTTGACCGTTGCTTTAATAATAGCGTCGTTTTTTTTCATCAACAATCGCTTAAGTATCGAATAAATTATTTTCAATTAATTTTTTTGTGTGGATATTTCAGGTGATAAATTCCAAACATTTTTGAATTATGTAACAATCGCGATAGAATAATTAAACTTTAATCTTTTTTTCCCCGTTTAGTGATTATACGTTAATATGTCGTTTGCATTCGTTTTTATGTTTTACTTCCTGTAAAGAAAAATCTATATTAAATTTAAAAAAATAGTAACACATAAACAAGCTATTTTGAAAAATAAAAAATCGTCAGCGTTTAAACAAACCGATAAGTAAAAGATAACAGTTGTATTGTGATTTTATTTTTCATTTTATAACAGTTTTCACTTCGTACTGTACAGTTATAATCGTACTGTATAAGTTAACTATTAAAATATATTTTTTTAATATTTAATAATAAAATATTTGTATTTAGTGATGTTATCTAGATATGAGCGACACATTTACAAAAAAGTGTTTTTTATACAGTGGTAATTTTAATAATATTATTGGTAATAATTACACATAAACATTTACGAACCGGAAATCGCACTGGAGAACTGTACGGATCTAACAGTTTGCCACTATGATATGTCCAACTTTATGGAGGTAGGTTGTAACGATTTTATAAAAATAAACAGTTACTGTGTAAGCAAAAAAAGGTTTTTTCAATTTATTAACAAATATATATTTTTAAGAATGGAACATACCATAAATTTCTTCTGAAATAGGCGAATATGAGTTAGAATTGACCGCAAATTATAGACGATGTTTATTATATTTAAAAAAAATATTTTGGTATTTCAGATAATAGAATTTGAAATTAAGAAATTCAAAAGAATTCAATTCCAATACCGATACTAAATTAACCGATGTTGTAAGCTATATTTTCTTATAGCTTATTTCACATTACCGCTCTGCAAGGGGTGACCATTATAGTATGCAAATTTAACTGTCAAAATATTTTGTTTGAAAATAAATTATTTAATTATATAGACTTCGAATGAACGGTTACTATAACCTACCTACGTAATATTTGGCAGCAACATTAAAGTTGAAACAATCAGTCTAAGGTAAGATTCCATGTTATATTTCTACAAAAGATATTTTTGATGTAATAAGATTCACATCACGTATTATGAAATTGTTTCACGCGGTATTGCCGAGTTCGAATCTGAATAAATACACAAATAAATAAACTGAAATCTTATTTTATTATTATTTGTTTATATTAAAAAAAAATAATAATGTAAAAAAATACAAAGTAAATAACTCTTAACATAATTATAATACATCAATAAATTTATAATGTAGAATAAAATTTTTGAAACGAGCTTTTCAAAAACTTTGAGCTTTTCATAACCATTTAAAAAAAAAAAAAATTTAATTCTGTAGTAATCATTATAAATTAAATATTATGGATATTCAGTTTTAAAAATTCTTAGTTTAATTTTAAAAATTTTAAAAATTTCATTAAGTGTTCATTAAAGAAAATAATTTTTGAAGGCGATTTTAAGTGAATTAAAATGTTAAAATATGAATTAATTTAATTCTAATTAATTTTATTTTACAAGCAAACTTAATACAAATTTCGATGTAAACATTAGGATAGAAAATAAATAATTTTATTTTGCTTCCAACAAATAAAATTAATTTATAAACTTATGATAATAAATGAATGAGTAACAGTAAATAATGATAGTAACAAATAAATAAAGAGAACTCATAGTATTAATAATTACACGTAATAAAAAATTATTGTATAAAAACAATGAAATATGAATTTAATAATTTAAATACAATAAAATGAAAAATACGACTCGATAACATTTGACGTCGTGTTTTAATAATAAATACATGTGGTTAGCATAAGGTTACGGCATGGGAAGCTTGGTATTCATGAAAATGGTTAATTTCAGGAAAGGATGGAGTCTCATTCAAGTTTTCTAAAACCGTTACGGTTACCCAACAAACAAACAGAGGTTAACAAATAAATCTTTATATTATACAAGGCAAAAGAATTGTATAATGAAATGTATTGTATGTACTGAAATTGTTTAAATATTTCATACGTAATATATAAATGCAAACAATTGTGGTGGTTCTGCCTGCTTGCAACAACATCATGCACAAAATTTCAGAACACATTTCTGTTATCCCGAGAAAGATTTTTAAGTCACAGGTCGTTGGGGGCAAAGTTGTGAATTTTTTCTCCTGGGCGACAACCTAATATATTTTTGATTTCATTTCTCGGCTTAAAAATAACAGATTATGCGTTTTATATCATATTCGTCTTTCATCTTTCTACCTTGATCCCTTCCCAAGATATAGGGTCCTTTAGGGTAATGCAAAGGGAAACCAAAATTGATATTTTTGTCTACAGCAGGAGCGTATCAGAACGAGGTTAACTTTCTACGTCAAAAACGAGGAAAACATTGGAGAAAAGAGAGCTTTTCAGGATTTAATTGTTATTTATCAGTATTATTCTCACAATCATGTGGATAAGGAACATAGCGGGGGAAGGGCAAGGGAATTGAGTCCTGACCGGCAAGTATATTATTAAAAATCGAAGAAAAAACTTCTATGAATATAGGCTTGTAATCAGTTTTTAAGCGTTTAAAGTAACCTACTTTTTAGTCTGAAAACAAAACTATTGATTCATATTTTTCAAACGTGTGTCGAAGTTGACAAAGATATTATATTATAATGGTTCTTTTTTCTAACTCAGAGGAAAATCTGGGTAAGGTACCCATAAGCAACGTTTAATAATTTATCAATAAAAATTACAAGTTTTAATTTAAAAAATGTCCTTAAATAAATGCCCAATTTGTGTTAAAAATTAAACGATTTATATATATATATATATATATATATATATATATATGTCTCTATATTAATTTCTCCAACTAAGTAGTAATGTTTAAATATCAAAAAATAATTTTGTAGAATAAATGAAACAAATTTTAAATTGCAAAATTGCAAAAATTAACTACTTATTTAAATGAAAGACTTAAATATAACTCTACTTGATACTTGAAATAAATAATTAATTATGGATTGAAAATTTTGACGTTCTAATTTAATTAAAACAAACGAAAATTTGGAATAAATATTTTGTCCATCGTCACTCAAAAAAAAAAAAAGAAGAATTTGTTCGAACGTATGAATATAGAATTTTTATTTTAATTTAATACTTTACTAGTGCTTTTCCGCAATATCATGGCATCTTTTCCCTTAATCATTTTATTCTGTAAACTGTTTTACTTCAAACTCGTAATAAATTTATAAAAAGGAAAATTAACATTTCTCGATTAAAAAAATTATCCTTTAAAGGTGACAGAATAGTTTTATTTTAATGTAAATTAAAACAAAACGTTTTGAAGAACTCTATGAACATGTTTTAAAATGATATATCTTTCACAATTATTGTTTTGTGATCAACGATTTTATTTGGCTTAATGTAAAAGAAGTTTACTAAAAAAAAAATTTTAATTATACAATAAAAATAAATATTCTCAAAATCAATTATACCAAAAAGAAGTAATATTAATGTTTAATGATTTTAGCATCATCAAGATATGATGATGCTAAACGTGTATTTTACAATAATGTTTAAGTTTATACCAAAGTTATTTTACCTCCACTATATGCTTTTTATTTATGATCATATATCAACCGTATTTAAAGATCAATCACTTATAGATTTTAATCAGTAAGGTTTAAAAGAAGTTCCCACAGAATACATATTTCAAACAATATTATTGAAATACTAAATGAATCTTGTTTAGTAGCGGATCAAAAGAGCCAACGTATCTAAGCCCATTTTGAAGCCAAAATATAAACCTCTTATTATTCCATTAACAAAATCATTTGGTTTTTAAAGGAACTTGAGTACCGATAAGTAGCATTACTAAATTTGGGCATTTTATATTATCAGCAAAAAATTTCTGTCTCAGCAATGTTTACCTTTTTTTTAAATTTAATTCATATCTTATTTCTTGCAAGATCAATTAAATATCAGATATAAAATAATCCTTTTACATATATTATATTGATCATGTTTGACTTATTTGGTATGGTCATAGTTAATAGTTATCCATCCGTAGGTGATAGTGTAGATAAGAAACACAGAAAACCTTTAAAATATCTTTAAAAAAAAGAATTTCTGATTAACATTTCATCGAATAGCCTACTATATATATAAACCATTGAAAATGTAATTTTATACTTCCCAAAAGTAGCTAAATTCCAAATTAATTGCATCGGTTATTTCATAGCATAAGATTTTAATTTTATTTTGAAATTAATTAATATTCCCGTTAAATTTTATTAATATCGCTGATTAAAAAACAAAAATAAAAATAAAAAATAAAAATCGATTGAGATTTGGTCTGGAAAGTTTATTTTTAAATGGAGATTTAGATAATATATTATTACACGGTTATGGAATTTATCGTCTTATAGAAATTATGCATGTCTATCTACTAAATTTTACGCATATATATATATAATTGTAGCCAAGGACACAAACAAAACGCAAATAACATTATTTTTATCAGAGTATGATGAAACATTAATAATAAATTTATACATTAATTTAGCTAGATGTAGAAGTTAAAATTTTAAGAATTTAACCAATTTTTTTATATCATTCTAAATAAAAATAAATTTATAAACTGGAGAATAAAATTATACTTTTAGGTTACATAACTATGTAGAATTTGTGTTACGTATTCGAACATAAAATTTTATAGAATGTTTAATTTATCAAGCTGTTTTAAAATATATAATATTTAAAAGCTAATCTCAAACTGAAACGATGACTTATATATACTCTTTTTAAATTAGCTTAACGAATATAATAATCATAATCGAATAGATCTGCCATTTTTAAAATAATTCTATTATTTTTTTCTTAATAGCGTATATATAAAGATATTATGAGCTCCTTAATCTGACTAGAAGATATCGATGTGGAAAATTAACAAAATTAATATTTTATCAAAAAAAAATTCATCATCGGATGAAAGGGAGTTAGCACTTGAATTAAAATAGACTACAAAAATAATCATGTATGTAGAAACCGAATAATATACATTTGTTATAACGTATAGAGAAGATTAAAGCGTAGCATGACACTTATGTGGGAATAAAACATATTTTGTTTATTAATTGATAAAAAAATTGTTTTTTTACATAGAATTTTTTTTTGTAAGCTAATATTTTTAATTTATACGAACCTTAGTTCAATGGAAATCAATATCTTTGTAAGTATTTTACATTTGTAAGTATGATCAAAATATTTCTTCCATTAATTTTTATCGATATAATTTGTAATTGTATTTCTTTTTTTTTTTTTTTAATTACCTTGAATTCTGAAAGACTTGTAATAATGTTAATCTCAAATACTTTTTTCCACTAAATTTTAACAGAAAAAAATTTAATAGAAATACCTACGTATATCAGTGTAAGTGATTTTTGAAGGCTATAGAAAGCAATTTAGTTTGTTTTACAAAAAGAACTTTTTTTTACGAAAACATTTATACGATGTGTTAATGACAGTTTAATTAAAATAAAACGCTGAGATTGATATGATAACTTATATTTAAGTAAAAAAAAATAAGATTAAACGGTTTAATTTCATTTTGAACTACTGTAAAGCCTGTTGAACGTAGTCCGTGGTTTTGCGATTACATTTTTGTTCAATAAATTGTTTTTTCTACATAGATCGTTATTAATGAAAAAATATCAAATCACTTGCTTCTGCATTTAATTTTCCTGTTATGATATTAAGGTGTTATTCAGAAGCGAACTTATATTCTAAAAGAGACTGTACCGACTCGCTGTACAGTCCACATGATTCATGCTAATGAAACATCACTCAGATGGATGCCCGGTCAAGTCTACAACAGAAGATTTCTGTAATTAAATTCAATGATAGTAAAAAATTATTAATTGCCTACTCGCTTCAATTTAAGATTTATTCAAACAGGTCTACATTTTGTAGACTATTAAAAATTTCTATAATCCACCTGCCGATGATCTATTTATTATTATTATTATTATTATTATTACCTTTTTATTTTATTTGTTTCATTCATTGTATTTTGCTCATAATTTGGTTGTATTAGATACTGTACAACTTAAAAATATATTTTAATTTTCCTCTCTTTTGTAAATTATATATTTTTTCGGTAAAGATCAAGATTAGTTGCTAAATATTTGTTGATAAATAGTTAAAATAGATAGATGTTAAATAGTTAAGAAAATTTATAAAATCAAACGATAATATAGTGTTATAATTTACGATAAAATATGTTTACTAAAAATATTCTTCCGATTTTGTAGAAAAATGAATATATGTAATAAATCTATTAATAAAAACCACCACTGGTGATTAAAGATGACCAAAAAATACGTATTTTGATAATTCATGAAAAAAAAACATTTTTTTTGATTAATCATAAATATAAAATGAATTACACGAGGAAAAATATATTGATTATATTCATTTTCACTTTATTAAAGTTAAATAAATATGGTGAATATTTTATTTCGAATGGAAATCCAAACGTAGACCTAGAAATTATTTCATATTACGAGATATTATTTTTAAAGTATTTTGGTAACTTAACAACAAAATCAGAAGTTAGTAAGAATGAAAGAGTAGGTGAACAGAAATTTCGGGATAACAAAAATTCATGTAACTGAAGATTGTGCACTTCACTGGTAAGTTGTCTTCTAGCATCTAGTATAAACTGAAGTTATCCGAAATAGAGAATACGAATATTGAAGTAGAAACTGTAGAATTCAATATATATTTTTTCTTAATTGAAATGGAAGTATGAAATAGTTTTAAAGTCTTTTGTACATAATCTCAGTATTTCTAAAAAATTAACTTTAGCAATTGTATCTCACATAATTATGAAATAAACATGTATTTCGTAATTCTTTATTAAATCTTGTTATTTTATTTAAGCTGATTGATAGTGAAAATTGTTCAATTTTTTTTATTTTTAGTCGCAGTAGTTACTAAATTTATTTCAAACTAGTTATTTTAATTAATTTATGATAAAGAATTTTTACTCGTTCTGGTCAAAAGTCATTAAAGTTGCCCTCAATACAAATTTAAAGCGTCATTGTAGATTACACGAAAGAAATAAGTTTAAAATAATTTTGGTTCGGTTTGCCGTTAAAAATTAAAATATTTATAAAGTTTAACTACATAAATATGTTAATCATAGCTATTTTCTCTCTTATTTAATTTTGTATATTTCTACTTTACATTTTTTCCTATTTTACTGCATTACTACTTTACTTAGAAATTATAGGCTTAATAATCCACAATTGTCCGTAACTCCCTGTGTTTATAACAGTGTTTTTGAAGTTTATACCAGGAGGGAATTCTGCGGATATTCGTAGTAAATTAATTCTACTGGTGAGATAAAAAATACTAGCTAAGTGATTAGTTTTACAACTCTAACAATAATAGTAATTTTATTTACTAAATATATTTTAATTAATGATAAATATATCTGATTCTATGCCAAAGTTAATAGGTTATTTATAGTAAGTTATTTAAAATATCCTTTTATTGCAGAAATAAATTTCCTAAAATTGTAAATATTATTCAAATTAAATAGTTGTTTTAGTTTTAATAATAGAAGAATTCCTTCCAAAAAAAATCGATAAAAATCAGTCTAAACGAATGATCTGTTTTATATTTTGTAAGAAGTAAAGTATTAATTTTCAATTCTAAATAGTACACGAATAAATAACATTTATTATTAAATTATAATTCATATAAAACAGATTAATTTTATGAAAATCAAAGAGTGAAAAAGGTTAACGAAAAGAATTGTTAACATATAAAACACGTAGCTTTAACTACTACGTTTTCATGGTAAAGAATACAATTAAATAAAAAGTATTATTTCTAATATCTTTATCAAAGTATTACGTATAACTTCCACGTTAAGTACATAGTTTTCAGTAGGAAATAATGACAGTCCTTACCTTTCTTTGAAGATATGTAATATGTAGAACATAAATTTTGTTCTTTTCTTGCAAAGTATTTTTAAATATCATAGAAGCTTACACTGTAATAAGATGAATAAAAACATCTACTTATCGAAAAGGTAAAAAAGCAAAAAAACTAATATAGAATTATAAAACTTCCGTAGTTTTGTAACTTTTCCTAAGTAGATATAAGAGTAAAAATTATGATTGTAAATAAAAAAAATATTATTAAATAAAGAATTACAACATTTTCAGAAGGAAAAAAAATCGTAAATCACTAACGATTTGGTAAAATTCTTACTTATATTATTTGCAAGAAGTTATAAAAAAAAAAAAAATGTTTTCTTATCTGAACTGATATGTTAACCGAATACTCTAAATTCATAAAAATATGTCGTTCTTAAAAGATTTAAAAAAAGAATACGTAAAAATTTATAAGTACTTAATTTTTTCCAAAGTTTTAGGTTCTTAACATTAAATTAACAAACATGCTAACTAGTTTATATAAAATAATATTTACTTGATGTAATAAGTATTGTAACTTAGTGCATGTCTATTATTTTTACTTTTTCAATTAAAATATGACTCATAATTAATCAGTTATCAAAGTTTTCTATTGATTAATTTAGTAATCATACTTCGAGCTGCAATATTTTTATTATTAGACTTTGTATGAACATTTTTTCTATGTGTGAACACACATGAGAACGCTAGGGACAAGTTGTCTTACCTCTTAACAATGATCGAACTTAATAACATAACGTAGTTCATTTATATATACGGTATTAACAAATGAATGATTTCTTCAGAACTTATTTAGTTTCATATAATGAAACACAATTATTTAAATTAAAATTTGTTAATATAATGAAAAATCTGATGTGGACATCACATGACTTCCTTGTATGCCAATTAAATTACATATACACATTTTTTTAAATGAAAAGTAATAAAGTTTTACATCATTAATTTCTGATATTTTTTCATATTTTTTATTTTTATTGTTAATGAATAATTATTTATCGTAATTTTTTTTTTTTATTTAGTCAGGTTAATAATTATTAATAAATCAACAATATATTTAAATTCAAAAAAAAAAGTTAAAAAAAGGAGATGAAGTCTGATTTGAAATTATGGGCCTTCCCCAGTAAGATCCAAATATTTCGTTAATTAAAACTCTATTTCACTATAACTCTGGATCCAATGAAAATAAGTACCACGTATGATATATTGTTGAAAAGCTCTCAATGAGGGCTTATTATTGCAGTTAAGAAAAAAGTCCAAAATCCATTTTTTGTTTGGATTTCGGGCTTTTTTGACCACTTTTGGTCAAGTCGATTCCAATCAAAAGGGGAGGTACACAACTACATGTTACAACAGTCCTAAATTCAAAATTTCAACATCCTACGGGTAATCGTTTTTGAATTATGGGAGATACATACGTACGTAAGTACAGACGTTACGCCGGAACAAGTCAAAATGGATTTAGGGATGGTCAAAATGAGTATTTCCGTTGAAATCTGAAAACCAAAATATTTCACGATCACAATACTTCCTTTATTTCGTATAAGGAAGTAAAAATATTTCATTTTAATATAATTCTCATTTAAATGTCTTGACTACCACTGTATGTTGTAGAAAAAAAAGTTAGTTTGGTTTAAATTTCCAACAAAAACAATAATAATTGTAGAAAATTGTTTAAAAACCCTTCTAAAAAATACGTAGGAAGAGTCCGGGAACGTATAAAAATGTGAAAGGCGGTGTGCTACATAATTTATCTCAGCAAAAAATAAGAAGAGAAATGTCTAAAATTTTTTTTTTGTTCAGTCATTTGATTGATTTGATGCAACTCTACAAGATTCCGTATCCAGTACTAATTTTTCATTTCAGTATACCCCCTACATCCTACATCCCTAACCATTTGTTTTACATACTTCAAACGTTGCCTGCCTGCACAATTTTTTCCTTCTACCTGTCCCTCCAATATTAAAGCGACTATTACAGGATGTCTTAATATGTAGCCTATAAGTCTGTTTCTTCTTTTAACTATATTTTTCCAAACGCTTCTTTCTTCATCGATTTTCCGCAACACCTCTTCATTTGTCACTATCTACCATCAGATTTTTAACAATCTCCTATAGCACCACATTTCAAAAGCTTCTAATCTTTTCTTCTCAGGTACTCCGATCGTTCAAGTTTCACTTCCACATAAAGCTGCGTTCCAAACATATACTTTCAAAAATCTTTTCCTGACGTTTAAATTAATTTTTGATGTAAACAAATTATATTTCTAACCAAAGGCTCGTTTCGCCTGTGCTACTGAGGATTTTATATCCCTCCTCCTTCGTCCATCTTTAGTAATTCTACTTCCCAAATAACAAAATTCTTCTACCGCCATAATCTTTTCTATTCCTGTTTTTACATTCAGTAATCTTCGTTTAATCTTCGTTAGTTCAACTACATTTCATTACTTTCGTTTTGTTCTTGTTTATTTTCATGCGGTATTTCTTGCGTATGCCTTCATCCATGCCGTTAGTTGTTCCTTCTAAATCCATTTTACTCTCAGCTAGAATTACCATATCATCAGCAAATAGTAGCATCTTTATCTTTTCACTTTGCACTGTTACTGCGAATCTAAATTGTTCTTTAAAATCATCAACTGCTAGTTCTATGTAAAGATTAAAAAGTAACGGTGATAGGGAATATCCTTGTCGGACTCCCTTTCTTATTACGGCTTCTTTCTTATGTTCTTCAATTACTACTGTTGCTCTTTGGTTCCTGTAAATGTTAGCAATTGTTCTTCTATCTCTGTATTTGAACCCTATTTTTTTTAAAATGCTAAACATTTTATTTCCGTCTACGTTATCGAATGCCTTTTCTAGGTCTATTTAAATGCCAAGTATGTTGGTTTGTTTTTTTTTTTTAATCTTCCTTCTACTATTAATCTAGCGCTAAAATTGCTTCCCTTGTCCCTATACTTTTCCTGAAACCAAACTGGTCTTCTAACACTTCTTCCACTCTCCTCTCAATTCTTCTGTAGAGAATACTAGTTAAGATTTTTAGTGAATGGATACTTAAGCTAATTGTTCTGTATTCTTCACAATTATCTGCTCCTGCTTTCTTTGGTATCATGACTATAACACTGTTTTTGAAGTCTGATGGAACTTCTCCTTTTTCATAAATATTACACAGCATAAATATTGTATAATCTTATCAATCACTTCCTCATCTGCATTGCGCAGTAATTCTACAGGTATTCCGTCCATTTCAGGAGCCTTTCTGCCGCTCAAATATTTTAGTGCTCTCTTAAAATCAGATCTCAGTATTATTTCTCCTCTTTCATCCTCTTCGAATTCCTCTTCTTCCTCTGTAACTCCATTTTCTAATTGATTTCCTCCGTATAACCCTTCAATATATTTCACCCACTATCGACTTTGCCTTTCGTATTATATATCGGTGTACCATCTTTATTTAACATATTATTAGATTGTAATTTATGACCCCAAAATTTTCCTTAACTTTCCTGTATACTCCGTTTATTTAACAAAATGTTCATTTCTCTTTCCACTTCTGAACACTTTTCTTTAATCCACTCTTCTTTCGCTAGTTTGCACTTCCTGTTTATAGTATTTGTTAATTGTCGGTAGTTCCTTTTACTTTCTTTATCACTAAAATTCTTATATTTTCTACGTTCATCCATCAGCTGCAATATATTGTCTGAAATCCAAGGTTTTCTACCAGTTCTCTTTGTTCCGCCTAAGTTCGCTTCTGCTGATTTAGGAATTTCCTTTTTAACATTCTCCCATTCTTGTTCTACATTTTCTTGTTTACCTTATCTTGTTTACTCAGACCTCTTACGATCCGAGTAAGAGATTCAAAAATCTTCTTTACCTCCTCTTCATCAAGCTTCTCTAAATTTCACCAATTCATCTGACACCTTTGCTTCAGGTTTTTAAATACCAATCTACATTTCATTAACACTAAATTATGGTTGCTATGAATGTCTGTTCCAGGGTAAGTTCTGCAGTCGACGAGTTGATTTCTAAATCTTTGCTTAAAAATGATATCTATCTGATACTTTGCAGTATCACCTGGTTTTTTCCATGTGTAAATTCTTCTATTATGATTCTTAAACTGGGTGTTGACAATTACTAAATTGTACTTCGTGCAAAACTCGATATAATTCGGTCCCCTCTTTCATTCCTTTTGCCCAGCCCGTATTCACCCACTATATTTCATTCTTTGCCTTTTCCAATACTTGCATTTAATCTCCAACTATTATTAAATTTTCATCTCCTTTTATGTGTTTAATTACTTCGTCAGTTTCTTCGTATACACACTCTACCTCATCGTCATCATGGGCGCTTGTAGGCATATAGATGTTAAAAATCGTTATCGGTTTAGGTTTTGAGTTTATCCTTGTTACAATGATTCTATCGCTATCCATTTTGAAATGCTCTACTCTCTTTCCTACCTTCTTGTACATTATGAAACCTACTCCTGCCTGCCCATTATTTGAAGCTGAGTTAATTATTCTAAAATCACCTGACCAAAAGTCGTTTTCCTCTTCCCACCGAACCTTGCTAATTCCTACTACATCTACATTTATCCTCTCCATTTCCCTCTTTAAATTTTCTAACCTATCAACCTTTTTCAGACTTCTAACATTCCACGCTCCGACTCGTAGAATGTTATTTTTTAATTTTCTGGTGACCCCTTCCTTAGTAGTCCCCACCCGGAGATCCGAACGGGGGACTAGTTTACCTCCGGAATATTTTACCAAGGAAGGCGCCTCCATCATTTTTGTATGGAAATGCAGTGAGAGCTACATTCTCTTGGAGAAAAAGCAGGTGTAGTTTTCCATTGTTTTCAGCTGCGCAGTACTCAAGAGGACTGAGTTATGTTGATATGGCCGTTTAAGTCGTCCTGACCTATGCCCTTAACAACCACTGAAAGAGCTGCTGCCCTCTTTCAGGAATCATTCCTTAGTCTGGCTCTCAACAGATATCTCTCCGATATGGTTGCACCTCCATCTATTCTGTATTACTGAGCACTCAAGCGTCCTCGCCAACGGCAAGGTCTCATGATTCATAGAGTTTTAAAATAAAAAAAATTATGAATAAAGAAGATACGAATAAAAAACAATTTTTTCTTATCTGAGCTATTATAACCAAATACTCTAAATTAATAAAAATAACGTTCGTAAAACATTAAATAAAAAAATTATAATAACTTCGTCCAAAGTTTACAAAAATAAATTAAAATAATGAAAAATAAACAATAAAAAAAAAATGTATTAGTAGGCTACATTATAAATATAAAGAATATTATAAATAAAGAATTAAGAAGTTTTAAAGATTTTTAAAACTAAGAACCATTTAATTAAAACTATTCCATATAGTTAATTAAAAGTCTATATGAATTTTTGTTTTATAGAAAGAATTGTTTTTGTGTAACCTAAAAGCAACTAACTTAAAGGCAGTAATTAACAATAAATTAGAAAAAAATCAAAGTTTTTTTTAAAGTTGGTAGATTGTTTTTTATATTACAATTCATTTATTTACAGTCAGTTCCATGAAGAAACCATCAATATAATTACAATAAACACTTGATGAGGGGTTTTCCAATATATCCCCTCAATAAAATATTCATACATAAGAATTTAGTTTATTGCATAAATGCAGTTCTACAAATTCACTCATTAAAAGTATAAAAGGCCGTAAAACCCTAACAAAAACCAAAAAATCAAATAGTATTATATGACAAAGGAAAATAAAAACAAAATCGTCGTAACCTTATGAAAGGAATTTAGGCTCTTCATCAACGCATAGAGGAAATGCTCATCACTTAAGGGATGTCGTCCCAGCATCTAAGAGTCACTCAGATTCCCCCAGATCCAGCACGTGAAGGCGTTTGAGTCTCCAGATATCCTCCCTGTTGTCTAGGAAATTCAGCGCTTGATAGTTCCCTTGATTACCTAGCCGTTGTTTGTAATGTGAACCTAAGTTGATTTCTCGTGGATATAAGGCAACTCCAGATAGTTATGAATTTCGTATCTCGTACATTTCAACGTAAATGTATTTTTCCAAAAACATATTTAAAAATAAAATTATTTTTAATTCTATCCGTAGTTATCACAAAACCAGCCATAAAATCTTGATTTAATATTTATGATGTTGCAAGAAGGTAAAAGAAAAAACTACGATTTTGTTGGAACTAAGCATTTTATTTATGATTACTTTGTTTACAGAATTTCTAAATATAAGTATGCATTAGGATAAGATAAAATGAAAAATCAGTACATTTTCTTAAGACAGTCCATTTTTTTTTAAATTTCAAAATATAATTTTTACCGAATTATGTTAAAATTTTAGTGACCTTATTTAAGGTATACAAAACCAATTTTCACAAAACTAAATTAATTTAATGTTACTTTATCATCGTATGCTTCTACTCCCAGGCAAATTATAGTTAAATAAATAAAATAAAATTTACAGAGATAAATAAAAGGACAAACCTTTATTTTTTGGAATGATTCATATCGATTTGATATCTAATTATTTTCATATTCAATCAGAAAATAAACGTTTTTTTAGTTTTTTTACGTTTTTTTGTTGTTTTACGTTTTTTTAGTTATTTTAATTTTTTTACAATGATTTTATTTTATTTTATCCATTTATCCAAACAAAACGATGGTATTCCAGCTGTTCTGTTTACTATATTACCGAATCAAGAAAGATCAATAGAGCATTGGTGCATTTTAGAAAAAAATTTATTTAAGCTATAATTATTATACTTTTAGATAGTATAATAACCATTTCAGTAACTGTACAAAAATGAACTACGAACCAACTAATGAACTAGTAAGAAAGTAACTAGTAATGAACTAAGTGATAAATGCAAATTCATAAACCAATACATATATGTATCTAGCGTTATTACTGTAACGATTGTACCACAAATCAGTGCCGAAAATCATAGCCATTAATAAAAATAATAATAATTCAAGATGAGGCTTATTAAGGAAAAACAGGAATGAACTGGTTTCCCGTGGTTTTTTTACCGAACCAAATATAAGTTTCAGTACCGACATGTTAAGTACACAAAAATCCAAAAATTATACACGAGTATTTATTCTGTTCCCCCTCAGGGATTTGCAGTAAAATTAAAATCATAATTTTCAGAGAAAAAACTCTTTTGCTTTGCATCCTCTTACGGTTTAAATTCTCAGATGCTTTAGATGAGTTCAAACTATAAGAAAGGAATGGAAAAATACCGTAAAGCAAGTACCCTTTAATTGTGAAACAATGCTTTTTATACTTGCGTACTTTGTACATACCAAAACAGTATACTCAATGGTTTAGAATTTTAGAAGATAGTGGTAAAGTACAGCCTATACGTTATGCATTAATCAGAAATCCATATATGTAACATATATGTTACATAATTTATATATATATATATATAAATCTTATCTATTTACAACAGAGAGATATTGTTTGTCAGTGTTTGTGCCCGCATTAGATACACAATATATAACAATACTATGTAAAGATAACTTGAAATAGTTATAAATAACGTTTTATAGCTTATAGACTTCTATGATAATATTAAAATATCTTATAATGCATTTATTTATATCTTATTTAAAAGCATTCCCTTTAAAACTGCGGATTAAAGGCTTTATTATCTAGACTCCGTTACTATGAAGTCACAATAAAATGAACAAATCTTTGACCCACCGTCGAACATAATTCCACTGCTTAGATGCAAATCTTGGTTTGAGAAATGCCGACGCATAGAATATAATATATAAAAACTGCATCACATATTAGGTTGTTAATTTTTTTATTGCGATTGAAATACGACTGTTATCACTGAAAGTCATAATATTTAAATATCTTTAAAAAATGAAAATATATTAAACATTTCGAATGATGGTATATTTTGCATAAGTTACTATTTATTAATGACTATTTAAATCTTACTTCTTTAGTTTCAAAGGTAGACGCTTACTTTTTTCTGGATTTATAACTTAATTTTTTTTATTACCAGGACGAAAATAAGTTGAAAATTAAAGTTTATGAATGATACTTTACTTATATTTAAATTATATTTAAGGCCATGTTAATTCATATTTTTGTGGAAATGAAAAAAAATAATTTTTTATATAAACCCCATAGTGGAGTTTATAAAAGATGTGAAGTAAAAGATCAAATACTGAAATTTATTTTAGCTTTTCATTACTCTTTTAAAATATTACCGGTTTTTTAGTTTATAAATTTGTGGAAATGGACTAGTTTATATTATTAAATACATCAATTTTATTAAATCTCTATTATTTAAAGTAAAATTTTATTTTTATTAAACATTAGATTAAGAACAAAATATTCCGCTTTTCTTAATTAAAAAAATTATCTTTTTTTTGTTATATTCATACTTAAGGATTTCTTTTTTTAAATTATTTTTCATTAAATCGAAAATAAACTGAAAATTTTTATGAAATCATTAAGAAATCATAAACATATATGTCCGGGAACGCTTTGTTCTGTAGTTACGGCTAGCGAAAAATTTCACACGAATTTCACTTTCCCCGGTGAAATGAAGTTATACTGAAATTTTTAAGACGTTACATAAGGGGTAAACTTGATGAATTCTTAAGTTTATTAACTTGAAAAATCGAATAAAATAGAAACCAAAACTGTATCGCCCGTACTTTTCAAGATATTCAACGTAAAATAGCAAAACTTCGTTGACGAATAATACTTTTTTTAGGTTTGAAGTACAATAACTTTATTAAATAACTAATAAATGCGTAAATTTAATTATTAAAACTTGTAGAGAATTTAATTTTGAAAACATAAATGATTTTATATAAATAAAAAAATGTATTATTAAAAACAAAACAGAACGAAAATTAACTGAAAAATATTATGAATTTGTAAAAACTACAAACAGCTGTATTTGTACAATAAAGTTAGACCTTTAAAAAATTAAAATACGTTTAATTTACTTAAAAAAAAAAACTCGTTACGGCTTATATTTATTAATTTACTATAAATGTTTAAACATTTCACCATTGATATCGATGCACTTTCAACTCGTTTCCTTACAATTTCAGTTAAATAAATGAGAATGTGAGCGATCAGTTCAACACGTCTATTATTATTATTATTATTATTTTTTTATACATTGCATTTCATCCTTCTCCATATACAGTAATCTAAGGTAGTAAGTCCGTTGATCTAAGTTGTCAATTTACGGCCTTCAGTCCAGTCCATTTACCAGTAAATTTTTCATTTAAGGAATGTCTTAAATTCCTTAAATTCATTCGTGAAATGTTTTGCTGCTCCATTAAGCTGGTAGTACATTTTAACGCGTTTCGTCAATAAACAATTTTCTAGCACTGTAACAATTTCATTGTTTAAAAGTTCCAGATAATTCCTCCCCGCCACACGTTAATCTAGTATGAAAAGGCTCATTGATTAGTTGTCGATCATTTCATACCAAATGTTAACCGAAAATCGTTGCAGGAAATTTGAAACTGCAGCATGTGGGTTATTTCAGATCACCGATGTTAACTTTGTGTGTTTTTTATGCCATAACGGGTAAAAGTAGCTTCGTCCGAAAATAGTATGAACAGAATTAACTGGAAATTAATATTAATCCGTTGACAAAACTACAATCGTCTGGCATGATCATCAAGCTGGATGTGTTGAACTTTTTGAACTTGATAAGGAAGCAGTCCGTGAGCATATAATGTTTCCCATGTTGTAGAATGTTGAGTCAAATACGCGAAGAAAATATTTTCACGTTTAACACCATTTGCTGTTGACGTTCAGATGAAACATGAGCGGTAGAAAGTGTACCATTTACAAATTTATTGTGCTAATAACAACTGATTTTAATTTTTACAAATTCACATTTTCCTATTAAGTTTCCTCTTAAGTTTTGCTTTGTTTTGTTTTTACTAATAAAAGTTGATAATTTTTTTTTGTTTTCATAAACTATAAGATCTATAACTATATAAGATCTCTCAAAATTAGATTTTCTACAATTGCGATAATAGAATGTACGTGCATTTATGAGCCATTTAATAAAGTTATTATACTTCAAACCTAAAAAAACGACTTCACCCAATTTTTCTATTTTACGTTGGATGTCATGAAACTATGAAAGATACAGCTCTGGGACCTATTTTATTCGACTTTTTTTAAGTCAAAGAACGTAAGAATCCATTACGTTTATGCCCTATACGAGTATAACGTCTTAAAAATTTCAGTTTGATCTTATTTCATAGAGGGAATGAATTGTGGGCGAAAATTTTCACTAGACGTAACTAAATAACAAAGAGTTCTCGGACGTATATTTTTATGATTTTTTCCTTATTTCAAGCTCTAGAATCAGTTCCCAAATTATTTCCCTTTCCTCCTGAATCACTATATATATTTTTATCTCTAAAATAATGATAATTTTTTTTTTTTTTTAAATAAACCTCGCTTAATTCAAGTTACTATAAATAATTGTAAGTCTATGTATGAAACCCGTTAGTGTAATTTGCTTTATTTCTGCTACTAGTCGTACTTATTGTTTTCATCGATTTTCTTTTGCAAATATCGTTCGATTTACCTATCTACTTTACACATAAATAAATCAATTTTTTTCTTCTGTTCGGTCCATAATAATACAGGATACAGATCACATCAGGAACGGGTAGAAATACTACCCCAGGATAAAAAAAGACTGACACAATATTTGCCTGGATTGATCAAACGGATCAAGGGAAACCGTAGTAAGCCTTGATCAGAACAGCTCGCATGATATTGAATAATTATAAAAATATATATATATATATATATAAGTAGCTAAAGTTCTTATTATTAATTAAAAATACATTTAATTGAACGATTATTCAATTTTTTAAATTATTTCAAATGAACTGAAATAATTATTTTTTTATTAAAAATAATAAGTTCTTAATATGAAATACTTTTTTTTTAATTTAACTTGATTATTGAAATTTTCCTTAAAATTACAGATTAGAAATGATACGTTTGTTTAATATAATTTAATTCTCTTAACTAATTTAAAAAAATAAATGAAGTTGCGTATATTAACATCGGTCTAATTAAGTAATAAAAGTAATATTATATCCGACATTTTTATCATTATTACAGGTAGAATTATTAATATTAAATACAAATTGCTAAAGATAAAATTATGCAATAAATAATAGGCTTATATGTAATTAATAACAGATTAAAAACGCTAATACTTAAAATTAATAATTATTTCAGTCATTTTTCAAGCATAAGACAACTTATTTATGTATTTTCAGACATCATTCATAAAACATATGTTACCCGCTTAGTGAAAAAAAAAACAGGAATACTGTTTAATATTCTTGTACCTCTGGATTGTAAAATGGCAACTATTAATATAATATTAGAACGGTACATGGTTCTTACTTTAGAAAAACAATTCTTATATACAACTGATATTTATTTACTTTATTGTTAATGTATATTAAGTGTTTTTAAGAAAATTAATTTTGTTTATTAATTTTACGCATAAGTAAGGCTTTCTCGTCTAGATAGCACTGTAACAGAGCTATAGCTTTAAAAGGGAAAGTATAATAATCGGTCCAATTTGAGCATATGCAGTTTTCACAGGTTCTTGACTTAAAAAATATTTTTGGAAAATCGCACCACTATCCCAAAAAAATGACGATGTGGTCGTCTGCTATATTGTGACGTCACAGGTGAACGGTAGAATTAAATAAATGAATAATATTTAAAGTGTAAAAAAGTAACTCCGGTCTGAATGGATTTTGTACTCGATCGCCCGGTTGATTCAGTACCTGGTGCGTTAAGCCTCGCGCCTGCTTAAGCCACCAACTGCCGACCGTAAAAGCAACATTTGTTCTATGTAAGTTGTGAAATTACACTAGGTTAATTAGTGCTGGCCGTCGCCGCTAGTAATGTAACACCCGCGCGAATTAAATACGGTGTTGCGTCGCTTGCATAAGATCGAACTATTCAAGTAACGCCACTCAGTAGCGCTACTGTCTTGTACACTATGTGATACAAAATATTAGTTTTACTTCTTTTTTACATATGTTACATTAATAGTTTTACTTCATTTTTTTACATAATGTTTTTCTTCCTAATTTTATTCTTTCTTTGTTAGTGCACTAAGAGAGCAATTACACAACTTGGCCAAGTCGCCGACTATTATGTATCAATATTCTTTTGTTAAAAGTGTTAGTATCATTTCTTGTTAATAAAGTTATGTTCAATTCAGTGTTTATTCTACAGTCCATCAATCAAATTAAATTTCAATTACCAATACATTACATACTGGTCCGCCGACCCGGATATTTATCAGTGAAAATACGATTCAACAATGATGGAACAATGGCTATGAATTAGGACTTATAAATCAACGATCTGAATGCTGTATTTTTATAGAAATATACGAATATTATGAGGTGTTACTGGTAAGCTGACTGTCAATTTTATTACAATATTGTTAATTTGTTAAGCCTGTTTATACTACGTTAATTATCAAATTACAAATTACCTAACTACCAAATCTACGTAATAATATGTCTACGACAGATTTAGAAACTCAAATGAATCAAAACCGGCGTAAACGAGGTACATTTAAACGCACTATTACACGCATAAAAACATTTGTAGAGTCTTTGCAGTCTGAAAAACCAGATCTTTGTTTAGTAAAGGTCAAACTGGATCATTCAGAAACAACTTGGCAAAAATATGATGAGGTGCAAACCGTTTTAGAACTTAACCACGAAAATGCGGATAGGGAAGAAGTGGAAGAAATATTTCTTATTCTTAAATCAAAGTTACAAAAAATCTTAAATTCTAACTGCAGCCATCGTAAAAAAGATAAATCTATTAATCTACAAAAATGGATTTGCCGAAATTTAGTGGTTCTTATGAAGACTGGTTAACGTTTAGTGAATTTTTCCGTGCAGTAGTTCATGACAATGAAAATTTAACGGTAATTCAATAATTTCATTACTTAACATCATCGTTAACTGATTCCGCTCTACAAATAATCAAAAACTTATCGGTCACAGCTGATAATTATACAGTCGCCTGGAAATTACTCGAAACTAGGTTTGCCAACAAGCGACTCATAGCTTCAAAACATGCTCGTGAAATACTTAATGTTCAGAGTATTCCAAAGGAATCTGCATCTGGCATATCTAATTTTATTGATACAATATCGAGTAATATAAATGCGTTGAAGGCATTAAAACTCGAGACTAATTATGCAAAATTGTTTTTAACCCAATTATTTGTCCAGCGCTTAGACCAAGCAACTATACGGACCTGGGAATCCACCATATCGACTGATACCTTCCCGGATATCGATCAGTTGTTTATCAGTTTCCTAGAAAGGCGCAGACAAATCTTAGAAAGTTCTGTTTCAGAGTCCCAAGTACCACCAAACTACGAGTCGTATTCGATGCCTCAGCAAAGGCTGACAATGGAATATCCCTTAACGACACGCTCATGGTAGGTCCGACTGTGCAGCAAGACTTAATATCGATAGTATTACGCTTTAGAACACATGTATACGCTATGACCGCCGACATTGCGAAAATGTATAGACAAGTACTGGTTTATCCAAGGGATTATGATCTTCAAAGGATTATATGGCGAAATTCTAGTGAAGAAGAAATTGGCCATTACCAACTAAAAACAATAACATATGGAACAGCAACCTCGCCATTTCTCGCCACAAGACGCATTATACAACTGGCCAACGAAAACTCAAAACAATTATCTAAGGCTTCTGAAGAGATACGTCATGATTTCTACGTAGATGACTTACAAACTGGTGCTGATGATTTAACTGTGGCAATGCAACTGCAAGGTGAAATAACAGCGATTCTAAAGCAAACGGGATTCGACCTACGTAAATGGTGCTCTAACAGATCAACTCTCCTGGAATCCGTATCCGAAACCGATGATTCCAACCATACATTTAACTTTTCTAGCGAGGGAATCAACACATTAGGTTTAATTTGGAACCACATTCAAGATTACGTTATGTTTTTCAACTAATGTAAAAACCGATAACTTTTTTACTAAAAGATCAGTATTGGCCACAATATCTTCAATATTCGACCCCCTTGGTCTGTTAGGTCCAATTATTATGCAGTGTAAGGTATTCATGCAACAATTATGGCTCCAAAATCTAGAATGGGACGATAAACTTCCAGAAAATCTTCTTAATAAATGGTCTAACATTTGTAAAAATCTTCCATTCATCGAGCAAATTAAAATCCCTAGATTAGTCAAGTGTACTGGAAAAATATTTGATATACAATTACATGGATTTTCTGACGCTTCAAAAGATGGTTATGGAGCCTGTATATACTTACGCTCAGTTAACACCTTTCGAAATATATCAGTTAAACTTCTTTGCTCTAAATCACGGGTGGCTCCAGTAAAACAAATATCTATTCCAAGATTGGAATTATGTGGAGCACTCTTGATGTCAAGGTTGCTTAACATTGTAAACCCTGCACTTAAATTAACTATAAATAAAATTTCTTTATGGACTGATTCTACAGTTATACTTTCTTGGATATCAGCATTACCAACAAAATGGAAGACCTTCGTAGCAAATCGAGTTTCAGAAATCCAAGATTTAACTGATGGCTGTGTTTGGGGACATGTTTCTACAGATGAAAATCCAGCTGATGTACTTTCTCGTGGAAACGACGCATTTGAATTACAGATCAATCAATTATGGTGGTATGGGCCTTTTTGGCTTAACAAAACGTCAGAATACTGGAATCATAAACCTTTTGATGAAACTAACTTAGAAGCTGATTGTTCAAGTGAACTTCGCAATGTATCTACTTCATTTGCGGTAACCACAAATTTGTCAGATTTATCACTCATTTTCGTCTTTACAAAAAAATGATAAATACGCTTTCTTATTGTATAAGATTTTTTAAAATTTTGAAAAGATAATAGTATCAATAGAGATGACTTATCAGTTAAGGAAAAGTGATCTACTTTGTTACGTTGTTTCATACATACCCAAAACATTAATTTTCAAACTGAAATCAAGAAATTGACCACCAATTCCAGAATCTCCTAAGATAGTAAATTGTATTCGTTATATCCATTCCTAGTCAGCACGAGCTGCCTAAGAGTAGGAGGAAGATTGCAACTATCTCAATTGAATTTTGATGGCAAGCATCTGAATATTCTTCCACCCAAATCCAATCTAACTAAATTAATAGTCATAAACGAGCATTTGAGAATGTTACATGCAGGACCTCAATTGGTTCATTCTCAATTACGTGAGAGGTACTGGATAATAAATGGTAAACTTGTCATCAGATCAATTTTGCACAAGTGCCTATTATGCTTCCGGTTTAAGGCAAAACAGTCACAACAATTAACGGGTCAATTGCCGAGTCATCGCACTCAGGTAACATACAAACCATTTATGAACTCTGGTATAGATTACGCCAGACCTCTGACAATTCGGCATGGTGGGCGGAATTCAAAGATAAAAACAAAATGTTATGTCGCTCTATTTATTTGTCTTTCTACAAAGGGGATACATTTGGAATTAGTCAGCGATTTATCAACTCATGCGTTCTTAGCAGCACTGAGATGTACTTCAAGAAGAGGTCTATGTTCAAACATTTATAGCGATAATGGAACGAACTTCGTGGGCACAAATAATTTGCTTCGCTCGATGTACTCATTTTTAAATACTAGCCACGTGAGACAAAAAATAGTAAACTCTGCATCTGAAATTGGCATCCAGTGGCACTTTATACCTCCCAATTCCCCTCACTTTGGAGGCCTTTGGGAGGCAGCTGTAAAGTCAGTAAAATTTTACCTCCGACGTGTGGTAGGAAATGTAGCCTTTACGTTTGAAGAGCTCAATACTATTCTGACTCAGATTAAAGCATGTATTAATTCTCGACCTTTATGTGCCTTATCTTGCATCCCATCCGACCCAAAACCTTTTGACACCTGGACATTTTCTTGTAGGCGGCCCACTTACTTCCTTGCCAGATCATAACCTAACTGACATCCCTATAAACAGGCTTAACAGGTGGCAGTTAGTTCAGCGATGTGCTCAACATGTTTGGCATTGATGGTCCGCTGATTACTTATCTCAGCTTCAGCAACGCTCTAAATGGAAATCCGAATCACCATCTCTGAAACCTGGAAATCTGGTGCTAATAAAAGAAGACAACATTCCTCCTATTCAATGGAAGCTGGGAATAGTTGAGAATGTTTATCCCGGTCCAGACAATCTAGTTCGTGTGGTAACAGTTCGAAACTCCTTAGGAGTGTTTAAAAGGCCAGTGACAAAATTATGCCCGTTACCCACCAGTGACTAATATTATGTTAAACAGTAACTTTATTTAAGTGAGAAATCATATCAATTTCTGGTGGGCGGTATGTTGCGTCGCTTGCATAAGATCGAACTATTCAAGTAACGCCACTCAGTAGCGCGCTACTGTCTTGTACACCATGTGATATAAAATATTAGTTTTACTTCTTTTTTTTTACATAATGTTTTTCTTCCTAATTTTATTCTTTCTTTGTTAGTGCACTAAGAGAGAAATTACACAACTTGGCCAAGTCGCCAACTATTATGTATCAATATTCTTTTGTTAAAAGTGTTAGTATCATTTCTTGTTAATAAAGTTATGTTCAATTCAGTGTTTATTCTACAGTCCATTAATCAAATTAGATTTCAATTATCAATACAATACATACGTTATGCGTGCGAGCTTTAGTTAGAATCATTGAATTAAATAAACGGAAAAAAACTCGTATTCTATTTAAATAAAATGATAAATATTTTAACTTAAGTTGTGTGTGTGTAAGCCTTGCATGAGAAACAACCCACAGTGGTAGGACTTCCACGTCCTACACTTTGTCACGCGGCTAAAGCCGCGTTCCGGGAAAGTCATGCGACTTCATTGTCAGCTTTTTTTGCTGTTTATAGTTTCCAGTAATTCACTCATTAGAGGAAAAGTGTTAATTGTCAAAAGTAAATTCATTCTACTGGAAGTAAAATCTCAATTCGACTGATAATTTTGAGAAATACTAACCGAGTAATTTTTTATCTACATAATGTAATTTTTACTTCCGAAGTAAAGGTAGTACTGTAATTGCGAAAAATTTCGGTTTTCAGATTTCAACGGAAATATCCATTTTGACCATCCCTGAATCCAATTTGAATAGTTTCTGCGTGACGTCTGTACGTACGTAAGTGTGCACATATAACTCAAAAACGATTAGCCGTAGAATATTGAAATTTTGGATTTAGGACTGTCCAAGGAAATCAAAAAAATCTGGAGTAATAAGTCCTCATCGAGAGGTTTTCAACGATATATCATAAGTAGTACTTATTTTCATCGGTTTCAGAGCTAGATATAATAAAATTTTAATTAATGAAATATTTGGATTTTACAAGGGGAAGTCAAATCGGTTCGAATCCGACTTCATTTCCGTTATTTTTAATTTAAATATATTGATTTATTAATAATTATTAACCTCTGATTGAAAAGCAATATGAAAAAAGATCAGAAGTTATTAGTAAAATAAAATTTCACGTACTTTTCATTTTAATACAAAAATTTTTACAGAGGGATTAATAAATAAATTTATTTAAATTAAAATAAAAAAATATAAGTATATGAAGTCAGATTCAAACCGATGTGTCCATGGTTACGGATCCGTTCGTACTTACACCACATAAATAGTTAGCGTCATGAAACAAATTTAATTTGTAAACTAATATAAAATGCTGATACGGACACCATAAAAAAATGTGATCCAGTGTGTTGTCCACCACAATCTAATTGCGTAACTTTTAACTTTACTAAAGAAATTGAGGATCATCTCACTTTCAAATGAAATAAGTTTAAGTGAAGTCCAATAAAAAATGTTTATATATAATTTAACAGGCGTACAAGGAAGTAATGTGATGTCCGCACCAAATTTTTATAATTTATTTAATAAAAAAATTTTTTTTGAAATTAGTAAAGTGATGAATTAAATTACTAATTTGTTACAAGTTATCGTTACCGTTATGGATAACATCTGATACTTTTAAGTAATACAATAATTTTAAAGCTTAATTAAAAAAAAAAAAAAATGTAATGGTTTATATCAGATTATACAGTAGGAAATTTTTTTTTAACCTTTATACATAGCCATATCAAACTATTTTTTACGAAATTAGTTTCTACTGCCGAATAATCCAGATTAAGAAAATTACAGAATAAGTTAACGTTTAAATAAATTAACTACAAATAATTTTAAATTAATTAAAAAACTTTAGATTAAATATGTGAGTGCTTTAGTTAAAAACGGAGCGTAAGACTCATTTTTTGTTAATTTAAGTCTTGATAAGCTCTGTAAATGATATTAAAGGTTCGGAATTAAACTGTATAAATATTACTGTGTTGCATTCTAAAAAAAAACATGTTAAAAAAGGTTCACATCTGTATATTTTTTCGTTCTGTCAATCTATTACCGTTCAAAGATGTCAGCTTATTGTAGTATCCCAAAACCTACACCTCTATAGTCATTATTTGCTACGATTATCGACTTCCTATTTACCACAACTTCAATTTCATCTTGATAAGGAAAAGATATATTTTATTTGTTGGTAAATTTTGCCGCAGGTGTGCCAGTTCAATTCCTAGTACTATAACAACATTAACATTTCCAGTTCGTCCAACAAAAAGGAAGATAAACTGTGGGAAAGAAAAATTTTAACTGTTAAACATAAGGTTTGTTTTTGAATTAGTATTCAAAAGCCATTTCTTTTAAAAGTTGGTACAAAATTTACGCGTATTAATTTCTTTACTGATAAGTAAAACTTTATTGACCCATTTAATACATTTATAAGCAATTATCGGCCGGAAGCCATGTACTTTTTACCAGCTGTATCACTAGTTCTTACAGAAAGTTCAAACGATACTGAAGAGGAGTGTATGTGGTGGTATAATTCTATTCTACTGAGTAGAATTATATCATCGAAATTACACCTCTATCCTAAAATAGTAAATATTTCGCATAATTTCTTATGTATTAATATTAATCAGTTAAAACTACAAAGGGAATAAACTCTCCAACATATAGTGAATCTGAATTGTTAAACGACGATAATAAAAATTCCAGTCCATACATTAAGGTTCGAATTTTACGGTCATTTTGAAGCTGAAATTTTACCATATTGTTTTTTACTTATACTATAAATATCCTTAATTGTTAACTTGTCCAGACAAATATTTTAAATTTCTATTCAATATTTATTTTTTAACCGATATTTTAATTAAATAATTCCAGACAATTCTATTTCCTTTTTGTTTTTATGCAAAACACGATGGAATATGCAGGCAAATAAAATTCAAATTAATTTCAATAAATAGTTTTTATTTCAGAACAATTAGCATACATATATTTAACAATTAATAACAAACCTATGTTATTGTAGACCTATTAGTTATGTAAATCGACTGAATAATCGATAGATTAGAAACATAATTTTGCTACCTGTCAAATTAAATGGCGATTTCATTTCATCCTACGCATATAAGCCACCTTAATTTTTTATCATATTACTTCAAACAAATACGAGTAGCTGTATAACCAACCATATCTTTCAATTGTATTATTTCTGTGAGTTTTAAAGATGCTATATTTTTTATTTATGTTTTAGCTTAATGTTTGTAAAACTGATATAAATCTGCTGATAAAAACATATTTTTTTTTTACATTAAAAGGTTATAAGATGTGTCGATATAACAATATTATTTTAGGAAACTGAGAGACGATTAATAAGCATCGGCGACTACATATCGTTTTAATGGATGTGAAAATAGTAGCAATTTTTTTAATACTACTTTATTTTTGTAAGTATCCCGTTCAATTTAACCGGTAATATATTAATAATTTTTTATTAAATAATAAAACAAGTAGTAGAAATTTTATAAATACCCGGAAATACTCTTCTACAAACCTTTTTTAGAATTACAATTCAGCCCCTTGTCTTGTGGTGTAGCAAAATATAACTGTTTATAATCAGCGCTATGACTGCATGACTTCGATCGGTTAGGAAACCCGTTTAGTATTAGAAAATTAATGTTTATTTTATTACAGCTGATTTTTCTAGATTTTTACGAATAGATAATCGTTTGTTTTTATCGCTTAGAATAAATCTATTTTTTGTTACAGGACCGGTTGACTGGCCATGGTGCGATTACGTCTATGGGCTCAGGGGGTTCGGGTGCGGGAAGCGGAGGCGGAGGCGGAGGCGGCGGCTCTCCGTTTTCTCCATCACACCACCATCACCATCACCACCATAGAAACACTGCTGGACCTGGAGCGACGGCTACCATGGGGCACACCACCGACTTTCAACCACCGTATTTCCCGCCACCTTTCCCACCGACACACCACCATCAACACCAGGGTGGACATTCTGCAGCGCCAAGTCCAGCCGCTATGGATTACCTTGCCGATCCGTACAGTCAGGCGACACTTAATAGCCTTCACCAGACCGCTCAGGCCGCTGCCCATCATTATAATCAACTTACAGCCGCTGCCGTGTCCGCAGGACAAAGACACGATGCCCTGCGACGGGCCGATTCGGATTCATTACACGTGGTTAGTAAACAATTGAATTTATTAACATTTTTTTAAATATCAAAACCTCTTTTATTATAAAAAATAAATTTTACGGATTTCAACAGTCCTCTTTCAAACCGACATAATCATAATATAAAATTTTAATAAATACAAGTATTACTAAAACAAAAGCACCATTAAATGGGAGAAAATAAGTTGAATCAGAATAACGATAACTTAACTAAACCACATCAATTCAATATTTATATGCCCTTTTCCCCTCAGTCAACATCAGTTATAAAATAACTTCTTGTACTCTATAGTTTCTTCGATTAGCTAATTGGCGTATTTTCCTAAAACTAACAAAATGTAATAAATTTCTCACAAATACATTCAAAGAAAATGCAACTACGGTAATTTTTATCCATAAATGCAACATTCTTGCCGATTAAATCGTTTATTAATGATAGTTGACAATAACCAATAATCATTTAGTGTTTTTTCAAGAACAAATCCCTCGACGAAGTTGTATGGGGATACCTTTTAGTTTCTGCTGGTGCCTAGTGATCTTCTTTATGAAAAATCCCACATATTAAATGAGCTTCGTTTGGAGCAGTCTTATTATAAGCTTTTATAAAAAATTGTTAATAAAAAGGTGTTCACATTATTTTCTAATATTTAAATTTACAAATCACACTTAAGTACAAAAACATTTTTTATGAATCCTGTAAATGCTCTTTTTCAAACTTTTCATAAATGCCAACTTTTATGTTTTATAAATCATAAATTGAATTTAGTTTCTATCAAACTAAGATTCTACTCGGCCATCACTGAAATTAATTTATAAAATTCAAGATTCGTTTCTAAATCTTATTTTCCAGATTTTGTGTACATCTGTTCCCAATTGTAATTTTTCGTGCAACCGTGAAAAAACCTAGCGAATGAAACAATTATACTGCTTTAGTTATGAAAATATTATACTTCCACTTATGTACAAAAACGTTCATACACTGCAGAGATGCAGTTTAAGCTTTAGCGAACATCAGGCTTACAAAATTAGAAAAATCAAACTTAACCATAAAGTATCTAAAATTAAAAAAAAAAATTATTTATCTATAATTAACATTATAACAATCGTCTTTCTTTAATTAGTTACAGTAGTTCTAGAATACAGTCTCTAAACATTTTCTCGGTGCAAAATAAATTACGTAGCATATACATATAAACAGATAAAAATCTTTTTTAGTGAACTTGAGGATTGCAGTTATTTAGGATAACATAAAACAGTAATCTGTAAAACGATCCAGGCATTCCGGTCTAAACAGCTGAGAGTTGTAACCGGAACTCTATATTATACGAACCATAATATTCTGAAACTGATCTAAAAATTCCTTTTAAACAAGTCACCCGTTGCGATTAACATGTCTTCATAGCAGCAAAACGTTTAGTTCTCGTTTTCAGTAGCTCTTAAATAGGGATTTTATTATATGGTAGGTAGTTGTTAAGCTGTAATATTCCTAACTAGACTGGATGCTAGAGTTAATATTAACATTTTTTCTTTACTTTTTATCGAGTAAAACAATTATAACGAAATTTATGATCATCATGTACCTGGTATTTGTCCATTTTGTGGAACCCTAATCTTATTTTGTTGCTCAAAGTTTACTTCGATGATAATAAGATCATAATGAATCTATTCTAACAGAGGTCAGTATCTTTTTTCAAGTATCAAATTACTAAACGCTACAATTAATGAAACGGTTCAAAATTATTTTTTAGATAAAATAGCAATATTTAATTACTTAAAGTTAAGTAATTTTAGTATGTTTACATACTTGTAATCTATCGCAAATTATTTCTAAATTTTTTAGTTTATAGATAAATGTCGGGATTAATTTACTGTTTACATGATAAAGAAAGTATAAGTAATTTCTTTAAGGATAAGTTTGTTAAATTATAAATCATGCAGTAGTTTAAATAGTTGAAATTTCTTTTTTTATATTTACGACTAGATGTGGAATTAAATTAATACTCTTGAATAACTTCATTCATCGAGTAAATGTAGATTAGTAATATTTAACAATAGATTCTTTTTAAATCTGTGTAAATAATACAAATTAAATTCAGGCTGATTCAAAAATGATATAAAAAACTTTTTTAACCGGTAAGTATTTAGTTAAAACATAGAAGTTTGTCATTTTCCTTGTAAAGTATTATAACTAAATCGCCAAGGAAATGATGTAAAATTATTTACTCATATCAACAACCGAAAAGATCAGTTAACCATACATTTATCAAGTTCTAATTAGGCCTATACGAGCTGGCCTTCAGCGGACTAAAAATTTGCTTTTAATCTAGGTTAATACAATACCTTTGAATTACCTTAAAAACAGTAATACATTAAATTATTGTGCCGATTAATAATAATCAGTTAATCAACTAATAATCAAATCCTTTATCTAACTCTAATAATCATAATCGGAATATTATACCTATCTAGATTTTAGCATTTCCCACGTCCATTTTGTTTATCGGAGTAATAGTCTCAAAGTTCAGTGGATCGCATAGAAATTTTTAAGCAATTTTTTTATTGTATGTTGTATAATGCAACACGAATAACATATTTATTTTTATGTATAGCTGATACTGAAATTATTTGTTTTCAGTGACTTGACTGGTTTTATGTATATTTTTTCTGTTCAGACTTTCCTTATATCTAATACATATCCTACATTTTATTCTTTACTTTGTGTATTTTTACGTTTATGATTTAATTATCTTTTATTTATGAAGTAGCATGTTTGAACATAGTCATCTTTGAACTTGACATAGTTATGATTTAATGTTATATGGAAAATTTAATTTAGATCGAATGAGGTTTTTCAATTAAATCGGATAAACGTTTAACACGTAAACAATAAGATAAAATACTCTAAACGTTTATGTGGTGGTATATTATTTTATACTTGTTTTTTCCTAAATAAAGATATTCATCCCTTTCATACGGATACTTAGAATTCAGTATCATTTCGAACAATTTTTTTAATTGAATAAAAAAAATAGAAATTAAACGAAATAATTTTTTTACGTTAGCATTGGTATTGCAACAATATCAATTAATACAGATATATTTACGGCTGTATTTCAAAAAAAAACCGCACAAAAAACCTGGAAGCTAATTTAAGAGAATTAGGTATAGATGATTACCTTCTACCATCCTATATATCTATTAAAAATATTGGATTACAAATTACTAAATAATTTCATGCTTCTTATTTTAAAACTTTATAGATAGTACTTTCTCCTCTTACTAGAAACGAAATTTTGACATATTATTTCTAATGATAACTTTTTTCAAAATTAATACATTTTTTGTTCTATTTTTAAATTCTTATTATAAGTGGATGACGTTATGTTGTAAACTACCAATTTCAATGACAAACTTTTTTCAATTGAAAATTCAAATAATTATATCATCAATAATTTTAACAAATAATAAACTTTGAAAAAGAAATTAAAAATTATCTTAGCCCTATTTCATACCACTTTATCTACTTATAAACTGGTTTTAAAAAAAAATCAATGATAAAAATTAAGTATTTTAAAAAAAAAAAAATAGATTCTTTAATTACAGAATTTCAGCAAAAAACAAAACTTCAATAAAGATCAAATTTCATGTTGGGATAAACATAATCCAATTTGTATGTCAGTTTATATATTAACAGAAGAATTTAGATTGGAACCAAACCAAATTAATTGATTATTTTAATATTATTAACGTAATAATAAAAATAATAAATTAAAATTGTTTAACAACATTCAATACAAACTATGAAAATATGTATCATACGCGTATGTTTGTTTTGATGTATAACATATGTTACTTATTGAAATCTATGAGTAATTAAATTTATGAATTTAATTCCAACTTATATACTTGTATACTAATTGAAATATACAACTAAAGATACTATTTATATGCAATTGATTTTGGAAAACAAATTTTACAGTAAATCTAAAATTCATTTCTCTTAATATGTAAATAACTAAAACATGATTCATTTCCTGTTGAAAATAGTTGAAACTAAAATTTTAAGGAGAAAATGATCAGTTGAAGTTATTGAAGATTATTTGTTTCTATAGATGTTTAACTTTTTTTTAAATTAATTTGTTTTGAAACAGTTTGCTGTACTTAAAAGAACCAACTAGATTTAATTTTGCGGAAAATTAATTCACTGTCACGTTTCTGAAGGAAACTTATCGAATAGACATTTGATAAGCATTAATTAAGCATTCAGAGATACAAATATCGTAATTAGATAATTTAGTTGCATCTATTAAACCTTCCGGTTTGAGGGCATTAATAAAATTTAGGGCAGATTCCTATAAGATATTAAAAATTAAGATTAGTAGATATTCGGGTTGTTTTACTGCTAATTAGCAAATGTTATTTGTAACTGGTTATAATAAGCTAAATTTGTCATTTACATGTTTTTTGAATTGACCGTCCTGTTTTATTGGTTAATATTAGCTTCTGCCAGATTCATTCACAAAAAGAATATGACTTTTTTCACTTATATTTCCTTTTTTGTTCAACCATCTCATATCTAGTTCTTAAAATACATATATAAATGCAAGTTCATAGAGATCATAATGTGAAAAGACAAAACATATCCCGGTAAATTATATTTCTGGGTTTTTGGAAAATTTCCACTACTGAACTCTTTTTTTAATACGCCTTACAAGCGACGCCGAGGATTACATGTTCGCTTACGTTTTTGTTTTTTTGTAATAGATGATTGGGTGTATTAAATAGCCTTCGGCTTGGTAAAAGACTTACACAAATGAGATTTTCTTGCTCGCTTCGTTTAAAATGTTTTAGATAATATGAGTGTAAATTTATTGTTTAATAAAACAATCCCCGACATATATTTTATTTAAATTATTTATATTAAAGTCAAAATTTGATTAAACTGGAAATAGAGGAATGTTTATAATTTAAATTGTAAATAAATTTATTATGAGGAATTTTGCCAAAATCATTAGCAAATATTAAAACAATCGAGTTATGAAGAATCCATCCACTTTTAGTAATTTTATGGATCGAAACGCGTGTTATTCTAAGAACGCTGCTACCCTATATAGGACAAAATGTTGGAAAAGGGTATGAGCAATGAAAACTACCCCTATATAGGACAGGGATAAGAGAAGGAGGGTTTGCAAAGAAACAATGCAAAATATTGCTGTCGTGGTGAAGTTGATATTTTACAAGACTGAATTCCTGAAATACCAGACGATCTTTATCATATAGCATCGCGTTATCCGTGATTCTTAAATGAACTTTCTTGGCTTCTTAACTTTTTCCACTACCGAGCAATAAAAGCACTAAATTTAAAACTTATGGAAAAAGTTAATAATAATATTTCATCCAAAACTCTAAACTTTCAAACAATATTATATAATACAGTTATTTTTCAACGTTTTCTTCTTTTATATAGCTACAACAAAAATAAATAACTCGAAGTCTTTCGGCACATTCATCTCAACTTCATAATATCTTCTATCATACCCTTTTAGTTAACAATTTTAAACTATTACTTACTTAATCATTCTGTTAATGCATTCAACAAGTAATCAAGCGATTTGCAATAAACTGTTGATAATAATATAATAATACAAAAATTCATAAATATTAACGAAATGAAAAAAACACTTCTCCAATTTATAAAACTAATAATGAAACAATATTTTATAAAATTTAAACTTCGATGCAGTTTAAAATATTTTTACCAATTATTTTTGAAAATAAATTTCTCTTATTTATTTAGAAAGTTATTTAAAAACAAAATTTATTTCCAGTATTTATAACGAACTAATTACATTAAAAGAAATTGATTACAGAACAATAATTAAATTCCTTAAAGTTATTAACTGTAATGTGACAACAAACACTTTATGTTGCTTACTTTTAAGACCCTAAGTACGCATTTGTAAAGAAGTTTATATGAGCAATTCGGTAAAATAGTGTAATTTTTTATATATTTACATTTGATATACCATATTTGTTCAAGGAAAAGATACGCTAAATTACGATACATTAAACGTCTCAAAAACTGTGATTTACTTTTTCGTCTCTCAGGTGCCGATATCCATTATCTAATTTATTTTAATATAAAAAAAAATCTATATATCCTTTTATCTTCAAAACAAAACATTTAGAGTTATGAGAAAATACGATTAAAATAATAAAATAGAGGTGCAAGAAAGAACACTGACGGATATATTCCTTCATCACGATACCTTATAATAAAACAGCATTTAACATAAAACAACACATTTAGATGCAGGCGTACTTAGAAAATAAGAAGATATAACAGGTACATGACCGTCAGATAATTTTTTTATCAGAGTGAATTGTTCTATTAAATTTTTGAAAATGTCGGTTGAGGATGACGTTACAAAGATGATTTATCTCAGATATATGAACCCTGAAAATTTGATTTCTCTTTCTTATATTATTTATGAAAAAAAATAAAAAATAATATGGCTGAAAACGTTTTACAGAAAGTATTGCCGTCCCGTAGAGATTTAATCTTAATAATTTTTATAACTCTTGAATATTTAAACTGAAATTTTGACAACCTGAAAGTTATTTATAAATTACGGATTATCAGATTGGTGAACGATTTTAATTTTGATTCAGAGTACGAGATTAAACTTGAGATTTTTATTATTTTATTAGGTAATAAAGTCTAGAAAAAAAAATGATTCTGATATTTAAAAAATATCAGAATCATTTTTAAAAATATGAATCATTTTAAAATATATTAAAAATATGTAAAAATATTTTTAAAATTTTATCGATTTGGAAGCGGTTAAACTCTAAACTCTTCGAAATTCCGAGAAACTTCGGTAATATTTTTTGTTGTAAGCTTTGAACTATAATGCAGTTTTCTAAACTTGTAAGAACAACTGTATTTTGTTTTACCAGTTCAATGTATTCCGTTTTAATAGAAAATTTGTTTTCATAGTAAAGAATTTTTGAAATTAAAGATTTCAGCATTTATCGCCTACAAATCAAGGCAGAGTATTATAATTTGCAAAGTTAAAATTATTTTAAAATTATTTCCAATTATTTAAATAAAAGAATTAATGAAGGGAGAGTGATGTCTTTATTTTGGAAAATAGTATTTTAAAAAGTAATAAAAATAATATATTCCTTAAAATTACATAGAGCCTGTGAATCTTTCTATCTCATTTTTTCAGACTTTTCACAATAATACATACGTCAAAAAATTTTGAAACCGATTCTATGATAGTTTCCAAACTCATCGAAAGAAACAAAACAGAATACCAAAAATTATCTTTATAGAAAGATAATTTTTGGTATTCTATAATTGTTGATACTTCAATTAGAAGATACACACGTATCGATTATGTATTTGCATCTTTCTTAATAATTTTATTTTGTAACTGCCAAAATTTGTTAAACACAGTTCCTAATTTAAAAATAATTAATTTTATTAATATATAGGCTAAACATTTCGTAAGTTCTATTTATCTGCGTAATTTTTTACGTTTCCAAATTACTTGAGATTATAGAAATTAAATCCACAAATTATATAATTATTTTTAGACCGAGCGAAGCGAGGTGTCATTTTAACTCCTACTACTCCTATCAGCCTTATTAATTCTGTTTGCTTACGTATCGCAATTTTTGTAAAACGAGTATTCCGAATTTTTTTATATTACAATAAGATTTCTTGATGCCAGGTAAAACAATTTATGTTTAATGATTTTTCATAAAAATTTCCTTTTCAAAACTGAATGCAACTGTTGGAAAGAGCATCGACTGTTAGCTCTGACTGACTGAACACAGAACGGAATGTTAACCCTAATACAGTAAGATTATTTACCCTGGTTAAACCTTCCATAAGCAGTTACAATTTTTATTCTCCTTTTATTTTCACTTCGATAATTGAATTTCACAGTAGAGCTCAATTTGTTAAATTCAAAAAATAAATTAGAGTGGTCTACGATACGCAGAACTGCTAATAGTGGTATTGTGATATTGCGTTAAGTATACACAAAAATTAAATGATTTATTGTTTCGAAATTTTGGATTAGTTAGTTAAACAAAGAAGATGAATAATTTAAATCTGATAGTGAATGAAATTATAATCAAAAAAATGAAAACCGAACTAATTTTCTTCTTAAATCATAAATTAATCTACGTATTTAGTCAGGAATACCTATGGTTTAGCATTTCTAAGTTATACGATGTCCTAACCCAGTTATTACTGGATTTAATTATATTATTTCAAATCAGAAATGGTTGATCACAATATAATTTATTAATGAAGTGATATTGTAAGATTTGTTTTAATAATAAGTATATTTTCCTGTGTTATTTTCAATAGTACAGATGAAATATTTAAGAATATTTTTTTTATTAAATTGACTAATAATGTTAATTAATTTTAACAAAAATTAGCTTCTTATTGTAAAAAATTATGCAATGTATACGTAATAATCACCATAATTTTAATTCTCATAAGTTGAAATAATAATTAAATTTTTTTTCAGAGCAATATGCACACGTCGTTTCCGTACGAAGGTCGAGGATCTAGAAGCGAATACGGTAGACGAAGCGATAGTCTTTCACAACACCCTGGTTTAGACGACCAGCTCACTCTTCATTCTGCGTTATCAGCTGCTGTCGATGACCCTCAGGTAGAAAATTATTTATTAACTTACACATTCTACTTTAAATATTTTATAGAAAAATAAAAATTATGAATGTGATTTTATAACTTGTTTTCACAGAGAATATGTTGATAATTTTAAGTGAACTCAAATTACTAATTTTTATTAAGATGTTAATAAAATATATACCTAATTTTAACATTAGAGTAGTTAAAGGTTTCTACATTTCTACTGGTTGGATATCTTGCCCCTAAAACTTTTGTGCTCCATGATAAGAAACATATCTGCGTAACTTAAAAAAACATTTTTTTCTAGTTTAATCTCCGGGATCACCGATAGGTATTTATTACTTCAGAGGATGAGATTGAACGATTTGTATCGTATATGAAAATGACATGGCTGACCGCGATTCGAACCTGGGACCTCTGGATGAAAGGCCGAGACGCTACCACTCGCGCCAAGGAGCCCGGCAACTTACAAAACCTTTGTTTTTTCCATCTTTTAACATACAGGGGCAACCAGGAATCGCCGTTAGGCATCTTGTTAGTCGGCTCCGCATGTAATGGCGGATGATTAATGTCATCGTCCACTATGGGACTAACCCATCGGGGTCTCCTACATATCTCCGAGATAACCGAACCTCCCATTCGGGAAAGTCCAGATACCCCTCAATGTAGGAGCTGCCCTTCCCGGCCCTATCCTGATGTTCCAGACATATATTCCATATGGCCTTCACAGCGCGCCCTCCTGCTCATACCTTGAGGGTCTCTCTTGACATAAGTACAGACATCTAAGTAAGTACACAGACATGCCCATTCTTGTGGGTGAGCATGCCCAGACATCCTAGTCATGGGGGGAGCTGCCTCCCTGTCCCTAGACGCCGCCATAATTCGTAACCCCTTTTTTATCTCTTGCAAAATTTTTCGTTCAAAATCTCCCAAACCATATTTGCCACTTCCATCCACATATCTTCATTCGTCAACATACTATTACAGTCTCTGGTGTTGTTGCTGTATACCTGTCTATGTCATCCCACTTATGGCATCTAAACACAGTGTGTTCAACACTATCGATCTCTTGGCAATCTCTGCAAACAGCAGATCTTCGGAGCTTAAACCGATGTAAGTACTCACCGAAATCACCATGTCCTGATAAGAACTGAGTGAGACTATAACTAATCTCGCCATGGCGCCGTCCCACCCAGCATCCTATATCTGGGATAAGTCTCCTGGTCCAACCGCCTTTTTAAGACGCTGCCCACCTTTCCTGCCAGTCGTTCATTATTTTCCCCCTCGCCTCTTTTTTAGGTGTCCCCTTGAATCTCAATACCTTTTCTTCCGCCAACAGATCGATAGGCGGTGAGCCGGCTATGACACACACAGCATCATAGGAGACTGTCCTATATGCGCATGATACACGCAGGAGCAGGCTATGTAACGATGCCATCTTACTGTTGTGCTTTTGGATATCCAGTCCTCTTTTCCACACCGGTGCACCATACAATAGCACCGTTACCGTTGCTGCAATTGCCTTCCTCTTTCGCTCCTTAAGGCCCAACGTGTTGCACATCAGCCGAGAAACTGCTGATAGAGTAATTACAGAATTCTAATTTTGTAGAAATTTTTATCTTGTTACACTTTAAAGTGTAATAAGATAAAATGTGTAATGCCTATAAAATTGCCCTTCATAAAATTACCAACTTCTTACTAAACCATTTATCACTTTAGTGATAAATTTTTTGATAAATTTTATCAAATTTTCATATATTTATATTTTTGTAAGTTAAAATATATCGTTTAAAAGATGAAATATCATGTATTTCAGAAAATTATATTACTTTTTTTTTCTTGCATGCAAATAAAGAGTTACGATAAGTAAATAATGTTAAATTGATTTTTTCTGCAGCTGATCTAATGATGAATAGATTTCTCCAATTCGCATCTACACTACAGATCATGAAGTTTTAATAATTAGTTACTTAAAACAAAATAAATTTTCTATAATCATTTTAACTTTATCACCGTTAATGTTTTAAAATTTTAATAATTTCAAATAATATAGAACAAAAAACATACGCTTTTTCACTGTAGTAAACTATGATAATGAGATGCCTCATTCAAATCCCTATAATTATTCAGCTTATATTTTCAAAGATAATTAATTATTAATTACCACGTAAGCTTTGATTTTAATCCAGGAATGTGGTCACATGCGAAACCTGATAAGGAATTGAATCCTAGGTCTCCCAGATGAAAACCTGAGATGATACCACTCGACTAAAAAATAAATTATCAATCAATCCACTAAATTATCTCCCCTTTATTTAAAAATCTTAATCTCTTCCTTTTAAGGCATTTTTAGGAAAAAAAAAATTTTGAACAAAAAATCAGAACAAAACTAACCACTCTGAAGTCGTGCAGGAGAGTACAACTACAACTTCAGAGTGGTTAAATATGTCTAATCTCATTATCATACACCCCCCACTCTCATAAAAAATTTAATGTTAAGAATCTCTTTTCGGCAGAAATGGGAGTCAAAAAAATTATTTGTAAAGGCTTCGAGCTCTTTCCTAATGGATGGACATGAAGTATTTAAAAGGAAAATCTTAAGAAAAAATAATTATAAATTCTTGTATATTCATTGAGGTCTATATTAATCGCGAAATATCCAAACACCTGTTTATACTTTACTTTTTGTTTTCATGATCAAAAAAATAATTATGCGCTGAAAATAAGTCTCTCAGTTCGTCACACCGTTAAGTATTCATTAATGATATTAAGTCAAAAACATTTTTACTAGTAAAAGATAACTAAATGAATTAGAATTTTTTTTCAAATATGTTCAAAGTGGTTAGCAATATTTATTGGAAAACTTACTTATTTACTTATTACTATAGGAAGGTTTAAAAAATGAATGATAAAGTTTCCGGAGATAGTCAAAATTAATTGTAAAAACGAATTAGTCTAGTAAACTATTATTTAATAACGGATTTAATTTTCCATTATTTACGTCGACAAAAGATGTTTTCTTTTACAGTAGACAACGATTCATCTTTTCTTTTTTTTTCCTGTTTAGCCTCCGGTAACTACCGTTTAGATAATTCTTCAGAAGAAGAATGAAGATGATATATGTGAGTGTAGTCTTGTACATTCTCAGTTCGACCATTCCTGAGATGTGTGGTTAATTGAAACCCAACTACCAAAGAACACCGGTATCCACGATCTAGTATTCAAATCCGTGTAAAAATAACTGGCTTTACTAGGACTTGAACACTGTAACTCTCGACTTCCAAATCAGCTGATTTGGGAAGACGCGTTAACCACTAGACCAACCCGGTGGGTCAACGATTCTGTATTCTAATCTGTATTCTTCTAGTTCCATTTCTAATATCCTTTTATAATCAGTTCCCTTTTATATCAAACGAATTACTCTTTTCATTACGCAGAAATTATTGGTTACTAAAACATAGTTTTACAGAATATTATGTTATTTCAGTCGTGACTGTTTTGTTGGTGTAACTACCAATCTCCAGATATTCGAAAATTATTAAATGTGAACATAAATTGAAAAACACATGAAAAAATTTTAAACTCAAGATTATAATTCATTTAAAAAATTACACGGTTAACAAAATTTCCCTTTCTGAATATTTGTGACTAGAGTAGTTCAAACTTTAAAGACGTTCAAAGAATTAGGTAATTTTACCGGATATTTCATTTATTATACCTTCCATAAGAATTACAATAATATTTCTCTTATGTTTCTTTCACATAAATGTGTGTACCATAATTTATGAAGGTCATTTTAACTACATCTACATCTACAATAAAATCACTTAATGTAAATTGATAGAAAATTACTGCTACAAAATTTCTGTTTTGATAATCTACTTTTCACTAAAAAAAAATATTTTTTTCTAATAGTTGATACGTTGATATGTTTCAATTACGTAAATATTGAATGGGAAAAATACCAAACCAAAACTCTGGAGGAAAAATTGAGTGAAACCAAATCGAGTATCCAGTATAAAAGTTGGTCTTCCAAACGAGCTTTAAAAATAACTTTGTGGTTTTTAAATCAACAAATCGTTTCGATAGATATAAAAGTAGCGTATTAATTGAATGTATTAAAAATTAAATTGTTAAAAAATAAGATATTTTAAACTGTAACTTTTTTTTTATTAATCTCATCCATTCATTCATCGCCAAGAAATTCTATAGTTGAACTTTCAACATTGGATTAAACATCTTTTGCCTTAACTGCGACTTCTTTCTCTCTCCAATTTATACCAAGGTGTGCCCGACCATAAACTGAAACATTCATTCCTTGTCATTAATTATTCAACATTTACGATTCGATCCTGTCAGTGATATCGCTTATTTCTTTCTTTAGTCATATCTCTTCCTCACCCATCTTTGTTTTTATTTTATCAATCCGTTTCTTTTAAACTAGTATGTCGAATGTAATGCACTAAGAGCGCAAATCAGTAGTACATTTTCTTTATTCTAACTCTTTTATTTATTTCTAAGCGCGTATAAATCATTATTTTTAATCTTTTTAAGGTCGAAAAAATGCGCGTTTGGAGTGCAATCTGTATCTTAAGGATTATTGTTAAAAATAAATACTAGGCCTTAACGTTACCATACTTCAACTTATAACATTATCGTACCATCTCTTTTATGTACTTATTTATAACCTTCCTGTTTCATTGAATTTACAATTTTACGACTAATTACCGCGGTTAAGATATCAATTTTATTATTACGGCCATGATAAACCGTAGACGTAAAAGCACCATCAGTAATAACATTATCGATGTACATATGCTAAATATATAACAGAACTGTGCATTTATTTCAACAAATAAATAATACACAGTATTCTATATTAAGTTGTTCTACGCTTTACTATTAAAAAGAATTGACTGTCGTCTCTTTCATACAGTCAACGTCGGTGTTGTATAATGGCTAATAATAATAATTCTACTGCTTTTGTCTGCAAATTTAATTTTATTATAGTTTAAGTCATAAATAAAATATAAAAACAGTTTTTCCATCTTAATAATTATTCGCTTTCGATAATACCATTTTACTCTTCAATAAATATTTAAGTGTAATTTTATCTTTTTCGTTTGATGCGTTGTTCCATAAAACAATCATTAATTTCTTTATTTTGGATTATTATACCTTTTATTAATTCTCCAAAAATATCTTAATAAATTTGAGTGTTTTTAATTAACTCTACTTTATGCAACTTTATGGTTGCATAAAGTAGAGTTTTCCTCTACTTTATGCAACCAATATTTTTAAACAAGCAATGTTTCATCCTAAATTCAGAACAGTATGAAAAAATTAATTGAAAAAATTAAAAAAACTATTCCTTGTCCAAAGATTAAAAGAATAAATATTAAACTTGGCTAATGACAACTCATTATTATTTCAAAAATAAAAGATGAAATCACCTACATCAAACTTAAAGGGTTTAATAATTAGAGTGATTAAGGTGGTTATTATTTTTCAACAATAAAATTGCACAGATATGTTTCCATTTATTGGTATATTTCGTTTATCGGAATATATTTACTGTATATTATTATATTACGGCGGAAATCCAAATTCATTCACCTTTGCAGATTTAGATTATTAGGTTGCTAAAAAAGAGTAGAGCTGAAATGTTAAAAATTACCCGGTCAAATGAACAGATCAGCTTTTATTATAATATTATTACTATTATTATTAAAATTACAATTTATTGGAGGCATAAAATGAATTTTATTTAATGGAATAAAGAAATCAATATTAAAATTATTACAATTTAACGAAGTATTGGAAGAAAGAGCAAGAGGATGGGGATACACGGTCTTCATTGTTTTATTATAATCATTCAAAATGCATAATTAAATTATAAAATTTAAATTAGTGAATTAAAAATGTAATATTATTTCTCGAAAGGTTATCTCTTTTAATTAAAAATTATGAAATTAATTATATATATAATATATTTAAAAGAGAAAAATTACGAAAACCTGGAAGTTTTATTTGTTTCTCTATTTTAATACTGAAATTTATTCTTGGAGAAAAATAATATTAAAAATTTATAACATAATAAATTTAAAAGATAGCTATCGTTATTTACTTTTACAATAAAAAAATAAAATCCCTTGCGGTTTATTAACTAAGACATTCTACTATAACAGTTTAAGACTGCTTATATTTACGATTAATTTAGCAACACTTTTTTAGTGTTAAACAATTGTAAGTGACTGAGTAGGTAGCGTCTCTCTGTCTTTCGTACGGAGATCCCGGGTTCGTATCCAAGTCAGACATGGTATGTTTTTATAAGCTACCAATTTCCACCGGGCTAATGACCGTAGCTGTTTGATGCTCTGCCCTTTAGTAACAAAAAAATAGTTTAAACTTAAAAGAAAAAGTAAAAGAAAATTACTATTTGGCCTGTTACATTAATTCAAGAATTTTTAAAAGTAAATTATAAAATTTTTTGATTACTTACAGAAAATTAATCATATTTATAAAAATAAATTGCTACTAGAAAAAAAAGGGAAATAAATTTATAAAATTAAACACTACTAGTTATTTTATACAGAAAATTAAATTATTTGTAATTTCACTGTATCACTTCTTAGGGCGAAAAATTCAGTTGATTTAATAAAAATTAGGTTAATAAAATTCTCTCTGTAGATTTCAGGATATGTAATATATATATATATATATCTTTTAGAAGAATTTGACTTCTAGTCATAACCCATAATTACGTTCTTACATAATTCCAGAAAGAGAAATAACCCAACCCTATCCTTACAAAAAAAGTATCTGGTTGGAGGGTCAAATTCATGAGTGTGACTCAAAACGACATATTTTGAGAAGTACTTTTGTTTTATCGAACTCCTTCAAAACTAACTGACCCATTCCATCACAATGTTACTGAATTAATTTTTTTTAAAATTATATCTGCTATTAAATAAAAACAAAAGGTCGAATTGTATTTATTTATTTGTTACTAAGGGATAAGGACATGTAAATAATACGAATAATATTTTGTCTAGTCTGCGATTAAGTATTTAAACCTTTTAGTATGTTGGCATCACTGGTAAAACTTCTGTATTATATATAAATTACAACAGAGTAAACTAAACAATGAAAGAACTACTATTCGTACCAATTTTATTATCGTAATAAACAATTGACCTCCCAGATAAAATCAGAAAAGAGCTTAATTAAGATCATTAATGTAAAATTAATATTTAATATTTCAACGAAAAAATAAAATTGAGGGCAGAGAACTTATTTGCCGGGTAGGTTACAGAAAAGCAATATCGACTCTTTAACGACTAACGCTTTCACTATGGACCTTGATAAAGCAAGTTTAAAAGCAAAGTTTATTTATAATCTTAAATAGTCGAAACGATTTTAATTTAATAGAATCATGAAAGGTCAAAGGGCAAAATATTACTACGAAAAAGATATATCAGATACATATGTTAAAAGCAATAGAAAAAAAATAATAATAACTGGCCTAAAAATATTGAAAGGGTCAAATATTTTTGTCAAGGATGTATCCAAAGGGATTCTGGGGCTAATCCCCCCCATGAAAATACATAAGATAAATTTTTTTTTAGAAAAATATTCCTCCTGTACAATACAAATATAAATTTCATTTTAATAAGCTCAATAATGTTGTTTGCATATCAAGCGAAAATGCTTCATCTGTTACAATAGTTGTGAAATTATGAAACGTAAACTGCAACCCAAAGGAGAGTGCTTAAAACATCCTCTTATAGAAATTATATGAATCGAATCAGTTTTAGGAAAAATACGCTAAACATTGTTTTAAATACAGATTTCCACTGTTAACTGATATTTTTTATTCGAAACTTCCTATTTTGTATTTTGTTGATATCCTTAAAACAAAAAAATATCAACTTTAATATTTATTTACGAAATTTATGAAATGAATTAAAATTATGTAAAACGTTTGCGGTTGAAAACATTTTGAAAAGGGTTTTTTCATTTTCTTATATGCCTTCCTTCTATATCACCCGTGTATTTATTAGTGTAAATTTTTTCTAAAAACTTTAAGCGTTAAAGTCGTTAAAGTGTGGATGTTGCTTTTTTGTAATCTACCCAGCAAATAAGGGAACTTGTGAAATTACTTATAAAATAAATCGGGAATAAATTCCTCTCGGTAGGTGTAGGACAGAGTTTTGTCGAAATAAAAGTATTGAAGAAATAAATCGAGCCTCTTAGTCACCGATAACTCTTTAAATCGTTATTTATTGATTCGTGACCGGACATTCCTTTAGAAAGCAGAGTTATTTTATTAAGAAACTGTCGATTGTGACTGAACCTCACCATCTCATAACGCGGCTCTTACTTCAATACCTCGTCGTTTATCAATGGCCAGTTTTTCCTCTAACCACGAAGTTCTAAAGAGATGTCCAATGTCTATAGATGTCCGAGAAAATGATAATTGTATGCCGAATTGACTGAACTGCCACTCCCAGATAACAAAATATTCGCCAGCCATTAATTCAAACGTTTTTTAAATGTTTTAAGCAGATTCCATGGTTTTGTCGGGTCTCAGTCCATCTCATTCTTGCATGATTTTTTAATCATCCCTTCCGAGCACGGCATGAATATGCGGACAAGAAGTCAAGTTCTCAATCTTTAATTCGTACTTTTACTCAAGTTCCAATCATTCTGCTTTGCTTTAAGGCGATTATTTCTTTTTTGAATCCTCATTCATTTACAGTTTTTGCTGCTGCTTTCTATTCTGTGGTACTTTTTAAAATACAACGTAACTATTGCACTGTAAGTTCTGAGTCAGAATGTCCAGGACAAATATACATATGTTGTCTGATATGTATATATTTGTTTGTTTTATAATATATTTCTAATTATTGTTGCCCTCTACAGTTTCCCCGTTTACACATTTAACCAAGAATGTTTACAAATCTAGAATTTTTTTATAAGATTCAGTCAAAAATTTCACTTCATATTTTTTCGTCTTCATATATCTTCATTTTGTAATAAATCTACCTAATTTTAAACACGCATCATTTTAAGAGATTGCACGCTTTGGTCTTTCTGCTCAATCGACTATCCATACCTTTCATAAAAAACAAAATTTTTCATAAATATCTTTAAAAGTAATCGTAAAAAGTACATTTTTTTTTAAATTTAAGGTAAGACTCAATTAAGTCCAGCAGACTTCTTTGCATTGACTATGATCCTTATTTCGTTTCGTTTATTTTTTAAAATTTTATTACCAGGTAATAAAAATCTGCATACATTGTCATCCTAATAATAATAATAATAATAATAACAATAAATATTCTAACAAATGCAGTCTGCTGCACCTGACTTTTTCCTTAATTTTAAAAACAAATAATTGATTTATTTCTACGGGTAACAGATATTTGTAAGAAATTTAGCTCTGTATGTCAACAAATATGGACAGTCAAATGAGCAGAATGACCAAAGCATAAATTCCATTAATAACATTATTATTATGATAAATTATGATGCCTAACACAAAATCCTAACGTAAAATTTATGTAAACAATATTAATGCTAGAATTTATTCTATGTAACAAGTCTGAAAAACTCTGTGATATATAGAAGTATTCGATTCAATTATATTATATCAATTGCCTTCTCAAAATCTATAAATACTATTAAATGGCTTTATGATATTTAATTCTACCTAAGATGCGCTTAAGGCTTCAAATTGCATAAAAAAATTATTTATTTCTTATGAATATTACAAAAGTCTCCAACTATCCCATGCAGCTTTCTGGATTCGGGGCTCGTAGGCAGCCGCGTCGCTTGTTCGTGATGTGCGTGTGAGATATTGTTTTGTAGATACTCAGGTCTACCGTAACTGAGGCGTGTGCTTAATTGAAACCCGACTACCAAAGAAAACCGGTATCCACGATCTAGTATTCAAATCCAATAAAAGCAACTGTCTTTATTAGGATTCGAACCTGAGAATTCTTCGCTTCGAAATTAGCTGATTTACGATGAGTTTAATCACTAGACCAAGATTATGTAAATAATGGTAATAGTAAAATTTACTTTTACCTAGTTTTATGACTGCAAAAGTTTTATCTACTGTTAACATCACAATTCTCTTTAATTTATTTTACAAATATTACTAGTTCAATAATTCTGTTAGCCGAAGTCTTAATAAACCAGTAGAACCAAATTATTTACCTTTTCACAAGAAGTAGATTAGTACAACTTTATATTATGAAACCAAAAAAAAAAATAAAAAAAAAAACAATGTTCTAACTGTTAAACAGTTAAACAAGTATTAGCATTTATACAAGTTATAATCCTAACATTATTTCATTTCTCTTTATTTTCTTGTAAATCACTGCAGGGGCTTTTTTTCTTCAGTCCTTTGAGCAGCTGACTTTATAACGCAATAAAATTTTCTACCCGTCGATCCCCTCTTTTCGATCCCCATCTTATAATTAGTTAACACTTACATTTTTCTCGAACAAGGGGTGGAACGCCCTTCTGGTCTGTTCACTCAATCTGCGGGGGGTTGTTTATTCTGTGTTTGGATTATTCATACATCACAGGTTGGGATAAGGGTTGCTTTGTGTCATAGGTTACGCCTTCTTGGGAGTCATTATATTTTATAATAATGAAATAGAATAAGAATATATAATTATAAAATTTATTTTATTCAATAATTTAGGCTACTCAAGGCTAATTGTAAATAAGTTTCACTTATTTTCACGTTTTAAACAGTGTAAGGATGAATATATGTTTATAAGCATTGGGTACTTTTGTTCGCAGTTGAGTATTATAATGAATTATGTATTATAACTGTTAACTTTGTGAATGATTCAATAATTAGTTAAATAACAATCCTTTGCCAATAATAACGTAAAACTATTAGTACTAAAACTATTCTAAGTAAAACTATTGTACTAAAACTATTAGTAAAATATATGTCTTATGGCACAATGCAACCCCACAAAAAAATTATTAGTTAATTATTAGATAATGTTATTTTAGTTACGTACTAAAACAAGTAAAATTTTTTAAACGCAGATAAATGAAAACTAACTACAATATATCTTAGTTGATGATTTTGAAACCGGTTAAGTACCTTTATATTTACTGTAAAAATTGAAAGCGGTCTTATTTATTTTTGGTATTATTTCATTTCATTAATAAAAGTTTTCTTCATAATCCTAAGAAAGTTCACTACTTTTAGAATTTAATAATTATAAAAATAATGAACTCTTCATTGTTTTCCCTCAATTTCGACGTTTTAGAACTAAAGGAATTTTTATTATTGTCGATTTTCCAACTAACAACCACCTTACAAGAATTATTATTTTTAATAATTTAATATATAAATTATGATTCTTTTTATAAGCTTCCTAACTAAATTTAATATAAGGGGATAGTAATGAAAAGTAACCATCATTTCTATGAACTCTAAGTTGTATTAAAAAAATAAATTTTATTACTACTTCTCCTAACGTGTATCTTGCAATCTGTTCAACTATTGAAAAATAAGCAACCATCCCCATGACCCAGTGAGGTGAGAATTATATCTATGACGTACAAATGAGGGTAGCCTTATCAGACTCAGGTCTACGATTCCTGAGACACGTGGTTAATTGAACCCGACCACCAAAGTACACTGTATCTTCTGTCTAGTATTTAAATCGTTATAAAATCGTCCAACTTTTACGAGGGAAAGCTTTGACTTTGAAAATCAGCTGATAAACAACTGATTTTTGACGACGGTTTAGTAAAACATAAACCATCCCGGTGGGCCAGCAAATAAATATTGAGGAGAAAAAGGTATCGTAACGAACACGTAATAGACAGGATAACTTCTAGGGCGGACTATTGTCCTTAAGGCCTAGATACATGCTGATTATTTTCTTGAGAAAGTTACTACTGTATATCGATCACGCTGCTGCAGTATTTAGTGACTTTTTGTTTATAAATATCTTTTTACCTACAATTACGGTCGTTTTTTTATTAATTTATTTATTTAATAATCAAATATAAATATAATAATGTTTTATAGTTCTTAAAAATTAAAATTCCTGCCTGAATGAGACGGTGTTTGAAAATTGACCTATCAACAATAAAATAAATAAAAATTGTTAGTCCAAAATCACCCAAATTGGTAGCTTATAATGAGAAATGACAAATTATTATGTAGTTAATAAGATGTATTTTAAAGATTTTTTATGTAATTTACATTGAGTTAAATAAAATACAATAAAAATATAGTAATTACGTTCTTTATTTTCTTAAAATAGATTGTTTGCTCAACCTAATATTCTTTATCAATGAAATTTCAAGAGAAGAAAAGAACGGGGGATAAAATAATACTACCTTCTATTTTATTGTGAATCGATTTAATAAGCGCCAAACTCACAGGCAAACATATAAGGCAACTAGGAAAACCAGCTTTTTTATCAAATGTGTATTTGTTATTTATCTGTAATATAATTCAACAGTTTTTAATAAAACAGAATAATCCATTATGAGTTTAGAATTTTTAATTAAAAAAAAAAAAACCTTTAAATTAGCATTATCAACTGCAAATCTACGGATCAAAGTAAAGTGTTAAAATTTCGTGTCTTTTGTGTAAAATATTGTGGTTACCATTTACGAATTTTATAATTAACTTTTTTTTCAATAATATTATCCTAGCATATTACTTTCCCAACAAATAAAGCTAAATAACTTTATTAAAGTGGAAAATTGGGAATCTGGTTTTTTGAAAATTTTTACGTTTCATGGTCCAACTTGTTATATCCTACAACACAATATAATAAAAAAAAAAAGTTTTTTTAAAAAATCATCACCTACCTCTTGATCTTTTTCTCTGCTTCCTTCGTTTTAGACATTTTTCAAATACTTTTTGAAAGTTTATACTTTTTCATACGAGTATTTAGAGGTATCAAGAAATGCCTGCATTTTTTTTAAATTTATACCTCGGGTCTAAAGTCCAAAAAATTTTTTTGAAAAATCTATATTTGTTATTTTATATTTTTGTCTCTAACTCTTTTTATTTTTATTACTAATAGCCAGGAATGTCCTGCAATACTTCGACAGCTTTTTTATTATATTTTTTTGTATTTATTAAATTTTTCACTGAAAAACTGTTTATTTTTTATTTATTATTTTTTTTTTAATGAAGCTTGTGCATGAGAATATAAAATTTAATTTTTTTTGAGTATCAAAATGCCATGCCTGACCGGGGATCAAACCCGATACCTCTTTATGAAAGACTGAGACGCTACATTTTATATTTATTATTATATTATGAATAATTATTTAAGTTTGTACGGCATAAAAGAAGTTACTTTCTATAACAAAATCACTTGTGGTACTAAAAACACAGCATATGCTATTACCAAATTCGTATAAGAATTTTGTATACAAAATTCTTATACAAATTTATAATTGATAAAACATTCTTCCTTGGGAATGTTCTTTCATTATTTTCCCAATTTTTTAACCATGATTTTGAATTGTACTGTGTACATAGACATATACATTACAATTATATATATATATATATATATATATATATACGTTCAGTACTACTACATATTCATACTACACTACTTTGTAGTATGTTTTATTATTATTCGTATTTATATTAATAAATTATTAGATAAATACACAATATCATTACATTATTATTATTTATACATTCTATATATAGACGTGTTATACATAGAAATATATATATATATATATATATATATATATATATATATGTTCATCCCCCTGCACTGAAATAAAAAAATTGCAATTTTAAAGAAGTTTCTTAGAATTTACTTATCCTAAGTACAATTCATTGTTTGAACTTAAATTCATCCGATTTGCTTAACTTAAGTATTAAGGTTGATTGAAGTATTGCAAAAAAATAATATTACTTTCTTTTTTTTTTGTTTGAAAGAATAATGGATTGTTATTTAAATTAGTCAAACCGTACTGAAGGAACTTTTTGAATCTCCCCTTTACCCGTAATGTTTTTAAACTGTTTGCTCGTATTATTTAATAATTATTTTTATAGGATACCCAGTGAACCACATGAGGTACAAAGTAATCGATTATTAAAAAAAAAGTATTTGATTTAGGATGAAGGGTTGTTTTAATTATTTCATTTCGTACGATGTTAATTTTTTTTTTTGGTCACAAATTATTAAAAAAATAAAATAAAAACGTACTTCAAACAGAGCTGCTAGTATGTGGTCAGCGTAAAGACATTTTACAAGCGGATTTTATATAACTGGTGATGTTTTAGTGGTGAATCTCAAAAGTGCACCGCAGAATTTCTGACGTCAGAGGGTGTACGGTTTTGTTTGTTTACAACTATTCTGGAGATATTTAATTTATTAAACCATCAAAAAGGGTTAGATTTTTATATTCTCATTTTTATTCACCCTTCTCATTACTAGCATAACAATGAAAATTTCTCTATTATAATGATGCATAACATTCATTTTACAGTATTTAACCCCAGTTTTTTAAAAGAAAGAGAGATGTTTTTTTTAATTTTAAATAGTTTTTGAACAATGTATTTATCAATTAATCAACTGTTTTTTTGTTTTTTTTTGCAGCGTTTAGTATATATGTATATATATACTAAACGCTATATATGTTATCAGTCTTATTTCAGTACCAATATATAAATTTGTTACTAATCTAAAAAAAATACTGTAAAATTTTTTTTTACTTTATTAATACAACACAGTTCCTATAACATTACTCACTATTTTTATAATCTTCACAAAGTTATTTTGAGTTAAGGTACATCTTTGATGAACATAATTATACAAGTGCTGCCTTCCTTCGAATGAACTTTAATCAATCAAGTTCCAAACACACGAGCGCGCGGGCGCGCGTACACACACACACACACACACACACACACACACACACACACACACACACACACACACACTTATAAATACTGCACCCCTATACGCACATACAAACGCACAAGCTGTTCATTCCTTCGTTCTGCTTCTCGACATCTTTATCAATTTTCATTAGTTACCTTTCTAGATTGTATACTGCTACTTTTTCGCTTCCATCTCATCGTCCTTCCTTTATACATTATACCCTGTCCATCTGTATTTTATAATTAAGCCATAACAATTACGAACGTGCGCGCGCAAAGTTTGTGTGTATATGTACGTATGATATTGTGTATGTTCGGTGCGGACGACGAAATGATCAAGTTAACGTTCGAGTGAAAGAACTCATCACAGATGATCATTATGTACTTGTGGTTATCTTACATTAATTTTAACTGAGTCAGATTAGATATTATAGTTAATAAAAATGATTGAATTTAACTTCATAATTTCAGAAAGCAACCAAATAATTAATTAAATTTTGTTACTGATTATCTTACGGTTATTTAAATTAATCGTTTCAATTTGACGAAAAGTTTAATTTTAGCGTTTTGGAAAGTTCATTAAAATTACTTGATATCATGAACTTTAACTTCTTTAATCTAAAATACCATTTATTTTTTATTTATTATTTTTTTTTTTTAAGTAACGAATAAGTTTTTGACACTGTAGTGTTGGTATATCAATCATTCCCTAATTTTATATAATATGGTTTTGTAATTATGAATAATATTAAAGAAGCATTTTCCATTAATCTTTTGTGTATTAATTTAAAAACTAGCGTAGAGTAAATGATCTCATATTCTATTATTTCTATGCTTCTACCAAACATGGAATTCGGTTTTACAATTAGATCTATTTAATATAAAATAAACATTGAAAGAATTACTTTTAGCTGTCAAGTTTTGTAAATTGATAATTGTCTGTTCTAATAGAAATCAGTCCAAAAAATTAGTTGATTTCTGTTTGAATTATTTGAAAATTATTGATGAGTTTTTATAATGTCTGTAACATATATTCAGATTATTTTTCAATTACGTTAAAAGTAAAAATTCATATTTTACCAAGCTAATTTTTTTTTTTTAGTAAGAAAAATGTTTTTAGAAATAGAAATAAAGTACTGCCCTACCCAAACTAATTTCTTCATTAGCTCTCTACTATTTAAGACAATGCTTGGTGAAAAAGTATCAAAAATGATTTAGTTGAGTTTCCTGCTTTCGGTGACTCTATGTTTTGAAAAATGCAGACATTCGGCATTTTTGGACAAATGATATTTGTTCAAAATAATGTTCAATATTTGATATTTCTAATCAAAACAATAATAAAATTTGTAGTTGATAAGAGTATTGTAATTAAAAAAAGAAAAAAATTAAGTTTGTATTGTTAAAAAATTGTATCTAATTATGCCGAAATGGGAGTAAGTAAAAGACTTGTCATTAGAAGAATGAGACATTTTTTTGAAAGATGTATCGTAACAGCTAAGAGATAAAAAATTAATTTTTAATTAAAAAGATATGCTTAGTAAATAGTTTCCATGAGTTTATAAAAAAAAATCTGTAAGTAGATACAGAAGTTAGATAAAGTCAGAATTTACTTACATTGTGTAAAATTATCGTTTAAAAAAAATCATAATTTATCTTAAAGGAAAAAATCTGATGTGGACAACACATGACTTCCTTGTACGCCTATTAAATTACATATACACATTTTGTTTTTAAATGAAAATTACATAAAATTTTATTTAATTAAAAACTTCTAATATTTTTTCATATTTTTTTCTTTTATTGTTATTATTGAATTATTATTTATCGGAAAACTTTTTTTTACAATCAGAGGTTAACAATTAAATTTAAAAAAGTTAAGAAAAAAACGTAGATGAAGTCTGATTTAAAGAGATGTGCCCTTCCCTTGTAAGATCTAAATATTTCATTTTATTTAACTATAACAATTTTATTTAAAATAAAATTTTATTTGGCTATAACTCTGAAACCAATGAAAATAAGAACCACGTATGATATATGGTTGAAAATCTCTCAATGAAGGTTTATTACTACTATTAATTAAGAAAAAGTAAAAATTCCAGATTTTTTTTGATTTTGGGCTTTTATGGACACTTTTGGTCCAATCGATTGCAATCAAAAGGGCAGGTGTACAACTAGATGTTACAACAGTCATAAATCCAAAATTTCAACATCCTACGGGTAATCGTTTTTGAGTTATGCAAGATAGATTCGCACACACGTACGTACAGACGTCACGCCTAAATTAGTAAAAGCGAATTCAGGGATGGTAAAAATGGATATTTCCGTTTAAATTTGAAAATCGAAATTATTCGCGATCACAATACTTCCTTTACTTCGTACAAGGAAGGAAAAAACGTCGCTGGTAAACTTTTTTTTAACTTACCAGTTGGATCTGCAATAAAAAATGGAAAAATCTTACGTCTGTTAAAACTTAAACAGAATTACATAAGTTCTATAAGGTGTATAAGTAAAGCAAACTTTACTCAGGTTCAATCAAGAAAATAATAAATTTAGCTGATATCAATTCATGGAGTTCTAAAAAGATAATTTTATTTAGAATTAAAATCATTAAAAAATGAATCCAATCTTACTTTTAACCAATATGCTGACTACCTAAATTTCATTATTTCATAATTAGAAATATATATATATATATATATTATTTATTTTGTAATCTTGAAGCTTGTACGTAAGAATGTAGTATAAAAATGTTATAACATTTAAGAAATACCAAACCTGACCAGTAGACAGAACCTTAGGACTTTATGGATAAAATATTGAGATGATATAACTCCTGGTTAGAAATTATGATTAAATATATACATTTATATTCAGTGTCATAGAATAATTTAAACACTAGTATTTCTTTATTGGTAATTATTACTTTCCAACAAAGCCTATTTTTTCCTTCTATTACTTGGCAAAAGTTCAATAAACACCAAAGAGAAGGAAAGCGATATAAAACGTTACGTATGTATAATAAAAGAGTAAAATACTTTAAGCAGTTCTTGTTTAATTGTAAAACGCGTTAACTACATTAAAGGGGAGCGGCTTAAAGCATAAGGCAACAATAACCAATCCATAGTGCACAACACAAAACGACTTAAAATATAATTTCACTTTCACCGACAACGCATTAAATTCCCAGTGTATGTTTGCAGACCGTTGTCCATATTAAAGTAAAATATAATGATATTGAACCTGGTGCAATCATAAGTAATACCACTACTTGTTGTATCGGCTTTTTAATTAAATAAAACAAGTTAATTGATTAAAATTGTAGTCTGTGGAGATTTAATTACAGTGTTAATCTAACCGTATAAATAAAACACTGGTTAAAATGTCAAACACAAAAAACATAATTTCTACAAGCGCTGACAGAAGTTTACTTAGAATTAACTATAAACTTTTTATCCTTATGAAGAACATAAATAACTAGGGGATTTAAAATATTAAATAAAAAATTACTGGTTTCACGTTATAAAAAAAAAGAATGTATCAAAAAATATTAAAAATTGCTGATTGATAATTTTGGAAGAATTTAAGAAAAATTAAAAAATAATTATTATTAAATGAATTCATGCCAGGAAAAAGAAGAGAGAGGCAAAAATCAGTAAAGGAAAAAAGCTCATAGAATCTGCAGTACGTTTGCATATCCATCAAATGTTGAACAAAAAATTAATTTTGTTTCTTTTATCTTAAAAACGATTACGAAAAACCTATAAATTGGCTGTGGCAAATACGGTTTCTTTTTGCCAGTTAATACAACCTCAAAATCATTAGTAAATAACTCTACTTTTAATAGCTTTATTTCCATTTACAGAATATTCTTTTATTATGATCGATGTCAATGCATTTTCACCAGAACAAACCTCACTGATAGTGAATTTTCAGACCAAAACCTACAATAGATAGCAAATAAATATATTATTTTTTCTTCTTTATCTAAGTAATAGAAATGCTATAATCACAGCATCCGACACCTTTAATCCCTGGCGATAGAGTATAATTAAATTCATTACCTCATCTAAAATTACAAAAATTACTTTTCCATTTAGATTTACCTGGGCTAAATTTCATGGACAGTAGTTGATTGCCAGCAAACGGGGGTTGATTTTGTCATTTTTTAAAAACCTCTAGGGTTATTGTCATATCAAATCTTTTCATTTTATATGATTGTTGCTAAGAATCAATTCCTTTTAATAAAGTATTTTTAAAAAATAGGAAAAAAATAAAGTGGTGGATTTTTTTTTATCTAGTAATAGTTCAGATTTAGAAATAAGGTCTAGTTATGAGAAGGGGCTATAGTAAAAATCAACAAAGCTACGTATATTTTGGTTTGCTTTGTGACTGTATTGAGAGTGAAAATAAAAAAAAAGCACACACAGATCATATGAAAATCAGGATAAAGTTTTACTAATCAAAACTTTCTTTGTTGAATTTAGTGGTGGTTTGTAAAAAACAAAACAACATTGAAGGAAAACTTTAAATTTATATTTATCCCTGAGTTTGAGATGTTTATAAGAAGATTAAGATTTCTTTAGTTTGTATACAACTGAAATCATCATCCATAGGTTGCATAAATGGTTCGCTACAGGGTTCAGGATTCGACTTTCTAAGTGGAAATTCCACGTAAAGAAAACAAATATAGATAATCCTAAACGGGTCTGACTAATTTTTACAGGATACCACCTAGGATGTTCTAAGTGCTTTTAAGAATTTTAATTCAGCTCTTGCCCAAATTGTTCAGTCGTAATACTCGATAAGACTCATAAAAAAATTATCTCATCAGACTATCTTTCCAGAGTTATGTGTTTAGATTTTAAGTACATAGCTTATTGAGCAATCAATGTTCAGTTGTGCCATCACCTGACACACTTAGAATGAGGACCACACTTTTCGGCTATAGTGGAGGATGTAATTAATGATTTTAGGACTTTCAAGTCACTAACATCTCATAATCCTAACAAGAAGTTAGAAATAGTTGATAAAGAACTTACCTTCCTGACCGGCGAGTTTAAAGAATTACGTGAGATGTTCTCACTAACCGGGACCCCTATGGCCCCTCGAGAGACAGCTGAAGCCGGAACACACACGGATAAGCTCAGCAGAACGGAGGTTGAAAAACAAGAAATATTGAAAAAGTTAGAGGAAGTGATGAAATCTCGGGCCTGATCTCCGCAGTGGGCAGATGATCTTTGCTGTAGTGTGGATTTTTTGGTTTGCTTGGAATTTCTCCAGCCACCATACCATTCGGTCGCCCTAAAGCATACTACCAATTGTCTGTGCCACAAATAGCTACTGAACCTCGAACAGTTTAGCGACCAATACCCTAAATAGCTCCTAGACCTTACCTAACAGCGTGAGAGGACTAAGCGCGGTGCCATACATCACCGGTTTAGGTCCGAACTGCTCACTTATCATATATTTACTAAAATGGGTAGACGCACCCCGTCAACTACTAAAAATATATATAACATCCATAAGTTAAAATGCATTTCGTCGAGACAGAATTCGCTGCCATGCTTAGGTCGCTAAATACCAGCAAGAACCATATTAAAGCGCTTGGAGCCTTAATTGGCTGGTGGTCAGCCATATATATCTCTAGGTTAGCTTCCTACAGCAGTGAGGTAGGAGTATTTTCCCTTAGGTAAACTACTGATATGTCGAATGAACAAAGCAACCGCATCAAGGAACTCCCATATGATCTGATAATGCGGCTCTCGCCACATTGACTCGCCGCTTGTGAGTGGGCAATTTTCCCCTTGACCTGTAAAGTTCCAAGGCGGCCCGGTCTCTGGCCACCCTCCCCCCTAGAGCCAGTGAAACATCAGGTGTTCATTTGACTGGACCTCCCCGCAGACGCACAGCTCATCAGCAGCCAGACGGAACCGAAACGGATATTGGTTTGAATTAACATAGTTGGTGAGCACCTGGGCACCCGTTGCCCTTAAAAACGAGCTTGGCATACCATCCCCCATATCCTGTATAAATTTATACAAGGATCTTCCCGTAGTCGTGGTGTGCCATTCCAGCTGCCATATATCCATGGCAAGGCTCTACAGCCTCTTCCACAGGCGAAGTGTGGATATAAGTCTGTAGTGTTGATATTAAAACGGGTATCCAGGACCTAAGATCGTATCACAAGGCGAAAATGATCCTAGATTTTAAACAGGATACGAAAAGGCTGCTTGCCAGACTTTTCGTGTCGTGGACACAGATGGTGATGGTGTTCCACGTTTAGGTAATATGCTTAATGAGGGAAATTTGGTCCCAAGCAGAGTTCTGGAGATGCTTCGGAAACCGAGATTCTACTTGGAAGAGCAAAGGAAGGTGCCAGTGTGGGTTAAATTTTTATGAACATCATAAATTCGGATATGGAAGATGCCCAAGTTAATAAGCATAATCTGGATGGAGTTTTGAAGGTTTAGTCAAAAACCCAGTCCCTGTGGGAATAATATTGGACAGGAGAGGGCAAAAAGTTAAGCGGCTATTAGAATACTTGGCCAGGAGAGATGGTAAGAGAAAATCGCTCTATATACTTAAGGAGGAGAGGATCGCACAGATACCAGATAAAGCTGAAGTGACTACAAGAAAGATAATTATAAACAAAAGATTATCTTATGCTCAGCTTTTAAGAGAAGTTAAGGCCGGAGCTGGAGAGATAATTTCAGAAGCCGTTATCTTAGGGAGACGAGGCATGGAGAGGACCTCAAACTTAGAATAAAACATGTGACTGGTGAGGCTAAGGCCTTATCAGATCACATACAGAAGACTTTCCAGAGGCAAAAATAACCTCCGGTGGTAAGCTAGATAAATAGTCTGCAGTGCATATAAGAAATCTGGACTACGAAGCCAGTAAAGATAAAGCTGATATAACTGATATAGCTGATAGCAATCAGGGAAGCCCTCCTACCGGAAGAACAGGCAGAGGGTACGGTTACCTCCCTTAGATCGGCCTTCGGACAGTCACAAATGCGACTGTCACCCTACTTAGGAGAGCAGCTTACTACTTGGTGGTCGGAGGAAGAATCCGCATTGGATGGCAGTCTTGTCGTTGCTACTAAGAGAGGGAGACCCCAGGTGTTTTCGGTGATGGGTTGCGGGACACCGGGCTTCGACTTGCACCGGCTCCGACAAGTCAAATTTGTGCTTTTCGTTTGGGAGGCCTGAACACAGGAGAGAGCAATGTGTTGAAGTAGCACACTGGGCGTTATGTGGTGTGGAGGGCCACCGAGCCAGGAGTTGTCTGACCATAAAATGAAATACCTCCTGTTTAATGCTAACAGGTCCAGGGACGTCATAGACATCTGTTGGGGACGAACCAGAGAGAGGCGATGGATGTTATCCAAGTCTCGGAACTCAATCTGGCAGCGATCAGGGAACCACGATGGATGGCTAGTCGATCAGGCTTCAGCAACTGCTATCGGCCTTCTGATAATAGACAAGTTGAAAAGCCAGCACCACTTTGAAGCAGTCGCAGGAATTGTGACAGGAGTCCTGCAAACCAAAGTCCGGGAAGAGAGGAAGAGATGGATGCTTCAATTGTACCACAATACAAGGTCTTCAGACTGCGGCGGAAGAACATGACATGAGGAGGCTCCGCTGAAAGACAGCTTTCTGTAGAGGATTGGTGAGATATGAGGTTTAATTGGTTGGGCGCAGACACACGTACACTCTTTTAATAACGTCTAGCGGAACCTGTTAGCGAATCGGACACTCCGGCCGTAAATGGAGGAGTTCCTCAGACTCATCGGAAACAACAAAATAAAAAAATGTTCATAGCTTAATGTTTTTAAATATAGAGTAATATATCTTTTTCTATAAAAATATTTAAAAATAGGTAATCTAGTATGATTTTCAATTGTTTAAAGAAGAAAGAAAATTTATAGGATTGAAATTCATGTAACGTGTAATAATAGCGATACCCATTGAGATAACACACCGTAATTGGGACTGCGTGTCACGCATTTATTACTGTGATAATATAAGCGTGCCAAGCCAGGCACACTCATTCACCGTGTAACCGACTTGCCGTCTGTAAAATTGTGTTAAAACTGTTGCACGGTAGAGTGAGTTAGGGTCGCAACTCACCTTGTATTAACACCTGTCAGATTAAATACACTTGATAACAACAACCCTTTGATTAACATTTGTATTATGTTTTCACGGTTTGTTAACACGTTTCCTATTTATAAACTGAATACAATGATAAATCAATTTAATAGAGTTCCAGATTAATTAGTCAAACAGTGATTTAAGCGACTGTAGACACAGCTAATTACGAAAATATTGCTTTGAAATTTTATTTTTAAATCATACCGTTTCTTACTGAAAGCGCACTTTGTATAGATTTATTTTTACAGCTATTTTTTATGTTGTTAGTTAAATAGTACATTTAATATACACTGCATGTAATACAAAAAAGTAAAATAAAATAAAATAAAAATAAGTGAACAAAATTCATTCTTCACCCAAGAAAGAAAAACTTATTTTGTTCATGATAATCGACCATTAATTTCAAGCTACAAACTTTTGCAAGAACAAAATGAACCAAATCTAAATAAAAAAAAAAATAAAAAAAAACCAATCTAAACGTTCTCAATAATATTTACGGCCATCTTCACATTGACAGTCGTAAATATTTATGAAAGCGTTATGAATTAAATTTATTGAAATTGTAAAATTGCCTTCGATTTTTGCTTGATGAGGTTAAATTTTTAAACTATGAGGAAAATTTTAATTATGAAATAGTAACGAACCTTTCTTTATTCTTATTTTTTTAACTCACATACCTTCAAAGACTTAATGTTCAGTTTATCATTTCAGCCATAATGAATCAAACAAAAACAATCACCACTTAATTTTATTTATCTTTTAATTGTTTTTAATAATTTAATAAGAATTATTTGAAATACGATAAATAATAGCTCAATAATGTAATACTACTTCGGTTATTCTTTTTTATCTTAAGAAGTTTTCCAGTGCTTACATTATAAAATTTTAATAATTTACTTTTATTTAATCAATAAAATAAGGCTGAAGGAAGAAAAGGCTGAAGTCCAATAATATTCACGTATGACGGATGATAATGAATTTTTGCAGCGTCTGAAATGTACCGTGTCTGACCGTAATTCGAATCCGAAAACTCCGGATGAAAGTCAGAGAAACTACCACTTCCCATGGAGATCGGCATTATTAATATTATTAATTCATACGTATAATCTTTTTTTATTTATTTTTTTCAGAATACAAATGTGGATGATAGTACGGGATTCATAAGCGATTTACCTCTACTTAAAAGTGAGTAGTACTTTCCTATAATAGCAATAATAATAATAATTATTATTTTTTCTTTTGCTCCACAATGAAAATTATTATAAAATAATAATTTGTTAATGTCGGAAAATTGCAGCGCGCTGAAGTTATGGAAGTTTAATGACGAAACTTTCTTAATTATTACTTTGTATATTTATTTCACTACTTTATAGAAACGGATATTACCATACAATAACTGAAGTTTTTTTTTTTGTCTTCAGTCATTTGACTGGTTTGATGCAGCTCTCCAAGATTCCCTATCTAGTGCTAGTCGTTTCATTTCAGTATACCACATACATCCTACATCCCTAACAATTTGTTTTACATATTCCAAACGTGGCCTACCTACACAATTTTTCCCTACTACCTGTCCTTCCAATATTAAAGCGACTATTCCAGGATGCCTTAGTATGTGGCCTATAAATCTGTATCTTCTTCTTTTAACTATATTTTTCCAAATGCTTCTTTCTTCATCTATTTGTTGCAATACCTCTTCATTTGTCACTTTATCCACCCATCTGATTTTTAACATTCTCCTGTAGCACTACATTTCAAAAGCTTCTAATCTTTTCTTCTCAGATACTCCGATTGTCCAAGCTTCACTTCCATATAAAGCGACACTCCAAACATACACTTTCAAAAATCTTTTCCTGACATTTAAATTAATTTTTGATGTAAAAAAATTATATTTCTGACTGAAGGGTCGTTTCGCTTGTGCTATTCGACATTTTATATCGCTCCTCCTTCGTCCATCTTTAGTAATTCTACTTCCCAAATAACAAAATTCTTATACCTCCATAATCTTTTCTCATATTTTCACATTCATTGGTCCATCTTTGTTATATCTAATACATTGCATTACTTTTGTTTTTTACTTGTTTATTTTCATGCGATAGTTCTTGCGTAGGACTTCATCTATGCCGTTCATTGTTTCTTCTAAATCCTTTTTACTCTCGGCTAGAATTACTAAATCATCAGCAAATCGTAGCATCTTTATTTTTTCACCTTGTACTGTTACTCCGAATCTAAATTGTTCTTTAACATCATTAACTGCTAGTTCCATGTAAAGATTAAAACGTAACGGAGATAGGGAACATCCATGTCGGACTCCCTTTCTTATTACGCCTTCTTTCCTATGTTCTTCAATTATTATTGTTGCTGTTTGGTTCCTGGACATGTTAGCAATTGTTCTTATATCTCTGTATTTGAACCCTAATTTTTTTAAAATGCTGAACAAGCATTTTATAAAGAGAAGTTTATAAAAGGGAATGAAAATGACCTCCTCCAAAATCAATACAACACTGCACACATTACAATTTGTTTTCAAATACTTTAACCAGCTGATGTACTGGAATGTCTTGTACGTATACCGTTATTGCGGTTTTTAGTTCGTCAATCGTGCGTGGTCTGTTGTGATACACTGCATGTTACGCTGCCCCTCATAGAAATTAATCGGGGGGAGTCAGATCGGCAGATCGTGAAGGCAACAAACCCCACAAAACGATTCGTTAATCAAAGATATTTCGTAAAAACGTCATTGAGCTGTTAGCTGTGTGCGCTGGGGTACCATCTTGTTGGAATCAACCGTGATCGATTTCCATTTCTGCTAACTGACAATGAAGTTTTTTAAAATAGCGCAATAAATACATTTAAAATAAACTGTATTTTCAAAAAAAAAATATTGGACCCACAATGAGCGTTCTATTCAAGTTGAGCCAAACTCCAATTTTCGCTTCGTGTAAAGTCAGTTCGTGTAATTCATGGTAGTTGTCGACCACAGGCGTGCATTTTGTGAATTAATATACCCTCCCAGATGAAGCCATGCTTCATCTGTAAAAAACGTAATGTCGAGGATACCTACGGAATTTTGGCCAATAAAACGTTTAAACCGTTGAAAATAATCTAGTCTTTTGGTATGATATGTAGATTTCAGTTCTTTAACACATATTACTTTGTAGGAGAAAAGTTTCAGTTCTTTTCTTACAGCTTTATCGGTAGCAAATCCGATATCTTGTTGCTGTGTTAACTTACGCATTAACCTTGATGGACTTTCGGCCACGGCATCCGAAATACAAAGGAGCTTCTGTTTGTTTAGTTTAGGTGGTCTTCAACTTCGATCAGCGTCTTCAACAAAGCCTATTGCCCGAAATTTTTGCGATAAGAGTTCGAACTGCATTGCGGTGAGGAACAGGAGTATCTGGAAACCTTTCAGAAAACTAGTGCTTCATGAAAACATTTCAAAAAACTTCTGCTTCACTAAATCAGTTACTTTTCACCTTCATGAAAGACGTTTCAACGGGAAAAATGCGTTCCTCTACCGAAAGAACCGTTACGTTTCTCATAAATACTGATTCCGATAAACGAAACGAAACGTAGCCCCTTCAACCACTACTCAACGGTGCTATGGTGCAATGGTACTATACTAAAAATGTATAAGTAATATTTTTTCTTATTAAATGAATATGAAAAAAAATTTTTTGTAGTAAGTTTTACACGCAATCATTGTGTATTTAATTCGAAGCAAAATAAATGATATTTAATTTTTAAACTTTTATTTTACACGTAACTTTTATTATTTTGAACCGTAATTTATCTTATTTCTTATTATTTTAATTTATTTTATCGCGTTAATATGATTTAAAATATTAAAAAATAATACTATGTTTTGTTTACCAAAACCATCAGAGGAAAGATATTTTAAAATCAAATTCTTCTCATCAGGTCAAAACACATTTCTTTTACAAAAAATTTGTGGAAAAATATTGGTCCCTACAATTCTTATAATTACTTAAGAAGAAATTAAAACAAAATTTAGTTATAATAAGCCTTTAGACCTTAACTCTTAAATTTAGTATAATAAGATATTTATATTATATCATTCAATTGATTAATTATTATATTACAAAAAAGAAAAAAGATAGTTATATTATAATATATATATTATATATAGTAATATATTTATTTAAATATATCTATTTCTCCCTTTAATATTTAATCTTATTAAATATAATATTTTAATTCATAAGTGTTATATAAATTAAAAAATGTATTATATAATAGATAACCTCTTATATTTAGATAAAGATTTTAATATAATATAGATTTTTAATTTAATGTAAAATAGTTTTTGTAAAGATAATCATCTAAAATAAAATTTTTAATTAAATGCATCAATAAGATATTTAATTAAAATTAATTTTAATTTTAATTAAATACCTATTTCATAAGAATTTAATTTAAATTAACTCTTAATCAAATTAAATAGGATTTTATTAAAAATAATTTTATTCATTCAAATAAATTTTAAAGTTTAAAAAACCTAAGGAATATAATTATATTATAATAAGTGTATTTAAAAATATATAATTATTAAAAAAAAAAAAAACCTCATGGTTTAATTCTTATCTTGAGGTTTAGTTTAGTAAAATAATTACATATGTTTTATTTAAGTATTTTATTTGGTTCTTTAAAAACAAATTTATTATTATACTATTGTTATTTTATGATATTAAGATTATTTGTTGTTTAAGTTTACTTTTATATATTTTGAACCATTGCTTTTTTTTATAAAAAATTATGATAATGTTAGGGGTAGCTTTATCTTATATTTGTGTGGCTTTTAGATATCAACTTTTAAGTTTACTTTTATATATTTTAACTACTGTTTTTTATTTGAATTAGATAATGTTAGGGGTAACTTTATTTAATATTTCTTTTTCTTAAATTATTAGCTTTTGATTTTATTGACTGGTTTAAGCTATAATTTTATTTAACTTCAGTTAGGGGTAGCTTGAAGTTATGTTTGCTCAAGGGAGGAGATCCTTTTTTGAATGTAATTTGTTTTATTTGTTGTTTAAAAATTTGGAGTTAAGGTCCAAAGGCTTAAGGAAGCCTGATTTGAATTTATGAAATGTATTCAGAAATACATTTCACAAATTCAAATTAACACAAAATTATATTTTACAAAACATTTAAACTCCCATAATTTGCTACGCATTATCATAATAATGCCAATATAGCTTAAAATATTTGATGTTTCTTATTGAAATAAGAAACATGTGTTATCGGGGGTAAAATTACGTTTGATGGAATATGACGGTTATGTAAACTACGACGTTTTAAATTTAACTTATACATACTTTCTCTTTCATTAATATAAAAGCCCCCAAAAAACAAAACTTGTATTCTAACTTATGACCGCAGATCATAAGTTTTATCACTTAGCAACGGTTTAAGTAAGACATTATTTTATCTTAAAAAGATATTTTTTTTTATTTAGAAATATAACTTGTAAAATTGAAACTGGGAGAATTTAAATATAGATTCTCTTACTGATATACACAGTGGTCATACAAATTATTCAGTGCATTTTAGGTATTAATACAAAGTAACAAAGCAATAATAATATACATATATGCATGTTGTATTGTTGAACAAGGCATTTCAAACAGTTTTGTTTACAATAGTTATTAACTTCAAACAAGTTCCACATGAGCAACTTGACTGTATTCAATTTCACACCACACATTTCGAAGAATATCTGGAATTATTCCATTAATTATACCTTCGATTCTTCTTTTTAGTTCATTGATGTTGATAATTTCGTTTCATTCACCTGTACAAAACCCCAAAGAAAGAAATCGTGTAGCGTAACTTCAGAGAATCGATGTTGGCAAGGAATTGGTCCTTGAGGAAAATTTTCGCTTAGTCCCTAATATGTAAACCCCACTGTGGTGGGAGTAATCTTGTTGGAAGTAAACGATTGGTTGCCGATGTCCAATTTGTGGTACTGCATACTCCTGTAACTTGTGTAGATAATTAGCGCTAGTAACCGTTGGTTCGGCGAAGAAGTATGGCCGGATCACTTCACAAGCGGTCAATGCATATCAAACATTAATTTTCGGGCTTCCACGTTGTGTTGGACGAACGGTATGAGGGCTTTCGCTTTCCTAAATCCGACACTTATGACAGTTAACGTGACCAGAAACATGGAAGATAGCTTCATCAAAGAAGATTAGTTTTTCTAAAAGAGTATTATCTTCGTTCACTTTATCAAAAATACCTACGACAAAATTGTAACGGCGTGGTTTATAGTCGTCTTACATTACACATGCACTGACTAAATCGTGTATTCATGAAGTTTTAGGAGCTTTTGCAGAACCTTCACGATAGTCGATTGCGGTATTCCCAGTTCTAAGCCCGTACGAGTCTACATACCAAGGCTTCTCTGAAAGGTTTCTCTTACTTCATCTACAAGTTTCTCGCAAACGGGAGGACTGCCCGTACCTTTTTTGTGTACTACACTTCCTGTATCCTAAATTTTCTGATACCGACGTTTAATAGGATCTTTATAAGGAGAATCATGGCCGTACTCTAAACGAAAACGTTTACGAACAGTAATCACAGATCTGGTTTCATAAAACCATAGTAACCACGTTTTTTTCTCCTGCACGGTGGCCATTGCTACCGAATTCTTCCTGACGTTAAATCGCACCAGCGTTTTCATTCAAGGTAGTGTAGGTACTCTAGTAGCTACATTTATTTTTGAAAAATATCAAGGTGCGCTACATCAATTTTTCGTTCTTTATTAACCTTTAAAATGTGCTGAATAATTTATGTGACTTTGTAATGGTAAAACTGTTTCAAAAATATGTCGATACAACTTACTTTATTTTATAATAATAAGCAGGCTTATGAGACTGCAAAGGACTATTTTATGGATAACAATTTGTCTATATTTTTTTTAAATACAAATAATATTTACCACCAACAAAATTATTGAATCTGGCAGCAATTTTGATCCCGTAATTCTATTAAAAAGTAGAAATTGGGTGCTAAATACACGATAATTTAATTTCCTATTGTTCTAATTGTATAACATTCATTAAAGGGAAAATAATACAATAATTATGTTCAGTGCCGTCTCATATGCCTGCTTATTATTATAAAATAAGTGAAGCCTTATAGGTATTTTTGTCAAAACAGCTTTTATTTATACGAATTACTAATTAGACAATCTATATCTAAATTATCCTCGTTCCTGTTTTAGGAGTTATGCTTCTAAATAAGGAAAAAAAACAATCAACCTACATTCCTTAATTAAGTAAGCTATTGAGTATAGTTTTAGAATCAGAATGTCCAAATATTATTAAAAAGTAGGATGAAAGAAAAAATTATTATCTTTATATAAAAAAGTTTTTATGGAAAAACTTTTTTGCTTTTATGATAAAGAAGAACTGCAAAGATAATTTAACCTAAATATGTAGATAAAGTTTAGTTTAACATTTTAAAATAAAATTCGATAAAATAGATAAGGTTCAATTTTAAAGTAGAATTTATTTTTTTACAAGTGTTATGCACATGTATTTTTTTACTCTATAAATGTTTATAAATTATATACAATTATATCAACCTGCATGAAATTACTTTAATTTGTTATATATACTGGAACAGAAAAGTTAAAAAAAAAAATTATGTGAATGGGATAAAATCGATAATAAATGGATTTTAATTCTGTTAAAGAATGGCTATTTTTCTGCAGATTTTTATTCTTTTGTAACCGTGATAAAACTACATTATATGTTTTTTACGGGTACTTTCCCTGTATCAACGTTTAAGTTTTAACTTTTGTACGCATAAATTTACAGGCCAAAAGTTATTACTGTAGTAAGTGTTTTTTTTTTTTTACATCGTCAAACGGTTAAAATAAAGAAATATGTTCAATATCTCGCTATTGAAGGAATGATTATTATAAACAAATTGTTACATTACTTTCTGTGTTAATGCTATAATTTAGGTATGATTTTGAGTAAAATTAATAAATAATGAATTCTACTGTCTATTTAGAGTTACGTTAGTTAAGTACGATTAATGATTCCTCCACCAACATCTCTTTGATATGGTTATTTATGGTAGTTTGCAAAATACATTTGCAACAAATTTTTATCTTTGAATTTATATTTTGTACATAAACTGAATATATGTAGTTTGTTTATTAATAGTTAATACAACTTGCCAACACAACGATTACTACAACCATGATTACTTTTTGTCAACTAGTCATACAATAATCATGGTAATTATTCAAAGTATAAGACATTTAACCGACGATGGAATTCAGATAAGCTAAAATAATAGTAATAACAACAAAAGGCTTTAAAAAACTTAACTTAGTTGGTAATTATTTATTTTCATATAAAAATTTTAAAATTGCAAACATATTACTTCGGTTTATTACGGCTTTTTGTGGCGAATAATATGGGAAAAATACAAACTATAAAAATAAATTATATGAATTAGAAAAAATTATTGGAAAAATCCAAACTCATTTTTTATCATTTAAACCCGAGATAGTCAATAGTTGAGTACTCGTACTTTGTTACATAATGATTTATTTTATACCATAAATAAATCAATGGTATAAAACCGATCTATTCTCCATTTTGTTACTTCTACACTGTATTTTTTGTTCCTTTGTTTAATACTGTAGATAAAATAAATTTGTATAAATCGCTGTTCTCGGTTAATTAAATTTCTCTACGTTGGTCTGACTAAAAAAATAATTATAAAAGTAATGTGTTCTACGCTGCGCATTCGCGCAGTAACCTGCACACGCCATTCATAATATTCGTATTCACGTTGTTATAAAATCAATTCAGTAGTTATTCTATCGAAAAAAAAAAGTGTATTGTTAAATTATCATTATATGATTAATACGTGGCATGGACCCCAGTAGTTCATTTGCTATTGGCCCCGCGCAGCCAATCAGAAAAGATTATTTAACTCGCCTGATTTCATTTCCTCCTCGATAGTGAATGGGTTTATCGACTGTAAGACGAGGAGATGGCAGAAAGCAGGATGGATGGAAAAGAGGGCTATGTAGTAACCCGGCTTCCATTCTCAAAAGTTGTAACCCGCTGTGTTACTGTGTCGATAGCCTCCAGCCATTTTATCAAAATGCACGTATGTTCGCGAGATTTTTTTATTCAGTACATGTTAGGTGTGAAACAACAATGTTCTTGATACCATCGCAAAATCTATACAGTTAGGTATACTTTTTATAATAGGGCTATTCATAATATACTCAAACGGTGAAACTTTTCTTTGGGTATTACAATATCGTTTAAGGCAATTGAGATCCATAAATTCCTAAAAAAATACGAATACTGGATTATCATTTGAAAAGTTACCACATTTATTACTCAACAGCTAACAGTCCCATCATATTTCTGTTTGTAGGCATGTGTACCATTCACGGGGGGAATCTTTTTAAAATTATTTTCAAAGATGTGAAACCCACCCTCTCCGCTACACTTACCCCAACTCATATTCTTAAACGGAAATGGTAACATTCAATTACACTAACAACTCGAAAAAAATAATGAATTTTGGTGAACAGAAAATAAAAATCCGCTCAGCCCTTCGCTCGGTATGTGCGAAAAACCATTTGGGTAGTATTTTTTTTAAATTTCAGTTCAACAAAAATAGCTATAAAATTACGTAATATTAATTCTTAAACCGTTTGAAATAATCATAATCTGTGGATTTAAAAAATTATTTTTTAAATTAAAAATACAAACTTCGCCCTTGAATGTTTTCTTAATTTTCAAGGGTTGAAAACTTATTTTTATTAAATGAGACGATATAGCTTGTGACACTTCATTGGAAGACTCTTTGAATGACAAGTAATTTGTTGCAAATAAAATAAAACTTGGTTCGCTGGTATTGAAGTTACGATTAAAAATGTGTTTTTTTTTTAGGTTATGTTGGGATACAGTATCAAAGACTCAAAGCATTAGGTCTGATGTCCGTTCTAGTTAAAAATATGGATTTTAGGTTCTCCAGTATTGAAAAACGTATCAGTAAACACAGCATTATAACATTAGTAAAATATACGAAAAACCAATGATAAGGTACCTACTTCTTTGCTTGCACATGTTGAAAAATTGATTACCTTGTTATAACACCTTATAATTTTCTGCCAATTATTCAGATCTTATTTTCCATGGTAAATTTTTTGCAAATTATTTTTTTTCATATTGTATGTAATTAGTGGCAAAAAGTATTTATTGAATTTATTTCATCATCGTGTTTTATTTAAATTGTTGTGTTCTTTAGTTAAAATTGGCATTTGGTTTATGTTATTATTTTAACATTTAGGCTTTCATTTTTTTGTCTTTATAAATTTATCTCGCTAAAATGACTTACAATCCGAGAAAAAGGACTGATCTAATTTTTGCATACGGAGAACAAAGTAAATGTGCTAGAAGAACTGCCCAATCGTATAATAAACGGCATACAAATAAAAATGTTTCACACTCTTACATTGTAAAACTTGTAAAAAATCCCAAGAAACGGGATCTGTCATGAATAAGAAGGTGCAGGACAAAAGGTTTTAGAAGAATTAACTTTGGTTGAAATCTTGGGAAATGAAGTAGCAAATCATCAGAGCTCAATTCATAAAATATCCCGTGAAACTGGAGGGTTTCTTATGGTTTTGTTTTCACTACATTAAAATTGAATAAATCTTTCCCGTATGAAATTCAACTGCATCAAGAACTGAAAGAGGATGATGCTAACAGAAGAGTGAAGAAATGATTCAATTAATAGATGCCAATTCAATGTTTACGAAAAACATTTGTTTTACTGACGAATTCACTTTCTTTCTAAATGGCTTTGTTAATAAACATAATTGCCGATACTGGAGCGATGTAAAAATTCATGTTTTCAATCTTAGGATCATGCAGAATCCTATAAAAATAAATGTTTGGGCCGGGATTTACGGTGATAACATAATCGGTCCAGTATTTATCGATGGGAATTTGAGAGGTGAAAAGTATTTGCAGTTGCTGGATGAAGTTATTCACCCACTAGTAGTCCACTCCTTAGATCAATCAGTTATATGACAATGGAAACATGTATTTAACGAAGATATGCTTCACTTTTAGCAAGATGGTGCGTCCACCACTATTCACTTCCAGTTCGACAATGGTTGGATCAAATGTTTCCTGGGCATTGGATAGGTAGAAGGGAAAGAGTTGTGTGGCCGGCAAGATCTGCTGATCTTACACCACTGGACTTTTTTTTGTAGGGTCATTTGAAATCAGTAATTTATAAAGAAATTCCTACTAATATGTAAGAGTTGAAAATTAAATTGTAAGACCATGTAGAGATGTAACTAAAGAAACTTTAATAGGAGTAAGATGTGAATTTCAACAAAGACTTTATTATTGTTAACAGGAAAATGGGAATTATTTTGAACACATGGTTTAAATATTGATACTTTTATTTTGTTGAAGTAAAAAAAAAGTGTTTCGTTTATTATTTCATAACGACTCTTCTTGTTAAAAACCTTCGTAACAAAATTAACTAATGAATGATTTTAGCTTTATTTTTTGCTTAACAATTATTAATTTATGAATTAGTTATTGTTGGTTTTTCATATGTTTAACTGAAGTTATAATGCTGTGTTTACTGGTGCGTTTTTCAATGCTGGAGGAACCTAAAACCCATATTTTTAACAAAAACGGATGATTTCAGACCTATTGCATTGGGTCACTAACTCTGAATCCCAACATAACCTAAAAGAACCACATTTTTAATCGTAACTTTAATACCAGTGAACCAGTTTTATTTTATTTGTACCAAATTACTTTATGAAAAAGGGAATGTTCCGTCAGACTTCAAAAAGAGTGTTACAGTCATGATACCAAAGAAATCAGGAGCAGAAAAATGTGAAGAATACATAACAATTAGCTTAACTAGCCGTGCATCAAAAATCTTAACTAGAATTCTGTACAGAAGAATTGAGAGGATAGTAGAAGAAGTGTCAGGAGAAGACCAGTTTGGTTTCAAGAAACGTATAGGAACAAGGGAACCAATTTTAGGACTCAGATTAATAGTAGATGGAAGATTAAAGAAAAACAAACCAACATACTTGGCATTTGTAGACTTAGGAAAGGCATTCGATAACGTAGACTGGAATAAAATGTTCAGCATTTTAAAAAGATTAGAGTTCAAATATAGAGATAGAAGAACAATTGCTAACATTTACAGGAATCAAAGAGCAACAGTAATAATTGAAGAACGTAAGAAAGAAGCCGTAATAAGAAAGGGAATCCGACAAAGATGTTCCCTACTCCAGTTACATTTTGGGAAAATAAAAAAAAAGCATTAAGAAAAATATAGTTTAAAGAACAGACAGACTTATAGGCCACATATTAACGCATCCTGGAATAGTCGCTTTAATATTGGAGTTATAGGTAGAAGGAAAAAATTGTGCAGACAGGCAACGTTTGGAATATGTAAAACAAATTGTTAGGGATGTAGGATGTAGGGGATATTTTGAAATGAAACAACTAGCACTAGATAGGGAATCTTGGAGAGCTGGATAAAACCAGTCAAGTGACTGAAGACAAAAAAAAAGTAATTAAATACATAGTGCTTGCATAAATAGAATACCTGATAGAAGGAATTTAAAAAACAAAACAAAAATTGTTTCTGTTAAGCGGAAATCATTGGGTTTTTCTACCTTATGGTATTAACAAGTTGGTACAAAAACCTTTTGTAATCACTTCTTGATCAATATTTTTGCTTTTATTCTACGTTTAAACATTCGGCTTTCTTGCTTTGTAGAAATAAAACACGTTTACTTATAATTTGGCGAGCAAAAATTGACAAAAATATTTGACAATAAGTATTTAAAAAAAAAAAACAAATTACTTGTCATTCAAAGGGCCTTCCAATTAAGTGTCACAAGCTGCATTGTTTGGTTTAAAAAAATAAGTTTTCAACCCTTGAAAATTAAGAAAACATTTAAGGGCGAAATTTTGTGTCAGTAATTTAAAAAAATAATTTTCACAGTTTTAATCAACAGATTATGATTATTTCAAATGGTTTAGTAATATCGCGTAATTTTATGACTATTTTTTTTTGGAATGGAATTTTAAAAAAATACTACCCAAAGTGGTTTCTCGCGCATACCGAGCGAAGGGGTGAGCGGATTTTAATTTTCTGTTTCCCAAAATTCATTATTTTTTTCGGTTTGTTAGTTTAATTACATTAACTAACAATTAACTAGCAATTTTACCATTGCCATTTAAGGAAAGGGTGGGTTCCGCTACACCTACTCGAACCCATCAGTAGGTGGGTTACCCATATTTTTAAAATTTAGAATTTTTGAAATATTTCTACCGAGAATGGTGTACATACCTTCAAACAAAAATATGGTGGGACTGATAGCTATTGAATAATAAATGTGGTAACTTTTCAAATGATCACTCTATAATAATCTTTATCATTTCTAAAGAAATACAAGGTATAAGGCATTAAGTACAAAAAATACGTGAACTGTCAATTTCAGTTATCATGCTTCAATTTGGTGGTTAAAGAAAATTCAATACTTTTAGTTTCGTTTAAATTCAAGTCAACGGTTCGTGCCATTCCGTACGACAGAAATGTGCTGAACCGATCAGCACAAAATTTAAAAATTTAGCATGATGATATTTGCCTTTATAACTATTACAAATTACTCTGATTTCAACCTTATCGTGTTCTCTAAAGGATTTTACTTGGTGTATAACATTTAGGGTAAAATTGATTTTATGTAAAAACGTGAAATGAGGATGGATTTTAATTACGCAGCGCATTACTGGTTTAAATTTGCATTTAATTAGCAGCATATATTTATTGGAACATCAAGTATGTTAAAAGGAATGAATAATTATTCGTTCCTTGGTTTAGTGGTCCTGTTCCTTGTTTTTAATGATTTTTATTAACAGGTAGCCCTTTCTGATGGAGGTATAATTTTCAGGAGTAAATTTTAATTTCCATTTTTGTGTCTGGTTGACTTACATGCAACAGAGCATTCCGCTCAGAAAAAAGACAACTAAAAACCTCTTCAACATTTCTTTCCCAAGTTTACTTTGTAAGAGAGAGTTGATGAACGTGTCTATGCAATTTTCGGGTGTGACTTTTGTCTTATGTAAGATTTCCTAGTGCGCTAAATAAAATGGTACGAATATGTAACAGATAATGTACCTCAAGTTATGTAATTAACTACAAATTATAATCTGCAACAGCTGAAAATATTTCAAAAGATCATCCTTTGTTTAACAGCTTTAGTCCTAATAATTTAAAAAAAATTACCCTGTTCTGTTTTTCTCCCAATAGTAATAGTGCAAAAACATTCCCTGACTAGCAAAGACAATTAGTGGAAATTCTTTGTTTTGCAAGTAGTTATATAGGAAAAATGTTTCGTTGCGTGATATTTTTAAATTTTAAGGAATTAAACATTTTTTTTCAATATTTTTTGGGTAATTACTTAAATAATCACATTCTACATAGATTCATATGAGCAAATTTTTTTTACAAAGCCCACAATTAAAAATCTAGGTTCACACTTATCTACATATGCGGGATGCTCAACTATGTGCGTAGATCTATAGCGTTGAAGGTAAACTCATCAGTCTCAAAATTTCAAAATAAATTTTGTACATATGCACAGACAACTTCAGAATTTCACTAAAAAAAAAGCTTTCTTTGAACTTAGAAATATTATCGCTTTAATCTGCATTCAGTTAATAATGCAAATTTATTGTTATCAAGAACCAACTATTAAACCGTACAAGTAAGCTAGAAATTTAAATGACAAAAGGTATTAAAAAAGTAAACAGTAAACTTCATTTAATTTATTACATTACAGAATCAGAAATCCTAAATTTACTTAAAGATGCTTGTGTTGATATAAATAAAAATTGATTCCGAATTTGAATCTCTTTCACACACACACACACACACACACACATATATACGAGGTGCGACAATAAAGTAATGAGACTGATTTTTCTTTGCAAGATGTGGCAGACCTGCAGCTTGCGTAGGCACACCATCTTTGACCTTGGTCTATAAGCTACTTCTAGTCCAAGCGGCACATTGATGCAACTGCTCAGTCGTGAGTTGTGCTGTAATAAGTGAACACGTGTTTGTGTCTCTCGTCACAGAAATGAAACCGCAAAATATTGCGCAACGGTATGCCATTTCTTTTTGCGTTAAATCGGGTGAAAACGCAACGATAACTTACGGTAAGCTTCAGAAGGCTTTAGGAGAGGAGGTTATGTCAAGAGCTCAAGTTTTTCGGTGGCATAAAAGTTTTAGTGAAGGCAGAACGAATGTTGAAGATGAAGACCGCAGTGGACGACCATCAACCTCACGGACAGATGTCAACTTGACCAGGGTGCGTGAATTCGTACGATCTGATCGAAGATTATACGTGAAAATGATTGCAGAAGAACTCAACATCGATCGAGAAACGGTTCGTCTAATATTAACTGAAGATCTTGGTATGAGAAAGATTTGTGCAAAAATGGTCTCAAAAATCTCACACAACAACAGTGAGAAACACTGGAAAATGTGGCAGCCGATCTGTTAGAGCAAACGGAAATCAATCCAGATTTGTTGAGCCGTGTTATCACTGGTGATGATGGTTGGTTTTTTCAACACGATCCAGAGACAAAACGCCAAAGTTCGCAATGGTGCTCAAAGGGATCTCCCAGACCAAAAAAAGCTCGCATGTCAAAGTCGAAAGTGAAATGCATGCTTGTGTGCTTCTTCGATTCCAAGGGAATTGTTCATAAAGAGTGGGTGCCTCCTGGACAAACAGTTAACCAATATTTCTACAAAGAAATTTTAGAAAGACTTCGTAAACGAGTTCTTCGTGTCCGTGCCAACATTGTTGATAATTGGATTCTGCATCACGATAATGCGCCATCCCATACTGCTCTGTCAGTACAGCAATTTTTAACCTCAAAACAAATTTCAGTACTATCACAGCCACCAGATATCGCTCCGTGCGACTTTTTTCTGTTTCCAAGAGTCAAAATGGCGGTCAAGGGACACCATTTTCAAACAACACAAGATGTCCAAAAAGCTGTGACGAGGGTCTTGGAGGATATTACAGAAGATGAGTTCCAGAAATGTTACCATCAATGGCAGAAGCGCTGGAATAAGAGTGTGCAATCAGAGGGGAACTACTTTGAAGGAGACAACACTAAATATGACTAAAACAGTAAACAACATTTTTTTTCACATCAGTCTCATTACTTTATTGTCGCACCTCGTATATACACACACAAAACGAATTATTGATGTTAATACAGTAATAAAATAGTATAAAATAGAGATAGAATAATAAAATAAAATATGGTATAAAATAGTTTTATTAGTAAAAATAATTGAGAAGTATTAATTTTTGGTTACAACACTACTAAGTAAAAAACAGTACAAAACTCAGACAAATTTTTCTTGGAAAGAGATTTCAAAATATTTAAAAAATGATTCGTTTATTAAAGTTACTTTTATTTTCCAAAAATCATTAATTTTTACGTATTCTATGGTTTCAGTGACATCTAATTTGGTTTATGTGAAGTAACCCCATAACTAGTTTAAATTCTATCATTAACCGGATGAAATTTTAAATTCAAAACTACTGTAAAAATCCAAATACCGAGGATTTAATCCGATAAAATCGAGAATTAAAGATCACGACTACTTGATAAACATTTAATTATGCCGAATAAATAAAATAAGAAAAATCAGAGTAATTCTTTCTAACGACAACGCTGATTTACTATGTTACAAAATTATGGAAGTTGTTACAATTTTCTAAACGAAAGAAAAATCCTTTGCATACAACGAAGTTATAATTAGATCGTGTACTTTATTTTTTCATGATAAATCAATGAGCGACAGAGCTAGTTAATTTCTGTATTAGATATTGAAAGTCATCTTTCCCAAGACCGTTGGGAATTTTCAGTCCTCACGATTCACCGATAAGAAAAATCTTTAAAAAATTAATTAGAAAATTATGATAAAATTAACAATTAAAAACAACAATATAGTAAAAATATATATTTCTTAGTTCAAAATTCTTAAAATATCATTTAAAAATACAAGTTTTAATGATCTTTATGCACATGAGTTTTGATGTTCATAAATTAATGTTTTTGTAAATTCTGCATGTGAATTACGCGAAAAAAAATTATAGTTAATATTATTTATGTTTGGCTTGTGTTTAAAATAGAGCTTTTACTTTGTATAATAGAGCAGTATTAGTAGAATTAATGTTATGTATGTAGTGTTATGCACAAAAGAATGTATGTTCTGTTTGCGTAAAAGAAAAATCATAACGTTGACGTCAAGACGCTTTTCAAATGAAATTTGGCCGGGTATAGATAATTTATATACGCTGATCAACTGATTTCAAATTAAATCAATAACCTTAACAAACTGAATAAGAAGTAGTCTACAAACGTATTGTGACTGATTGATTGATAGGTATGACAATCCGGTTCTTCTTGCTATGTTGAATCGACAGGTGCATTTTTTCGTAACTGAGTTTACGTCGTAGGTTTTTATAAGCTTGCAACGACGTGTTTGGATTGATTTTAGTATAAATACAAAGAGAGAATAGAGGCCGAGTGATAGTATCGAGTTATCATATAACGCTAAAATACCGTTTATTAGGTATGGCTTGGACCTAATCAAGGCTACCGCTAATTTTTTACGCTAAGTTGAATTTCTATAACATAAATAAATATAGGTTATAAATAATATAAGTATTTAATATGCAATAAAATGTACTAAAATAATTTACCCATATTTTAACTGAAACTATGTAATAGGCACCACATATTTATAATTTGTTGCGTTTGTAATTAAATAATATATTCTTAATTTTTTTTTTTTCATAATTCCCTAAAAGTAATCAATTTTTTTTCTGTTATAGTTACTTCATAATAAAAATTAATAAAAAAATTCACGTAGGAAATAACAGAATAATAATTAACCGTAGTTCTACTAACTAATCGCTGGTGTTTTCTGGGAACATTTTCGTAAATATTAGTTGACAGTAGATCAAAATATTAACAAAATAAGATTTATAAATAATGCCCTGTTTTGAACTATATACAAAATAGTTTCGTGCACATATACTCTGATACAATTCGATGATATTTTTTTTTAAATTATCTCAATTTTGATTTATTCGAATGAAGATGAATGTAGAATCATCCCCTTATAAACGGAAATGTGAATTCACAGTTTCAGTGGGGAAATGTTGGTTGAAAGCGATTTGCATAATTCTATCCGGTAAAATTTTATTACTACAACAAATCAGATATACAAATGTGTAGACCTCTTACTGACAACTTAAGAAAAATTATTTCTTTATGACTTTTAGAAAGGTTTAACATTTTTGTGTTTACAGCTGGGTACTTTTGTGGACTCATAAACATAAAAAAACTCAATTGATATAATTTGTAACGAAAGAATTGAAATAGCATCAGCAAATAAATTAATTGTTTTAATATAAAATTATTTCATTTTAAAACTGAATTAGATTTAAATATCAAAATTACTATACATATCCAACAAAACATACAAATCTCACAAAATAAGACAAAGTTTGAAAAATATTTCAACAGTTGTTTAAACAATTATTCTAAATTTGAAATACTTAAACATTATAAATGCCTCACATTTTCAGCAGAAAAGTTCTTATATTTTCATTGATGTATCAGAATTAAAACAACTTCAAATCTTTTTTGAAAAATAACATAATCCGGGAATAACAAGAAACTGATTACTAAAGAAAAAATAATTTCTGTTTCAACTGAGGTATTGTTAAATTAATGTTCTAATTATTAATGTTTAGTGAATTTATTAACTAAAACTAATTTTGTTAGTTAATAATGCACTCCTGAGTTGTCGCAGTATAGGTAGAAGCGGTCGGCGGTCGAAGAAGCGGTCCATCCTCTGGAATGTGGTAATGAGAGCTGCTCATAATTGCCGGTTGCCACTCTTATTATAACGTTGCATTCACCAGTGGGTTTCACCTTTTTTAAGTTTTCTTGCTCCCCATCATTCTATGTCACAGTATTATAACTACCACGTAGTACGAATTTAACGTTCTTCAATATTATAATGCTAATTTTATTTCATTAATATATTTAATAAATAAAAATGTCAAAAAAGTTGAAACGAGTTCACCTTTAATTTTTTGTTTGTTTAATTATTTTACTAAAATTAAAAATGTAATACAAAAAATTTTGTGATGGTGCTAAAAACTGGAAATTTAAAAAAGAAGACAAATAAAAATTATCTCATTAATAAAAGAAAAAATTTAGTCATGTAATTCGCGTCGATCTGTGTATGTTCTTTATAAGATAATGAATATTTATGAGGAATTTATTTTTAATTAAAAGTATATTTACTGATATACCTACTTCCCGTCGTGTAAAAAATCGTTTGTAAATGCGTGTGTTTCCTTCCGTGTAACAATTTTTTTTATTTTAGAAAAACAAGGTGTAAATTGAATCTTGGCGACAGAAAAGGTAAAAATATAGACCTAATATTTATGCATACATCTATGTATTTATATATGTTTGCTTCTATCGCATGTTTACGTTTAAGAAGAGCGAAGGAAAAGATAGAGAAAGAGATTGATAAAACTGATTATACTGGAAAATTGACTGTTTTTTTTGTTTTTTTTTTTATTAAAACTCAATTGTTTTACTAAGAAATCAAGTGTTTCATAAAATATTCGAATCTTACCATTGGTAGCAAGTTTGAAATAATGAAAAAACTTACAGGTAACTTTCTAAAATATACTTCCAATTTTACACCTTAAATGAAATTAATTAAATATCCCCTTAAAAGGAAAAAATATTTATATTTTTGATATAGAGAGAATTAAATCCTCTATTACAAAATTTTTGCTTTATAAAATATAATACATTTTTAATAAAGGAAAGGTTTAAAACTTTACATCATTATCTGACATAATTATCGGTTAATATATTTATTTTGCATCTGTTTGTTAACAATGACTCCAATTTTAATGTACGGGTATATAATTAAATTTAATTGCTATAATATTAAAACAAAAATTTGTTTTAATGGATAATCCTTACTTAAATTTTTACTTGTGCCTACTTAAACAATGAAAAGTATTTTAAATATTTATGTAAGATTCATCCATTATGAAGTAATTTTATAAATCTTTAAATAAAAAAATATAGTACGAAGAATATAAGAATAAAATATAATACATTGTTAATTACTCGTAAAATATTTATTTTAAATTCATAAAACTAACTGAATATCAATAAAAATTTATTAAATTTACAAATAGAATTTTCAGTATTCACTTATTTTAAAAAATAATTTTATTTAAATTGTCGAAACCACTAAATTTAATGTTATTGAAATTTTCAAGATTTATTTTCTCATTATGATATAATTCTGATTATGAATTCATTGCAATGATCACAAGACCATAGTTTTTAACATAAAACAACAGAATTCAGAACGTAACTCACATTAAAAAAAGTTATTTAGCTCCTTCTAAAAAAATGGCCGTGATGTCAGTTATTTTTTTCAAAAATCATGAGGGTAGTACTATCTAAAATATAATATTACGATATAATATTTTTAAAAAAATGAATCTTCAATTGGGACATAAGTAACTGAAATATATTAAAAATATGTATAATATATGTATAAAACATATTCGTTCATATGATTAAGGAGTAACCGAAATTTTTAAGAATGTTAAGTACAACAAAAAAAAAAAAAAAAAAAAAAAAAAAAAAATAGAGTAGAACGCAGTAATACGTCAGTGAAGGATTAAAAGATAATTTAAAGATTTTTCATGGTAGTCATTTTCTAATTTAATATGTCGCAGAAAAACGATTGTAGTTAACCAATATCATTCTCAAAGCATGTTGAAAAATCCATTGAAATATTTTGAATCAGAAATTTTATTAAAGCTCTCAGAAACCTACGAATTTGCGATATAATTTACAAATAAATAGGATGATTTATAGAATAATTAATGAAGGAAAATTTACTGTATTTTAAAATTTATTAAAAAAACATTGCAAATATGAAATAATGACAATAACATACTGTATTCTATTATTATTCTCATACAACGATGAGATTAATTCACCGTGAAACAAGCCAAATTCATTATTAAACAATTCACTATATACAACATACAGTTTAGAGATACACTATATCTAACACAAGATATAGTCGGGTATAGTCGTATACACTGAAACAGCCGTGGGCAACTGCGGAGCCTTTGTTTTTTACCTCCGGGACCACCGTTAGGTATTACTTAAGAAAATGAGATGAATAGAATCTTTGTAGCGTGTGAAAAGTCCGTGCCTGACCGGGATTCGAACCCGGGAACTCCGGGTGCTATCACTCGCACCATGGAGGCCGACAACTGCGTAAGCTGTATTTTTTTATGTACGCCCTTATTACCACAAAAGATAAAACCATAGAGGTTGATAAATTTCAAGATTTTCATTCACAGTAAAAATATTTCAATAATAACAAAAAATTAAAGAAAACCTTTCAAATTATGCAAGTAAATTAAATTAAAAAAATATATAATAATATTAATAAAAAAAAGAAACATATTTTTCTAAATGTTTGAAAACAATGCATTGCTCCAATAAAAAGGAGTAAATTAATTTGTTGTTTTAGACTATCTGCCCCAATTTTTTTTTTATGGCTTTTTCACACGTATAGCATCTCAGCTACAGGCAGTATCAATCAACGTTGTTTTCTCTAACCCATTCTGTGGGAATTCAGTGAAAGTCCTTTTTAAATTATGCATCTAAAAATGGAGAAACGGAACTAACTTAAGATTTTCAACGTGAAGAATTTTTTTAATACTTCAAATGTTAAATAAAACTAGATATTAGTCATTTTTAATTATGCATTAATCGAAACTGTGGAATTTTGGAAATTCTGGCTGTTGGAATAAACTGCTAGACGGGTAGAGTGAGCGAGGCAATCCATGACCAGCTAAAACTTCCCTGACCACGACGGGAAACGCAAGTAATCATTTAACCCGCAAAAAGCCGTCACGGGGATGCTAGTTATAATATATTTTGTCTGATGGTGGAAAATAATATGCATTATTTATAATATATTTGAACTATTAACTGATAAACTTAATACAATAATTTTCACGTTTTCTCTTTATGTTTTTAATTGTGTTAAGTAAATTTGAAGCCATTCGAGTATAATAAAAATATAAAATTCTTGACTTCTGATGTCAACCTGATTAATGTTTGGAATAAAATTTTTGAATGTTTGATGTTTGATTAAAATGTATAATGTTTGGAATTACTAATATTTAGATCTAATAGGTAATTTTAAAGAAATATCGTTTCATTAAAATATCATATAATATTTTAGTACGAAGTATTTTATCAATAATTATTAAAAATTAAAAAATATTTCTGTAAATTAGTGGCCATTTATTACGCTCCATTAAACTGACGTTTAATTTGAAATTTTACCACTAAGTAATAGAACATTCAATGAAATGCATGATTTAATATTATTTTATCGAGTTTTATAGAAAGCACTTGTCAAAGTGGTAGTACTGGAATTTCATCCCGACTCCCCTTTCAACTACCAATAACAAAATATAACCCTCTGAACCTTCCAGTCTTCTTCCGTCTTTTCAACCCTCCAACATTGTACCGTACTTAATATCTCAATCTATCTCCGCGCTATTTATTCAAAAATAGGGTGAGGTATGTAGGAAAATTTTTATCGTTTTAAAGAATTTTAACATTATTGTAATACTTTTTTTCTAACAAAACTTTTAATTAAATATTATTTAAAAACCAATCACTGTGTACGATGTATTTGTAAGTAAAATTTCCGGAATTCCTTTGTCTATTTGTAGCAGTAACAGTAATAATAATATTAACAATATTTATAAAGTTAAATAGGAATAGGACATTTTTAGTCGTTTAGTCAAACCCAATACATTTTTTCCTTCTGAAAATAGAAGTAGAAAGATGAAATATAACATATACGCAATTATTTATTTCGATTTCATTTAGATGAGATTTGAAGGTAAAGGAGAATGAAAAAATGAAATAAAATTGAGAGCCGTGTAACAGTAAACCTATCTGCTACCGTAGCAGTAACTGGTTGGACTGAAAGTGGATTGCGTTAAAAAAAAATCGAAAATAATAAATTTGTAGAATATGATAAATACGTAGAAATCTGTGATATTATTTTCTTACAGATTAGTAGGAAATTTATGTACATAATAAGAAGCCATACGTGGTGTCTCGCCGTTGACCTGCACTACATATTATATTACTGTGAAGAGAGTTCGAAAAGAGAAATTATCTATATTTTTCCTAGTGCTATTAATTTGTTTATCCAATTTTTTAGTATTACGATACTAAAAATTAACAACACTGTTAAAAAATCTATTTCACATTCATTATTAAACAAAAAGTAGGTTACAAAATCGTTCTTTCATTTCATCTTTCAGAATTCGTACGGATGTAATGTTTTTTTTTACTTCCTTGTACAAAATAAACGAAGTATTGTGATCGCGAAAAATGTCGGTCCTCAGATTTCACGGAAATGTCCATTTTGACGATCCCTGAATCCATTTTGACCAGTTTCGGTGTGATGTCTGTATGTACGTATGTATGTATCTCGCATAATTCAGGAAGTCCCTTTCGGCACGCTGGAATGCAGTGGTACATTTCATCGGTGTTAAGTACGGGATAAAACAGATTTCCACCTTAAAGTTAGAAAAACTTCAAATTTACTCAATACGACAATGGTTGCACATGAAAAAAAGTTTCACATATTTAGCATACGACAAGCTCCATCTTCTTACAATTCCAGCAATATTTTGGTTATCCCTTGCCGTAAGTGTTGGTCATATAAAAAATTGTTCAGACAAAAGTTTTAGGTAATGTTTAGAGGACTAACAACTACTTTAAACCGATTCGATACTTGTCTATTAAGAGAGATATGATATTTTTTGTCATAGAAACGCCATTTTTTCCACCCTCTTGCCTAATGGTTGGTGATATAAAAAAAATTCACTTATATAAGTTTTAGGCCCTTATCAAAAAAAAAAAAAAGTAGTAGGAATTTTAAACGAATTCGATATTTTACTTAAGAAAGTTATAGTAATAGTTTTTTTTTTCGAAAAAGCCCCCTACATTTCCAACCCTAGGGTCCGCCTTTGCCCATTAACGAACTCGAGCGAGATTTCCGGTCGTTATATTTTGTGTGATATTTAAAAGTGATTGGCGCAAAATTACGGCAGTTATCGTGTCCACAAGAAAGTGAAATATATATATAAGTGTATACATATACTTTTGTTTGATGTTGGTTTTGGGGTCTAGGGGATATGAAACGCGAAGAAATGTCGAAATTTTCCGGATGTCAAATAATGGTACCCATTACAATAGGTAGCTTTCTTATGAAATCTATCTAAAACGATTAGCCGTAGAATGTTGAAATGTTGAATTTAGGACTGGTGTAACATCTAGTTGTGCACCTCCTCTGATTGCAATCGACTGGACCATGAGTGTCCAAGAAAGCCCAAAATCCAAAACAATCTGGATTTAGGACTTTTTCTTAACTGCATAATCAGCCCTCATTGAGAGCTTTTCAACGATATATACGTGTAGGCCACATATTAAGGCATCCTGGAATAGTTGCTTTAATATTGGAGGGACAGGTAGAAGGAATAAATTGTGCAGGCAGGCAACGTTTGGAATATGTAAAACAAATTGTTAGGGATGTATTATAGGGGTTATACTGAAAAGAAACAACAAGCACTACATAGGAAATATTGGAGAGCTGCACCAAACCAGTCAAATTAATGAAGACAAAAAAAAAGCTTTCATTGGTTTCAAAGTTACAGCCAAATAAAATTTTAATTAATGAAATATTTGGATGGGACACATCCCTTCGAATCCGATTTAATTTCCTTTTTTTGTTTAACTTTTTTTTTTTAATTTAAATATATTGATTTATTAATAATTGACCTCTGATGGTAAAAAAATGTAATTCAATAGCTGTATAAGGAAGTCAAGTGATGTCCACATCAGATTTTTTCAAATAATTTCAATAATTCATTCACTGACATCAATTTAAACGGAAAATTCCTCAAGATATAATAAATTTATTCTGCCGCTTATTGTCTCATCTCTTATTATTATCAATAAAATTCTGATTATGACAGTTAGGCCAGTATCCAATTTGAAATAGAGTAAATCTACCTAAAAATATAATTGTTGTGAATTGGTGGATTAAGAAATCTTTGTATTGTAATAAAGTTTTATATTTTAATGTAAAAACATTTTACCGCATATTTGTTCTGATCTCCTTTATCAAACTGTTGGGTCTATGATTTTGCTATGCATTTTAATATTCCTAACTTTTATTACTACCTAACTTTTTTTATTATTAATTTATACATATTTTCATCACCTTATATGCCATAAATGCCTAACTTTTTTCAACCTTCTTTAGTCCTCATTGAGCTGTCGGCTACGATCAATTAACATGTGACCAGGATTTAGATGAGAAGTGAATATCATAGGGAATAAATTAAAAAGACTAAATCTTATTTAAATATCTAGATTATTATACAGATTAACATAGAATTCTAGACAGGAAGACATTACCCCGATTGCAATCACAATAGAAAAACTGGATAAAGGACTCGAGTTATAAAATGGCTAACGTTATAATGAAAAAGATTGTTGACTGACAGCAGTCAGCTATTATACAATTATTAAGATAAAAAACAAGATCGTTTGTTTTATCCCATTGGGATATCAAATATTATAGTCGGAAACATTTCGTAAACGTTATCAGAGATAAATTTCCATACTAAAAGATTTACTCTAGATATTTTTTATCAACCTAATAATTGTGCAGGTTGCTCGGATAGATCACAAACTAACATATTAACAAACGTACAGAGTTTTTAACGTTTGTAGATAATTGCGCAATAAATAGTTTTCTGTTTTTAGTTCAAATATTGAATATAACACTCGTATAAGCGGAAAAAATTGATATCGCATTTATTTACGTAATTTTTGGGTTTATTATTGTATATTAACAAATATTATATAGCAAAACAATTTTTCTAGCGAAAAATTTATTTTACTGTTTATAGATTTGTATCAAGAAAATATATCAATAGCAGATGTAATTTTTCATTTTAAAATTTACCAATAAAACCCGGTGGTTAAAAGGTTGGTTACACTTTTCCAATTGTGCATAATTTTTTTGTTGTTTGGTATTTAATAAAATCTTGAAACAATAAATGCTCAGAAGTTTCCATTCTAGAAATATTTTCATGTAATTAAAATGAAATAAGATGAAGTATCTAAAAAAAGAAGTCGTTTAAATAAGTTAATAATGGGTGTAATGTATATTATTCATGGTAATGTGTGTTATTATTTATGTAAATAAGACAACTTTTAGTAATACGTTACTAGTAATAATTAGCCTTGATTATGCACCTTAACTACTGTAGTACATACTTTACAGACACGAAATCCATACTAGTTATTTGTAAGTAAGGTAGTTTTCATTTTATTTTACAGTGCAGAAGAAAAAAGACAAAAAAAAAATTACTCGGTAAATAATGAACATTGTTAGCTTATTTAGTTAATCCTTTTATCATTTTTCTTTGTAGTACGAAAAAGTGAATAACTTGAAGACAGCTGTGCTGTGTAATGAAGTGTAACTGTACTACTGATGAATGTAGCTGTGGTTGCATTGTATTTTATATCAAATAATATAAGGGGATACAAAATCTGTGAGGTCCCACCCGGTGTGAGAGCAACGCCCCTTAAAACAACGTGTGACTGAACTAATAAGCCCCCTACACAGCAGGAAACTCAGGGTACGACAGCCCTTATTTATGATAATATATTTGTAAACTCCCCTCTTTAAAATATTTTATAAGTAGGGAAGAATTATATTGTTAACTTTTTTTTAACACTATTTCTTGTGTAATTTTCAAAATAATAAATATCGGGTTCATTATTATAAATTTCCTCTATTTCCTTAAAATAAAAGAATTCTACATATCCGCTATTATAACATAAATAATATACCCTGGAAAAATTGAAGGATTCACCTCTAAAATTTTAAATCGTTCTACCTATTGCAATTAGTTATTTGTGCTTAATTTAATTCAGAGATAGTTCGTAATATTTGCGTTTTTCACATTTATATTTATGTAGTTATTTTACAGTTACATATATTTTAAATTAAATTCGATTCAAAATTTTAGCAATCATGTAATTTCATTTTGAATTTAATTATTTTTTTGATTTATCAGCTGATTTTATCAGCAAATATTTTTACATATATTCATTTTTCTAATTTCTGGCGCGTCTTCTAGTTATGAAAACGATTAAAAAAATTAATGATTTTACAAGCAATCAATTAAATAACATATCAGTATAAAACTGTTGATCTATATTCTATTATTTTTAATTTGCTATTTTTAGGATTTAAGTTTGGAATTAGATTCCCAGTAGCAAATTAGTTTCTTTCATTTATACCTTTTTATAGGCTATAGCACATTTACATAATATTGTATTATATATTTAGTACATATTTATTGTACTAAAAACAGTGTTTTTAATTTTTACAAATTCATAACATTTTCCTGTTAAGTTTTGTTCTTTTTTATTTTTAATAACAATAAAAGTTGATTGTGTTCTGTTTTTCATAGACTTTATTACGTTAATCTTCTCAAAATTAAATTCTCTACAAGTTTCGATAATAAAATTTATCCATTTTGTTAGTCATTTAACCAAACATATTATACTTTAAACCTGAAATAAGTTTTTCGTTACCGAATTTTTTTTGTTTTATGTTGGTTATAATGAAAACTACGGGAGATAAAGTTTTGAAATTTGTATTATTCGATTTTACAGGGAAAAGACATAAGAAACCATCAAGTTTATTCTTTATGTGATTCCTCAAAATTCTCAGTTTAACCTCATTTCACCGGGGGAACTGAAATCGATATTTTTCGCTAATCGTAACTCGATAACAAAGCGTTTTCTATGTTTGTATGAGTTTTTTATCCTTATCTCAAGCTTTAGAATCAGTTCCCAAATTATTTCCCATTCTCCTAAATCAATCTGTATATAATAAATACAGGATCCTAAGAATAAAAAACAATTTTTTATTCTATTATAGCAACGATTTAATATTTAAAAAATGAAGAATTAATATTTTAAAATGATATTAAATACTTGAAAAATTATTAATATTTTAATATTCATTTCTGTTAGATGCAATAACCAAACCCTTGTAAACTTCAAGAAATAAGATACTAACTCATAAAGATACTAAATTACATAGCTATTCTTACAATCAAACATTCATTGTCGGGCGTATAAAATATGTCAAATATATTCTCGTACATCAGAAGTCAAATTCACTGAAATATAGATGATATTCAAGCCTACAAGTTATATTTTAACACTGTTTATAACAGGAACTGGTTTTATACAAAAAACAATTACTATCAAAGAAAACAACTATGACTCGTAATTTTACCTCAGGCTTTACATGTATTACAACGATAATAAGAACTGGAACAGATAGCGAAAATAAATAAATCAGTCTAAGCCTTTATACCAGAAACAATGCGTTACAATACACACACACTGCCTCTACTCAGTAAGTAGAAAAATAATCATTATACTCTATATAAAAAAGAAAAACGTTATTATAAAAAATTTCGAACACCTAATCGCTTATCGGATTTTTAAAATCCGAAAAAATAACAAAAATAAATAAAAAGTAATTAATGTATTCTAATCGATCAATAAAATATGTCTCGCTTATTAATTCTGATATGAATTACAATAATTCCTACACTGCCATGTAATACGTGCTAGGAATTATAGTTTAGAAGTCTTACTTAAATCCACCGGGTTGGTCTAGTGGTGAACGCGTCTTCCCACATCATCTAATTTGGAAGTCGAGAGTTCCAGCGTTCAAGTATTAGTAAAGGCAGTTTTTTTTTTATACGGATTTGAATACTAGATCGTGGGTACCGGTGTTCTTTCGTGGTTTGGTTTCAATTAACCATACATCTCAGGAATGGTAAAACTGAGACTGTACAAGAGACTACTCATATGTATCATCCTCATTCATCCTCTGAAGTAATACCTGGACGGTAATTCCCAGTGGCTAAAGAGGTAAAAAAAGAAGTCTTACTTAGATTATCTTTTACTAATTTTAATTGCATATAAATTCTAGTCCTTCATCAAGATGACTGACTGCTGGATCTGTAAATTTGTTTTTCCTACGCAGATTTATTGTGAAGTTCATTCATTAACGGATGAACTATTTCAATTACTTTAACTAAAGAGAGTACCCGTGGTGAGTTGATAAGATATTGATTTATTTTATTACTACTGACCCAAACTGCACGATTACATTTGGCTTTTTCTTTTATCTATTATGAACGTTTTCAAATATTAAAAAATGCTGTTCACATTATATTAATGATAAATGACCAATCGAAAACTTTTTTATCTCTTTCAAAGTTCAAAAAAGTTTCTAAGTTGTTCCCCATTTTTGAAAACAGATACAAATTAAATTTGAAAAAAAATTTAATCATACAATAAAAGGTATTTCATCCTTACCAATCCAATATTATTTTGTAAGTGACGTCTAATTCTGTTATCATTAATTCTTATATTAAACGAATTTGTCCTTTTCCATTTGTTATATAGAGTGAAATAAAATTAATATTAACAATGAAATAAAAGTTACAGAACTATTTTGTTTAAATTACGTACCATTTTGTCATTCATTCATCTTCCGGTTAAAGAAACGTAACTGATTGAGAGGTCTATTTTAAGACTATATGAATAGTTTTCCTAAACTTGTGATTACTTGTTTGACGAAGCACAAATGTTTGTGATTAGTAAAGCATTGTGTGAATTTAGTCAAATAAAAATGTTTTTGTGTAATAATTTCTTTATTATCTATAACTTAAACTTATGGTAAATTTTATGTAATGATTTAATTTCATATACAATTACAAGTTACTTTACAAAGTAAAGTAAATAACTTTTATACTTTGTACGTAAATTAATTAATATGATATTGTAAATTACTTTTCAGATATGAAACCACGTGGCTCCGATGGTGGAAAAGACGTTCTATTATCAGGAGTTTCGGCATCGTCAGATGTATTCTGTAGTGTACCGGGTAGACTATCGCTGTTATCTTCCACGTCCAAATACAAAGTGACAGTTGGTGAAGTTCAACGAAGGCTATCACCACCCGAGTGCCTCAACGCCTCTTTATTAGGTGGTGTATTAAGAAGGTAAGCTGAAACGATCGTTTTTATGTTATTATAATTAACCTGGTCTGAAGTAAAAAATAACGTGAATGATGTTTAAATTTATATGGATAAAAATCAGACTTTATTCGAGAATTTCTAAAATTTTATTTTTTATAACATTTTGTACAAGATTATTTTGAAATCCGTTTATTCTAAGTAGGTTTGATTTCATCTTTTTAAGATTTCCATTTCTAATTTTTTCTACGAACAGTTGAACTCGAAATGTTGCTTAGTATCTATCAATACTTTGTTCGTCTTCACTAACTTTACGTTTTTCAGTCAAGTAGTTTAAATTGATTTGAGATGATGTTTACTTCTCATTATACTTTAAAGTAATCGATTCATCCATATAATTTTTTTAAATTAAATTGTTTCCTTATTACACTCCCCGATCGTGACGGAATTTGGCTTTAGTATATTATCTAATATCGGTATTATATATTAGATAATACGAATTGGGAATCGGTTGTTACGGAATAAGGAAATATAAATAATCCTTGATATTATGCATTTAGCTGTTCAGTAGGGTAATGGTTCAATTGAAAATATGGTAGAGATTAAATTGTCTCATAATATTTTTACCACATTTATCACTTTTTATTAGTGCATGGCCTCAGAGTGAAATGGATTGTTCGTACCTCGCAGTTTTAGATTTCAGAAACATGTAAACTTAACAGAAAGCCTGATGATGTTCTAATCTGTCTTCGGTCTATCCATGTGTATTTATAGACATCAATTTAATTTTCTCCCCTTAGAGTTTATCCTCTTTTTAGACTTTATATTTACTCAATTTTTATATTTTTATATTTAGTTTATTATTTACACTTTAAAATTCCTTTTAGACTTTAACGTTTAAATTTTGTTAACATAACCACGAAATTACTAAAATCTCTTATCGAAAGGTGGTCTAAATACTCTAAAACTGTTAGTTTGTCAAATTGTTACTAAAATTATAATTGTCATTTATAATTGTCATAGAACTACTTCAATGTCTAAACAGTGTTTCGGAAATAACCAATGACTTTTCAATAATTTGAATCTAAATAAAATACCTCTCCTCAATAAACAATCTTCTTATTTTCATAAATCTATAGATTGATAAACTATTATACAATTGGTATTAAATTTAGTATTAAAAATAAATTTTTATTATTTATTAAAAGTCTTTCGTTACATTAATTACTCAAATTTACAACAAAAAAACACTCTAAACGATTATACAATACACTATACTATTCACTGCTATTCTAATAGGTTATAGTTTTACTGTTTTCTTCAATATTAATTCAATTTTATAAAATGTTTTTATGATTATTATTGTATTTCAGATTATTTATATGTATTTTTTCTCTAATTTATTTATTTTGCAGATGCGCGTGCGCACGCACACACATTATGTCAAGAACACGTATTGATTTGATTAACTTTTCCAGTATATTTATTTAATGATTATGACAAACAGAATTGTTTTAGAATAATTTATTCTAGAAATTCGACGACTTTTGAATAAGCGATACGATAAACTTGTATTTTATTACATTTCATTGGAATTTATGTACCGATACTGAATTCGCATTCGCTGTTTGATCAATATAGTAAGTTAACGTTTGTTCTTCCTGCAGTTTAACGGCGGTATACGGATGTAGTAATGAAGTCACAATCTGTATCTTTGCGCTCTCTTTCTTCGATACTCTTTCTCTTTCCCTCTTACTGCCGTTCTCACTCCGCCGCTATCTCTCTCTACCTCACAAGTCTTACTCCTTTGGTTTCTGTGTTAAGAAGCTTCGTTTGCATATGGCGCGAAAGCTGTGTTCTTAACTACAATCTTGTTGCCGCCACCGATGTGCCGCGGCGAGCTAGAATTTCTTCTTACAAAGGGTGATTTCAGGGAGAGATCATTCCCCGTCTTTATCATAATTCTCCCTTCTTCTTTATACCACGAATCACCCTCAGTTCCTTCTAAAAAAAAAATATAAATCTATACATTAAATCAAGATAGAATGAACATAGAGATTTCGTTAAAAAAAACGCACAAATTGTTAGCCAAAAAAAAAAAAAACAAATGTCTGAAAGATAAGTTTAAGAGTCAAAATTTTAACTTAAAATGCTTACCTTAATTTTTATGTGAGTAAATGGTCATAAATATATTACACATAAATTGATACGAATATTTTTTATATATGATGAAATTTGTGCCTTTAAATACGTTTAAATAATATTTAAAAATTGAAAATTCTGTTGTTGACTTTGCGATTCAAACAAACGTTTTATTTTAATGTTAATAAATGTTAAATTAATAAATAGTGCATGTAATTCTAATAATTTATATAAAAGGCCATGAAAGATATTGTTGCGTCGCTTGCATAAGATCGAACTATTCAAGTTATGCCACTCAGTAGCGCTACTGTCTCGTACACCATGTGATACAAAATATTAGTTTTTCTTATTTTTTACATATGTTATATTATTAGTTTTACTTCTTTTTTTACATAATGTTTTTCTTAATAATTTTATTCATTCATTGTTAGTGCACTAAGAGACCAATTATACAACGTGGCCAAGTCGCCAAATATTATGTATCGATATTCTTTTGTTAAAAGTGTTAGTATCATTTCTTGTTAATAAAGTTATGTTCAATTCAGTGTTTATTCTGCAGTCCATTAATCAAATTAAATTTCAATTATCAATACAATACAGATATTGTTATTTATTAAACCATCAACTTATCAGACGCTCTTTGATTTAAAAACATTAAGTAAAAACGCAACATCCCTATTAACAAAAAATAATAACACAACTTATGTGTATTTTTAATTTTTTTTGTCTTGTTGGCTGGCTAGTTAGCCGGACAAGACAAAACACGTAAATTTACACGTAAATTTGGATAATTTATTTGAAAATAATTTTTATAAGTAAATTGTGAAATAATATAAGATATTGCTTAAATGTAGTTTTCATTTATAATAAAATAAAAATTATAAATTGCTATTAAAAAACACAAAACTGCGATACACAATCAGAATACAAAACCAATCAATGATATAAAATTAGCGAATGATTCGTTTCAATTTGTAAAATCATGAATACTTATAACTGCGCCACGTATTGAATCACGTACATGGATATTTAAAGATAATCAATCAATCATATATTCTTACATCATAAGTGTGGACCTGGCTTTATATATTTGCTTGCACGACTGTATGAAAAAACTAAGCATTTCATAAAAGCCAATTTTTTTTTTTTGCTGCTTTTTTTTGTCTTCAGTCATTTGACTGGTTTGATGCAGCTCTCCAAGATTCCCAATCTAGTGCTAGTCGTTTCATTTCAGTATACCCTCTACATCCTACATCCCTAACAATTTGTTTTACATATTCCAAACGTGGCCTGCCTACACAATTTTTTCCTTCTACCTGTCCTTCCAATATTAAAGCGACTATTCCAGGATGCCTTAGTATGTGGCCTATAAGTCTGTCTCTTCTTTTAACTATATTTTTCCAAATGCTTCTTTCTTCATCTATTTGCCGCAATACCTCTTCATTTGTCACTTTATCCACCCATCTGATTTTTAACATTCTCCTATAGCACCGCATTTCAAAAGCTTCTAATCTTTTCTTCTCAGATACTCCGATCGTCCAAGTTTCACTTCCATATAAAGCGACACTCCAAACATACACTTTAAAAAATCTTTTCCTGACATTTAGATTAATTTTTGATGTAAACAGATTATATTTCTTACTGAAGGCTCGTTTAGCTTGTGCTATTCGGCATTTTATATCGCTCCTGCTTCGTCCATCTTTAGTAATTCTACTTCCCAAATAACAAAATTCTTCTACCTCCATAATCTTTTCTCCTCCTATTTTCACATTCAGTGGTGTCCATCTTTGTTATTTCTACTACATTTCATTACTTTTGTTTTGGTCTTGTTTATTTAAAAGCCAATTAGTAAAGCTAATTAATATCGTTTATTAGTAGTTAGTAGTTCTAGTATAATTAAATGTTGTCGGTTAATGTTACAAAAATTCGACATTTAAACAAAGGATCACTATCTACATTTTACTTAGTAATTTAAAAACTTTTTTCGCTAATAATTTTTACTGTTGATGAAAACACTCGTAACTCAATCGTACAGCTGGACAGACACACGCGCTTACATACATGCTCTTGTACTATGTTATGAAAAAGTAAATTTTTTATCTTTTTATGATTTTTATTTTTATAATTTACAGATTATTTATTCAATTAGAAGTATAATAATTACTGCATTTATTACAATATTCCTGTCTTTTAATAATAATTCTTTAAATTACGTTGCTTGATTTTAATAATAACTTACTACATAAAACAAACAGATTACGTTTTTTTTAAATATAACCTGTGTAAAAATAAAACATTATTTCAAAAAATCTTACTTAAACTACTCATTAGATAAAAAAATTACTTATTTTAATTACCATAAAGGCAAATCTAATGGTATTATGTTAAATTATCCCCAAAAATATAGTTTAAATTTTGCTTGAATAATATTTAAACCATTGTGAATCTAATTTTAGAATAGAATAGTTATTTTATATATATTTTTACTTAAATTCGTGTAATACTTGATAGTTTAACAATAAATTTTGCATAATTTTATTTTCAGTTGATAAATATATTACGGAATAGTTTTAAGTAACATAACAGTTTCATAAAATTATAAATATTTTGTAATTATCTATTAATTAATAGATATTATCTATTAACGTCACTAAATATAAATTTACTGTAGTTTGCAAATTTTATTTATATATAAAGTTGTTGTACTTTCCTGGCATTGGTTATTTATTCTTATATAACGAAAAAATAATGATACATGAAAAAAATTTTAATATCGATATTTTTATTTGTTTCTGCTCTCCACACCAAAATCAGCACTCAAGAAAATTTTATGATTGGTATATCTTTACTGTGTTAAATGCAAGAAACTAAAAAAATTCCACTGAAAAATGAACAACCGATTACAATTTAACTAAGATTTCTTTTTTTTCTGGTGGCGTGGTGAATTATGATGCGAGTTTATTGTAATATTATTATTTAAAATATAACAAATAAAAAAGATTTTTAAAATTTTATCGTTTCCGTCACCCCTAATATTGCGCCAAAGTATTTTTTTGGAGGGCCACTTGCACTACTACTATGCTTGGAAAGATATAAAAAACAATCTGTTAAAAGATATACAATAAATAAAAAATACCCTTTTTTTATTTTTTGAGAGTAGGGAGAATTTGGAGGCAATTTTTTTTTTTTAATGGTAAGATAAGCATGTACGCATTTACTAGGTTAATATAAAATCAGTTATATTTGCTAAATTTAAAGAAAATTTACCCGCAAAAGAAACTATCAACCGTATCCCCTGGAGATATTGACCTCAAACTATTATCAACAATTTTCCTCATATACGAATACACAAGTCTCTATGTCAAATTTCATAAAAATCAGTTAATCTAGCTAAAAGTTAAGCTTCTCAAACACGCCAATTTACACCATCCCAGTTTTTTTGTTTTTTTGTTCTCCCTGCGTCATGAAACGTTAAGAAATGATAAAAAAATATAATCAATTTTTTGACTTTCCTTCTTAGAGCATAACTCTAGAGCTAAGATTCCAGGAAAATAATACATACATTGATATGCATTTTCCAAACGATCGATTCACTTTAAAACTTTAGTTATTATTTGATATAAATAAACGGAATAGATGAAATTACAATAAAATTTTGCATCCTGAGGAAATTGCCAAATCGCGATTTTTATGAATCAAAAAGAAGCGGTTATGACGGTGCTTTTATAAGGTCGTCTTTCATAGTGTTTTTTATACAAAAAGAGAATAGTTGAGATAGAGAATGATTATTAAGTATAATTACCTTGTATGTAGGCAAGACCAATTAAAAATAATTTATTTCTTTTAGTTCCGTAATAACTCGTCACATGATGTTCAATATCAGAAAAAAAAAAGTATATTCATTAAAAAGAAAGTGCGACTGGGTAATTATTTTCAATAATTAAATATTATTCATCCTTTTTTTATATATTACTCAGAAATCTTATTTTGGAAATTCATTGGTTTCACTGGTGTACCACGCCAAACATAACCCAGCAGTAAACGTTCAAATAGTACATTTAATAAAATTCTGGTATTATTGTTTGTTTCATTCTAATCAAGAATTTATTTTTGCTAGGCTCATATTCTATTCACTTTATTAAACAAATTGGATGAGCTTGTTATTAAGTTTAAACAACCAAGTTCTGTGTGAATTTATAAGAAATTTAAAACACTTTAATCAGAATTCCAGTAGATAAAATTGTAGCTAAATTTATTTACAATCAAGTTCCCGAGAACAAAGTATATTATTTTATTAATGTACACATATTATTATTTGCGATTTATTTTTTTACTTTCTAGATTAGATCTCTATTCTGAAACACCTCAATTTTTCTTAAAACGTCAGGATAACTAACTTAATTTTTCAAAATTTTTATTCAAAATCAACAATACCTAATGGTTTATATTTGTTTGTACGACTATATTATATTTATAAATATAAACATATTTTTCTACAACCGATCCTTTTGAGAATCATATTCTTCTACACTACACATATTATATTAATCCGATCAACCTAAGTATAAGTACAGAATAATAAAATAAAATAAAAAAGGATGATCCCTCCTTTTTCCACAGTTCAAGCAAAAGCGCTTTCGCGAGTCCCTCTCATCATCAGTTGCGCTATATAATTTTTCAGATCATTCGTACTAAATTACACAATATTGAAATTAAAAATCTTAAACTATACATAAGATTTAAAATTGTAAAACGATCCTTTACATGGTATGAATGATATGATATGATCCATTTATATGATTTGAAACAATTTAATAAAATTAAATTAAAAAGTCAAAATTAAAATCTATAATAAAAAAAAAAATAGAAATACAGGTGGACTAGCAGCCAAAGTTACGTGACCCAATATCTTTATTATTGATTTTAATTTTGACTTTTAAATTTAATTTTATTAAATGAATTCATATGTTTTTATATATATGCAATGTTTAATTTTAATTTTAAAAAATTTGAAATTAAAAATTTTTAGTTTTAATTACTGTTTTGATTTTAATTTGGTAAAGGATGTTTCAACAATTTTAAATTTTAAATCTTATGTATAGTATAGGATTTTTGATTTTAATTTTAATGTGTAATTTAGTACGAATGATGTGAAAAGTTATATAGAGGAACTGATTATGCGAGGGACTCGCGAAAGTGCTCTTGCTTGAATTATGGATTAAGGTAGGTGTCATTCTATTTTTTATTTTTATTTTATTTTATTTTATTATTCCGCACTTACGTTGATCGGATTTATATAATTATATATATATATATATATATATATATATATATTCATATCACGAATTTTCTCGAAATTTTAATAACCTATTTTAATGCTGAAAGTAATGGAAAAAATTCATGTAAAGATTTATCCTAAACTACTTTGTAACTTAGGGTTAGTGAAAAATTTCGCACCAATTTCAGCTACCCCGATCAAATGAGATCGTACGTATATTTTTAGGGCTTTAATTAAGGGGCAAAATTAGTAATTTCTTATGAGACTTTACCTGAAAAATTGAATAAAATAGGTCCCAGAGACATATCTGCAGTATTTTTTGAGTAATCTGGGATGAAAATCAATAAATTGGAGTAAGAAACCCCCTGTTTTTTTTTAGATTTTACATAGAAACCCCTGTTTTTTTTTAGATTTGACACAACTTGTTAAATGGATAATAAACAAAAAAAAAACCATAAACAATACTTTTAGAAAATTTAATTCTGAACAAAATGGTAAGTTGAATAAAACAAAAAAAAAGTTAGAAAAATTCGAATTTTATTTAGAAACAGTACATTACTATTTTTGTCAGAAAAGTACATATTTAATGTTAAAAATGTAAAAAAATAAAATAAAATTACACAACAATTGTAAAATAGAATTAAGTAAATAAAGATTACTTAGATAATAGTTTTTTTAATAGTGACAGAAATAAATTATTTGAAAAATTATTTCAAAGTTGACCATAAAATAACAGCTGATCAACAATGCACATTAACGTATTCAAATCATTCTGTAAGGTACATTAAGTATATCGGGTACTGTGAATTGTGCTATCGTTAGCAAAAGATTTCTGTGAATTTTAGTTTGAACGCGATCGGTTTGTATGTATGTAATGGTAAAGCTACAGCTGCTACGGTAGAATATGAAATACGCTTTCCGAAACACAGGATTCCAGAGCCCAAAACATTTAGCTAATCTTTTCACAATCTTCGAGAAATAGGTTCACTACCTAGTATTCGAACCAGCTATGAACGGTCTGCCCAACACAACGCTGTAATTTATGAGAAATTATTGTGTAATTTCTATTTTTTTTTTAATTTAACGGAAATTTTTCACATCATAAAAAAATAATTTGGTTTTTGTTTATATTAAATTATTTTCTGACAAAAGTAATAATGTACGGTTTCTACAAAAAAAAATCCGAATTTTTCTTTGTTTTATTCAATTTACCTAAGTGTGTGTGTGTGTCATTTATATTTTATTGAGTTTACATATATTTACGTACGTTTGACATTTGCACTGAACTTTATTTGAGATTCGTAACTATTTGCGCTAACAGAGTTATAGCATAATTTAAGTGATAACGTATTTAGAACGCACACTATTTGAACTATTATTATCAGTATTTTAAATCTTGAGAAATAACTTGTTTACCGTTGCAAGCCACACACAAACTCTCACTTAGCCTACATTATATGCTTATTATGCGAATGTATGTAAACATTAAATATATGTCTGAATCGAGGCATATTTTAACTTAATAACAGAAAATATATATAAATTATATTTATGGTTTGGTATTTACTATTAAGTACGTGATATAATATTTTAACAGTAATATATGAATTAAGATGATATTTCAATTCTTACTTTAACTTGTGTATACGTACGCATTCATTTCCCTCTAGGTGGTTTTTCAAGTTACCATGTACGGTAATGTAAGTAGCAGAAAGTTCTAAGAAAATATTATGGATATTTAAACTAATTTAAATAAAAAAAATGTTTTCATTAAATATAAATTCTATTCATTAAATTTCTTTACCTCTAACTTGTAGAATATAAAATAACTTATTAACTTAAAAAATATATAGCAGTTTTTACATCTTGTGTGACAATCTATTAAGGGGTCCTTTCGTGATAACAAAAACAGGATTAATTGTTTTTTAATCTAAATTTACATTAAGGTTTTATTTTTTATTCATACCATTTGTTAATTAGCCTGATGTACTGATAAGTTTTGAGCTTATTCTTTGAACTAAATTTAGGTGCTCTATTCTTCTTCTTATCTATAATACATTTATAATACATCTATATATGACTCTCTTAATGGTGGTCGCGCTAGGTTGTACTTTTGTTAGTGCGTGTTTAATTGCTGATTTTGTGTTTTTCGCAGGTTCGTTTGTGCAGGTTTTTGTGTTTTTGGTGTTTCGTTTTGTGTTTTGTCGTCTTGTTTTTGTTTGATTTATTTTCTGTTTTGTTTGTTTGGCTTTGGCCTAACCTTTTGGGGTTAGCTCCCTTTTTTTTTACCACTCTCTTGGTTTGTTTGTGTGTTTTCTTTCCCTTTGTTTGGTTGGGGGTGTTTCTGTTTTGTTTCGTTTATTTTTTTATTTCGTTGTAAATTATTATATTTTCTGTTTTTCTTGGTTACTCTGTTTACATTTTAGTTGTTTACGTTTTGGTAGGCTGTTGCCTTTGTTTTGTTTTTCTGTCTTTGTTTTGTTTTCTTTTGTTTTGTGTGTTGGTGTGTCTTCATTTGGTGTGTCTTCGCTCTAACTTACGCTCGCGTCCTGGTGTGGCGGATTTTCCTCCTTTGGTGGTTCCTCCTCCTTCTGCTGGTTCTTCTGTTGTCCCCCCTGCTGTCCCCGCCGTAGTTCCTCCTGTTCCGGGGCCTGTTGGGCCTGAGCAGTGCTCTCCTGGGTCGTTGGATCGTGGTCTGTCCCTGTTGCGTAGTTGTCATGCGGCTATGGATGACTAGTTCGGCGTCGGGGGGCTCGCGACCGTGGTGGTTCTGTGCAGGATTTAGAGGATCTCCTGCGCGATTTTGGTGATGCCATCCTCGAATGTGCTTCTGGCAAAGCTTTTTTGGAGGGCCGTTTGATGGAGCAGGACCGGCTTTCCGCTGTTGTTGACGGGGCTGTTTCTCGCGTTCTCTCTCGTCCTGCCGATTTCGCTTCGGCCGTTTGTTGTCCCTCGAGTCCACCCCCTTTGAACATTCCATCCTCTACTGTGTTGCGTCCTTCGACCGTTTCTGGTAACGTCGTTTTTGTTCGCCCGGCCCAGCCTTCGTCGGACGATCCTCAGGTTGCCTCTCGCGCGACTGTTGCCTCCTTGAAGAAGGTTGTCGAGCCGCGTGAGGGTTCCATTGGGGTACGTAGTTTGCGCGTCAGCTTCCTCGGGGCGATGTTTTGGTTGAGGCCGCAGATGTTGACAAGATTATTATTGGTTGTGCGGCCTTGCAGGACGAGGGTCGCGTCCTCGCCCTTTGAAACCCAAGGTGATGATCTGTGATGTTCTTTCGGATCTTTCTCGGAGTGATGTTCTGGACTGCATCTTTTCCCAGAATGAGTCCGGTCGGCCTTCTCGCCAGGAGTTTGTGTCGGGTTTTAAGTTGCTGAAGGTGGAGTTTTCTTGTCGGCGATGTGGTAAGGGCTTTTCTCGTCCCCATGCCGCCTCTTGCCATCATAGCAAGTGCCCTGGGCCCTCTTCGGTTGAGCTGCTTCACCAGTGTGCTCATTGTTTGCGGGCTTTTGGGAGTTCTCGGGGTCTCACGCAGCATGTACGTCATTGCCACCCTTCCGTTCGGTTGGCTGAGCGACGTTCTGTTTCGTCTTCGGGTGGGCGTGCTGGTCGTGGGGTCTGGAGTGACGATGAGACGTCTGTGTTGCTCGATTTTTTCGTGACGCTGCGGTTGGTCGTTTGTATACTTCTGACGTTTTGCCCGGTCTTCCTGGCAAGTCCCCTAAGCAGGTTAGGGATAAGGTTGCCCTTCTGCGTAGGAGTGGTTTCTTCCCCCTTTACGTCCTCCTTCTGCGTCACCGTTGGGCTCCCCTGTGTTCCCTGTGTTGGGTTCTCCCCTTTCGTCTTCTCCGGGTGCGGTGGGGGTTGCCTCCCCTCCGGATTGGTCCAGTTGTCCGCGTGACTCCTGGTTGTCTCTTGAGCACGTTCACCCCTTGGCGGTTGACCTTGAGGTCATGTGAGGTGCTGTGGCGGTTCCCCCTCCTGACTGGATTGATGGGTTTGTGGGCTGGCTTACGGAGGAATTGATTTCTCGTTTTCTTGCGGCTCATCCTGATGTTCGGCCTCGTCGTAATTTTCGGCGTTCTGTTCCGGGTTCTCGGGGCTCCGATAAGCGTCGTCGTTATGCGGCGACGCAGAACCTGTTCCGTTCGAACCCGTGAGTGGAGTTGAGTTTAATAATAATAATAATATAAAAAAATAAAATTGGAAAAAAGGAAACACAGTCTTCCATTGTCCATAAAAGTAAAGCATCTATTTAAAGGTTTAGTAAAACCTTTACATCAGGAATCAGTTTACATCAGTAACTTCTAAGGTAAATATCAGGTGTAGATCTGTTAATGCTACTCGTATTTTAATTAGTTACTACTATTTATATTTGAACATATTTAAAGAATTTTTCATAGTTTTCCAGATTTCTCACGGTTAAATATAGTATTTAATTCCAATTAATTAATCCATATTTTTTCAATTACAAATAATAACTTATTATAAAAATATTTAACCATAGTAAATAAGATTGTTCTATATTTTTAATTTTTTGTTACTTGCACCCATATCTTACATCAAATTTTGCAATGTAAAAGATTATTAAATACTCAGTCATTATTGAGTTCTAACTCAGTAATTTTTGTAATAATTTGACATGCAATTTTTTTCAGGGCGAAGTCAAAAAATGGTGGTCGATTACTGAGAGAAAAACTGGAAAAAATAGGTTTGAATTTGCCAGCGGGTAGAAGAAAAGCGGCAAATGTTACACTTCTTACTTCATTAGTTGAAGGTAAGTAATAAAATTCGTAAACAATTTTATTATACGACTCTTGTTGACGTAAACGTATTCCTTCGTCTACGTAAATTTTTAATACAAATTATGTTTCTTTATAATACAGTTATTATCTTACTCGATTGCATTATACTAGTATCTTAACATTAAATCTAGCATCTTTGACATTAAATTCTAGACTTCACATTTTTCTCACTCAGAAAGAACTAATAAAAAATACATTGTTTGCGGTTCTTAGATAGATAACTTTTGAATACATTTTAATAAATTAAGTTAATTTTGTAATGTTTTAAATTTTATTAATGAATTTGTATGAAGTTTCAGAAACAAAAAACAAAACAAAAAATAATGCAAATAAAATGAAAAGATTAAGAAAATTTATTTTCATGAATTCTAATTCGATACTTTAAAACACATGTTATTTATCAAAGTAGATAAATAATGTTAGATTCCAAATAGAATACTTTTACTTTAATTCTTTTTTTAATTACAGTTAAAAATTAAATTGCAATTTTTTTAAATTTCCATAGGTAAATGTACACAATCAACTTTTTAAAATAGAAATTAAAATTCTTACAGTAATTATAAAAAGCCGATCTCGATGGCGGAGTGGTAGAATCCTTAGTGCTTTGCACCGCAAATTCTGGATGCGAATCCCAGTCAGGCATGGCATTTTTTCACTAGCTAGAAAAACATTTCATTATCATCAATCAAGCTGACTGACCCTGTAGGGTCTCAGTCAGAATAAAATGGAATATAGATGAGTTAATTGCTGTTGGACTTTCTCTCCTTCAAGACAAGTACAAATATTCAACACACCTATTCATTGTTAATTGATTACAAATACTTAATTTTAACAAAAAAATACAAGTAAAATAATGTAAAAAAGAAAGAGAATTTGAACTGATTGTGAACTACTTATTGTCAAATATTTTTGTCAGTTTTTCTCGCCAAATTATAAGTAAACGTGTTTTATTTCTACAAAGCAAGAAAGCCGAATGTTTAAACGTAGAATAAAGGCAAAAATATTGATCAAGAAGTGATTACAAAAGGTTTTTGTACCAACTTGTTAATACCATAGAAAAACCCAATGGTTTCCGCTTTAACAGAAACGATTTTTGTTTTGTTTTTTAAATTCCTTCTATCAGATATTCTATTTATGCAAGCACTATGTATTTAATTACTTTTTTGTCTTCAGTCATTTGACTGGTTTGATGTAGCTCTCCAAGATTCCCTATTTAGTCCTAGTCGTTTCATTTCAGTATACCCCCTACATCCTACATCCCTAACAATTTGTTTTACATATTCCAAACGTGGCCTGCCTACACAATTTTTTCCTTCTACCTGTCCTTCCAATATTAAAGCGACTATTCCAGGATGCCTTAGTATGTGGCCTATAAGTCTGTCTCTTCTTTTAACTATATTTTTCCAAATGTTTCTTCTTAATCTATTTGTCGCAATACCTCTTCATTTGTCACTTTATCCACCCATATGATTTTTAACATTCTCCTATACCACCGCATTTCAAAAGCTTCTTATCTTTTCTTCTCAGATATAGATGTATTTAATTACAATGAGATCATTTGTGTCTCAACATAATTTGTTTTTTTGGTTACAGAAAATTTTAAGAGATGATCGTACTATTAAGTACAATCATAAAGTATTAAATATCAATATACAGTTAGTTAAATCACGTGAATAAAATTCTTAAAAATCTTTACGATAGTATAAAGTCATAATTTTGTTAAGTGTGTGGAATTAAAAGGAGTTCAAGTTTTTTAATAAATCATTTCGACGAGTAGGTAAACATATATTTTTTAAATTCTGTTATCGATTGCACTGCACGATTACTTATATAGGGAATAGGGTTGTATAAATACATGATTATTGTAGAGTAATATATTACTTATAACTGATACTTATTTAGTTGTTTACGGTTAAGTTTGCTTAGTAGTTAAGCTTGAACTTGTCAGTTCGATGTTTGATCGGTTAGCAAGTGTGAGGATATTATAAGGTAATAATAATACGCCTTTAAAATTGTTTATATCGGACGGGAAAGTTTTATTATAATTATTATAATATTTGCAAGTATTCATACTGTTGTTTGTATCTCATATGCCGGTTAATTCTATACAACGTACAGTGGTCAGTAGAACTAAATCGGGTTATGGACTCCTCCCAAACTCTTCATCCTTAACTTGAAATCCAATAAAACAAAAACCAGTTCACATTAAAAGCCACCACATACACACGCACGCAAGCACGTGTATAAGCTACTTTTATAAATGTATTAAGTGTTCTTATGTATGTATTATGCGTATGCACGTTCACGCGCACGCGCATACTCACACACACACACACACACACACACACACACCTGCTGTGATATCTCGTCTTCCTCCTTGGTCCGTTAAACTGTTTTAAACGATTGGGACCAAGCTTATATAAATCTTAAACCAGTGTTAGGTCATTTCACCTGACCATCGCACAACACTGAGAATTCATTATACTCAGTAAATAACAAAAACGTCCGATATTTATAAGTTCTTGTTTTTTTATATATATATATGTACATACATACACACATGTATGTGTGTGTGTGTGTGTGTGTGTGTGTGTGTGTGTGTGTGTGTGTGTGTGTGTGTGTGTGTGTGTGTGTGTGTGTGTGTGTGTGTGTGTGTGTGTGTGCTTTGTTGTTTTTTTTAACACATAACATAAAATTAAATAGCTTGATCATTTATTTTTTCATTAACATTTTGTAATTACAGTTTTCAAATTACAACAGTTGATCGTTAACATTACAAGCTTAATAAAACTAGATTGATAAAGAAAATATTTATCTGTAACAGTAAAAACTCGATCAACCGGACACAATTAAATAAATGACCAGTTATAAGGATTAAAAAATAAATAAATGATCAAAGCAAATATATATATAATGTAAACATATTACTATCGTAGAATGTAAATCTTATATTATTGTTATTGAAAAAAAAAAAACTGTATTAAAAAAAAACTGCACCACTCAAACTGTTCGATGAAGCGTGTAGCCATTAATAAGGTTACGTTTAAAAGCCACATGCAAGAAAATATTAAAACGATCATAAATTTATTCTATTTAATACGTTAAAACAACATACACATTTGTCAAAATTTTGACTTCCGACTCAGCATTGAAAGAATATTCGACCTATTTAATAACTGACTAAAAAAAATAAATCATAGTACACGATACGTTATTTTAAAATAGTAGACCAACTGGTTTAATTTTATATCACCATTTCTGGAAGTTGAAGTTTTTATTTTCTCGTTTTAAATTTTTTTTTAAATAATAATTAATTTATGATTATTAAATAGCTAACTTTTTTTTTAACGAGTAATGTATTTAAATTTGTTAAAGTGTAGCTTAAGCTTTATGTTTCTTCATTACACACCTATTGAGCAGGTAAAAGTTTTAGTAAACAGTTTATTTTGCTTAATTTCTAAAACTATGACCATTTTGACTGTTAGACCATCACATCAGTAGACTCTGAAGAAAAAGTGGTAATTTATAAATAAATGAAGAAATTATATCAAATAAATGAAAAGATAACCGGTATTAATAATAAATATTATATTTAATTGACAACTAAACAGTGCTTACGAAACGTTGCAAATGAGTATTTTATCCAGATTTTTAAAATTAAATATTATGTGTTGCGTAGTATTGTGTAGTTGTCAATTTATTATGATTATTATTTCTCATTTTTTTATTAATTTATTCTATTTATTTATTTTCTTTTAGGAACATCTTACTCAATGTCTACCGATGATGATTGTTTAACAACCGAAACGGTCATACAATTTTAAATTAAAATCGAAAATGCAAAAATTATTGATTTTACTTATTATTGACATTTTTATATAATCGTTTTGAACACTTGTTTTCCAATCATATTTCTTACAATCCTCGTTTTTAAACGTAATGTTAATTACTTTTCAGTAGTAAAGCTTCGGATTATACGTCGGTTGGCAATGTATGCAGGTTTCAATTATTTTTACTTAAAATTATTACACGCTATATTAACAGAAATTTGGCTGATAGATGTAAGGCTGATAAAATTAATAAGTTTGGAAGAATTTTGAAATTATTTTTCTTCCTCGTCAAATCAATAATTATGTTAGAAAATATCTCTTTAACACTAATGTTAGGTTACTCTTATTAAACGTATTTTTTTAAATCTACAAATTAACAATGTAAAAAGAAAATCATTATTGTTACCATTTCTTAAAATAAAATCATCATGGATAAACAAAAGTAGGAAAGAGCTACTTTATATTATGTAAATCCTATGTTTTTGGAGGTAAAATTATTTTAGATTAAATAAACTTTGATTAAGATCAATCCTCCATCGTGCAACTAAATCTCTAATCTCTTTCTTACTGGTATATGTACTATTAGAGTAAAGAAGAGATATATGAAATAATGCAGCAGTTTCAATATGAAAAATTTAAATGGGAAACATAAAAAATATTAAAGTCTATTTTTTTTATTTGTATCATTAAATCTATGAAAAAAAATTTGTTGGAAAAACGTTTTATACAGATTTAATTACTAATCTATTTTTCGTTTTAGAAACAAAATACCCTCCAATTACATTCTTTCTTTTCTTTTTCCTGTTTAGCCTCCGGTAAATACCGTTTAGATAATTCTTCAGAGGATGAATGAGGATAATATGTATGAGTGTAAATGAAGTGTAGTCTTGTACAGTCTCAGTTCGATCATTCCTGAGATGTGTGGTTAATTGAAACCCAACCACCAAAGAACACCGGTATCCACGATCTAGTATTCAAATCCGTGTAAAAATAACTGGCTTTACTAGGACTTGAACGCTGGGACTCTCGACTTCCAAATCAGTTGATTTGGGAAGACGCGTTCACCACTAGACCAACCCGGTGGGTTAATTACAGTCATTCTAGGTTTTTTAAAAAAAAAAATTCTGAAATTCTAAATCTGAGTGGGATTCAAACTAGAACCTAATTGCTGAAAGGCAAAGACGATAACACTCCGTCAGGTATTCAGCAGTTTCATCCAAAATATTTATAAATATTTGACATCTTTTGAAAAATCAAAAACAAACACGAACTGAAACCCGTCTTGAATGTGTACAAGATTTTTGTTTTTTGTTAATCTCAATTGTTAATGACTTTTTTTTGGACATGATTTAAAGATTCTGTAATTTAATCTGAATTTAAAAAAATTTAGACTCGGAATTTCCATATTTTAAGCACCAACTTCTATTTGTGATGTTTAATGATCTGTAAGCTTTCTAAATGTACATAACTACATTTTTATTGTACTATTATGTTTCCGATATAGATTATAGTTACGTTTTTATTCATGAAATAATAAGATCTTAAAAAAAATAGATCATAGAAATTCAGTCTTGCAGACTGAGAAGAGTGGTTAATCAGATTTAAGTAAAATTGATTGTCATACGGAATGGTCGCGTAACAAACATAAATTTTCGTGGGAAAATTATGTTCTAGTCGGCAAAACCATGAGCATTTATTCCGATGCGACGAGTTTTTCATTCCTGAAATTTCCTTATCGGAATTGAAAATCTCTTACACATTAATAGGATTGATCCACGAGAGCTGAAATCCTTCTAGCTAGGTATATAACCTGAGAATTAGACACCAGCCGATTTCCGGCTAAATCGATCCAAATACCTCTAGGGAATAAAATCAACCACGTAAGCAATCGCATAAAATTAAATTAAATTTTCTCAATCAGTAACAGCTTTTAAAATTTTATTCACTTTTACATTAAAGTAGTTTTGGCGATTTGTTGCTACCCATTTCATACAAATTGATGGGATATCATTGTCTTAGTTTATTGTATTGAAATGTTTTTTTGTTTTCTTTAAACAGTGTATTCACAACAAATATATTAAATCAAAAAATTAATGAAAATATTCACTTGTAATTATTTTAGAAAGTAGTTCTTTAAAAATATGATCGTAAATTACATTTAGATATCACGATGTGAAGGCTAGTATTTTTGAATAATACATATATAACTTGAATAATTACACAGTACAATTATTTTTATAGTTTTAAATTAAGGATGAAATTGTCCATTAGGGTACATAACCAAAATAGTGGATTCAAGCAATAATATTTAAAATAAGATTAATAATGAACTGATGATATATGAATAAGCGCAACTGCTTTATTCAAACCTAAAAGACTATTGTGGGTACAAATGGATCCATTCGGTGTGGGGTACAAGCATTATCGCACGATCGTTCATTCCGTTATCACGTGACTCTCAACCTGTAATTGAGAAGGTATTGCTATGTCCACCCTAACCTAGACGTTCGTCCGGTCATATGAAATATAGAATCACTTTTTACCCTATAAATTATTACAGATAATAAGCTACACCTTTAAAAAATACAGCTATGTTTGCTCTTTATTTCTTAGGTTGTTGAATTTTTTTTACTTATACAAAAATAAAAGTAGCTTTTATTAGCGTAGATTGGATTTCTAATGAATTAGAATACTTGTTTTTTAGATCTGTTCAATAAAGAAAAAAATGTTTAATTTTTCCTTTAGTTCTAACAACATACACTATTTGATGAATTAATAGGTAATTAAAAACTTTTAAGTAAAGCTAATTTGTTAAAATACTCGTAACTTTATAAGAATTATAAAATGCGTAAATATTAAAGATCTGAACAAAAAAAAAAATCCACACATTCCACATTTATTTCAGTAACAATGTCAGTATTTTTAGATACCTGAACGAAGTAGAAATTATGTCCGAAAATAGCTTCCCTTATGTAACTAAAAATAAGCAAGCATCCCATGCTAGGAATTCTAGAGAAAGTGAGAAATAAAGTAGTTTTCCCTAGATGATCTTCTTTTCCTTAGTCCTTTGCTTAGATCTTCTGTGCTTACTCAAAAATATATTTCTACACATAAGTAATAATAATTACTAGTGAGGTTTTTCTCCGTTCCCACCTGCTATTGTACAGCCACAACTTCCGTGACGAGCGGAAAAATCACTGAATACATTACAGTAAACATTATTAATCTCAATAAATGGTTATTTAAATTTACGTGGTTTAAATACAATAAGTGATGAAAGGATGGTGCAGAAAGCATTTATAAAATAACTGCGTAATTTAGCGTACCGTCTCTCTATTGATTTGGAAAATATATTTCATACGACCTCATAATGTTAATCATAAAGCAAAATTTTAAATAATAAATGTTTTTATTTCTCTGAATTCTTTAATACATCATTGTAAGTAAACTTATAATTACATTCGGTTGATTTTTTAAATCTATTTTTATACAACATTAATATAGTGTTCTGTTACTACCCACCATTCTCAGCACTCACATTAAAATATTATTTAAGTTATATAACATTACCTTTTTTACAATATGGTTTAGCGGAAGTAAACATGTTCTAATGTAATGTCTGTCTACTCTAAGGTCTCCACGATCGACAGTTTGGCTTTCGGCCTGAAAGTCTGCAGTTGATGCAGTCAACGCAGTAATGTAGATAGTTGACAAGGCGGTGGCCGGTACCTGGAGGACCAGGTTTATATCAATCGTAATATTTCTCGATGTGCGGAACGCATTCAGCTGGGAATCTATCTTCCGAGCGCTGAGGGGGTTGGGCGTTAGTGGCTACCTGAGGAGGATAGTACAGGATTACCTCGACGATCGGCGACTTGTATATAGGCTGGGGGATAACGAGCTGTGGTTCAGATCTACGCATGAGGTGATCCAGGGCTCTGTATTGGAACCTCTTCTGTGGAACGTGGTTTATGATGAGGTACTTTGGCTGCGTTACCCTGGAGGGGTAACTTCCTTTCCCTACGCTGATGATTTGTCCCTTGTGGTGGTAGTGAAGACTGCGGAGGGGATGGCTAACACTGCTATAGCTAAGATCAGAAGATGGATGACTGAAAGGGGGTTGCATCTGTCCCGAGGAAAATCTGTGTTAGTCCCGCTGCCGGGGAGGCGGGTGCCCAGGGTGCCTTCTGGGTTCATAATCAACCCAGAAAAATGTACTGAAGATAAATTGATGAAAACTTGCATACACGTTCTTCTTACGGTGTAAGTGGACACTAGAAAAGATTTTTTGAAATTCCGAGGTTAAAAGTTTAAAATGGAATAACCATGAAATTTTTTTTTAATTTCTTAGTAACGAATGAAGTTATCTCCGTGATTTTTGGTGGATGTAATCTTCATGTGAATATCTAAAAACCGATTTCTAGGCTTTAGAAATTTGACCATAAAAGGGGTGAAGAAAGATTACAAATTTTGAACAATGACTGAAAATTTTCCCTATTTTCGACTATACTAAAAGAAGTATTCACTAGATGTGCGCTTTAAAATACTCTTCAGATAAATATCTAAAAAATCATTCTCGGGTTTTTTAATTTCAATTTTTTAAGAGGTGCAACCGTGTACGGCGTGGCGGCTCAACTAACACATCACTGTTACTGTATTATGTGCAACGCGACTGGCTGGCTACACCTATTTTTTGGAAATATAAAATTTAAAAAAAATGAGAAACGAAGTACAGTCACCTTCTAGCGGTGTTTATCGGGTAACGCTAAGAACCGGGTAAAATACATTTTTGCCCGTACCAAGAACGGGTAATCAGCTGGATAATTACTATTTTTAGGATAGAGGCAGGACTACTTTGAAACTCGCAGCATTCAGATCACTCAAGCAGTATCGGGTCCTGTAGTGACCAAACTGTTGCTCTGAAGAAATCACAACACACTGATAGTTTTTATAAATTGAGAAGGCTTTGATATTTATTTATCATTATTATCCTTACAAGCATGAGTTTAATGAACACAGGGGATCCAACTGGCAGAGTCCGCTGGCTAGACGGGAAGGACGAGCGAAGCGAGCCATAACCAGCTTACATTCCCTGATCGCGACTTGTTTGAAAGGCAAGTAACTATATAGCGTGGGCAAAGCCACGACGGGGGTGCTGGTATATATTTAAAATGCGTTTGCCAATGTATGACTGTTTATATGTGAGTGCGTGTATCGCATGCAAGAGGCCTTAAATTGTTTGCTAATCAATACAGCAAATTAAAAGATAGTAGTATAATATTAATTTCTATGAACTAAATTCAGTTATTCTTGATGATTCAAATGGAGAAAGATGTAATAATTTAATATAGTCGGGATTGTTTTCAAATCTTAGAAATGAGTAATGGATAATGAACTACGGTATTACTAAAGAGAGAGGGCTGTCATTAAGTGGCCGATGTCTTGTCTAAGGTCAGGTACCTCCTTCTTCAACGAATAATTGGAATCGCCTACCTGCCTGCCTGACTGACTGACTTCCCGGATAATTGAAGTCGTAATATCGTAATAGAGTTCGGTCCCACTTGGGGGGCCCACCTGTTCGCTTCATATTAAATAGGGTACGTGCCGTATTGCAATCACCTTCTTTTGTACAATCTTTCTTTAATCATAATATATAATAAGAGAACTGTATTACCCAACACGGCACGAACAGAAATTATAATTATCGCAATAAATAGTGTTGATGGTTCCATATTACTGAAAATTGTTACTTCAGTTTCATTGTTTTTAAGATAGGCTTCTTACAACGTAACTGCACCTGGCTAAATAAGAATACTGCTCCAACGGTCCTAAAATGAGAACCTTAATACGCAATTTAATTTTAGTCGTAATTTAATTTAAAATAGATTCTTTTTGTAACTTATATTATTTTATAGTTATAAAGTAAACGTCTTAATATTTATTGCAGTATAATCCGGTCGAAATCTTTTCAACTTTTAAAATTATTTTTGCCTGTATTGCGGATAAAACAATCATTACGTATAAAAATGTTCATGAAGAAATTCCCCATCGATAAGTCCGTCAGAATTGAGGAAAAAAATTAAATAAAAATATTGATAACTACGATGAAAAAATAAAACAGTGAAAGAAAGATAATTAAATGAAGATTAAGTAGCTCGAAATTCACCATGGAAGGTTTGGACTCCAACATCGTTATATTATTAACCGTACAGATATGCGGTTAAATGAAAAGGTAAGTTATTTTATTAATTTTGAGAAGAATTTTGTATAAATCATATTTACGTAGTCGTCGGTGAATGTATGTAAAAGCCCTTTTTGAGTGTCATATTAATAAGTATCTCAAAGCAGCAGTAAACAACCAGAAAACATTTGATCTGAAGGCTTGAATTTTGTAGAAGTAAATTTCTTTTTTTCCACACACAACCTAATCCTTGACTTTGTAAGTTAAAGAAGTTTAAGATTTGAATTTAGTAACAGACATTTTGTTTTTATGCGGTGAACAATAGTAGTAATCTTTTATCCTTGACTAAGCTTAAATAACAGACTATAAGAAGCTAAGGAATAAAAAGATTGTTTAGAATGGATTAGACGAAAAATTATATTAATTTAAAAATATACTTTATTTGAATTTTCTACATATTTTTTACGAGCAGCCTAAAGTATAAAATCTTGTATTGCCAGTATTCAATAATATTGCATCATTTTTTGAACGAAGTATCTTGCAAAAGCGGTAAAAACATAAACTTATTATAAATTTAAACCACATAGAATGAAACATTTTTTCCATCAATCTGTAGAGGAGCAAGTAATCTTTCAAATATTATTAATAATTTTTAATACGATTAAACGATAAAGCCTTAAAAAATCCTAAGTGATAGAGACGCGTAGACAATATTACGATTTGTCACATCCTAAGAAAATATTTCCAGCTACAAATCTATTTTTCGTAATATTCCTCGAAAGGTACTATACAGTTTTCATCATCAGACAAATATAAGATACACATATATATATATATATATATATATATATATATATATATATATATATATATTACACACACTCGTTCGTTAATGTATGCCTAACATCGTTACTCTTTCATGCAAATCCTACTACACCGATTGAGGTGAAGTTTTGATGAATATTTTTATACCTGGAAAGAACATAGGATTACTGCCGTTACGAAATGTTTCACCGCTTCAAGATGATGGGCGATTTGCCCATCATGTGGTTTGCGGTAACAACCGGATTATGTTTCTTACGGATATTGAACGGCCAAACCGTTGATCATATCCAATTCAGAAACCACTTGCAATATTTGAAATTAAATTTTCTACTTAAAACGTTTGCTTGTCTTTTCCATATCTCTTTCTGTTACCGAGAAAAGTAGCTTTAAAGGTGTACGGGGTACATCCTGTAGCCTTTCCCATCATTCAATCGCTTCCATTTTCCAATTAAAGTTGCTTTTTGATGACAATAAATAAATCGCAAGGGCAGACGCTTCAAGTGTCTGGTTTCCAATTGAAGAGTCAATCCATTTTGCATAAGCAGCTGTTAGCGGCTTGCTTCACAGTTTCCTTCGGGAACAATCTGTATATATGATCGTCAAATTTGATCAATCTTTGATTATGCATAATTACCGATTAATATGTATGTATAAACGTCTCCGATGTTGTAGAATAACATATGTAATTTGTATATTTAACGCTAATTAGAGGAGACGAAATTAACGATCGGAGGATAGGTTTGATTAGGTTATGTTGACATCAGCCCACCGGGTTGGTCTAGTAGTGAACGCGTCTTCCCAAATCAGCTGATTTGTAAGTCGAGAGTTCCAGCGTTTAAGTCCAAGTAAAGTCTGTTATTTTTACACGGATTTGAATATTAGCTCGTTGATACCAATGTTCTTTGGTGGATGGATTTCAATTAACCACACGTCTAAGGAATGGTCGACCTGAGACTGTACAAACTACACTTCCATTTACACTCAAACATATCATCCTGATTCATCCTCTGAAGTATTATCTGAAAGGTAATTACCGGAGGCTAAACAGGAAAAAAGAAAAGGTTATCTTGACATACGTACGATTCGTCAGTACATGGAATCAACATAATCTAACTAAACATAAGCTACGCTCGCTTCGCTCGCTAACCCCCACTAATTAACAGTAATATTTTGATTAAGTAATAAATTCAGTAATTACTGCTTATAGTCGAGTTATTTTAATATGGAGAATATGTAGAATGACCGATACATTAATAAATTGCTATATATTTATCAAATTCTCCAACACTGGAGGCGATTATCCATATTAATCGATAATTATGCGTAATCACCGGATTAATCAAATTTACCTAACAGAGAAAAGCTATAAATATTGTATAAAAGTCCATTTTTAGATTATTCTTTTCACAAGCAGTTCAACAAAAAAAATTAAAAGAAACAGTATGGAAAATATTGTTACCTCCTCGTGGTGTATTTCGGATAACGTTAAGATAGTGCAAAATACTTATTTACCCGTACGAAGATCGGGTAATCAGCTATAACCAATATTTTTTAAGAATCTCGTATAACTACATACCTTTAATGTGAAGTAAAGTTAGACATACCTTACTTGTAATTTTAAATATCATTCAAATGACTGTCACCAGCTGCAAAGCGTTAGAAGTAGAGCTTTGGCAAGGAATATATAAAATATATATATATGCTGTATATCTGAACATGAAGACTATACCCAAATTGCAAATAAATCCTTAAAATTGCCAACCGAGATTTTTTACTAAGCTGATAAATTATGAGATATTTTGAAGAATAAAATTAGTAACACAGCTTCATTATTTAAATATACATAATAATTGCATTATGACTTAATTGAACGTAACATTTTAACAAAGTAATGTAAAAATCTACCTTTTTACAAGCACTGTCTTATAATATTTTGTTATTACTTTTTAAAAATGTAATAATCGTAATATAAAGACTAATACTTGGTGATTGATCAAAAAATTAAATTGTAATTTTTAACTTAACCTGAAAATCAAAAAAAAAGTTAATGATTCTTATTAATATTACATTATTCTAAACACATTTAATCTACTCCTCTTAAACCAGATATAAAAACAATAAATAAAAGGATTTTTTTTCGTAGGGGAAGGAAAATTTCTACCAGCAGCCGTCATGTCCGCTCTGACAGCAGTGCAGAGCTTACACCCGCTAAAAAACCTCCCCTTCTTCCTATAGGAACTGGACCGGGCCGCGAGGCATGAACACGGTTTCTATGTGACGGGTGCGGGATACACGTACTTCCGGCTTCTTAGCAGCAGGATCTGACGTTCACTGGGAGTTATCGGCAGGCGATGACCCAGTTGGTTTCCCGCTACCCACTCTCGGAGACTAGCCGTCACCAACTACCCATCCGCCAGCTTACCCTTGATGATGCCCGTGATCATGCACTCTATCACAGCTCAGCTCCTCCCGTTCTATGACGAGGGTCATGATTTCGTCATGTATGGCGGGTTTCCATACGGCATTTATCTGAATAACATTCGTGAGTAGGAGGATACTCTGAAGCTCTATCCTTTGAAAGCATGACTCTCCTTACCACATGCGGGGATCACCAAAGTTGAAGCATAGCTTCAACTTACCCGGGTCCCTACATGATGCGGCCCGGTGTCCTGATGATTTCTTCGGATGATCGGGGGGAAACCCTGCAGGTCATCCATCCTACGTTCAGCCGACCCTTTGATAGCAGTGCCCCTGTATAAAATGCCGGTATCACCACCGTCGCTACTTTTGTTGCTCCAAAAGGTGGCCTTACAGACACCACCTTGATTGAATCCGTCTCCCCGACAACCTGCCGGAGAGCCTCCAGTAATTCTTGTTTGGTGGTCAGATCATCTATATCTTTGACCACAACGTGGACTCGCTGACCCGCTCTGCCTCTCGCTGACATCGTCACTCTTGCAGTTTTTGCTCAATTTCGCTCTTAAGCCTCTCTGATATCCCTACCGTAGCATTAACTCTTAGCTGAAGATCCTCACCGTCGCCTTTCCTGCCCGAGAGTATCCCTCCGACGTCAGATAACAGACTGACTTTACTAACTTGAGAAGGTCGGCATAGGTTCTCCCCTTCACCTTAACAACCACCATAGCAGTAGGCGCTCCTCCCGGTCTTGTCTCTTTGGCGCTTTTTTTGACTGCCCCCCCCCCGAAGACTACTTATCCAGGACCAGCAATTTCTCCTTACATCTCCATCCATGGTACTCTATGATCCGTCTCGGTAACTGTCAGGATATTGCCGGCAGGCCCACTGAAACAGGCCCTTGGATCACTCTCCAGTATCTTGAGGATGGCTGGCCTGCTCTAGATCGCTCACGATACCCTCTTCACCCTCCGCCGAGTTAATTGCTATTATGTAGCTCGCTTAGATCCCACAGTCCAAGGTGTCTCCCGCCCTTATGCTGGCACTCGACCTTTCCACTATAACCTGGCCCGCCTGTAGTTTCTTCTTCAAAGCTAATTTTTTTATATAGGGTATTTTTTTCACCACTTTCCGTTGTAGTCCTTGCCCAAAATCAACCGCCAGATCAAAGTCCTACGCCACCGACGTATCCTCCAAGATCGGGGTCCTCCCCCAGCTCACTGTACGTGAACAATTCTTTCGGCCAACTCCATCAATACCAACTCCTCCATTCCGTTTTTCAAAGTTATCTGGATCTCCTGGCTACTATAGGTAACGTGCGCCTGTGTGGCTATCTCAGCCACCTAAATTCCTTGCTTTTGGGCATACGGTCAGAAGACTTTGCAAGGCCGACAAACTGCTTCATAGAAGCACTCAGCTTCGTTGCACATTGTTTGATTTCAACTTTTGTAGTAATGTTCGCGGCGACTAGGCGACTCAGTAATTTAATTTGGTCGCCCAACTCCTGCACCACTAAGTTGAACTCGCCACTACTATCCGGAAGGTGTTCCACGCCCTCCACATTTGCGGTAGGACCCCCTTCATGAAGCCCAACTAGCTTCCAGACCTGTGTCCAATCTTCCGTCTCCTCCAAGGAGGCGAAGGAGTCTTCACTATGAGCCTTAGACTTTTCTCCTCCTTCCTAACCGGGGGAGACAAACATAGCCGCCGCTTTGCCGTCGTTCTAAGCTGCGATAGATCATCTTCGCTATGCCTCAGTATTTAAACTGAAAATTAATGCTAAGTAACATATTGATCAAGCCTCTCATTTTAGCAGAAATTGAAGAAACAAGTTACCAATTTAATGTATAAATATTACTAACACGGATTATTATTAAAAAAAAAGGACAATAAACAAAAACCCGAGCTATGCAGTAGAATAATAATTAGTTTTGAATAAGCTTTATAGTTCAACCCCACAACCAATCGCAATTACAAATTAGCTGTAGTAAATAATTGTTCAAAGGTTTAATGGCTTTTGATATAGAAATCATTCCTAAATCTTTGAAGAAATCATGAAATCATAAATCATCTTGTAAAAATCGTTCCTTAAATTAAATTCAAATTTAACTTAGATGAATCTTTATATTATTATAGATACTCGTACGTATGCCATTCACTAACTTTTCCATGAATATTATGCCTGACATAAAATAAAATAGAGCAGTTTTCATATAATTTTATTCGATGATTCCGTTTACTTCTACTTATACCATTTCTTGTCTTATAATTAGAATCATACAAATTTATTTTAAATTCTTTCAGTGTATCAATTAATTAGTGATATGAAAAGAAAGAACCGGGAAAGAGAAAAATAGATAAAAACTTGATGTCGGTCTTCGGACAGATTCACCGTTGACGATGATGCAGTTTTGCTTAATAAGTAAATAATGAAGGAGCCGTCATGAAATTTATATTTCTAAAGCCCGCGTAAAAATCTCATAATTCCTTATTCATATTTTGTATTATCGGCTTTATTCTTTCTCTTGAAATTAATGATTTGCTGCTCTTATTCATTTATCATTACGAAGCATATACGTTAACTTCAAAGCAAAGAAATGTAAGCACATAAATATAATTTCAGAACAGGAAATCACGAGAAAATTCAACTAATATCATCAAAAGATCTATAATAACTCTTAATTATCATGAAATCATTTTGAAACATAAAAATTTAAGATCGTTGAACAATTTCAACAATTCGGTTTCAAATTATTGAAATTTAAAAATGGTTTTTTGGAGAAATTATGTCGCTTTCAAAACAATAAACAAAATGCGAACGATCATGTATCAAAGCAAAAGAAAAAAAAACCAAGGAGTGTTCAAATTAAACTGCAACGATTTGCACTGAATATTTCACTCGACAGACTGGACACATACCGTAATTCTCTTACATTTACAAGAAACACGCACTAGAACTAACTGCACATAACACCAACTTTTGAAAATGACCTCATGCAATCAGGAAATGAATACAGAGATATTAATTGTTACATGAAAAATGTTACACATTAAACATACTTTCTCCTTTGATATAATTATTCTAGCTATATTCGCCAGGAAAGTAAAACCAAAATTTCAGAACACTTGAACAATATGAAATTTACAATATAATATTTGAGAAAAAAAAGACTAAATTTATTTTAATTCGATTACAAAAGATGTACCTAACTTTTTTAAAACGGAAGTTTATTTAATACTAATCCTACCTGAAGTAGGAAGTATTTAATATTGTACTACTTGAAACTACAATAAGAAGGTCCTCCTACAGATCTTTCGGAATAAGTTCCAATAGTACAAATTTACTTTAATGATTTTTAATATCGTCAAAATTTAGTTTTAGTTACTACTATTTTTTTCCGAATAAAATATTGAAGTTTCTTGAATACCTATAAACGTATTTATCACTAATTATTTTATATACTATAACTCGTAATACTGTTGCAAAATCTACAGTAAAATCTACATTAAAAGTTAGTCAATGATGAACACTAAAAATGGTATTGAACCTATTGCTGGTCTTTATTCTAGTCAATATGTACTTTGACAATTAGGATTTAAAAATATTTTTATTACTCTTGTCTCTTGCTTATCTGTTAATACTGTTTAATTACAAAATATGATTTAAATCATTTACTGTCTTCAACTGTTTTTCTATAAGTTTTGGTGAAGAAATTCAAAATTTGTTTATCGACATAAAAAGATTTTACTAAAACCTTAAAATATTGAAATAGTGTTTCTCTTGGAAGTGATTTCGTCTATCATTTTTTTCATTCTTATTATAATTAAGTCGTTCTGTTTATTGAAATTTATATATTTTTTAATTTCCTCTTTCAGAACTACCAAGTTTCAGCTAGTAATGAAGTAATTATTCAGATGAGAATCTAACCTATTTAATATTTGAAATTCTCTAATTTATTTTTTCGTTACATTTTACCCTGTTTCCATGAAATTTTCATTGCAGCAATTTTTAGTTATTCAATTTATCAATCAATGCATTAATTAGATATTCTTATGAATAAGTAGTTTAATAAAATTTGTTTTTTAATATTGTAAATTCATTTTAAGATTCAATGACCTTATTATTGAATTAACGTACGTCATACCTTTTGACCTGTTAAGTATTTTATGTTTATTGCAAAATAATTCAGAAAGCTAATTATATGACAATTCAAATAGTTTTCAAAGGCAGATTCGTATTTTGATTTAGTAACCGGTGCTGACCAAACAATAATTTTCTTAAAACATTTATCAATTTCCATCTAATCTATTACCCTAATTCCAGAGTCTAATTAGATAAATATTACATGATTTTCTTCTTATTACATTACATTATTTAGATTTATTACTTACATCTACATTATTTTTACATTATACCTTTTTTATATCTTCTTAGGCAAGTAGTAGTGCAAGCGGCAAAAAAAAATAATACTTTGGGAGCAATATTGGTGATAGGGGAGCCGATCAAAGTTTAAAAATATTGATTTCTTTGAATTTCTTTAAATTTTTTTCGGTTTATTTAGAATTATTAAAAGTCTAAATGACAAATCTTTAAACAACAACAACAATAATAATAATTATGTTGGTCAGCGTACACATCTAAAATTAACGTGGAGCAGTTGCTTAACAAGATGGCTCCAAGTCTTGCGACGATGATTGAAAGAATCATTGATTCAAAGATTGAGTCGACTCATCGGATGGAACAAACTAAACATGAGAAGGCTCACTCTCCATCTGACGCCGTTGACATGAGAGACGCACCAGCGCAGTTTAAAACACCAGCTAAACCTGCGATTGTTAAGCCACCAACTGAAGTAAGAATAAAAAATCTTGACTTATCTCCCAAAGAGAAACGGATCACTCCGTCGTCTAGTCACAAGCTTAAAGAAATGGTGACAAGAAAATCTGAATCTACGGAAATGGAGGTGCAAGTTATTATTAAGAAACCACCAGACGTAGAGAATATAAAACCTGTACCAATAGAGCCTCCAAAAGCGCAAAGATCAGCTTCGGCGAGAGCATCTATTTCAGCTCGACCCAGTACTGCAGTAGAGATAGAGTCCAGCTCATCAGCCGCGGAGAGTGCATCGCTTGCTAGTTTAGATTCCTTAGCAACGATGCTAACAGCACCGACGAAACTTTCATCAACTGATGTGAGTCGGGGAACGTCATTGACATCAGATAGAGAGGATGATGCAATGTCCGAGGCCTCAGACACTCTCTCATCAGAGGTTGAGGCCGTTTGCAGGATGGAAAAACGGTGCAAGAAAAGATGGCCGAAAGGAAAGCCTAGGAAGTAATTTTTTGGATATAAGTTATAGAAGAATGGAAATTTTGAACATTTTCGATTCATGAAAATGAATTACTGAACCTTTTTTTTTAATTTTTTTTTGAAGTGGGATGGGGCTAATGACTAAAGTAGTCGAGGCCTCTAAAAACCTCAACAAAAAAAACAAAAAAAAATTATAATAATAATACAATAAAATTTCATCATAATTCACCCCATCCCCAAAAAAGAAATCTATAGTAACTTTTTATTTTTTGTACATTTTTCAGTGGAATTCTTTTTAGTCTCTTCCATTTAATAAAGTACACAAAAAAAAAAATTAAAGTCTCTTGGAAAGTAATTGTTTAGGTGGAGAGCAGAAAAAAATAAATAAATAGCTATTATTTTAAACTTGTAAACTTTTTTCTTTATTTAAATATATAACTATGATTTTATAATAAAACTTCATCATGAATTACTTCTACCCCAAAAAAATGAATCTTAGGCAACTTTATAATACATCATTATCTTTCCATTATATAATAATAAATAGCCAATGCTAGGAAAGTGTTACAATTTTGTTGTCAGATCTTTTCATCTGAAGATATTACTCGTAGAATCTAGTCTCAACAACAATGTATACCCGAAGACTGAATCAACACAGACATGTCGGCGATTTTATTTATTTCAAATATTTTTAATATTTTAAATAAGAATATTGGGAAGTAGAATTACTAAAGATGGACGAAGCAGGAGCGATATAAAATGCCGAATAGCACAAGCGAAACGAGCCTTCAGTAAGGAATATAATTTGTTTACATCAAAAATTAATTTAAATGTCAGGAAAAGATTTTTGAAAGTATATGTTTGGAGTGTCGCTTTATATGGAAATGAAACTTGGACGATCGGAGTATCTGAGAAGAAAAGATTAGAACCTTTTGAAATGCGGTGCTATAGGAGAATGTTAAAAATCAGATGGGTAGATAAAGTGACAAATGAAGAGGTATTGCGACAAATAGATGAAGAAAGAAGCATTTGGAAAAATATAGTTAAAAGAAGAGACAGACTTATAGGCCACGTACTAAGGCATCCTGGAATAGTCGCTTTAATATTGGAAGGACAGGTAGAAGGGAAAAATTGTGTAGGCAGGCCACGTTTGGAATATGTAAAACAAATTGTTAGGGATGTACGATGTAGAGGGTATACTGAAATGAAACGACTAGCACTAGATAGGGAATCTTGGAGAGCTGCATCAAACCAGTCAAATGACTGAAGACAAAAAAAAAAATAAGAATCATTTTTACCTTACCTATTAATGTACTTTTATTTGAAATACTAAATGTTATCAAACTATAAAATTGTTTAAGTAATTATCATAAGAGAGAAAATTAAGATTTTACCGCTTCGTAATGATATTGCTCTTAAGCGAAGACTAAAATTAATTAAAAATAAAACAGTACGGTATTATTCATATATTGTTAGAAGATTCCTCCCTGCGTATTTGGTTCAAGTTTTCAGTAAAAAAAGAATTAAAAAGTTAACGAATTTTTTTTTAAAAATAATGAAATCTTATTAAGTTAAATAATATTAAGAAAAAAAAGTATAATAAATGAAAATTAAATTAATTTTGTCATTTTGGAAGTCAAATTAAGAACGATAGGTGACATTAAGGAAGATATAAAAAGATTTTCAGAAGAAATTGAACTTTAATACTCTAAAGAATTCAGCTTTTATCAAATTCTTTACAATATATTTATGGAGGATAGTTCTTTAAAAATAGGGCGATAGTTATTTCAGAAATGAAAAATTTAAAGTAATAACTAAGGGGATGATGGTGAAAATTGCGAGCGTTGACAAAGTACAAAATGAAGAATAAAAAAAAAAAAGCTGACAACACAGTTGTAGGACTTTCCCGTCACGCGACCTTTTATTGATGCACGGCTTACACACACAACTTAAATTAAAATATTTATCATTTTATTTAAAAATAATATTTTTCTACAACAGCTGAACTTCAGTGCTACAGTAGTGCTCCTTGTGATGACGGGGTACTATTGATGCAGAATACCCACTTAGCCACTAGTTTAGAGAATTTTTTGTGGTGGGGGTGCGATTTTGAAAAAAAAGTTTGAAATATTATTTTTTTAATGTTAACGAATGTGTTTAAAAAAATAAAACATTAATTAGGCGAAATCTCGAGATACTGAGGGTGACCTTGCTCTACCGCCTCACCCAAACTTGATCTTTTAAGTTGAAAATTGAATGACATCAATCAATGCCTCATACACAGAAGTAATCTGACCAAGTTTGGTCAAAATCGGTCGAGTAGATCTGGAAATGTAAGGTGATTTAGAGTCCAACACCGAACACACATACATACGAACATTAACGTCCGGAAAATTTCCATCCGGTTCTTTGGGTTCGAAACATCAAGATCCGATGAAAACCACATTTTCCCAAATTGGACCGATTACAATACTTTCCCTTCTACAGCTATAGCTAATAGATTTTTTGAAAGAATAATAAAAATGGTATATTGTTAGTCACCCAAGTTTATTATTCTTAAATATGATAGTTATAATAGAAGATTTCGGCAACAACAAAATAGAGGGTAAAATTACATTAAAAGGTAAGACTGCAATACATGAAGTAGGTAATTGAGGATGTAGTTTGTAATAAATATGTAGAAGTAAAAAATAATACAAGTTAAATGAATTATGTCCAGAAACTCTGAATAATTACAGGTATAATATTAAAGATAATTTACATAACAAGGGTTAAACGTCTCCGAAAATGCCTGTTTTAACATAGTTTTAATACATTAAACTACTAGTAATAATGTTAGTTTCCGAACATATATTATTATAATGAAAAAAAAAAAAACATAAAATAAATCGTCTTTAACATTAAGAAACTTAATATAAATAAGTTATATAATATCTTTAACAGATCAAATATTAGAAAAAAAAAAAAAAAAAACTAAAAACATACTGCAGTATTAATAAAATGCTATCGATTTACGATTTACTTACAATATTAAATGTAGTAAAAAAAATTAGGACATTCTCTGTAATTATATCAATAATATACACTCGCGTATCTAATTATACATTATAATTATTAGCATTTTAGTGTGGGTCAGTGTTTAGTCTGTATACAATTTATATATTGTAGCAAATATACACCTTGTGATTATATATATATATATATGTGTGTGTGTGTGTGTGTGTGTGTGTGTGTGTATAAAATATATGTTGTAAGAATGTGTAGAACAGTTATTTAGCCCGGTATAAATAAAGTTCAACTTCTAACACAGTGACTTTCTACGTTTCCATAACTCTCAAATTATCAATCGTCAAATCTAGACCGGCAAATTAGTTTCAAACATACATATTACATTGCATATTCGTAACAGAAACACCCAATACGATTTATAGGTGAGAACACCACGTGCTAAATTACTCGTGTATATGTCTGTTTATATGCAGACATACATATAAAATTAATGTAATGGGCAGATCCAATTTTCTAAACTTATTTTTATGATACTATTAAAAATTTAGGATTATTTATTAGGTATAATAAACGACAATAAAAACGATTTAAATTCTATTTTATTTCTCAAATTAACAACGTTCGGTACGAAAGTAGAATTATTTTTATAGATTGACATGTTTTTTAATTGATATTTGAATTATGAACTGTTATAATCCATACATATATATGAATTTATATTTATGCCAAATCAAATATTGTATTGTTATTTAAACGATTAATTTCAACAGGTAATTAATTTCAATCCTTCCGCTGTATAAAGTTTCGCACAGTTTCAAAAATCACTATTAAAAGATAAATCGTGAAATAAAATTATTTAGAAATATATCAATCAATATAAAATTGGAATTTACAAAGCGATAAAATTGAAATCACATATTTGCTTAAGAATATTCTTAGTCATTTAGAATAAGTCGGATCGAGAAATTCATACGAAAATATATTAACCTAAAAAATTTCAAATTTTTATTAATTTTATGCCTGAATTTTTCTAGTATCGAATGTTATATAATTTGAATTATAAACGTTCATATTACAAAAAAAGTACAATAACGCTAGATATTATTCACTTTCACTAGATTTTTTTGTTGAAGCGTGTTTGTAAGATTGAGGAATCTTTACATTCAAGTAGATGGTTGTTTACCTTTCAGTAACAAGTTTAAGAAAGGAAACTAATTTATCGGTAGTATAGCAGAAAATCCAATTTATAAACTTATTGTCCACAGGTTATCCTATAAAAAGTGAATTGTTTGATTTGCGTAGTTTTATTATAGATAGTAAACTTTAACTTTTAGGTACGAACATGAGAAATCTGTTAAAAACGAAACGTTTTCTAAAATATTCAATTAAAATAATCTACTTTGATTGATAACATTTTTTTTTTTGTTTAATGTTTTACGATGCTTGTAATTTTGCTTATGTTTTTTATAAAAACTCTAACATAAAACTTAAAACTAAAATAACAAAAATGAAATAAAACTAAAATATCATTAAAGGCTTGCATCTAATATCACTAAAACCTTACAACTAATTTCACAGACAGTCTTAAAAATACAATACATTAAAAAAAAAACATAAAAGTATAAATAATAAAAAAACTACATAAAATTTAACAAAGTTTGATAGGGAATGTAAAAGGCTCCCTACTCGGGTAACAGAATCAAAGACACATTTTTATTTTTTATATCAACTTAAAAATGAATAACGTTTGAAACCACTTAAAACGTCTCAAATACGTAAATTTTGAATTTTTATTTTAATACTTCCATACAGTAAGGAACCCTTTGAATTCTCAAAATTGAGGATCAGAATTCTTTACGCAACTTAAGTATCGTATAAACGATCAGACTTGCTGCGCCCTTATGCAACGCTTCCAAAATAATTCCGTACAATATTTTTTCAAGATGAATTTTGTTTTCTCCCACTTTTAGTAAATTTATAGATTAGTGAAAATATCCCTTATCACCTGTCATGGTTGTTTTTCAATAACTATTAAAATGATTTTGATAAAAAAAAAAATCAAAATATTTTTTTGTTATTACAACTCTGATATTTGGCGTTTTGAATTTCTCACTGAGTAATGGTAGACGGTTTTTCGATCTTATTTTAAACAATATCCTGAAAATATTTCACATATAATGATAAAAAATTTATTATACTTTTATTAAGAGCCAAAAAGTGCATTATATATATTTTTTTATATATAAAAAGCATTCTCCTGTATCCGCTTGTAAATAACAGAAAATTCTCTTGAAATACGATGTGTTTCATACGATGATTCGTATGAAATACGAATTAGTTCACCTTCATCAATACTTCCTGTAGTATAACATTAAAAGTTACTAATGATTTGATATTCATACATTTCTGTTTATTTCAGAGTCATACATTCGCAATAAAATTGTGAAATTGAAGTTATACCGATGAAAAAAAATGTAAAAAAAAGTAATCTTCCAGATTACTTTTATACACATTTCTACACCTTGTTTTTCCTTACTGGGCTTTGAATTTAAACAAAAGGGCTTCATTACTTTGTTACTTTGCGTTATGTGACAGTCTTCTAATAACTAAGGTTATTAGATATAGCTTTAGCTAAGATATCAGTCGGTCTCTGCATAATCTTATTCTGTAGAATAGGCAGTATACAAAACATGATTAAGATTTCTCGTTGTTTTAGTAGGTTTGGCGCTATCGCCAAACCTACTAAAATAACAGGGATCGATCCCTGTTAATATAATCTATTTAATCCTCGTATTTTTCTAATATTCTAGGTATTACGTTAGAGTGGTAGCGTCTCGGCCTTTCATCCGGAGGTACGGGTTTGAATCTCGTTTGGGATGACATTTTCACACGCTACAACATAAATTTTCATTTCATCTCATTCTCTGAAGTAACAGTCCCTGAGGCTAAAAAAAAAGTACTATTGTAGATTACTAGAAACAATAATAATGTAAAAGTATTAAATAATTGTATTCCCGAATGAAATTTGCTTGTTCTTGAGCATTTTCCGGTGTTACTTGCGTCTCTGGGTAAATTGACTACCATTTTTACAAGTACGGCACAAATTCATATATTTTCTTGAAGAAATACTATTTATTAAAGACTTTATTTCTGTGAAGATTGTCATTCAATCTACATTTCCGTAACTAATCTATATTTTTTTCGTTTAACGTTAAGTATGTTAATACAAAGTAAAAAAGTTAATTTATAATAAATTTAAAAAAAAATCATCTCGTTGCACTAGTATAATCGAAAACTTGTTTCTTTTTCTGATGGCATACTATCTGTATCTAGCAAAATATATATTTCAGAAAAAGTGCAATTTTATCGTTTTTATTATTTAATTACTAAAATATTAAATTTAATTTGTTTATGAAGATAAATTTTCTTAGAACTATTTCATGTATCTTTGACTAGTAAAAGGTCCATTAAAAAATTCATCAATGGGTTAATCATTTTGTCTCTAAATTTAATTGTATCATACTAGTAATTACATAGAGTAATATATATAACTAATATTTTTGTTTTTCTGTAAATAAAGATTTCATGTTTCTTTAAATTTTATAAATTATTTTGCTACTTTATTGTATAACAGGATTAACTTTATACAGCTTTAGTAATAATACTTTAATCAAGGTACAAATTCTTTTTATTGTTATTACTAGTGGACTCGGCAATGCTTCGCTATTGACAGAATGTTTACTACAGTTCAAACCTCACCAGTAGTATACAATGTTTACATTCGGCGAATGTAAGCAGGTTATTCAAATACATTAAAAAAGATTCCCCCACCACTTTACAGCCGTATGTAAACATTTTTTTCACGAGCGCTGATTGGTCGATAACCTCAGGTCGCCACTTTCCAGTTTCCCGTAAATTTTAAATCCAAAAAGTCTCCATTTTAAATAAAATTTTAAAAAAAGGGCGTATCTCGAAAACGGTGCGTCCTAGACTATTTTTAACGGGATTTTGAAAGGCTTATTTCAATAGATAGTTTCCAATTTTTTGAATCGATAGCCACTAGTTTATCCGCCTACATCCACCCGTTCTCGAGATACGCCTTTTTCTCACAATATTTTTGTATTTGATGATGAAATAAGATAAAAATGTGTTTTTACCACTCGTTTAATCACTTTTAAATTAATTTTAAAATCGAGCATCATTACTTTCAGCGAAAGCGGGATCAACGCATTAATAACTGTGCTTGAACCCGAGTAAATTATTCAATACATTAAAGAAGATTGTGCCAGTATACGAGTAACTTATACAATATATTAAAAGTAAAAAATAAAAAAATAATTAAAATTTCTACTTATGAAGATTTTTTAATTACTTTGCCAGTTAACGGTAAATAAGCCACTACATTTTAATATATTAATAAACAATACGCGATTGTATTTGGTTTAAAATTTTCTTCAACTTCAATATTAATTTTCAAATCAGTAACTCCCATTTTTATCGATTCATCCTGTCGTGAACAATCAATCAAGGGATATTTGCTTTTATAATCTGAAAACGGATATGGCGAATCGGTCAATTTATAATAAGATTGTTTAAAATCGACAAACATTTTGTACATCAACATTCGATCCCCTCTAAATCCTCGTATGGATAACAATTTAAATTTATAAATACTTGAATATTTTTAACGTTGCACGAAACAAATTTTGATGCATTCTTAGTAGCTTTATTTAATCTATCGGTTTGAAACCCTACAATAACGTATCTAGGTTTGTCCAATTGTGATGATGTTTTTACATTCCAAACCATAGATTTTGTCTGTGGCACTATTGGATTCTGATGAATTTCCCAACTTCTAAACGGTATACGCAATTCGTCCTTTTTTCTCTCAATTTGGTCAATTCCAACTGATATTGACTCGATACCTTTAAATATGTTACAAGCCATGAAACATCTGTTATTTCTAGTCTAGATTTATGATCTGAAACCGTGGCAAGTATAGCGTTTACATCATCAATTCAAAGTAGTACGTTTCAATAACAATTATTGCCTGTTGTTTATAATTATTTTCTTCTAATCTTCAGCAAAACCCAACAACATTGAAAGGGCAATGTATAAAGTAAACGCCCCATCTTCGTTTATATTAATTTTGTTTGTACCATAAACCCAGCCGGCTTTTTCCAACAATAGTTTGTTATTGAAATCACATTTTTCATAATAACGTTCTTCATGCTGGCCACCTCTTGCCCGTTTATTTTGTAAACATTCTCATCGAATAGAAAGGCGCCAGCACGGCAAAATTAACCAATTCTGATGTTGTTGATTTTTTATTGTTTTCACCAACAAGTTTCCCACGAATACGTAGACAACTGTCGCCCGGTACAGTATACTCGTCCGGTTGATTTATTCTTATTATAATCTTCAGCCGTTTTAAAGTTGTTTTCAAATGGGGTATGTTTATGTATTTGTTTATGTGTTAATGATTCGTCAGTAGACGAGACTTTTTTAACATTTATATAATTCATCTCTATATAAGAAAAAATTATTTTTCATTTCAACAACTTATTGGTGCTTTTTAATTTTCCACCAACAATTTCAAATCCTAGAGATTTTAATTTCTTAATGCTTTCCTCTGTTAGTTATATGTTTTTTTTACATTCTCTCAATACCAACGACATACGCGTCGTATAACTCGATTAAAAATATTTAAACGTTTAAATATTTTAAACGGCTGAAAGATTATGTCATTGGTAAACTCTCAGTACCAACGACATTTGGAAATTTAACAACTGATTGTTTTCATCGGTCAATTTTATTATCAAGTTAGTAATTTCGTTTTCATTTACCGGTACGAATGTAATATAAAATGAACATTCTTCAATCATTTCACCAGGATCGACACTCAGTTGGAAATCATACAAATTGCAATCTTGTTTTTAGTTTTTATATCCGCCAGAAATAATATCACATTTTACACGTATTACATTTACAGGAGCGATATTTATTATTCGATCTGAATGATGTGTTTGATTTGGTTTGAGAATTCTCGCCCCATAACCTAAAAGATTGCCAATACTTGAATCTGCATCTGAAAAATCTATCTACACGGTGTTTTTAATTTCACATTGTAACGTATTGGTATTCGCCTTTAATGTGATTGATTTTTTAATTTTCTTCATTTCATTTTGTATATATTCACCAACATCTTCAATTGTATAACTACCCGTCGGTATTGTTATGTAATTTTTCTTTGTAAATTCATAATTGTTATTTTCATCTTTTTTAACGTCCTTATCGATCGCAAAACACAATTTATTATTTTTGTTTTCTTCAATATTTGGAATCGTGTTGGCCGTCATCAACTATTTTAAGCCCAATTCATATTGGCCTTTTGAATGGTCTATTGGAGGAAAAAATGTTTTTTTTAATCAACGAATCGTTTCCATCAATCGACAACAAACACGACATGTCTAAAATGAGAATAATTAAAATTAAAATGTACAATTTATTCGGATAAAAACTAAACACAATCTACCGCAAATTACATCATCTTCGGCTTGATATGTGTTGTAATTGTGCGTTACATTGGATTTTCCAAAATAATTCATCAATTCTGGAGATGGGTGTACGTTTCCTATACTATCAAAATAGTCTTCATTTTTATCGACTTTTCTAAAGCAAACCCAATGTGTACCACGTCCTTTTGAAATGTCCAAATTGACTATAGCACTTTCATCTTTTCCAACCTTTTTTGGTAAAGCGTCCAACATAAAAACACCTCTGAAATGTGAAATTTTCAATCGTTTTGCATACTCTTTCAATTCGTTGTCATATAAAGCACACCTCTGTATTGAATCGATTATTTTGTTTTACTTGCCCACCATTTTTTACCCGCCCACCATTTTCATTTTATTTCATCTTCAATTTCAAAAAATGATGAGAAAAGGGCGTATCTCGAAAACGGTGCGTCCTAGGAGGAAACGCCAATTGTTCCCAGAAGTTGGAAAATAACCTTTTAAATAACCAATTTTAAAATAAATTTTTAAAAAAGGGCGTTACTCGAAAACAGTGCGTCCTAGACGATTTTTAACGCGATTTTGAAAGGCTTAACCAAAAGGTTATTTTCCAACTTCTGAGAACGATTGCCGGTACCTCCTAGGACGCACCGTTTTCGAGTTACGCCCTTTTTAAAAATTTATTTTGAAATATTTAAAATTGGGGGTACATCTTGGACCGTCTTCAAAATCTTTTACGCGGCAATTTTTAATCAGTTTTTAAAGTAAGTGTTAAAAAATTAATTGAATTTTACAATAATAAAGCCGATGCTCATATTCAAAACTCGGCTTTTTATAATGTTAAAGTTGAAATAACTAAAATTATTACCAATACAAGAATTATTATTTTCAAAAATTAGTCGGCTCAAATTCGAGCTGACAAAATATCCTATATCCAAAGGGTACAAATCTATTAGACTTGCTGATTTTTGGTGGGTCAAATTTGCGCTACTAAAATAATGCATATAAAGTCGATTCAAAGGGAGAAAAATCCATTATATTTACTAATTTCTGGCTTGTTGATGAATAATTTAAACTTTTCAATTTATTGCAAATATTAGACGTTTTTGCAATTTTGTAAAAAGTCGATAATATTTAAAAGTAATATTTTATTGTTGATGGAAAAATTTTATTTTTATATAGAAACAAAATGACTAGTTTAATAGATGTTTGTTACGAACAAATAAAAGAAAATTTTTCATATGCTATATTTGGAGATTTTAAGTTAATTATCGACACAAATACGGCTTTTTTTAATGTTATAAAATTATGTAATGATGGCGGGAAACGATTTAAAAAATGGTTTGAAAATAAACAAACTAAAGAATTTATTGCTTATTATTCACAAAAATTAGTCGGCCCGAATTCGGGCCAACAAAATACTACTCGTATAGATTAAATGAACGCAATTGAAAATTTGATAAAACATTAACAAAATGAACATTAAGGAACTTCACAAAATTTTGCCTTTCCCTTTTACCTTTTCTCCTTTTCCCCCCTTTTCCCCGTTTTCCTGTTTATTTTCAATTTACCATATTCCCTTTCCCCTATTTTCCACTTAATTATTCAAACTTAAACCTTTTCCCCTTTACCTTTCCTTCCCCCATTTCTCTTTCTCTTACTTCCCCTTTTCCCTTCCTCTTGCCCCTTTCCTTTTTTCTTTTTCCCCTTTTCATTTCCATTTACTTTTCCAGTTTTCCTTTCTCCTTTTTCTTTTTTCCATTTTCCCCTTCCTCCTTTTTCTTTTTTCCATTTTCCCCTTCCTCCTTTTTCTTTTTTCCATTTTCCCTTTCCTCCTTTTTCTTTTTTCCATTTTCCCCTTCCTCCCTTTTCCCCTTTTCCCCTTTTCTGATTTTTCCCTTTCTCCCTTTTTCCCCGCGCGTAAATCGGTCGAGTATTTTTTTAGTCTATAGCAGACACACATATCGGAGCCTTTGAAATAGAATCGTAAAATATTTAGTATAGCGTGTGTTGCTTTTATATCCAACAGATACCGCTGTTTTTCAAAAAAGCATGTTTTTATCTATCACAGGTAGACATCTTAGGTATATAAAACCACGCACGTATTCGAATGCAACGTTGTATCAAAATTTCAAAGCAATCGGTAAAGAACATAGGAGATTTAAGATTTTGAATAAACGAACATCTATATTTTTATTTATATAGATTATGGAAGTAATAACGTAAACACTCCCGGAACAAATAATAATAAATTATGAAATTTTAATACAACTCGGTTAAGTAGTTTTTGAGTTATTAGGCACACACAAAACGAAGATTGTTTTATTTATACAGATTACAACTCTTATAATAACTGATCAAAAATCATTTATAATTTAATAATTCTAATTTGAAAAGTAAAATCACAATGAAAATAAACGAAATATTTTGGTTTAATATTTGGAAAAAGCTTTCCATTACTTTACTCAATGTTAAAGAAAATTAATCAGTATAATTTATTTTCTTGAAATGATATGAATAATTAAATTTTTTTGAAAAAAAAATTTCAATTAATTTGTGTATTTTGTTTTATTTCGTCTTAAACTGCAATATAAAAAAACATTTATAAAAAAAAATTAATAATTTTTCTCTTAATTTTTAAGTAGTTCACTTGTCTTGTGTTGAGTCTACGCCTACAATACATTAGTTTATTTAATTTATTTATTTTAGATTTTAATTCTTATTTTTTTTAATCAACCATCCCAAGTAACAGAACGAAAATTCGCTTTTTTAATTCGATTTTTTTCTTTAGCGAATATAGCTTACTATCATTACAACGTAGAAATCTTACCATTATATTATAAATCTCTTCTCAATTGAATTGTCTTCAGTAATAATTTATAATAAAATAAAATAATCAATCAGACAGTATCTTAAGTTTCATTTCCTTTCGGATAATTTTCGGCGATTTTTCATATAATTTTAATTAGAATTTAAAATTGGTCTTGTGGCAGCACATTAATCAAATCAAAATCGTTATGATGTTATAGTAATGATCGAGTCAGCTAGGTGGCGTCGTTCAGTTTACCGGCCAACAACTCATCAGATATTAATCTTTTTAAATTTTTTCACTACATTCTTTTTCGGTTATTACCTTCAATATAATCAAATAATTATATAACTGCGAGGGAAACATAAACACTATAAGGTAACCATTAGTAATATAATTTAAAATGGAAAGTTATTTAAGTTTTAAAAACAATGTTCCGAAATTAACATTAAATACAAATAGAAACTTCCTCTTTGTAAAAGTGTAATTGTTATTAAAAAAATCTTGAAACATTTTATAATAAAAATTAATACGAGAAAAAATTAATAGAAAATTAATAGATTATTTCTTATTATAATCATTTCATTTCGCGCAGGAAACTGCGTGATCCAAAACTCAGCAGAATGGCATCGATTTTCTTAAGACTACTGTGTTCTGATCGTCGCGATAGGATCGTTTTGTGAAAATACTAAGTGCTTTATTTAATTTACTTTCATCTTTTGAAATTATTCTTCGATAGACAAAATTCCTAGAAGACTAAATTTTTTGTCAACCCCAAATGAAATGTGAAAATTTTAATTAAAAAAAGAAAGAAACATTGTTTGTTTTTTTTTCCAGAAGGGTTGAGGGTGTAAAATGTTGCGATTTATACTAAATATTTACGTGCAAATATTTATAAAGAATGTAGTTTTCAAGAATTCGCTTTTAGACTTTAGACTACCTAACAGTGATCTATATTAACGAAATACTACTATCAATAATAATTACTTCAGTCTTTACAATAAATTAAACATTACTACTGATGTTTAAAATAGCAATTAATTTTGTAAACAATATGTCATCTAATAAGTAACTTGATACCTACTTAAGAGTAGTGAATGTCCCTTTTATAACTTTATTTTATATATTTTTCCCCAGGAACTGTTGTAGACATTTATTCTGTGATCTTTTGTGTATTTTTGAAAATTTACATTTTAAAATAGTCATTACAAAAAATAAACAAATAATAAAAATATAATTTTTACAAGAATTCTATTTTGCGTTTTTATTGTTATTTTATTGTTTTATTTCTAGTAACTTTTTTTTATTACTAACCACTATTTTAAACAAAACAATTTTAGCTAAAATAGAAAAAACAAAAAAAAAAACTGGGACGTTTTCTATTTTCCCCCACAATGGATTTTTTACGATGATCCAACATAAGCGTTTTTGCTTATATTTATAAATATAATCTAACCAAACTATGCTATTTACGCACGCCTGGGCAAGCCGAGGCAGTGTCGGACTCATACGAGTTCGACTAGATGGTGTTAAAAGCCTATGTGTACTCGCACCCTACCGACTAAACGACTCCTGTCTAACCATTCCTCCCCTCCTGGGACAGGACTGGCAATTGAGCATCACGCAGCCACGGGAGGAGCCTTCGAGTCCCTGTGCATCATCACCGCCGCCCATCCGCGCAAGCACGGACAAACGACGACTCCGCAGGAGGCTTTCCTTCCCCCCTTACTCTTGGTTCTGATCTTCACCTCATCAGAGGGCTTTTTTGCAGCAATCTGGCTACCCATAAGAAGATTACCTTCAAATAAATGTAATGCAACAGACACAATTTACTACTCGTCTTATCTCCATAGCTATCTTCTAAATAGTATCGGGGACACCAGACCCTTCGTCCGAAAGAGCAGCTTCATTTAATTTCTGTATATTCCGTTTTACAAAGTTTCTGCGGTATTTCACATTTTCTGAAGCCCATTTACAGGCCTTAATCAACTTTATTTCACACATTTTGGATAAGCAATCAAATTTACCAAAAATATCGTACTTCATTTGTTACTCATTTTCAGTCACGCTCTCAACCTTCTCTAGCTCAGCTGAATCCAACACTCTCAGCTGACTCCTTCCGTATATCCACTGCCATTCGAGCTTTACATCCCCTGCTAGTATTCCTGCTTCCTCAGTTCCACCTGCATCGTTCCGCATATCCCTTGTCTTCCGGGCTTTGTTTCTCCTTTGCGGACCCCTTTGCGTTCCGTTCTTAAGTGTCCCGACTTGTCGCAGGTGTAGCAAAAACCACGACGTTTAGGACTCGTGCACTGAGCGGCCACATAGCCGCCATCTCAGCAACGATAGCAACTCATGCTGGGCCTCTTAATCTCGACCCGACACGCCTTCCAGCAGACCTTGATCTTCCCTGCCGCAACCAGCCTTAGCAACTGTTAGCCTCCTCCAAAGGAAGTATCACAGTCGCGTTCTGCGCCAAACCAACTGCTGGCCTGAGAGAGGTGACCCTGCAGTCGAGTCGCCGCCAAGAGCACCTCTAATAGCCTCCAAGACATCACACTCTGTGCTCTCAGTATCAAGGTCACTGACGTAAATTGCAACCTGTTTCCGAGAACCCTTCTCTACAAACGCAACTTCCTGAATGCTAAGTTACAAGTCTTTCTCTCAGCTCCAGAGTTGCCTTGTTTTTGATTCTCAGGTGGACCACCATCACATCCCCCTTGCCCTTACGGACAGATAGGATGTCTTCGCATGTTCCGTTCCAACGGAACACTTTACCTTACGTAGTAAATCCGCATAAGACAAACCCTGTTGTTTAATAACCAGGGTGGTCGCAATCGGCGAGCCTCCCGGAACGCCACCGGGAATGTAACCAAACTTAACCTACGCTCGGTTTGCTCGCTAACCTTGCATAGCGATTGTAGGTTAATTTTGGTTAGATTACAGTTATAATTTCTCTGCAAGTGGTAAAATTTTTAAAAATCTTAAAAAATGAAAATTATCTAAACGTACTTTAAAAAAATTGAATGTGTAGGTCAACGTGTAGGCAAGTTATTAAAAAATAACAATTATTATTTCCACAATGAAGTTAAATAGTTATCCTTAAAAATAACCATTGTGTGTGAGAAACGGAAAAGGCCAAAAAAATGCTTATTTTTCAATTTTTTTACGCACTAGTTCTTAAAATACTAACAGTTCAAGTATTTAAAATAATAATGAATAATAAATATCGGTGTTAACAAATCGGGCACGATTTTTTAGCAATCAGTGTTTAGGAAGCATATTGGCTTGCTACTGATAACAATTTGACTGTTACATCATTGATATTCTAATTGCAGCGATTCAAAAAGGATATTTTGTAAATCATCGTCTAACGCATTTTTTGTAGAAGGACCCTTTTTTAATATAATTGGTGTAAAAAAAAACACTTGTTGAAGGTTTATTTACTAAAATGTTAATTTTATTGCTAAATTACAAAACCGTGTAAATAAATTAATAATAATTTAAAAAAATTAAAAACTTCAGCAAAATAACTGTAAGTTTCACAAAATAGAAAATTTTCTAAGGATCTTTTAAACAAATTTTTTTCATAAAATTTGAATCATTTCTTAATACATTTTTATGGTGAAAAGGTTTAATAATTAGTTATATGACATTCACTTGTCGGGTTCTATTACTTTTATTTACATTTTTAGAATATAAATAGGGAATTGAATTTGAAATGTTATACGACTTAATAAAAATAAAAAGCCGATGTTTTTACGAGCATTATTTATTTTTATAGCATCAGTTTTTGTTAACATTTTCTGTGTCTTGGAAAATCCTACTTTCTTTAAATAGATAGAAAAATTTATCGAATTGTAGTGACTTTACCGCAACTCATATTAACTTACCTAAAGAAATATAAATAAAAGCTGACTGAACCTTTTATTTATAAAATGGTTTATTTAATACGCTCATAAAAACGGGTATATCTGGTAACTCAGTATTTTATTCAGTTACCGTAACGTTAATGTCATTATGTATTTATATTCTTCAATGATTCTATTTAAAGTTTTCCATGTACTTGTGAGGATATAAATTTAATATTCATGGATTAATATAGTGCATAGTTCTGTGCAATTTTCTTATATTTTATATTAGGAATTTTTCTCTTTCTAAGAAATTAAAAACTTCCTTGTTTTATTATTTATTTAATCCGCATTCATTAAAATTACATTTTATCAACGTTGTATAAATGCTTAGTGATTTTCACTTGCAATATTCCATTAAAAATTTTCAAAAGATAGTTTTTCAAGGAATCGTAACTTCATAAGTATATGTTAATTAATTACATTGAACTTTTATAATTTCTTCCGTTATAAATTTTTTTTTTTACTTGTGAAAATTTTGAAGTCAAATCTTCGATTTTAATTTGCTTTAGGTGATAAAAAGATATGAATTAAAACTTTTAGAATATAAATTTTAACGTATGACAATTTGAGAATGCAACATAACAAATCATTTATCCTTCTATAATCTCTAATTGGTATCTAAGAAAAATTTAACAACTAGGATTTTATAATACAACTATTTAGTAGGAGAAATCATAAATAAGCTTACTATAAAATTAAAAGTTAAAAAACTATTTGTTCTTCTTAATCTCCTTGGATGTTAGTAGATATTTCTTACGAATGATTAATTTTGTACTAGAAATTATAGTTTCAAATCTTATAATTGAGTTAGAATAAAAAGTTGAAGCACTGTATAAATAATAGGTATTTTAAAAAAGTGTATAAAAATAAAAGCCACCAGTAAATAAACCCTTCATATGAATTACCTATTTCTCTCCCCCCCTCTCTCTCCTCTTATATATATATAATTTGAACACAAATGTTATTTATGAATAACAACAAAAAGAAGTGAAATGAATTAAATTGTAGGTGAACATATCATTTATCATCAGCTAAGACTATTGATAGGTCTTTAAGACTACTTTTAGTTTTTTTTTTTAAAAAAGTCTGAGCTTTCAGAAATATTAAGGCATGACTATTTTTGAAAAGATACTCAGGAAATACAGAATTTCCCCAGGCTCTTACTGTATGTTTATGAAATGATTTAGTGAATATTGGCATTGCATCAATATCCTTCATCCAACGTTTATAAAATGTCAGCCAACAATTTAATGCACCTTAAACTTGAAATAAATGCTTATTATTTTTTTATAATTTTGTTTAAATTGCGAGGGGTTAAAAACACATACAAAAAGTAATTATTTGTCATAACTAAAAGTAAATACGTATTTTCAGAGTTTTGGGTTATGTTTCTAGATTATTAACCGCTAAATTGCAGCAGTTTTTAAAAAAGTATTGTTTTTATAAAATTATAACACGTAATTAATAAGTTACAGTTGATGTCTATTACGCAGCTCAGGCCTTAATGCCTAATTAATATCTATTATGCGTTTGCTTAGATAAATTTAATTAGTTGATTTATTACTTTGCCTTATATAAAACTTATTAAACCTATCGATAATTTTTTTTTTTTATTCATAAAGAGCCAGTAATATGACGAATAAGAAATTCAATATAATTAACTTTTCTTATTTAAATTTCCTTTGCGTTCAGTAACTTATTTCTAGAGTTGGCATATTGTAATACTGTGAACAAGTATGAAATTTATTTCTCTTTTATTTTTAAATAATTTTTTTCTGAGATAAGGAACATAAAATGAAGACAGTTCCGCTATACACACGTAAACATATATTTATTACATAAATAATTTTAAAAGTAACATACGGTTTGGTTATGAAAATACTTATTTATAAATTTCGCTTTTAAATTTGAAAAAATATGTCAATCTAATTTTACGGTAAGGTATCGAATGAATTTACCGTAGTTAGTTTTCGTGCGTTTAATGTTTTTATATTTTTTTGTCTTTTTAAAATAGGTTTCTGAGAAAATTTTCATAATAAAATTTACCCGGTTGATAAGCAAGAGATTTTATATAGAATAATTACGACAGATAAATGTATTGTTTTTATTTAATTATCGGTCATCATATAAAATGATTATTTTCGCGTAATTTTATAAGCAAAAAATTATATAGAAAGTATTCATTCTACTTTCTATACCGAATCTTTCAGTCGTAGGTGCTAAATAACATTACTTATCTATAAATGTGATATAACATGTTCCTTTTCTACGCTGAATATACGATTACAAACTAGAGTAGCGCCACATCTTGTATCTCATTATTTTTTCTTCTTGATAAGCTCCATTGTTTATCGTGGACAAAAGGTTTCTGTTGTGTGCAGCCTATATTACAGAAGCTATTATATTATTGTGCATTGAAAATGGACCACCTTATTATTAAATGAAAGGGGAAAGGGGAAAAGGGAGTCAAGACGAGAATGAAAGAATTGTTTAATTTAAGTAGATATTGGTTGCGGAGGAGGCATTTTGATTGGGCTGCATTGTAGAATAGATGATATTGTTTTGTTTTTCGTTTGTAATTAGAACGTTGCTGTACTGTGGTCATTCACACTTGACACTCCGCTCTGCTTCTTGATTAATCAAATTCCCTGCCCTAAAGTATATTTATACCTCGATCCATTCTTACGCAGATTAACAATGAATATCGATCTGAACCGAGTTACTCTCGAGGGCCGCGAACAAATACGTATGTCTATTGTACCACCTACTCGTTAGAATACTGACGGAAATGCAGGCGGTCGATGTAGCCGGTAATGGTAATCGGATAATTACTCCTGTTTAGAAATTATTTTCGTATTATATATAGCTAAATCCTTTATTGATACGGTTCGTACATGAATTTCCGGTTCATTGGCCGAACCGTAAATAAAGTTTAATTTAAATCAAACTTGATTTTTGATACCAGCATAAATAAACCGTTGATAGTTTACCATATTTTATAACCATTACGGTATTTTTATTTTCTTTTTGTTATGAATCTCTTGTTCTACTTTGAAATACGTTTTTTTTTCTAATTTTACTCTACTACACTTCAGAAATGGATAATATTTGAGTGGTATGTATATACCCTCCTTAAGTCATATCGACCGCATCAATATTTACAAAAAAAGGTATAGAATGATTTATCTTCGTTGCATGAATGATACATTATGTATGACGATTTGATAAAAAAAAAGGCGAATTTAATATATTTTCAAACCTAAAAGAAAACGTGTTAGAAACTAACCACATGAAGTATCAAATAAAATTTTGAAAAGGCAGTTAAAAAAATTATCTATTTGTAGAGTTCTGTAATAATATAATTTATGAAGAGTATTGATAAAATAAAGTTAAAATATATTACAAAATAATTATGAAAATATTTATAAAATTAATAATAAAAAAAAGTCTGAATGAGTGAATAACTGAAAAATTGAAAGGGGAATTGAACCGATTGAAATTCTTCACAGTAATATTTCGAAAACGATTCTATTGAAAATAAGTCGTATTCTAAATAAATCAATATGTAATTTGGATTTTACAAAGTTTAACAAAGGTTTTATTTAAAACAGTAACCCTTATACTGTTAACTCTATCTAAGAGAAATATAGGTCGAAAAAAATATTTTTTTAATCTTAAAATACCAAGAAAATGTTTTGTAAAGTCTATAGCTGTTTTAGGCTAACGTATTTCAACGTCATAAATCAAATAGATTTTTTTCATCTGCTACGTTAATAAACATAATTTATTTATGCTTTAACATCATTTGTTAAAAATTGACGGTAATTCTGAATTTTTTAATACCTATTTAATATTCTATTTAGATATTAATGATTTTATTTGGTGTGATATGTTTGTTTTCTTCGAAACGAATATGGAATTTTGGTGCTTTAATATAGTTTGTCACCTGAAACCGACGTACGTAATATAAAATATCTCTTAACACTTTATGAAATAATTTCAGTTTCTCAGATAAAAGTTTTACTCTACAGCCTTTTCCTTATCTGAATTATATTAATTAATTTTTAACTTACGTAAATGTTGAATTAAGAATATAATATTATTCCACCGAAATTATAAATTACCATTATAATAATAAAATTATGTATTATTGTTAGTATATAAAAATAATTTATTATATTAACACCATTATTAAATGTAATTTCAAAAACAGAAATAAAAATAATTAAATAAAATACAAAAAATTAATATTCTTTTTTTAGATAAGTATTTGTATTTTAAACATTAAATAAATATTCTTTTTTTCCCCTGTGTAGAAGTGAGGGACAAAAAGTAGTGCATTACAAAAAAGTACATTAATTTGTTAAAATTTGCTATTTTTCCGAATCTTTTATATGCCTGTGTTGCACGTAAAGCTCCTGAAATACAAGGAGCACCGATCAGACTTACCTTCTAGAAGAGTAGGTATGTTCACTAAACAACATGTCTCTTTGCTGAACAGAGTGAAGCTAATAATTGTAAGACCGAATATCACCTTCATTTCATTTCATTTAGATATAAATCTAAATCTAAATCTATAAATATAAATCTTAATATATAAATCTAAAAAAAAAATCGCTTATCACTGCTGATTAGAGGTTTTTTTTGGGGGGGGAGGCGAAAAACGCCTGTGCGTTTCATCCCCAGAATTTTCTTTTATAAAAAGGTAAAATAACTCTAAAGTAATAAAACTTATAAGGTCTAAAATTAATATAAATCATATAATAAAAATTTATTAAAACAAAAGTCAAAAAAGTGACAAAAACACAAAACTAATATCACAGTCTTTAAAATATAAAAGTTAAAATAATAGAAAAAAGAAACTATATAAAACTTACCTAATTCCGATAGGTTGTGCAAAAGGCTCCCTTCTCGGATAATAAAATTAAAAGACATAGAACCAAAAAAATCAAAATTGTAAATAAAGGAAAAAAAATTATCAAAAACTCTTCTAGTATAAAAATATATATGATAATATTAAATTTTTTGCAATAACCTAGTACTACGCAGAAACATAAACATCCGGTTCAAAATAAGCGATAAGCGATGTTGTCTCAGTGAAGAAGGCAAAGGAAAATCACTTCACATCTCATTTTCCCTAATAAGCAACGAATGGAATGCTTATTATTCTTGAGGGTGACTATGATATTTTTAGGATTAAATTGTGATTTTTCAGATCACCTGCAAACATTACGTGTTATCGTACTTAATACACATAATGTTTTACTAATTCAAACATAAGAAAGAGTAATTTAAAAGAGTGCATATCCGAGAGCTAATCCAAAATTTTCTTCCCATCGCCCGTTGAAATAAACCGGTAGCAATAACAAATCATCAAATGTATAGTAACAACCCCCAATATTCAGATTCGATACACGTCCATCGTTGTTCATTATTTTCAGTGCTGGTAAAACACCGCCCTTGAAAGCATAAAATCTGTCACTGTAAATACCGCCAATTATAAAGTGACTGGCATGACTTACACTGCTGCAAAATTGCTTATCTAAAATTGTGTCATATTTATAATAATGTTATAAGTGATAAAACCGTGAGAGATGAATGTTGAAAATTCAGAAAAAAATTTCTTTAAAAAGGGAAATGTATATTACTTAATCCACGGCTGATGAACCTGTTCGGAAAGTTGAGAAAATTTTGTGTAACAAACTACCAAAATATCAACTGAATTTCTGAAAAAAATTTGATAGAACCTATTTATACGGTCATCTTAAAAAATAATGTTTTTTAAATGTTTTGTGTAAGGGAGTATAAAAACAAGTGAATGATGAACACAAAAGTCAAATAATGACTTTAACAAACCAGTAAACGCTGCAAGAAAATGAGAATATTTCAACAGTTCTGTGACTGTGGGCGAGGCATCCAATACGTTTGCTAATTTCAACAAAATACTATGTTCAAACAGTGGACGTACACATAATTTTCTGGATAATTTGGCGAGTTGATGTCGCGTTATGGAGTACTGTATGTGGGTGAACTGACTGTGAAAACTGTTTTTTTTTATTCGGTAAAAAAAATAAAAACTGAGACTTCTAATCGGAAGTCTCAGTTTTACAGTATTCCTCGACATCAAAGAGTGCAAAATATTTAATGAGGTTGTAAAGACTCTGAACTTCCACTTTTTCCAAGGAAGTGAAAATTAACTGTGAAACGTTAATTAAAAGTTAATTTTAAAAAACACGCAAAGTTTGAAACTAGAAACATCAGTTTAATAGTTTAGTCGCATTTAAGAATTAAGAAATCTACTTTAATTGAACAAAGTGGTTTTTTTTGTGTTTGGTACATCGTTACTTTAATTCATTTTCCAAATAGTTTAAACGTTTAAAATAGGTTCAAACAGAAGTGAATTTCAAATATTTTATGTTTTAAGAGATTAGGATGAAAAATAGCTTATTCAATTTACTTAAATACTGTACAAAAGTAATAAACGTAATGATAAGTGGAAAAATTTCTATTTAAAAATCAAACGTGAAAAATTGAAAATTTTATTAAACAAGGTAAAAAATCGGTTACATTTGGCCTAATCAAAATTTCCTAACTACTGACATAATTATTATAAAATGATTTAAATTTTGGACCATTAATTAGTTGACAAATGTATTTAAATGCACGAGTTTTTACTTCCTTGTACGAAGTAAAGGAAGTGTAATCGCGAAAAAATACGGTTTTCAGATTTCAACGGAAATATCCATTTTGACTATCCCTGAAACCATTCAAGATCACGCCGAAACTAGTCAAGTTTCGGCGTGACTTCTGTACGTACATATGTATATGATACATACGTATTACGTATGTATCTCGCATAACTCAGAAATGATTAGCTGTAGGATGTTGAAATTTTGGATTTAGGACTGTAGTAACATCTAGATGTGCACCTCCCTTTTTGATTGAACTCGAATGAACCAAAAGTGTCCAAAAAAGGCAAAAATCCAATTTTTTTTTTTATTTTGGACTTTTTCTTAACTACAGTAATCATTGAGAGATTTCAACGATATATCATAGGTAGTACTTATTTTCATTTGTTCCAGCCAAATCAATTTTTAATTAATGAAATATTGGATCTTGTAAGGGGAAGGCACATCGGTTTGAATTATACTTCATCTCCGTTTTTTTTAACTTTTATTTAATTTAAATATATTGATTTATGAATAATTATTAACCCGTGATAGTAAAAACGTTTTACAATAAGTAATTCAGTAATAACAACAACAAAAAAAATATAAGAAAAAAATCAGAAGTTATTAGTGAAATAAAATTCTGTGTACTTGTAAAAATGTGTGTATGTAATTTAATAGGTTTGGATTTGGTTTGGTATTAGGTTAGGATTTGGTGAAACATCTGATTATTTAATATTAGTTGAAAATTATAATTTAGACTCGTATTATTTTTTGATTTTCTAGTTTAATTTTATTTAGTTATTCTGGAATTTCTGTTTAATTTTATCTACATTAAAGTTAACTACAGAGTGACTGAAAAAATAGCCCTCAGGAGAAGTACATATACACTGAGGCATACATTCCCAATCTTTAATAAATTGCAAATAATTCTTAACTTTTAGTTCATTACTCTTCTGATATTTTCGGACAGTATTCTCCCAAGTCGGAGTTGATCATGATTTCGTTTATTTCTTTTTTGTTGCCAATTATTTAATCGCTCTTTGGTTTGATATAATTTTTCTGATCTTAATTTATGTACACGTTCTCTAGTTTTCAAATTTTCTCTCTCTTTATATTCATCATCCTGTCGTAATCTTTTTATTCTTTCTTCGGTCTTATCGTTTTCTTCCTCTTTGTATTTATCATCTTCACTTAATCTTTTTGTTCTTTCTTTGGTTTTAACATTTTGTTCCTCTTCATATTTATCATCCTCTCTTAATGTTTTTATTCTTTCTTTGTTTGCAACATTATCTTCTTTCTTTGGTTTTAATATTTTTCTTCCTCCTTATATTTAACATGCTATCTTAATTTTTTTTTGTTCTTCCCCTGTTCTTAACATTTTCTTCCTCTTCATATTCATCTTCTTGTCATTTTTTCGAGATATATTTCTTCATGTTATATTTCTTTTTCACGTATGATTGTTTCTTTTCATGTTTGATTATTCACAAATTATCAAATAATAAAAACTTAATATTTGCACCGTAAGGTCGAAATTAACATTTGTACCAGTGTTCAGGAGTTCACTAAACGGAATAGTTTATTATTAACTCTTATTTATACGACACACCAGAAATCTGAATCTTTTGTCAATCAGAAAATCAGTAATAATACTGATTTAATAATTTTATAAATATTTGATGTTAATAAAACTAATATTTCAGCAATTGTGTAACTGTCGACTTTATTAAAGAATTGGAGGATCGCATCTCACTTTCAAATGAAATAAGTTTAAATGAAGTGCAGAAAAAAGTGTATATGTAATAGGCATACAAGGTAGTCATGTAGTGTCCACATCTGATTTTTTATTTTATAAAATTAAATAATTTAAGAAATACCTAGTGTTTGAAATGTAAGAAGGTTGATAAAAAAAGGTAATGAAATATAACAACATATTTATATTTTATTAATTTCAAATAAAGATGGAACAGATTTTAATGAATTTAAAACGATTTATATACATATTATTTATGATACCCATACACGGATACACGAGATATAATGCAGAAACATCTCAAAAAGAGGTTATTTGCAGTTTATATAAAATAATTTATTTTAAGGGTTTTTTTCTCAAAAAAAAAGAATTCCTAAAAACTAATTATTCTAATACACCTAGACCTTTTAAGAGTACATTTCCTTTAATTATTGCAGTTATGCTACACAAAAGGTTGGTGTTTTATTCTAATTATTCTGGAATGTGTTTTAGGTGAAGCAATACACCTGGCGAGAGATTTCGGATATGTCTGCGAAACTGAATTTCCAGCAAGACAAGTAGCAGAATACCTTAGTCGGCAACACACATCCGATCCAACAGAATCATATAGAAGAAAGGAATTAATTCATGCTACAAAGTAAGTTTCAGTTAAAAATACATTAATTTTTTACTCAATAAAAATATTATTATTTATTTAATACATGTAGGATGTATATTAGAAGTATGTTTAGTAAAACAATAAATTAGTTCCATTTTTAATCGTTTATATTTGTGCTGTATTATTAACAATATTTTCATTATTCTACTATTCGAATAAAAATAAGACGTTGGCAAAGTATTGCATGACTTTCACGGCATAAGTAATAAAAATTAAAAATACATATTTTTTTGAGGTCGGGAATAAATTTTAAGAAACATTTTTCGAAAAATACTCATGTAGGTTAAGATTAAGAAATTTGCGTAAGTAAAGTTTGCTCTAAATCTAACTCCCCTTCAGTAAAGACTAAAATAAAATTTTCAAGAAACTTTTCTGCATTTCATCCTTAATTAAAAAAAAATTCTAGGCATTTTTTGAGAGCTTTATGTGTGAAGTATAAACTTTAAATAAAAACGTTTGAAGCATATTTAAACCGAAGGAAGATAAAAACAGAACAAAAAACATATATTTCAGTTTCAAGAGTTCGGTGTCGATTTTTTTAAACACGTTTTTTTTTTGTTTATTTGTATAAGCATTTTAGGAAAAAATTTGTTTTAAAAAAGTTTCTTCTAAAATAGCTCTGAAGAAGATCGTATTGTTTTTTTTTCTTAATATCCCCCTTTCAACTAAAGGAATTTTGAAAAAAAATTAATATGATTAATGCTTCATATGTAGAAATATTTGAGCCAAATTTGAAGAAAATTGGTTTGGTCAATCCTGAGATATGGTCAAAAACAGTGTGACACACATACCTACCCTACTTATACGTGCATAATTACGCACATACGTGCATATGTTTATTTTTGGTTTTTTTTTGGCTAGATGAATTAGTTGGACCATAAATTTTTTGTAAAGATTTCCAAAAAAATCCGATACTCCATTTTTGACATGTTCACCCTAGTTTCCTCTTTAATGTAGCTGTTCTAGCTATATTCGTTGAGAAAGTAAAATTAGTAATTGTATAAAGTTTTTCTTTTTTATACAAAAAGAATCATAATTATTATTGTAATTATTAATGATATAAATATAGATTAACGATTTTTGACACCATATTAATTTTTTTTTTCTGTCTTCAGTCATTTGACTGGTTTGATGCAGCTCTCCAAGATTCCCTATCTAGTGCTAGTCGTTTCATTTCAGTATACCCTCTACATCCCACATCCCTAACAATTTGTTTTACATATTCCAAACGTGGCCTGCCTACACAATTTTTCCCTTCTAGCTGTCCTTCCAATATTAAAGCGACTATTCCAGGATGCCTTAGTATGTGGCCTATAAGTCTGTCTCTTCTTTTAAATATATATTCCAAATGTTTCTTTCTTCATCTATTTGCCGCAATACCTCTTCATTTGTCACTTTATCCACCCATCTGATTTTTAGCATTCTCCTATAGCACCGCATTTCAAAAGCTTCTAATCTTTTCTTCTCAGATACTTCGATTGTCCAAATTTCACTTTCATATAAAGCGACACTCCAAACATACACTTTCAAAAATCTTTTTCTGACATTTAAATTAATTTTTGATGTAAAAAAATTATATTTCTTACTGAAGGCTCGTTTACCTTGTGCTATTCGGCATTTTATATCGCTCCTGCTTCGTCCATCTTTTGTAATTCTACTTCCCAAATAACAAAATTCTTCTACCTCCATAATCTTTTCTCCTCCTATTTTCACATTCAGTGGTCCATCTTTTGTTATTTCTACTACATTTCATTACTTTTGTTTTGTTCTTGTTTATTTTCATGCGATAGTTCTTGCGTAGGACTTCATCTATGCCGTTCATTGTTTCTTCTAAATCCTTTTTACTCTCGGCTAGAATTACTATATCATCAGCAAATCGTAGCATCTTTATCTTTTCACCTTGTACCGTTACGCCAAATCTAAATTGTTCCTTAACATCATCAACCGCCAGTTCCATGTAAAGATTAAAAAGTAACAGAGATAGGGAACATCCTTGTCTGACTCCCTTTCTTATTACGGCTTATTTCTTATGTTCTTCAATTGTTACTGTTGCTGTTTGGTTCCTGTACATGTTAGCAATTGTTCTTCTATCTCTGTATTTGAACCCTATTTTTTTTTAAATTCTGAACATTTTATTCCAGTCTACGTTATCGAATGCCTTTTCTAGGTCTATAAACGCCAAGTATGTTGGTTTGTTTTTCTTTAATCTTCCTTCTACTATTAATTCTACCATATTAATGTACAATGAGAATTTTGTTTTGTAGAAATAAGTACCTTGTTTTGCGAGTTAAATGCTCTAACACAAGTTAAGATATTTGTACCGGAATCAAGTAACCGTACCATCTTGTGATTATACTATCTATCTTGTGGTGTATACTCGTACATTCTTATCTGTTTTTACCGATAAATGAACGGTTTATCAAGTAGAAGAACATATATCGTATGATAAAGATGCAAATGTAGATGCACATTTACTTCGTATAGAGATGAACATCAAAACAATGTCTGTTATCAGGCCTAATTAGATTTCGTTGTGTTGGTCACTTTATTTCTTACAAATTGTCACCATGGTGAGAGAAGAGTAAGGATAACTATTCCAAGAAAACATTTACTTGTTTTGTTAGGCAATTGTTAACTACATTGTCTAATTTAAAAAAAAAAAAAATTAAGATAGTCTTCATCATAACAAAACAATTGTAAATATTTAAGTTTAATGAATCCATCTGATAGTACGGTATATACGAGTATGTCATACTCTACAGTAAATTTTCATAACTGATTATTCTCAGAAGTATTAAACAAAGAAAAAAAAAAGATTAACTATGTTCTCTAACTTAAATTTTCAAATACATTTTCTTGATGATTATTTGAAGTAAATGAAATTTATTTTTTAATATTACTCGTTAAAAATACCTTTAAATACGTTGGCTACAAATTTGTAATACACGAAAAAATCACAATCTTATTATTAATAGCTAAATAATTTGAGTAATTTTGACGGGTTGACTGCCATATCAATATACTAAACACTGTCAGAACCGCTACACTGATAAAGTTAATAGACAATTGCTACAATTTTTTTATTCTGTTTTTATTTACTTTGATTTGAAAGAAAAAATTATTGATAAAAGTTTTGATTAGTTTGCATAAATTAAAATTTTATAAAAAAAATAAGTGTTTAGACATCAATTTATGTCTCCCACCAACTAAAGATGAGACAAACACTGTTGCCCTTGTTAAAATACATATTCACATTTTTATCAAAACGGTATGATCATTATAACGAGAATTACCAAAAAGTATTAAATTTATATTTCCTTCTAATAAACCCTGTTTTTTACCTTTTCTTTTTTTTTTTAGGAAAATTTTGAACTTTTACAGTAAAATATACTTTTTATATAATGAACATAACCATAAATAACACAACTGTAAAGAAATAAACACAAACATTTATTTTTTTTCTCTGGTGCCAACTTAACTTTACAAAACAGCCGTAAAAAATAAACACTAAAAAAATAAAGAGGAAACAGTTGCAATTTGTTTCGTAACCCTTAATGCCTCAAAGTAACGATATATCGTACATGAGTGCTTGTGCTAAAAGTCTCACCCGTACGATATATCGGTATGTAGTTTTTATGTTCATATATTTCTTTACGTTACTGTTAGATCGCTCATTTAGTATCTTTTCTTAAAGCTTGCAATTCGTAGATATCGATAATGTAGGTTGTTTTTATTTAACGATACGTATTTTAGAGAATAATCGATTTCAAAATTCCGATAATCTCTAATGTAAACAGAAGTTTGTTCCGTGCATTCATGGTTATGTTTTGGTTACTCCGTGCGTTTATAAGGGATTTTTTATAGGTATTATATTATTATTTTATGAAATTAGAATTTAAATTATAGTGTTAGTTGTAGTTTTAGTTACCGTGATCAGATTTATTCGTTAGTTCGGTGTTTTTTTTTCTACAATGTCCGGGCCTAGTAGACGTCTTACTGATGCAGAAATTAATAACTTTTTTGTTGATGATACTGATAGCGATTTCGAATTATCTAGTGACAGTGGGGCTGAAGAAGATGATGAATTAATCACAAGCGATAGTGATGGGGATTCAGAAGAAGATGAGACATACAGAAACATCATTGAACCGGAAGATAATGTCCTCTTCCACATCAATTTTTGGAACTCCCCGGCCCAAAACATATGCCTAATCCAGTTTCCACACCTATAATTTATTTTTATTTATTATTTACACTTAATTTATTTGAACTGATGGTGAAAGAAACCAATATATCAGCCGATCAATATTTAAATGCAAATAGAGATAGGCTGTTTGAACCATACCGAACATGGAAAAATATTACCATTTCTGAAATGAAAGGTTTTACAGCTTGCATACTGAATATGAGGATAGTTTGAAAACCTACTCTTAAGAGTTAATGGAGTACAGTATCATCACAGGCAACCCCTTGGTTTGGTAAAATGTTTTCAGCGCACCATTTTAGAATTATTTTGAAATTTCAAAGCAAAAATGTTACAAAAAAATGGTAACAAAAATTTCAATAACTCTAAATAATATGAATTTTTAAGTGAAATCTTTTTTATTTTGTTCACAAATAATTTTAGTTTTTAGAAAAAGTGATAGATTAGATATAAATAGCAAGGATTTTTTTTCAAATAAAGAAGAATTCAGTATTTTTTTAAATGAAAAAAAGTTGAATTTTATGTTTTAAATAATTAATCAAGGATGTCACAGCATTTTGGATCGCAGCGCCACAATCCACATAGTTTACTGAGTAATTACAATTTTTTTCTAAATTTTATCGTGTATATTGTTATTTCTGTGGCATTTCTACCAAACATCTACTTTTTCTGAAAAACGTGCTTGAGGATTTTAACTAGTACTTACAAAATAGGCTTGAGGCCGTAAGGGTTAATAATGTAAAAAAATTGCTTTGCATAATAACTAAAAAAATTATACTGCTGCGCTAAGTACACAACCAAAAACTATGATTCTTTTATCCTTAAAACAATATATAGCAATACGTATAAAAAATATATAAAGAAGAAAAAATTTGCAACTTAACAATAACACTACACTGAGACATGAACTGATGTCTCACAGCACTGTTGGATTGTGAAATTGAGATATCTAATGACGTCTTATAGTAATATTGGATAAAACTAAGTGAGACATCATTCATTGTCTTGTGACAGTCAACTTGTTAACTAAATGTAAAAAAAAAAAAAAGAAGCTAAATAGCAATTTACAGGGTTACTGGATAACCAATTATATAACTTTTAATACTAATTCTTATTCAAAGAATACTTTATTTGTTTTTTTTTTTTTATTAATGCATAATTAATTAAATTTTACTTAACTTCAATTTATTATTTATTTGTTTATTTATGAAACGTTAAAAACATTATGTACGAATATTAATATAATTATTATCTAACTACACATAAAATAAAATGATCACTATGTATTTTCGTCCCTGTTCGCGCATCATTCAAAAATTACTGGACAGATTTTAATAAAATTTTGCAGATTTATGCCTTAGAGGCTTGGTCATTATCTACAATTAGAATTATCACCAAATTTCTAATGGAAGTTAAAATATTAAAGATTACATAAAACAATTAATCCTTTTACTTCATTGTATTTCTGCGGTAATAGAAATTATGTAAAATGATTACTATATTTTCTCTAATGAATATATGTAAAATATTTTAATATTTTATTATTATTGTAATTACCTTAAATTAGCACATTTAGCGAGATTTATGGGTTTTATACTTATTTTGGTTTTCAATTTTGGATTTGCCAAAAGTTAAAAAAAGTATGCCTTCAAGAAAGAGAAATAAGTTTCTTATTATTCAAAGACTGCTAAAAGAATGAGAAATCTGAAACAGCTGAAGTGCGTGTGGTTCTGGTTAGAGTCTGAGCGGGAGCGCTACGCCTAGACTCGAACTGTAGCTTTGTCTACAGCAGGAGCGTATCGAAATTTCTACATCATGAACGTAGGAAACGTTGGAGGAAAGAGAATTTATCAGGCTTTAATTGTTATATAAAAGAATTATTCTAATAACCATGGGATTAACGAACACAACAGGAGTCTTGATTAGCCGGGGTTGTCCGGCTAGTTAATTAATAAATTAAAAGTAATATAGCAATATTTATATATTTATATAGCAATATTTATAGTAATATAGCAATATTTATATAGCAATAATATAGCATATATAAACTATTTACAATTCAGTATTCATATGTTATATTTTGTTTATACATATTAGTAATAAATAAAATTTAAGAAAAATATATTTTGGAGTTAGTTACATATTTTTAACATTATAATTGACCGTCTCTCGTTGGTACAGGCAGTTCCGGGTTTGATTCTCGGTTACGAACAGGAAAATGAAAGTTATAAGTTAAACATAAATTATATTTCAAATGTATTTGTTTTTATTTTTTTTTGTAGTAATAGATATAAAGTGTGCGGCAGTATTAAACATTTACATTTACGAAAAAAAGAAAATAGAAAATTAAAATTACACAAAAACTAATCTCATTGAAAAGATTAGTTTTACCTCTCTTATTTTTACTTCCAAAATAAAGGAATTCATAATAAGTGAAGAACGTGACACGATGATAGACTCTTGCCCTTAACGAAGGCGATGGGCAAGCAAAAAGAAAAAGGCAAAGAACTGAAGAGGTCGGTAGTGGCGGCTACTGGGGCAGAGGCAGGTTGCTGCCACTGCCTTCTAGATTGGTATAATTGCAGGGTGGACGAGCTGGCGGTCCAGCTAGAATTAAAATCGTGATAACCAGTAGCCCTCTACCTCTGCCTCCTGTATTAACGACGTTCCGACTGCACTACGTACAGTTAACACCGGCTTCACTACTATCCGTTCAACCCATCCGAAGCTGTGTTTTATAGGTTAACTGGCTCACGATCACATGATAGATTATAAACACTCCACCCGTGAGGTAAAATTTATGGTAAGAACACCTACTGTAGTTTAACGTGCTGGTATAGATAATTATTATTGTTTATAGTAATGGGAAAAGGAAAATATTGATGTAGCACAAACCGAATGCAAGAAGTAGTAAAGAACAACATATATCCGGTGTCATGAATTCATATGAAACAGTACAGTAACATGTACAAAAAATCAATGTTCGGTAACATACCCATATGGCAGTAAAAAAAAGGATTCAATGAAATTTTTAAAAAAATTACATGTAAAGTGTTCGACATTTCTGAAAAAAAGTTAAATAGATTATTTTAAATTTTCTTTCGAAAAGATCGGGAAATACAATGAAAAACCAATAATACCCACACACACATACATATATACATATACAATATGTATTACTGCTATAAAATAATATTTTTACTCACCTAAGTTTACGATTGATCGTGATAACGGTAGATGTGAGCCAAAGGTGCTACTTGACTTCTAACAATTACGTAGATTCTTTTGATGTTCACCTTCGGCTCTATAATTGCGTGTAACACTAAAAATTAATTGCTTCTTTGAGTCTTTTCTTGTAAAAAAAATGAAGTGAATTTTTTTTCTACATGAAAAAAAAAATTTTCATCGGTTAAAGTAAAAATCATACTTCAACTGATGAATTTAAAAGAAAAGAGCAATTTTTTTTTTAAATAAATAATTTCAGTTCAGTATATTTAAATCGTAAGTAAAATGTTACAACTCGATTGCCAACTACCATTAGTTCTAGGTAACACCATTCAAAGAAAAAAATTTGCTAATAACGATCATTTTTTCCCTCATAATCAGCGGTGAAAATTACTCAAAAGTTACCAGCTACAAAACGATTTCTACTACTTTGTAATCATCAACGGCAATCATCACCTCCAATCAATAGATCAGTAAGCAAATAATATTTTAGATGTAAAGTAGTTTAGCAGTTTTAGCTGAAAAAATGCTTTTTTATATTTATTTTAGTTCATTAGTTTTCCTTTAATTGTGAAATTTGTTACTACTAAATTATGTTATTAAATGTGTATAAATTAGTTTGATGAAAACTTGGTAAAGATTCGTCGAGTGTTTTCTCAAAATAATCGTGTGATATATATATATATATATACGAGTGTATGTAATATCCATACGAATATTCAGGTTAAATTTAACAAAGCCTTTTTTTCTTTTTTACCTTAATCGCTCACTCTTAAACTTCGTTAGATCGAAAAAAAACAATGATGATTTACAATAACCGATGTCAAATTATATTCCTAAAATAATGTTTTGGAATGATTTTATGTTAAAGTTATCAAGAAATTAAAATTATTAAATAGAAAAATTTCTTGTTTTTAGTTAATATTTTTTCTTTCAAGATATCTGTTTTTAGTTTTATCGATTCAAGGTAAATAATATAATAATCTTAATTATTATATTTGTACAAAAAACTTGGCAAACTATAAATAATTAATTCAAATTTTGTCTGTGTACACCAGATTTTTACTAGACTGATAATAATTTTTTTTTTTCATTTTTATTTTAGGCAAGTGACAAAAGAATTAATGGATTTACTTAATCAAGACAGATCTCCATTGTGCAATACAAGGCCCCAACATATATTGGATCCCAGTATTCAGAGACATTTGACCCATTTCTCACTGATATCGCACGGGTTTGGTAGTCCTGCTATTGTGGCAGCACTTACAGCAATACAGGTTAATATATTTCATATAATAGAAGTAAAGTTTTTTTTTTAGATTTTATGTAAGTGCGGTGTATTTTATTTACCAATTACAGGTGAAGATTCATGTACATTCATAACTTCAGAAAAACTATGCCAGTTTTTGTGAAGCAGGTAATAAGATACAACTCTGATGATTTTTAAATTCAATTTAAAGAATAAATAATGATGGATAACAATTCATTTTCTCTAAAGCAAAAAAAAAAAATAACAATGATTGTTGGAGCATGTCAAATGAAGTATATTACTCATAAGTTTAAAATGTTGTATAATTACCCAAAATGACTGTAAAAATATGAAAAAATGTAAATTTGATTGTCATTTAATAAATCAGTTAAATTTATGATTTAATAAATCTTAACGTCTGAGTAAATGTGCCAAAACAGCTGTCTTTTTTAAATAAATTTTATGAAATTCAAAAAACATATTTTGTTTTCAATTTCTTTTTAATATGATGGATTATCATCAATTAATGGCTTCATTTATAGATTATTTTAGTTTAAATGTATTCTATATTTATATTCTTTGAGTACTATATATGTAGGTGATTTGATTTGTTTCTATATATATATTAAAAAACTGTTACCTTTATCTAGAATCCAATTCTAATTCTTGGGATTAAAAGGGCTGAGCATTTATGATATTAATTTAAGGTTATTTTTAAGACTGTTGTCATCAATTTAGAAATGAACATGGAGGAAGTCTTGTATAAATACTAGTAAATTTAATTGATACAGAGACTGGTTAGACTTCATTGCTGTAGACTTCTTTTTTAAGAAAAACAATTTTTGAAAGATCCATTTATCATAACTTCAAACTATAAGTTTGTGAAATGGAGTTCAATTTGAAAGTATTGTTGCGTGTAAAAAACATATTATGCCTTTTGGAATTTTATCAAACTTTAAACCTTACAGATGAATGGTAGAAATCCTAACACTGCCATGAGGTTAGTGCAATATTATACAGTTTTCTTTTCTTTTTTTTGTTTTTGGTTTGTTTTTTACCTCCGTGTCCAGAGTCAATCAATTCATTCCACAGAGGATGAGATGAATGTTTTGTAGCGTGTATAAAAAATGCCATGCCTGTCCGGGATTCGAACCCAGGACCTTCGTGTGAAAGGCCAACATGCTACCTCTCACGCCACAGAGGCCAGCTACAGTTTTCTTTCCTGAAAACACTTTGTTGTAATAAAGATATATTTACAAACAATTCTATAAGTTTGCCCAGAAACTTGTAGAAAGAAAATTATATTTATTATACAATAAATGTTTATTCTCACTTTATTGGGTGCATACCCTATACATACATATTGATATCACATGTTTTCTGCAATAAATGGTGGTTTCTTATTTCATTTTGTTCTGATATTTACATTTCCATGTTAAATTTAGCATTAATTAAATTCTATTGATTTTTATGTGTTTATTTCATCCTACCAACTCCAATCTTTTTTTGTTGAACAACCAGACAGGTTTATCACCTGAGAGACACAAGTAGTAGAATGCCACACTGATTCAAACTATAAAAACCTTTAATAAAATTCTGAAAAACACTTCAAAGAACATAAATAACAAAACAGATTTTCAAAACATAATACATAAAAATAATACGATCTTCAAATGCGTTATAAGTAATGAAGAAGAAATGCTCAGTATATTGCAATCACTGTACTGAAGTAAAGAACATGGGAATTGTAAAAGAACACACGCGTAACCAAAAAAACTTTTAATGCTAAATTGATGTAAAATTTCATTCCTCTGAAAAAACATATTACATACGATATACATAGTCATAAATAAAAATAAAATTATTATAAAATTCATGTTTTTAATAATATTAAATTTTCCATTCTGCTGACCTCCTGGTGCCCAGCAGGATACTACTTTTTAGTCATTCATATTTTTGAAGGTGTTGGTTCAAATACTCAATAAGTCATAATATTTTTCATATGCTACAAAATTTACAAATAACCTCATACAAAAGCTTTCAGGCTATGTGGTCAATTAATCATTAACCAAAAAATAAAAGCAAAATAACATTGACAATATATATGGAGAGAATGTAAAGAGTTCATAAAAAAATGAAAAGGAACAGCAAATACATTAAAACTCAGAGAAAAGTCTGTGATTCAAGAATTTAAAAAGTTTTCCAATTTCCACTAAATGATATCACACAAAACAACTCCAAGTTTGTATACTAGTTTAAACATAAGAAACAGGGTTTCATAACTTATATAACCATGTAAAATGATAATCATGTAAATGACGTGATAATCAGTTGCATGTTAGCAACCCTCAGGATATATTGAAGCTTCACTAGATGACATAAGAGATCCATGTATTGTAAGGGAGTATGCCCCAGATCGAAACATTAAAGGCAGCTTTTTAACAGTGATTGTATATACTTTTGAAATGAAAAGGAATTGATCATCTTACCCGCAGTCCTACTACACCATACTTCTACAGGATAAGCTTAATATAACAGCTAGGGTAACACCTTTTATTGTAAAATGTTCTCCTGTAAGCCAGTTAACCTATTTACAAATTTATGCATCATTTTTAAAAAGTGGGAAATCAGTTTTTTTTATAGGTAAATCAAATAACATTTTACTGAATTAAAAACTGAATGCAGTTTTAAATTAACATTTCCAAATCTGTTTTCCGATTCATATTTTACTGTATACTGTTTGGAATGGAATAATCATAGTAATTATTGGTACTTACAATAAATATTGATATTAAAATGTTTTAATAACGACTTGTTATCTAAATAATGGAAATAAGCTTTTCATAAATCTTTTTATTATTTAATTTCTTCATTAAAGCAAATCAAGCAGTACTGCTCTTAGTAGCACCTCTCTTGAAATGATTAGGAAGGCTTGTTTAGAATGAAATTGAATGGTATATTTTGATCAGTGATCTGCTTATTTGTTTAATACAGTATTTTTGGTGAAATTTAGTGCGTTTGTAAATTTTGCTTAGTCCAAGCACATTACATTCATAGCTTTTATTTTATAGTTAACTGTTTTTAAACTTCCTTTGTTTAAAAATATTTTTACCATTTAACATTATCTAGATGAATGTAGTAATTTTTACGACTATTAAAATATTAAGAATATATGTTAATCAGGGAAAAGTTGGACTTTGGAAAGGCTGTATAATTATTGTATTGAAGTTAGTAAAGAGATAAAAAAGCTTAATAAAAATTGAAGGCTCTAATTTTAAATAATGGTAAAACATAAATAAGAGAATAATAGATTCATTATTTAAAAGTTTTTTCAGCTTATCAGAAACAAACTAAATTATGTCTTTTTTAAGACTCTCTTTAGGATCTTTGCATATCCATTCTATTCCATTACTTCCTTTCATTTTGAATTGAAAGTAGGAATTCACATATTTAGATTTTACAGTTACACTGATGAAATGATTGTAATTACAAACTTTATCAAGAACATCAAATTAATTAATTGAGTAGAAGGATGTATTTGTTAAATTTTGATCAGATTAAGATACGAGGTTAAAACTAAATTAGTAATATACTTATCAAAAGTACATGATTTCACAATAACATATATTAATTTAGAAAAAATGAAAGTATTATTTATTAAAAACTTATATTTTTTTTCATTAGAGATACATTGTTACTAAAGCTTTCATACTGCACAAAATGTCAGGAAGGTCATCTTTCCATTTCTGTATTTTAAGAAAATAAATTATTGTTTGATTCAAAACTACTATTTGCATATGGCAGATTTGAATCATCAAAATGAATTTGAATTTGTTTGTACAAGATTATGCGTGGAACTATTTTATACATACACTGTTTTTCTATGTAAACTAAAATATTAATTTTGAAGCTATTTCCACATGTCATATCTAAGTTATTATTGTTAATATTTAGTCATTTTTTTATATTTTGAGCATTTTATATTTCCCAGAATACAAACTCAAAGAAATATGTACTGTCAATATTTGTTATTATTTCAGTTAAAAAGTTAACATTTTTTTTTTTTACAGAATTTCCTTTCGGAATCTCTTAAACACCTTGACAAAATGTATCCCTCAGGAAACAATCTATCAGTTAGTTCTTCCCAAGGTGGTGGAGGTTCAGCTCCTGGATTACAAGACTCTAAGCCCAAGGACCTTGGAAGTGAACTAAAAAAGTGAGGATGGCTCAAACGTGGCCAATCTCATCATGGCCACGATACAACACCTATAACAGCCATAAGACATTCTTGGCCGTACAACTGACAGGTCAGCAATAATTTAGTTTAATTTTCTACAAAAATTATTATTTTTTATTTTTTTATTTCCTTAATAACTTCTCAAAAAAATTAATCACTAAATTATTATGATCTACTTTATACTCAGCGCCCTACTGACAGAAATTATAAGATAAATTTTTTAATTTATTTATGGTAGTGTTACAGTGGGTGCATGTGATTGTTGTAGGAGTTATTACACAAAATTTGCTTTATTTTAATATGTCGATGTATAATGAATAATGTTATCAATAAAAATATACCTTTCATTATTTACTTAAAATAGCAATCATGATCAGTGTATTTCTTCAATACAAATATCTAATTTCTTATTATTTCAGTAGAAATAAGTATAAATTTAGAATAATTCACGATTGCAATATGATAATAAGAATCATACACTAAGAAGAGGCCAGGTAAGAGAAAAATTTAAACAAGATCTTATTCTTAGGACAGTCTCCTATCTGCATTAATCACAGTAAATAGTGAGCGATACCTATCAGTAAAATAAATTATTCACTTATTCTGATTAAGTTACTTCTCCCATAATTTAGCACAAGATGGTGATTCACTTTGTAGATTGTTTTCAGTATATGATTCGTAATGTTGTTACCATAACATGATAGTTTACTATAATACTAACCATTATTATTAAATCAATGACACTGTAATCAATATCAGTTTGAAATGAAAAGCTAATACTATGACAAAACTACCCACATGTTAAATAAAAATAAACTTTCCAAAATTTATTACTTCTAACCCATAAGAATTAACATGAAAAAGAAAAGAATGTTCAGATTTTATTTGCCAATGGTTATGTAATTGAAAGACTGACTTTGTGTCTAGAAATAAGCAAACTCATAAAATTATCAACTCAATAATAAACTGAATAGTTGGTTTAATAATTAGTGTTAATATTCAAAACTGTCATAAAATTAATTAAATATGACTTTGTTGATACTTACGGAGTGCTCTCAGGATTCCTGTTAATGATGAAAGGAAGTTTAAACTTATTTTGGATTTAAAACTTTTAGTATTGTATCTATATGGTGTAAAATATTTATTAGAGTGCACTTTTTCTGTATGTATTTTATCGTTGTACTAGTTCAGTTATCTATGATCGTTTATTAAATCTATTCAATAAACGGAGTATTGTAAGAATGTTTTGTACTCGTAATTCTAAATTAGAATTTAATATAAATTAAGAAAACTAAAAATTCTAAAAAAAATTAAATAATTAATTTAAAATATCATGTTTCTTTTTTTCAGCTACCTGATTCTATTATACTTCTCTGTTATATGAAGAAGATGTACATTTTAGATTTGATTTTCACATTAAATTGTGGATACTGTACTGCAATTTGGACTTTGTTAATATTATTGTATTATATTAATATTATATAGTAATAATTAAACTTTCAATTTATTATAATTAAATAAATTTAGTATATATATATATATTATTCTATTATTTTACATTTAATACTTATGTTACAAAATTTATGTAGCTAATTTTAAATATGTATTTTATTTTTGTTAATTAATATTATTTAATTATTAGAAAAAATATTGGTTCATATTTAATTACAATTGTATTTATAGTATTATTTTGTACAGTTCTTCGACATTTAAGTTCCTTTCATTAAGATATTTTATTCTAAATATAAATAATATATATTATATAGAATAATTTTTTTTTATTTTAATAGCTTAAATATAATACTGAATAAAATACAATTAATTTCTTTTCTAAATAATAAAGTAAAAATTGAAAACTATGATAAAAATTCAGTTAAAAAATATTTTTATCAAGACACTTCTGTTAATTAAAACTTTGTTACTTCTTTTGAAATTTAAATTATAGAAAGTTTTATTACATGCCAGTAAAAATATTGTAAGAATTATTTATCATTCTTACAAAGTTATAATTATTACTATTATTATTTTATTAAAGGAGGTATTTATGGTTTTTAATAACTATTTAACTGTTTGATGACTCAAAAATTTAATAGAAACATAACTTATGTTATATTTAGGCACAATTAATTTACAAAGCTGCCTATTAAATGACATTTCCTTTGTAGAATTAATTTACAATATTGCATCAAACGTTTACGTTTCTAAAATGTGATTAATGTAAAATCTTTCTTGAGATACTCTTTCCCTGAGATAAGTCGACAGTTTCAGAATTAATTTATTTTATCAATTCAAATTGAAGTTAATAAAATTAAAACTTCATTGTAATGCTAAATTGTATGATTATTTCATTTTCTGGGATTTTCAAAACTATTTATAATTCAGTAAAAGTCTCTAACACAATTTTGAAGTCAATTTTATTTATGGTTAATCAAACTCCTATATTTGATAATTTTTTTTATATCATAATTTTTTATTATTAAACAGATTTTTTGTTTGTAAAATAATAATGTAAATAAATAGTATGAAACATTAGAACATTATGCTCTTGTTCTTATGTTCTGTTTTATTGGATACAATAATATGTTTAGTAATTATTATTCACTACATAGAACTGTTATAAACATAGTGAATTTGAAATAATTACTCTATACAAAAATTACTATAGTGAAACTAATACTGATTGCTGAACTTAATTTTGATCAACACAAAAAGTTGTTTCACTGATCATTCACAAAATACATTCATTTTCTATTGTGTATCATAAAGCTAAATGAATAAGTTGTTATTCAGTGTTTATTTTTTAAACAAAATTGTATTTATATTCTATTATTATTCACAACTTATTTTTGTGATTATTTAAACTGTGACCTATTTCACAAATATCTTTCACAAATATTTCTAAACTTTTAAAGTCAAAAATAATTTTCCTTTGTAAATAATAAGCATATTATTAATATTATTTTTTTTTTTCATTTTATACTGTTACATATATAATGTTATAATTATTGTCCATTTATGTTTGTAGTTTCTTAATCAACAAACTATCAGTAACTATTGATTAATCTTGAAATTTATTTTGTTTTGAAACATTATTTTTTCCCCAGATGGAATATTTTTAGATTATCTAGGGAACAAAATCTTAGCTCAAAAGCTAAAAACTGTCTCCTCCAATTTTTTTTCAAAAACTAAGATTAAATTTTTGTAAAGTTTAACCTGAATTTATTTGATATTGAAATAAAAATCATGATCTAATTGTACCTACATAAACTGTATTTTGATACTTTTTTCAAAATTAATATAAATTATTCAAATTTAATTTTAAAAAATTTGAAATTACTGTATCAGATATTCAGATTTATAGTATAATTTTTTATTTTTAATCAGATAATGTAATCCATTTTGTAATTTAAATCTTGTATGAGAAGATATTATAGTTTTAAATTTTTATAGTGAGAAAAATTTCAAGCCTTACTGCAGTTTAATTTCAGAACCTACTGATAAAAATCAAGAATGTTACCAAGTAACTACAGATATCTGGGAAATGACTAAATCAGTTTTTCAATTAATTAATTGGTAATTCTTCCAAAAAAAGGCTATTTTTATCAGGTTCCCTACATATTTATGATGCAGATGACTTTTATGTGTTTTCATATGTTCTTAGTTTATATTCACATCTACAGTATGCGTTAGAGCTTACATTCATGCATAAATTTCACAATTCCTATGTGTATGAATAACATTTTCTCCCTTCCTGTAAAAAACCAAAATAGTACTAACTTTTTGAAATTTCTTGAATCACAATGTAATCTGTAAAACTTGAAAGGTGAATATAAATTAAGAATGCACTTTTTACAAAGGTGAAACAGTTTTTTTTAGATTACTTAATGGAGGTTGTTTGCAGTTGCGTTACAGTTTTCTAATTCTGAGAATACAAACATTATAGTTTCAGAGAAATACATTTCTCAGATATTTTTTTAGTTATTTTGATAGTCTTAAATTATAGATTATAGTCATATTTACAAAGTATGAAATATCAAAAGGAAAGCATGCAAGAGCATGAGGAGTGGAACTACTCAAATAAAAACTACTACTCTAAGCATTACTTCATAAATTAAAACAAAATTCTAGAATTTTAATGTTTTACCTGCATTTATGAATTTTCTCCTGAATGGAGTACTTCAGGTAAAGATTTACTTCAAACATATTTTGCAATGAATTTTAATAAAAGAATTTTATAAAGTTCTGGAAAAATCTTTTATTACTTTTATGTTAATAAAATAAAATTTATATTCTCTAAAAATAAAATTAGGAGTACTACAATCAAATTTACTTCAAATTAATATAAATAATTAGTCTTGTAAGTACACTTTTTTTTTATGTTATGTAACAAAGCAGCTTAATAATAGTGGGTAAAAATAAATCAAGCAATGAATTATTACACAGTTGGTTGTGAGATCTTGCCATTATTTTAATGTGCCACATTTATTAAATATTATCATTAGTAAAGTTATAAAGTATAATTTAAGTTAATTAACAGTGATGTACACTGTATGTTTTACCTTAGTAACTAGATTATATTCTTGCCATGACAAATGTTAATTTATTAAGCATACACTGAGTAAGATATATCTATTAGGTAACAAACTGATAGAAAATTGTATATAATTTATTTTATTTTACATTGTTCCATATTAAATACTTAGGATGCAATATGTATTATTATTAATATTGTTATTATTGTAAATTATGTTGTTAATATAATTTTTAAGTGTTGTATATCTTTTATAATTCAGTAACTTTTTTCAGTAACTATTTTTATTCTACCAACAATTTTTTTTCCAATTTTTAACTCTGTTTTTATCATTTAATATAATAATTTATTTTAAAACGTAACCAAATTTATTTTTTTATTTTTTTTATTTCCAAAATCACCAATGAAATGACTGAATGGTTTCTTTGGTACACCTAAGAATATTAAGGATTTCTGATATATAACAAAATCATAACAATTTGTTAATTATTTGTTATTTTTTCTCTATTTTATTTATTATCCCATAATAATTTGAGTGAATTTTTAAACTCCAAATTTGAAGTCTTATATTTATTTCTGTTACAAGAGTCAGAATCAATAAAAAAAATCAGTGTCTGTGTTATAATAATAAAAACTTGGCATATTAAGAAAAACTTTTCATGTAGGTATATGAGGTCTGTTAATAAAGTAATGAGACTGGCTCAGAAAAACTTTTTATTTACCTTCAAAATAGTGTACCCTTGGGAAGCCACACAATATTTCAAACGGTTTTCCCACTCTTCATAGCAGTGCTGGAACTCAGAAACCGAAATATCCTTCAGATGGTCAGTCACATTTTTTTTTATGGTTTCTACTGTTTCAAAATGGTGTTCTTTGAAATGTTTTTTTTTTAGTCGGACACAGGAAAAATTTGCAGGGACTCAAGTCAGTGAATAAGGTGGTTGAGGAACTACAGGAATGTTTTTCTTTGCCAAAAACTCATTAATTGAGAGTGCCGTGTGACAAGGTGCATTGTTATGATGCAGCATCCAATGGTCTTTGATGGCTGGTCTCATATGGGCAATGTTTTTCCTCAGTCTTTCAAGAATTTCTCGGTATACATATTGATTTACAGTCTGTCCTGTAGGCAAAAACTCCTTATGGACAATTCCATTGCTATCAAAGAAACAAATCCATGGTTCTGATTTTTGATTGACTTGACTGGAGCTAGTTTACTACATTAATGGATATAATACTGGTTTTATTCCATGTAATGTAAGATTCCATGTAACTTAAAATTTGCACAATTATTTTTTAAAGCAGTTGATTTTTATTTCAAAATATTTCTATAATACTAGTAAAGTAAAAGTTATTCAGTTTAAGATATCACATTTGTAGCCAGCCACCTGATAACTCATAGGAAAAAGTTATTATTAATAATTTGCAAATTTTATAAAGTAAATAAAAACAACTGATACAAGAAATTTCCTTTGCTACCATTTTAATTTCAAAATTAATGTTACCGTTAGTATATGACACTTTATAATAAGCAGGTTAACTAACCAATATCGGAATAAATTAATAAGATTTTAAAATGTTATAGTAAACTTACATTTGTGTTTAGATAATGCTTACTGTAGTTTTTTAAAACAGCTTTGTAAAGTATTAACTTAGGTACAAGAAATCATTCAAACATTACAAAATAGTTATACAAGTTTAGAGTTAATATCATAAAATTAAACACATTTACCATTTATAGCTCCTTGAAAAATGGATTAATTTTTTTACTCAATCAGCAATTAGACAATTTGATTTCCCTAATGCAAATTTCAATTTGATTGCAAGTAATCTGATTGACTACATTTAAGATAATACTCAAATTCAGTTAGTTTACTTTTATTTCTTTGGATAAATCAGATATCATTTCATTATTAACAGTTATTTTAATAATAAAATATTTAATTCCATTTACAAATTCTAAATAATTAAACCACTCCAAAAAAATGGTATGTTGACTGTATATTACAAAAAGGTAATAAAAGTATATATAATAATGTTAAGATCACTCGCTGGTCACTGCAAATGTCTATTTTGGGCAGTATTTAGAAATTAATCAAAAAAATTATATAATCCAATAAATATATATATATATTCGCTACAAATTAAAAAAAAAATTATTCTTGTGCAAAATGCATGTTTATTGGTGCCCATAAATGTACAAATATTCACAATAATTATTTTTCAAAATAATTATTATAATATATATAGATTTAAATTTTATTATACTATATTTTAAATGTGTCATATTCTATTTTAGTGTAATTTATTTTTATTTAAAAATAAAATAAATTTATTATACTTGTTTATTTTTTAATTATATTTAAAAATAAAATAAAAATATGGTTGTGTTTAGAAAGTAAGAAGAATTCTATGTTATGGTGTTTTTCTTTATTCTCTTTTTAGTATCTTGCTGTAATATAATTTATAAGTTTATTAAATTAATAATTAAAAACATAGTAAATTAAGTACTACAAAAGTAAATAATACTCATAATTTTAAATTTACTTTACAAAATTAAAAAATAATAATAAAACAACCCATGACATTAATTGTGTTCTACAGTACAATCTTTTTATCGTGCACATCATGATACTATACATTATAATTCCACTATGGCCTACAATACAGAGATACAGAGATACAGAGATATTTCATTTGATTCATGGAATGTAGTTATGCACAACTGGTAATATCTTACATCAGGTATTGGAAAAGTCCACCAATTTCCTGAAGACAGGTCCAAACCCTTTGCACCATATATTTTGACACCCTTCATAGGACGTCAGGGCTAATGGAATTCATCTCTTACTCTTACTCTTACTCTCGGTTTCTCAATGTCAGTTTACTTAAAGCAAATGATGTGCACAATAAAATGATCTCACTGTATGATAGAAAATAAGTTTAAGCATTTAAGTATGACAATGTGAATTTATTATTTTAAGTACTTAAAAACTTGTGCCGAAACGTGGTAAATTTTATTTAATTCTTATAAACTTGATTGTAAATAAATAATAATGTACATTTCACTTTTTAAGTCATTAAAAAATAAAATTCTAAAAACTATTTATTTAAAAATGGAGGTTATTTTATTCCTCTTTGATAATAAATATTTATTTAACAAAACCTAATTTATTAAATAATATATTTTATGCCCATAAATAAAAGAATATTCAGGTAAAACAATAAAATTAAGTCATTTATGTGCCAATGTTATTTGACAATGCTTTATGTCATAACACAAAATATAATAAGAAATATTTCAATTTGTAATATTTTTTATGAAGAATGCACCAAGTGATTAACTACAATATTCATTTAACATATTACAGATTATAATGAGACAGAATTTAAAAAATATATATATATATTTTAAAAAAGAAAAAAAAATTGTGAATAAACAAAGTGTAATATTAATACTTAAAACTAGTATTTTACATATCAATTTCATAGGCAATACAAGATGTATTTTCATTCAAAAGTTGGAAACTACTTTATAAGAAAAAAACCAAAGAGACAAAATAAAATGAAACAAAATATACTTGGTTGTTTTATCAAACCAAAGCAGTACTGTTGTATATTAATTCAGGTTAAAGGGAATTCTGTAATTCAATTATTACACATTCAATTATTACGCTATTTTGGTCCTTTAAATTGGCATTAAATAAAAATTGCTTATATATTTGAAAAAAATACTTGACACATTCCAGTATCACAAGTTATATGTTCTCAATATATTATAAGTAAAGAATGATTTTTTAGTTTTCACAAAAAGTAGATAAATCTCATAAAATAATAATCTAACAAGATATTTATCAATTAAAATGTAGAATATCTGGTGCTAGTATGAACAGTGTTATTTAAAATTTTCAAGAAAAGCAGAAAACATTTTTGAGATTTCTATGAATATTTTCAAAATGAAAATACCATTTATTTCTAAACTCATGTACTTTTAGTTTTTAGTTCTAAACAAAGATAAAAAATTTGTATAATTTTATGCAAAATATGGCTTCGTTAAAAAGTGTTTTTGTAATGTCAATTTTTGTATAGATAAAAGAAGTTAAATAAACACAAAGATAAACATCCCTATACATTATAAACATTCACAGTTGTAAATCCCATAGAAGTTTAGAAATATTTGATACCATCACTGTATTTTAATTTCCTTAGTAGATAAATACAAAAATCAGAAATTGTCATCCACTTAATCAGATCTTTCTATTTTATCTGACATCTCTATATCATGAAATGTAAAACCAATATTTAATCCAATTTTTATTTTTTCATAACTCTTCATGTCTTTGTTAACTGTTTTCTGATAAATTCTATAATTAGGTTTTTAATTATAATTAGGAAAATTCTTAAGTACACCATGCCTATTTCGGCTAGAGCGGAAATTACCATTTTTTTCTAGTAAAGACTAATATATATTAATGATATAGGTTAAAATCTGAACTAAACTATTTTGATCTGATGAACTTAGCGTAATAACAAGTAGGGTTTAAAAACTGTCATCTAATAAATAATTTGCTAAGTAGCTTAATTTAATTTCCACTTTCACCATTATTTTAAACTCTTTCACAATTATCCTCAACTTTTGAATTATTGTACTTTAACATTAACTCTTTGAATACATAGTTAAGAGATTAATTCACAGTTTAGATATGTATATATCTAAACCACAACAATGTAACGATTTGTCAACACAACCTTGTACATCAGAAAAAAATCACTGATCAAGATAATTAGTGAAGTGATTAGTATCTGAAAAAATTTTATTGCTGTTTTATTTTGTAATGAAGTTTTTGATTTTTCAGAGATCAAAGTTACTTTATACACCTCTTCTGTCCAGTCAAAAATATTTCATAAAAAAAAAATTCAAATGTTGATTACATTATATGACTTTGAAAATAAGAATGGAAGATAACTGCCTGTAAGAAGAACCACTGCAGATGGATGACAATTTATTCATAGATATAGCAAGAGTGCTGGATCACAAAAGATCTGGCAGAACAAGGCTATGAGAACAAACTGAATGTATGTATTTATTTTATTACTGTGATCGCCTTTATTTTATTACCATGATCTTGCATTTTATGTAAATTTCTTGTCCTAATCACATTTTCACATTGTATTCCTTGTTGACAGATCACATTGTGCTTAGTTATGAAGTAATGGTAAACTTAAGGCATTTGTTTTTGGCTCAGTCAACTAGGAAGCACAGTGGGCATTAAGGACTAGCATACAAATTTTTATTGATTTCTACTTCAAAATTTAAAAAAATAAATCTCACTCATTTATAATATTTTCCTTTCATACACCAATAACATTACTCATCTATCAATCAATACTTTATTTTGGATATAATTTTTAGAATTACATTCTTACTGTTTTTTTTATCAAAAACTTATTAGCCAGATGCTAAAATGATCACATTAAGAACCCATATTGTAAACAATATAAGAATATATTATAACAATGTATATATATATATATATACTGTGAACAGACAGTAAGGATAAATATATTTCTATTAAACAAAATTGTAGTTTCATTTAAGTAATTCAGGGAAGATAAAATAGAATAATCAAATCACAATCAGGTTACTTTTTGATTAATCAGTAAACTATTGCTGTAATTGCACTTTTTCAAAGAAAAACAACTAATTCATTCATATCACAAAAGGATATGTTATAATACACTAAATATCAATTTACATCATTCATACTGTCATTTATCAATTAATTAGTAACTGATCAATATTTAATTTTAGCATAGAAAATATTCTATTATATTTAATATAGATGTGATTTTTTTTAATGTGTGTTTTTCAAATTTCAATTACAGAATTAATGTATATGGTGTTAATAATTTCCAGTTCATTTAATAAAAAATATACCGTAATCTTTCAATTTTATTTTTAACAGGTTTATCTGTGTACTGTTAAATTTGATTTACTTCTTAGCAAAAGTAACATCTGTTTTCTTAAATGTGTATGAATGTAAAAATTATTCAACGTTCTTTTTTATTCTATCTTAATAGTATTATTTTCATTAATGATAACTTACAATTACCTGTATTTGAAATACTATAAATTTATTATATTTATCATAATTTTTTTAGCAGTATTTGTTGTTGTTAAACATTGCACACTATGTTTTGTTTATATAAATTCACAGTTTGAAAAATCAAAAGTGAATAATGTTCTTTCAGTAATCTGGTTGTTAATTATTATACAATAAATTACAATGTTATCAATTAATTATAATTGCATTCTAGTTGTAATTAAAAAAAATTACATTGTGCCATTACTGTACATACATAAATATAAAAATAAATTTTTAAGTATTTAAATCGATAAAGATAATATTGTGATTATTATTATTATGGATTTATTTCTGGTCAAGATTTTAAAAAAATAAGTAAATGTATTATTTAGTTTTATTAAGATACTAAATAAACAATTCTTTCTTGAAATCTTTTTCTATTGTGTAAATAAATGTTTAATATAAAGTTATTTATTATCCTTCTTATTCAATTTGTCTACCAGACATTCTACCCGATTCACTCACAGTGTTAATACCAAATTAAATTAGGTCCAATGAGAGAGACTACTGTACTTTGAAAATCTGCCAGACTACTACTTACCTGTGATCCACATCTGTATAAAAGTGTATTTAACATTTTTGTACTATTTAAAACTACAAACCTTTTCAAAAGACAAATCAAACATTTATTAACTACAAATTTTCCAAATATTTTATTTGCACTATGAAAATTTTTGCATGAGAATGAAAACTTTCATTCATGTTAAATGACGTAACCCTAACAGTCATAGGCAACCAAACACTAGTCATCAGTCCCTCTGAAAGTGGCCACCCTCAGAAGTAACAACCATTTCACACAAGTTTAATAGATAAGTAGTCTCCCACTGGCTTCTTTACCAAGCTGGACACACCGACATAATTCACCATGCTAAGCTTCTAAACTTCATGTTATATTCAGCCCTAAAGACAAAAGGCTGGTCCAGAGGTGATCAGATTGAAGATTTGATCACCTCAGGAACTGGTCATATATTGTATACCATTAATCTAATTACAGTTGATTAAACATCAACTATGACGAGAACTGTTTGTATCTCAGGCATCATTTAATTTACATGCATCACAACAATAAGAAAAACTGGGGTATAAGTATAAGCAACAAATTAATATATCTTTTTCTATTTATAGGTAAAATGTCTTCATGTACAAATGATATGTTAAATATCATTACATACCATTGACCTTAATCATTAGAAAAAGGAGATTTTCAAATTAAAAAATAATCTATCAGAAATTATTTGTTTGATATAATGTTCCGCAGATTAGGGGCCCTTAAAAATTAAATCCAATTTCTATCCAACAGTAAAAGTATCTGGCCTCCAGTGAGTAGGAATACTTGGAAATATATACTTTATACGCTATTTAAACATTCAAGTTTCATAAATTTTAAATTAACTGTAGATAAAAAATGATCATTAATGAGATAACTGTGGATCTTTGATCATAGAATCACAATAAACTTTTTAAACACATTAGGTTTAAACCATTTGCTAAGCGCCTCTATAAACAGTAAAAACTAACAATCCACCTTTATACTTAAGACAAAAGCTAATGTTGGGAAAGTCATTTTCCATCCCTCAAAATGTGACCAACTATACCAGAATGAAAAAATACCTTTTTGCACCTCTAACTTCAGAACAACTCTACAGGCTTTCATTAAACATCCTTCTTTCCATATAAAAAAAAAACTATTTGAAATTTGGTCAGCAGAATATACCACACAAAAACAAACTGAAAATAGAATTTAAAAATATATATACTTTTCAGGGTTCCAGTATTCAAAATTTAAAAGACCAGTTAAAATTATTTTGTCATCTAATTAAGAAAATTACAACAAAAATAGAAATGCATGTTTATTTTTTAATTTACTCAATTATTATACAAACTCAACTGAAAAGTCATAAAAACTGATAACAGACCCAGACAATCTGACAAGTAATATCCTTCTTTAAATGCATTTTTTAATGGATATGTTTACATAATCTGTAGGAAAATAAATTATTCAGAAAAATAAGTAAATTATATTAAAATATAAGTAAAATGTACTATTTAGTTTTAAGATACCAAATAAACATTTTTTCTTGGAATCTTTTTACTGTGAATAAGTGTTCAATATAAAGTTTTAAAAAACTTATTATTTTAGTTTTTTTGATTTTAACATCATACTTATAATAAATGATCACCATTTAAAATTTAGACAGTAAAGTAAACCTATAAATACCTGCTACAATCCCAAACAGTTGCATCATCACTCATCTAGTCATATGACTACTCTTCTGTGATAATGCAAGACCCAGTATGAATTTAAAAAAAACTATAGAATAGTTATTTTCATGTTTATTGAAATCTGTGTCACCAGGCATCTCCCATTTCCAAAAAGGGAAATCAAGGAGAAAACAGTTAGTTTAATAGCAGGAGAGATACTGTACAGCACTCACACATATTGATTACAATAATAAACATTCACTTAATGGTGGGAGCTATTATTAATCATCAGGGAATGTGTGACAATTTTAGTCTTTCTAATTTTCATTATAGTCAAGTTATTCTCATTCATAAGTAGAAATTTTTCTTGAAAATAAATTGAAAGTAAATCCTTATCCTTTATCTGAGCCTGTGGATATGTTGCATTATGATGATAACCAACAAGACAGATATATAATAAAAATAGAATCTTTATTGATTTTAATTTTTGTACAGCTCTTAAGCATATATATGATTATGTTTTATTTATTATGATTCCACTTCAAAGAAGTTCATTATGATTAAGGAAATATTATGAATATTACTATGTTTTTCTATGTAATATTGAAGTTGTTTTTACCAAATCTAATAAAATTAGCGAGGTTTGGTAGGAAAAGGAAAATTACTTTTGGTCAGGTGATATTAGAATAATTAACTCAGCTTCAAATAATGGGCAGGCAGAAGTAGGTTTCATAATGAACAAGAAGATAGGAAAGAGAGTAGAATATTTCAAAGTGCATTGCGATAGAATCATTGTAGTAAGATAAAATCGAAACCTAAACCGACAACGATTGTTAACATCTGTATGCCTACAAGCACCATGATAATAATGAGGTAGAGTGTGTATACGAAGAAATTGACAAAGTAATTAAACACATAAAATGAGATGAAAATTTAATAATAGTTGGAGATTGGAATGCAAGTACTGGAAAAGGCAAAGAAGGAAATATAGTGGGTGAATACGGGCTGGGCAAAAGGAATGAAAGAGGGGACCGACTTTTAGAGTTTTGCACGAAGTACAATTTAGTAATTGCCAACACCCAGTTTAAGAATCATAATAGAAGAATTTACACATGGAAAAAGCCAGGCGATACTGCAATGTATCAGATAGATAATATCATAGTTAAGCAAAGATTTAGAAATCAACTTGTCCACTGCAAAACTTACCCTGGAGCAGGTATTGATAACGACCATAATTTAGTGATAATGAAATGTAGATTGGGGTTTAAAAACCTGAAGAAAAGGTGTCAGATAAATCGGTGGAATTTAGAGAAGCTTGATGAAGAGGAGGTAAAGAAGATTTTTGAGGACATCGCAAGAGGTCTGAGTAAAAAAGATAAAGTAGAAAATGTAGGAGAAGAATGGGAGAATGTTAAAAAGAAAATTCTTAAATCAGCAGAAGCGAACTTAGGTGGAACAAAGAGAACTGGTAGAAAACCTTGGATTTCAGACGATATATTGTAGATGATGGATGAACATAGAAAATATAAGAATGCTAGTGATGAAGAAAGTCAAAGATACTATAGACAATTAAGAAATACTATAAACAGGAAGTGCAAACTAGCAAAAGAATAATGGATTAAAGAAAAGTGTTCAGAAGTGGAAAGAGACACGAATATTGGTAAAATAGACGGAGCATACAGGAAAGTTAAGGAAACTTCTGTGGTACATAAATTAAAATCTAATAATATGTTAAACAAAGATGGTACACCGATATATAATACGAAAGGAAAAGTTGACAGGTTTGTGGAATATATTGAAGTGTTATACGGAGGAAATGAATTAGAAAGTGGTGTTATAGAGGAAGAACAGGAAGTCGAAGAGGATGAAAGGGAAGAAACAATACTAAGATGTGAATTTAAGAGAGCATTAAAAGATTTAATTGGCAGAAAAGCTCCTGGAAAAGACTGAATACATGTAGAATTATTGTGCAGTGCAGGTGAGGAAGCGATTGATCGATTATTCAAACTGGTGTGTAATATTTATGAAAAAGGGGAAGTTCCATCATACTTCAAAAAGAGTACTTATAGTACTTATAGTACTTATAGTCATGGTACCAAAGAAAGCAGGAGAAGATAAATGTGAAGAATATAGAACAATTAGTTTAACTAGCCATGCATAAAAAATCATAACTAGAATTCTGTACAGAAGAATTGAGAGGAGAGTGGAAGAAATGTTAGGAGAAAACCAAATTGGTTTCAGAAAAAGTGTAGGGACAAGGGAAGCAATTTTAGACCTCAGATTAATATTAGAAGAAAAACAAACCAACATACTTGGCATTTATAGACCTAGAAAAGGCATTCAATAACATAAACTGGAATAAAATGTTCAGCATTTTAAAAAAATTAGGGTTCAAATACAGAAATAGAAGAATGATTACAGGAACCAAACAGCAACAGTAATAATTGAAGAACATAAGAAAGAAGCCGTAATAAGAAAGGGAGTCCAACAAGGATGTTCCCTATCCCCGTTACTTTTTAATCTTTACATAGAACTAGCAGTTAATGATGTTAAAGAACAATTTAGATCCGGAGTTACAATACAAGGTGAAGAGGTAAAGTTGCTATGATTTACTGATATAATAATTCTAGCTGAGAGTATAAATGATTTAGAAGAATCAATGAACAGCATGGATGAAGTCCTACGCAAGAAATACCGCATGAAAATAAACAAGAACAAAACAAAAGTAATGAAATGTGGTAGAAATAATGAAGATGGACCACTGAATGTGAAAATAGAAAGAGATAAGATTGTGGAGGTAGATGAATTTTGTTATTTGGAAAGTAGAATTACTAAAGATGGATGAAGCAGGAGTAACATAAAATGCCAAATAGCACAGGCGAAATGAGCTTTCAGTCAGAAATATAAATTGTTTACATCAAAAATTAATTTAAATGTCAGGAAAAGAATTTTGAAAGTATATGTTTGGAGCGTCGCTTTATATGGAAGTGAAACTTGGACAATCGAAGTATCTGAGAAGAAAAGATTAGAAGCTTTTGAAATGTGGTGTGTAGGAGGATGTTAAAAATCATGTGGTTGGATAAAGTGACAAATGAAGAGTAGTTGCAGCAAATCGATGAAGAAAGAAGCATTTTGAAAAATATAGTTAAAAGAAGAGACACTTATAGGCCACATATTAAGGCATCCTGGAATAGTCGCTTTAATATTGGAAGGGCAGATAGAAGGAAAAAATTATGTAGGCAGGCCACGTTTGGAATATGTAAAACAAATTGTTAGGGATGTGGGATGTAGGGGGTATACCGAAATGAAATGACTAGCACTGGATAGGGAATCTTGGAGAGCTGAATCAAACCAGTCATATGACTGAAGATAAAAAAAAAATAAAATAAAAAATATCTCCATTAGTCATAAAATGAGTGGTGTATTCAGTAAAAGTACAGCAAAATTTAATTAATTTTAAAACTATGAAGATCAGGTGCCACATATTGACACATAATCTATAGGCAACAACTCAACTTTTATTTTTGTTCACAATTCCAGTTGCAGTTTTCCAAAAAAAAAATGTATACACATCAAAACAACATATAAAAAACAAAATAATTGTTTTTTAAACATAAAATTTAATTACATAGTTGTGGGAAAAATATATACAATTGTACTACATGAAACTTGAAAATAGATACAGAAATAATGATTAATTGTAGAAAATAATATAAATGATTTTGAAACTATTGGTTCAAGATGATAATTAAGTCAAGAAATAATCCCACAAGAACCCATAGCACACTTCAGCATACTTATATTATCTTGATATAAAAATAATTTTCTAAGTAAAATACTTATAATTAAGTAATACTTATAATTTTTGAAGTGTTTAATACATTTCTACTTCTTACTCATGCCTAAAAAATCCTAATTCTTAGGATTTTTTGATAAATATATTATCCATAAAATACTTTTAAGAGTCATAGGACTGTAATCAAAGATGCAGAAAATGTGTTTTCCTGGCAGTGGTAGAAATATTATGTAGTCTCCTGTAATAGGATGGGTACATCATCAATAAATTTCATTTTATAGTTTAAAGCTAAAGTTCACAGATGTTATGATATCAAGGAGTGAGTGTTGCTGTTTCAAATGGAGTAGCAGTGATAATAAGGCATTTTATATGCATTAATCTAGTTGTAGTTTGAATAAAATTTTCTTTAATTAAATATTAATGTTATGTTATTTATTCTCTATACTACTATACTACAAGTAACTATGGGATATGAGTAAAAATGTATGCTTGATCCACCAGTAATACTACAAAAAGAAGATTCTTTAATTCAATTCTTCATTCAATATTTTAATTCTTTCTCAGAAGATCCCTTTAATATTTAATCATATATTAACTTTTAATACACTTATTAATTAATTGTGCTGAAAATTCTGATATTTTTTTTTAACTTGTCTAGTTTTCAGAGATTTGTTTAATGCAAACTTCATTAAAGAATTACAATTTTAAATTAACATTTAAATATCTTGTGGTTAGCTGTTTATACTGCAAATATTAAGTGACCTATGCATTAGTCATTTATTAAAAAAAACTTATAAAAAAAGAACTGGATCCAGTAAGGGGGGGCAGTGAGAGCAATTTTACCATTAAACTCCAATTAGTTTATGTACTTTTAATGTGTATAGACACTTTAATTTCTACCTATCTTATGTTACAGATAATGTATCATTTCATTTACTTTGGAGAAAGATAGCATTTATTTGGAGATAGATAGCTCTTATAACAGATAATGCTAATAATAGGGTTTACTCATGACAGAAAAAGTGTGTATGTAATTTAGTAGACTCAATGAACTCAACTAACTTTCATGTAACTCATAATTATTTATCTAAATATAGAAATAAAGAATGTTTGAAACTGAAATTTTTAACATTATTTCACAAACAATATTGCTGTTTTTGTAATGTTTTAAGTAATTATACTCAACTTTTATTAATGTTTAAGTAAAAAAGAAATCTTGAAATTTAGTAGAATGTTTAGTCTCTGCAAAAATTTACAGTTCTTTTAAAATATTATTAAACAACAGACTCGATAGCAAAGATAAATAAAGTTTAAAAGCAAAATCATGAACCTACTAAAGCTGTAATTAAAAACAGTAAATAAATCATAATTACAGACCTAAAGAAATCCAAATGCATAACTAATGAAACAAAATTTAAAAGACAATTAAACAATTAATAAATGAAAGGGTAAAGTCTTATTAAGAGCTATGATATTCAGTGTTTAGAATACCTAAATATGTCTGCTATCAATCCCAAGCCTATGTTATATACATTTTGACTATCTCACAGAATAACCATATTTAACTGGGTCTTTAAAATCACAATACTTAATTATTCCTTTTTTTTGTAAGTATACAGGAATTGGACTACTATGCACATATTTCCAAACAAAAAACAAAAAAGGAAAAATATTTTTCCCTCTGATAAAATTATTAGCAAACCTAGTCAGATAGATCATCCAGAAATAGACTTGTCATAGAACATTAAAAACCCCAAAAGAACACAAGATGATGAAAGTGTATACGACCCTTGCCACTTAAAAACACACAATCTATTTCAAAATAAATGTCAAATCTATCAAAATGCTGCAGTCAAACAATTATTAAAAATCTCATCCTTTCATTAAATTTGTCAAAAAATTAAAAAAAACTATTTATATTCTTATTTTCTATTGCCTAGGTTTACAAGCCATCACTTGTTTCTTATTTTTTCCATCTTCCTGACTGCCTCCATGTCAAAATCCAAGTTGTCTGAGGCCTTGGAGATAGAAGCTTTCAATCCTCAGCAGTAAATTACAGAGGATATTTTGCTGCCGGCATCAGATGATACTGATTCCCATGGTATGGTGAGCAATGCATCAGAGTCAAGGTTTAATGCTCTCCCACTAAACATTTGGAGTAGATGAAGTGCTTATCCTCTCACTTAAATCTCTCCATGCTTTTAGGGGCTCCATTATTGGTAGTTCAAAATCCTCTTTTTCTAGTATCTTTATTTCTTACTTTTCAGGTCCCTGAATGAGGATTTTTTTTCAATTTGTAATTTAACTTTTTTTGTTTTTTACTTTATTTTATTTTAGTCCTCAGTGGAGAAAAACTCTTCTGTTTGTTCATGTATGTTGTCTTCTTTATCAGTTTCAGCCTTGTTCTCTGGTTGGTCGTTTATTAAATTTCTCATTAATAATACACAACCATTATGGCTAAAGCTGGTGCTAATTCAGAAACCACATATTTCAACTTGAAAGATGTTGCAGTAGCCACAGCAAACTGTACGTAAGATACATTGCGTAGATCATATTACCTTTGGTGATCTACTTTGAACAGTTTTCTTGGACACAAAATAGTTGACATTTTGGATGGTCTTTACCTCTTCAGTTACTATTTCTTCCTTATATGTTAGACATTACTGTGATCTTGTTAGGTGATGGCCATAACAATTTACACAAATAGGTGGATTCCCCCTACATAAATCCTCTGATTGCAGGGGGTCACCACAAGCACAGGTTTGTTTTCTTGTAAAACATACTGCTGTATGTCCAAATTTTGACATCCTAAGCACCGCAATGGAATCATAATAAATGGATGTACATCTTATCTATGGAATCCAGATTTTATTTTCTTCAGACACTTTGGATTATTGAAGACCTGACCTTCAATATATTCAACATGAATATGGATATATGGATATGCAACATGAAGGATACAACTTCTCCATTTCACCATGTATTTAATCATCGACATGTAAAAACTCCTTGTTCATGTAGCTCTTCGACAATTTCTTCTTCGGTGTAGTTCCCCAAGTCCCTGCACACAAAAACACCTTTTGAAATATTTAGCAACCATGCAGCATAACCTCAATGTCCAACACTCCAGTTTTCTTTGCCTTGAGTAACCGTAATGATTGTAAATTGTTGACAGTTTCAACAAACAGTCGAATAGCCATCTTTCTAACTTCCCTTACCAGTCCTTCAGCAGTTTCTGTGATGCCTCAAGCTATCATAACTGGACTAATCTTGCCAAAATCTTCTTTTCTTTTGATAATCAAATATTTTTGGTATCGCCTATACTGTCTTTCAGTCAAAACTTGGTTCATCCGTCTTTTCTACATTTGTAATCTCTACACTCTTCCTTTGCTTCACTTGCAAGACAAAGGCTCTCCTGGATGAGGGTTTTTTTAGATTAAATTTATCTCCTTATTTATAAATTACAATAGAGTAAAATTATAACATATATATAAGAAATTAATACCTGCAAACAAAAATCCTGTGCGCAACCGTGTGGCATTTTACGAGTATAATGCCATTATACTCGTATTTTGAGTAAAGATTAAATTATGGATATTTTTAAAATACAAGGGTTTTTTTTCAAAGTCCGATCGGTCGCGAAATAAAAACGCGCAAAAATCGGATCAACCTTTGCACATATGTGTTGCCCAGCGTCTCTAGTATGGCCTTCAATCACGCCGCGTCACTTCGTTTAGTTCTGAACACGCAGATAGCACGCAAACATGTCTACAACAATAGCATCTCCCGCCAAGTGTGAATTGCGAGCGGTAATTCGATTTCTTCAGGCTGAGGGGTGTAATGCAGCTGAAATTCATCGACGAATAAGTAATGTGTACGGTGAAATTTTTTTAATGAATGACAGCAAAGTGCGACAATGGTGCTGGAATTTTAAAGCAGGACGTACAGATGTTCATGATGTAGGCGGTCAGGGAAGGAAGCGAGTGTCAACCGATAATCTCGTTGAGCGAGTGGATGAGACAATTCGAGAAAATCGTCGGTTCACAATTTCTGTATTGAGTGATTCGCTTCCTGAAATTTCAAGGTCAGCTCTCTACACCATTGTGATTGAGAGACTTAGTACCGCAAACTGTGTGCGAGATGGGTTCCCAAGATGCTGTCCGACCATCTCAAAACAATGAGAATGGACGCCTCCCTAACGTTTCTCCAGCGCTACCAAATCAAGAACAATCCAAACAGTGGATGCATTCTCATTCTCCCAGTAAACTAAAGAAGTTCAAGCGAACCTTCTCCAACAGAAAGTGTATAGCTACTGTGTTCTGTGACCGGAATGGAGTTCTCTTGGTGGAATTCATGGAACGTGGCACGACAATCACTGCAACCTCATACTGCGTGACTCTTCAACGTCTACGAAGAGCAATTCAGAATAAGCGGAGAGGAATGTTGTCATCAGGTAATATTGTCTTTCTCCATGACAATGCTCGGCCGCACACTGCAGCTGTAACAAAGAAGTTCCTGCAGCGTTTTCGTCGGGTAGTGTTTGATCACCCACCATACAGCCCGGACTTGGCTCCATCCGATTATCACCTCTTTGCTCATATGAAACGCTGACTAGGAGGACAACATTTTGGGACAGACATCGAGCTGCAGACCAGCGTAGAAACATGGCTGAAAACATAGGCGGCTCCGTTCTATGACGAGGGTATTAGAAAGTTACGACTAATACGTTTATTAATTAAAGTTATGTTACGATTAAAGTTTATTAATACTAATAAAGTCACGCTACGACAAATATCTAAATCGGAGTGGCGACTATATAGAGAAATAGCGTAACTATGTACGTAACAAATAAATTTTTTTTTATTTTCATTGTGGTTTTAATTTCGGGACTGATCGGACCTTGAAAAAAAATAACCCTCGTATTATAACATATTACATATCATTACTCACTAGTAAATGATAACATTAAAAGTAATTTTTCAGCCAAAAAAATTACAGCATTAGTATTGACATAAAAAACAAAATTATCATTTTAGCATATAAGAGACTCAGGCCCACCATTCCTGAGATTTATGGTTAATTGAAACCCCAACCACCAAAATACTAAAATATAGTCTTCCAATATGCACTGTCTAGTATTCCAATCTGTATAAAAGTAACAAACGTTTACTAGGATCTGAACCTCAGAATCTTCAACTTCGAAAATCAGCTGTAAAACATGTGATTTGTGACAAAAACATTGTCACAAGACGGTCCACATATAACAAAAATCTACTGTCTCTATATAAATAAAAATAGATTTTCATTTATAAAGAGACAGTAGATTCTTATTATATGTGGACCTTCTACCATAGAATGTTTGGAAGTAGAAATTTTCACACAAGTGCCATGTCCCAGAGTGGTAGCCAAGTCCCAAGACTTACTTACCCACTTGGTAGCCAAGTGGTAGCCATGTCCCAGATCAATGATCCTGCCTGGGTTTTCCCAGTCAGTTACCTCTCACAAATTTAACCTGGACCAGGGAATCAGGTACCGCCTGACCCGTTATACCGGCATTTCCAGGTCTCACATATAGCAGTAAAGGTTTCGATACTCTTACCCATGAGACAATCCCCTCCAAGAGACAAAATAAATGACTCACGTTGATTGGCGCAAGACTTCGGCAGAAGAAGCTCAGATCACCTCACCCTCACATTGCTTCCCACTACTGGGAGGAGCAATGAGCATATCCCCATCTGCAATCCACCAAACATCGGCAAAAGTCAGATCACAGTCATGCCTACTCTGCTGCAAGCAGTGAAATCGAGAAGCACAACTGTTACGATTATTAGTGTTATTATTTAATAATAGTAATAATAATAGTACTTTATGCATCTCTGATGAGTTCTGAATTCAATGTGGTTGCTCTTACTGAGATATAGCTCGATGATTTTCACTGGATTGTGGATTTTTTCCTCGAATCACCTAAGGTCTACCAGTTGGATAGAGATTACGCTGTTTCAGATTGTGAATGGGGTGGTGGATATCTTATAGCCATTAGGAGTGGCATTGTATGTGCTCAGCGGACTAAAAATTTCAATCCCTTATTCTTTTCAACTTCATTGAGGACATTTATCGCTCGTTGCAATTTAAACTTCAACATATTTATATTGTTACTGGCTTATACGACTGCCAGAACATCGACGTAAACTCATTTGGATTCAACAGAAATGGGTAGAATAAGTTAATTAATAGTGATCGCGAACAAGGTATTGTTCAATGGCGAGCCTTGAAATAAGACATTTTTTAACCTTTTTTTTTTTTCTAACCAGTACTCATTATAAATAGTTACTTGAAAAGCACGGTCGTATAGTTGCTAAGTGATACTAGTAAAGTTTCATGAATACTCCAGTCATGTAGTTGAAGCATTATTCCATGACACCAAGTCATTTCAAAAACCTTCTGAAGATTGAAGCTGTCTGGAAGTGTTTGTGATAAAAATGTTATGTATAAATTGATCATTTGATCAGTCGTCGAATTGTACTATCGAAATCCTGCTTGATGGGAGGATAAAAGAGCTTTTCTTTATAAGATCCAAACGATTAGATTTTACATTTTCTGGAGGATTTTTCCAATAGTACACGTCAATTAAATAGGACGGTAACTATTGGGATCAGTCGGATTTTTACCCTTTTTTGGGATTGCAAAATGTACGTTTTCTTTCACTATAGTAGAAACGTTCCATCCCGCCAGATCTGATTGTAAAATTCTAATAGCCCAAGTTTTGAAGCTGTATTTATTAAATGTTTACTGCCCGTTTTCTCCAACGCTTTCTCATGCTCGTATATTTTAAAAAGTACATTGTACGAAATGTTCATTTCTGCTCTAAAATTTAACAGATCCGCAAGTTCTGTTATTCAATTCTTGAAACAGTCATTAAATCAATCTTTTTACTGACTTCTACGAACTGATTGCATAATACGCATAATTCAGAAACTTCGTTTGTAAATTTATTAGACCACCTTCCAACCGAAAACAAGATAAGGGGATATAGTTTGTACGACCATAGATGCTCTTTACTATCTTCCAAGTCTGCTGCAATCGTATTTTTGTTAATGGATATCCCGATTCTTGCCAGGTTTTATTTTTAGTATCTTGTGTCTTTTAACATACGCCCTGTGATTTTAAAGATAATTAGATTTTCTAATCTTGAACTTTTTTTAAAAGCGTTATATCCTTTTTTTCTTCCTTTTTATCGTTCACTAATATCATTATTCTACCACGGAACTGATGGTTTACTGAGTTTCCCGAATGTTTTGGGAATATATCTTTGTACCGAGTCAAATATAACATCAATTATTGCGTCGATATCATTTTCAATGTATCCATTTTTTAGAGAATTTTGTGTCAATAGTGAAGCTCGTTCAATCTGCTTTAGATAATATCTTCTTTAAATATATTTCTTTATTTAAAATCTCCTTCTTGGTGAAAATGTGTTTCATGTACACACTTAACGCCTATGCGTTAAACATAAAGATCGCAAAGTACCCTTTTAGTAGACTTTCAAAATCGCGTTTAAAATGGCCTAGAACGCACCGTTTTTTAGATACGTCCTTTTTTTTATATTTATGATGTGATGAGAAAACTTGATAAAAACCATCAATGATTTTGAAGTTTGAACCGTAAATATTGATCATTGTATACATTAAATAATCAATGATATAACATCCATATGGCTGAAAGTAATGATAACCTACATAATCATCATAAATTTAAAATTAATCATGGTGTTTGCAGTAAAAACATATATTTTACTATGACTTTTTCAGTTAATCAACTATTTCAACATGTAAATTTAACGTTAACACACATTCATCAACATTCCTCATTAAAAGTAGGTAAGGTATTCTTTAATGTATGGAATAAACCCGCGAAAAGAAATGTGCAGGTTGTACCTCAATTTCCTTGTTGTTGTTGTTGTTTGTAGTTTTGAGGAGGCATCTCAAACCCGTGTTTTTCTATCTATTTTGCAGTAAATCCACTCTTTCAGCGTGAAAATTTAACAAAAAATAGGCGATAATCGTGGAAAACATACGTTGAGGTTCTGCTTCAATTTGGTTGTCAGGGGTGAAAGGTCAAAGTGAGGCAAAATGTAAACTTTCTACGCTACTTACTTGTCCTGACTCGATCACCTACGTCGAATTTGCATTTGGTCATCCATCGTTTTTTCGTCTCAATTAAATTACATTATTCATAACCTCGCTTTCGTTCTTGTGAGAGAAGTCTACCGTTTGAAACTGATGGTCCTGTAGACAGTATCATTATAACGTCAAAGTTGTATTGTAAAATCTTTAATGGCAGTGGTCACATTTGTTACATTACTTGAAAATCTGAAGAAAAAATAAAATTTTTATTTTAATTAATTCATTTTGATTTATCTTTTGGTGAAAAAAAATAAAATAAAATCTACCCACCCCTCACTTGGTAGGAGCGAAAAACCATTTGGGGTAATAGTTTTTTTTTAATTTCATTCCACCAAAAATAACTATAAAATTATGTGATATTACTTCTCAAACCATTTGAAATAAATATAATCTGTGGATTAAATCTGAAAATTTTTTTTTAAAATTACCAACACAAAATTTCACCCTTAAATATTTTCTAAATTTTCAAGGGTTAAAAACTTTTTTTTTTAAATGAGACTATATAGCTTGTGACATCTCATTGGAAGGCCCTTTGAATGATAAGTAATTTGGTGCAAATAAAAGGATTTTTAAATTATGTTAATTTTTTTTTTGGTTATGTTGGTATACAGTGTTACTGTATTTTAATGTAGTGAAAACAGAACCACAAAAAACCCCAGTTTTATGGGATATTTTTTGAATTGAGCTCTGAGAATTTGCTACTACATTTCCCAAAATTTCAATCATAGTTAATTTGTCCAAAACCTTTTACTCTGCACGTTTCTTATTCAGGACAGATCCCGTTTCTTAGAATTATTTTACAAGTTTTACAATTAAGAGTGTGAAACATTTTTATTTTGATGCTGTTCATTAAACGCTTGGACAACTCGTCTAACACATTTTTTTGATTTCTATTTGTAAAAATTAGTTCAGTCCTTTCTTTCAGATAGTAAATCATTTTAGCGAGACAAATTTACAAAATACAAAAAATGAAAGACCAAATAGTAAGACAATTACACAAACCAAATGCCAATTTTTAACTAAAAAACACAACACTTTAAATTATGACAATGAATTAAATACAATAAATACTTTTTGCTACTAATTACATACAATATGAAACAAAACAGTTTGTGAAAATTTACCATAGAAAATAAAATTTTGATAATTGGTAGAAAATTATAACCTGTTATAACAAGGAAACGCCAACAATGGGTTCTTCAGCTTTTTAAAATTGTAGAGTGCAATTACCAACTTTTGAACTTAAATTATCCAAGTGTTAATTGAATTAAATTTAATTGTTTGCTTTGTAATAATGGAAAATTTGTTTCATTAATGATGATATTAAAAGTCATTAGAATTTAAGCATTAATTATTTTTTGGTTAAAAATTATTCATCTATGAATTGGTTTTTATTTAATTATTATGTTTATCTGGTAATCAGTTATTCAACATATTACCAGCAAAGAAGAAGGTACCTTTTTATTGGTTTTTTTTTATAACTGATGTTATAATGCTTTGTTTATTGTTACATTTTTCCAATGCTGGAGAAACCTAAAACCCATATTTTTTTAAGAAGAACTGACGATTTCAGACCTAATGCTTTGGGTCAGTAACACTGTATCCCAACAGAATTTAAAAAAACCCTAACATAAGCTAAAAATAAAATACATTTTTAATCATAACTTCAATACAGTGAACCAATTTTTATTTTATTTGTACAAAATTACTTGTCATTCAAAGGACCTTCCAATGAGGTGTCACAAGCTCTAATGTCTCATTTAAAAAAAAAAATGTTCAACCCTTGAAAATTTATTTAATATATTTAATTATTTATTTCAAATGGTTTAAGAAATAATATTACGTAATTTTATATTTGTTTTTGTTGACTGGATTTTAAATAAAGTACTACCTGGTTTCAATACAGAGAGCAATGGAGTTTTGTCAGGATAGTTGTACTTGACTAACCAGAGGCTATTGGTACAGAAGAACAGCACTGGAGTGCAACATTCAACTCTATCTGATTTGCCATGCAAGGTGGTACAGCTTCACTGATGAGCAACATATACCTAATCCAGCCTGAGGCCACCGCCACAAAGTGTGGCAACCCAGATTTGATTTTTGAAGGTGTAAAACAGAGGCCACCATTGTAAACAAAGTCAGGTTGAATCTCAATTATCTTACCATGGGTTTGAAATTGTGATCTACCATCCTGTTCAAAATGATATGAGCTGCTACAACTCCTGTGGTTCCAGACCAAGATTAGCTGACACAGTGAACATTTTTTTGTTACTTTCAGGTCACCCCAGATTTTCTGGAGTTTCTATGATGTAATGTGTAAAGGGTGTTTGTAATGGTTGAATTCATCAGTGTGTACTTTATCACATCATTTTTCCTGAAAATATTTGCAAATTTGCATAAATGTTTGCTAATATACAGTAGTGGTCTATATTTTGTAACATACAAAATGTTTATGATTCTGTTCCTTATTTTTTTTTTTTTGTAATATCTTATCTTTAACCATAGGAATTCAAACATTAGCTTGTAGATATAATTCAGCTGACAAGGGTAGGTGCAAAAGAAAGTATAACATGTGTGAAAATATTGCATATTTGTTCTACATGAAGTGATTGTGTGTATTGTGAATTATAATAATTATTATTTTAATACACACAAACACACATACAATATTATATCTGTTCAATATATGAAACATAACAAAACAACCACCAAAGAAATTTAAAAGAAAATTGCAATAAAATAACAAAATAAAATAATATGTGATAGAGATAAGAATGGAACTAGCAGTTAATGATGTTAAAGAACAATTTAGATTCGGAATAACAGTACAAGGTGAAAAGATAAAGATGCTACGATTTGCTGATGATATAGTAAGTAATTCTAGCCGAGAGTAAAAAGGATTTAGAAGACACAATGAACGGCATAGATGAAGTCCTACGCAAGAACTATCGGATGAAAACAAACAAGAACAAAACAAAAGTAATGAAATGTAGTAGAAATAACAAAGATGGACCACTGAATGTAAAAATAGGAGGAGAAAAGATTATGGTGGTAGAAGAATTTTGTTATTTGGGAAGTAGAATTACTAAAGATGGACGAAGCAGGAGCGATATAAAATGCCGAATAGCACAAGCTAAACGAGTCTTCAGTAAGAAATATAATTTGTTTACATCAAAAATTAATTTAAATGTCAGGAAAAGATTTTTGAAAGTGTATGTTTGGAGTGTCGCTTTATATGGAAGTGAAGCTTGGACAATCGGAGTATCTGAGAAGAAAAGATTAGAAGCTTTTGAAATGCGGTGCTATAGGAGAATGTTAAAAATCAGATGGGTGGATAAAGTGACAAATGAAGAGGTACTGCGGCAAATAGATGAAGAAAGAAGCATTTGGAAAAATATAGTTAAAAGAAGAGACAGACTTATAGGCCACATACTAAGGAATCCTGGAATAGTCGCTTTAATATTGGAAGGACAGGTAGAAGGGAAAAATTGTGTAGGCAGGTCACTTTTGGAATATGTAAAACAAATTGTTAGGGATGTAGGATGTAGAGGGTATACTGAAATGAAGCGACTAGCACTAGATATCTTGGAGAGCTGCATCAAACCAGTCAAATGACTGAAGACAAAAAAAAAGAGATAAGAATAGTATGGCATGTAAGCCTAATAATCATTTACACATTAAAAACAAAAAAGAAGAAATGTAATAAATACATATGCAGAATAAAGTCTGACCAATGTAATAACTGTTTACGAAAAATTAACAAATCGGTTATGTAAAACAAGATAATTATGCATAACATAAAAGGGATTCAACAGTAAAGCATAAATCATGTAGTTGTCAATCATTAAATTTAATAAAAAGGTAAAACATTCAGTAGCTAGACTGGAGAATAATGTGAAAATATAAAAATAAATTATAAGACAATGAAACAACTTAAAAAGATTCTACATTTAATAAAGACAAGTACATTATGATGAAGTACAAATGGCAAAGGAGATACTTTATGTAAATTAACAAGAAGAAATAATACAAAAAAATTATGCTGGTGAAACTATTTGTGGTAATAAATTATCATTGATACACCTACAAGATTTACATATTCACTGACAAAGTGTATACTGACATATATGAATGATTTTAATTATTTTACAATCTAAATTAGGATTCTTTACAAAAAAGGAGCTGCAAGTCAATAAACTCCAAAAATGTGATCTTACTGAGAAAAGTTAAAAAAAGATAAAATATAAATAGATTTCTATAAAAATACTTCTAAAATTAGAAGAAAAAGTTCACACATACTCGCACGTGCCTGCACGCGCGCACATACACAGAGAGATACAGATTTAGAGAGAGAGAGTATTTCAGACAATATTGGTCAAACTTAAGCAAATGATTCATCACATCAAATCAAACAAAATGTTCATCTGGACAAATGCCTTATTTCAGTTCATTTTCCCTTACTCCATCAATTTATTTTTCTATAAAAAATAACGTCTTAAGAATAAATAGACCGAGATATTTTAATGAAATTTGGTACACTTTAAAATGGAAGACAGAGGGAATATGAAGCAGGATAGGGCATTGTAGACAAGAACTTTGCAACCAGCATTAGTGTTTTCATTTCAAGTTACAAACTCTTTCAGTGAATGCCAAAAAAAGTTTTACTTATTAGAAAGTGTTTAAAATGGAGAGTTGATGATATAGCAAGATACTTAACACTTCAAGTTTTATCAAAAAGGTATCTGGTTATGTAGAGCATGTAATTAGTAGTTTAGAAGTAATAATGGTTAAAAGTTTAATTTTTATATTTTGTTGCCTGTATACCAAAAGAATTACTATAGAAAATTATTGTAGCCATTGAGGAAATTAGTTTTAAAGTTAGAAAATTTGCAAGTGATATGGGTTCACCAAACTGTAAATTACATATGTTATTAATAAAGCTGGGAAAGGCATGCATTGTTTATCCATACTTTTGAAAAAATAAAAACTTGGACATTTTGTGAAGTACCCCTGCCCTAAAATTATTAGTGTCATCTATTGGATTCAGTATGTGAACTTTCTGATGGGGAGATACAAACGATTAAGAGAAAAACAATTAATTAGAGTAATTAATAGAAGGAGATTATAATATGTTTAATTTATATTCCTTCTCTCATAATATTTTTAATTTATGTTCCTTTTCATAACCACAATAATTTCATATATGTATTTCTGGAATTGACAGGCAAAAAAACAGAAAAGCAACCAAACTATTATATTTAAAATCATTTCAACGAGAATTCCTTATAATATTCTAGAAATAGAAACAAGTATCAGATTTTGTTAAAATAATCGACAGATATGATGTTCTGATTACTTAATGTGATAACTATTTTAAGAAAGAGATTTTTAAAGAGGTCATGAATTAAATTTATTATGCAAAAAGAAGCTGTATCAAAGCCTTTCAGACTGATGGACATTAATGAGAGTAATCAGAAAAAATTCTTGTTTACTATTTCAGATTGAACTGATTGTCTCAATAAAAAATGCTCAGGGATTATAAGATCAATTAAGAAATAAGAAGGATATACTTTTCTGTTGGGAGAAAAGCTGAACCAAGATGTACATTCTGTAGGTTCCTGTGGTGAATAAATTCATCAAGCCAAAATTTAAAAAAGAAATTAAAATTGATAATTTAGAACTATCGGCAAGTTCTGCCTAATAACTAAATGTAAATATTTGTAATCTCTTAAATTTGAAAAAAGAAATCTCATTAAAAAAGCCAAAGCAAATTCAGCTTAGCTTTTAAATTTTTAGTTAGAAGATTATTTAATTACCATTATTATATTTAAATTATTATATCAATTTTTGTAACGGAAAAAAATAATTTCTAATTTTGTGTTATCTATTGTAATAAAATAGAATAACTATACCTGGTAATACAATCGATTCAATTTTAAATAAACATACCTGAAATTTTTGAGAAACAAGAATTCAGATATAATTCATATGATTGATCACCTTCTCATGGTCTCTCACTATTTCCAGAACCTAAATAGTAATCTTTCTGGTGCAGACTCATGTATTCATAAACAAAAAATAAGTAAATAATGCTGTTTAAGGACAGATATATAAAGACATTTTTACTAACAAAACTATTTGACTTTTTTTATCTACCAAGTTTTTATAAGCAGTTGGAAATGTAGGTGTTGGTAATAGGTGTATGAAAAACAAGGTGTAATGATTGCTTACTAAGAGAAAGCTATGTGTATGTATGCACCCTATTCTTTTTTCTTTTTAAATTGATTCATTACTTTTCTACTTAAAGTCTACTCTGATTAAAATTGTTTCCTTTTTAAAGTTCATTCATTCATCTTCTATTAAATCTACTTTTTTGATTCTATTAAGACTTTATTCAAAGTCTACATTAACTACAAATCAATTTTTTAGTCTTTCTTTGTTCCATTTCTTTGATCACAGTTCCTTTAGATCAGTTTTTTACTTTTCAATTTATTAAATTACAATTAGAATCAATATCTACTACTTTACAGTTTATAATTTCCTTCAGAACTACTGAAAGGACTATGTTTTGAAACAGAAAACAACTTTTTTCAGTGATTTGAATTCTAGGCTCTTTTACCCTTAACATAGTTTTAATGTTACTGATCATTTACTCTTGACAAATTTAAATACTTAATGATACACCTGCCACGTACCATCATGATACATCAGGGATTCTGAATTAAATTAAATAATTAACTATGTTGTAAAAGAAAGAAACTATTTCAAAGTATTCAAAATTACGACATGAAGTTAATAAATAATGCAAATAAAAACAAAACATATTTAATTTTAATGTTCTTTATTAAAAAAAAAAAATATATAAAGAAATTACACTATATCTAAAATAATTTTTATATATAAAATTACCTTTCATGTTTATGAAACATGTAATTTCTAATTGTAAACAAAATATTTTTATTGTGAATAAAGAGGAATATGTGCAAAATATAATTTATATCATGAAAAAAAAGAAAAATGGCACAATTCAGTTTTTATTACTCTAATTACTATATTACCAGTATAAAATGTGTGGTATATTTAGACAATATAAATTTTATTTCTCCTTATATACAATATATATTTACATTTATTTTTATTTTCAAGTAGAAAAGCATACAAATATATCTATATAATAGATTTAATATATAAAAGAATATATAAGTATGTATATATACAACTCACTAATACATGCACACATTTAAAAACACTCACTCTCACAAAACTTGTGGTGCACTCAACACAAAAACATAGTAAATACATAATGAATCAGAGCTGGACTAAAGTAGTAAATACATTAATCTTATTTGCTCATCCATTCATTCATTTTGATAAAATCGTAATTATAAGAATGAACTATTTCAGTTTCAGTTTACTTTTAGCACCTACTTTCACATGTATCTAAATTAATAATTTTTTATTTATTTATAAAGCTAGTAATATGTTTTTTTTTTTTTTTTTTTTTTTTGAAAAATACAAACTACAGTGATATCTTCTGGCAGAAAGATTTAAAAATCATTACTTCTAATGTCTTACCAATTCATTAATTTAATTTACCTATATTTATCGTGTCAATCATTTTTATGTATAATCATGTTTACCTATATCATTATGTAAACAATTCCTTTTTTTCTAACATATTACTTTAGAAAAGAAGTTTCTGATGAATATGCTATAACTATCATTAATTTCGTCAGTTATAAGTTTAGCTAAATAAAATCTTATTGAAGCAGACTCGTATATTAATGTATCAGTAAAGAGAATAATTTCAATTTTATAAAGAAATGAAAATTTTAAAACAAACTTTCAGTATAATCTTTCAGAAAAATCGTATGTTTTCAGAATTGTGAAATATGTTTACAGAACTGTGATAGAAGCTTCTTTAGAGTTCAATAAAGAATTTATGCTATCAAATAAACTGTATCATAGCTCTGAAAAGATTTTCTGGATGGATATTTCCAAGAAGAGTTGTTTTTAAATTTATTTTTTGTAAAAGTTCAATTTTGTACTGTCATAAATTATCTAAAAGATTTCTGCAGTATTTTTATTTAAATTAAACGAAATATACTTTATTTAATATAAAATAATTTGTAATTTTAACTTATAAATGTTTGCTAGAAATTATATAAGTAGTTCTTTGCTTTTAAACAAGTCTGATATGGTAACTTTTATTCATTTACTTTGGTTATTACATAAATGTTTTTGCTAGCACTATCTATAGAAAGAGAGCAATTCTGGAAAATATTAAATCTTGCAAATCATATTTCTATTTGTTGTTATAATGACGTGTAAGTTCATGATGAAGTTTTTTGTTGTTGAAGTTGTATATTTTTCAGTACATATGGTAACAATAGAATCTTTTTGCTTTATCTTATTTAATCTGTTAGTTCCTTTTTTCATAATTTATTATTTCTTACAAAGATTGAGCTCTGATTAATACACAGGTTTGTTGCATTCAATTACAGTTGGTTCTAGGATTAGTTTTTTAAAAATGGATTCCTTTGAAGTTTGAACCATAGTGATACAGTAGTCAAACATGATGCAGCCATAATTCCAAGAAGAACTGTGAACATGGTAATAAATACTCCAGTTGACAAGCACACTGAATCTGAGGTCTGTTCAGCCACTGCAAATGTAAATAAAACATTAGTGATAATCAATAATTAAAATAAACCTCTATAGCAATTGCAGACGATAAACAGTACTTAATAAGTAATAATAACTTACCAATATAAAAATGATCTCTGAAAAATAAAAAAATGACATTTGATGAATAATAAACCTATTCTTGTTGATCAGCAGAATAACACTGAATGAAGTTTCTATATTGCAGGTTAATTACAAATTGTTGGGATTGTTTTTTGGTTAACAACCTTAGCAGTTAAATATCAATTAAAGACACAGGACAGCTGTATTTAGATAATTCCCTTATAAAGTAGGCCTAAATCACAATTAAGTCAGTATTACCAGATCTACTTTGGTAGTGAATAAATCATTTAAGTTATTAGTCAACCAGATATTACTGTGATTTATTAATCATTTATGTAAAATTATAATATTTTAAAAATGAAAGTAAGAAATTCTACTAAGCTTCGAGTACATATAGATGTGACTTCATTGGGAGCTACCGGGAGTCAGGTCCCGATGAAGAAACATACAGGGCTGGCTCCCAACTATGACAGCTGTGGTGAAGGCGGCGGGTCAGATATATACGAACCTCCTTCGCACAGTGAAGAAAACCATGTTGCCGGGTGAGGCAAGTATTCTTTCAGCACAAAGGGGTTAGAGAGAGGACCTCCATATAAGAATTAAGGACACTGGGGCCACAGCCGAGAAGTTACACCAACAAATCATGAATAAAGTGAAGGGTACCACTTATGGCTGGTAGGGGCGTTCAGTGAATCCATTTATTGATAAAGGACATTGATACCCTTACCTCTGAGGAGGAACTTGTGCGGGACATCCGTAAGAAAACTGGGGACTCAGTCACAATAGATGTCCTCTCCTTAACAAAAAATAGATTTTCCAAGTTAAATTTTTTTTTTCTTAGTATTAACTTAATTTTAGTTTTGTTTTTAATAGTCTAGGTGGCAAAAATTTATTTCATGATTTTAGAGACATGTCTCTATGATTACTTTGTACAGTAACATGCTGTAATTATTACAACAGAGAAACAAAAATTTATATTATTATTACACCTGTTATTCTGAAATTCCAGAAAGCAATTGCTTGTTATTATACAGCTTAATTTTTAACTTTTACTAAAGTTGGGAATCAACTATCATAAATTTTAAGGGGATAAGCATATTACTTATATTTTTCAACTTACTTGATCCAACATTGATCACAACAGGTGTGTTGCTGGTTGATGACTGTTCAATGTCTTCAGGTAAATATACTCGAAGTCTACCTCCTAATGTTACAGGATCAGCAATTAAAGAACTATTCAATATATCTCTTCTTCTTCTTTTACCTGGCTCTAGTTTCTGAAATATAATTGAAGCTCAATGAATTATTAATAATTATCATTCAGTAATGTTAGAAAAATGTAATTTTCAGATCAAATATTTCACTGACTTAAAAGTTAATTTGAATTTTTATTACTATAATATAGAAATTGCTTATTACGAGAAATTTATGTACTAAATTAAATAACAAAACATTTAATAAACATTTCATTATTAAAACATTCTTGTTGTAAATTAAATATATATTAAAATTTTGATAAAAATTTTTTGGAAAAGATTACCAAAAATATTTCATTTGCTGCCAGTCATAAATTTAATAGAAATTTTGTGCTGCATTAAACATTTTTACATTATTTTTTGTTACAATTACTTATATATTCATAATCCAATCTATATTTGATATACTTGTACCAATACATAAACTGAATTTGTAAGACATATATATTTTATTATTATTGTTAATTTGTTATTACCTGATTAGGATTCGGGCAAGGTTGGCAATCAGTTTTGCATAATTCCACATTGCATTCAATAGTTAGATCCATTACATCTGGGAACTTAAATGCCTGAAAAAAAATGTAATACAATTAATTTAACAATGAATATGATGCAGTTTTAATGTATATTTCAAATGGTTTTTTGATATTTGAAATATAATACATTAAAAGAAAACATATAAAATTAATCTGACTCTTATCAAATAAATGGTAGTGAAACAGTGTTATATTTTTTTGTCATTTTATGTTATCCCATTTTTTACAATTCCAGATTCTTTATAAGAAAACTTAAATTATAACGATTGTAAGTTTAATCACAAATCATAACCAGTCCTTTTATGTTTGCTTTACAGTGAAGTTTAATAAGCTATTAAACCAAAGAAGAAATTCATTTAAAAAATGACAAATGTAAAAGTTTAGGTGTAATTGTTTTAATTGTGTCATTTTTAATATATGTTTTTAAAATCTAACTTCTGTATGCATTATGCTTACTCCTTAAATTTTTAAGTACATTTTTTTTTCAATTCAAGTGTATTTAATTTTTTTCAACCTATTTGTCTAAACCAGTATTGAAGTTACCTCCCCTTTTCTTGACATACTTAATCAGATTTATCTTCTCTTATCATGTAAAATAAGATAAATTTATCTTCCCTATTTAAATGATTTTTATATTCAGTCCTCAAACTCTATGCCAGCTGTTCACTAATAGTGATGAAACTAAAGTTAAACAAAAGATTAGATATGCTGACAATTTTTATGTCAGCTTTATTTTTTTTTAGATATTTTCAATATAATAATAATAATAATTCTATAAACAAAATGAAATGCACAAAAGGGATGCATAAATAAATTTAGCACATTATCTAAATTTTTTAAATAATGTCAAAGTCAAAACCAGTAATAATTTACCAATATTTAAACATAAAACTCTACTGATTGTTCCTTATAAACTACTAAAATACTCAATTGCCATGATTTTACTAATTAAGATTTTAAAAGAGGAGAAATCATTTTTAATGAAAACACTAAAATGTATTCCAGCATTTGAACAGTAAGTTTCCCTTCTTAGCAATGTTCATCTAAAACCATTTATTATTTAAATTATGATTCTGTTTCTACCTAAAAGATACATTTTTGATAGCATTTATAAAACTTTGATAGATAAATAACAGTATCACACACTGAAGAGGTTGTGACGATAACCTGGTAATCTATGAATCAAGGCGCTCATAGATTTATGAAAGTATCTATCCAAAACAAAATACTGAGCCAACATTCTGTAAAAATTTATTATAAGTGACAAGTAGACAAATTTATGATATATTTTATTTCATAAAATATGAAATAAGAATCCTATGGTTAAGGAATATGTATATATTACAAATCATAAAAATCTGATGTGGACACCACAAGACTTCCTTGCATACCTATTAAATTATATATACACATTTTTTTTTTTAAGTGAAAAGTACATAAAATTCTATTTCATTAATGACTTCTGATATTTTTTTCATTTTTTTTTTTTTTTTTATTGTTATTATTGAATTATTATTTATCATAAAGATTAGTTTACAGTCAGATGTTAACAATTAATTATTAATAAATCAATATATTTAAATTAAAAAAAGCAGATGAAGTAGGATTTGAATCGATGTGCCTTCCTCTTGTAAGATCCAAATATTTCATTAATTAAAATTTTATTTGGCTATAACTCTGGAACCAATGAAAATAAGTAGCAGTTATGATGTTGTTGAAATTGACTCAATGAGGGCTTATTACTGCAGTTAAGAAAAAGTTCAAAATCCAATTTTTTTGGATTTTTGGACTTTTTGACTTTTGGATTTTGGATACATACAGATGTCACATCAAACTAGTCAAAATGGATTCAGGAATCGTCAAAATGGATACTTCTGTTGAAATCTGAACACTGAAATTTTTCGCGATCACAGTACTTCCTTTACTTCATACAAGGAAGAAAGAGATTAATTTTTTAATCTCTCTTAATGATTATTTCAGTAAAGTAATATGTGTGTGTGTGTGTGTGTGTGTGTGTCACCATTTTTAAAAGGTAAAAATATCTAAACAACTAATTGAAAAAGCAGATTTGAATTAATATAAATCGTGCAGATGAAAAGAATTAACCACTATAAAAATTATTTTCACAAATACATAACACATTTTAAACAAAGTATATGCTAGTGAATTATTTACTCTAAGCATTAATTTAAATAAACGTCAATGACAATATTACTGTTATTATGTACATGGTAATAATAATTATTATAATTATGGTGATGTATATATTTCATTGTTCGAAAATAATATCTAGTACAATTTTTAATTTACCTGGAAAAATGCATAAGCAATTGTGCTACCAGTTTCAGGGTTACGACTTGTCTGGAAAGCACCAATCAATTTTGGTTTAAGTACACAACCCAGATCATCTGTTAATTTAACAATATTACCAGAACTAGGATCATTATCTCTAGCAATACATTCTCGAACAAGAACATTGAATGCTGGATCACCATCTACAGTAACCACAAGCGTCATCGGTTCTCCTATTTTAATAAGCCCATTTGCATTTGGTGCAAATGGTCCTTTTCCAATCTAAAACATAAAATTCATATTATGATATTAATTTATTAAAATAACTATGCACCTTAGTGTTTAGAAGAAAATTTGTTTATTATTAATCAGTTAATTTTATTAAATATTATATTGTTATTATTACGTTTTAAATTACTATGTTAGGTGTTCAATTAAAGTAATTAAATACATCTATTGTTGGTAGCTGTCACCTGTTAACATAGAAAAGAAATTTTATTTTATCTTTTATTTTTTCACTTATTTATAATTTTATGTTTCCTGAATCAACAACTATTGTGTCTTGAAACAAGTGAAAGTCTTTATTTTTTGTGAAACTGTAATTTAGTCAGAGGCCAAGTAACAGTAGGTGATAACATGAAGCCATCCTCTCAAACCATAATTAGAATTTTAAATCAAAGTAGAGAGATGATGCAAAAACATAGCTACAGCTATGATAAAACAAATTATTAAAAACTTTACATTGAGTTATAAAAAGTATTATATTATTAGAATGAATAGTCAATGATAAATCACTGAGTAATGCTAACAGTAAGAAAAATGTTATTCATCAGGGATAGTATTATGTTTAGAACTTACTTATTTAAATTTTGTTTTTTACAATTTTATTATTTGTAAACTAGTATTTTATAAAAATTAATATTTTAGTGACATACAAGAAGTGAGTACTACTAAGAGAATAGTTATTGTCAAGTTCAGAATTTAGTTTAGATTTAATTAATTGAAAATTAAAATGGTTTGATGACAGAAAATATGCCAATAATACTATATTTTATTTTCCATTTCATCCTTCTACATCATGAATACTAGCTGGTTTAATAAAATAATTTTTCATTAAATAATTAAATTAAAATAATAACTATAATTTATACCTGAATGTCAAGTCTTGCAGTTGCTGTGTCACCACTGAATGTAACAACTTCCTGGTTTAACATATCAACACTAAGCGCCACACTAAGTGCTTTGTTTAAATTACCTTCCCAAAGGCATCTAACACTTCTTACACTATCCCAGACCTACAAGAAAATCAAATTTTGAAAATAAGTTGAAAAACTTGACAGTAAAAAATAACTACTGAATCAAACAATATTATATAATGTTTAAACAATCAGATAATTATTTCAAGTGAGATTCATGCTTTAACAACTTTTAATCAGCATAAATAAATGATTTTACTTACCTAACCAACACAATAAGCTACAATTACGAAAAATAGATATAGTAAATAACTTGTTAAATATATATTTTCCAAATATGTGCATTACAAATCTGTTCAATAAGCAACCCCCCTCAGCCCAATAAGATGAGGATGATGTATGGCATGTGTATTAGGTGTAGTCTTATACAGACTCAGGCTGACCATTCCTGAAACATGTGATTAATTGAGCCCTAACCACCAAAGTACACTGGTATCCACTGTCAAGTATTCAAATCCATACAAAAGCAACTAAGTTTATTAGGATTTGAACCTCAGAATATACAATATCAAAAATCAGCTATCAATCAATGGTTTGTAACGACAAGTTAATCACTAGACCAGCCCAGTGGACTAGTGTATAATTGTGAATAAAAAAATTCTGTAATTTATTTCATTGCAATAGTTTACTTTGCAAAATTACAAAAATATTCATGGAGAAAAAGTTCATAAAATACTTTCCTTTCTAAACAATCTGTAGGAAAATTATAAAATATATATCAAATAAATAGTTTTATGAGTATTGTATTAAAAATCTTAAATTGGAAATATTCTTCTATTAGATCTTTTTAAGAGTTTTGTTTACAATTTTCTTTAAGATGTGATTTTAAAATGAGTAGGAAACTGTTAGAATAAGGTTAAGTGGTACATTTGATCTATGATGTCTTTGTTCATTTAGTACATTACTTTTCCAAATTTACTATGTTTGCAGATTTTATATTATTCAAGTATGTTGTATTTGCTACTTTAATCTATCTACAAAATTTACATGTTGTGGTTAATCTACATAATAAAACAGAGTGAGTGATCCATAATCAACACCCAGCAAAAAATCTTGAAGATAAATTGATGAAAATTTGTATACATATTCTTGATATGGTGTAAGTTTACAATAGGAAAGGATTTTTTAAAATTATTATTAGAATGGAGTAACAATAAAGTTTACTATTTTTTTATATTCTTGGTAATGAATGGAGACACCAACTTTTTTTTATGTGTGTAATCTTCGTGTGAATATCTAAACACCAATTTCCAGATTTTTTAAAATTCCGAGTTTAAAGGTTAAAATGGATTCTTTGATTTTTTTTTAAACCCAGCTATTTTCTTAATTTCCTAAAATTTCTTATAATTTAATTTCTTAAATTTAATTTAATTACTTCTTTCTTATTTTCATAATTTCGGCTTATTTTCTTAGTTGACTTTAACAACTTGATTTTTGGTTTGTGTAATCTTGATGTGAATATTTAAAAACCAATTTATAGATTTTTTGAAATTTGATCTTGAAAGGGGTGAAGAAAGGTAAAATAATTTTTAACAATGATTGAAAATTTTCCCATTTTTGACTATACTAAATAAGATATTCAGTATATTTGTGCTTTTAAGTATTCTTCAGATAAATATCTACAACCATTTTCAAGTTTTTTTGAATTTTATTTTTTTAAGGGGTACTCTGGTGTACCCAAAGCGGTTCAACCAACACTTCCATCCCCACTTTTACTGTATCTGCAACATGAATGGCTGCACCTGTCTCCAGTTATTTGACTAAAACACATAAAATAAAAAAATTGGCCCCGATGGAAAATGCAAGTAACCATATAGCACGGGCAAAGCCATTACAAGGTTGTTAGTGTTTTTATAAATACACATTTCATAATGAAAAGTAACTATAAAATAAAAATTGTTAATATTATAAATGAAATTAAATTTAGTGTCAAAAATTGAGAAATTTTCACACTATTTTGTAAAAATGTCTTCATATATCATAAAAAAATAAAGGTGGAAAGATTTTTAGATTAGCTGAGTCTGAGATCATCTTCAATTTACATTATTATCTCTTTAATTAAAAAAAACAAAAGAATTTTTAATTTCTTGTTCATTTGTCATAAATTACAAATAACTATGCAGCAGCCACATAAAGATCCACTGAAGAAGATATATCACAGCAAAACATATTTATACATAATGAAAGTATTTATAGTACTTTATTATCAAAAAGTGTAGCAGCATGCCATTTTCTCAAATATATTTTTGGATCTTATCAATTATTTTTATATTTATTCATCTTTTATTTGTTGATAGACTATTTTCCGTAATTTTTTTTTTTGTGTAGCTTAATGAGATATTCATTGTAAATATTATATTAATAATTTCTATTGAAATAAAATGATCCAAAAAGTAGTTTACAAACTAGGAATAATTATCCAATTTGTTAAATACTAGGAAAAATTTCTAACTTATCTTGGCTAAAATTGTTTCAAAATCTCAAGGTTTGTCTGAAAACATGAAATTCACTAGACTCAGTCACTGATTAGAAGCTATTTATTTTTTTATTCCCTTCTTCCTTTTTTTTTTGTTAAAAGTTATTAAGACATAAATTAATTAGTAAGTTTTGATGAAACAACCAACAATGATCAAATGAATGAAATATGCCAAAAATCAAAAACCACCTAATGAATATATATGTTGAGACTCAGGTTTCATTTGCTCCTTTTTTATTAAAAGGAGGACTTAAAATTTTATTAATGGAGGACTTCTAAATTTTAAAATAAAAATTTTCATTTTTTTTTACTCTATAAATTCTCACTTTTTCATTACTCTTATTAATTGAATTGGTCTAATGCCTTATTTTTAGTCAGTCTTGTTCCATTTTTCAAAGACTCAACATATGTTTATTACAAACATGTAATTAATTAATACAATAATGTTATATACATATGAATTACAAGTTCAAAGATCAGAATAAAAGTAATTTATATTATAAACAAAATAAAGATTATTTATTGGAATGAACCAGCGAATAATAAAATATTTAGAATAATTAAACCTAATCAAGGTGGCATATTATTCGACAATACATATTGATTAAAAAGCACACACCTACACAAGATACAGCACAATAATATATTATTCCCGTGGAATAAATTCTCGCATACCTCAATAATGTATTTAATGTAAAAAGTGATATATAGACATCAAATAACATGTTGACTTACAGCACCTGATTACAGTAAAGTGTTGAAAATGTCCACCCTGCATTACAAGGCTGGTGTGAGCCCTCTTAACATTGTTGGATGCCACCTTGCACAGGAGCATATGGCTGATGGGCATAATCTCTTGGATTATCATCCCCCTTCAGGTCTTATACAATGTGTGGATTCTGTGAGTACATACAAACTTTTAAATAAGTTCAGAAAGAAAAATCCTCTTGATATAAATCAGGTGGCTGGTGGGAGGGGACTGTCACAAAACTTTTGAAAATCAGGTGGTCAGAAAATATTTTTTTGAGAAACCCCATAGTGCCATAGGATGTGTGACGTAGTGCTCTGTTTTGTTGCAAGTGACGATAATGTTTATCTGTATTCAGAAGTGCATAAATTGTATGATTATGTCCTGTTGAGGATTATGAATCTTAACTGACTGTTAAGGTTCATGTCAAAAAGTAGGGATCCTATTTTCACACAAACAAAAAATTTATCATCATGTAATCATATACATCTCCTCAAATTTCAATGAATGTAACAGCATTTCATCTAAGAGATGAGGATTTTCAATCTACCAAAATCTGTTGCTCTGTCTGATGACATATCAACTAAACTGGAAGTATGCTTTGGCACTTAAAAACAATAAAGAGGCCGATTCTATGATGTCTCAAAAAAATAATCTGCCAACTAGAGTATGCAATTTGTTTGAGTCATTGATTCTTTCATTTCCTGAACATATGGTAAGCAAAGAGACATAATTTCTTTCTTGCCTTCGGTGCACTCCCATTAGATATTTGCATTTACAATTCCAGTTCATTCAAACTTTTTGTTGAGGACCCTTTTAATAGTACCACAACTTTGACTAGTTTTGCATCCACTAACTCTTGAGAATTCCTTGCCTTCTTATCATCAACAGATCTGGTCTCTTGGAAATGCCTGACAATTCTCATAATTTTCAAGTTGTTGAGCATAGGCATATCAAAATACTTATAATAAAATTATTCCTTCACATGCGTGACTATTTTTGAAAATATACTTCCACAATAAAAAATAAGTAAAGTGCTGCAAAAAAGCACAGCACTGACATTTTTTAATGCAAGTAACAAACTTATAAAAAAACACAACTTTTTTTTAAGGCAGATCTGTGATTTAACCAACAAGTGTGTATGTTACCTACCTTGAGGAACACTGTGATGCCATTTTCTGGGACATTCCCAAACTACACTAACCTGCACCAAACTATGTGATAAAATGATTACCCTTTATAATGTATTATAATAGTAATATTATAATTATTATTATTATAAGGTTAATACTACATTGTTAATCAACAATAATTAAAAGTTATTTCTTCTTTTCCTGTACAAGGACCAAACTTGTATAGGAAGCCAAACTCCTGATTTCATTCTCCATGAAACCAACAGTTTGGTTTGATTGAGAAGTATAAAAATAAAGTTAGATTTCATACAATAAATAACCTAAATAATAAATTACTGTGTTTAGTGTGACTTGAGTAGTTGGACTTTTAATGATCACTAAATTAAAAATTGTTTAATTTACAAATATAAATAGTTATCACCAATTCCAAAAAAAAATACCTGCATACCTTAAAATTTTATTCTGGAGTTTATGGTTTTTGATACAAATATCAGTCTTTTAAGATCAAATCCTTAGCAAATCAACCCAAAAAGTATATATTTATAAATACATTAGTAAAAATGTCATTTCAATCCCACTATCCAATATTTATGAATCCAATTTGTCATTTTTTCTACACATATGCAATCCATTTTACAAGATCCTAGTAGTCTAAGGGATCTTTCTATCTTATAGAAATTTGCCTGACTGAGAAAATCTGAGCAACATAATTAATGAGTGTGCATAAAATTATTATCTGTATATATCCAACAGAATGATATTTACACAAATAAATAAATACATATATATTTGTATTTTGTATTTGTGTAAATACTATTTGGTAGTATAACATACCAGTAACTCTAAACATAATTTATCTTTGTAAATAATAATTATCAATATACACGTAATTGCTTCTTTAAAGTTTTTATTTATGTAATCTAGTTTTCAGATTTCCTAAGGCTAAATCAATTTAAATTATCTCTGAAGAAATGGAATCAGTGATAATTTTTTTTTAGCAAATTAGCTTATGCTTCATTTTATTAGTTAGGATATGTAAAATAAAATTGAATTACCTCTTGAATTCCTGGTTCATTCTGTAGAACAAGAACATTTTCTAAATATGCCTGTTTTCCTTCACTAAATCCATCAATGAATTGAGTTCCACAAGAATTAAGCATTACAGTAAATATATACTTTGTCTGTGCAGAGTTAGGAGCAACATAACGACATTCTGGTGATGCGTAGTAACCCTTAAAAATTATTGTAGTTACTTTAGTGTTAGCATTCAAACATTTTCTCATGTATTATCAAAAACAAGTAATATAAATTTAAATGATATTTTACCCAGCAAATAAAGCCATTTTACCTGATCACATAGTAGCAGAAGTTAGCTCACTACTATCTTCAAAAATGTTTAGTAAAGAATAAATTAAAACCAACTGCGGTAAATTAAAAAACGTTGTTATGTATAGAATCCACATCCTAAATGCCATTCATCTCATGGAAGAGTGTACTTCTAAACCATATCTCAGTTGAGATCTTCCAAGGTAAAATGGAATTTAAGCAGCACCTCTGATCTGTATCCCAGCTATCAATAAGAACATTTAATACAGCAAAACTTTATTGGCATAAAATTTTGAGTTCTCTTAAATATTTACCCATCTCATCCATTCATCAAATAAAACATTTTTAATTTTACTTTAACATGATGAGAATTCTTTGTTAATAATAAAACAATACACTCTAATTGTAAATGAGAAATCAAACATCTGTTGTAATAGAGATTGAAAATCTAAAGCAAAAAATTTTCAAATTGTAATAATGCTACTTATTTAAAAAAAAAATAAACAGTCACCAGTTGCCATATTATGGCATAGAAATTGCAAAGTTATTGACATATAGTAAATACACTATATGGAGTTTTATTTATTACTTTATCAAATAATGTAACATCTAACATGAGTGTGTAACATTCAACTCTGAAACCATATCAAAAGAGATAAAAGGTCTCACTCTAAACAAAACCACATGGGGATGTAAAATATCATCACTTACATTCAAATAAATAATTAAAAAAAGTTGCATAAAAATACAGAAATAAAAATTATTCAAGGGCAATATGAAACATTTCCACTAATCTTGGCTAATTATTATTAAATGTACTAATTTATATTATCGTGTAATAACAGAAATTATTTTCAGTAAAATACACTTTAAGTAAACTCTTTTGGACACATAAGAATGGGCAAATTTTAACCACAAAACGGTACTTTATTTTACTATTAATTCAATAAGAACAGAAAATAAATTTGTATTTTAGATACCATAACCAGAAATGTTCTGGACAATCTGACTTGAAATTTAAGTCTTTCTCTAACTGCCAAGCCATTATCAAGATTACAAGCATCTCTTGATAAGCTTACTATGAAAAGTGATGAATGAAAGTGCTTCCTATTGTTATTTTAATGAGTCAAACATAGTGGCATGTTAAGCCACCAAAATGTAAGAGAGAGGGACTGATAGCAAACAAAGCACAGCTTTACCAAAGCTAACAAAGTGATTAAATGTAATGACTAACATCATTACTACTGATGAAAGCAACTCTGACTATGCCTCCTGTACCAAAGATACTTTAAATTTATCATACTCATAAGAAAGACTGAGAAAGGTACCATAAAAAAAAATTAATATACTTCTTGAGGGCAATATATTATATTACTTTCCCAAGGTATTACATTGTTTCTATCTAATTGGAGAACTAATAAATGGAAACTTTTTTTTATATGTAACATAATAATGATAGTGTATACAGATATATATATATATATATATATATATATATATAAGCAAACACAGAAATGATAATATATCACGACAACTTTTAGTTGGTATGCAAAAATGTTCTGTTACTTACTACACAAAAATTTATAAGAATGAAAATTATTTTGTAACTAAGTTATAAAATTAATATAAATATGTTACTTAGTAATTGTAATTGTAACTCAGTTCTTGAAATAAACTCACTTCAGAAACTAAAAATCAAAGTATTTTAATGTATTACCTTTGAGTATATGACTCCATCAAATTGTCGATTAAATTCAATATCAATTGTCATACGATCCTTGCTGCACTGAACATTAATAGCATGTATATGTGGAGGATGTAACGTATCAGTATCTATCTCATTACCAGAGAAAGTTTCATCACCCGGTGAAGTTGCTGTTGAAGAAGGAGAGGGAGATGGATAAATACCTGACGAAGTTGGTCCAGGGCTAAAATAATCTGGTGATGATGGGAAACCTTGAGAGGATGGGAATCCTTGAGAAGATGGGAATCCTGGAGCAGTTGGTACATCAGGTGCTGTAGGAGATTGACTGGAAACAACTGGAGAAATAGGACTGCTAGGAATTCCTATAAAATAAAATACAAAATCATTAAATTGGAATTCATATTTCACAATATTGAAAATTAACATTTTGTAGTAAAAAGTAATTAATAATTCTCACCCAAGAAGCATAAAGAAAAACTAAAAATATAATTACAAGTATAAAATGAATCATTTTAAACTGCAGTTAAAATATGATATTTTACTAAATTAGTGGAGAAGTAAATTTAAATTTACTATGTGGCTATTAATATCACAGGATATATCAAATAATATTTTATATTCGATAATGAAATGTTTCAGAACTACTGTTCATGTTATTTTTTTCCACCAGAATATGTGTCCTCACAAAAAGTACTAAAAATTACCCTTATGTCAAAAACATAATGTTACCCTTTTTCAAATCTTAAAGTTATCAATCCAGAAGCAAACTAAATCCATCAATCCAAATACAGTGATTAGGGAAAAATAATGGTTAATTTTAATAGCTCTTAATTAGACATTTCAAAAAGTTAAAAATAAACTGATTGAACCAGCTAAATTGCTAAAAACTGTTATGGATTGGGTCTCAGAATCCTGTTCATATACTTAAAACTTAACATACCAAACCTAAACTTTGTAGGGTTAATAGGGTTGTAGGGTTAATAAAGGTAGTTCAGTTTTCTTAAAACTATTCACTTCATATAATAAGATGCTCTCCTCATGTGGAAGAGTATTTGTAAAGAAATCTGTAGACAGAATTGTCAATAGTCAATTGTAAATAGCAATTGTCAATTGTTTTATAATTCCGCTAGGATTATCATAATGATTTGAGTGTTATATTTTGCTCTTTTGTCACTCTAATATTTGCTGTTGACACATTTTGGATTACCTCCATTCTCAAAGCTAGTTTTATTACTCAATTTTGAGAATGGAGGTCTGAAATGCATCAACAAAAATGTTAGAGAGAGAATGTTAGGAAGGGTAGAAAATAACAGTGAAATCAATTCTCTAGCAGACTTAAGACATTCTTATTAAGTAACCTCATATAAAATTTTTTTTTAAGAAAATGTAAGTGCTTACTTGTTCATCCTTATATTTAGTAGTATGTGTGAAAGAAATTTATCCAAATAATTAATTTATATACAAACAAAAGGAATATTTTTTTTTTTAATAAGCTACCTGTATTGTTAAATATAGATTACCAAAAACTTTCATTGAACTTAAAAAAAATCTAATTAAAAACCAATATTCATGTGAAGGAATGCTGACTTTAAATTCATGACAGATTAAAAAGCAATGAACTAATTTAATCTACAAACCTCCTTAAAATGTAATCAAACAGGATTTTTATGTAAAGATATATTAATTTTTTTGATAACATTATTTTTAAATTATTACTTGTTATTTTTACCAATGTACACATTTGACCAGATCATTCTAGGAGACTAGACCATATAATATCTCTTTCTACTATAGTCATTTTCTCAACAGTAAGGTACTCTGAATTATTTTTTTCAGACTGGCTACAGATTAGGACACTTGATAGAAGCATTATTTAAAAATTAAACTGATCTGGTTGCAGAAATCATATTTTATGTATACTGTTGATTAGGTACCATTTATTGGCATGAATATACTGTACAGAAAATGATCACTTTTCATAATTTCAAACAAATTCATTAAATATAATGTTATAAAATTATTACTACTTTATAAATAGTTTATAAAAACTGTTAAAATATGTTTTAGTTTTCTTAAAAATGAATGATTCATTAATTCAAGAATCAAAGTATTTCAGATGTTACGGTAAAATATACATTTCAGATACTACTTTTTATGCTTATGCTGCTTAAAATTTCAGTATAATTAATTTCTATTAATCTTTAATCTGGTTGTGAGTAGATTAGATCAGCTGCTTTTAAACTTTCAATCTAGATTTAAAAGCAACTAATGAATGACTAGACTAATATTAAAAAGATTATTAATTTCAGAGATTAATAATATTTGTTGCAGATAGACAATTATGTTTGCAGATTTTAAATAATCGATAAATTAATACTACATTTACATTTAAGGAACCTAGGAATATATGCCTTAATTGGTTCAGTATGATTAACCATAAAATAATTTCATAATTAGTCATTATTACACAGAAAAAAAACAGTATTCTAACATAATAAGAACGCATAATACTTTGTGGTATTGATGACTGATAACCTGTTGAAGACTGATATGAAGGTGGCTCAAATGTTGATGGTTGGTATGTTGATTGAGGTGGCTGATAGGTCGAAGACTGCACTGGTGGTTGAAAGCTGGATGGTTGTTCATAACCTGGTGAAGGTTGATATGTAGTTGATGGCTGATATGTAGATGATGGTCTTTGTGGAATGTTAAATTGTGGATTTGGTGCCTCCTGATATGGATATCCCTTTACACTGATATCAACACCTCCAGATGCTGCTGAAATGGAAGGCTGTTGTGGAGGAACAGGAGAACTTGTTTGGAATGGTCGGGGTCTTTGCGTTGTTGACACCCCAGGTAACGATGGAAGATACTGTCGTGAAGGCAGCTGCTGTCTTGCTGATGAGAACAAACAGAATGGTATTCATAAACTCAAAGAATAAAAATATATTTTTTTAAATAGCAAATTAATATACAGAAAATATCACAAAGTTCTCTTGGGACTTTTATAACCCATTCTACTCATGTAAGTAATGGAAAAAGTTCATATAAATACATATATATATTAAAATGCATAATTTGCTAGTTACAGCCAATGAAAGGTTAAGCACAGACTTCGGCTACCGAAGGTCGTAAATAAAGGTCTTAAATGAGGTCATATTGAAATTTTTAAGACAGTAATTAAGGGACAAAATTGATTTCTTATAGCTTTTGACCTGAAAATTGAATAAAGTAGGTCCCAGAAAAGTACTGATAGTTTTTGAAAAATCTGTTGTGAAAACCAATAAATTGGGATAAAAATCCCTGTTTTTTATTTGACATACAATAACTTTGTTAAATGGAAAATAAACATATAAAAATTTTAAATAAAGCTTGTAGAGAATTTATTTCTGAACAATATGGCGTAAGATAAGTTGAATAACAGAAAAGTTAGAAAAATTTGAATTCTATTTAGAAACAGTATATTACTAAATTTGCCAGAAAAGTACTTGTTTAATGTTGAATAAACAAATATTTTTATATATATATATATTCTATGTAGTTTATATGGAATTTTCCATTATTTTCACTAGTAGAATAGGTTATAAAAGTCCTGGAGAACTTCGTGATACACTCTGTATACAATTTTTTATCAATAATCAAGTTTTCAGAAGTATAATTATAGGAAATAATGGAGCAAAGACCAAAATGAACTTGAATATAGAACTTTTAATATTACTGCATTAAATCTCTTTTCAAAATATAGTAATTTAGTGGTAACTTAATTACTTTTCTGCTGTTCCTTATGATGATGTAACACAATCCTATTTTAACTTAGATTACATTTATTCTCTTCATATGTAAATATTTTATAATAAACTGAGTAGCTATGAACGAGTTCAATGAAACATTTCAGAACCTTTTTTTGTAGAATCTATTGCAAGGGGGAAAAATATCTCTTTAAGGGGTTTACGATGACCCTTGCTCATCTGTAATTTTTTAAATTGCAAAAATTTTCAAAATATGAATACAGTTTGTTATATTTATATTAAAACTATTGATCAGACTTCAAAAATTGCTCCAATTAAACAAATACCTTTAAAAATCTATGCTATTTCATCATCCATCTTCTATTAAAACATTTTTGCTATTACAAAGATTTTGCAATATTTCTCAGTAGCCAATTTTTTTCTAAGAAACAAATTAAGGTTCACTAGTCGATAAAAATATAGCATTAAAATGCTTTTATTATATTTTGTAGCATTTTAAGAACATATTCAAAAGAGTGGCAAACAAATAAATAAAACAACTGCATCATTTCATCCCTTCACAAGCCCATCTATCATTCTAATTGGTAATATTCTCTTGTGAATTTTTAAGTCTATACACTTACTGAAGATAAGCAGTATGTTATGTATGTTTATTGTTATTAAAAACTACTGCAACCTGTACATAAAAAACAATCTTTTGTTGTATTTGTTAATGGGTTGATTTTGTTGCAATGTATCTGAATTGTAGTATTCAAATATGAGTTATGATTAGGGTGTTGTCTGATTCATTTTAGATTAATTTTATATTGTGTGTATAAATATATATATATATATATATATATATATATATATATATATATATATATATATTCTTTTTTTTAAATTAGTATAAACATTTGAAATTTCTTTTTGAAACATAATTTTTTAAGTCTTTAAGTCATTTATCTTTTCAAATATTTGCTATGTGTTGAAAAGTTACATATAAACTATAAGTTATCATAAGTATATTGATTTTAAGTATTCATGAAACTGAATGATACTTTTTGGCCTTACTTTTTTGTTAGTTTAAGAATCCAGAAAAGAGGGAGCCAGAAAATAAACAGGAAGGAATTTGAAGAGAAGTTTTTAAATATCCAGATAGATGTCTGGATTCATTAATTTCACTGTTGATACGACTAATAAATTTCCAAATCTTTGTTTTCTTAATTAAGAATCTAATTCTTTCACTTTTCAAATCAACTATAATTTAATACATATTTTGACAAAATTGGTAATGTGAATCATCAGAATTTTTGAAAAATAGAATGCAGAAGCTTTAGGTTGAAATATGGATAAATTTGCCCACATGTATTCTACTTTGTTATGTATAATGACACCAAGGCTTGATAACACCAGCAACCTGGTATCACATTACCTACAATAGCAGGTGCACTCATTTTTTAGCCACTAAATCACTCTCTGGTTTTTAACAGTCAATAATAACCAATTGCTAAGAAACAAATGGTTAAGATCATTTGTTTGAAATTGCTCTTTTCCACGTTTATGTAAGTTTCATGTTCATTTTGAAAGGTGAAGTTTTTGAAAGAAAAATGAAATAAATTAAATTAAAAAAAGTTGTGAAGGAGATGAAATCATAAATAATTCTATTTTTTTCATCAATACTGATGAAAAAAAATTTTTTCATCATTGTAAAATAGTTTGGTAATGGACATTTTCAGTGTTATTTATTTAGTTTTTTTTTTTTGTCTTCAGTCATTTGACTGGTTTGATGCAGCTCTCCAAGATTCCCTATCTAGTGCTAGTCGTTTCATTTCAGTATACCCTCTACATCCTACATCCCCAACAATTTGTTTTACATACTCCAAACGTGGCCTGCCTACACAATTTTTCCCTTCTACCTGTCCTTCCAATATTAAAGCGACTATTCCAGGATGCCTTAGTATGTGGCCTATAAGTCTGTCTCTTCTTTTAACTATATTTTTCCAAATGCTTCTTTCTTCATCTATTTGCCGCAATACCTCTTCATTTGTCACTTTATCCACCCATCTGATTTTTAACATTCTCCTATAGCACCACATTTCAAAAGCTTCTAATCTTTTATTCTCAGATACTCCGATTGTCCAAGTTTCACTTCCATATGATGCGACACTCCAAACATACACTTTCAAAAATCTTTTCCTGACATTTAAATTTATTTAGTAACAATACACTTCTTTTTTGGCTTGATATCACCACATAAGCTTGATGCTTGTGTGTGAGATATGGAAATGGAATTTTGTAGTGTGTGGAAATGCTATGCTCAGATTATTGTATATCTGAATTTATCTTGTGGAATAGTAATTATTTAAAGGTTTATTACTCTTTAAAAATATGGGCACTGATTCATATACTTTTCTGAATATTCTCTTATAATCTGACCTAACTTTCGTTTTTTTTGATAGTTGCTTAATGGTAATTTTTTTTTTTTTAATTTTAATTCATTTTGAACCAATCATAGCATAGCTTAAAGATTTTTCTCCACCCAGAATCTAATTTTCTCATGCTTAGAAAAAATAGCTTTTCTTGAAATTTAAAACTATTGTAACTACTCTAGATATAAAGTTATTTTTAAAATTTGTTGTTAAATAACAATTTATTTTTTTTAAATTGAAATTTAATACTAGAAATTAATATAAATAAAGTAATAATACTGACAAAGGACCTTCAAAAAAATTGTTTGAAATGAAAACACCATAAAGTTAAGTGTTTATATGCAATAAGTGAACAAACAGAATTTTATAGACTTAAAAAATATAAAAACAAATTTAATAATCACAATTCAAGATTTATTTACCGAGGCTTACTTTATAAATTTTATTACTGTATTGTGAACAAACTATTGACTACAAAAATTTTGATAATCAAATAACAAGAAAATCAGTTGTAATTTTATAGTTGAATAACAAGATATGCTAATTCTCTAATATTAAAGATTGATTTAACTTACAATAATTTTATCATAATTATGATTAAATAATCTTCCTGCAAAAATCTTCCTTAAATGATCTTCCTGCAAAAGTACTCTATGAAGTATTCATGCCAAAAATCAGCAAAGGTGGAAAATATTTTGAAGCTACATTTAATATTTTAATTATTTTTTTAATATTGATTGAATTATATTACATAACATTATAATATCACAGACTAATGGTGAATAACATAAATTAAATACAGTAAACGGCATAATTTATATTTACCTATCCTATTATTTTCAGTGTATTTTCCTTGAAGCCACTGCAATATATTATGCACAGTTTGATCCATGGTTGTTGATGTCTCCTGACCTTGACGAGATGTTCTACCAAGGCTTGAACCTGATTTATAGAAAAATATTATTATTATTATTAATAATGTTGATGATAAAAAAAATTTTTGTGCAGTCTGCACAAAACGAGCGACTTTTCGATATTTTATTTTGTTTCCTTTTGACCGGCTTAAACACGTAACCATTCATCATGGCTAAGTGGGTAACGCTACCTGAATACGCCGAACAATATTGCTAACAGTAGACAACGTAAATAAAAAAACGTCAAACTTCCAACTTGCAGCATAATAACGGACGATTGGTCATCATAACGAATATGGCTAAATAGAAAAGAAAGAAAGCATCATAGCGAACTTCGCTTCTAACTTGCCCCGCTCAAATTTTTCGACGTTAAATTGAGCGTAACTCAAGAATGGCTCAACCAATCTTTATCAAATTTTGAAACGTTAACTTCAGATACACTACTACAGCATATTTAAATTTCAATGAAATTGATTTACTAACTTTGGAAATTTTCGAGCTGCAGTATTTTACACGCAAGCCTGTAAATAAATTTATAATTAAACCACAATTTATTGAATGGTATTTTCGTATTCCCTTTGTCTCAAAACGTAAAAAAAATAATTTTCACCCTCTCCGCACTCCAAACATTCGAGCCTTACTAAATACCGTACTTTTATTCGAAAAGTCGGTAAAAACGAATAAATTATTTTAAAAAATAAAATCTTTTGTAATGTTGGTAATTTTTAGTAATGTTACACAGAAACAGAAGTAGTCAGTGAAAAATATTGTAAATGCTCATTTTATATACAGAGTATACTGGTCAAAGGTATCAAAAAGTAACAGTTTATATTAATAGAACCAGTTAATGTAATTTATCATAATATAATTTAATATATAATTTGTTTTTATAATAAACACAGCAACTCACCAAGTTTTAATGTACTTGGTGAGTTGATGTGCCCACATCAAGTTTAATGTGGGCACCTTTACTAACCTGGCAGACGTTTAGACGATAATCTAATTTTTGCCAGGTGTTTAGGAGCATCTGCGTTATTAGAATACCAAATTCAAGAATTCTCTGTTTTAAATCAGTCAGATCTCGATATTTTCTTTGGTACAAACAACCTAAAGCAAAATAGTCCAAAGGAGTGATATCTGGAAATCTAGGTGGCCAAGCAATTGAATCTCTTCAGCCGATTCAACTTCCGAGGAAAGAGTTGTTCAAGAAAATGGTAACATCTCGATGAAAGTATTGTGAAGCACCACCATCTTGATGGAAACTGAAGCCTACAGGTTCTGAAGAACAGCAAAGTTTTCAAACATGTCGAGGTGCACTGTCACAGTGGGCTCCATGAAAAAAAAACGGACCAATGACGCCATTTTTCTGTAATCCTAACCAGTGAAACGAGGAATTTGCACTTCGTAAGTAGCCCGCTTAATTAACTTTCCAGGACTGGCAATGAATGAATGCATCGCGTACACGATCCACAGTCTCGTCAAAAAGTGATACTTTTGGATGATTTCCAGTTTTGAAGAGATTTCAGTCTCTCTTAGTCGTATTCCGCTGACGAGTAGACTTGAATATAGAAGGATCGATATTCCGTTCAGTTCGTACACGCCGTTGAACACGCGTAACTGATTGAAACTCTGCTAACCAAGGCACGCACTGAACTTTCTGATCTAGGATCCACAGCTCGACTGAGTATAATTGTGCTATGAATCGGCTTACCTGTCCAAGAGTATTCCGCTGACCTTGACAGAATACAGAAAAATCTTGGAGATATTTCCTGTCGATTGAACCTATGTTTAAAAGATTACGACGACTGGACTGATTTTCTAAATAATACAGGCCATTATTGTTGGATAACTTTAGCCGGGAAAACCTCTGTGTGTGTGTATATATATATATATATATATATATATACATATGATGCAACCAAACTTTCACTGACATTAAATGGTGTTTAATTTCTTAGTTGAGCTGTGTCTTCTAGTTTTATCAGTGTAAAATAGAGGAAATCTTTCGATTTCTGTGGTGGAGTGGTAGCGTCTAGGCCTTTCATCCGGAGGTCCCAGGTTTGAATCCCGGTCAGGCACGGAATTTTTTATACGCAACAAAGTTCTATTTACATATCCCATACGCAAGCCTCAAGTTTATGTGGTGATATAATCAAGTAAAAAAAATAATAACTCTGTTCTTCATTTATTTACAGTAACAAGTAATTTTACTCACTAGATGAAGTTACCTGAAAAATAATTAACTAAGGTATAGTAATGGTAATGATTGCAAATATAACCTGAACTATATTAATTTTCATCATATAAGTAAGAAAAATGCTGATCCAATCTTAAAAAATTGAATCAAAATTTAATTAATACGGTTACAAAAAAAATACTGACTACAAAGTTGTAGGACTTTCCCGTCACGAGGTTTTTTCCTATGCACGGCATACACACACACACACACAACCTAATTTGAAATATTTATCAATTTGCTAAAATATAATATTTTTTGTTTATTTAATTCAATGATTCTATAAAGTACGCGCGCATGTCGTATTTCATTCGCGGGGGTGAGGCGGTACTAGCGGCCACTTAAATAATTTTCTACACTCTAAAAATGATTCTTTAGTTAAACCTGCGCTCACCTGTGAAGTCACAACATAGCTGTCGACTACAACAGTTGTATGTTGGTGTTCACTAGCGCTCCTTATAATGAGAGGGGATACTATTGAGTCAATATACCCACTTAGCCGCTAATTTATTTAGGTCATTTTTTGCGATGGAGTTGCAACTTTGCAAAAATATTTTTTGCAAATATTATTGTTTTTTAATAGTTAACTATTACGCCTAAGAAAAAAAGGACCATTATTACGCAAAATCTCAAGATACTGAGGGTGACGCTTGCTGTACAGCCTCACCCCCTTAACCTTTTAGATTGAAAATTTAATCGCATCAATGCCCATATATAGAAGTAAGCTGACCAAGTTTGGTCAAAATCGGTCCAGTAGTTCTGGAGATATAAGGAGTGAAATATCAAACACACACATGTACATATGAACATCCAGAAAATTTCCATCCAGTTTTTTGGGTTCCTTAGATGTCAAAACATCAATATCCAATAAAAACCACATATGCCCAAATTGGACTGATTACAATACTTTCCCTTCTAAAACTGTAGCTTTGCAGTATCACTTAGAGAGGGGAAAGTAATATTATCATACTATTCTTCCAGAAATAAGAAAGTGCTACCACCAGTAGAAATTTGTATACCAATTACTACAAAAAAAGATTCTGTGCTATCAATTAGCACTGTAATGTACATGATAGAAGAGTATCAGATTTTTCATGACTGCTTTTTTTTCAGGTTTTTCTGCCCTTAGACAGGGTGAATGTAGCAGATTTATTTTGTAGCTGGATGCTCTTCCATAAATAAAACTACCTGAATTGCCAGCAACATACCACGCACATGGATGATCACATCTATTTACAAACTATGCCTATTTTACTGATTTAAGAATTTACGAGCTGATTACATTAAAATTCCTCTTTCTAACTGCTCTAATTATTTGTAAACTGTAATAAGAAACTTTCTGTTAGCAAAAGTATTAGTTAAATTATCTGTTTATCCCGTGTAAAAGACTTAAGGAGAAATTATTATCTCACTAAATATAGTACCGTAATTGTACTTATATTAAAATTTACATCAAGTCAGTGACAACATATATTTGGAGAATAAATACTATTATTTTGATAGTAAGTAAAAGGTTCTTTTCTTTGTATATATTATAATTACAATACTGACTGATAGAAATATATATTTCTGTTAGGTTTTTTGTAAGCAAACTGGTTTACACAAGTTATTATCTGTATCCTCATTAGGGAATACTAGTTAGACATATTAAGTGTTACTACATATGTTTTGTAGAAGGGAATAAGGCTAGTGTTTCCAGCTATTGAAGAAGCTCCTATTTTATATTAATTATCTTGTTCTGCAAAAATTTCATATACATACTCAAATAAAGGCAGAACAGAGCTTTCAGAATACTATTCATTTATTAAACTATTAGTATAAATATGCAGAAAGTGTGTCAGCTGATTTAAAATTTTCTGATGCACTAGTAAGAAAGGAATGAAAAGTCAAGTAAATAATTATAATATAAAATTCCAATCAGTTCAACCAAATATTAATGATTTTTATTCTAATAACTATTCAATCTTTTTTTATAAGTGTATTAGTTATACTTTTATTTTACTGTTTTGTAATAAGTTTTCCAATTTACTTTTTTGTTTTTCTAAAACTGCAATGCAAGTGTTTAAATCTTTCACGTACATGACTATCCATTAAATGTTCTTTTATATTGGAAAATTTGCTATTTTCATTTCCATAATGATTACTAAAGGGCTTTGATAACTTTCTTTTTAAATAATACTTTCAACAATGTGTAATTGTTCACATTCATTTCAAATGATTCTGTGAACACCAATAAGTCAAATTTCTGTTGTTTTTTTTTTGATATATGTATTTTTATGCCATTTCATGCATTGAGTGGTATTTTAATACTTAATAAATATATTTGAAGTTTTATTAATAAAGTTATTGTTAGATTTATGAATGTATTTCTCATTGTTGATAATAATTTTAATATTTTCACTTGTAGAGTATTCATAGCCTGTAGTATTAAATTTATTACTATTTTTTTATCTTATTAATAAAATAATTTCCCGCTTTATTCCTTTCTTACTATATTAGAGAAACCTTTTTGTTACTTTACCCGTTTAATATCTGTGACAATACTTTGCTGATGACAGTGCAATACTTTAAAGTGCTCCAAAAATTAGTTAGTGAAAAAACTCTTTATGTACAAAGACCTTTTATAAATTATACCACACCAATTTTCATTATTCTCAGAATAATATAAGGTTATATTCTTTGTTTTTCTTCTTATTGTGCCCATTAAGCAATATTTTAAGGAATTTATTCAGAATTTTGTTATAAAATGTGTAGTCTTAAAAGACAATGGATATTAATCCAAGAAAATGTTTCAAAGTTTTATTTCAAATAATACCTGTATGACAAGATGATAAATAACTTTAGAGCAAGCCTTTTCTTACATACTTTTATTACTATTTTTTTACAGTTTAAAGAAATCATCCATCACAGGATTGATAAGAAACTCAGATAAATTCTTAATTATCTGCTACGGACTTAAACTGAAATTTTGCCACCAGTAGAACAAATAGATATGTGATAACTGTTAGACACAAACAGCTTAAAGTTGTTTGCCCATGTTTATAGCTGGAAAAAAGTTCTCTGGCCAGCTAAAAGTTATCAAAGCTCTTTAGTAACAATTATGGAAATGAAAATAGCAAATTTTCCAATATAAAAGAACATTTAATGGATAGTCATGTACGTGAAAGATTTAAACACTTGCATTGCAGTTTTAGAAAAATAAAAAAAGTAAATTGGAAAACTTATTACAAAACAGTAAAATAAAAATATAACTAACTACACTTATAAAAAAAGAATGAATAGATATTAGAATAAAAATCATTAAGATTTGATTGAACTGATTGGAATTTTATATTATAATTATTTATTTGACTATTCGTTCCTTTCTTACTAGTGCATCAGGAAATTCTTAACGCAAATGATATGCAAAAATTCAAAACAAATAATGCAAAATCATGAGAGCAAACTATTTGTGAACTGGAACAGAGAAGTGGAAAAACAATAAGTTTTCTGTTAAATAATATTTCTTCTATTTCTATCATATTTGTAAAGAAATTGATGTCTTTCTAGGATTTGCACATGATGGAAATATATTAATGAAAAATACCACAGTCAACTAAATAAAAAATAAAAAAATGTTTTGTGTTGTTATACATTTAAACACCCTGGTTCATTAGTGGTAGTAGATATAGTAATTTAAAAGTAACAAACACCCAAGATTGAGCCAGCAAAGGTTGTTATTCAACTTCAAAGACTTTCCATAAGGGAATGGAGGTTTAAAAGAATAATCATTAAACTACTTTAAAAATATTTAAAAGCAGAATAATCAAATAATGCAGAGACCAGGTAACTTCTATTTTGATCTAATCAAAAATTTGTACAGTACTGTCAAAATTTGTTATCATAAAATCTTACCACTAAATTAGTAGTTCAGGTATGATTACATCACAATAAAATAAAATATTTTATTTACGTACTGAATCTTAGTCAAATCATATATGCAGAATGATTAATAATATAGTATTAGATAATAGCTATTTGATATTTACAAATTATAAAGATGTTAAAATGTAATTGAACTATATATTTTTTAATATAAATTTTAAAGAATTAAAAAAGATATAAAGAATTTTTGGATTAATTTGCTTGCTACTCTTATTTTACTTGGTGATTTTGATAAAATAATATATTTTTTTTACTGTAATTAACTTATACTGTAATCTCAATGAGATTATTTTAATTACATACTGTGAGGAGTTTCATTTCTGACGAATAGTGCTTGACCATCAACTGTTGATAAAGTTCCAGCCAGAGAATTATCAGCATTGACCACAACAACCTGAAGAAAAAAATACATCGATAAAAAAACTGAAAACTATTAAAAAATAATAGCAATGAGATACAATTGTATGAGCCTGCTCTAATATAGTTAATAGAATAAGCACATATTACAAAATTTTATTCCTTTGAAAAAAAGGCAGAGTATTAATACAGCATATTTCAAATATTGTTACACCTGTACTGGATTACAGAGCCATTCTTACTTGATCATCAATATTTCAGTTATATATTACATAGTGGGTAATCATTTGTAAAGTTACCACATTTATTATTCAACAGCTATCAGTCCCATTACATTCTTGTTTGCAGGCATGTATACCATTCTCAGGGGGGAACCTTTTTAAGATTATTTTCAAAGGGGTTGCTTCACCTACACCAACTCAGAAATCTTAAATGGCAATGGTAACAATTAATTACATTAATCGACAAGCTGAAAAAATAATGAATTTTGGTGAAAAGAAAATTAAAATCCGCCCACCCCTTCATTTGGTAGGTGCAAAAAACCATTTGGGGTAGTCCTTTTTTAAATTTCAATCTAACGAAAATAACTATAAAATTCCATTATATTACTTCTTAAACCATTTAAAATAATCATAATCTTGTATTAAAACTATGAAAATTATTTTTTAAATTACCAACACAAAATTTCGCCCTTGTATATTTTCTAAATTTTCAAGGGTTGAAAACTTATTTTTTTTTAAATGAGACAACTTTATAAGACAAACTTATAAATTTATTTTATCAAAATATGTGAGATCCAGCCATTAAATTTCATAATTTCTAGACCTCATTTTAATTACTAGGAATTACAACATTTTTCGATCAAAACGTAATTATGTAGAGCAGGGGTGTCCAACTTTTCTGTATATAAGATCGACTTTTTGTCCTAAAACTGTGTCGCGATCGACTTATCATAGGCGTAATCTAAGGGGGAAGAAGGGGTATGAAATGCATACTATGTTTATACACTGTGTTTCAGTATAAGGTGCATTCAAGCGAGAAATGGGTAGATAAGAAAAATATACTATTTTTTAAATCGCTTATTAAGTTTTCCAGATATAGGATCATGAAGAAAATAAATTTCCAGACCCAAATTTGATAGCAGCATTCCGTACATGCGGTACCTAAAAAATTCGATTTTCCGACACGTTTTCAAGATAGATTTTTACTAACTTAAAATGCAATTTAATTTTTTTATCAACTGCAATGTATAAGTTGTTGTACTATTTGTTCGTAAATATGAAAAATGTGTTATAAAAGTACACAGTATGGCTAATAATTTGATTTCAATATTTCACTTTCGCGTTTTTTTGGGCCAGGAAAATTTATAATGAAAGAATAATATGACTTACTTTTTGCTAATCTATCAATAGCTCGCTGAGTACACCTCGTACTGAAATATAGATATACGGCTTATCTATCTACGTAAAAAACAACAATAATAATTATTTAAAGGGCCAAAAAACTCACATCCAGGGGAATTAAAAGAACATGGATAATTATTAACAATATTTATTAATTCAAAGTAGCTACAGATAAAGACAGATTTAGAATTTACTTTGTTGCCTTAACATAATGGGAAGACAGAGTTTGCATGTCTCTAACCAAGGAATCATAATTAGGTGTATATCCTGACAAAGATAATAATAATGACTCTTCAGTATGGGAATCAGTCAGAACAGAACGTTGTTTAGTCTTCGTTAGCTTCAAGTATTAAAATGCCGATTTGCATAGGTATGTAGATCCGAAACAAGAATAGATATATTCGCTGCATTTGGTGATACTGGGATATTTTTCTTGGTTGACATATTTCCAAAAATCTTCTTCAAATTTTCTGGCTTGTAAGATAAGTCAGTTTGTAAAATTATAATTAAATTTTCTAATGCCCTTTAATCCATATGAAATATGTCTGAAATTTTTTTTGCTAATGCGTTTAACACTTAAATCTTTTTTAAAAGAAAAAGATATAAATTCCACAATTTCTTTAATTTGTTTCAAAATCCTGGAATCTTACCTCAGAATCTTCAATTACTTTTTGGATTTCCGCGACGTGTTTGTCGATCTTATAATTAATATTTTTATGTTTTTGTAGGTTATCTGCCATATTTGGAAAATGATTCAGATTATTTTGTTGCATATCTTCTATTAGCAAAATAAATTTTGTTTTATATGCGTCTATGCAGCTGATCATATCAATTACTGTTTTATTTTTACCTTGTAATTCTAAATTTAAATGACTTAATATTGAAGTAAAAGCTGTAAGAAACGCTAAGTCACTAAGCCAAGTTTCATCATTTAAATTTTCACCGTTTCCATCTTGTTCGTGAAGAAAATCTATAATTTCAGTCAATAAATCACGAAATCGCTGCAGAAATTTACCTCTGCTTAGCCATCTGACATCGGTATGTAGTAATAATTCAGGTTGGCCTTCATCGAGCTACAGTTGGAAGAGACGCCGTTTGAGGGAACTTCCTCGAATTGAATTAACAATTATAAATGCTATGTCCATTACCTCTTTTGTGTTTAGTCTCTTGCTAAACACTTTCTGGTGAATTATGCAGTGATAGCTCAAAAAGACTGGGAATTCATCTTCATTTTGAAATAGGGCTATAAATCCATTTCTGCAACCTATCATTGCAGCTGCGCCATCCGTTGTTATTGAGACTAATTTAAAAAGTGGTACTTTCAAATCATTGAGCAAGTTTTTAAAGGCCTTAAATATGTTTACACCTCTAGTCCTTTCCTTCAAAGAAATCATACCCAACAATTCTTCTTTAGATGTAAAATCCTTAAAACCATACAAACGAAAACAAGTAATTGTGCTGTATCACTTATATCTGTCGATTCATCACACTGAAGGGAAAAACAAGAACATCTATTAATATCATCATCTGCTCTTTTACATTCCCACTCATCCTTTCAATTCGTCGCAACACTGTTTTTCGAGACAATTGTAGATCTTGAATTGCAGCAACAATTTGACTAGTTCTTAAAATCGTTTAAAAGTGAATCTGACATTTCCAAAAAAATTTCCTTTACAATTTCACCGTCGGAAAATGGCTTACATTTTTTTGCTAAGAGATAGCTTACTTTGAATGATGCAGTAGTTACTGCTTGTGACTTCAACCTTGGCTTTTTAAAAACGCTTTGTTGATTTGTTAATTGAGTTTTAAGATCCCTAACTTTATGTTTTCTCAGTTCAGAATTTGCTGGATAATCTGTTTTATACTTGTTATGTAAAGCTAAACAATGTCTCTCCAGATTACCCTTTTTAGCAATGGCTACCGAGGTAAGGCATATTAAACAAAAACATTTATCATTCACCGTTGTAAAAAAGTAATCGAGTTCCCATTCTTCATTGAAGTGATAAGTTTTCGATTTACTACTCATGTCCATGGGTATACTAGAATGCAAAGAAATACGACAATTTAAAGAATAAATATTGAATTAAATATTTTCCTAGAAAATTCAAAAACTCATGAACTGCGGCAATTATGTCCGTTACATTGAGAGAAATTATAACAATACTGCATATTATGATCGGGGACAGCAATGCAAGTATATTAAAATCTAATATAGATATATTCAAATTTACAAGAAGTATGTTAAAGTTACAATATATTTATTGCGGTTTACAATGCCGACTTCTTAATTTAAATATAATTATTGTTATTCTTAATATATTTGTAATACTGTCCCTTATTTTTCTCTCACTGTAATGACCGCAGTTTAGTGATCTGTTGCCGAGAATGCTCACTTATCAAGTAAATGGATAGGTAAGAAAAGCAATTTAATTTAAAACAAAGAAAAGGTACTTACATTTTAAACAGAAGAAAAATTGAAACTCAACGTGGTCACCGAGGATAAATAATATTGATTAATAATAATACTGTTAATACAAAAGAAAAGAGGCTACCGAATGACACTACCAAATATTCAAGCTAACTGACTGTGTTCTTCGATGAGTCGAGTCGTAACTGTTGCTTTCATGCGTTGCGTCCGGTGACAAGTGTAGCGCATAAGTCAAAATGTATTGTGCTGGGTGGGCGGAGATCACAGTGTCAGGCTGTCAGAATTTTAGGAATTTATGACCTTGGCAAATTCCCAAAATGCATTAAACTATTGCTAGAAAGTTTTGTCTTCTACAATCGCTTCATAGTCCATGGTACACGGAATTCCACCCCAGACATTGCGAGCGATCGACGATCGACCAAAATTGGCCTCGCGATCGACCGGTCGATAGCGATCGACTTGTTGGCCACCCCTGATGTAGAGCATGAACTAGGCAAGTTATTTTATGAACTGTTGTACCTTATTCTCTTTGAGGTATCTCAATTATTGGTTAAAGGTAAGTAGTCTAAATGCTGTTAAGAAGATGATATCAACTGAAGTCCCACTCTGACCCATTCTTACAATAAAATTTGTGGCTAAGATTTCTTGTTAATAAAGATGATAGATTTATAATACCTTTTAATTAAACCCTTCTACTCTTCTGGAAGATTGTATACTATGGTTATTTTTTAGCTGTTAATTACCATAACATTTAATGTCATTTAAAATACATGAAAGGTCCATAATTGTAAAAAAAAAAGTGGAAACACATAATACATCTGAATCATTTAAATAAATAAATAAAGACAATTTTAATATCACTAAACATTGAAGATTTATTTGCCTATGACAAAGTTGAAAGATTTTATTGAATAAATAATATGTGTGAAAAAGAAATACATTTTAATCTTGACAAGATAATGGTATGAACAGATCTAATACATTACACAGATTTTAAATTGAAAATATAATTTTTTTTAAATTCTGCAATTTGTTTTTTATTAATAACTAGCCAAGAAAGTGTAACATATCTTTTAGCATCATCTATTAGTCTAGCCAACATCCTTATAGAAAGGAAAGATTATCAAATAAAATTAAAACTCTAATAATAGAGGACAGAATATTGATCTCAATGTTACTTAAAAATCCCTCTTAAATCTGTGCAATGCAAAATTGTGTAACGATCTCTTGTAATTAAAATACAATAGCTTCCCTTTTCTGGATATAACAAGAATGACTTCACTGTCTAATAAATATGCAGGCCTTGCAGAAGATGTAACTAATGCTGAAAAATATTTTTAAAAGTTTCTCTTTATATTTTCCTTGATTTGAATCCAAAGCAGTTATCAGGAAATCTAACTGTCGACAATGCTGTAATACAAACATTGAAATGCAGGTAATATTTTTATCTGATGAATATTTCATTACAGCATAGTTAACAACTTCTGTTATAAAAAATATAATTGTCATTACTAATTTGAGGATGTAGTAATAATAATAAATTCTCTTAAAGGTGTGTGCATGATTAAATTTTATTAGAAGTAATAACTGTAAGGCAAACATTTCTCAGAATATGAATGTAATAAATTTATTTAAATAATATTCTTTAAAAAATTTTACTAATGAAATACTTCAACAGTGAGCTAATCACTTATAAATATAAAATAAATGAAAATTAATTTATTTAAATACATACTTTTAGTTAGATGTTTTTAAGTCAATAAATACACTAATGTGTACTTGCTAAAACGTATGTTGAAATAATTTTGTATAATTTTTAGTCATTTTTTTGACAAATCAGACTTTTTTTTCTCAACTGATCAGAGAAAATGATTTCAATTTACTATTTAATAACAGAAAAAAGTATAATAATTATTTTTGTCTCACACTACCTCAACCAAACCAGTCTTCATTATGAACACATGAGCACTTGAAAGGTAAGAAACACCAGTCACAGCTACTTTCTTTAAGAGTAATGATGATTACTATACAGTCAGTTCCTGTAGAGAACAGAGTGAAGAAGTCACTTGTAGGACTGACTGATTATCATCTACAATTTAACAGGCTTTACATTCTGATTAAAAAAAAAAACATTACATTCTTATAAAAAGAATATAATGTACACATTCTTTTCATAAAATCCTACAATAGAATAGTTATATTTGGGCAAGGCATAGAAAACAAGGTATCTTATGCACTTAATGAAATAGAAATATTTTTTCCTCAAATAAATTCAGAGTCTGATTTGTCATTAACCATGAACATCTTTAAATATTAAAATCAAATTATGACTATAAAGGTAAAGACAATGATGTAAAGTAAAGAAATGAAAAAAAGAAACTAAAATCAAAGAAGAGAGATAGAGAGATGCTAACAAAGAATAATGAGGAATTAAAATTTGAATAAACTGTAGCGTTAGAAAAAAAAGTTTATCTGATAAAAGTCAGAAGGCAGAAAAACAATTGATATTTTAATGAGAATCTGATAAAATCTGAAAAATTAAAATAATAACAAAATATTGTGAACTGATGATATTCCATCTGAATTACTATGCATCCTTTGCAAATTATAATAGGCTATAGACATTGTAGTAAATTTATGAGAATTTTACTCACTATATAAAAGGAAGCAGTGTTAAAAAAGTGTAAAAACTATAATATATTATAAGTTTAACATCTCATATTTTCAAATTGCTGACTCAAATAAATTACAGAAACATAGAAGAGGTAAAAGGCAAGCTATAGTAGGTAAGCAGTATAGTTTCCAGAGAGATATGGAACATAAGAAGGAAATTTAGTCCTCAGATTAGTTTTAAAAAGAAGGTTTAAGTAAAATAAAAAATAAAGCTATGAATGTAGTGTTTCTATGACTTGAAAAAAGATTTGATATTGTAAAATGGAATAGACAATTTAAGAGTTTAATAAAACAAGACATAAATAGAAGAAAGAAGAAACATTTATGGCATACATACCTATCTATAAGAAACACATTTATACATATGTCGTCATTACATATACACATATGTAATGCTTATTAAATTACATTTACACATTTTTAATAGTATGTTTTTTTTGTCTTCAGTCATTTGACTGGTTTGATGCAGCTCTCCAAGATTCCCTATCTAGTGCTAGTCGTTTCATTTCAGTATACCCTCTACATCCTACATCCCTAACAATTTGTTTTACATATTCCAAACATGGCCTGCCTACACAATTTTTCCCTTCTACCTGTCCTTCCAATATTAAAGCGACTATTCCAGGATGCCTTAGTATGTGGCCTATAAGTCTGTCTCTTCTTTTAACTATATTTTTCTATATCATTAACTGCTAGTTCCATGTAAAGATTAAAAAGTAACAGAGACAGGGAACATCCTTGTTGGACTCCCTTTCTTTTTAATAGTATATAAAATTTTATTTCGCTAATAATTTTCTTTCATTTTTAAAATTTTTTTATTGACATTGAATTATTATTTATTGTAAAACATTTTTTACAATCACGGGTTAATAATTATTAAATCAATATATTTAATACTGTTTACTGTATTTAAAATAATGTTTTTACTAGGGTTTTGTGTTGTATTTCGTTTTTTCTGTTGATTTTTTACCGTTGTTATTTTTTGTTGTTTACTGGTGTTTACCTATCGTAACCAAGTACTGTTTGCTTGGTTACGCAGTACTGATTTAATCAAAGACAATTTAGATCTCTGTTTACCTTCGGCTTATATGGTCTATTAAGTAGAATTTTATAAGAATAATTTTATTTAAATTATTTGTTTATAACATGTATATATTACTTAATATATATTTGGATTATAAAAAATTGATATGGCAGAGCCAGGCGGACTTGAGGGCAACATCCCGATCGATGAGGAGGGATTTTCTCCTGTTACGGGTCGGAGATCCTGCAGGCAGGGAGGGTCTGGTGTCATCGTGCAGGAAGTTCTCTCTGACAGCAGTTGTAGTGAGACTACTGAAGAGATGGTTATATGGTTATAGCTAAGATTTGGCATGCCGATCGTTTGCTTTCAAGAAGTAAGTTGAAGAAGCCTGGAGAGGCTTTGGTTCGATGCCAGAAGACGGCTGTTGGCTCGTCTGGTTCATCCGCTAGGGACTACGAAATAGATTTTCCGTCTCTCCCGACAGGGCCGGGTGACGACCAGGATGATGGACAGGGGTCGATTAAGCATGGAGGGAAACGTCGACTACGTGGTTCTCCTTCGGCGTCTGAGGGGAAGAAGAAGTCTCGGGCCAGTTGGAATTCCCTATATTCGGCGGAGGAAGCCTCTGACTTGGAGAGATACGAGTCGTCAATGAACGTTTCTGGTATGGGGGAAGAAGGATCTGCAGAACAACGGCGTGTTGTAAGTACAGAGTCGTTTCTTCTGAAACAGAAGAAGTGTTTTGACTACAATATGAGGCTTCTCTTTCATAATGTGAGAAAGCTGAATGTGTTCAAGATCAAGATTAAGGAGCGCTCCGAAGACTTGGACCGCAGCGTTCGTACGTTGGTCTTTTGAGGAAGTTTAGGCCGGCTAGAAGAGGGACTTCAAGGGCGACATGTTCGGGCAAGTGTCAAGGACCAAGCCATACAGACTAACCAAATTGTCTCTGATGAGGCAACTCAAACTCCGGATGGGGAATTGGGACAAGCTACCACTTAGTTACTTGCAAAGCTGCGGGGGACGGTCGAAGATGATGTCCCTGATGCCAATCTTGAACGGCTGGTCCTTAGAGGCTGGCCCGAGGACCTCTACCCTTGTTGAGGGCACTGACGCTTTGGAAAAAGGAGTTGGCTCCACCTGGATTACTGACATGGCGGTTGGAATTGAACATTTTCAGCATATGACAGTGCTTAGGAACTTGGCCACTGGTGGCCGATTGAAGCCTGGCCAGGTCCTCCTTTTGCAGTCGACTACTCGGGACCTCTCTGAAGAGGATAGCAGCTGTGAGGTAGCATTTACATTTGGGGTACATGAGGTAGCAGCTACATTTGGGCTGACCGATTACGTTCGGGTCATCGATTCTGCGGCGGGGGATCGTGGGGTGCCCTCTGCTGTTTGCAGGTCTGTCCCACGGTGTCAGAGAATGGACAAGATCGGCGGGTCTGCTTCTGTGGTCCACAAGGCCGGGTCGGACAAGTCTTACTGCGTTCCGTGGAGTACGGAAGGAAAAGGATAGGGAAACGCCTTCTCGTTCATCTGACACAGGGATCACCATCATCGATGCTGGCAGATAAGAAGCGATCCGCGGGTCGGCCGACTACTATAGTTGTGGTCAAGGCGGAGGGGAGGACCTTCTCCGCTTTGTGAAAGGGGCAGTTTCACCAGGGGAAACTGGACTCCTCTCCGTCCGGTAAGGCCAAGGGGAGAACCTCCACCTACGGGTTCAGGCGTACAGTTGCGAGGCGGACCAACTCAGCAAGGATATTGCTAAAGGTGGAGGGTCCTACTAGGGCCCTGGCTGGTAGGGACGGTAGAAGAGTCCACGACCTGGTTAAGGATGTGGATTCACTCACGTCACAAGACGAGTTTCTTCGGGAGCTTCGCAAGATGATAGGTGAGTCGGTCACTATTGTTGTCCGGTCAACAGGGGCGGCTTACGGCTCCACTCAGGTGGTTACACTGCCAATGCCACCAATCATGGCAGACAAACTACTGTCTGTTGGACGAGTTTGGATTGGGTGGTGGCCTCTCGAATGGTGTGGCGTTCATCCGATTACCTTTGCTTCAGATATTGCAATCCCGACCACAGGGCCAAGTTCTGTTCTGGCGTAGACAGAAGCGGCCACTATTTTACATGTGGTAAGGCTGGCCATTTACGCAAGAACTGCCAGCAGGACCCTAGATGCTTCTCCTGCAATTCACATGGTCATGCACCCCGGGGGTCGGGGATGTAAGATGGCTCCAACGGCATCTGGAACTGTTTCTTCAGTAGGATATCGTGGTATCCCTGAGTGCAACCCCATCAGGGAGGTGGTAGAGGCCTCGGTCTTCCAATTACGTTGATTTGGTGGGGATTCCCTTGCAGAACCATTGGTGGGAAAGTAAGACTGAGTCCCAGTGGGATGATATTTTGGGATTTACTCATTAGAGGCATGGTGCCTACAAGACCTAGTCCCAGCTATCTGCCGGGAACTTTGTTCCCAAAGAGGTAGTTAGAGGCTATGGCACCCCTTGGAGCTGAGTTTATGTATAGTTGTGGATCTAGCTCCGGAGGGCGGGGAAAAAAAGGAGGAAAAAAAATTTAATTAAAAAAAGGAAAAATTAAAAAAATAAATAAATAAAGAGTTAAAAAAAACAAACAAAGATGAAGTCTGATTCGAACCGATGTGCCTTCCCTTTAAGATTCAAATATTTCCTTAATTAAAATTTTTATTTTAATTTCGATTGCAATAAAAAAAGGAGGTGCACAACTAGATATTACAACAGTGCTAAACAACAGTGCTACCCAAAATTTCAACATCCTACGGCTAATCGTTTTTGAGTTTTATGAGATATATGTACGTACAGACGTCACACCAAAACTAGTCAAAATGGGTTCAGAGATGGTCAAAATGGATATTTCCATTGAAATATGAAAATGAAAATGATTCCTGATCGTAATACTTCCTTTACTTCATACTTCCTTTACTTAATTTTTACTTCATAAAAGAAGTAAAAATTAAGATCTAACATTGCTAATTAGAATAACAAGAAATGGGATTTGTAAAATCATGAAGAAACTTTTTATGTTTCAAGCAAAATATTTCAGCAAATAACCTGTTTTTTTACAAAACCACATTAATAAACTCATCCATGAATATTGCATACCTATAAAACATATAATGTGAATGTATACATACTTTGTGATAAAAATTATTTTTTTTAAAGATGAGTAAAGAAAAGCTAATAAATTAACTTACAGCCATTTACAGTGAGAAATAAATCTAACTTTAAATAACCTTGTAACTGTACAATTTTGAACATTAATAAAAGGTATAACAACTAGTAATTAACTATAAATTTATGTAATTAAATTTGGTCAAGGTATACTAGATTAAGTCCTATAAGTATTTTCAATTTATTAATTATTCATTTGATTAACCATACTTGAATGCATAATCATTAAAAATAATTAAATGTTTTGCAGTTTCTTTATACTCTATACATGCATATTTACAGTAAGAAACTTTTCATATAAACAGCCCTGATCGATACAACTTCACAAGACCAGTCTTTATCAAAACCACTTAACACAAGTATGTACATATACTTGATTTATTATGAAATAATTATTCATAAAAAAATTATAATATTGATTCCTATTTTACTTTTTTCAGTATAAAGATTCCAATGTAACTAAAAAAATAAAAATGATAAGAAATCATTATTTCAAGAAATCATATTATAACTAAAGAAAGAAAATATTCCAAGCACCACAGTTATAAGATAGTAAACCACAGATTCAGCAACACTGTGTGACTATACCTTTGGGACTAAACTGTGAGACTGTAGTACAAAATCTATGATGTAAAAGAGAAAAAATAAATGTAGTAAATTTTTAATATTACAGGCTGTAATCTGCTCAAAGTTTTACCAGGAATAATTAGGCACTCTTTACTTTTAGTTGTGATCTATCATCATCAAAAAGTATCAAACAAATAATGGCAAGGATGACGGTTTTTAGTATCTCTTCTAATGCAGTTAAGACCACATGTAAGCATTTGATCCTCCATTTGTCATAATGATGCATTCATTTATTCCTTGTTGTCTTGAGACAACCACTTAGTGTATACAAACAGTATTAGTAAACTTACTCTTATTCTGTGCCTGTCATACCTAATTGACAGGTTCTCATTGTTTAGGTACAATGAGATTTTTTTGAAGCAGAATATTCAAATTTTTATAATAGTTTTTTGATATTTTGGAAGAAGATTTGGGTGGTATAATTAGAAGAGAGAGAATAAAATATTCACTAATCTTGCTATTGATACCAGAACAGAGCATGAATATTAATGTGATGCTAAAGGTATTGACATAAATAACTAACATATCAACAAAAAATATTTTTCTTTTACTAAAAAATAAATAAACAGATAAACAATCTAGACAATTTGCTCATTAATTAAACAATCCCGGAAACTGATGTTTCACGGTTGCAATTCAGGAGAAGCTGTTGTATCTGATTCAATCTGGAATTTGACATTTATTGCTGATGTGTTTGGTTTACTTCTTTGTTGAGTAAACCAAAGCCTCCCAGTAAATTCAAAACTTCCTCTGCATTAGAACATTAAAAGAATAGTTTTTAGAAATTGTCAACCACATTTATCCTCCAACTCAAGTTATCATAAATTGACTATTTTGGATTCATTTCCTATAGAAACAGATCAGATTTCAGTAATGTTTGAATTAACATACAAGCTTTTTTATTTCAATCAATATACAGGTATTTCATTCCATTACATAAAAAATGGGGTTTAATTTATTTCCATTATATTAATTATTCAGTTAATATAATATATTAATTAATATATTATTAAATGTATAATCATCAGGTATCTTTAAAGGTTGCTTTAACCTGTATGTAAGGTTGCTTTATGTTCTAACATAAATAGGTTAACTAGTATTTTGAACAAGTAAAAAGTTAATCTGATCTCAACTGTAAAGTTTATACAACTTCCATCGGTATTTTAAATTAAAAATTTCTAATCTGGCAAATCTATCTGATATTAAATCCAGCATAAGCCTACATAATATACAGTATAACAAGTATTTCACAAAAAAAAATAAATAAATAAAAATAAATACATATTACGTAAATCTGTTTCGTAAAACAGCATACTTAATTGCAACACATCCTAACCCCTCATAAGGGAAGAGACCTGCCTTTTGATAATCCCGGTCGCTGTACCAACCCCTTTATTCTTAGCCCTGATGGGCTTTACTGGAGTTAATTCCCACACAACTGATGATGTTTCTATAACAACTGAAACATCTAAGGGAGCATAGCATCCTCAAAGTAGCAATGTAAAATATGATAAAATTTCAACAGCCAAAACCAAATTTATTTAAAAGTTCTCTAAGATCATTGAAGCTAAACAATGTTAGGTAAGTTGCACTGCATACTAGGCATTTATTAGTGAATATGACTACACCAGTTAATGCCTCTTGATATTAATTAATTAATATAATGTTACACAAAAATAAACTTACTATGAGAACTAAATCAGCCACCAGTTGTATCATTTTTGAGCAAAAGGTCATCTCTGCAAATAAAAAAAAGTTATTAATATCATTTACATAAAATTAACATTCAAATTAAAATATTTAAATAGTAATACTAATAATAATAATGATGTATATTTATAAAACTTGTAAATCTCTCTCTAAGTGTGTATGTATGTGTGTTTTATAGTGAGATGACTGGATTACTGTTAAATTTGAGGAATGAGATATTTATAGGCAGTACAATTGGAATTCTAAGCAGATAATTGCCCAGTGGGTGATAAAAATATAAACAAGCTCTTTCTTTCTCTCAGGTTTTTTTTATAAGCGCATATTGTTGCTTAGTATGCCAAGGAAAATTCATTGTGTAACATACATAACAGGCATTAGTTATTACTTCATACATGAAAGTAGTATAAATACAACATAATTTGTAGAGAGTTGCTCTATACAAGACACAATATCATCAGTGGCCTGCCATTAGCATTACCAGTTTTTCCTCGATTAATATTTTTCAAATTTAAAGTTAAATTTTATTGAGCAATATAATTTGAATTAAAATCGTATAAGTCATCTCAGAAAAAATTTATTTCAACATAATTTTCAACAAATAAGATTCTTCCTAATCCCACATAATATAACTCAAAAAAATCCTGAAAATTATTATTTGGCTCATTTAAAATTCCTCTAAATTATTTCTTTCAAAGGGAAGCAGATGTTTCTTTTTTAAAACAAAAATTTTGTAAATTTGTTTGAACTATCTAAGATATACAAAGTATTTAATAGGGTTCAACCTGTGAAGAACTGTTACGGGTTGTCACAGAAAGCCTATATAGCGCTGGAGATGTATTTAAACTGGGAATTTCTGGATAGTGATCACTTCCTTTCCTTTCATAATACAGTACAAAAAAAAAGATAGACGCTAGTCAAAAAAATTGCATAAAACTGTTACTTTTTATAAATACATACAAGCGACTTTATTTTAACATATTGGTTTTAAATCATGAATCATGAATTATAAAGGAAGAAACCAAAATAAATCGATAACTGGAATTACTGTAATATTTCATAAAAGCAAGTTAATTATAGGGCCATTTTTCAGACTCATCCGATGTGACAAGCTTTGTCGATGGATGATAATCAAAGATTCGTGACCTTTGTACTGTAATGCATTTAAGTCTAAAACTACAACAATAAATACACTGCTTTCACCTTCACCATTCATAGCAATCAGCACGACGAGTAAGGTTCATTTGCACGCACGTTTAAACCAAATAAGATCGTCACACTCGGTAAATTGTTTTCCTCTGTTTATTAGCTTAAAAAAAGACGGCTTCATTATGTACGCACGCTAATATAATTTAATGTCACTGGTTCATTCTAATCCATCATAATATTATAGTTACGTAATTTAATTCTCTCTTAATAAAGTTTTTATTTTAAAATAATTCAGTTGTCACTGGTTACTTAATACAGTAATTCCAAAGAAAGAAAGTAGATTCGACTGCATTTTAGTTTTAATTAATTAATAATCATTAATTTTGTTTATTTTAAAGGTAAAAGTAATTGCATGATTTTTTATAATCTTATAATTTGATGTAGGTTAAATTATGAAAGAATTACTAAAAAAAAAATAAATTAAATAAAAAAAATACTAAAAAAAATAGTTAAATTAGAAATGCAAGAGACAAAAAAAGAAATTTCGCCAAAAATTAATTCTATGAATAAGACAATGTAAAGACATAATTTTATTTTATGAACACATACTTACCTGATATTAGTAATTCTAAAATCCGATATATATACGAGGTGCGACAATAAAGTAATGAGACTGATTTTTCTTTGCAAGATGTGGCAACCCTGCAGCTTGCGTAGGCACACCAACTTTGACCTTGGTCTATAAGCTACTTCTAGTCCAAGCGGCACATTGATGCAACTGCTCAGGCGTGAGTTGTGCTGTAATAAGTGAACACGTGTTTGTGTCTCGCATCACAGAAATGAAACCGCAAAATATTGCGCAACGGTATGCCATTTCTTTTTGCGTTAAATTGGGTGAAAACGCGACGACAACTTATGGTAAGCTTCAGAAGGCTTTTGGAGGGGAGGTTATATCAAGAGCTCAAGTTTTTCGGTGGCATAAAATTTTTAGTGAAGGCAGAACGAATGTTGAAGATGAAGACCGCAGTGGACGACCATCAACCTCACGGACAGATGTCAACTTGACCAGGGTGCGTGAAATCGTACGATCTGATCGAAGATTATCCGTAAAAATGATTGCAGAAGAACTCAACATCGATCGAGAAACGGTTCGTCTAATATTAATTGGAGATCTTGGTATGAGAAAGATTTGTTCAAAAATGGTCCCAAAAATCTCACACAACAACAGCAAGAAACAAGGAAAAATGTGGCAGCTGATCTGTTAAACGGAAATCAATCCTGATTTTTTGAGCCGTGTTATCACTGGTGATGAAGGTTGGTTTTTTCAATACGATCCAGAGACAAAACGCCAAAGTTCGCAATGGTGCTCAAAGGGATCACCCAGACCAAAAAAAAGCTCGCATGTCAAAGTCAAAAGTGAAATGCATGCTTCGGTGCTTCTTCGATTACAAGGGAATTGTTCATAAAGAGTGGGTGCCTCCTGGACAAACAATTAAACAATATTTCTACAAAGAAACTTTAGAAAGACTTCGTAAACGAGTTCTTCGTGTCCGTGCCAACATTGCTGATAATTGGATTCTGCATCACGATACTCGTAATGCGCCATCCCATACTGCTCTGTCAGTACAGCAATTTTTAACCTCAAAACAGTACTATCACAGCCAGCAGATATCGGCTCCGTGCGACTTTTTTCTATTTCCAAGAGTCAAAATGGCGGTCAAGGGACACCATTTTCAAACAACACAAGATGTCCAAAAAGCTGTGACGAGGGTCTTGGAGGATATTACAGAAGATGAGTTCCAGAAATCTTACCATCAATGGCAGAAGCGCTGGAATAAGTATGTGCAATCAGAGGGGAACTACTTTGAAGGAGACAACACTAAACATGACTAAAACGGTAAGCAACATTTTTTTTCACATCAGTCTCATTATTTCATTGTCGCACCTCGTATATATATATATATATATATATATATATATAGAAAGAGAGAGAGAAATGATGAAGGGGGTTGAGGAAGTGTCTTCCTAAACAAAAGATGCATTTAGCTCTACAAAGATAAACGAAGCAAGCATATGTATTAAGCAGCAAAACTAATGCCACAAACTTCGTTATTAAGAAAAGGACTTTAGTACAGAAAGAAATAATGAAGGTTTTGTTATCATGTAAAACCGTAATTCATTACTATACTACTGGAAAAATTAACAGACAGAAATTGTTTAAATAATTCGTAAATTAAATGAAAAAATTGCTAGAACTTATAATATTATTCTATGGTAATTAAACAAAAAATGTCGAAATATATTTAATTAAAATTGAATGATATAATTGATAAATAAATCTAATCAAACAAATAAATATAATAATTTTTACAAACCTAACTGAAGGTGGATTGAGCAAAATTAAAAAATATTGTCTGTAATTTGTGTTATCTAAATATAGATTTATAAGTAAATATCTAACAAGGAAGTTCTCATGGTACAAACTAAAATTATTTAAACATTGAAATTTACTCTAAATGGTTGTTGAAGTAAAATAATTAAGAGTAGGCAAAAGAACCGTTTAAACAAAGTAAATAACAGGACTAAAATGGATTTCAATTGTTAAACAATCATCATCAGTCATAACAGAAGTGATAAAATAACCCGTAAATTGGTAAAAATAAAAAATAAATAAATAAAGGTTAAATTTTAAAAAATCTTATTACATCTTGCAAATAATTTAATTAATTTTTTTTTTTATCTACTACTTTAATCAAAATAGATAAGAATATGAAACGTGATAAAAGAATTCTTCGTAAGGAAGCCCATGGGCAATTATGGTTTATCAACAGTAATAAATATCTATTTCTGCAAAATGAGTAATTTAATAACAACAATATAATATATTATTTGTGCATTAATTAATTTAATGGGCTATTTTGATGACCATTCCATCCATAATTTAAACTTACTAATGTTATAAAAACAAAATTTTAATCGAGGGTGAAGAAATTTATGAACTCAAATTGAAGTAATACATTTTTTATGGTTTGAATAATTTTAATAGCTTTCGTAATAATGCCAAACTCTGCCATTATGAATAATGTAATTTTCATAACAGTAGTCGAATATACTCTTGATTTGTTCATTGAAGTAGATATTACAGCGAAAAAGATTCAAACTATACTTTTTGTACTACTGTTCATATTAAAAATTATATATTTAGTATGTTATCGAGGCAATATTATAATAAAATAAAAAAATAAATACTTCGGATCTTCCACCAATCCCTACAATTTAAATCTAGAAAAAAAAATTTAAAGGTCAGTCAGCAAAATTTAACTCTTTCCATAATTCTCTATATACTCGTTCCATTGAGTGAATAAACAGTATTATTTACTTAAAAAAATATCGGATACAGACAGAGGAAGTGAGTAATGGGTTTACTAGATTAAATTTGTCCATTTCTTAATATTTTGAAAATAAAATTAGGAATATTCAAAATAATTCTTGCACCCCTCTGATAACAGTTAGTCAAAATATAAATTATTAAGTAATAAACGCTGTTAAGTAAATTCTAGTAAAATAGAGTTTACAACATTAAAAACCGTGAATAACTTAAGTTAAACATTTTCATTTCTATTGATAAACATTTTTTTTTAATCAAAATGTGTTTTACACATTAAAATATATAAGGTATTCATATAAAAGTCATAGGCTGCATATAGTTACATTATAAAACTGTTTTGGTGTAAATTTACAAAGGAAATTTCAAAAAAATAGCTGGTAAAATATTACACAATTTATCCGGCTATGCCGGTCAAGTCATTGCAAAATCTTGTCTGCATTTTTAATCCAGGATCTATAACTTTTTTTAAAAATTGTAGACTTTTTGATGACTCTATATATAAAGTATAAACTTTTAAACAATTTTTGAAAAATATTTAAAACGAAGAAAGAAATAGCAAATGAACATAAAAGATCAATTTTAAGAGATAATTGATTTTTTTTTTTAATTAAAAAAAAAAGTGTTTGGATTGTAGGTAAAAGATTTGCTTTAATGAAATTTTTTCTAAAATACCTCTGAGAAAAATCGAAATTTGTTTTTTCGCGATGTCTTCCCACTCCCTACATATAGAAATATTTGAGCCAAATTTGAAGAAAATCGGTTCGACTACATAATGCCAAGAGATATCCTTGGCCTTATAAGCAAGGATATAAGGCTAAAAGCTGCGTTACACACATACTTTCGCAAATATTACATATATATATATATATTTTTACATATTATATATATATTTTTTAGTCTACCTCTAGATGAACTAGTAGGGGTCTAAAACGTAAAGATTTAAGAACACCCGATACTTACTTTTTGCATCATCAACATACTTTTCCTTTTAATATTAATTCCTTTTTAATTTTTAATATTCTTGCTATAATCGCCGGGAAAGTAATAATTTTTTTTTACTCTGTTGTAAGACCATCAGTTACCTTTAAAGTAAAATTATGATTTATTAAGAGTGTAAAAAATAAAAAATTCATCTATACCGTATAAACAAATTTTTATTTTCTTCTATAAACAAGAGCCTGTAAAGATGTCGTGATGTAATTATTATTATCACTGTGATGTCAAGGAAGCATGTAATTTCGATGTTAAACAAATCACAATTATTACATGGAAAAAAGAGATCTCACTTTCAGTTTATATCAGGTATCTCATTTAATCTAGATACGGGAAAATATATACCAGTCGATGGACAGTCGTTTTTTAGCACTATCAATATCACCTAAAAGAGACAGCAGAACAATTGTAATCTATGTCAGATGAAATATTGTTACTCTCACCGCAGAGATATAATCAGTTAATTTTAACACGAATCTGTCTAATAAGTTAGATTAAATTACAGATAAAATAATGTAAATATGATTCAAATAATTCCTCTGAATTCATAATAAGATAAGAAATGTACCCAATTTTTTAACTTCCACTAAGTCATTTTTAAACATAACTGAAATTCGCTGACAAGATATTGAAAAAAAAATATGTTACTTCATTTTCACAAAATGATCTAAAAAAACCAATACGGCTGTTTCGGCACATTTCTCCGGTGTTACAAAGAGAATACACACCATATACATAATGCTATATTTTATTTGTAATTACGTATTTATTACTTTATTATTATTAATAACCTCAAAATTAACATTATTTTAATTTTTCAGTATAAACGGAATTTAAATACGACATTTAAAATTACAATATAAAAAAAATAAAGATAAACTAAAACGAAGAGAACTTGTACAAAAGTGTAAAGAAATCCCATAGTCAGAATACTAACTGTTTAAAAAAAAAATCAATAATGTATCAACATAAAAAAGTCTTTTCCTGTCAGTCACATAATTTGCGGAAGTTTATTTTTTTTTTTTTTTTGTCTTCAGTCACTTGACTGGTTTGATGCAGCTCTCCAAGATTCCCTATCTAGTGCTAGTCGTTTCATTTCAGTATACCCTCTACATCCTACATCCCTAACAATTTGTTTTACATATTCCAAACGTGGCCTGCCTACACAATTTTTCCCTTCTACCTGTCCTTCCAAAATTAAAGCGACTATTCCAGGATGCCTTAGTATGTGGCCTATAAGTCTGTCTCTTCTTTTAACTATATTTTTCCAAATGCTTCTTTCTTCATCTATTTGCCGCAATACCTCCTCATTTGTCACTTTATCCACCCACCTGATTTTTAACATTCTCCTATAGCACCACATTTCAAAAGCTTCTAACCTTTTCTTCTCAGATACTCCGATTGTCCAAGTTTCACTTCCATATAAAGCGACACTCCAAACATACACTTTCAAAAATCTTTTCCTGACATTTAAATTAATTTTTGATGTAAACAACTTATATTTCTTACTGAAGGCTCGTTTAGCTTGTGCTATTCGGCATTTTATATCGCTCCTGCTTCGTCCATCTTTAGTAATTCTACTTCCCAAATAACAAAATTCTTCTACCTCCATAATCTTTTCTCCTCCTATTTTCACATTCAGTGGTCCATCTTTATTATCAGTGGAAGTTTATTATCATTGCCAAAGGAAAAGAGACAGTTATTTTTTGTGTCACAGTGCAGCGTAGTTAAATCAGTTAGAATATGCTCAAAAACAAAACAAAAAATCTAAATAAATAAATTTGTTAGCGTTATAAGATATCAGAATTTGAATATAATTCATGGAACGATTCAAAACCTTACCTTAGGTAATAAATCATCAAAAAAAATTTTTAGAAAATGATGGATCAGTTCATATAGATCAGCATAGCTCTTAGCTGATATCTATGTATCAGATAAACCACAGATGAGTCAAACAATTATCAAACTGTATTTGAGTGCATAACTTTATACGTTTGTAACAATAGATAAAGAAATAAACCTTAATGATTCTAAAGCCTTAAAATGCATGATTTGAGAAGAAATGTTACGTTTTTTTCCATTGTGATGTATTCTGAATCAGTATATCAAGCGGTTTATAAATGATATCATTGAACGATTACAACATAGAAGGGTAGTGAATCGTTAACTCAGTCTCACAAATGGGGTATTGAATCGAATATTTTTGACTGACCTTGTGAAATTCTTTATAAATTTAGTAGAGATGTACTTTTTATACTAGTACTAAGAAAATAGCATTTAGTGATGTATAAATGTTATTGACCACAATCTATTGCTTGTACAGTCTACTGCTTATAGTCAGTCACTACAGTTTGTAACTTGTAGCTACAAGATTCCTGGAAATAGTGAAACTTAATTTTTTTAGTAGTTAAATTAACAACTTTAATATTTAAAATACAAATAATGCGATTGGCGATGAAAGCAGGTAATAATTTCATAACATAAAAATATTACTATCATATTAAAATGCTTAATAAAGGTATATTGCAACTGGGGAAAAAACAATGAACAAAAGAAACTAGAATTTAATTTTTCTGATTGATTAAAAGGATTTCAGTTCGTATTTATGGCAAAACGATCTGTATTTCTTAGTATTTGTGCATTAATCACAATCTAAAAATTAAAAAAAAAAAAAACGGTAATAAAAAACTGTAATCATTATTATATAACGATATGAATTCTATCGTCACAGCAATCTGTAATGCAATCCGAATAGTATTTTTAAAAATGAAAAGCCTCAGTTTTAACTCTTGCTAATCTAATTAATTTTATTTACAGGACTATTATAAAATTTTACGTAAATTAATGATCGCTTTCTGATACTGAATTGTACGATAAAATTACAACCTTAATGATATCGTAAAACACTAAATTGAGATGTAAAATTTTTCTGCGCGAAGCATAATTTCTGAAGTCTTAACGACGTTCATAACACTGAACGAATATTTTTGACTGAGCTTGTTCGGAGTAGCTCGGTAATAGCACGGCTTACTATCCAGCGTTATTGTAATATAGTTAACTGTAAGTAGCTTATGTAAGAGCAAGATTTCCACTATGAAAACAAAACATTTAAGATTAATATGCAAATTAAATATATTTTACTTTCAAAATAGCAAAAGTGATAATTTAGAGAAATTTTTAAATATTTTTTTTTTTTTTTTTTATATTGAAAGGAAGTTCCACATCATTAAAGGATGTACAGGTTAAAAGCTATCAGATATAAACTTTTGTCTTTTTTTTTCTAATTGAAGAGGACGACAGACAGGAAATACAAGGTTATGTCAAAGGTTATTCTAAGTAATACTTTCACTAGTCGTTTCCTTCAATTGGAAGATATGGTTACATTTTATGTACGTAAATTATAGTAAATAATATTAAAAAATTCACAACAATATCTCAATTCCTTTTCAGTCAGTAATCAAATGAGAAATATGCTTGTGTTATATAAAAGAAAACAATAATGAAAGAAGTAACTTTTTTCCTAAAAAAAAGTGCTAAAACACTTACACAACCATTCAACTTTAACATAAATTTAAAAAAAAAGACGTGATACCTAATTACAGTACACGGAATTCTATACTTTAACTTTAGTGTTATCTCTTCCCGTAGATCACTTTTCGACTGCAGAACTCAAAATATTAAAGTAAATTAATACAATCTAAATATCAGTTTGAGATATTTAACAAAAATAAATAATTAAACCTTCTGTTTGATAATTTAAATATTTATAAAATATTATGATGCTGTAACAGTAGGACTGAACTACAAAAATTGCTTTAGCAATATAGAAACAAGCCAACAATTTAACTTAATTTAATATAAATGGTTACAAGGTTGTAATCAGAATACATGCTGAAAAAGTATTATTTTTTTTTTGTAGATAATGATGATTAAAATGTTTGTTTAATTCTTGGGATCTTATCTTAAACAAAATACAAGTAGAAAAGTAAATTAATACGGGTAAAACTGGTAATTTTTCTGTTTATTTCACAATAGAAGGTAATTAATTTTCAGGTATAAACTTTTTCCGATAAATGAAATCGAACGATCATTTACTTCTAACAGGGGAAAGAAGCTAGCCTCCACAGTTCATCGTTTTCTAAACTCATAGAATAGTACAAGTACTGCAAGTATTTTTTTAATATGTCACTTCTCCTTGATGCCGGACCTGCATTAATTACGAACATACCACCAAGAATTAATCAGGGAGTATTCATCCCTGCACTTCTTCCGTCATCCGTCATTCGGATAATTGGTACCAACGTCCTAGACACAGTGTACTACGCCCGTTCGTTCAGCAGCATTGTCTTCATGATGTTATCTGGAATAAACCTGTCAAATTCTCTCAGGTATGCTTCCCTGTGTTACAAAAACCTGTCACATTCAAACACGGTATGTTCTACGCTATCCTTCCTTCCGCAGTAACCACATTCAGCGGAGGGTCTTGAGGCTCACGCTTACAGATTTGCTTTGAAGCGACCGTGACCGAACAGGAACTGTATTAACTCCTACCTTAGTTTCCCGCGTGCTTGCGGTCAACCATCTCTGGTGGTCCAGGATCACTATATGAGTTCATCTACCAATCGTACACTGTTCCCATTTCTCATGCTATCTGCGAATTACTGTAATTTAATTGATGTGTTATTAATAAAACCATCCTTTAAGGCAATAATTGCTCGTGCACACGTTAATAATACTTTTTACCATAGCGATGAACAATAAAATTGAATAATAGTGGCAGCAGAATTTATTACTAAAGTAAGATTGCCGTGTACACTGTTTCTTTTGTTATTTTAACGAGTGTTTATCATACGCAACAAAATTTTTAAACGACTTGAAGGAATGAATTAAAATTTGAACAGCGTAACAAATCTCAAACCACCTGCTTGTCAAGATATTTGATTAATTTTTCACGTTCATCATAATATCACCCTTATCAATGTAAAAATACAGCACGACAGGACTTTCCAGGCATAATTAAACGGTTAATTCTGCTCTGGACAGTATTCTTATTTACAAAGTAACACGATTAAGTTAGTTTGAAAAAAGGAAGGTAAATTTAACATTCAATAGGTATATACTAACAAATATGAATAGCCGTTAGCAAATATTAATAGCCAAGACATATGTCTTTACATATGTTGTAAACAAAATGTACAAAATGATTGACAGAAATTGTGACAATTTAATGCAAAGAAAAGCTGGAATTATGATGCAGACAAGGCATACTGTTCAGATAGGTTGATATATTATCACCCTACGCTAAATACGACATTACTGTCATTAATGTTACGATCTGTAAATATTGAGGAAAATACTGGAATTACAATTACTGTTATATTCGATTCTCTACGAAGTCTAAGTTTATGGAAAATTGTAAATATGGAAGCTGTTTCAAGACTTCACCCACAATTTCCTCTTTTGTTTATTACCCATGCCGAGGGCTCTTTGGAATAAGGGAAGTATTTAAGAAAGAATCTGTACTTCAGGGGAACAAAAGAATGCCTTGTCTAAGTGTAATCAGGCGTTCTGACCAGCTCCTTTTGAAGAGAAGTACCTCAAATATTATTTTATACTTATTTGTCTATATATCTTATATTAGTAAGAGAATAAACAATTAAAAGAAAGCTTGCTTTTTTATACACTGGGCTAACAAAACATTATAACACAAAAAAGGTAATTAATTTAAAGAAATAAAATCAAAAAATAAGAATTTTAAACAGAAAACATATTATAACAGCATCAAGGAAAAAAACTTAACCGTATTTTTAGACAAACATTTAAAATATAAAAAATAAACAAACCGGTACGGTAATTTTAAGAGATGAAGATAACGAAACTGGTCATGACATTAGTAATGAATAATTCTTTATAGTCCACGCTTATTAATATAAAAATTATTATATAATTTTATAATACAAGGAAATAAAGAGAAAGAAGACAGTACTCTCAGGCAATTACCATATTTCAGGATCTCTGTTGATGACATGACGTCATATAAGAGTTTACTGAGCTTGGAGTTCAAGTCACGTGGCCTGTGAGAACAACAATAATAATGAAGACTTTCTCTTATAAAATAGTGTTAACTCAGAAAATTTTTGAGTTTTACTGTAACCCACGTATTAGCCGCATAAACTTCCATATACGTGAAAATAATTACGTAGTAGAGATTATAATAATTTAATAAAAACGTAACCACATAACAACATTATTTCTTTTATTTTATGTACTGTACGTATTTCTTTTAAAGGACGAGTAAGAAATTTAAAAAAAGTAATAGTACTGTGTACGTGACGTTATTTTAACAAATGGCAAACAACGCATTATATTTTTGAAACTATTAAATATTATTTTCATCAAAAAATCACTAATGAAATTTGTAGCAACCTCTTGAATGTAGTTGTTACAAGAAATTTAATCGCCCCGTATTAAATTAGCAACTCGCATTTTTCAAAACATTATTATATAGAATATAAAATTTATTTTGTTAGTAGTTACTTGTTTTTAGGTATTTAAAATATATTCTTTATTTTTACCATCTAGTCATTACTTATTTTCTAGTCCCGAAAAATTTAAACTGCAAAAAAATTTCAAACAGGTTTAACTTTTGTGTATAGGTAGGTAGTAGCATTTATTAATATAATATAGCTTCATTAATAAAATTATTATTTGATGATTAAATAATCGTCTAAAAGATGAAATAACAATTTTTTTCGTTTCTAGTGTTGCGTTAAAGAAAAAATGAACAAGTTGATTTTTGATTTTTCTTAAATATCTCTGAAAGTAATATAATTATGTAGAAATTAAGATAGTAATCGATAGAGGAAAAACTTTTATCCAAAACAACTTTTCTACCGATTTTATAAATGCAATAGCTTTTAATAAAATTCAATGAAGAAAATACGTTTCCATTAGGATTAGAGGAAACGGAAAGTTGAAAATTTGATTTTTATGGGTAATAATGCATTTTAATATCGCAATGCTTTTTAAAAAATTGTAAAGTTTAACTTCAGATATGAAAAAAAAAATGGTACATTAAAAAGAAGAATTTTTCTTTCCATCACATAAAAAAATATGAATAATTGTCAGATAGAGTGTAAAAGAAAGGTAAAAAATAAAAAATAAAACATTTTGTATAATTACATACATGATGCATGCGCGCGCGCGCACACACACACACACACACACACCCTTATATATATATATCTTTTTTTTTAATTGCTCAAAAAGAACAGATTTTTTTTAAACAGATCCCGTTTTATAACATCGAATATGTGTGAAACCATTGTGAAATTTCTATGAAAATTTCTTTGAAGACAGCAAAACTATTTATGAATACTGGATTATACGACTAGTGTGAGTTGTTTTAATGAAAAGCATTTACAGCTGCTATAACTGCTACTAACTATACTAAGTATTTCAGCTAAGTAACCGGATAAAATACCCTTATTAGTATATATACCGTTATTGATTGGTTTTTTTAAGTACCGAGCAATATTCGTACTGGCCAGTATTCAAACTTTTATAAACCTCATCTCGTCCTTTTCATACCAAAAAAACAGAAAGCTTTGACTTTTGCAATTTAATGCACCTATAAAAGAATCGGAATACTCAACGTTACATTGTTACTGAACGTGAAAGTAAGAAGAAACCTCAATTCCTCCCACAATTTTACCGTGCTATGTAGAAAGGAGACGGAATCTCCTTTACTTCGTGAGTGAACTACATGTTCGAATAGTGGGCCGATGCATATGTACCAATTCGTGGTGGGGTAAGCGTGAGATAAATGTACGCTGCTGTCCACAAATATTTTCAGAAATGCACGGGTTACACGCATCAACTTTTTCCTCAGCAATGTTTCCAACGGATTATGAACATCTCAAATATCTTATATGCGTCTCTGTCGTTTTTTAATGTAAAAGCAACGACACAAATTACCAAAGGGAGATTTATTTTTAAAAACATGTTTAGGAGTATTTAATATTTAGGTTCGGTATACTTATGTTTAGGTTAGGTTTGGTTACATTAACTGAAACCAAACCTAACTTTTTTCTGAATTAATGTTGAGTAGAGAATATTTATTCCAGGTCACTAATTTGAAACCCACCGGGTTGGTCTAGTGGTGAACGCGTCTTCCCAAATCAGCTGATTTGGAAGTCGAGAGTTCCAGCGTTCAAGTCCTAGTAAAGCCAGCTATTTTTACATGGACTTGAATACTAGATCGTGGATACCGGTGTTCTTTGGTGGTTGGGTTTCAATTAACCACACAACTCAGGAATGGTCGAACTGAGAATGTACAAGACTACACTTCATTCACACTCATACATATCATCCTCATTCATCCTCTGAAGTATTATCTAAACGGTAGTTACCGGAGGCTAAACAGGAAAAAAAAGGTCACTAATTTGAAATTTTGAAGTACAACATTCAATGCAAAAACCACATTTTCCTGAATCGAAACTTTTTCTAACTTTCGTTTCAAGTAAAGTATAGTACGATGTATTTTACAAATTGTATTTTCCAAACTAATCTTGAATTTTTAAAAACGTGTAACATTTTGAGTTTGTGTTTTAATTGTATTTTAATAATGTAAATTACATAATACATTGTTGAAAGAAAGAATACTGAAGGAAAAATGCAAATTTATCATAACAAAATAGAAAAAAATTCAGTAAATACGCAGAATAATATATTTACAAGGTAAATTTATAAAAAGTACCTACATAGCTAAAAATTTTATATTTTTGTTATTTTTTAGTGCATTTTTAATTATTATCATATAGAATTCTATTCAAGTAAAGTTTTCTATACCCTGCCAAGTTAAAATTTTAATTCTGCTCATCTCGCTTTTAATTTTTAAAATTCTAAGTGTTTAATATCATCTGTAAAAATGTAACACAAAATTTTCCAGGTCTTGTTTCTCCTTACATAAACTACAAATTTAAATTATGACATAACAAACGTGCATAAAAATTCTTTTTTTTTTTCAAATAAAAGAAGTAAAATCAAATTCATTCTTTGTCATTTTGCCAAACAGTTATACGGTTTAATGAAGAAGCCAACGTGAAATTACCATACTTTCCTAAATAACCTGGCATAGAATGTCTATTTATCTCTACGGATATATAAAATAGAGAACCCGTTTTAGGAATTAAATGGATCTCATAACAGATTGTCCAAACCGTTTGGTTATGTTAACTAATGTCAAGTAATTTTATTTATTTATTTTCTTAAATAAAAATTACAATAAAAGAGATGGAATCAGTAGTGTATAGAAAATGCCCATCCTCGCCAGAATTTGAATTCGTTAAGATTTTCCATTCATGAATTGTAAAAGAAATAATTAACAGGAATAATAAACGAATTCAGTCGTTATATAGGAGACATACCCTCCTAAAATTCTTCAAAGCGATGCTTCACATAAATCAATAGAACCATCTGTACCAATACTTATTCTGTTTCTTTAATTATTAGAATTAATTTTTTTTTTACTTTTTAATATTTAAATTTATCTGCAGATAGATTTCCGGTGCAAGTTTTGTAGTAAGTTATTATTTTTTTAAATTAATTGTTACCTCAAATATATTTACATATAAATAAATATAAAAATATATGCACCCACATGTTTGTGTACGTTAATATGTTTAGCTGGTTTTTTTCGTATGGGCAGAAACGGTTGTGGGTGAATGAGTAAGTAGTCAAGTATTCGGAAATCAAGAACTTGTGATTCTAACATAGGCGTAAATTTAAAACACTTCACTACTTTAAAACAAAATTATTTGTTTTATTTTGATTGGTACATAATAATACGTTATGTAAATCCAATAATTTAAAATCGATTATAAATGTAAAAACAAAATATAAGATAAAAAATAGATGTGATTAAAAAACGTGTTAATTTTTTAAATACAAACACATGAAATCATTTTAAGGTAAATATATAAAATATAAAAAATTGCTATAAAAAATTCAAAACTTTAGTTCTATTGAAAATTATTTGAGGTTACGTAACGTTAAATGGGTTACAAATGAATCGATCTTTTTTATTATTATTATTTAAAAATTCATCGACAGAGTAAATCGTGTCCGTAAAAGAACATTTTTTAATCGTATTTTAAATAAATTAGTTGGAAAATTTTTCGCATAATAACCTTTTTCTTTTAAGCTGAAATATAGCGATGAATTGTATGAAACAATTCCATTTTCTGGTTTCGTAAAAGTGGATATCGCTATTTTTTAAGAATAAGTGATCACTCTTTTTAGCAATTATTGCACATTCATAAATATAAACACAATGATAAGTTAACATATGTAATTTTTTAAATACAGATCTATGCGGTTCATAATGACGACGTAATCATAATGATATATTGATTTGATAACTCTTATGATACGTTTCTATATCTTAATAACTAGTTTTGAATTGTTGATGGTAAATTCCGATAATCTCATTTATCTTTCTCCAGTTGATTTATAAGATATATTACTTATAAAATAAAGAGATAAATAACATACAGAAAGAAAACTCATATTATGGAGTAAAAAAAGTTTTAAACAAAAAATAATATTGTAATTAACATCGACAAAAACGTACAGTAGAAGTAATATAATTCAATGTATAGGTTAATGATAATTATTGTTGAAGTATTATAACGGTGTATTAGTTAATACAACCTTTAAGAAAAAATTGTTGAGTTAATTCCAGTATTACGTAGACCTTGCGTTATTAAATTAAGTTAGCGTCCTAGATAGTTGCTTGAACTTCGCGTACAATATTCTACAATTCTAGAAAACACAGCGTTAAATAATTACACTTAATGTTAATGAGTCCTACCCTTTCACTAGTATTTAGACTTTCTGTCGCTCTTATGCAACAACGCTTCAGTATACAGATAAATAAATAAAAATGTTAAAAATATTGTAAACGTAAGTAATTAACAATCATAAAATTTAACCGCTACTTAGTATTAATTAGCCAGTCGATAAATAGTTAAATCTGGAAAATGAAACTAACCTTATTAAACAGATCCACAACCAAATTTCTATTAAGTTGAAATTTTATTTTTGTTCACACATTTCACATTTAATTAACGCATGAATGTAATGTTATATGTATCTTAGACCACACTTTTACTTTTTAATTCTTTCTTCTTAAGTTTCCACATATTAAAAAAAAAACATTCAAACAACTTTAAAATTCTGTGTGCAACTTATACTTATATAACTATATAATATTAACTTTCGTAGCTGTAAATTTGTAAATCAGACAATCGATAAATTTCCACAGGAAGTGACTTGGGATTTCTTAGCGGTTTCTGTTTTTTCTTCGTTATTTCAGATATTATCAGTTTTCAGTAAATTTTTGAAAAAAAACATTCTTAATAAATTTCATATTAAATTACTCGTACAATTAATAAAAAAACGAAGTTAATTTTCAAAAATGTTACATTTATATATATACCCATATGTTTGTATTTCACCAATTAAGGTACCAATTTTTTATTTTATTACGTATATTTTTTTCTGTTTTATTATAAGAGAAAACCAAGAATTACCCTTCTTCTGTTTTAAGTTGAAATAAATTGAATATTTTCCAAAACAAAAATAAAACCAAGATAATGGCGATTTTTATGAAACATTGAAACTGACATTAAAATTACAAAAATTTGATTTGAAAATGTAGTCTCCAGTAGAGCAACTCCAACATACAATTCATACGAATAATTTCAAGCAATAGTCTGCGTATAGTAACTACAGGTTATAACAGAAACTTAAAAAAAAAACGAACATGATTAACACTTTCTAAATCATAAAATTCATTTTTGAGCACGTCAGACTTCACATTATTCATTGAAGAAATTTAAGTCACCTAAGCTGAAATCTTTGATTTGAGATCAGTATAAGTTCCAAATAACCAAAACAAGAAAACTTTTCGTGCATATTAGTTTTGTAGAAAACTTATTTTTCTTCCATTTTTACAAAGTATTTTCAAGTAAATCTAACAAAATTAAAATAATGAAAAAAATAGAAGTTCCACAAAAATTTTCTAATATCGGTTAACTTTCTCCTATACGAAACTTACGACCGATTTCCTAATAAAGTTTAAGAAATAATTCTGGAAACTTAACCATCTAAAAGTTATCATAAAACGAATATATAGAAAAACAGGCTCTCAAACTCACATTTAGTACCGACATAAATAGCAAGAAGGTTTTACACGATACGAATAATTCACTAAATCTTCAATAAAAGAAAATATCCCCTAATTTTAAAGATTGCCACAGTATTTCAATATCTTTATAACATTTACCATTATATATCTTTATATATCTTTATAACATTTACCATTATCTAAAGAGTTAATAACGCAGCGTGATATTAAGTGTAAAATTATACATTTTCCATTACGTCCAAGTTCGTGAGTTTTTCCAGTAATATTAATTTATTTCTGGATGTCTGATCGTGTTTTTGAATAATTAATTGTTAAACAGTAAGTGATAGATGTATCTTAAAAACTATTTACTTCTAAAACTATCTGTTTTAGAAGTGAACAAATCATTAATAAATTACCCAAACACTTTACCGTAGTTTAGTAGGTATTTAATATCAGCTGACAGTTAGGTAATAAATTAACTTTTAACCGGTAAGTTAACTTCATTTATAAGACTGGTCTTTAGGTAAACAAGTACGTGACGCATTTAAGCCTGACTGGTTAAATGGAAACCGCATTATTAAATCTTCTGCAACAGGGTGATATAGTTAAAGTTATCAAAATTTATGCCAAACTTAGTAATTACGTCAATATTAAAATTAATTTATAAAAAAATTATACATAATACTTCATAAGTATTGCTACGATTAAAACAAAAATCGATTAAATTTTAAATAGGTTCGAAGTTAGAAGATGTAGTAAAATATTTAAATAAATATCCTATTGATGGTATAACTAAGTATGAAGTACATTATATTTTAAAACTCTTCCTTCAATAAAGCTTAATTATATCACTTTATGCTGATTTCCACCGGAATAATTTGAAGTTAAGTTTTATTAATAATAAAAAAAAGAAAAATATGTAGGATCTAGACAACTTTAGACCGTCATTAATAACTTAATTAACTCAAATGATGGTATCGTTATAATCAGAAATGAAACATAATAGGAAAGAAATTGACTTTTTAGCAAATGATGAACCAGCATGAGATCATCATATTTTTTTTTTTGTCTTCAGTCATTTGACTGGTTTGATGCAGCTCTCCAAGGTTCCCTTTCTAGTGCTAGTCGTTTCATTTCAGTATACCCTCTACATCGTACATCCCTAACAATTTGTTTTACATTTTCCAAACGTGGCCTCCCTACACAATTTTTTCCTTCTACCTGTTCTTCCAATATTAAAGCGATGATCATCATATAGATTTCAATTTTATATAATAATTAAAACTGAAAAAAAAAAGTTATATATAATTTTTATTATATTAATTTGTTTTTACATCTCAAGTTAATTTAACTGTGGTGACGTATTATCCTATTATGTTTACTATTTATAATTTTTATTTCATTTTCTTTTTGATTTCTTTAACTTTTTACGAAACCGTTTTGTGAATCTGAATGTTCAATAATTTTCGAAATTATTCGCTTAAATACACTAGAAATAAAACTATTGTGACAATTGCGCAGAGGCAATTTCGCACAACTTAATTTTAGTAGACCATACAGATATCAGTATTAGTAGACTTACAGAGTATTTAAAAAGTTAGTTTATACTTGAAAAATTTTTTGTACATAGTTTTTTTACGTAGTTTATATATAAATTATAAAATATATTTTAAAGATGAGGCCTACGATTCTTAATAACTTATTCTGTAACTGTAAGGACTCATTCTTAGTCTTATAATTTTCATTCTAAATAATTCTGGTTCTTAATAACTCTAAGGACTTATTCTTTAAGTCTAAGGCTTAAACCGATATTTATATGTTGAATTGTCCCAGCGTACCTACCGCATAATTGAAATAAATCGGTTTGCTTAATGTATAGAGTTATACAAAAAGTAAACTCCTTAGATTTAGACGACTTATTTTTCACATAAGGAAGTAAGTTTATAATGAAATATAAACTCACCGACCGTAGCAAAAATAATAAGCGGTAGCAGATTTAACTAAGTGGTTAATAGTTCTGGAACTAAAATATGAATCTGTGTGAACGAACGAGTGAGGTATGTCGTGATGTAATCTACCTTGGCCTATAGTTTATCGTTTGCTTTATATTAGACGGGCAGTAGAGTTGTGGTGGCCTTTGTAAAACACTCACTCCCTTTAGACTTTGTTTTTTCCATTTTTTATATGTAAAATTCTCTAAAATCACACTTGCTTCTTTCACACTGCTATGCACTATCATAAGTTAAAACATTAGGCAATATTCTTCCCGTATTATTCAGTAGTAATCAGATTACTTTTTTGTTTTACTTTAGTCATCTCTATTATTATAGGATACATTTTTTCAAAATAGTAATACTAATTTTTACAGATATGTATTAAAGTTTTCTTAATACTTTCTAAAAAAAAAAAAAAAAACACATTTATTTCGAAAATAATGAACTTGAAAGAATGGAAATATGAGATAATTACGAAATGTCTTTTTAAATAATTTAAGGAGATTATAACTAAGGATTTAAATTATCATTAAATATGTTTTATAATATATTAATAAACAATGAAAATGAAAGTACAAGTAGGAAGTGTCACAGGTTTTTAGAAAGAGTATCTAATACGATTTTACTTCACCCAGCCTATTTCTCTTTCTCTTTCCCTCCCCAAATAATTCATATATATTTTACAAGCATTGAGGTACTTCCACTCATACTTCATATTGGTTAAATTATTAGTTTAATGGTATAAGTATAAACGCGTAATATCATTCGAAATTTAGCGAGTTCTCTGCTTATTTCCTCTTCTTCTTCTTTTATAATCAACATCAGAGAAGCACTATGAGCTAAGTAAGTAAAAGAAAACTGATATAAAATCATTTCGATGAAAATCTGCACGATGTTTTCTAGAAATTCAGCGATTCGCATAGTCTCCTTGAACAACGTAGAATAAATTTAGTCAATCTTACTTCGTTTGAGAATAATTTGTAATTCATATTAATTCTACAACCTACAACTATTATGATTATGGCATTTAAAATATGATAAATATTACCATAATGAATATGAAAAATATTGAAAGAATTAAATAGGAATATTTTGGAGAATTATTTCACTCTCGTTATAACGAGTATTACAATTCAGTTTACAGAATTAATTGTAACAATTTTTCATCATTTTTCTTCAGAAAACGAGAATAAATTATATTTTTTATATCAATATATGTTCTGAAGTGATTTAGAAAAATTATGAAAATTAGGAAAGGACAAAGAGCTAATGAGAGTTTCAGATAAAAAAAAAGGATTCTTCCTCAAATATAAAAAAAAATAAATTAATCACAAATAAACATCAAAAGGGGGGGACATTTATATAAAAGATATTTTACGAGAACAGAGAAATGAATAAAAATTAAAAAGAATTTAAAAAATATAATTAATTGAACGAAATCAATTAATAAAACAAAAGTTAAACCAACACGTAAATGATATTTTTAAGTTTATGAAATGAAAATTTCTAAAAAAAATTTAGTTATAAAAAGGTTAACCGACAAAAAAAAGATAATATTAATAAAAGTAATAATCATACATAAGACATTATTTTTGTTGTTACATGCAAGATTATTCAAAAACTTGAGTAATGTAATAAAAGACATGGGTGGATCAGAATGGACCGCAAGGATAGCGGGAGATTCAAAAATCTCCCGCTATGATTTCCCTTCAGACCGGTATGATTCCCCTTTAGTCCGTCCGCTGAAGTCCTTTCGGTGTGAAAACCTTCCGGCCTAGCAGGAATGCGCCTTTGGAGACCCTAGTTGTTGGAGGAAACAATGTATTCCCCTCCGGAGGGAGTTGCATAAGCTGGCAATGATATAATTGAAAGACTCAGCAAAGGGAGGATGGTTGGTTGTGAAACAAACCAACCGTGATGGAGAATGAAGGTAGTGACCATATAAATAAAAAGATTTTTACTATAAATCGACTGAACTGAAAGTTCATTCTACCTTCAAATATCAGAAGAAACGCAATAATATTTTATGGGAATAAAAAAGATGCCAAGATTTAAAATTTCCAAACGAGTTCTCTCTATTCGCGCCTATTAAAATATTTAGAAAATAAAACAACCAACTAATTAAAAATAGGTAATTATTTATAAACAGGTAAGTATTACAGCGAAAAAGGTTTTATAAAATCGCTTTAGAATAACCTACATACTTAAAATAGTTTCCTGATAACAGTTTTAAAAATGAATTGTAGTTCAACGGTAGGTCTTACGCTAATATTTCTATGACAGTGCCTTTAACAGAATTCTAACGAAAAGAATTTCTGTAAAGTATTTATTTAAATGCAAATATACATCTAATTCAACAACCAAAGAAGAAAACAGGTAGAATATTATAAACAGTAGTAACTTGTTAGAAACGAAACATAAAATAATTGCCGGTATTATAGATTGTTAAAATGACTGTCCCTGGAAAAGCAAGGAGCTTGAATTTTTATCCTCCGATAAAAACTTATCTCAGATGTTATAAATTCTTTGATATCGTGTTGAGGATAACGTTTTAACAATTATATATTTTATTGAGATAATTTCAGCTAAGTACGGAAGTACTTTTTTCCCCAGAATGATTTTAATTTTATTGTTCTATCGGAACAGTATAACAACAAAAAAAATGAAGTGATATAAAAGATAAAATAGTTTAAACAAAAATTACCTTTGACAGAATTTATATTCCATTACATTTTGTCATTAATCTTTACACGGAACTAGCAGTTAATGATGTTAAAGAACAATTTAGATTCGGAGTAACAGTACAAGGTGAAAAGATAAAGATGCTACGATTTGCTGATGATATAGTAATTCTAGCCGAGAGTAAAAAGGATTTAGAAGAAACAATGAACGGCATAGATGAAGTCCTACGCAAGAACTACCGCATGAAAATAAACAAGAACAAAAAAAAAGTAATGAAATGTAGTAGAAATAACAAAGATGGACCACTGAATGTGAAAATAGGAGGAGAAAAGATTATGGAGGTAGAAGAATTTTGTTATTTTGGAAGTAAAATTACTAAAGATGGACGAAGCAGGAGCGATATAAAATGCCGAATAGCACAAGCTAAACGAGCCTTCAGTAAGAAATATAATTTGTTTACATCAAAAATTAATTTAAATCTCAGGAAAAGATTTTTTAAAGTGTATGTTTGGAGTGTCGCTTTATATGGAAGTGAAACTTGGACAATCGGAGTATCTGAGAAGAAAAGATTAGAAGCTTTTGAAATGCGGTGCTATAGGAGAATGTTAAAAATCAGATGGGTGGATAAAGTGACAAATGAAGAGGTATTGCGGCAAATAGATGAAGAAAGAAGCATTTGGAAAAATATAGTTAAAAGAAGAGACAGACTTATAGGCCACATACTAAGGCATCCTGGAATAGTCGCTTTAATATTGGAAGGACAGGTAGAAGGGAAAAATTGTGTAGGCAGGCCACGTTTGGAATATGTAAAACAAATTGTTAGGGATGTACGATGTAGAGGGTATACTGAAATGAAACGACTAGCACTAGATAGGGAATCTTGGAGAGCTGCATGAAACCAGTCAAATGACTGAAGACAAAAAAAAAAACATTTTGTCAATGTTATAGAATATTAGGAAATCTTTCATAATTTGGACAAAATCGGAGATTTGTCCAAATAACAAATCTTTACAATTAATAACTAATTAATCTAAACGTTTATTCGTTGTCGATCTAAACGTTCATTATCTAAACAAATTGTTACCAAGTTAAAACCAAAATTTTCCTTCGGTTTACACAAGAACATTGTTTTTATTTACAAGAGACCGTAATTTTTTAAACGAAAATAATTGTTTTTAAGCAATTTTATTAATCTCGGTATTATTTATTAGCAAGAAACCAATTTATTTCTTGGATTTAAATCTGAAGTTTATCTCATTTCATCTGTACAATTATACAGTATAATTTTATTTTGCACGATCAAGCATAAAGGCACAGTCGCTAAATCCAATGGGAAGTGAAATTTCACATTTGCTCTTAGGATTATTATCATTAAAATTGCCTTTATACTGAAATATTCACTATATATATATATATATATATATATATATATATATATATATATGTGTGTGTGTGTATGGTACGTTCATATTCAATTCAGAACTTGTGTGGAAGAAATTATAAATATAGAAGTATATTGGTATCAGATTTCCCATTCTAGAAGACAGATTTATTATTAGCTTTCTCTTACAAGACCAAGACAACTCACAATACCATATTATATGGAAATCATTAGAGATAAAATTTATCGTATACATCATTTCAAAACTTCTTTATTTTTCAATTTAGATTAAGATAAATTTGTTTTTTCCAAAGCCTTGTGATCACTGAACAAAAAGACCAAAAAATAATAGTACAATTTTAAAGTAATTTTTTAGTGTATTTGCGTTACACAGCCAAACATAGTGACAAAAAAAATTACTAATCTAGAATTACTTTTTAAACTGCAGAATTCTATAAAAATGTATACTAACTTACTTTAACCTGATCGTAGTTGTTCAGGAATGAAGTCGGAGCGATCCAACCTAGATGATTTAAATTATTTTTTTATTGTTTAACAGACTTAAGACGGCATAGCCGGGACCAGGTTTATTGCCCAGGTGGTTTGAGGCAATGACAACTCCCGAGCTGAGTTTATGCTTGAGTGCAGGTCCAGCTAGGGGGGGGGGGGCAAATAAAGAAGATAAAATATATATATATATATATTGAGGAATTAAAAAAGAAATGAAATGTTAAAGCTCAACTTAATTACAACAGTGAGAAGATTAAAAAAAAGATGACTAAATCAAATTTTAGAGTTATGATCAACGGATGAGAATTTAGAAAATTTATATAAACCAAGTATTAATAATAAGAAAAAAAAAGAAGTATTTATAATAATTCATTGACTGATTATTTTCAAAGTAAAAAACTATAATCTATGTGTAAGTTTATCAATTGAACTGAACTAAACCACGTAACTCAATTATCCATAAAAAAAGAAAACTATTGTTTTTAATTTCAATAAACCAGTAAATCTACTTCATTCACTGTTATAAATTATTCCTAACACATCAATTAACATTAGAGAAACTTATTTAGCTGTAGGAGAAACTATAACAAAACGCTCGACGAAGAAACTTATAAAAAAGATTTCTTGTTAAAAATATTTAGTGGTCGATAGTTTAAAAAGAGATGCCGAGAAGACATTTTTATTCTTTAAAAAAAGTATTTATCATATGCCTACGTGAATAAACCACTTTCACCCCGTCTTATTTTTATTGTATTTATTCATAGATTTCTTATTTAAAATCATAATTGTATATACCAAGCTTGCTTTTTATATAATCTTTACTTTGTTTTAGATTTGAGAAGCAGCCGTCACGTACAACTAAACAACACCCTTTACGATTTAGAAAACAATAGATTTAAAACATTTATTTCACGGATTATGTAAACGCTAATATTCGTTAAATACGAAATTTTCCTCACTAAATCCTTGTTTTAAAAATATCCCATTTATTTGAATAAAAAATACAATAACTACACTAACGTAAATTGTAATTGCCTTTAGTTATTATAATGTAAATTTTTCATAAAATTATTTCTTCAAATATTATAAAATTACAATATTGATAAAATAACTAAAACTATTTTTTTTTTTTTTTTTTTTTTTTTTTAACATGTAATATTATCATAAAAAATATAACTACGTCAATCAGAAGAAAATTTCTCTAAGAAAAAAATTACGCTACATCACCTATATTTTATCAGAAACTGGATTATTACGTAATTCATTCATAGTTTATACAATGTTACCTAATATCGAAAAATTATATCGTTTCCAGTAGATTTAAGATAAATTACTTATCCCAGTAGGCTAATTACTTAAAATATCGGCTTCCCGTCAGGAGGTTTGAACTTTTATGGAAATCGAAATTGGTAGAAGATTTCCATAGAACTATTCTTTGACCGTAATGATAATAAATCATTATTAAACTTATTATTTACGAGTATTACTGTATAACTATGATAATTTAACATAAATGCCAAACTGTTCTAGTAGCAAAACAAGAAACAAATCTATTTCTTTACTTTGGTTAGACACGAAGGGAACACTTGTACAATGCTATAAAAATGTTTTATAGCTTACCAAACAACTTGAAGTGATTAAATATAAGTAAAAATATACATAAATTTAAACTGAAGGTATTTAATAATTAAATAAGTAAACAGAATAATAAAAGAAAATATTTATTTTATATTTGTAGAAAATCATAAAATTGTTATTTTTATCAGGTTAAATTTAGATTAAGTTGGAATTATATGGACTTCTTATAATTTTTTTAGGGTAAGATTATATTTTTTTATTTTTAATTCTTTTTTCGGGATCGTGCACAGGTTTTATAAATCTCCTACGACTTCCAGTGCGGCTTATATATGTGAAATAGTAGTTGATAAGTGTAAAGAATTTAAGTGTGTGTTGAAATATTGTAATAATATGTGGTAAATAAATACATTTTCTATAAGTCTATGCAATGACTTTAATAAAAAAAATGAAAACATATCATATTTAGAACATTAACATAAACGAAGAAATATTTAATTAATTTTAACACAAATTAAGCAATTCTGAAATAAAGTAAATCATATTAGTAATAAAGTAACATTACAGTAATGAAAAATTTCCTTCCACGAATACGTTATAGATTAAATCTATATTAACGAAATATAGATTTAATCTTCTCGCACACCATTATTCGTAAAACAATAATCAGACACATCACTACAGAAAGCGGAAAGTAATTTTAAATGTGAATTAATACAAAATACATAGTTGTTATTAAAGAAATATGTACAAGTACACATGGAAATTATCGATACTTAACCTAACTCATAGACCAGAATTTTTACCGATTATGGACATTTGGTAAAAATCAAATTTTTATTTTACCATTCAATTCATCGACCAGAATTTTTTTTAATGTAGAAATAAATATTTGAAACTATTTTGAGTTGTAAACTATAAATTTTTAATCAACTGATACTTTTTCCGAATTAAAAACTGTTAAATGTTTTCATTACAGGCAATTACAGTATAGAGAAAGTAATTCGAAATAGAAAGTAGACAGAATACTTGAAAAAAACCCACGACCAGCACTATTTTCCTCACGTGAGAAATTTTAAAGTAGTTTTTTCTATCGTAAACCATAAATAAGTAACTTGATTGCAACCATTGATCACAAGTGAAAAAAAAGTATTGAGAATATAACCCACATTACAATTTCTACAAGTTTTCATATCCTACATTCTTCATAGCACAAGAAACTGGTCTAAAAAATAAATTTTAGTATAGTCGCTGCTAAAAATTTATATTTAAAAAAAAATTATATTTGTTTTATTGTTATTATTATTATAAATTTTATATAATAAATTACATTATTCACATTGAAATTTAAGAAATATCTGATACAATTCCTTGTAATAAATACTTCAAATGTATTTAAGAAATAAGCGAAAAAATAGATTTTATGTGGATGTAATACTGGAAGGTAAATAATAACTTTATATAAAATTAAAAATAAATTTAAGACAACTAAATATTTTACGGTATTACAAAATAACGTAATGGGAGATTAAGTATTTTACTGTTACATCGCATCCTCTGGAAAATCATATCGTGTAACGTTTTCTTCGAAGCATAAATCATTTTAATAGTTGAAAGTTTCTTTAAAATTGTAAAGGATTACGTTGTAGAACATTAGGATTTAAGATATTTTGTAAGAAGAAACTTTACATCATAAAAACAAAATAATTTTTCAGATTGAATTGTTTACTTAGCTCGTATAATACCTAAGTAGTTGTTAGTATTTGCACATTTGCAATAAATTTACAATTCTAGTTTTAATGTAAAATAATAAAAAAATTATGTAATAATTTTATCACCTTTTTCAAATTCTACTTAGTCATTATGAATATCTTTTTACATGCATATAAAATATCTTTTACATCTTGAATATCTTTTTACAGGCTGTCTACAAAAATTTGAATTCATCACTGTCTTTATTAGAATGTCCTAGATCTTCTCCTACCATTACGTTTCGTACAATTCAAACTCTTAGCCAATCGAGGCAAACTAATAATAAAACGTAGATAATTTAATATTTTTCATTAAAGATGAACTTATAAAATTAATATATAATAATTGTTAATTATAAAACTTTTGAACGTAATTAATTAATTTAAACAATATTCTATATCTAAAATTATAGATGTTAATTAAATACGCCAACCTTTATACAAAGATTGATTTTTATTTTCTTTAACTCACAACGTTTTGTTCTTCATGTTTGTCCTCAAATCTTGCTTTCTTAATTTAACATACTTCCTGACATTGCCTATTGATAAAATTTTGCATGTTACTAAAATCGGGTGACAATACAATATTCCATCATTACTTTTACAAACATCCCCCCTCCCCACGAAGTACAGGGGTAAATTAAGGATGCGGTGTAAAAAACTACAAAATCTGCAAAACGATACCCGAATCGTATTTACTGAATCAGCTCTTTGCTGAAGGTCAATCCTTAGACGAGTTAGATCTCTCGATGGACTTAGGATCGAAGAATTGGGCAACTCCAAATTAACAGGAAGAAAACCTTGGAATAATGATGCATTTTCAGTGATGGATCGAATGAGAAATCTGTTATAAAAACTCATAAAAACGTTTATCGAAAATTGTAATAGTTAAATAAGTAAAAAAATAAAAATTTCACTGTACAAAAATTTCACTATTTCGTTACTTTTTATAGTAAATATTTGACTGAAAATTTGTTTGATATTTTATAAATATATTAGGAATCTCAGTATACGATGTTATCTTTTGAAATCCAAATTAACCTACTAATTAAACTCTTGCAATGTATGATAATTTGATTAAAGTATGACTAAAAAGTATAACGTAAGTTTTTAAAGATTTTATAAAATGTTTGTAATATTATTACATTACAAGTCTTTTTCATAGTAAAAGAGGGTATACTTTTTTTATTTTCAAGGCTTTTCGCTACCCGTCATAAGAAAACATGGTTTCAGAAACAAAGAATTTATTCAAAAATTTTTCAGTCAAATATATATTTCCATTTATGTGCAATATTCTATATTTTTTTAAATGGCACAACAATTTTTTAAATTAAGCTATTTTCTTTTTTTTAATTAAAACAGTTATTTCTGCTTGTTCGTAAACTATGAAATATAATTAATTGGGTTTTATCATTTCTGTCCATGGTGATGTCAAGTAACCCCGTAATAGATAGATAATATTTCCATTATGTCCTTTAACTTAATTTTCAAATCCATCACATGCAACATAATATTGTATTTCTTTATTCTGTAATAAAACGAGTAACTGTTATTCGTAATGTAGCATTCTGCAAATCTCTGAACTATGTCTCAACTGTCACAAACGTTGTAATATCCTCCTCACAATGTACTCGTATGTCACCTAATTAGTCGTCCCCTAAGTAGTATAAATAAATATGCGTGTACAGTTAATGAACTAAAATAACTCACGTATTGAATCGCAGAATAAAACAAAGAAAACTATAAGACTTTCCATTTTATATAAAGAACGTTTTTATTACTAGCGTTTGATTAAAACAAACATATATTGTAATATTTTTAACCTTTAAAGAACTGACAATAAATATTGACAATATATTATTTTAAATGTATAAAATTTATGGATGATGAATTTCGAAATAATATAAATTGAAATAATTACAAAATTGTAGCTATAATGATTTATTTCCTTTTTTTAGAATATTTATATATCTTTGTAGAATTAATGCTCCACTGAAATTTCAGATTTCTAGAGAACTGCAAATTTGGCCACTCATTAGGTCTCGCAGTTAAAGGCTATAAGAAATATTATCCTAAGATAAAAAAAAATATATATATATAGACAAAAGAAAATTCCTGATATTAGTAGAATCACTCCGCAAGAAGATAATTGAATTTAAGATTCGATTAATCGTAGAAAATGAAATTGTTTCCGTATAGTAGTGGGTTAATGACATTAATACAAGCAGAGGTCATCAGAACCAAATCTAACCTTCACTGTTTGAAAGTGCAGGTTTATTATAACGTAGTTGTGTTCTGTATCTTCAATGAACTGAAGTTTTTCATCAGTAAAAATTTTTACATTTTAGAATCGATTATTAACCAAAAAATTATTTTCTAATTCTACATCTTCTTAGTACCATCAAATTTCCTCTATCAAAACAAAAAAAGCGGAAATGTAAATTAAAGTTTTTAAATTTAAACTTTCTAATTTTCTTTTATTCTATTTTCAGCAAAAGGTTACTTTATTCAGTAATATATTTATATATATATATATATATATATATATATATACGTTATTAATTAAAGAAATTAATCACAACGTTATGATCTTAGCTAAAAAAAAGTGTAGGTGTAATTTTCCACCGTATTTTTGTCAACCACTTTGAAGAGATGTTATAAAAATAATTTTTTAAGGTACAATTTATTTTAATAAAAATAATATTATAAATTAAAAGCTTAATTACGAAATCTGCAAGTATTTTTTAAAAAATGTTACTTTCTATTTTGAATAGAAAATAAATCTCTATAAGAAAATAAAAATATACTTAATAAGTTAATTATTGTTATTAAATTAAAGAGAATTATAAACATAAAATTTATATGTAAAATAAGTTATAGTCAGGTCTACAAAAAAAGAACCTTTGTAAAAGCTAGTTATTTGAAAGAAATGCATAGCAAAAAAAATGGAATTTATTTAAAATAAGAAAAGGAATGCCTAAAGCGACTGATATCGAGAGTAATCTAAACCTTAACCTCTGGAATGCTGAGTATTCATTTTTTTTAACCTCAGTTTTTTAACTATTTTTTTTTTCATGAGAACTCACTTTGAATATCAGAATGACATAAGGCTATATATGCTACAGTCCAATACTAAGCTATGATAAGAACCACAAAAAAAAAAATGCCTTCAAATCTCTGAATGAACGAACATTAAAAAAAAGACCGACAACAAAGTTGTACTTTTCTGGCATTCCTAGCATCGGTTATTTATTCTTATTTTGTGGAAAAATAATGATACATGAAAAAAGTTTAAAAATTCAAAACATCTACATTCTTTTACTTTTTTCTGCTCCTCCACCCCAAAAATAACCTCCCAAGAAAATGTATGATTAGTCTACGTTTATTATGTTAATTAGAAAAAACTAAAAACATTCCACTGAAAAATGTACAAGCGATAAAAAGTTACCTAAGATCTCTTTTTTGGTTGTGGGGGTAAATTATGATAAACTTTTATTGTAATATTATAGTTAAACTTAGATAAAAAAAATGTAATTCAGAAATCTATATTTTTAAACTTTGATCGCCTCCCCTATCCCGAAATTCCCCTCAAAGTATTTTGTTGGAGTCGTTTGCAGTATTATTTTGGCTAGGAAGGCGTAAAAAAATTCGGTTTAAAAAATATATAGTAAATAATTTTTTTTTTAGGGGAAGGGTGAGAATTCGGGGCAGATTATTTTAAGATCAGAAAGTAAGATAAGATTATTAAGTAAGATAAGCATGTATGCATGTGCTGAGCTTAATATTGACGCCCTGGAGATATTGATTTCAAACTTTTACCAATCAATCGGCTCATATACACTTCGTGTATATATACAGAGTGTCCCATATAAAACGCAACCCATCAATCACTAATCCATGAAATTTCAAAAGTCAAGCTTACTCCCCTACTCGTTACTAAAATGGACTCGTCCAACATCTGAACATCGCGGCGTAGCAGTAGAACACTACCGATAGTAACAACAATGCAATGATAACGTTCAGTGTATTGCTAGAGACAAGATGGAGTTTTCGCTAGATGAACGTGTTTCATTGTTGAGTCGTACTTCAGTACGAAATCAGAGGTTGCAGTGCAAGATTTGTTTCGCCATAAGTACCCAGATAAACCAACTCTTAACAAAACATCAGTTTTAAGGTTAGTTGCAATATTTAGAGAGACCGGTTCTGTTAATAACAAGGAACACAAAAGATCTGCGTCAGTATTGAATACAAATACAGTCGCTGAAATCAAAGACCGATTACTCGCCTCGCCAAATAAATCGATCAGACGTTTGTCTGCTGAAATTAATTTGTCTAAATCGACTGTTCATCGGGCGACCAAACGATTACAATTACGACCTTAACGCATTCAAACGGTTCATCGACTTCTTGAGCCCGACAAAGAAAAACGGCTACATTATTGTCAACGGTTCCGTCGATTTCTGCGTGAGGGAATTAATGTTATGGATTCGTTATTTTTCAAAGATGAAGCACGGTTTTATTTGGACGGCTACGTAAACAGCCAAAACAGTAGAATTTGGAGCGCTGAAAATCCCCACGTTTATCACGAAAAACAAAAACCACAGAAGCCGGGCGTGTGGTGCGCGATATCGCGGAAGAAAATAATCGGTCCTATTTTTTTCGAGTACACCATTAATGCAGAACGATATCAGGATATTTTATTTCAGTTCATTGCACTCTTGGAAGAGGAAGACAGACACTGCTGGCTACAACATGACGGTGCGACATCGCACAACGCAGGTTCAACTTCTGATTTCGTCGAGGAATTTTTTGGTAATCGTGTTATCGGTCGAGGCTTGTGGCCACCAAGATCTCCAGATTTGACTGCGGCGGATTTTTTTTTTCTACTGGGTTACCTCAAAGAAAAAGCCTACAGCAGCAAACCACGAACACTTGAACGATTGAAAGTCGATATTGAACAAGCTGTATTAAATATCCAGCCACAAACTTTGAAAAAAGTTGCAAGAAATGCTGTAAAAAGAATTGAAGCTTGTATTCAAGAAGATGGCGGCCACTTCCAACATTTACTCTAAATGTAAGGTAATGGATGGTAATAATAAAAAATTACATTTAAAAGTACATTAAAATTACATTTAAAAATTACATTTAATTTACATGCCTTTTTATTATTTCAATACCTACCAATATAAGGTTGGGTTGCGTTTTATATGGGACACCCTGTACTTTAAGTCTTTGTGCCAAATTTCATCAAAATAGGCTTATCCAGTCAAAAGTAGTTATTAGACTTCAAACAAACCAACACATGTACATACGTACGTTTGGACATTACCCTTACTTTTTTTTTTGTTTTTTTGTGCTCCTTGGGACATGAAACGTTGAAAAATGTAAAAAAAACAACCATACCCATTTTTTGATTGATTAACAGTCTTTCCTTTCTGCAAAATAGCTCTAGGACTATGGTATCAAGAAAGTAAAAGACCAACATAAGTTATTTGAACATTAACAATAGGAACTTAGAGGAATTTTCTCTTTGAGCGGATATTTATCTAAAAAATAAATCATCAAAACTAAAAATAGAAATGAATCATTGAGAACAGTTTAGACAAATACGGATAAAAAAGGAAAAAAGACATACGGTAGAACCGAGAATCTTTTTCAAAGTCTGTTGAAGAAGAAAAAATCCATCATTAATAGAAATTTACTCTTACGTTATTAAATTATCAAACAGATTAGGGTTATTAATTAAAACTTACAGAATGGATGATTTATTTTTAAATAAGCCAAAAAATTAATTCCAAAACAAATAAATAATCTTCTAAATATTAGGTTCATTTATGTTTTTCAAATTAAATGTTTAAATTTGTTCACTGTTCTATACAACTGATCCGTTAAGGACTCAGGCCAGTAACTTTTTTGAGATTATGCTACTAGCTTGCAATAAGCTACGAATATTTGCTTAGTGCAAAAAGCTCTAGAAAAATTACGTTTTACTGAAGAAAAACATTGATAAAATACATTGGCGATATGAAAACTTGATACAGTTAAATGAACTTCAAATACCTATTACTGTATTAAAATACAGTTCTTTCAGTCAAAACAATAGAAAATACAGGGGCAGACTAAACCACGGAGAAGTATTTTTTCCTTTTATATTACATAACTCTCAAGAGATAACAAATAAACAAATAAGCACATGCGTACGTGACTTTTTAATCTTTCAAACGTCTCTTCCTGTATTAAGTGTGAAAGTTAGTACACGCAATATCAATTCAAACAATTCCCATCCGTTTATTAAATTAAATAATGAATTAATTGCATTTAAATTAATAATTAATTTTCTTTGCTTTCTTATATTAATACGCAATGGTTATGAATAAGATGCGTGTAAAAATTAATTCCATACAAGATGTAGAATATGAAATAAATAAAAATAATTTTATTAATTTCAAACAAAATATTTTATTTGTAATAAATTAAAAATTGTACTGATAACTATTAAAAATTATATATTAAATGAATATTACATAGCAAAACAAACAACAAATAAAATAAAGCCGTACTTTCTTAAGAACAATTAAACCGTCAAAACTTAAAAAGGTTTCTGAATTTTGCATTTATGTGTCCGTGTGTTAGAAATTGTTACATATAAATGTATTTCAACAAAACTTTTCTTGAAATTATGGTGTAAATACGCGAATAAATACGTTTTAAAAATAAATTATCTTAAGCAATTAATTTAGTACAGAGAAATGAAGAGACCACTGTAGTGACCATTTACCCACTGTAGTTATACGTAGTAAATGAAAAATAACATCAATTAAAATAAATAAAAAATTACTGATTTAACAGTTTGCGAGCATGCATAAATCAGCCAAATTCGGTAAAATCCCGTTATCAGGCTATAACCAATTACACATCACCGGTTAATAGTTTACCCTGACAAAAAAAAAAAAAAAAAATACAAAAAATGACAATATTAAAATTCATTAAGTACTAACTTAAAATTAATAACCCGCAAGAAGCATGCTTAAAGGAAGATTTGATCTTACTTAAATATAGATTTGATTTTATTTTAACCCATGTAGAATATCTGCTTCAAATATTTTTCGCAATAAGGAATACTAAATAAGAAATAGTTGAAACAAGCTAGAAAAAATCTGCACGTCAGAATTTTATAATTGCTGCTTACTTCCCTATTAGATAGATCTACGAGTAAGCTCTTCATCTGTTTATTTCTAATTTATTTTCAATCCAAATAATATATATATTACATAAGCAATAAAACTTCCCACAAGTAATAAATTGCAATATAAAATATTCGATTCATAAACTAAATAAAAATTGAATTAAAATTTACTTGAAATGATTCTAAACAAAGAAACAGTAAAATATAGGAAGTAGAATACCCGGGGTAAGTTTTTATTTGAAAGCACCATTCAAGTATTCTATAAACTATGTCAAATCTTTCATTAAAGATGACGACTATTTGTATACTTTCCACTTTTTAATTGTATTCCTCGTGCATAAGAAGACTGAAAGAGTGGTAGTCTAAACCACCTAAATAAAATTTGTTTAAATTAAATGTTTATTCAGTTTCTATTTGTATTAACGTGTAATGATTAGCACTGGAGACGGAATAAAAGTAAACCATTTTCTCCTTGCAGTGAAAGAATTATTCATTTTATTGCTACTTATAAAACCTTGACTGAAAGATGAATGAATCATACGTGCTTGAATGAAAAAATCATTGAATATAAAAAGAGAGTAGTATATTAAATATATATATATATATATATATATATATATATATATATATATATATACTTACGTGCGCGCGTGTGTTTAGTTTTAATTCATTTTTACATAGGTTTTCTTTTCATCTGTACCTCTTTTTTAATTATTCTTTATTATGTCATTATAAAAGAAACTAAAAATAAACGTAGAAAAAATATTTAATTGGAATAATAGAATTAAATTAGTACTGTAGATAAGTGTGTGGGCAAAAAACTAAATAGCTTTTTGTTATTAATAAATAAGAAAAATAAATTGCATTGTACGATATCTAACCGCTCTTAAATTTTAATGTGTAGTGTAACAAAAATACAGCTCATTTAAATTTTGTGTGAATTGTTATACATACGCTGAACATAATGAATCACTAAATAACAGTTTTTTGACTCTAACTCTCGTTCCTGTGAACTGATTTGATTGAAAATAAGTAGGGAACTATTCCCAGTAGGTTTACATAACCCACCAAGTTTTGTAAAAATCAGTTAAGACTTGCGTCAGGTAGAGCGAACGAAAAAATCTTATACGTTCATACATACCAACATATGTATGTATATGAACATGAATGAGCGCAATAATAATTTCCAGATTTTTTGGAAATTCGTTAAAAATCTATATTAATTTCCGATATGGTAGCCATTTAAAGAAATAAAAAAGGCTATTTCGACTGCAGTAAGGAAAGAAATTATTTTCCCCTAAAACTTATTATAACTGTGAAAATCTCGGCCGCCCGATAGAATCAACTATAAATTGATTTATGTAAACGTAAAATGCAGTATTATTTTAGTACAGACCCTGAATTCTTCTGTACTACGGTTCACCACAAAGCGGTTTAAGCGACTGCATTCATATTCTTTATAAATTTTGTTTATAACAGAATTCTTTTATTGTATTTGAGATGAATCATAAGTTGAAATCAAAAGACGTATGATAAGATTAAGAAATATGTATAAAGTGTAAAATTTACTTAATTATAAAACAAACTATTACTTAATGGAAGTATATATGTACTTGCGTACTCTTGCAAACATTAATACACGCACCTACAACTACAGACATCTGATAAACCTGTGTAAAGGTATGAAAGGGTACAGGCTAACACTCAATTAAAATCAAGCTTACGTAATACCCGTATATTTAGTTATTTATATGTATAAAACAAATCAGACAGATTACACACAATTTTTTGTGGTTCTTATAGACGTAATTTTTACTTTTTTACGCTAAACTTAGCTTATGTACATTATCTGACAGACCGCACGTTCTTGACAAAGACTTTCATAAATTTTCTTCCAATTTCATTAAAGTTTTAAGACAGAAATTATCGAAATGAAAATAATCGTAATGTTATATTTTTTTCAGCATGGTTACATCATCTTGTGTTTTTTTCACCAATTAAGCTAAAAGATTGTGCTGTGGGAATATGAAATAAAACTTTTGTAGCGTATGAAAAATTCAATACCTGACTGGAATTCAAATCCGGGACTTCTAGATGAAAGGTCGAGACGCTATCACTCTACCATGGGAGATCGAGTTCGAATGTAAGTTTTAATATTAGATTAATACATCGGATAGGGATCATTAGATGGTTAATTGTGTTAGGTTTCTTGATTGGCTGTCTACCAGAAGGTTTATCTACTCCAAAAAATAATAATTTAGGTAATATATCTTTATATATATATATATATCCTTATATATATATATATATATATATATATACACACGAAGGTAAGTCAATTATTATCCGCAATTTAGTTATATTTTTGTTTATGATGGTAGTACTGTCGTGTTGCGTAGATACGCATGCGTGGTTTAATTGCTGTTAAATCTGTGCAGGTTTGATGCTGCTAGGTTAGTTCCATTATCGCTGCCCTGCCGTTAACCGTGGCTGCTCCGCTTTCTGTTTGTATCAAAGAAGAGCAACGTTCAGTGATCCGTTTTTTGTGGTCGGAAGGTGTATCAGAGGGCGAAATTCATCGAAGACTTTCGGTACAGTACGGGAACAGTGTGTTGCCGCAACGGAGTATCTATGAATGGATTGAAAAATTCAAAAATAGTCGCACAAGTGTTACGCACGACGAAGTATCCGGACGACCGTTTACCGCCACAGATGAGGAAAACATTGAGCTTGCACGTGGTATGGGTTTCTTAGACAGACGAGTAACTAGTAACAGACGTGTGAAGTGGCACATCGTATACTAAATTAAACAGCAAATTAGTTCTGCCTACAAAATCATTCACAACAGACTTGGGTTTCATAAAGTCTGTGCAAGATGGGTTTCAAAACAACTCACACAGTTGCATAAACAAACGCGCTTGGACATCTGCCAAAATCATTTGGATCACTATGGTAATGAGCGAGACATTTCTTAAACAGAATCGTCACTGGTGACGAAACATGGATCCATCATTACGACCCGGAGAGTAAACGGCAGAGTATGGAATGGAAACATCCAAATTCGCCCTGCAAAAAAAAGTTCAAGACCCAAACGTCCGCAAGAAAACTGATGCTTACGGTTTTTCGGGACTCACAATGCCCAATACTGGAACATTATGAGGAAAGGGGCACAACGATAAACAGTGCGCGTTACAGTGAGATGCTTACTGCCAAGCTGAATCCTGCAGTTCGAAGCAAACGCCGAGGACTGCTGTCTAAAGGTATTGTGTTGTTGCACGACAATGCCAGTCCACATACTGCTGCTCACACTGCTGAAACGCTCCAAAAACTCAACTTTGAAGTACCGGCTCATCCTCCGTATAGTCCTGATCTTGTCCGTTCTGACTACCACTTGTTTGGTCCACTCAAAGAGGAATTAAGTGGCCGTCGATTTACCTCGGACGAAACAATGAAAGAAGCGGTGCATTCCTGGCTCGCAGCTCAACCGAAAGCCTTCTTTTGTGAGGGCATCAGGAAGCTTGTGCAACGATGGACCAAGTGCGTTGAAATGCAAGGGGACTATGTTGAAAAATGATGTACATGTAAGTTTCCTATTTGTATTGCAATAAAATGTATAACTAAATTGCGGATAATAATTGACTTACCCTCGTGTATGTATATATCTATATATATATATATGTATGTATGTGTGTGTGTGTGCTGTGAAAAGACTCATAATTCCAATTCAATAGATAAGTAATTTGTCAAAACAACCACCAATTGACTACTTAAGACCACCAAACAATTCTTTTTAAGAGACTATCTTCCTTTCTTTTTCTGTTTAGCCTCCGGAACCACCGTTAGTTATTACTTCAGAAGATGATATGTGTTAATGAATGTAAATGAAGGGTAGTCTTGTACAATCTTAGGTCGACCACTACTGAGATGTGTGATTAATTGAAACCCAACCACCAAAGAACACCAGTACCCACAATCTAGTATTCAAATTCATATTAAAAAGAAACTGCCTTTTCTAGAATTTGAGCTTAGAACTCTCGACTTCGAAATCAGCTGATCTGCGATGACCAGTTTACCCCTAGACCAACCCGGTTTTTAAGAAACTATCTGCTGAATTTTTTTTATATTAAACTCATCAGTTAATTCAGGACGCATGTTAAAAAAAAAAGCGAATGAATTAATCGTGTGCATGCCTCTTTGCAAACACAGACTTCTTTCTATACAGGCCGAATAGCATTTGTAGAAAATTTTTATAGTATTTTTTTCTGAATTTTCAGTTGTTTAAGAAAACTCGTCTGCTTTTTTGAATTTATACAAAACTTTCCCTTAAATGAATTCACATACATTACAACAAATAATTAGCAATTGCCTGATTAAAAACATAAATATGAGAAAGTTCATTAATTTATTGAGAGTCGAGGTCGGGGAAAATTAAACGAACCTATGTTTTTGAGTAGTAGCAAAAGATTAATTACTCAACCCTTACTTAAATGAATATCATATTTACACTACTAGACCATTCTAATTCTAAAATTAATTACGAAGTTTTACTGCATCTACAAAAAAGTGACCACAATTATTAATATAAAAAGGTGCTACATACTCTTTACAGTAAATAATTTTAAATGAATGATGTAGTTCAAATATATAATTATTCTTTGATTAATTTAATTAAATAATCAAATAATAAATTAATTTGGCTATAATTTTAGGTTAAAAGAGCACACAGCAGAAAAATTTGTGTAAATATTACATGTTAAACGATTCAACTTATTTCGAAACATAATTATTACGAATAAATATTACTAGTCAAATTTAATGTTGCATCAACTGCCTCGTCAATGATGAAACTTGATGATCCTACACATCGCTCTGGTCAACAACACAAGGTCGGATGGTAACCTGTATGCCTGTACAATTAACATTATTGCTGCTTTTATTAAATCAAATGATGCATCAAAAAACTATTTTACAAAATTAAGAATCTAGATTATCATCTTATTAAAGAAAAATGAATGCAAAAATTTCCCAATAAGACACAGAAAAACTACATTAATAAAACAAAAGAAACAAAAAAGGAATATATAAGAAGAACTTTGTTACACGTATAGTAACTTATTCAAAAGTAAAATTTGTTAAAATACGTATATCATTAAAATAGATCTTTGTAAAATTTACACACTATTGATATAATTTTGTTTCTATCAATAGATAATGTTTTTAATATCGTTAGTGTTATTGTAGTGTTATTAAACTGATATGAACAAAATTTTATCACTCGATTGTTTTTTTCTTAATATAATGATAGTTATGTCATAAGTAACAAGATATTTTCATCATAATCGAAGACAAAAATACAGCTATATAAGTATATTTAAAACAAAATGTTGAATGTTACGTATAAAATTTATTTATAAAGAAACCAGTTACAATGATCACCCACATGTAGCCACATGTGGCCATCACCCACAGAAATTTCAAACGTATCTTAAATAAACGTAGATTAAATAGAAAATACAAATTAAAACTCATATTAGAGCACCCTACTTGGTCTTTCCAATTTTTAATAAAATAACTAATACAAAAATCAACCAATGAATAACCGGTAATTCCTTAAAAAGAAAAAAAAATTATGATTATAAATTTACTCGAATATATATATATATATATAATGTAATACCGCATCAAATAAAGGGAGAATCAAGTTATTCCACAGAAAGTATAAAGTACATTATATCGTGTTATTAGTTATATAAATAAAAAACTGTGAAAAAATTTATTAGAATACCTTAGAACTATTAAAATAAACAGAGAGTAATAAAAATAACTAAGCTTAATGTTTAAAATCTAATCTAAATATCCAAATTTTGTCAGAAGATGTTCTGTTTAGGATAGTTTAAATGTATTTAAGTAATTTACCTAGTGAATTCAAGAACTTCATAGAATTCATTATCCCAGTTCTTATTCTTACTGTGATGCAGATATCTCTAGTAAAATAGGCACCACCCAGCCAAAGTTAATTTATCTTAGGGTAAAGATATTTAATAGATAATAGGTTAATAGAAATCCAGTTTCTGCAGTGAACAAAATGTATTTCTTTTCTTTAAGGTGTGTCTTATCGTATGCTGAATATCACAGGAATTTCATGAACTTATAACACCGAAATTCAGGTGAAAATTTTAAATCTATACTTTTTACAAAATTGTATTTGCCACGGTGAAGAAAGCCATAGGAAACAGATTTTTAAAAACTTTTTCCCTAATAAGTCTACAAAAAGGATGCTTATTATTATTGAGAATGCTTTACAATTTTTAGGAATAACTTGAGTCAAAAATTTGGAGGCCTATAACTTAGGTTTATGACACAAATAAAAATGTAAGTAGTTTAATCGGTGATTATTTATATATCTCGTTTATTAGGAATAATTTAATGCACAATTATATACTATGTTTTAATTACAATAAATCCCTTAAATCCTGATTTAACCTTTTTTAGACGATCAATTTTTTTCAGATTCTCAGATTGACCGGAAGAGGTCAGTCTTTGGGTTAATTCTCATCGCTGCTTGGTATAGGTTTTGTGTTATATCTGCTTTTTCTGTTTAGCTTCCGAAGCCACCGTAAGTTATTCAAAGGATAAATGAGAATGATTTATAAATGAAGTGTAGTCTTGTACAGTTTCAGATCAACCGTTCCTGAGATGTGTGGTTAATTGAAGCCCAACCACCAAAGAACACCGGTATCAACGATCTAGTATTCAAATCCGTATAAATTTAATTGCCTTTACTAGGATTTGAACCTTACAACTCTCGACTTCGAAATCAGCTGATTTCCGATGACGAGTTCACCAATAGACCAACCCGGTGGGTTAGTTAATATGTGTTATATCAACAAAAAATAAACTGATGAGTTTTAGGAGAGTCTTGACTCTTACAGCCAAAATTTTCGTAAACAGGAGCATCTTAGATTCAAGAGCTTTAATTGTTTTTTAATTGTGAACTATCCTATTTGAAGACTAAGGGTGTGGAGGCAGGTTTGTATTAGCACCAAAGATACCAGGATTGACGATTATTCTATTGAGGAGAATCAGATCGGATACAATAAAACATTTTAAAAACTCCGTCATATCGGTCTTAATATATGAATCAGAAAACTGGACGTTATCGGTCTATTAGATATTCCATTTGAAGGCAACGGAAACGGGTTTGTTGAAAATATTAACTGGGTATCGACGGTTAGACAGAAAGAGAAATGGTAACAATCTACAAGAGCTTGATATTCTGAATGTTGTGGATACCATCATGACAGACTACAGTGGTATGATCACGGATGCTGGGAGATTCCTCTACAGATGTTGATATGCCTCTGAGATGACAAAATATTGACGGCCTACAATTACCGAATTTACAATTATTTGTTCGTAAAGTATTTAGATAATTATTACTTAAAGATTAAGAAATGATGTCGTAGGTCCTAAAGAAATTATTCCCAGAGTCTAACCAGGAAAAAAAGGCCCTAAAAAAATTCGGTCTATTCCGTAAGACAATATTGCGTTCTCATAAATGTTTACAATTGTTTAAACGATCTTTACTCTTAAAATGAAGAACAACCATCAAAACATCGCAAATAAAATATTTAAAGATTATAATGGTCGTAAAATTTGTTTTATGAATATTATTAACAAAAATTCTATAAACGTCGCTACAGAGGTCTTGTTTGCTTTAATGAAGCTTATGTAGTAACCATATGTATCTAAAAAACTGCAAAATTAACATACTTAATCTCGACGCATGTAGTTTGATACTTTTAAAGTTAATGTTATTAAAAAACGAAAAAACCTTCTCACAAAAGATAATGCTCCAACTTATCTTAATTTTTACACCGCACGCTCGTCAACATAAATTTTAGATAATACAATGACACGCAATTTAATATTCTAAAATCTTAAGTATTCACCTAACAAAATATAACTCTTTTTGTAAGCGACAATCAAACAGTAGTAGAAGTTGTGTAAATAAGAATTCAGTTACGTACAAAAAGCTATACTTGTCGAGAAGAATGAAATAATTTATGTAGTAAATATTTTAGCGATTACACTGATTTTGTGTCGCACCAAATTGTCGTTCGTATTATTTAAAAGTACAGTACACTTTTACATCTAATCAGATTTGAAACCCTGTGTTTTCGATTTAATTCGTTATTAGTAGTCAATTAACCCACCGGGTTGGTCTAGTGGTTAACGCGTCTTCCCAAATCTGATTTGGAAGTCGAGAGTTACAGCGTTCAAGTCCTTGTTCAAGTCCAGTTATTTTTACACGGATTTGAATACTAGATCGTGGATACCGGTATTCTTTGGTGGTTGGGTTTCAATTAACCACACATCTCAGGAATGGTCGAACTGAGAATGTACAAGACTACACTTCATTTACACTCATACATATCATCCTCATTCATCCTCTGAAGAATTATCTAAACGGTAATTACCGGAGGCTAAACAGGAAAAAGAAAGTAGTCAATTAGGAACAAATGGTTAAAGATCGATATACATGTAAGCTGACCAAGATTGGTTGAAATTAATGGACCAGGACTTACAGCCTTCTTTAAAATAAACATAGAAATATATCAAATTCATTGAAAATGTAAAACTTAACGAATTTTATTTTTGACCTAAAATTAAAATAACAAGGCACGATTTCACTGAGATGTACATAATATGAAAATTTATGCAATCATATATGTATAATTTTTTGTTAATAAAAAATAATTTAAATCTACAAACGTTTTTTTTTTTTGTAGTTGTAAGTACACTTTTAAATATTCAGTTGTAATATAAGAGGCAATGAAAAAAGATGTAATAAAAATTTTCTCAAACTGTTGTATTTTGACCACGAACTAGTAAAAGTATTTTACATAATTGAAGAGAAATAATTTTTCAACAAAAATAAATTAAGAAAATTAAATTAAAATAAGTTCAACCCCTTCATCACAATGAACGCTTTTGCTACATAACTAATATAAACTAAACTTAGACAATGTGAATAAGGTTCAAGAAAAATTCTTATTTATAATAAAACGGGACTGGAATATAAAACGCTTCAGGCGTAATACTGGAAAAAATAGAAACTAGAAGAAAATCAGCAGTTAAATTTTTGTTACACAACATACCAATCATAAAAATGCACGAACAAGAACTTCTAGTAGCTCTTTTGCATATTTAAATTGTCGATACAGTGCTACATAATGAACGCAAAGAATATGTGATTCTGTTAGATGTCAACCTCAAGTTAAGCATCATAAGTTGGCATAAAAAATTAATTAGGTAATATGATATGCCCTAAATGGTAACAACACTCGAAGATTATCTGAGAGTTACATAATGTGGTACTCTTCCATGAGGATATACGATTAATCTGTTGAAGTTCGTTATCACGAATTGATAATGAACATAGCCGGTCGGATTATGTTAAGTTAGACATAGCTTGACAGTGGGTAAAAAGAGATCTGTTTTTTAATTGTGTGATAATGTAGAAGCTGATTTTTTCCGGTATCTTATCTCACAAAGGAGATGCCCGTATTAAACGATGATGCGGGTAACAGGAACGGCGTGTATAAGGTATCTGTGTATTGATGATTACGGATTACGCGTTCATTGTGACACACCAGTAAAGTAAACACATGAATTATCCATATTTATACAAATATTGATGTTACGAATGACTGTGGTTTACTACTTTATGTTGAAACCGGTCTCTCAAGGTCTGATGGTAATAAAGATGCGGCACACACGTAATAGAGGATGTAGTGTTTTCTTTTCTTTAACTTTAATTCCGTGGTGAAAGCCATTCTACAACTTACGTTGATGAAATAGTAGATAAAAATGTAAAGAATATTTTAGTAGTAGTAATAATAGTAATAACGTCAATAATAAGAAAAAAGATATTTATAATTTAATTATTAAAAATGTGTTTGAAAATTAATTTCATTCTTTATAAAGTCATTGGTAACGTTCGATACAGTGTTTATGCACGCCGTAAGTCGATACTTCACGCTTTCAGTGTTATAAATTATAATTTTACTAACATTATCCATTTCTTTCGGAAAGAAAGAAAACAAATTTTCTTAATTGTTTTTTACTTTATTAACCTCTGAACAAAAAACAAACAGGATTAAAGTATTAGATATCATGTATTATGTGAAGTAAAATCATCAGTCAATATTTCTGGTCTACGAATTTATTAAGGGTAATAAAAATTACAAACATTAGATTATTTATTAAAAAGTTATATAAATTTTAACTTAAATATATTAAGATATGAGTAAAACCTGTTAGACACAAAAAAATTCTTTTTAGGCACGCCGGAAGGCGGAGGTAGATTTCACCCGTGCTATGTAGGGTATAAAAAAGATTTCCACCTTAAAGTTAGAAAAACTTCAAATTTATTCAATACGAAAATGTTTTCATGTAAAAAAAAGTTTCACATGTTTAACATACGACAAGCCCCATCTTCTTACAATTCCAGCAATATTTTGTTCATTCCTTGCCGTAAGAGTTGGTCATATCAAAAATTGTTACAAACAAAACTTTAAGGTAATGTTTATAAGACTAACGACCACTTTAAACCCATTCGATACTGTGCATATTAATAGAGGTATAATTTTTTTGTTTTCGAAACCCCAATTTTCCCACCCCCTGGACCAATGGTTTGTGATATCAAAAAACTTTACTTAGATACGTTTTAGGCCCTTATTCAAAAAATTAGTAGGAACTTTAAACGAATTCGATATTTTACATAGTAAGAAAGTTATAGCGATATTTTGTTCTTTTCGAGAAAGCCCACCATTTCCACCCCCATGGTCTGATTTTGCCCATTAACAAACTCGATCAAGATTTTGGGTCGTTATATTTTATGTATAAATTTGAAAGTGATTGGCGCAAAATTACGGCAGTTATCGTGTCCATAAGAAAGTGAAATATATATATGTATATAATTATAAACTTTTAAACTGACGGTGATTCTGGGGTCTTGCGGATGTGAAAAGCGAAGATATGTCAAAATTTTCCGGAAGTCGAATCATGATACCCATTACAATAGGTAGCTTTCTTATGAAATCTACCTAAAATTAATATGCGTAATTCAACTTAGAAAAGAAAAGTGGTTAATATAAATGAGTGTCTCACACAACTTGGACAATATAACTGTAAAATACCATTGCAAAGTTAATAATATAAAATGACAAAGTTAATGAAGATTAAAATAGTAAAATATTTTTTTTATATATTTAAATAATGTGCTTAATTTATGGATACTGCGCACTTCATTATTACTTAAATAAGTAAGATCAGATCGATCAAAAGTCCTGTTTTTGTATTATTAATATCTGCCATAATATATAATGGATTTTATTCAAAACTGCACTCGAGCAACACGTTGACAGGAGTAATTATTAATGCAATGCAAACACAGACTGATATGTTACTACCTACACTGGTCCGTCCAGTACAAGAACTGAATCGTCTGAACGGCTCCATTACGAAACAAGCGCTACTATCAACTGTTTCGGTTTTTCTACCGAATCGGTGAATACGGTTTCTGTTGGCAAAACCGGATGTTAATTTCACCGTATACATTTAACAACCGAATGGTGTACAAGTTCTAAATACATGCAAAACTGTTAGACTGCGAAAAAACCCGATACGTTAAAACTAACGAAAACGTATCGTGTGAACTGATCCTTAATCGTAGTCGAGCGTGGAACGAGGCGAATGTGCGTTTGTTAGCTTGTGTGTAAATCCGTGATCGTTCACACTCTAGTAAAACATTGGAGAACATTATGAATGACTTCTTTTTGCGTTTTGGTAAATCGTCACCATCACGGTAAATGTTACTGACATGGAAGGAGAAAGCTACTATTGCAACGGGAAATGTTCTTGATGCGCAGTGGGAGGCTAAGCACTCGAGCTGAGACGTGTGCTGCTGTCGAGGCATCAATTCAGCGATCACCGATGAAATCAACTGGCAAACGTTCTGCAGAGTTAGGCATTCCAAGATCGACAATGATAGATTATACGAGGAAAAACTTGAAAGTTAAATGTTTTCATCCAGCCACAGCTAATGAGTTGACCGTGACCATTGACCTTGATCGACATGTCAGTTATTACTTGAACGCTTTCCGAGAGCAAACGATGAAAAGAACGCCGTGTAATCAGACGAATATGCGATTTGTCGAAGCTCTCGTAACCGATATGATTTTTTCTGGACGAAAGACAATCCTCACTTTTTTGAGGGAATCGAACACCATCCGTTGAACATCTCATTGGTCCTTATTTTTTCGGTGGCGAAGTTAATAAACACAGTTATCTGAGAATGATTAACGAATGGTTGCTTCCAGAATTAACAGCAAAATGGATCACTGACAGCATTACGTTTCAGCAAAATAGAACTCAGTGCATTTTGCTTTGAATGTCGGCAGACGCATCGATGAAAGTTTTTCCGAATCACTGGATCGGACGTGGGTCAGAAGAGTTACCGACTCCATCGCCTTGGCCAGCAAGAAGCCCCGACCTCACCGCACCTGAAAATTCACACTGAGAGTTTGTAAAAAAAAAGATCCGAAAGCGTAGATACAACGAGTATCTCTAAGATGCTGTTCGGTCATTTTTTGAAATGACCACTTCTGATATGTTGTTTCGGATGAACAACCGGACATACAGGGGCATACAGCTGTGCTTGAACATGATAGCACTCACGCAGACGTTTTAGATTAATAGAAGGTAAGCTGTACCTATCCTAATAATTTCATAACTACCGTTAAGGGACTTTCCACCCATTCCTCATAAGTACATAGAGAGTGTTCAACTTAAAAGAGGCCCATCATTTAGTGGTTTATACTAAATGCATATTTTTGTTAAAGTACATTTACGATGTGAGACGGGTAAAATAATTTGGAAGATTTTGGTACTACTGGAGCTGTAGTGAGGAGGACTTTATTGCCTACGCATTTGAGTATTGCCAGATTGTGTCGAGCATTTGGTTTTTGAACGAGGTTGCGTAATCACGTGTTGTTATTTTTTAAAATGCGGTTAATTGTTGAAGAATGTGTATTCGTGATGGAAATTTATTTAGAGACGAATTTTCATATTATGTGTCGACGAAAGTTCAGTAAGAAATTTTAAAAGGAAGCACCAGTGAAAAGTGTTAAGATCAGAATTTAGTTAAAAAATTGTTAAAAGGTTCGGTTATAAACAAGAAACGTGCTCAACATAGATTAGTTTTAACGACGCAGGTTTTAAGGGGCAGTTACAAGATGTATTCATAAATCTTTGCGGAAACTAAGCTGGGAAAAAAATATTTCACTAGGTTCAAATCACACTGCAGTGAGGAGAATGCTGAAATACTGTCCTTATTGAAAGCAGGTTTTCCACGAGCTAACTAATATTGATTATGCTAAAAGAGTTCACTACTGTCAGTGGTTTAAGAACTTCATTAGAGGTACCATTGGTGTTTTTAAATGAAGTGTTTTCCACAGATAAAGCGTGGTTTCACTTGGTGGATGTGTTAATAGAGTCAGATCTACCGGATCTGAGATACTGAAAACTCGCACATTTTTTTTTAATCTCCCTTACACCCACAAAAAATAGGGGTGCGGTTTTAAGGCGCCCAATAATCGCTAAGTAGAACTCTTGTTTTTTTTTTTTTCAAAAACCTTAATGACAATGAACTTAATGAACTTAGTCAACTTAACAAAAAGCTTTTTTTTTTCAAAAAACTGAATGATGTAGATGCTGCCACCTAACAAGAAATAATCCAACAATTCATAGCCTTACAGCAAGAGGATGAGCATGACTACTGGTTGCATCAGTACAACGCCACTTGCTGTACAGCTCGCTCCACACAGAGATCCTATAGGATTTTTCATATTTTAAATTAATTATACAAAAACCTGAATTTCATTTAAACCAACCTTTTGTAAAAAATGCAAAAAACTTAATATATAAATTAATAACATATTTTAGTTATTACTCTTTATCTATTAATTTATTTTTATCATTACTATTATTATTTTGTTGCAAAAACCTTTATAATTTATTTTAAAATGCTTTAAGTGCTCTATATTTTATTAAATTAAGTATTGCTTCATAAAAAGTTTATAGAATAGCTAAAAACAGAGAGGAATAGAATTAGAAATTATTTCTCCATAAGCATTTAAGTGGGTTTGACATGATGATTTGAAGTATTATAACAGAACAATCTCATTCAAGATAAAAAGACGGTAAATTAGTATAATCTTCACTTTCCCTATTACGCTTGGCAAAGGAGTTTTTTTTATTGATTTTTAATTATTGAATGTTTGTTATTGTTTCCGAGAATGATTATTATATCAGTTGCGGATTAGCAAAAGACTAACTGACATATTGTTAAAAAACAAACAAATATTTTAAAGCGTTTTTTTAATTGGCTAACAAGACTACTTCAATATTAAATCAAAATTATCCGGTGGTTCAAGTGAATTATTGTCTCGTGTTCAAACAGCCTGAACTTAGTAACTACCAAATATCTTTATGTATAGGTTGTTTTAAAATATTTAGGACAAATTCGATGAAAACAAGAACCCTAAGCTAATATCAAAAAATACATTTAATTTTTGAAAAGAAAAAATTAATTATTTTAATAACGAGTATTCAGTGAAGTTAATAAAAATCATAATTTATATCGATAATTAAAAATGCAGATAAGTATAAGAAATATTTTTAAAAATTAACGTTTTTTTATCAGTTTGTTACATTATTTTAATTATTGAAGTAAATTACCAATGTATACAGTTATTTAAATAATTATACACAGACCTACAATCGTCCTGAGCGAAGACAGCGTACACAATGAGCCGTTATCACAGAAAGAAATTCATTGTATTTTACTTTACACTATCTGTCCTAATCTTTACTACAACTGTGACGAATGTATCTGAGATTCAAACAGTACTAATCAGAGTTCTTTCATTAAAAGAGATGAAGTTCATTATACAAAGTGAACATCAATTAAAGAAATAATATTATGTTTATTTCGGTGGGTGAGCATACTGACATAAATAACACAGGGAAACTAATCCATTCCTCATTTTATTTCTTATCCGGCAATGTTTTTTTTTTTTTTTATTTAATGAGATGAGCGGGTATCGACTGCTATGATCAATCAGCCCGAATAGAAATTTGTAGAGTATGAAAAATGCCTTGCCTGGCCGGGATTCGAAGCCAGGACCTCCGGGTGAAAGGCGAAGACGCTACCACTCGCGTCACGGAGGCCGGCGCGATTGGTTATTGTTAAGGATACGAATATCATTTACACTTGTTATTTTATTTTTTATCACATCGCCTGCATCCGTGAGGTTATTATACCTAACAAATATGCAGACCAACTTACTAGCATTTCACGCGATTTTTCGTACATAATAATATTTTGCATTAAAAGCGATTAAAATTACAAGATTTGGAAATTTTCTGATAACATCACCATACTCTCTGAAAAAAAACACTAACTGGGCTTCAAAACTTCCACAAACATATATAAACTCAATTCAGCAAAGGTTTGCTACCTGGAAAAAAAGAATTAATAGTCTACAAATAAATTATAAAAAAAAACTTTTACTCTGCGACCAATTACAACGGCTCCCAATTACAACTCGGCTGTCCAATTACAACTATCATCAATCAATGTTACTAAGCAATAACGTTATTTAGATCTGACACCATTGTTCATCTCATTAGAAATCTCACGAAATACTACACGAACTGTTAGAAGTAAAATTCTTCAAATTAAACGATAAGATGAGACGAAAGTCGTCACTAACTCTACATCTAAAAATCACGGTGTAAAAATCGCTAATCAGTGGAGTTTAGATTTACTGCAGACTCGCTTTCAGATTTTTTCATAATTCCAAACTAAATATCATTCAAACCATCAATCAAAATCTTTAAACAATATAGCAAAAGCATCATATTTAGTTAAAAGTTCACGCTGCACAATGAGTTGAAAATTCCTAGTTTTCAAGCACAGTGGTTGTACTATATATGCAATATTTTTCATGGTGGACTGTAAGGGTACTCTTACTCTACCGTTACGTATCTATATTAGCTTCAAAAGATACTTTCAAATAAAAAACCTCTAAAGTAAAATGGAACAGAGATGTATTATGAACCATTTACTAACACAATTATCAGAATATCGCACTCAAAATAAGTCATTAATCTAAAAATAAATTAGAAATCCTTTTTATCGAAGGGCGTCTCTAGCGCCTCCTCTGACAAGTATTACAACAGAGGCGACGACGCTACCTCTATAATCTTTAAAATAAGGGTTTTCGATACTTCCGTACCTTCAAATTCATTTTATTAAATAAGTAAGAATTATGTGTTTATCAACGATAGTTTTAAGAATCCTGAAAAAAATTGAATGCCATACGCAAAACAGTTTTTCGATTAGCATTCTTGATTTCTTTATTGGAACGCATTAAAGTCCCACAGAATGTACTATAAAAATATTTAAACTTCAGAAGTGTTCTGACCGAGATCAGCTGACACTGATCGGTCGAGAACGACTCAACCAATTTATATCAAATTTTAACATGCATATCTAAATTTTAATGAAACTGATGTAGTTTGGAGATTTTTGAGCTTCAAAATTGTATTCATTGACATATATATATAAAAAACACATCCCATAAAATATTTTTCATGATTTATTTAATATTTATATTGAGTGTACACTGTTCATGCATACAACCACGCTTTTTCAAAACAGAAATTTGTCTCTGAATTTATTTTTAAAATAAGTGATCATTCTCTTTTTTACAAAATAAGATTATTTATGAGCAAATATGATTTAATAGTCCTCACTACTTTGTGGATTAAACTTTCATTCGATACCTACATAACCTTCATAAATTTCTTGCCTATATTTTTCTTTTTCATTTCAATATAAGCCTTATAAGATTAAAATAATTTTTATTAATTTTCCATGAAACTCTCCGGGCAATTCCATCTTCAACTCTAGGCAAAAAATGGAATCAAAACGCATTCTGTCAAGCTTAAACTTTCATTCGATCGTTTTCATTCTTCATGAAGTTTCTTTTATATTTCAATATAAGACATTTTTTACTAGATACAACTCTATACATAACTTATTTATGTTGAGCTAATATTTTTTGGGAACCACTTATATACTACAACTCAACAAAAGAGATGCAATGAACAAAATATATCACAACTTATTTTTAAATAGTATTGTTAATAGTGTTTCGTATCTTACTGAATTCATCCTGCAGAATTCGTTGTAGAATAAAAACAATATGTCTCGTATTAAAATCGGATCCTTCTAGAAAAAACTTAATCGATCACATCGTTAATCGATTTATTTTCAATCGAAAACACACCGGACTTTAGCCATACTTGACCGGTCCGCCGAAGAGATTGGAACATATAAAAAATATAACTATCCAACTATGCTAAGATTAATGAATTACCAATTTCCACTTCATCTTTTTATTTGAGTGGTTTGAATTTCATACATAATCGGATTAGATGAGTTATCCCACTAACACCGCTTCGGTAATTTTTTAACTTCAAAAAGATTGAGGTTCTACATCAGAAATACACTCACGGAAAAAACTTTACTTAGGTAATTTAGGTTTCTCAGCATCCTGTGTATTCTAAATTGAGCTGGAGCGACCTGAAGTTAAAGAGAAGACAAATGTTGGTGTAAACGTATATACACAATCTTTCATGCAATCTGAAGTTAGCAGAGGTGACAAAATCGGTGTCAGCTCGGAGAAGATCTTTGAATGCAATTTTTTCTCACATTAGTAAATGAAAATATAAAATATATACAAAAAATCTAAAAACATATTATAATACAAAAACTTTACATGTTCAAGCAGCTCGATTATTTCCAAGTAAGAGTAAAATTTACTCTGAAATCCCTAAATTAGGCAAAATTATTCGGTTAGTAAGTGTCAATTTTTTTCTGTTTGGGATTTCAATTTCTAGAAAAGTTTTCTTAGTGGATCTCTAGAACAATTAGAAATGAATTTCAAAATTTCAACCTTTTAATAACTTAGCGTCAAGAAGAAACTTTGATGAATGCGTGACATTTCGCATTATGCTAAACTTTCATTAGATATTCAATTCTAATCACATATGTTCTTAAAATACAGTTCTACAGCAATACAGTTCTTAAAATAGATATGTTTTGCGATCATTCAATCGGCTGTAAATAAATAAATATGTGCAGTGTTGGAAACTAAATTCTTTTATTTTTGTCTTCTAGAAAATTCAAATACAAATTACCGTAAATGCGTTTTAAGATCCTTACAATTAATTTATGGCATTCAAATATAGAATGTTTATTATTTATTAAAAATAGATTTTACATAAAAACATAACAAAAACAAGTCGTAAAAATACAAGATAACTTCGTTTTACTGAAAAATTATCATATTACTTTAATAGTAATAAATTCTCACTAATGGTCTGCTCTATTTTTACGAGGTAATTTAATCACTTATAACGGTGAAAGAACAGCAAGAATATACCGGAATTATTACTGTAGCTACAATATTAATATACTATATTATACATATTTAACTTATTGAAAAAATAAAATCACATCTGTAATTACTATTTTGTATGTAAATGAAGACAATATTTTTAAAACGTAAAACTAAAAAGATTACTTTTTTTTTTTTTTTTTTTTTTTTTTTTTTTTTTTTTTTTTTTTTTTTTTTTTTTTTATTCCACCTACTCCTCTGGAACGGATCTACAATCAAGTTTGACTCGCGCCAGAGGAGTGTCCTTTACTCTAGCTCGCCTCCCCGCCCGCCGGCTGTATGTCCGGCACGCGGCAGGTCAGTTCACCGGTTAGCTCTTTTATTTCGTAGGTGGAAATTCCACCTACGACAAGCCGTCATCAGCGAGCGGTTTCTTCTTGACGAGCTTCCTCATCTTTCTTCTTTATAACTGAGGTTATAAACGACGAGATCACATTAAAGTTATCCTCGTTAAGCAGCATTTTATCCACCACATTCTCCGTAGATAATGGCCCTATACGTCTTACACAGGATTGCCTGCTTTCAGTCCAACGGTTACATTCAAATACTACATGTTCAGGGGAATCATATGCCCCACAGTAAGGACAGTTGTTGTTATCTACCCTTAGTCTTGCACATAAATAGGACCTGAACGACCCATGCCCTGTAAAAAATTGCGTTATCCAATAATTTATGTCCCCGAACTTCCTTTCTATCCACGGTCGGATCAAAGGTATCAAACGATGTGTCCATCGTCCCGTGTTGGCTACATCCCAACGATGTTGCCAATTACGCAGCATCTCTTCATATGCTTCTTTAGAAGGTTGTCCACATGCTATACTCACTCGCATCTCCGCCAGTTGTTTAAGCGGAGGAACTCCTGCAATTACGAGTACTGCCTCGGTGGAGACTGAAGAATATGCGCATATCACTCTTAAGCCCATGCGCCGTTGAATTCCTTCAAGGGCTCTTCTGTTCTTGTCGGCACGCAGAGCTCTTTCCCAGACTTGTATACCGTAAAGTAAGATGGAATTGACTACGTGAGCGTAAATCTTACGCTTCGCAGTTCTGGATCCTGTCATATTACCGAGTAATCTGCTAAGATTTTTGACCGTGCATTCAGCTCGTTTACGTATTTCATTCACGTGTGCCGTAAAACTCCTCCTCTTGTCAAGCCAGATCCCTAAATATTTGGCTGAAGTCTGTTGCTGGACAAGATTACCCCCTACTCGAATTAGGATGTCAGATATTCTCCTACGACCTGTCATGACTACGTATTTTGTTTTACCATGCGAAAGTTTTAAGCCTTTAGTAGACATCCAGACTTCTGCCATTCGTATCGCTGCGTTTGCCTTCTCCGATACCTCTACTTCAGTTTTTCCAGTAACAACCAAGGCCAGGTCGTCAGCAAAAGCCACTGGGAAAACACCCAGAGGATAACTCAGCCCGAGAATTCCGTCATAGACCAGATTCCAAAGGAGTGGCCCCAAGACAGAGCCTTGAGGCACTCCACACGTCACTTTGAAGCGGAAGCAGGATCTACCCTGGTGACAAACAACAAACCTATCCTGCAGGTAATTCTGGATAATTCTTCTTAGGTATCCAGGAATATCCTTATCTCTCAACGCTTGTAGGATCGCATCCCATTTCAGCGAATTAAAAGCATTGCTCACATCAAGCAATATCACAATTGGTATCTTCCTGGTGCGCAAAGTACCCGATGCCGCTTCGTCCACCAGACGCATAACTGTCTTAACAGCACCCACCGTAGAACGCCCCTTACGGAAACCAAATTGTGCGTTAGAAAGGCCACCATGTTCTTCAATCGCATTTTTCAGCCGCAATTCCAACAATCTCTCTAGGAGTTTGCAGATGTTATTAATCATGCATATAGGTCTATATGCTACTTGTAAGTCATCGGTCCCCGGTTTCTTGATAAGGGCCAACCTGGACTCTTTCCATTGCATTGGAATACAACCATCTCTCAGGATCTTATTCATGATATTAAGAAGCTCTGCAGGCATCCTCTCTGCTAATATTCTGATTATCTCGGCTGGAATGCCATCTGGCCCGAGTCCCTTATGTAGCTTCAGTCTTTTCACCGCCATTAATAGCTCACTAGCGTCAAGAAGTTCAAAGCTATTATCCACAATCTCTTCCCGAACAGGATCCGCTTGCTGAGGAAATAATTCCTTAACAACACGATGGATCTTATCGTCTGTTAAGGCAGGTAATCTCTTCCCTAACTTGTTGGTAACAATTTTAAAACCCCTGCCCCATGGATCAGCATCTATATCTTGACACAGTCGCTTCCAGCAACTGGCTTTAGCCCTTTTAATTGATGCATTATATGCATTCCTTGCTTCCACGTATACCTCACGGGCAGCATCCCTTAATCTAGCATTCTGCCTACCCGATCTTTGGTAGGCTCTTCTTGCTTTCCATGCTGCCTTCCGTAGTTGTTCCAAATCAGGCGACCACCAGTAAGCATGTTGCTGCCTCCGGGGATAAACTAAGACCCCCGCTTTTCCGCATTCCTCTTGAATTTGTTCCACAAAGTCTTCGGGGGACATATCGCCAGCAAGTCTTAGGATTATTCTGTCCCTAAACCGTAAGCATCCTTTTTTGGAGACGATCAGCCTTCCCGACATTACACGAATTTCCCCGGATCGGGACTCAAATGCTATAAATAGATGGTCCGATAAACTCTCTTTATTAATAATCCTCCAATCAAAGAAGTCGTTAATATCAGTACTCCTTGTAAAGGCTAAATCTATTGCCGAACACGACATTCGTCTACGGAACGTCATATCTTCACCGTTTATACAAGTCAGCCCTAGTGTGTTAACATACTCACTCAGGTGACGCCCTCTTAGACTGTTTACAGTTCCCGCAAATTCGGGACTTTTGGCGTTAAAGTCTCCAGCGATTAAGACTTTACGACCTCTATGCCTCATAACTTCTTCTGCAAGATTTTCTAGGAATACTACAAAATTATCTATTCCCGCATTTGGAGAATTGTAGCAAGAAAATACTACGATTTCACCGAGGTCGGCCCATATAAAACCGTCACTGCTGCCACTGCTAATTATAGGGATCCCAGACACCGGAAAACCAATAGCTGCTGTCGTTGTCGCATCCACTAGCCATCCCGTTCCAGAAGTGAGATCATAAGGAGGTTCCGACACAAAAATGATGTCTGAGCGCTCCGTCAAAGCGGTGTCCCACGATAAAGCCAATGACTGTCGGCTCCTATTGCAATTGATTTGCAGAAATCTTATTTTGCAACAGAACACCGACCGGTCCTGTGGCCCTCCTTACCACATAGCATGCACGTTGTCAGGTCTTTACATTGTGCTCTGTGATGACCCGCTTTTCCACACCCGTAGCACAGTTGCGAACGGTCCACACCCTTGCAGGTCGCAGAGACGTGGCCGAAAGACCAACATCTAAAACATCTTTCTTCCGGTTCTCTTATGTACGCTCCACAATGAACCCAGCCGATGCGAACCCGTCTTTCCGTTAATTTTTTTGCGGCCCGGAAGTTCGTGATTACGGTGACGTTTTTAGTTTCACCGTAAGCTTGTCTTATTGACGATAATTTAAAGTCTTCGTCCTCACCGAGTACTCGCGATAACGCAGTGGTTATTTCTTCTTCTGTTGTATCCATGGCTATTCCCTTAACATGTACCACCGTCCGCCTGCTTTCACGTGACCTGAGATCAATTTTAAGATCAGCCGCCTTGGTTTTCAATAACGTTTTCAGCTCGGCAGCTTTCTTTGAACCTTGGACCCGAATATATAAATCATCATTTACACCTTTCTTTAGTGACAAAATATCACCCATTTCTTCTTGTGACACCGAAGACTTGACAGTCCGTAATAAATCCGCGTAGGATCTTCCCTGCGCTTTAACAATAACAGTACCGCTATCAGTTACCGCGGGCGTAGTTCTTAAGACCTGTTTTACTTCTTGACGTCCTTCTCCTGGTCGGACATAAATCTTAATGTTTTCCTCCTGTTGACGAAGCAAGTACAATATAATCTTGCGTAAGCTTGTCCCGAATTTGCCTCCAGGAAGAACGAAAGTCGGCACTGCAGAACTACTTACAACTCTTTTCAAAGCAGCTAATATCGTCTTGAGTAATGGCTCCTCATGCTCCGATGAGTCATAAAATATTGTATATCGCGTAAATTGAATCGTAGAAGCATCACTACACATTATAGTAGAGATATCTTGCTTTATTTCACCTGGTTTCGCTTGGTACCTCCTAGATTCTTGAACGCTTTTATTTTCCACAATGTCATGAAAATGACACGTGTCACCCTCCTGTGGATATTCCTCTAGTTGTACAAGACGCTGCAATAAATCAATAGGCCATTTCCTATGTAGGAGGCGTATCAGATCATCGTCCGATGTTATATCCGCCATAATGTCCACTACTTGACTTTGGTGTGGCAATTCAGTCTGAGTCGGAATTTCATTACATTGCTTCGGATGTGAGAGCTCATAAAGAGCCCTCACTGAGGTACCTAAGTCTTTAGCTAATTCAAGAATCTTAAAAGCGCATTCTTTAATTTCTTTCTTAGTATTAGTGCTTCCATGCACTAATTTCACTAAATTTCCAACTTCTTTCATCAACTGATCAAAGTCTGTGCCCTCGATAGAATCACTATCTGTGCTAGCTTCAATCTCCTCTAGTTTACGTTTTTGAGGCTTATCGCCAGGGGCCTCCCTTCTCTTGTCTCTTTGTGGAAGTGGGACTGTCCGTACACTAGGTGTAGTCTGCGGAGACACGCTCTCCAATTGGCTCACAGACTGTTCCTGCTGCGATACTTCCATTCTAACAGGGGAACGAGCCAGTGTTTTTTTAGGTTTAAAACATTTGTCAGCCATCTCACAATTCAGCAAGAGCAGATAAAATTATAAAATGTTAAAAAATCTAACTCTCAACTCAATCCCAATTAACTTGATACCCCACTCACTATAATCGGAGGGGGTCCAATACGGGGGTCAGGGGGTCACTTACTAGAAGCAATTTCAATAAAACTAGGTCTATATATAACAAGATTAAACTTGACTTCTATTCCAGTAACTTATAAATTAAATATTTATATACTAACACACTGCATGTTAATAACACACACACAAATGCAGTTAAATGTAAATAGTTTACTCACTACTATACACAAGTATACTTACTTGTGTATAGTCTTACACGCACAGTCTTAATATAATAAAAAAGCGTAATATTATATTTATAGGTCTCTTATCAAGAGATAACGCAAACAAAAGAAATAAATTTAACTCTGTCCAAGCCACAGTAGCTTATCACTGTAAGTTATTGTTATTAATAATATAAAGTAATTATAGATAAGATTACTTGTCTATTGTCTTAACTTATTTTCACTAGCCTCAACAGCCAATTTAACATTGGCTCTTATGGAGAAAAACGTTACGACAGTAATTAAAAACGTAATTACAGCACAGTCCGGTCACCAAAATTCACAAAATCTTACACAATTGTCCGTTATCCTTACCTCGAAATGATTCACTACTTGTCCAATAAAAAAGCCGCAAAAAACCAAACCAAAAACGCATAAAACGCAGAGCAAGAAATACACGTCCACTCAGGCTGAGTATCCATACTCGACTCGTAAAAAGATTACTTAATACCTAATATCACACAATGACAATAAAATGATTGAAATTAATAAACTTCATTAACATATTGAATATATACAAATATTAGCATTTTTATTTAAATGCTGTTTAATTAAGTTATAATTTTTCATTTATTTTATTTTTTCAGTACGAAGCAATAAAATCAATCTTTTTTAATATAATTTTTTTTTAAATATTTTGAAGCACGCTTACTTATTAAAACGTTACTCTTTCCACCGTTTTTACGGCCTCGATTTCATCTGATTATATCAAGAAGAAAGGTAATATGCTTGGGTGGTATCTTTCTTTATTTATCCTCCTAACGAGCTGTCTCATTTGTATCTCGCTAGTTAAGTAACGATTTAAAAATCGAAATGATTGAAAATATAACAATTTTTTTCAAGATGAAGTTATAAAAGAAGAATTAAATAAAATTATTTATTTAAGATAATTTCAAGAATATAAATATTGTAGTGTTTTGTTAAAGAAATTTTAAAAAATAAAATTATAATAAAAGTATCAACAAAAATTATTAAAATAAATTTGAAAGTCATTTAAAACATCAATAAATAGAAAAATTTTCATGGACCCGTGATTCTATCAAACTAACATTTGTATGGTTTAATATTTAATCATGATTTGCATTAGTAGATTAGGGATATAAAAAAAAGGGCCAACGATAAAATCTTTTTAAACAAAATTTAATTTTTTGGATATAATTTAGAAAATAATTAAAATAAAAGAGATACAAATTCAACCACTCCATTAAATAAATAACCTTACCTTAAACAATTTTTGCTTTAGAAAACTGTATAAAATGAAAAAAAAACCAAGATGGAGATATGATTACAAGCAGACGTATATCCAAATGCTTTTATTTATTGAAATCCATTAACAAATAAACAAATGTTATGAAAAAAGATGAGTATCAAGTTACCTCTTTATCTTTTTTTTCTTTTATAGAACGCCTGGAATATGCATATTTGATACGTTAATTTTGAACTATAATATGTCAAAGAAACAATTTACCTTTTTGAGAAACAAAATTATCTATCTTGTTAATTATTATTTTCTTTTCTGCATTAAATTTATTTAGTTTTGTTTGATACTATTCAGCATATTTTTTTTCTTAATGTGTATGTGGCAATCTGTTCAACTAACAAACAATAACCAATCCCTTCCTGTGGTCAAATGAGATAGGGATGATATATAAGGCATGTAAATGAGGTAAAATATTTTATACGACTCAGTTTGACAATTCCTGATTGGTGCAGTTAATTGAACCCAACCACAAAAGTACACCGGTATCCACTTTATAGTATTCAAAATAGTATAAAAGCAACTAACTTTTACTGGGATTTGAACCTCAAAATCTTCTACTTCGAAAATCAGAAACAATTCAACATCTGAAATATAAATCATGGTCTATTTAAAAATAAACTTCATCAAAAATGATCTTTTGAAAACATCTTTTCCCTTGTTATCCCGTGAGAGTGTTTCCGTCTGTCAACGAACACGAGTTTAAAGCTATTAATAGCAAATTAAAGGTATAATTTAATAAATATTTAATTACGTATTTAATAGATAAATATTTAATTAAAGGTATTAACTACAAAGAATGTTTTTACTACGTTCAAGACAGATGTGAAAAATTAATTGGTTGTTATTGTTGTATACTGAAAGCAGTATTGTAACTGAAAATAAAGAAGCAATAGTTTTTTTTAAATTTAAGGGTTGAAAATTATATTTATATAAATGACAAAGTATAAATTACAGTTAAAAAATACAAAGGTAATTGCACTAAAATCTACATTGTCATTGTTATAAACTGATAAAAATGAATTCGAAAGTAAATTTTACAGATCGGTTTCGTTTAATAAACAATAATTAAAATAATAACAATCCATAAAGGATATTTTAAACAGGTAATTATAATAAAATGTAAACCGATAGAAAGAACAATAAATAGAAGTTCTGTAAGTATACATAAAAAGAATTACGACCGAGTATGTAACTACAAACAAATACCGATGACTTGCAAAGTAATACACTAACGAATCACTCTTTGTCATAACAATAGTGAATTTTTATTTTCATTCGGTGTAACAACAGACATAATAAGGATATTCATAATGATTTAATGTCTGTAGTAAAATCTTTTTGCGTCAACGTTACTAATTTATAAATTATATATGAAGTTAGCTAGCTACAAGAAAGCTAAAGCATTAACATACGGAATTTTAAATTTTTGTTTAGGATTAATGTTCGTAACACTTTCGAAGTTATATCACTTTCTCACCGATCCCACTTTAATAAATACGTAAAGATTTAGGGTTCAATCAGTTTAACTTTCATTTCAATTGAAATAAAAATTAAAATCTCAGTTTTTCACAATAGAATTGAAAAAACATGTAAGTGATTATTGTTAGAAATAATAGAAGAGACTTATTACCGAAGTAGTAAGTATTTTTATTTAATTTCACTGATCTTTTATCAATCTAATTTTGCTTCAGCCTAATTAATAAATACAATTTTTTTTCAAATCCAAGTTTATTGAATGGGCTCTACCACAATGCATTTCTAATAAATAAAAAAACTGGGTTTTTAAATTTATTGATTATTTTTATTTTAACTGCTAAATTTATTCATTTAAATGCATTTATTTTTATTAATTATTGAGTCGCTAATAATTAGTAGTAATCTCTCTCCTCTTTTAATCATTCACTAACATGCTTTCTCTCTCTCTCTCTCTCTTTCTTTCTGTATACATATATACGAATATATAAGGAATTTAACTAAGAAATATTGTACTTTTAATTAATATATTCTATTATGAATAAGTATCATAGAAGGTAGATTTTATTTACTCGAAGTTACGTGTTTAAAAATTCATTAATGTATATTCATTATGTATTTATAACGTTTAATTCATTTAATTTCATATTTTTAACTTATCAGAAGAATCAATATCCTAAAAAAAATCAGAACATTGTATTTTACTTCCCATTCGTTAGTTCCGAATGGAGTTGATATACTCACACAGATAAGTAACCTATAACGTAACAGGAAATTATGAAATAATTTCTCACACATCTACTATTCTTTTCCGCTTCACACATTTCTCTCATAAATTAAAAGAACATTATTACAATAACATGTATTAGATATTTCCGATCAAAGAAATTTTATATAAAACAATAATAATAAAATAGAGCTGAACATGATTGATTTAGTCTCCAATAACTAACTATTACGACATATTCATGTAGTAAAGAGTATATTTCCTTTTTATTACTCTCCAAACAAAACTAAAAAAAAAATTCTGTTTTTTTTTTTTCAAGAAAAAAATTGCGTAAAAGGATTATAACAATTTGTCTTTAAAAAATAATAGGAAAAGAATATTTTAATCAATATATAGTTTTTTACTGTGATGAATTTATGAATACTTGCAACAAAACACAAAAAGAAAATGATACCATCAGATAAAACCAAACTTTACCACTTTTAAAATACAACGATTTTCATTTTATTATTTCCATTATTCTATTAAGTATTTTTTACAGAAAGTAATTTGGCATAATCTTTAAGCTAAAGCATTATACGATTTATGATGCGCCTCAATTAATTTCAAGGTTTAAAAAGGGTGTCTCATAAGTTTCCATTCGTAGAATACATATAAATGAATAATAACAATTATAACATTAAGAGAGAATTAAATTCTGAATCCATACTTCGGTTAATAATACAATAATAAATACATAAAAATAAATAAAAAAAGTTTTCATATAATATAAAATAAATTTATTTTTTCTATGTGTGAAAATTTATGGGATGCTCTATATAAATACTATGGACTATATAAGCTATATACTAAATACGTAAATATTGTTTATGAGTAAAAAAAATAAGTTTAAAAAAATTCCATCAATAAATTCATAAATCATAATATTTATACACCATTCCAAACCATAACAACTTAAAATGTAAAACTTACCAGCACTTTTAGGTCTATGCACATACAGCTTAAGACGGAAATGCAATAAGAAGGATTATTTTCACACAGCAGTAAGTAATAATGAAGTGAAAATGGGATGAAAGCCATTTCACAAAAAGCAATTGTTTTTGTTAAACCCGTTAAGATGTAACTCTAATATTCGTCAAGAATATTTTGCAATAGTTTTAGGGTTATGTTGAAGCCTGTAAGTTTAAGATTTCATTAAATCTCTCCTAATAAGGTAAACATTTATTAAGGATCGATTCCCATTTTACTCTGCCGTATATCAAACCAATATGATAGTAACTAAAAATTTATTTTGTTCTGCAATTCAAGTATTGCAACTGAATTACCAGTTATTCATTAAGTTTTGTTTATTGTTTAGCAAAATCTCCAAGCTAGAGTATAATATGGTTAACTTGCATTAACTTCTCGTTAACAACTTCACAATATAAGAAGAATGAGCCATAAAGAAAATACAAATTTGAAGATAATCTTATATCATATTTTTAAACAAAAATCTTTGAAAATATACAGTATATTCTCATTGAAAAGTAGTATTATAATAATTTAGAAAACTACTGTAATTTTATTTACACCAGAACGGTATGTAATCCTTACAAATGAATATATTTATTTTTTTTATTCTCAGCGTTGAGTTTATTTTTTAAATTCATACGAATATTTTGATCCGTTTTTAAATTTATAAAAAATTCAAACGGAATTATGGGACAATTAATTAATGTATTCGCATTCCAGTAATACTCCAGAATTTAAAAACTACCGCACTAGAAACTTGAGACCTGTCACTGACATTCCTTGACAGGCTGTTAAATATACTAACATTAGAAAAACAGCTTTTTCTCATACACCTCGAAAGGGTAAAAGTAATGCTTAAAAAAAACCGTATTTTTCTTCAATCCTTTATTTTAAGGCCTTGTAAAAGTTAGTCGGAACAGGTGACATGTTCATTAGTTTTTGAAAAAAATTAAAAACTACGGTGAAGACGAAATTGATAATAGAGTACAAAGGAAAGAATTAAGTGGAGTTTCAGCAGATAAAATGAGACTCTTTCAATCTGTTAATGGTTGTATTAAATAATACGATTATATAATAACAGCATTAAGACAGAATTAAACGTTGAGATAACACATAATAAAACACATCAAAAGAGAGAGATAAGAAATATTAAGAGAGACTACAACTCTAGACCCGTTAATGTAGCAATGTTTAACGACCATGCAAGAAGGAAAAATGTGGGTTTAAGTCGTAACTGGCAAATCACTTAATCCGGGAAAGACGACGACGAGAAATTATAGTAGTATTAGAATTTGGTATTCTTTTATTTACTGCTGACTAGAATCATCTAGTCAGCACAAATAATCTAGATCAAAGGGTTAAATAAACTTAGACTGAAAATTGTCCCTAAACTATACCGTAGGTCAAAATGAACTGTCTTATTATTTACAAGCACTCAACACCCTTGTAATATAATGATATTCATTTCCCAGTTTATGTAAGGGCTACCGATATAATAAAATTTAAATTATTTCTGTGAATACCAATAAACAACTAATAGAAATATATTATTATTAAGTATAACTTACATACAATTTAATATTAATTTCCGGGAAAATTAATGTAAATAAGTATTTAATTCCCACAGAATCATATCAATCATTTTCTTCTCTGATCACGCTTAAAAAATGACACATTACCTTTCTCGTAACAGTTATTTTTAAAACTACTAACGTAATACTACAAATATTGAACATTAATTCATATACACTGAGTAAGTTGTTTTAGTAGCACACATGATGTCTTGATAAACCTTCAAATATTTAGTAGAATTTATGCCAGATATATTCGTAAATATAATAATACTCAGATTATGGGGCTATAATCGTTACAATAACAGTAATTTAAACTCCAATAATCATTACTTCCAGGTGTCATTGTAATTACCAAGAACTTCATAACGATAGAATCGGTAAAAATATCTCGATCACAAAATACAAACCTATAGATATTTTGCAGATAATATTAATAAGAATGTGGTTATTGTAAAGAAACGTGCGGGAAGACTTATGTTGCAGCTATCCACTAATTATTTATACTACCGAAGCGATAACAATTATGCAAATGTATTCTTTAAAAAAAAAACACAGGGGAATTCAGCGAGATGAAATTTTATCATGTTTTAATAAAACAAATAAATACTTAAGAAATACGCACATTTTACGCGTAAATTGTGCACCTAAGAGAAAAAGTAAAATATAAAAATTTTGATGTATTTTTTAAAATGAACTAAAAATGTTTGGGTAAAGTAACCAAAATATTTAAAAAATATTCTATCAATCATTTTGTACAAAACCGAGTTATGTATTTTTGTACTTTGCTACAAAATTCACGTTAAAATTTTAAATGTCGAACTTATTTTTGTCAATACAACATTTTATTGATATATTACTCGTATTTCAAACAATTTAGTTGAAAGAAAATAATAAATTTGTTATTTCATAATAATGTAAATTTATTCACTAAAAAAAAAAGGTTGTTTTTTATCGACATTAAAAATTGTAATTTTAGTGTTTAAACTTTTCTTGAATCATTTCATCGAAAAACTCTTGTTTCTAGAACAATAAACAGTCTTCTTAAACACGTTTAACCATTTCTTTACCATAGTTGAATTTTTATAATAGTGTGAAGCATTGAGTAATCAGTCAGCAAGAAAGTTTTTTGGATACTCTAATAAAAATTAATTAAATAAAATAACCTGCAAAATAAAAAATAAAATATTCAATTATGAAACAAACTTGTTGGTTTTAGCAGAAAAGTAGTATTTGAATTTAATTCTAAACGTAATTTTAAAATAGATACGAGTACAGTCATGTTAATCCTTTACATATTTATTGCTTCAATGTGTTTATTATTAAAAGTTTCTAATCGATACATCTTTTGGTAAATGGTAAATGTTACGTAATATGAATATTTAATGTTCATGATCGAACGAATGGTCTATTGCTTAGAATATGGGGTTCAAACAAGAACAAAGATTAACACGTACTTTCTACAAAACTCTTTCTTCAGAAAGCTGCACGATTAAACTTTAAATATTCTTAACAATTTTAAATGATTCTTGAATTCAGAGCTTAAATTACCTGAAAGTAATTGGGAATACTTCCAATAATTTTAATTTAATAATAACAAAATTAAAATTATTTCTAATTTTAAATTTTATTGTGAAACAAAAAGCTGGCTGTAATTTCAGTTATGTTGAGAAATTGATCTTATTTATACATGGCTAATTTAATCTAGCCATCAGAATACTTCAATAAAACGGGCATTAGAGTGCAATTAAAGTAATTATTATTTTAGTAGTATTATATTTTATCTACAGATATAATATTATTATAAAATTATTTTTTAAATTCTATATAACATTACATCACACAGTACAATTAAGGGTAATATTATATAATTTTAAGTTGATTTCATTCATTATTAAAAAAATAGGTTTTGTTTGGGAAGAGGGTTTCAAAGAGAATATAAATAAACGTAAAGTAACAGTTATGATAAGATATGCAACACGTGCAAAAACAAAAACACATACTACTGTAGCGCCTGTTTAAGTCTAGTTATACTTTTTTCGCGAACGATCTTAAGCAGTATTCTAGTCGAAGAATAATAGCACGTAAAATCGTGCTAAAAATAATTTCAATGTTTAGAAAGTTTGGTTTTTTTTTATGAGCAGAACATAAAAATGTTACAAATTTAAATGCAATTTTTTATTTATTTAAATATTAATTTTTGAAAACAATGTAATACCGATTTTAAATCGGTAAAAAACGAACGTAAGGTAAAGACATTGAGACTAGGTCTGTTTGTATTCTCAAACTTTATCGACCTACTAAATCCACGTTTTAAATCCATTCTAATTTTTTTTAATTTGTCTCCGTAATACGTAAGGTGGTTTCATTTACACTTTTAAGAAAAAACATGTCTGCTGACTACAATTTTGTCTCACATCTTTTCTTCTAAAGAAGTCTAAGACTTCTAAAGAATTTACAAAAAGTGTAGTTTACAAAATATTAACACAACCTTCTACTTCTTGGTTTCCATTTTAAGTCTTACCAGTTTCAGCTTTCCACCTTTTCGTCAATCTCCCTATTCGCTTTCCCCATTATAGTGCACAGTTTAAAGATTTTTTTGCATGCCAGTTTTATCCATACGGTAAAGACACTGAAGCTAATTCTGTTTGTATTCTCAAACTTTGTCGTCTGCTAAATACACGTTTTAAATCCACTCTAATTGTTTTATTTTACACTGTAATATGTACAGTGTTTCAATTTAAACTTCTAAGAAAAATGTCTACTGACTAAAATTTTGTTTCACATCTTTTCTTCTAAGCATCCATGCCTCATTGCATACGCAAGAGTAAGAAACATTGTTTTATGCAACGTTATTTGACCTTACACTCGAGACTTACTTTTTAATGAATACTTCGAATTGCACCGCAAAAGACCGTTTTTTATTAATAAAATAACTTTAAATCCCTAACTATTTTATTAATAATCATTAAAAAATAAAGATTGTGATCTAAATAAATAAACAATTGAATCTGTCGCAACATCTTCAAAGAGATCTCAATTTAAATCTTATAGGGATCATCATGAAGAGTCAACACTTTAGTTTTTGACACAGAGACTGATTAGTTAACTTTCCGCTAATTTTTAAACTTTTATTGAAATAACTAGAATTCCTTTTCACTTATCCTCGTTCACGTTCATTTTGGATGGTAATACCATCCACAAAATGGATAGTCTTTAGACACTTAAAATTTCCTAAATTTCCATCAAGAGCTGGCCTCCGTGGCGCAAGTGGTAGCGTCTTGGTCTTTCATCTGGAGGTCCCGGGTTCAAATCCCGGTCAGGCATGGCATTTTCACACCCTATAAAAATTTTCAATCATCTCATCATCTGAAGCAATACCTGACGTTGGTCCCGAAGGTAAAACAAAAATTTACATCAAGAGGTGCATGTCGTTTCCATAATGAAATTCCCACAAAGTTATATCATTTTTATAACATTATGAACCAATAATGATGACCGACTTGACGTTTATATCGAACTGATGTATTTTCTGTGATTTTGTCTGCTGATTTATTAACAAATGAGAACCAAAACACATAACTTTTAAATTTAGTACTGGTAAAATACTCTATTATACGTACAATAGAGAATTGAACACTCTCCCTAAGAATGTTTGGTTAAAAATTCTGTATTTTAGTGCGGCTTTCATTTGCAACAAACAGGATGCCTTTACACTTTAATAAACAATTTTATACATTTTCCCAGCAAAACTTTTACGCGTTATATGTCAAATTAAACACTGTTTAGCAACCATTATTAAAATACATTTTAGAAACTACCATATGATAGATAGACTGCCATAGTTGCATGACAGTTTTTTTGAAAATCTTAGAGAAAAATTATTTAAATAAACAAATCGTAGAAATTTTATTGTAATTTGATAATCACTAAAAAACTAACGTGATACGTTTTCAATGGTCTTTTCTTTTGTAAATGAAAACTCTGTGAAAATCCTAATTTATATTAGTGTTTAAATTTACTTATCAAACTGGACGCTTTATTTTTTTAAAGGTAGGGCTACTTTAAAAATAAAATTAATTTTTGAATGAAAAAAAATGAATCCAATATAAAACTGATAATAAATAAGTTATAAGCTTGGCACTTTTTAAAGAAGGAAGAATATTGATGTTTTTTTTTAAAATTAGAATTAAAAAAAGTTGTATATTCTAAATTATTACTTGTTCTTTAATATCCATTATTTAATTTCAGAAAGTAAAATTATCAATTTAAGTAAAGTAATTTTAAGTGTATAACATTCACGCCCAATTTTAGTTATAAAGTACCTGGCCATTTTTACGATTGTTTACACTACCAACCTAAACTAGTAATGTAGGAGTACGCGTATTTCAAATAAATCACTGAGGCTTTTCAAATGAGATCATTCAAGTCTCATAGGAAATAAATATGTTCAAAACACACACACACACACATATATATATATTATTAAAAAAATGTGTAATTGTTAAAACATTTTTTTTTTTATACTTTCGGCAATAAAACAATTATAGTAATAATATCATTATATTAATGTTAATAATTAATACATTTTATATTTTTATTATACTGAATTACCATTTGAATTAAAATCTTATGATATTCACAAACAGAGCACCAGTACGGAATTTTTCTTAATCAGTCGATTACACATATGTATTATTTATTATAGGCATAAAATTTCATAGGAATAGTCGGTCGGCTTTAATATGACAATTAAGTTAAGCATTTATGCCGCCTACATTCGTTTATTTTCAACAAATACTATCGTAAACATTCGGTCGTGTACCTCTGACTAAATGTCATATGTTACATAATGGAGTATTTTTTATGGCTAATATTTAAATCATTATTCAGCACTCAACGATTCAGAAGATATACCCAAATATTTCCACAAATGTAGGGATTGTACATATTCATCTTGTGCCAGTAAATGAGATGTACACTCATGCAAAATAGTAAATATATTTTTAAAACGAAATTATCTACTGTATGTAGTGAAAATATTAGTAATAACAAGTACTGTTAAACTAACTTTGCCCTTGTTATTTTCTTCACGCAAATGATCATTAGTTTGAAGTCTAATTTTTATACTCCATAGTTTTCATATACACTTAAACGATACTAAAGGGACTCTATAGGGTAAGGGAAACATGACAAAATATTTTCCCCCTAAGAAACATTAAATAACTACAGAAATATTAGATATGAAAGTAAAAATATGTACTACAGAATTTTATCACGTTCTATCAGTATACAGATAGATTCATAATCGAAGGGAGCTGAAAATTATTATTTTATATTTTATTTTTAAGATTTATGGTACATACTAAATTATTATTATCATGCATACTAAATTATTTTACGTGGTTTTTTCTTAAATTTAGTAAAATTGTTTTACAACAAATATTCATTTATTTTTTTTATTTTCTATATACAAGAATAAATAATTCAACTAACTGTAGTATTTTGCATAAGGTCTATTATTTTTTTTTTTTTTCATATCTTCTCTATTTTCTTCCAATAAATAATGATTAGCTAATGAGAAAATTAATTGAATTATCATTCAATTATTCATTTATTTCAATCAATTATTCAATTTTTCCTTCAAGAAAATAAATAAATTATTATTATTATTAACCCAAAAAAAATAATTATTATTTTTATTTCACAAGGCAACAAATAATACACTACTGTTTCACCCGGTATTTAAAATACCGAATGTGTAAAATATTTTTAATGTGATGACAAATGTATATAAAAGAAAAACATTTCAAATCACGTTTACATACCTCGTAGATAACGACAGTAACGATGAAGTGATGATCCTGTAAAGACAATAGCACAAGAAATGCCAATAGAATTCTGTTGGAGGTGGTATTTATACTAAGTCGTGAGATCTGAGGTCGTCTTCTTCTTTCCACCCCTGCACTGCTGTTCTCTCTCATTCTTTCTTTCCGAGTTCTACAGTAGGATCATCTCCGTAGTACGAACGTAGGCCCTCTTCTCATCCTTATTCTTCTTTCTTTGTTGCCTTTCCCAGAGACCGGTGAAGACGAGTTTTCATTATTCTCACTGACACGGCGTATTGCCCCCTCCCGTCACTGTAGGCAAGCCGGTATGTGCATCATCAGGATGATGCTACAGTCAGACCCCTATGAACTTCATTCTACGCTTACAGTCGCCCGAGCCGACTTCACTGCGAAACATTTGACCCAAAGAAACACGATTCCGTTTAACTCTTACGAGTGACACGGTCCGATCACGTTATCCTTTCACTTAGTTATTCTATCCGAGCGCGTTTATTCACTTCACCCGACATTCTTCATTCATTGCTGAATTTACAAAACCACAGTTAAACTTAAACTAAAATATTACTCGTAATAAAGAAATTAATTATTCGTTTTAAAATTATAATTTTAATAAAGAGGATAAAAATTAATCTCTAAGATTCAAAATTTTTTAACTTAAAAACTTTTCATCGAGTTATTTTTCACAGCTGTTTCAAAAGAATCGAACGAGATCGTGAAAATACTTCAGTGGTCTACATTATAAGGAATTTAAAAACGGAATTTTAATTGCTAAGATAAAACGTTAACATAATTTTTTTTCATAAAAATATTCATTACTTTTTTCATAAAAAATATATTTCTACAGAAAAGTGTATATATTTTTTTATTATTTTGTAGAATATATTTTATTTTAAAGTAGAATACAAACAAAAATACTTCTTTAATTCTTAGCATTGAACTACGAAGAAATAAAATCATTACATTACACTACATTTATTTCAAGTTTATATAAGTTTTCTTGTATATGTAAGAAAATTTACCAACAATAAAAGTAACTGTTAAAATAAATTTCTTATATCTATTTCACGGGGTTACAATGGCACATACAAAACCGATAATGAGTCCAAAAAATCAATGGTAAGGAAAAGAAATGAACGGTGAGAAGAAAGATCTATTCTCGGAAGAACTACAGAAAAGATAACAACCCCTCCTCCACGCTCGAAAATATCTCAAGACTCCGGGCCGCGAGTACCAATCCTTTCCAAACTCTCTTGTGAAATCGGAGCATTTTTAATCAAATAGGGGCAACATTTTTTACTAATCCCACTTTTGCGTTGATCAGCCATAAATATATAGAAACATTTAATAAAAATGAAAGTTTATTTTTTCAAGGAATTGCAGAGCCATTGATAAATAGGTACGGAACTCCTAAAAGAACAATTTCACCCGCTCCTGGAATTTTTTGGGCTGAAAATGTATCAAACTTAGTTAACTTAGTAAACTTAATTTTATCAAAGTATACTTTTTATCAAAAGTATAATCTGTGACATCAAAAGAGGCAGGGTTAGAATCTACGACTCAGAGGTACCTCGTTTTGTACCACTCTTTATGGAACAAAATAATCAGAACTTGTTTGGTAAGGTGTAAATGAGAAATTCAATTCGAGATGTAATGGATGTATGATACATTTTATATGCCAAGTCTAATCCTAATAAAATTCACACACAATAAAATAAATTTCTATGCAAACAGGATTAATTAATACAGATGAATAAGATAAACTTATAAATTAAAAAAAAAAAATGTAATTTGCATTTCACGTTTAAGGATTCAGTCATTATAAAACATTGCACATTTGCCGCCAAAACAAAGAAATAAAATTCTTTATTTTAGTGTGGAGAGAATTCTTGCTTTATTTATAATTATCAAGTTATGTGTGTATGTATATATATATATATATATATATATATATACGTTCAATAGTTACAAATAAGTTATTTTACTGCTGACATCAAATATCAATAGATTGCCACATTTTAAAATTATATCAGAACGGCAAGAAAAGTTAAGTCAAACGAAAAAAATGTTCTTACAACTGTCTTACAAGTTTTCCAATTTAAAATTTAGCTTCATATCATTCTCAACAAGATACAATTATTACTGATAGACAAAAAAAAAATTAATGTTTCTCTAAGTGTGATACCATTTTCTGAATTGCTCTTTTGTGTACATTACAGATCTGTAAATAAAATAAAATGTTTCTATATTACATCCCACAGCTCTGTATGAAGTAAGAAGTATATTACAATATCCTGGTAATTGTTGGATTTTTGTTTGCTGAGAAAAGTTTTGCAAACGTCTTTAAATGAAGTCCAAGCGCACGTTCTACATTAATTAACATTGAGTTAAATACATCATTTTTGACCAACTCTCTTATTTGAGGACCAACAAATATTCCTTCTTTAATTTTTCCTTCACTTACATTCAGAAATTTCTGTCTGATGTACAGAAATCTGGGACTACTGTTTTTCATTGGTTTTACAAAAGTTCTCATTAGTCCTAGCTTGATATGGAGAAGAGAAAAAAATGTTGGGTTTAACTAAGGGCTCATGAGTAATATTTTTCCCATTTGGAGTTAAGCTGTCTCGTTTCTTCCACTCTTTGGTAACATAATGTTTATCCCCATCTCGGCTGTCCCATTCGCATAGAAAACACATGTAGTTAATATAACCTAACTGCAAGTCTAACAAAGTAGTTATAACTTTCAAATCACCACATATGTTCCAGCTATGTATTTATAATTAATGTTTTCAAGAACGTCTTTCATCACATCGTATGTCTCTTTCAAATTAATACCATAATCGATTGGTATCGAAGGATTTGTTACTGTTGTGTAGTATTGTTGTTTTGTAACCACTTTTAAACTATACTTGGACGAATCTATGAGAAGGGGCCAGACCTCAGGTTTATGAACTTGTCCTAAGTGCAACATAAGCTCATCAATATTTGTACAATAAACCAAATTATTTTCATCAATAAAGTAGTGAGAAAGTTCTTTTTGTTGGCTTCGAAAGCCCGAAAATTTTGTATTTTTCTGTTCAGTACTGCCTGATTCTTCATCGCTGCTTTCTAAACATACATTCACAGATGGCTCAGGAACTGGAATAATTTCACTGCGAGGTACAGGCCTGATTGCAATGAAGGATATTTTACAGTATGTTAAGAATTTTTAGAAATTCCAGACACACTTGTTAAAAACAAAAGTAACAATCGGTTACATGATCCTTTGGTTCATTCCAAACCTTAGGTACACCAAATGGCAAAGCCTTCCGTGTACCTTTCAGCCATCCTCTTAAATATACAGAAAAATTAGTATATATTTCATATTACTATATGAAGAGCCCACGTCTTATCCCGATCACCAATTTTACACTGAAAGTACAAATGATATGCATTTTCAATTAAAGATGTAATGTTTATTTTATTTGATTTTACGGTAAACTCACCACATACATAACAAAAGGCATCCACATCATTTAAACAATTTCGAGGCATTATGACACTGCAGTGTTAACAAACTTAAGAAGGCAATAAGACTGAACAAAATTAATTCATTCCTAAATCCAGTGCTTAATGCAAACAACACAGCTGTGTTTTCAGTTACATGTTTTGATCTGCACAGATATGATTAATCTTGTCCATGAAGGCTCACTCTTCTGTATTAGATATAATGTCATAGTATGTGACTATGATGTACTTTAATTCTTTCTCTAGTATTGTTTATTTATAGCTTACAAATTATGTTAACAAAGTTAAACAATAAAAAATGAGCTAACAAAGTATAATATTGGAGTTTAAAATGCTAATTATACGTTGAAAAATTAAAAAAATCATTTAATTAAAATTTAAATTTTTTTTCAAAAAGGATGGGTGATAGAAAGATTCTGAATTCATATTCGTTTACAGCATCTAAAATCAAATTAAAATCATGTATCGCATGTTAGGAAACAAAAATTATGTTTATCAGTGATTATTAAAATTATTTACAATAATAACCAGGTTAAATTATCTACAAGAAAAAACAAAACAGTAAGAATTTTTAATAACGTCCTTCCTCCATTCTAAAAAAAGGTAATCTGTTGGAATCTAGTAGAATCATTAATCTTTCATTTCACTGGTATTTTTAGATCTGATCATTCTACTTCAATTCAAACTAAACTTCTTATGAGATTGCTTAAGAAGCTGTCCTCTAAGATAAAAGAAAAAATGATCGGAGTTTAGAACTTACTTTATTTGGTGCATTTATTGGTTGAACATAATTTATCTATAAACTATTTTTCAAAAATATTCAATATGAATATTGAAAAAATTTTTTTGTGTGTGTTATGAAAGAGCGGACATCAACAGCTTATTAGACGGGTGGAGATCAGTAGCGTATGAAAATATGCCATGCCTGACCGGGTTTCGAACCCCGGACTTCCGTACGAAATTCCGAGACGCTACCTACTCAGCCACGAAGGTTGGGAAGGAAAAGTTCGTTGTTAGGGAAATTCTCAGAAAGTATTGAATCGATTTGAATAATTCCTTTCTGCTTTAAAAGGTTACTACTTTCCGAATGACATAGACAATATAATGCCATCTTGGTGATTTTTTTCATCTTGTGACAATTTGATTAATAATATTTAAGTACGTACTTCGTTCATATCTGTTTTAAATTACAAACTTGGAAATGTGCTACACATGTCATTTAATAGAAATATTAAACTTGTAAAATTAAACATAAAACTAGATTATTGTAATAAATTACAATAAACCGTTCATCATCGTTTTATAAAATTTTGGATATGATTCTTCGGCTCAGGAAAGGAATTATCAACAAGTTTGAACAGAATTCAACCACTTCCAACCCCTCAAAATTGAGAAAAATTGATATTTTGTTATATCTGAACTATTTATTTTTCAAAACGTTTTCAACCTCCAGGACAAGTAAAGAAACGTAATGATGACGAACAGGTTCAGGCCTCTTTGCTTTCTAGCCCCCTCTCAGATCCCTGAAATTAAAAAAATGAAAGCTTATGATATTAGGACCATCATTTTTCAAGATTCGGTCTATTTTGAGGAATTAATAAAATTTCAATGGGTTTTAAAGATGTTCAGATTTTCTTTTCATACACCTTTTGAAAATTAAATATCAAATTAATATACATAATCCTCCCTTTAAAAAATGTCTTCTTCTAGAAACCGGTAAAAAATCTCTATAGGATAGAATTTTCGGTTTTATGACTCCGCCAAGCATCCTAATATCTCTGATTCCATTTCAATATACATAAATATCAAAATCACTATGTTAGAACTATTCAGCGGATTCTAAATTCAAAGTAACTAGAAAATTCTGTGATATTAAGAAGGTTTGAAACTTCTTATCCCTCCGAAGTTTCTTTTACTAACAAAATATTGAAATTCTGTGGAACTGAAACTTTTTTTTTTCAAAACGTATTCTATTTTCAAAAACAAGTAAAACATTCAAGAATGTCAAACAGGTTTGAGACTTACCTTACCAAGCTTCTTAACTCCCCAATTTAAAAATTATATATATATATATATATATGCTAGCGGACCCGACAGAAGCATTATTCTGACGCGGCATTATTCTGTAATAAATGCACACACATAAATATAAGTAACTTAATTAAGTTAAAATTAGCAGGAATGTGTTCTAAATTTCATTAAAATGACTATTAGTATGATATTATAAGTTTGTGATTGTTGTATTATTGTAATGGGTTTACTGATTAATTATGTGTAGTATGGTTAATATTTATTTTCACTAAATATTGAGATGTCCGATGAAAATTGAATTAAAAAATCGAAACGTCGTAAAATTAATAATTACTGTAATTAATAAATTTTCATCCACATTACTACCAATTTTCACTTATCATTCTAAAAAAAGTACCTCCTACATATGTTTTTTTTTTTATTTAACAATTTTGATGCTTCATAACCATGTAACAACTTAATTAATCAATAAAAAAATTAAAGCACTGTAAAAAAGCAACGTAGTTAATATTTTATCATTTTTCTCATTATTTATTTTAACATTTATTTTACCAAATTTTAGATAATTGTAAATTAAAAATAATTTTAGAAAACTTTTTATAAAATTAATCAGCTAAAACACTATTAATTCAATTTTTTAAATATACTTTAAACTATATTATAAGTAACTCATATTTTAATTTTATAAATGTTATAATTTATTTTACAAACTTAAAAAATTTTTATTTTCAAAGAGCCGTTCAATACTTCATAAGTTGCATAGAATAAAATGAGAACTGACAATTTAAATTTGTAGGTTAAGTTGATTGTTATTGAATTCACGTGTATACATCATTAAAATTCATGAAAAATCATGTAAAATACTCACTTCAATACTGCACGCACCTTACAAATTTGCACAATGTACATTTTTTAATTAAACTTTAAAACGTTATTTCAATAAATAATAATATAATATAATATTCTCAATAAGCGCGCAATTTTAGCAGACTCGGCAATGCTTCGCTATTGCTAGTTCTGAGTATACATACAGATTAAACGACAACAATTGAAAGTTTCATAAAACCTTAAAAAACTGAACATTAGCAATTTAACAAAATTTAACCTTTCACTTTATAAAAGTCAATGTAAATAAATCCAAATGGCAAAACTAACAGCACTACCTATCGGATTTAATTCACACCACTCTCTAATCACAGTATTCGGTGGAAAATAATTTTTTAACGAAAAGTGTTGTGGCTGCAAAATCATTACAATTAATACTGAACATTAAGAAACTTACAAAACATTACGGAACCTTATAAAATTTCATCTTTAACTTTATAAAATTCAGAATGTAAATAAATCCAATCGTCAGAATAGCACTACCTATCGGATTTAATTCAAACTATTCTCTAAATACGAATTTTAATGTAAAAACAACACTAAGCTACGATGCAAGTAACTGATATGCGAAAAAGCAGCAAAATAAAAAAAATTCCTAGAATCCGATCGCAGCACCAACTACCGGGTTTGACTGATAAACCTAAAATTAAACAAAAAACTTCTAAAACGCGATCGCAGCTCTGCCTACCGGACCCAATTGTGAACCTTAACCATCCCAAGATCAACAACACATAAATAAATTTTAAAAAAACATCTTCACTTCAATACTGTACCTTACAAATTTGCACAATGTATATTTATTAATTACACTTTAAAACGTTATTTCAATAAATAATAATATAATATTTCTCAATACGCGCACAATTCTAAACGCGATCGCAGTGCTGCCTACTTGTTACTTAATCAGTTGTAATTTTGTTTACATTGGCAACGGCCATACGGGCTCTTTGTGATTGGTCGTTGTGTTTGACAGCGGCCATCTTGCATTGATCTGATTGGTTTTCCTTTGTTTACATTTCCATCTGATTTATTAGCCTCTTATTTATTAAAAATCTGTTTTCTCACGATTTTTTGTAACACAAAATTACGAAATTTTTTTCTCAATTTGATCGCAGCACCAACTGTCGGGACAAACTAAAATTAAAATATAATATTATTGAATATTCGATACTGCGATGGTAGTGCAGTCTGCCGGATCCAATGTAAAACATTCCAAAATCAACAACTAATTATAAATAAAAAATTAATTAAAAAAACATTTTCCAGTGGACCAAATTGTGAATCTAAATCATTATCGAATCCCCTTGAACACACACACAAATTTTCATCAAAATCAGTCCAGCCGTTTAGGAGGAGTTCACTTTCATACACACGCACACAAGAAATATATATATAAAGATACCATTTTTACGAAAAAATTGTTCTACTTTAAAATGCAAGGAAAAGTTGTTTTTGAAGCAGTTCATACCTTCGATAACCCATAAACCCTATTAAATTAATGAAAAATAAGAGTGCGTGATTAATATAAAATTAATTTTTTTTTAAATTTAAATCTTTATTTTTTTCTGTTTAGCCTCCGGGAATTACCGTTCAGGTATTACTTCAGAGGATGAATGAGGATGATATGTATGAATGTAAATTAACTGTCTTGTACAGTACAGTCTCAGTTTGACCAGTCCTGAGATGTGTGGTTAATTGAAACCGAATCACCAAAGAACACCGGTATCCACGATCTTGTATTCAAATCCGTATAGAAGAAGTTACTGTCTTTACCAGGACTTGAACGCTGAAACTCTGGACTCCAAATCAGCTGATTTGGGAAGACACATTCATCATTAGACCAACCCGGTGGTTAGTTTTTATTTAAATCTACACATATTATTTTTAACTTTCATTATAATTTTTTTTTATCTTCATTCTTCCTTTAGATTTTTACAAAAATACCTGTTGCAAAATATTCGTACTGTATCCCGTTTCATCGGAGAAAGATATTGAGTCTCTGGTTATTACCCAAACATAGCGGATCCGATTTCAATTGAACCTGTACTTAATCTTATGTATACAAAAAAAAAATTAAAACAGCAACAATGCAAATAGATTCGTTTTAACGTGACTTGATAATTCAGAATTAATATTATCAGAAATGTTAGATTATTATTGTCAAAAATGTCTGTAATCGCACTAAATTGCTTATACTGAAAACAATTCCTTTTTTATAATAAGAAATCCATCTTTCTACATAAAAAAGATAGTTAAAGCTCTTCTTTATTCTGTATTTTATTTTCTATCAAAATGTATTCGTTCTTATTTACTACTAACTAAATTTATTCATTCGGATCATACTTTTTGATGCTGTGTTATTATGCAATCTAAATCAGTATTATCCATATATATATATATATATATATATATATAATACTGATATACATATATTACACAGTTACTTTAAGGGTGATACTAATAAATATTAAAATTATTTTTATAAATGTGAGACGTTTATTTAATAAATTTATACGTGCTTTTAACTGCCAGATGTTGATAATATTGGAGAACATTTTTATTTGTAATTTATTCTTCTTCAGTAAAAGGAATTTTTATTTTAATTGGATGTAAAAATGTTAAATTTATTTAGACAGCGTTTAAAATATTGGATGTGTTGTCTCAGTTGCAGGAGAGGCAAGAAGGCTCAACCAATATGGGTAAATATGACCAATTTATGTGGAATCAGAGTAAAATGTAAGATTATTATGTAAAATAAAATATAAATCTAGCTAAAATACATTTCATGAATCTATTTTGGCATAATAACAAGGAATTATGGTAAATGATATGCTTATCTTTGTTACAATTTTTAGGTATAAAAAGTTAGTTTATTGTTCATCGTCATTGATTACTCGTACATTAGCATAATCACTTCAAAATATTTAAAATCGCTTAAAGTCAACTTAAAATCTTCATAATCACTCAAAATCAAGTTTCTAGAAACGCTCTAGTATAATCTCATAGATGGGTTGAATTTTGTTAATAAATAGTACAGGTTATTTAAGGATAACTTTGTGTACAATAATCTTGGGAAACTGAAATTCAGATTTTACTGACAAAGTATTTTTCTAGGATTCCATTTCCAAAACTGACCAATGCATACCTCATTATCCTTGCTAACTTTCTATTTGTCTACCCTTTTTTATTTAAATTTATTGTATTGTAATAAAATTCCTATATAAGCTGAAGTTTGTATTCTTAATTTACACAAAAATTTAAGTTGCGTAATGAAAACTGACTTTTATTCTGCGTTTAACACACATTGTTCCTTCTTTCAACATCTTGAGATACATACAACCGACACTAAACTGATAATAATATCAAATACTCTTAACTAAAGTTCATTACTTTTATCTTCATTTAAAAATCTGATCATAGTGTTTATGAAAATAAATTATTACGAGCAAAAGTATTTCATTATTAATGAATGAATCCGTACTATTCAAACTATATGCCCAATTTTTTTCATAATACTTTTTATGCAATTTATATAAACATTTATTTAAATTTTATATACTGATGCACACATTTCCTAGTTACGATTTATTTGTTTATTGTATAACGCGTTAGTTAAAATTAATGCAGGTTTGTTATTCAGTAGTTATTATACTAACTTCCTGATGCACAATTTTAGCTGTGAGAATATTCAATGAGAAGCAAATAGTTTTTGAATTAACAAGATAACTTTTCTTGTGGTATCAAGTTTCACCCATTTATTTTTATTCCCATTACCGGAAATCACAGAAGAAATGTTATTGTGAACTTTTGTTTAAATTTCTGTTCCTTTAACCAATAATTATTTCTGCTTTAAAACAAACATATTTCTATATTAAAATATTTCTCGAGATTAAACCCGCAATCCAAAGCCTGAACTAGAAATATCTGAAAAATCTCAGTTACAATTTTGAAAAACTTTTGGAATTTAGAGAATGGTGTTATTTTTGGAAAGAAAGAAATTGACGATATTTAAAAAACACAGGAGGTACATTTAATGGTTAATTCATTTTTTTTTTTTTTTCATTTGAACGACTCGTAATTTTGCTTGACCTTACTTTTTATTGTTCTCAGCAGAACAATAAAAACAACATTAACCGTATTTTTTTGTATAAAAAATTTGAATATTGAAAGCACGATCTTTATAAATACTTTCTTGAGTTATGTCCGCTAATTAAAATTGACTGATAAAGCAATATTTAAAGAAAAAGAAGTAAACATTTTACCCAAAACAGCTCAGATTCCATATATGAATAGATTTTTGGTCTAATAAAACGTTTAAGCTTTATGAAAAGAATATACATACAGTAAAGAGAAAAGTTCTCATGAAAGAAATGAAAATGAAGAAATTACCAGCCATCCGAAGCCAAGATATATGTATGCATGTGTAGTACTGAAACTTAAGACTTGATGTTTAAATCCTATTGAGACTAGCTAAAATTTATAAATGTAGGACTACTGAATAAATAATAAAATTTAAAAAGTATTTATTTTGTTAACAAGGTTTTAATATCGTCATTTACGTACAGAAAAATAATCAAGTAAGGTACCCTTGCTCATTAACAAGATATCTCACGATCCAAAGAGCAACTAGTAAAAACTCTCAGAACACTGCTAAGAAGAAAGGAATTGTAGTTAAGGCATATGAGTAAATCTGCAAAAGTAACAACCTCTCCACAGAGAGACTGCGGTCGAGACAAATAAAAACACTCACCCAAATGTTAGAAGATGCTCCAAAATTCCTTTTAGATAATGGATTCCCGTACCTATTACAATTCCTAGATAGAACGAGATATGAAAACTGCTGAGATCCAAAATGTGAGTTATACATTACCAATAAATAATTTTGTGTTGTCTAACTCAATTATTATTACGTTATGAATATTCCCATACGTCTCCATATATCCCATGCAGCAATCTGAATTCGAGGCCCGTAAGCAGCCGCACTTCTTGTTCGTAACGTGTCAGTGAGGTGTAGTCGTGTAGACTCAGGCCCAAAATATCTGACGCGTTTGATTAATTGAAACCCAACCACCAAAGAACACCGGTATTCACGATCTAGTATATCCATGTCTACCTCAGTCATATCTTCAATAAATGTTTCTTCGGACATTACGTAGGAGGGAAAAGACTTCGGAGGTTTGGTTACTTATTAAATTAGTAATAATAATACAGTGCTGTAAGTATTTTTATTTTCATTACTTTACAATAGTCATTAATAGATTTTAACAAAAAACGTCCTCAATCTACTATTAAATTGTTTTATAAATTAAATGAACATAATTGAAAGTTTGATAAAACATTAACAAAATGAATATTACGGAACTTTCAAAAAATGTAACCTTTTCCCTTTTACCCTGTTTCCCTTTTACCATCTCACCCTTTTCCCCTTTTCATTTTTCTCCATTTCATTTCCCCGTCTCTCTTACTCTCTATCTATTTTCTTTTTCCATTTCCACTTTCCCCATTTTATCCTTTCCCCCGTTCCCCTTTCTTCCCCCATTTCTATGCCCCTTTTCCATATCCCCTTCCTCTTTCTTCCTTTCCCCTTTTCTTTTTTCTCCTTTCCTCTTTCCGTTTCCTTTCCCTATTTTCCCTTTTTACATTCCCTCCTTTTACTTTTTTCGATTTTTCCCTTTCTCCCTTTTTCCCGTCCGTAAATCGGTCCGGTAATTTTTTTAGTTTATAGCAAATACACATATCGGAAACACTGAAATGGAATCGTAAAATATTTCGTATAGCGTGTGTTGCTTTTACAACACACGCGTGTTTGGACAACACGCTGTTGGACGTGTGTTTTGTCCAACAGATAGCGCTGTGTTTTTACCTGTCACAGCTGTGAGATATTAGGTATTTAAAAACATGCGTGTATTCGAATGACTTTTAAATTTATTTTACATTTTTATTAAAAGACCATTTGATAACTAACAAATATGTATATTCATGTATTTGATATCTTATTAGATATGAAAACTGCTGAGATCCTGAAAAAAATAAGAACATTCAAATTGAATGTGGGTTTTAAAATAGTCGACTGTTATAAAATTATCAAAAATTCGGAACTCTCTCTTTATAATTACGAGATGATAAATTGATTTTATGACAGGTATTCTTAAAAAGACTATGCAAGTTCTAAAAACAGTTAACATACTCGTATATCAGAATAAATGTACTTATATTTATAATATAAAAAAAGCTTATTTTTAACATTTGTTTGGAACGCTATAAAATTATTGATATAGGCCGCATATATTAAATTAAACGATTTCTTATTTACAAATAAAAAAATTTCACTAAATGTAAGTTTTAATTTCAAATAATATAAATTGATTCTATTTACATGCCTAACAAAATATATTACTCCATATTTAAGGGAAAAAAACAATCAATATAAGTACAATATGGATGTAATTTACAATACACGAATATTTTCTGTAACAATAGTTTTATTTTTAATTAATCAGTCTACAACAATATTATCATCTGTGAGCTATAAGATAAATTTATTTTATGAAATTTTTAAAATATGGTTTCAATTAAAAAAAAGAAAAAATTGAAAGTGCAGCCGTATCAATAAAAACATCACTGCGCTCAATTTTCTCCTGAAACAGAATCAATAAAGGGAAGAATTACTAAATGTATTATTCTTATTCAACATTAGGAATTAGGAACACAACTACTTATTTATTAAAGTAACTATCGTGAAAGTAAGCACGAATATAATAAAGCTTTCTCCAAAATCATAAAACACAAGTTAGGCTTACTTTTAAAAAGGTTTCAGGTGATTGCGTAATATAAAAAATTAAACAGTGTAGATACTTTTATCAGACACTTGTAATTATACAGTAATGCACTGGGTATGATTTTCAAGTATATGTGAGCGTATATCAGTGTGACATATACAAACCACATATTTTATATACAACAAATAAAATTAACTGCAATTAATAAATTAAAACTTAAAATCTGTATAAAACATATTAATCGTCTGGCTGCTATATTGCTGCGTAAGCCTAAAGGTCAAAAATAGGTGTTACAAACAACTTCCCAGTCCAAAAATAATTAACGATGAATCAGGACTGGTTCTCACAGAAACGTTATTCCAAATTTAAACCAGTTATTAGTAATTTGGATTTTAAAATAAATACATAATTATATGTATACATATATATATATATGCATATATATAAAATGCTCTGTTATTTTATCAAAAGCACTGGATTGACCATGCGCAACTCGATATCAAACAATCGTACTCCCCTCCGATCCATCACCTTAAGGATATTACGTATAATAATAAAACCAAACTATCCAAATTCATTTACTCATACATTACTGCATAAGTATATTACTAGTATATATGATACAACAAAAACTTACGAATCTTTATTGTGTGGTCATTAAAATAAAAATAGCCTTCCTTTGGGCGAATTTCTAAGCAGAAAAAATAATTTGTCTTAATGTCGAAATTTTTATTTTAAATTTGAAAAATTCTTATTTATGATTTATTCATTGGTTCTTCATTAAAAAAAACATACTTTTTATTATATAGTACATTATTTACGATGGAATTTATCAGTAATTATATAAAAGTTATTCGTGTTTAATAAAATTAAAAATGTTTACAGCAAATCAATAATTAAAGGTTATTCAATGATGAATCATATATATCTGGCAGATATATTACTTATTTGCAAAATAATTCAGCTACAAATGTATTTGTCGAATAACTCGATATAAAAACGTATAAGCAACTTATTTTTATAACTAATTAAGCGATAAATTTTATTGATTTCAACTCGGTAGTCATTCTACTTGTTTATAGATGTTTGATTTCTTAATTTAAAGAATCAGTGGAAAATTACTGACAATTTAAGATTATTGGTGTAATACGGTAGCTACAGAATACTCTACTAAATAATTAGATTACTAAAGAAATAATCAGAATAGCCTATATAGAAATTGAACAATATTCAACTTTGAGGACTTTTAAGAAAATCTAATATTACAACTAATGTAGACTCATTTGACAGTCATTTTTCATTATTTTAATAATATTTATACAAAAAAAACGTGTTCCCATTTCAGTGAAATTATTTTTTTTGTTTGAGAAGGAGATTTAGTTTGAGAAAGATTTTACTTGAAATTAATGTTTAAAGAAATAGATAAATAATAGATCAGTTTTTAACCGAGCAACTTCAGATAAAATAATAGAGATCATTTATAATATTCAAAGGTATTGAAATTAGAGTAGGCCAAAACTTTATATGCTCAAAGTAAAGGGATCGATACATCCAACCAGAGATTTTTGGTTGAAAGATTTCATTTAGAAATTAAATTTCATTTTCCTAAAGATGACATTCCGATTTCTAGGTTTCCAATCGATCTATGATCCACACAATTGATGAAATCGGTTTTATTTTAAACGCGTTGACAATGAGAGAATCTATTCATGCGCAGGGAATTATTATAACGAATAACTTTTAGCAATTGTTCAAACGGATACGTAATAAAATTTTGCTGAACCTTCCTCCTTGAAGTGTATCGATTACAGACAACGAGCTTTACCACGAACGATTGTTCAAATTTTAAAATTCAATAATTTAATATATCCAGATCGGAAGTTCAAAATTGGCACCGTAAGAGAAATACTTTTTTAGCTAAAATTGAGTTATACTATTTAATTGGGTCAATAAAAAAAAAATACAAAAATTATGAAGCACATAAAATTTTAAATGAATATGGTTATTCTGTTTTGAGATTTATTCCATACCAACTACAGTCATTTCCGTAGACTTATAACGGTGGAAGTTAAAAATTGAATAGTGGTAAATATTATCATTTATAATACAAGCGATTAGAAAATAGTGTTTTTTTTATTTTTTATTTGTCATTAATTACTGCAGAAAATTGGAAACAAAAGTGTGAGCTCGTGTATAAAAATGAAATATAAAACAGAAAATCTGATGGCTTTATAGGTGATCAGGTGATTTATTTGTTACTGAGGTTGATCAGAAAAATTCTTACAGTGAAAGTTATTCAGCAGAAGATAATGTTAATTGGAATTTGAAGAATTTCCGGACATTACACAAAACTAAGCGATAAACACAGTAAACAGATTAACATCTATTTTAAATTGACCTTTTTTTCATAGTTATTTTTTTATATTTATATTTGACTGAAATTAATTTTATTTCAAATATAACCTTTTAGAAAGTATTGTAATGGTAATAAAGTATAAAAATTCCGTGGATGAGTATTTTTTCTAATTTTTTTACACAGTATAAGACATATTTACATTTTTTTGTTTAGATACATGATATATATTTAATATAACTGAATCGTTGTTATTTTAAATTCAATATAAAATAAATAATAAATTGATTTTAGAATTGAAATTAAAAAATCTTTAAAGAATAGATTGAAATTAAAGGTAAAAATAGATCTCATACAAGAGGTCTTACAATATCATATTTAACTGGTTATATATGTGTCTGCGCATCTATAAGAAAAATTATATTCGTTATAATATTAAATTAGTAAAAATGTAAAGATTCAATTGTTATTTGTTTTTTTTTACATTAAAAATTTCCAATATTAAATTGATTATTTCGAATTTGATTCCACATAAGGGAATCCCTGACAATCATTAATCATTTTATATAGTACCCGAGAAAAAATATTAGGTTTATCAGTCTGAACTTACCGAACGAACAAACGGCGGATCGAATTACACAACAGTGAATTGAAAGAAACATCAGCAGGGTTGATGTTCCTCAATATTAAGAAGAAATTTCACAACATAAAACTTCGTGATGGAGTATTATTATACGTGGAAAGAAATTATTGAAAATAACAAAAGATTTTCTCAGCTGAGGTGGATCTCTTGATCGCTTCGAGATCAGATCTTAACATTGAACTAAATATTAAGTAGGTATATAATTATTATAATAAAATAAAACAATAATCTTATAAAATGCATTAAATATTGCTTCTACAGAAGTTTATCATTCATTAGATGAATAATACTAATTTTATTAAAGTAAGTAATTTATTTGAATCACAACTAATTATAATTGAAAATTATGAAGAAGTCACAATTTGATTTTGAGGTACACGAAGCAATTTATTAAAAAAATAATGAAACGGAATATGAGGAGTATCTGTACTTCTCTTAGCCTTCAATAATTTGAAACAGAGAGTGAAGTAAATAACTTATTATTAGACATACAACTTCCAGCTGATCATTCAGTTAAAAATATTTTAAACTTTGACATCCAGCACTAAAGATTATAATACAAAATACAAGCACATATTTCACTTATAGTTTTATTATTAACCGTATCGCTACATTTGCACATCAGGATAAAAATAAAATATTATTGTACAGAATTTATAATCATAAAATTAAATATTTTGAAGAGTACTAAAATCTTAACGGAATAATTGCTGTGGAAATTAGAGAAAGTTCCTTGTGTACTGCATGGTAATTACTCATTAGCGCACACACAAAGGTGAATATGTTGCAACGGTGAATTGTTCAGAATGAACGGAAGTGCAAGTTTGTAATGTTTTGTTCGAATATGGAAGCTTAAACGTTTGGGAGGTCATAAAAGTAAGACCTTAAATCTTCAATATGACAGTGAGAGATTAGCTATTTTAAAGTAATTGAATCTACAATTATTTAATTTAATTTAATTAAAATATTGTTTAACGTACATTAATTAAATTTGGTGTAAATTATTTTTATTTCATTATTACAGTACTCCACAGGATTTGTTTTGTTGTAAAATAAATAGTAGATTTTATTCAGTTTCAGGTCACAAAGTGGTTAGCCAATCAAGATAATTTAAAATTAATGAAATATTTTAAAAAATAAGAAATTAATTAAAAACAAAACATACAAATTCATTATATCTATGCTTTTTTTTTGTCTTCAGTCATTTGACTGGTTTGATGCAGCTCTCCAAGATTCCCTATCTAGTGCTAGTCGTTTCATTTCAGTATACCCTCGACATCGTACATCCCTAACAATTTGTTTTACATATTCCAAACGTGGCCTGCCTACACAATTTTTCCCTTCTACCTGTCCTTCCAATATTAAAGCGACTATTCCAGGATGCCTTAGTATGTAGCCTATAAGACTGTCTCTTCTTTTAACTATATTTTTCCAAATGCTTCATTCTTCATCTATTTGCCGCAATACCTCTTCATTTGTCACTTTATCCACCCATCTGATTTTTAACATTCTTCTATAGCACCGCATTTCAAAAGCTTCTAATCTTTTATTCTCAGATACTCCGATTGTTCAAGTTTCACTTCCATATAAAGCGACACTCCAAACATATACTTTCAAAAATCTTTTCCTGACATTTAAATTAATTTTTGATGTAAACAGATTATATTTCTTACTGAAGGGTCGTTTAGCTTGTGCTATTCGGCATTTTATATCGCTCCTGCTTCGTCCATTTTTAGAAATTCTACTTCCCAAATAACAAAATTCTTCTACCTCCATAATCTTTTCTCCTCCTATTTTCACATTCAGTGGTCCATCTTTGTTATTTCTACTACATTTCATTACTTTTGTTTTGTTCTTGTTTATTTTCATGCGATAGTTCTAGCGTAGGACTTCATCTATGCCGTTCATTGTTTCTTCTAAATCCTTTTTACTCTCTGCTAGAATTACTATATCATCAGCAAATCGTAGCATCTTTATCTTTTCACCTTGTACTGTTACTCCGAATCTAAATTGTTCTTTAATATCATTAACTGCTAGTTTCATGTAAAGATTAAAAAGTAACGGAGACAGGGAACACCCTTGTCGGACTCTCTTTCTTATTACGGCTTCTTTCTTATGTTCTTCAATTGTTACTGTTGCTGTTTGGTTCCTGTACATATTAGCAATTGTTCTTCTATCTCTGTATTTGAACCCTAATTTTTTTTAAATCCTGAACATTTTATTCCAGTCTACGTTATCAAATGCCTTTTCTAGGTCTATAAACGCCAAGTATGGTGGTTTGTTTTTCTTTAATCTTCCTTCTACTATTAATCTGAGGCCTAAAATTGCTTCCCTTGTCCCTATACTTTTCCAAATTGATCTTCTCCTAACACTTCTTCCACTCTCATCTCAATTCTTCTGTATAGAATTCTAGTTAAGGTTTTTGATGCATGAATAGTTAAACTAATTGTTCTGTATTCTTCACATTTATCTGCCCCTGCTTTCTTTGGTATCATGACTATAACACTTTTTTTGAAATCTGACGGAACTTCCCCTTTTTCATAAATATTACACACCAGCTTGTATAATCTATCAATCGCTTCCTCACCTGCACTGCGCAGTAATTCTACAGGTATTCCGTCTATTCCAGGAGCCTTTCTGCCATTTAAATCTTTTAATGCTCTTTTAAATTCAGATCTCAGTATTGTTTCTCCCATTTCATCCTCCTCAACTTCCTCTTCTTCCTCTGTAACACCATTTTCTAATTCATTTCCTCCGTATAACTCTTCAATATATTCCACCCATCTATCGACTTTACCTTTCGTATTATATATTGGTGTACAATCTTTGTTTAACACATTATTAGATTTTAATTTATGTACCCCATAATTTTCCTTAACTTTCCTGTATGCTCCGTTTATTTTACCAATGTTCATTTCTCTTTCCACTTCTGAACACTTTTCTTTAATCCACTCTTCATTCGCCAGTTTGCACTTCCTGTTTATAGCATTTCTTAATTGCCGATAGTTCTTTTTACTTTCTTCATCACTAGCATTCTTATATTTTCTACGTTCATCCATCAGCTGCAATATATCGTCTGAAACCCAAGGTTTTCTACCAGTTCTCTTTATTCCTCCTAAGTTTGCTTCTGCTGATTTAAGAATTTCCAGTTTTTTAACATTCTCCCATTCTTCTTCTACATTTTCTACCTTACCTCTTTTACTCAGACCTCTTGCGATGTCCTCCTCAAAAATCTTCTTTACCTCCTCTTCCTCAAGCTTCTCTAAATTCCACCGATTCATCTGTCACCTTTTCTTCAGGTTTTTAAACCCCAATCTACATTTCATTATCACTAAATTATGGTCGTTATCAATATCTGTTCCAGGGTAAGTTTAGCAGTCGACAAGTTGATTTCTAAATCTTTGCTTAACCATGATAAAATCTATCTGATACATTATCGCCTGGCTTTTTCCAACTGTATATTCTTCTATTATGATTTTTAAATTGGATGTTGGCAATTACTAAATTATACTTCATGCAAAACTCTATAAGTCGGTCTCCTCTTTCATTCCTTTTGCCCAGCCCTTATTCACTTACTATATTTCCTTCCTTGCCTTTTCCAATGCTTGCATTCCAATCTCCAACTATTATTAAATTTTCATCTCCTTTTACGTGTTTAATTGCTTCATCAATCTCTTCGTATACACAGTCTACCTCATCATCATCATGAGCGCTTGTAGGCATATAGATGTTAACAATCGTTGTCGGTTTAGGTTTTGATTTTAACCTTATTACAATGACTCTATCGTTATGCGTCTTGAAATACTGCACTCTCCTCCCTATCTTCTTGTTCATCACGAAACCTACTCCTGCCTGCCCATTATTTGACGCTGAGTTAATTACTCTAAAGTCCCCTGTGCAAAAGTCGCCTTCCTCTTCCCACCGAACCTCACTAATTCCTACATATCTATGCTATTATATAAAAAAGAAAATTGTTTCTGTTTGTTCGGGATAAATAAAAAAACTATTCGATCAATCGCTACCAAATTTTTACCCTTGTTTCTTGGCGTAACTGAGATTTTTAAACACATTGCATCTCGCAAATAAAAAAATATATATATATATATATATACTCGTATATATAGAAGTGAAGATTTTTCGGTTGAAGCACACTTTAATGGACTGAATTACTGAACTGTGAGTCTCTGTCACAATGTGAACTAGGTTTGAACTGGATCAATCGAATGAATAATATTGCAAAAAATAATAGAATTAAATTTACATTAAATAAATTAATATTATATAAATTTAAAAAACTTCTGTTTAACAACAATGGGATGGGCTTCCTGTGGGGACTGTGTGGGAAGGTAGAACAATCATCACTATCAACTGGTAACAATCGGAGTGCCCCCAGGACACTATTTTGAGAGATGCAGTGGGGTGCTCTTATAATATTTCTGCAAACAATCGTCCGATTTTCAAAATTCAGGTTCGAGTCCTTCTATATGGATTTGAATGATAGATTGTTACTTGTTGGTTGGGCTTCAATTAACCACACACAGAAGCGTCTCAGGAGCGATAGGTCTGAGTCTGTTCAGCTACAGATTTACAGTTACACGCCAGACTGCACACAGATGCCTTTCGCATCTGTGCAGAGTTCTGTCAGTGTGCTGTTACTCTGTAACCTGATGTACATAAATAAATAAATAATATATAAGTTTTGTCGGTTTATTTGTTAACGCATCACACGAGAACCAACCGACCGATTACTTTCAATTTTAGAGGATACATTTTTGTTATCCCAGGGAAGGTTTTAAGCCTTCGATAGAGACCATAGCTTCCTTAAAGGTTAAGATATTAAAAATATTCATCATTTCTTCGCCCCCAAAAAGGGTGAATTTGTGAATTAAAGATATTCATTAAGGAAAAAATAGATAAGTTCTTTTACTTCATTATTATATTTCTACCACTACGGCAAAGAAATAAGTGATGAATTTTTCGTCGTCAAATGTGTGTGTACTTTAGTTACCATAGGTACTATTTTTGTATCTTTTGTGATTTAGTTTCTTTTTCAGGTTTCTATAAAGCCTGAATACTATAATTATTATTTAACAATATTATTCTTACACCCGTGAGAATAACGTACAGTGCGGAGGTCCAATGACTGGAGCCCCCTAGATGGATGGGAATGGCTACCGAAGCAGTCTCTGCGAGTGTCCAGAGTGCCGGTCCCCCTGACAAATTGGGAATGGCGAGCGAAGCGAGCTCTGCAGCTATGGGGTAGGACCCTTGGCTCCAGGAGGCCCCGAGGAGCCTTGAGTTATCTCCAGGATTCGTCTGGGCGGACCTGAGTACCCAGGGTCGAGGTTCTGGCTAGAGAGACCGACTTGTGTATATATATTTATATATAATTGGGTTTAAACTTCAGTCGGTAGCAATGTTGATCTGTAATCACAACAGCTGAAAACAGTTGATTCACTTGTAGAATGTTTTTTTAATGATTTTTTTTCTTTATATGGGCATTGACTTCTAAGTTTATTAGCCCTCGTCACATTGTTTAAAAATAGAATAAAATCACCAGCAAGTTCGTCAGATGTAAAGGTGTTACAATTTAATAAAACACAAAATAAACGTAACATGAAACATTTAAACACAACGTACACTATAACACTTGCAGGGTATAAAGGGTTCTGGCATTTATATCAAACACAAAAATAAAATAAAACATTAATATATAGTAAGGACACAAAAAATGTTGAGCAATACCAAGCAAATTTGAAAAATCTATGTTTGGGTGTAAAGTGCCTTTACATAGAGGATTCTCACTCAAATATAACACATTCTGACTTCTTCAAAGGCTTACAATAAGCGTGTTAGTAATTTGCTGGTACGTAGGTCAGGAAGGTAAGCAACTATTTTTTTTCTTTGCCATTTTCTAAATCAGCAGTGACATTATTTGTTAATGGTGCTTCTTTCTGAGGTTTTCATGTATTGTATATTCTTCCAGTATATCTTGATGCTTAATATTAAATGGTTTGTAACATAGCCTGCACATTGGTTTTTCTTTTCCGGTAAACAATTATGAATTTATTATTCGCGTGTAACCGATTCTGAATCTGGTTAACTTGTTCCCAGCGAACCAGTTTCACGTCACTCTTCAATTTATATGAAATGATTTTAATTTCATTCAGTTTCTATCTATTCTTCAGCGTTTAGTATTCCACGTGGTTCTGATGGTCATTACTAGAAGATTTTTAACGTCTGCCACTCGAATAGGAATCATGACTGATTCTGCTTGGTCTGGAATCTTGGTCTGCTTGCATAATATTCACTGTGAGAGAGTTATGTTCGAACATGTATATGATATGTTTGAACACGCAGTGATCTGAGCAGTATAAAAGAGGCATAAGGAATTACAGAACATCAGTTTGGTTTCGAATAGGAAGTGTGCGACTGGTGTCTTTATTTAAGTTTTTAAAAGTGTAGTTACATTCAAAATAATAATAAGTGAGGTTTCGGTTTTTTAGTGTGTGGTCAAATGGTGTAACTGTTTTTTTTTTTAAATTAGATTCTTATGCAAAATGAATAAATTTGTGTAAAACCTAAGTGAGCCATCTACATCCAGTAGATTGATTAGTAAAAAGACAAGATTTTACAATGAAAGTTACTTAAATTACGGTTTTACCCCCTTTTCTTTTGAGAAATCAACAAGCTTCTATTTGTAAATCAAGCCAAACTGATAGACATACTCTTGAAGCATCTTATCTCATAGCAATAAGAGTAACTAAGATGTCCAAACCCTATACAATCGCAGAAAACCCCATATTTCCTACTGCAATTGATATGGTCAGTGTTTTAATAGGCGGGGAAGAAGCAAAAAAGTAAAAAAAAATTCCGCTCTCTAACGACACACCATCAAGGCAAATCTATGACATGACTGCCCGTGTTTGCTACCAGACAATTCAGCAAGTGAGTTCAAGTGGATTTTTTAGTATAGAATTTGATAAATCAACAAATGTGGAAAACGTTTCTCAGTTCTTATGTTTCGTGAGATATGAATGCGATAGAGACAGATCAATAAAAGAAAATATGTGATTGTTCTACAAATCAATATCTGATCACCAAAAGAACATTGTTTTTTGATGTGTTTTATGAAGCTACTAAAAACTATAACACAGACTGGGCAAAGTGTACTGCAGTAAGTAGTGAAGGTGCAAAGGCGATATCAGGAAAGAACAGTGGATTTCAGAACAGAAGTCATAAAGGTTATGGCGGAGGAAAGTGTTAACCCGGTTATTGGAATTGCGAGATAAATTAATAATATTTCGAGGAAAACAAATGCCATTCTCAATATTTTTATAGAATAATGAATATATATTGCTGTTGGCTTAGTTAGCTGATGAGTCCTGGCAGAAAGCGGATGCACAATCTCTGCCTTGATTCCAAGCCCATACTCACCGAAGTTTTCAGGGCTATCATGCATCGTCATTCATGAGAATCTAATTACAGGCTTGCCATCGTTGATGTCATGTGAATAACGGAAGGGTCTCTTTTACACTTGTAATCCCATCGACCCTGCTAGCTAGATCGCCAGTTATAAAGGTAGTATAAATCCGTTTCCAGCTGTACATAATCTACAGTTGGGTGAAATGTTCTGTCCGAATAGTGACCTAAAGAAGGAAATTAGGTCAACAGAAAGTTATTATTTCCGAGAAAAACACTCGGAGCCTCATTAGACAGATATATGTACTGTTGCTTAGTTGTTGCCGTCCTGGACGTAGATCGTAAGTGATACATTATGGACGTGAGAATTATTTAGTGCAGCTTAGAATATTACTACTCAGGCAGTTTATTAGACTACTATTAGACAGAATATTAATACTACAGGCAGAATATTACTTAGAGAATATACTTACAACAGGCAGAATATTACTACTCAGGCAGTTTACAGAGTAAGGAACTGAGCCACTGAAACTAGAAAGGGGACATGGAGAACTCGGCGAATACCCATATTAATATTGTTAGATGTCCGAAACGCTTTTGGCTCGGTTCCCGGGGACATCATTATAACTGCCCTTGAAGATAAAGGAATCAGTCAATACCTGCAGAGACAGGTCAGAGAATATTTAAGTGACAGATGGATTACAACTGACACTTAGAGGGGTAACCTGAGATTTCAGATGTTTGGTAGGGTCCCGCAGGAGTCGATTTTGAGGCCCTTGCTTTGGATTATAGTATATGACGGTATCCTCGGTCTACAACTGCCGGAAGGGAAATAAACGGTCGCCGATGCTGACGAACATGTGGTCTTTGTCAACGGTAGGTCGGAACAGAAGCTGCAGGACCGCAGTAGCTCGGCTCTGGCGGCAATAGAAGCATGGATGGCACATGGTCTTAAACTGGCTTCAAGGAAGAGTGAACTTATCACATTGGCTGGGAGAAGGAGAGTGGGACTTATAATGTTAAAGGATGGAGATCACTCTATACAGTCGAGAAGTAAGGTCAAGTATCTGGTAGTCGTAATAGATCGAGCCTGTAAGTTTACGGATCACATGCTGGAAAATTGTACCAAAGTTGAGAGGACGTTGAAGGCTCAAGCAGACTTATTACCACGCACGTGGTGCCGAGACCGTCTAAGCGTAGAGCCATAATGTCGGCTGTCATGTTCACATTGTTGTACGCGGCGCTGGTCTGGAGATCCACTGTCAGCACACAAAGGACCCTCTAGAGACTAAAGGGTGCACTGAAAGTCCCTTTTAGGCGTCATATCAGTGAACAGGACAGTCTCATACTAGAGGTCATAAGAAGGACTGTTTAGCAGCAGTCCTTCCTGTTGAGTTGCAAATACGAGAACGGGAAGCCAGATATGATGGTCAGAGACGGTCCGAGGCAAGCTCAGCTAGCTATCTTCAGAAATTGGCGTGATAACTGCTGAGGCTAACAGCATTGAAACGCCTCATGTCTTCGCAGATAGCACTGCGGACGTCGAAGCGCCAGGTTATAATGTCGGCGGTTACATCTATCGTGCTTTACGCTGCCCCGTTGTGAAAAACTACACTAGCCATTCGACGGAACCTCTCTAGACTGAAGATCAAGCACCGAGCAACCCTTCTAGGAGTTCTTGCGGCATACAGAACATCATCATATGAGGTGGTGTGTGTGCTGACGGGTAATCTTCCCATACATCTTTTAGTGTGGGAGAGATTGCACGCTGGTGTGGTTGCGACCTTGACAAGGGCTGCGACTCTAAAAGCTTGGCAAGAACGGTGGCGGACTGGACTAGGAGGGTGGTCCCAAACCTGACGGTGTGGTGTTCCAGGAGACACAAGGAAATTAATTACTATGTGACACAAATGGTTACAGGTCATGGCAACTTTGGAGCGTATCTACACAGGTTTGGCAGACGCTAGGCCCTGACCTGCATGTTCTGCATTGAACGAGATTCTGTGGAACACACATTGTTCCATTGCCCAAAATGGGAGGAGCAGCGGATTTGTGCTGGCATCGGTGGGCAGACTCCGGAAGACCTTCTGCCCATTTACTATCGTCGCCGGCCCAATGGAAGGCGTTCGATGAGTACGCACGGGAAGTCCTGCGATTCAAGGATGAAGAGGAACGACGGAGGAGCTACCAGTATAGGGAACGTTTGACAGCTCCAGCGGCGAGGACCGACATGCCGAGGTGTGCCGGTTCCGAAGAACAGCCGTAGACTCCAGGTGAATTACGGCATTCCACAGTCAGCTGGACGCCATATAATGTCAACGAAGAGGGACTTAAGACCGCTGTCCTGGTGGACGATCCCCTTGGGATTTCCCCATTAGAGGCTAAGGCACTTAAGGACCGAGGTACTTAAGGAGCCGCTGGTGTGGGGTTTTCAGGATTGGCACAGCCGGTTCTGGCGGCTCTACACTAGAGGTTAAAGCCAGGCGCAAAACAAAAGATCCAACCAGCGGGCCGACCTGTCATGCCGTATGTAAAGCCGGTAGACGAGGAGTCTCGTTAGAGTTAAGGACACTCCCTGGGCTGAGTTATACTTAATTGTGGGTCCGGCCCATGGGGGGGGGGGAGAAAAAGGTTAGAATACTATTAAAACTGGTTACACTATGCTATAGATTCATTTTAAAAAGAGAAAGACAGCCTCTTAAAGCAACCAAGATATTCGAACTAATAAGAGACAGTTTATCGAAATAATTATCTATAAGTAAGTGGTAAAAATCACTTAATAATTATTTTTAAGATAAAAATATAACATCATTATCTAAAACTTGTTCGTTGCCTTCACCGCAGAAAATAATGTTCCACTGATTATGCTTTTTATAAGCAATCATAGAAGTCTGATGCATCATATGAAAGGAAAGTATATTACTTCCTTAATACGATTGAATTTACCGCACAAGATCGATGGTTGGTAAGTTAGACACCTGATGATGCAGGAGATAAAAAGTAAAAGAATTTGTAAAAGAGGGGAAGAACATTGTGAATAATAGACTTTGAATGTTGTTTATTTGGATTACAGGTAAGCTTTTTAATTAATGTAATTAGCAATTGTAAAATTTTTAAATAAATAAAATTTTCCTTGGTTTGCAGAGAGAAACTTCATTTTAATTATTTTTCTTTAATTCCAAGAAAAGAATAAAAAAAATATAAAACATATTACAAAACAACATTCTCGTTGATAGTTAACAATGGATAAATTTAGATTCGATTTTATGGTTCGAAGCTCGGCAGATAGAAAAAAAGTGTCTTATGTAAAATCTCAATGTGTACACCGGATGGCCGCTCATTCGAGATCCCAGATGAACACCAGCCAATAATGTTACATGCAACAGTTATGGACGCACAAGCATTTGCTAAAGTAAAAAACACACTCAAAAAGAGACACCAAATAAGAAATTCAAATAAGTTAATGCAACAGAAACGCTAAAAACTTATTTAGACAAAAAAAACTTTTTTGTGAAACATTCGCAAATAAAGGTTGGACTCCAATAAGATATGCATTCTTTCTTTTTCCTGTTTAGCCTCCGGTAACTACCGTTTAGATAATTCTTCAGAGGATGAATGAGGATGATATGTATGAGTGTAAATGAAGTGTAGTCTTGTACATTCTCAGTTCGACCATTCCTGAGATGTGTGGTTAATTGAAACCCAACCCCACCAAAGGAACACCGGTATCCATGATCTAGTATTCAAATCCGTGTAAAAATAACTGGCTTTACTAAGACTTGAACCCTGTAACTCTCGACTTCCAAATCAGCTGATTTGGGAAGACGCGTTAACCACTAGACCAACCCGGTGGGTTAATAAGATATGCATTACCATTCAAATACTAAACAGGTTCTCTTTTAGATCATGCAATAAAGAAAGAAAGATTGTTGTTGGTGGTACGAAAATCAATTGAAAATGGAGCATTAATAGATCTTATTACAGCTTTTCTACCGATCTTTGCTGCTGATATGATTGATTGAGAAACATTAGGAGAGACCGAAGACCTCTATAACGAAATAGGTAAATTAGAACATTTTGTTGACAAAAGGAATTTTTAAATGAAAAAAAAATAAAAGCTACACCAACAAGAAAAACTAGAGAAAATACCACGTGGAATTTGTAAGGATAAGGGCAAAGGAACACGCTTCCACCCTGAATCTGAATGCTGGTTCAAATATAAAAAAGATAAAATAAAAAATGTATTAGAAATACATACATAGAATTCAGTATTAGAAATGAAACTGAATAGAAAGGACCCAAAAAACTAATAATTCCACCATTAACTAAACTCAAAGTAGTATTAAATGAAACGTTGGAAGTATTTGGTATTTATGATACAGGCTGAAATGTTTCATTGATAAATTCAAAATTATGTAATCTAAAGATGAAAGATAATGATACAAGAAGAGTAAATTTGAGAAGAAATTAACGATGTAAACAAGACAAATGTGTTAATTACACTGAAATCAATCATATTAGATAAAGAAGAATACAATGATTGTATTCATAGTAAATAATAAAAACTTCAAATGTGACTTTCTAATTGGATTAGATTGTAAAAGAAAATTTAGATTGATTCAGAAAGAGGAATTACAAATAGAACAGAAAATTCCTGATTCTACAGAAAAAAAACAGATAATTATGAAGTAAGTTTTAACGAACATGTAAATGTGGATACTCTTGAAATTCCAATAAGCCACTTAAGGTCTTATGAAAATTTCGTAATAGACGAACTTCGAGGTAAATATGAAGCAATACTTGCCAAAAAGAATATATGATACTGGCACAATGAAAGATTATGAAGCCAGAATAGATCTGATAAGAGATAAATATCGTTGTAAATGGCCGTACAGATGCACAATTGAAGAGAAAAAAGAAATAGAACAAATTTCAGAGTTGCTAAAAAACAATTTAATAAAAGATTCATGTATCCCTTTCACTGCTTCAGTAACACTAGCATTTAAACGAGATGAAGGTAAAAAATCAAGATTATGTGTTGATTTTAGAGATTTAAATAAGATAATAATCCCTCAATCTCAACCATTCCCATTGATCGAGGATTTAGCAATAAAAACAAGAAATTGCAAGAAATTTTTGATGTCAAAGCTGGATATCAACTCGGCATTTTGGTGGATCCCACTAAGAATTGAAGATAGAAGAAAAACAGGATTTGTAACTCAAGAAGGAAAGTTTCAATGGACCTGTTTGCCGTTTGGATTGAAGACCTCGCCTGCTATTTTTCAAAGAATCTTAAGTAATATAAAAAGGAAATACGAATTATCAGATCACGGTTATCTTCACGGTAAACTATATAGATGACATTTTAATTTTCTCGAAATCTTTTGAAAGACATATGAATCATTTACCACGATTACTATAAGGAGTAATGAATAATAATGAAGGAAGCAATTGTACAGATTAAAACTTTCTAAATGTGCATTTCCAATGGATTCGGCCAAATATTAAGGTCACGTAATAAAACACAATTCAATTTATCCAACAAAAGATAACCTAATCTCAATAAGAAATTTCCCTGCGCCGAAAACACAGAAAAAAGTTAGAAAATTCGTAGGAAAACTTTTACAATGAATACGTACCTAACATTTCAATGATACTAGATCCACTACATAATTTATTACGAAAAGAACAGATTCATTCGGTCAGAAGGATATCAGGAAGTCTTTGAATATATGAAAAATTTTCTTTGTACCCAGCCAGTTCTAATTATTTTTGATCCAGATTTACCAATCCATATATACACAGATAAGAGTTTACGGGGTGCAGGGGCTGTGTTGAAACAACCACAATCAAATAATAAAACAGGAGGAGTCGAAAAACCCGTGGCGTACTTTTCAAAGAAATTAAATGAATCTCAAAAGGTGATTAGTTTATTATTTATCACAGTATGATTTTGAACTAATGTATCGTCCGGGTAATGTTAATTTAGAAGCAGATTGCATAAGTAGAAATTCAGTACTAGAAGCCCATGAAAATGGAGATGACAATTTGAAAATTGTAAATTTAATAAAATTGGAAGATATTCTAGAAGATCAAAAAGAACGAAGATTTAAAGGATAACAAAAATAAACTGATCTTAAAAGATAATCCGTACTATAAAAATGTAAGAAAGAAAGAAAAAATTATACTATCGGAAGATTTTTGTAAAACGTTCACAGAAAACGCACCGAAATTTCTGCCACACAGGAATAAAATTGATGCAAAGCAAAATAGGACCACATTACACAGCAAAAAACATAACGGAGAATATAAGGAAAATTTGTAGAAACTGCGAGATCTATATAAAAAGCAAATCAAGAAGGCAAGATAAGATTGGTCAAATGTCGCATCTAGGTCCTGCAGAAAGGCCTTTTGAAATAGTTTCCATTGACTCTGTCGGTGGTTCACAATCCACAAAAAAAATACTTCTATCTTCTAGTAAACCATTTCACGAGGTTTGCTTATATTTTAACATCGAAAACGCAAAACTCCAATGAGTTTATTAAGATAACACAGAATGTATTGAAAGACAATATTATTGGCACAATTTTAACAAATCGATACCCAGAAATAAATTCCAAAAACTTCAAAAGCTTCTTAGATAAAAATAAAATAACAATAATATTTAGAGCGGTACACACTCCATTTTAAATGGCCTAAATGAAAGGCTTAATCAGACCTTGGTAAATAAAATTAGATGCGCGATAAATGAAAAAGGGAAAAATGTACGTGGACAAAAATAGCACATGATTGTGTGGAGGAATACAATGAAACTGAACACACAGTAAGTGGGTTCAGTCCAAAATATTTATTGGAAGACAAAGATATTTCGATATTACCACATAAATTAAAGCAAAAGAAAAGAAACAAAGATTTAAGAAACGACAGGAAAATTGCTCTAGAAAATAACATGAAATTTCATAAATACAGCAAAAATATATTTGATAAATACAGAAGAAACTACGAGTTCAACGCTGGAGACCTAATCACATCTGTTTCATATTACCAAGCTTACCCCAGCTCCCAATACTAGAGATGTCCGGAATAACGAGGACACTTACGTATGACTTCATAGAATTTTGTAGCAAATTTTTTCCCCTTGGAGGAGAGATGTTAGGAAAGTATATATTTCCTTAATACGACTGAATTTACCGCTCAAGTTTGATGGGTTGATAAGTTAAACACCTGATGGTGCAGAAGATAAAAAGAATAAGAAATGAATAAACATGAGAATAATTGAATTAGATTAACAAAAAATCGTTTGTAAAAGAATTTGTAAAATAAGAGAACAACATAGTGAATAATAGACTGAATGTTGCTTCTTTGGTTTGCAGATAAGCTTTATAATTAATGTAATTAGCAACTGTAAACTTTTTAAATAAATAAAATTTACCTTGATTTACAGAGAAATACTTCAGTTTCATTATTTGTGTTTAACCCCAAGAAAAGAATTTAAAAAATATATAAAACACACTTTATGTATATATATATATATATTTGTAATTTATATAAAAATATGGAATAAAACTAAAATTAAAAAAATAACTATTAAACTCAAAATAGTTTTGAAAAATACATTGAATTATACTGATTAATGATTCGTAATCAATTAAATCTTTGGTCGTTTAGTCCTTTTCAAAAACATTTCACCACAGAAATGAGATTTCAGACTTCATTGAAAATTCTATAAAAATTATTCAACATTTTTTTGAAAAATTTACCTATGTTAAACTAAACTGTAAATGCAGTGTTTTTTTTTTATCCAGGCAATTGTTTGAAATGTTATTACCTTACTGTTTGTTCACCATTAAATAATATTTAACTACTCAGATAACAATTTAATTCTTCAATTCTGAAACTAAATTAACTCACTTAATTCAACTGAATGGAGGAAATAGGTTATTTGAGACATTTCCCAAAATAATATATGTAAATTTCTATCGTTATAATATTTGTTCTTGTCTTTATAACTGATGTGATACAAATAAAGCAAGTGAGTTTCTAGCTAGTCAGAATTTCTTTCTTTGAGAATATTGATATTCATTACTGTTAAGTCTTAAGCTAGTATGGACTGTATTGGTATTCGGATGAAATGATGAAACCATATTCTTCTAGGATAGTTGAATTTAATTTTGTTATATTAGACACATTTAAAATACTATACAAAACAAGTCACATTAGACTAAGAGAATGCATGAGCGCGCCGGACGGGATTCTTCAGGGTCCTAGTCACATTAGACCAAGAAATACATGACCACGCCAGACGGGATTCGTCACTCGAATGAAAATATGAAAATGACTCGCAAGCCAGCGCTAGTAGATACTAACGCGCAGCACTAGCTGGCTCAAACTAGGAACGGAACACACCGTAATTATAATTACAATAAATTATAATTCTAAGATACATTATTACAAAAAAAGTAATATTTAAAAATAATTACATAAAAATCATGAAAGTACATAAGAAATTGAAGCTACCTTAAATACAAATCCAATATTGCCAAAGGCAAAAAACTACAAAAGAAAATAAAATTAGAAATAAGCAAGTACACGAACATAACGTTAAAAAGTTTCATTCATAAATTCGGCATGACTCAGGTCATTACAAACATCCGAATTTGGATGAATAATTAATCTATTAATAGTTCTTTTTACAATTGTATTGTTAGTTTTTACATCAGATACTCTAACTAATCCATCATCACCTGGATACACTTTGACAATTATTCCCAATTTCCACATTAGTGGAGGGAGATTACTTTCTTTTACTATAACTACATTGCCAACAAAAATGTTATTATTAGAGATCTTACATTTACTCTTCTGCTGCAAGGAATGTAAATAGTTATTTGATCAGGTTTTCCAAAATTCTTTTAATATTTTTTGTATAAGCTACCACCTATTAAATCTATTTATATTAATGCCTGAAAAATCAGGATCAGGTAAAGAAGTTAACGGAGCGAAGGTTAAAAAATGTCCGGAAGTGGAGCAGAATCAGATGATGGTAAGTATAATGGTCTGTAATTTAAGCATGCTTCTATCTGAATTAATAAAGTGGATAACTTTTCGTAATTTAAAACATAATTTTCCATGACTCTTCGTAGGTGAAATTTCATGTTCTTCACCGCAGCTTCCCACAAACCACCCGAACTAGGAGAGTGCGGAGGAATGAAAGACCACTTTATGCTGTTTGAGGTACAGAAAGATTTAATTTTGGAAAGTCATACATTTCTTGAAGATAACGATTTGCAGCGCAAAAGTTTTTTCCATTATCTGAAAAAATATGAGAAGGCAATCCTCGGCGTCCTACAAATCTTCGTAGGGCAGCTATAAAACTTTCTGTAGATAAATCAGTTACAAGTTCAAGGTGTACTGCCTTCGTGCTTCGTGGTGAGACATAAAAACAGTGCAAAGTAAGTTTTAATAGCCGCAGGATTAGTGGATCGAGTACGCCACCCACCATGACGGATAAGTATTGGACCCGCGTAGTCAACACCAGTTGACTGGAATGGTCTGGAAATTGTGACTCTTTCTTTTGGCAGTTGTCCAAGTAACTGACTGAGACTGAGCTCTAAAACAAAAACATGTCAGAAACTTATTAATGACCGAACGAAATATGATTTTAGAATACACAATCCAATATTTCTGTCAAAGTGACGAATGAATTAATTGCAATCCTTCATGCGACAGTCTTAAATGTTTATGGAAAATAATCACTCAAGTAAGATGATTATGAGGACTTAAAATTACAGGATGTTTAGCATTTAACGACAAATTTGAAAAGGTTTGGAACGCGAAGAACACCGCAGTTGCGGGGTGTACGGACCTTCGCCCCGGACCTTGAAAATCCGGGTGAGGGCTACGCGGAATGTCGCGCCGGCTCGTACCCATATCCGCAGCAGGTCTCCAAGGTTAAGAGCCTTAACCTTGGAGAGCCCTCACCCGGATTTTCAAAAACGACCTACAACGCGAATAATACCATTTTGATCTAAAAATGGGTTAGAAGAGACTGATTTGCTTTTCTTCGATACAGCCGTATTTTTCCTGAAATTGCCTAACTCCTTAGCAAAATACAATTCTTAAGTCTGACGAATAAGAATTTACAACTTGGAATTGATTTTTTCCGGTGAGAGATCTGACAATATATGATTATTTTTATTTTTTAAATTACAAATGAAACGATGACAATATGAAAATATGTTTAATGTTCCTACAAACAAAGAATATGGTTTTGAAAGTTCTAAAGTTTCTGTTGTTTGAAGAGCAGCTGAAAACACATTACTTTTGCTAGGCTTCTTCTCTTCCTTGAGTGAATCTGGCGGAATCATAGAAACGATAGGCGGATTGGATGGCCAGGCGTCCTCATCTTGTTCCAGAAATGACGGATCATTCCACCAAAGTTGTAACGAGGTTAATACATCTGGTACACAACCCCGTGACAAGACGTCTGCAGGGTTATCTTTCGAAGGAACGTGCTTCCATAAGCAATCCTTAGTTAGCTCTCGTATTTCGTAAACTCTATTTGCGACAAATATCTTCCATCTATTAGAAAGCGAAGACAACTAGTAAAGTACTACTTTAGAATCCAACCAAAAACGAATTGAATCAAATCTTATACCTAAAATACACTTAACCTTATTAAATGTACGAGATAAAAGAAGAGCAGCATTTTTCTGGAATCTATGTTGTTACAAATTAAAACGATGCCTTGCATTTTCATACGAATCTCCTAAGAAACAGTTTTCCTTACGAGGAAGAGATAAAACAAATTTGCCTTGGTAATCACGAAAGGTATTTTCAACGAAATGCTTTTCGCAGAAAAATTCCTCCTTAGTCAGTAAACGATCTTCCATCTCTTGATCTCTAGAATGACTCTATTTGAGAGGAAAGCTGTTCATTACTAAAAAAAAAGTTCTATTGAATCTGAATTATTTGTCCGTTTAATAAGTTTAGTAGGGATTTAACCAGAGACTATGAAACCAAGACGAGTTTCTTGAAGTATAGTATGATTAGAATTATGAGTTAGCTGGACCCGTTTAAGTAAAGAAAGATAATATTGAGCTTCTAGAAGAATATCTACTTTCCCAGGGACATTAAAATTAGGAACGGCAAGAAAAAAGAACAAGGAATTTCCCAGTCGGTTACGTCTATGAAATCATTCGGTAACAAACCTGTAATCGATGGCAGTACATGGCATTTCAAGTTAAAATTAAAATGTCCATACCTAGAATTAATATTTAAATTAACACTTAGGTTAGACTGAGTAACAACATTACTAATACCTGAATCGACGTTAAGACAGGTTCGGTTTGAAACCCAAGTTTAGCAGCAAACCCTTCAGTACAAAATGAAATCATCGAAGCAGAATCAAGCAAAACCCTAGCTTGTATGAAATTACCTTGTTTATTCTTGACATTAACTACAGCTGTTGCAAGTAAAACGACTTGTTAGGTTCTGATTTTAAAGTACAATATGAACTATTAGTCGGAAGAGCTTGATTCGACTTGGAAGATTTATTTGCTGCCTCTTGCAGCGCTTTATCTAAATGAATCAGTGTATCATGCTTTTTTGAGCATTTTTTACATTTACGATTGCTTGGGCAATCTTTTAAGATATGCTGTTTACTTAAACAATTAGGACATATTTTTTTCTGAAATACAAATTTTTTCCTTTCATTAATATTATATTTTAAAAATGTATCATACTCATATAATTGATGGTTACTAATTTTACACAATGCACACATGAAATTATTAGAATTATTTACATAAAATACATTTTTATTAGAAACAGGTTTGGAATAATCGTATCTTTTGCCGCTAAAGCATACGTTAGATGGTTGCGCCTTTTCATTACCTTGAATTATGTCGGTGGATTCAAGTAATTTACGCTTAGATTCTAAGAAATAAATAAGTTGTTCTAACTTCGGCAATTCATTATCTTCTAATGTTTCTTTCCACTCTTTTAAGGTGTTTAAATTTAAATTTAGAGTAATTAATTGTATAATAATAAATTCTAAATGATTAATATTTAGATTCTTTAATGCATTAATATTTTAATTAATTTGGATAAATTTTCAGAATTTTCCTTTTTTAATGGTTTTAAATTAATAATTTTTATACCATGTTTAGCTGCAATTAGCCGTTTGTTGTCATAAAGAGCCTTAAGTAATTTTATTGCAGTTTCATAATTTTCAGATGTTACTGATAAATTTTTTATTACATCTAAATCATTACCCCTTAAGAAATTTTTAAGGTAGTAAAATCTTTCTACATCAAATAATTCCTTACGGTTATGGACTAAACTATTAAAAAGATCAAAAAACTTAAGTCAAGATTTCACATCACCATGAAAGGGCTCAATTTGTATAGGTTTTAATATAATTTGATTGGGTTTGTTAATTATTTTATTTGAATCAGTTACATCTGATTTTTTGAAACGATTTTCTATTTTTTATGTTTTAATTTAAGTTTATAAAAAATATTATCATATATGTCTCTATCCTCTAAGTCTTTATCTGTGCATCTTTATGCAATTCTATTTCAGACTGAACTTCAAAAAAGGTTTTTTCGTATTGTAACAGCTTATTAAATTTTATAGTGAACAGATCATAATCATCTGATTCGGAATTAAAATTATCAATGAATGTTTTTAATTTTGCTATACAGTTTTTCATAATACCTCTTTTCTTAATTAGATCTTTAAATTCCATTTTTACTGGAATCACAATATTGAGAGAGATAATTAAATAAATTTATAATAATTTTAATTATTATAAAAATTATACTATTAAAAATAAATAATATTGAATATAAAGTAATATTATTAAATTATATTTGGTAATCAGATGTTGAGTGAATAAGGTTGTTCCAATGTATACTTGATATGCTGTCATCTGCTGGTATTGGCCTTGCTTCAGCTCAAAAATGAAACAATAAATGTAACATGAACTGCGACTGTGAGTGCGTGTATGCAGTAAAGTTTACAAAACCTGTGTACAGTGTACACAGTGAAGTGTGCAAAACCGGTATTATTTAAGACCCACAACGCATAACCACTATTGTTATAATCTCATGCGTAACTGCATGTTACAAGCTATTTAAAATGTATTTAAATTTACGCATTTCCTACTAATGCCACTTGTACCCTTGAAGGTGCACTGTTCGATAAAATTAATGTTCATACAGTTCTTATGAAACATTAAGTAATGCTATTTAACACTGCTTACAAATACCATAAAATCATAAATACCATAAGATCCGGTACGGATACGCCACAAACGGATGTTAAACGATCCGGGTCGAAGGACCAAAAACGGATGTTAAGTCTTTAACAATGGATAACAAATCCATTTCTTCATCGTAAAAATATCGTTTTGCTACCACAACAAACCCTTAGTTACCGAAACATATGAATTGATTATCCGTATGTAAACAAATTAATATTTTGCACAATGTCATATTGGATTTACACATTACACATTGTCATATTGTTGTTGCCATATTGTATTTAGAACGGTATTAAATATGCTATATTATATTGTCATCAGAACCAAGCTGTGTGCAAAATTTCAGTTTGATTAGATAACGAGGAGTTTGTCAAATTTCAGTTACTAAATTTTACCTATACAGGATTTTGAACATAAGAAAACAATTGAAAAAGACTGTCTTCATAGGAGTAGATTCTCAAAGCAGGTCGTTTTGTGATTCTAGGAAAAATATTTGTCTACAGACATAAAGTTTTTATTCTTGCAAACATATTGCGAATCAATAATCATCCTTTGTTTTTATAATCAAATGTGAAATTTCCAAGTATTTTTAGTCCCATGTTAAATTATAAAAGTAGATAAAAAATTAAATTAAAAAATTATGTATCATCGATAAATCTTTAACCCTAGAATGGTACGTATACGCCTATTAGACGTAGTTCAGTAGTTGAACAGCCGCCATTTTGTTTTGGAGGAGAATAATACCCCTGCCTTCTAGATATACTACACCTGACTCTCCATTGGAGGATTAGTGTACTTCAAACCTCAGAGTGTTCACATCAAGGTCAGTGCATTTTTTCTAACAAATCCTACCACGCCTCTCAGGCGTGTTGGTACTATTCTTGATGTATTTTTTTTTTGCTAAATATAGCAAGCTATAATGCTTACATTATTTATTTGCACAATTTTTTTATGAAAAATAATGGTGACAAGAAGCCTTTGTCAAGATTTCACTTCCTCATGAAATTGGCCGATCAACTGTCAATTCCGTGGATGATGGAGAGACTGAAACAGTCACACATGCCTCACAACCTACGAAGCATCATAAAAGATTGTCTCGGTGTGACGGATGCACCTGTTGAAATACAAGCGGCATCAAAATCTGAAAAAAGGCAGTATTGTACGTACTGTTCTTATAAGAAGAAAAGAATGAGTAAAATGACCTGCTGCAACTGCAGAAAGCCAGTGTGTGGCGAACATTGTTTCAACATTTGCCAAGTTTGTAAAAAATAATAAATTTATGACCAATTTTTGTTTAAATCTCATTAAAGTGTTTTTTATATACCTCATCCTTTCATTTAAACATTTTTACCTGCTTGAAAAAATTCCTGGGAATCGAATTCAAATTTATTTTCTATAATGATGTTTTCTTACTTGCAGTTTTGTTTAATATTTTAATTCTAAGAGCAGTTTTTCATTCTATGATATGTAGTAAGTATGCAAATAGAATATTTAACTAGAATATAATAAAATATTTAACTAATATATGCAAATAGAATATTTAAATAGAAGATTTAACATTTATTGACATTTACAGAATTTAAAATATTTATTATACCATTTTTTGGCACTTTTCAGGGCTGTACGTCTATAAGACGTATAGGTACCATTCACTATTGTTGTGTATAGGTACTATTCTAGGGTTAATCTGATAGTCTTACCATAAATACATGGCGTAAAAAATTCTTCCTTCCTATTAATATGTTTAATAAATAATATTTATAACATTTCCATGGTATAAATTGATCAGAATAAAAAATGATTTAACTACCGATTAGTTTAGATAAAAATCTGTTTATATTAAAAGTAAACACGACTCCATGGAATAAATCTTCTTTTAAAACTCAAGAGGTAATCAGACAATAAATTATATAGGAAAGATAAAATTAACGACCAATGAAATGATAAAAGATATTTAAGGGTAATCTGTATGTCTTAAATAGAAAGTAGATTTATTTTATGATAAATTTCAAATATTAAATCAATCAAGATAACTGGAATATATATTTATTTAAATAAGTAACTATTAATAACGAACTTTTTTGACTGATTTAGTAAAAAAGATACAAGAAGCAGATAAAAGTATGAAATTTGGAATAAAAAAATAAATTGAAATTCCTCGTTACATTAGTCATCTTCCGAAAAAAGAAACACAGATCTCCCACAGTTTTAATATTACACCTCAAAAATACTCTAAAATTTAATCAACATTGTTTTTTTCTTCACTCTCACGATATTTTAATCTGGTACCGGTTTTAAATTATGACAAGAAAACTGACTGTGAACTTAACATTATTTATTATTATTCATTAATCATAATAGAGTATATTGCAATCATGCTGTTACGGTATTTTTTTACGATAAAAACGGAAATTTTTTTGAATCACAAAAGGTTGCATTTCAAAAACTAAATCTTGACTTGAAAGCTTCATGTAAAACAATCTTTAACTTTGAATTCGTTTAACTTACACTCTTAGCTAAATTGTATTGTGTGTGTATATATATATATATCACTCGTGTGAAATCTTATTTTAAAAACCACGAAATAAGAAGCCTGATTTAAGAATAATAAAAGCAATGTAGCTGAAAAAGCAACAAACCTAGCATAACTAATATCTTTGTATAAGTCACAATAAGTTAGTTTAAGTTGTATAACATTATATAAGTTACTAAATATAAATAAGTGATATATACAGTATTATACATCGTATTCTTAGAACTTAGTTGACTAGAAAATAAAATGACATGACTAAAAATAAAAGAAAAAAAGTTTAATATGTAAAATAAAAGTAAGAAATCATTCTAAAACTTTTCTCATGAAAAGTAAAATAAAATCTTAAAACAAAATCAAAAAAGTGTTTTCAGTTTTTTCAGCTGTGAAAAACGTAATAATGTTTGATATGTAGATTATAAAATTTACAAAACTCTATCGCAATGATTTACTCATGATTTTTCCATGGTTAAATGGTCTTGCAAATAATTCCAGGTGTCATTGTATTTTAGAAAAATGCTAAAATCAAAGAAAGTCAGTTTGAAATTAGCTTATGTTTTCATACATATACTTTCATCATCATTTTTTACATTTTCCCTGTCTCAAATTTTCGAAGAAGGTAAAGTTGGCGTACTTCATACATATAAAACTTTCTATCCCATCACAAGCTTTGTGGTCATGCGATAAACTAATTAAACTAGTACAGTAAATAAAATTAAAAAAACTGTACTGTATAAAGCGTACAGTAAATAAAGAATTAACATAAAATTCGGTATTAAATGTTTTTTGGTACAAATTTTATCATGGCAATAATAACAATGATAAAAAATGTTACACTCAAAGATATTTCTTTTGAGTAAAATAAAATTAATATTTACTCCACTATTATTCAGTTAAAAGTTAATTTTACCTTATTCTCTTTTATTCAGAGATTAATCATAAAATTCTAATTAAAAGGTTTTTCCTATTATTTTTTTTTCATTTTTAGTAAGCTTGAACACATATCTACGTATTTTATAGAAGATATAAATTCTTTTACGTGTTATTTTACTATATTATAATTAATTGAAGAAATAATACATATTTTATAATAAAATAAATGGAAAACTTTTAATGTCAAAACTGATTTGAATACCAGCAAGAAAATTTGTTTAATGCATTATACCTACACAAAAAGGTTTTATACCTTACTTCACAGTTAGATGTGCAACAGCACATAGCCAATCCAATTTGAATTTTTAATTTGAATTCTTTTGAACGGTAGGAAAATATTGCGTAGGCATTTGCTATTGCTGCTAGAAAGACGATAAACAAATATTACATTTAAAAAAAATGAAAAAAATGTTGACTAGAAAAAACACACTCAAATGAAAGGTAAATGAAAAAAGTTTATTCTGTTCTCAAAAATTCTAAAGTTGCTTACACAAGACGATAAATATTTCAGTAAAGCTTGCTTATTTTATTCTTTCTGCATATTCACCGTTCTTCTGCTATACATACAACTAAATTCAATTCCAACAATTCTACATAATACATCAACAAGAAGTAATTTAAAAATTTACATAGTCAATATAACTTTACAAAAGTTAAATAAATCGTACAAATTATTTTTTATTATTATTATTTCAAATAGGAGGAATTAATATTTTGCAGTATTCTTTTATATAACGAAATAAAAATCTTAACTTTTATTCATAACATTTTTACAAACACAAAACAATTTTTGTTTTTCAAAATAATATCTCCAAGTTAATTTAAAAAAAAAATGAATTTCCATTGTAAAATTTAATTAATTGAAATTAACTATTAATAAATATATTTATTATTAACAATTACGTAAATTATAATTGCTAATATGTTAATATTTCAAATTCACAGTAATAAATATTTGAAAGTTACTCGATTTATACAAATTATTTAAAACTGCAAACTCATAAAGCTCTATTTCTCAGACCAAGCTGACCGATTTTCACGATTGTTTTTGCAAAAATTCTTATGACTACATTCATTTAAAAAAACAAGTCTTCACACTCAACAATATGTAATTCAAGGCAGAATGCAATCTAGTTATATAAAGTTATTCACATCATTTTTTTTAGGATTAACGGCTTTGAAAAGGTAGTTTTTTACTTACTCCAGCAGCTGTAGTCAATATAAAACGCATTATACGGAGAAAACTTAACTAAACAAATTCTATTATAAAGTTAGAATATCTAAAAATATGTCTCTCAAAATCCTTTCAGATTTGATCGATCTATAAATTGCAATGAATTTTTTTAAGGGGAGAAATAAGAATAAAGACAAATAAGCTTTAAAAAAATATCCGATATACTCTATTTCGGGAATTATCACGTTAATAGAATATTTTTATCTGTATATTTGATAATAGTTAACAAAAATATTGTTTTTCCATCACCTACTTATCTATTTTTCTTTTAATTGAAACAGTTATCTCGTCTCAGAATGTACCATTATTCCGACAGAGAAAAACTTTTCTCGTATTCATCCTCCTGCATACACTAAATTCATTTCATTTTTAGCAAAGCGAATAAAATATGGGAAACTGATTACCATCAATGACATAATATAGTAGAGAATTTCCAAAATAAAAAATTCTTTAAAATATAATTTTATTTTCGCAAATGTTTTTTTTTTTATTTTAAACTGTAATCAATCAATTTTTTTTTCAAAAATACAAGGAAAAAATTAATTGTAAGTAAAAAAAAACCCAATAATTTATTTATAATTAATTTTAAAAATTATTCACAAATAGATATAACTTTAATTCTCACTTAAGACCGCCACGAATATGTAAAATCAAAACTAAGATAAATAACACAATTAAACACAGATACATATTTCCTAGGTTACTTAAAATATGTCATACGCAGATGTTATTAACCTGGTTATCTATATATATAAAAGTGTTAAGTTCGTTTGTGTACGGCTTCAAAAACTCAAAATGTTCTGCACCGATTGAGCTCAAATTTTAGCACGATATATAACCCGCATCAAAGATTGTTTTCATCTATTTTTAATAAATCGATCTATCTATTTTTAATTTGTACATTTTTAATATGGAAATGTAAACAAAGGAAAACCAATCAGATCAATGCAAGATGGCCGCTGTCAAACACAACGACCAAATTTCTTTGAATTATATTTAACAGCTAAAACATTTGTATTTTATTAAAAAAAAAAAACACGATAAAAAAAATTTTAGCACGATATGTAACGCGCATCAAAGATTGTTTTCATGTATTTTCAATAAATCTATCTATCTATTTTTAATTTGTACAGTTTTTAATAAATCAGAGGCTAATAAATCAGATGGAAATGTAAACAAAGGAAAACCAATCAGATCAATGCAAGATGGGCGCTGTCAAACACAGCGACCAATCACAAAGAGCCCGTATAGCCGTTGCCAATGTAAACAAAATCACAACTGAATAAGTAACTAATTTCTTTGAATTATATTTAACAGCTAAAACATCTGTATTTTATTAAAAAAAAAAAACAAAAAAAAACACCAAAACGAAAAGAAAAGCCACCAAGAAGGATGACTTACAGTAAATAAATTAAAACACCCAACTTTCTATTAGCCCAGATAGACTTAAGACTATGCAAAGAAAAAAAGTCGAAATAACCAAATACACAGAAAATAATATCCCTACATAATGATCAAAAAATCCTTTGTTAGGTTATTTTTTTTACATATATATGGCCAAACAATCGTTTTTTGGTCATTTAGCGTTCTTTGCTATGTAAAAGCAAAGAACAAAATTCACAAATAGTAACACTGAATCCACACAACTAAGTATTCGTTTTTTTTTGTTTTTTCTAACCTCCGAAACCACCTTTATGCATTGTTTCATAGGATGATATGAATGATTTATAGCGTATGAAAATGCCATGCCTGACCGGGATTCCAACTCGGAATCACCGGATTAAAGTCCGAGACGTTACCACTCGCGCCACGGAGGCCGGCAAACATATTCGTTAGGAGCCGAATAAAAACACGACTATTTTATACACCAATTTACTATAATTGACTATAATTACTTTTAATACGCGAAACCCTTTGCAATGATTGAACATTAACTTAAACCTCTTCAAAAATTATTCCTTTTGAACTAAGCTACATTTTGATATTATTGTTTTTCTATAGCACGGCTGGAATTCTTTTCGTTTAATGATAAGAAGCGTTGTCGAAGACAATAACCGAATTCTCTTCCAAAGGACATAATACACCGCTAAACTATTTCTAAATAATTCAAATTCGTGTAATTTTTTTACGAATCGCGTTTTTTCAACGCGATTGAATCGACCTTTTTCTCAATTGACCTGCGGGGTTTTGTTTTTTTTGGAGACCGTAATTCATTAGTAGATTCATACTCGAGAATCACGTTGTTCACTGAAGCAGCTCAACTTCTACTTACGTTAGCAGTTTATTAACATCTGAAATCAACGGCGTTTGATTATTCTGTAATTTATAAGCATTACTCTGTTTTTGTAAGCATTTAAAATGATGTGTTTTTTCTCACGACTTAAGGGCTTTTTTTCACAGCCCACAAATCTTTATATATAAAAATGTTAAGTTTGTTTGTGTACGCTTCAATAACTCAAAATGTTCTGCACCGATTGAGCTCAAATTTCAGCACGATATATAACCCGCATCAAAGATTGTTTTTATCTATTTTTCGCATCAGTCACATACCCGCGACCGCGAGAAAACAGTTTTTTTAACGGTCAGCTGTGTACCAGTGACCGCGCCAACTGCCGGAAGCGAGGGGAACACTCACCATACTAGCTAACGACAACCGCAGTCACATGTGAAACAATACCTGTTCCCAATTACATTGTTTATTAACAAAAAAAAAAAAAACGTATCCACTTGCATCTGATTCAGATTATTATACAATCTGAATCAAATATTCACTTTAATCAGTACTTTTGTGTGATCGTTTCGTGATTTAGCTGCGCCTTTCACCAAGCTCTGAATTTATTAGAAAACGACCATATATGTATTAATGGTTAACGGGATATGTGTTATGGTATTAACGGGATATATGTATTAATGACGCGTGCAACGCTGCACATCAAAACCAAATTCGCGGATTATTCGCAATTATATTGACCGCTTGCTTCCTTTCATCTCCCACAGAGTTATGGGAAAGATATCGATCGCATATGGCTGAGGATATTTTGCATAGAGTACGCCTAGAAAATACCAATATGACCATGGAATTTAAGGCATTTACAACGAAACATTGATAAATATTGAAGACAAGTGCTTAGCTATTGCAAATAAAGTTCTTTGTCAATTGGGAATGCCAGCACCCACCCGAGCTGCGATTGCTTCATTTGTAGTGGATTTACGCCATGAACAGAGTTACAACGTTGGTGATCTTCAGTCATATGTCCGATCAAACATTCTCAAATTAACGCGTGAACAGAAAGGCATTTATGATCGCGTAATGCAAATGATAAATGAAGGAAGGTTGGGGGAACCTTCTTCTTGGATGCGCTAGGAGGAACTGGGAAAACATTCCTCATTAGATTGATTCTAGCAACGGTTTGATCAAAAAATGACAATTATCCTGTTGCGGAATATTAATCAGACAAAACTCTGCAACGGCACGCGACTTGCAGTTAAGAAATTGATGAATAACGTAGTGGAAGCAACGATTTTAACGGGGCCTTTCAAAGGTGAAGATGTCCTCATTCCTCGAATACCCATAATCCCGACCGATACACCATTTCAATTTAAAAGATTGCAATTCCTAATTGCAATTCCTAATCGATAAAGCTCAAGGTCAATCTTTAGAATTGTGTGGTTTAGATTTAGATGCGGATTGCTTCTCACATGGGCAACTGTATGTTGCGTGTTCCCGAGTCAGCAAACCAGATAGACTTTATATCTACGCAGACGGTGGAAAAACAAAAATTATTGTATATCCACAAGTATTGCAAAATTAAACTTCTATGAAACGTATGATTTGTTTTGTTTCTCATTTCTCATCCATGCAACCACAATGTGCCACAGCGAAGCGTGGCGGGTAGAGGTAGTTAAATTATAAAACTGTATTAACTATTGAGTAATTAAACAAAATTAAGCTCATAAATTACCCTTTCCATTTTCTTTCTTCACTTTATATTTTATTTTAAGCTCTAAAATTTATCGTAGATATATACACACTGTGTAAGTGTACGTTTTTTAGTGTTATTACATTTTAGTACATTAGATATTCATCCTTCCACGACAGCAACGATCATTCGACTGTAAAATATGAATAGGTACATATACAAAAATTAATTACTGATAAATTCCAAGTTTTAAGAATAATAGAAAATATTTTAGGCCTAAAGGTTTGTCAGTTAAAATTTAATAAAGCTACGAATCTTAATAAAAAAAATCTTAGAAATATGAAAAAACTTTGAACAGAATTTTATATTTTCATCAATCAGGCTTCAATAATTTTCAAAAGTCGTTAACTAAAATGATTATGTATCCATAACACATAGGCCAATGCCAATGTCAATGCAGCTACTACCTCACTCCCTGACAATGGTGATAGAATATGAATTTTGCAGGGTGTGAAAAATCCAGGGTTGACCGGATATGTTAACTAGGATTAGTTCTTTGTTTGTCGGTGTTCATTTCATATTTTCTAATAAAATATTTATTTTATGTGGTGGGAATGAAGGTAAACGCTATAACCTGATGGTTCCACAAGTGAAAGGTCTCAGAGCAACGTTTAATATCGGCTAACATATTGTCATTAATAATGTTGCGTAAAGTTTTTATTTTGTCACACTGTCGGCAGTTTTTTTATTGTTTTAACAATCAATAAAATTAAGTAAATAAAAATAATCATTTAACCTACTATTTAAAAAAAAAAAAAATACTGAAAAACTTCGCCATAATTTTAATTTTATTAATTTCAATATTTATTAAAATTGCTTAAATAAATGTCTACTAATTTCTAATATATGATAATTTACTTTTGTAAGTGAGAGCTTGCATATTTACTTTATTAACAACTTATTGCAAATTGAGTACTTAACTAAAATCTTAGAAGTAAAAGGTGTAAAAACTAAGAGAATTAAATAATTAATATATAAAAGATAACTTTTCATTAAAACTTCTTTGATTTCTTTTTAACATAGAGAGAGAAAAAAAGCGGCGATGATATAACTCACAATCTGGCCTACACACACGCGAACATACGCACCCACGCATATATATATATATATATATATATATATATAGTATATTAATAATAGTTTTTATACATCTTTACCAAAAATCAATTTTCTATAAAGTTTAATTTAAAAAATATTCTTTGACCGGTTTTTTTTTTTTAATACGATGAAATCTAAAGATTTCCTAAAAATAATATTAATATAAAAAAATTCGTCTCATAGAAAACGTTTAAAAGTGATATAATACGGGATATAATGAAAACAAACATTAAATTCACGTTTCATTTGCTATAATATGTGAAATTGATAAAAAAGAATTTAATAAAGAATTAAATTATGTGCAATACAGCAATAAATAATGGATTTCATACAAATCCAGATAACCAAAATAAATAATAAGGTATTTAACAAAAAAAAAAACACAACAAATATACAAATTTTATAACTACTTAACAAAAAAAACGCTTACTTACCTTAAACACTCACTCACTTAATCTTTAATATCAATGTTAATTTTTTTTTTTTTTTTGTTTGGGAGCGAAAAACGTCTGAGCGTTGTTATCGCCAGGAATTTTTATTAATAAAAGGGTAAAATAACTCCAAAATAAAAAACTTATAATGTGTAAAATTAATATAAATTCATATAATAAAAATGTATTAAAACAAAGGTCAAAATTGAAATAAAACTCAAAACTAATATTGCAGACGAAGTCTTTAAAATATAAAAATTATAATAATAGAATCCTCCTCTACGAATCATGAGACCTTGCCGTTGGTGAGAGGGCTTGAGTGCTCAGTGATACAGAGTAGCTGGACCAAAGGTGCAACCATATCGGAGAGGTATCTGTTGAGAGCTAGACTAAGGAATGATTCCTGAAAGAGGGCAGCAGCTCTTTCAGTAGTTATTAGGGGCGTGAGTCAAAACGACTTAAACGGCCATATCAACATCACTCAGTCCTCTTGAGTACTGCGCAGCTGAAAGCAATGGAAAACTACAGCTGCTTTTTTTCCAAGAAAATGTGGCTCTCTGCATTTTCATATAGCAACGATGGTGGCGCCTTCCTTGGTAAAATATTTCAGAGGTAAACTAGTCCCTCGTTCAGATCTCTGGGTGAGGACTACTAATGAGGGGGTCACCAGAAAATTAAAAAATAACATTCTACGAGTCGGAGCGTGGAATGTTAGAAGTTTAAAAAAGGATGGTAGGCTAGAAAATTTAAAAAGAGAAATGGATAGGATAAATGTGGATGTAGTAGGAATTAGTGAGGTTCGGTGAGAAGAGGAAGGCGACTTTTGGTCAGGTGATTTTAGAATAATAAACTCAGCTTCAAATAATGGGCAGGCAGGAGTAGGTTTCATAATGAACAAGAAGATAGGGAAGAGAGTAGAATATTTCAAAATGCATAGCGATAGAATCATTGTAATAAGGGTAAAATCAAAGCCTAAACCGACAACTATTGTTAACGTTTATATGCCTACAAGTGCCCATGATGATGATGAGGTAGAGTGTGTATACGAAGAGATTGATGAAGCAATTAAACACGTAAAAGGAGATGAAAATTTAATAATAGTTGGAGATTGGAATGCAAGCATTGGAAAAGGCAAGGAAGGAAATATAGTAAGTGAATACGGGCTGGGCAAACGGAATGAAAGAGGAGACAGACCTATAGAGTTTTGCACAAAGTATAATTTAGTAATTGCCAACACCCAATTTAAAAATCATAATAGAAGAATATACAGTTGGAAAAAGCCAGGCGATACTGCAAAGTATCAGATAGATTTTATCATGGTTAAGCAAAGATTTAGAAATCAACTTGTCGACTGCTAAACTTACCCTGGAACAGATATTGATAGCGACCATAATTTAGTGATAATGAAATGTAGATTGGGGTTTAAAAACCTGAAGAAAAGGTGTCAGATAAATCGGTAGAATTTAGACAAGCTTGATGAAGAGGAGGTAAAGAAGATTTTTGAGGAGGACATCGCAAGAGGTATGAGTAAAAGAGATAAGGTAGAAAATGTAGAAGAAGAATGTGAGAATGTTAAAAAGGAAATTCTTAAATCAGCAGAAGCGAACTTAGGCGGAACAAAGAGAACTGGTAGAAAACCTTGGATTTCAGATGATATATTGCAGCTGTTGGATGAACATAGAAAATATAAGAATGCTAGTGATGAAGAAAGTAAAACGAACTATCGACAATTAAGAAATGCTATAAACAGGAAGTGCAAACTAGCGAAAAAAGAATGGATTAAAGAAAAGTGTTCAGAAGTGGAAAGAGAAATGAACATTGGTAAAATAGATGGAGCATACAGGAAAGTTAAGGAAAATTTTGGGGTACATAAATTAAAATCTAATAATGTGTTAAACAAAGAGTGTACACCAATATATAATACGAAAGGTAAAGTCGTTAGATGGGTGGAATATATTGAAGAGCTATATGGAGGAAATGAATTAGAAAATGGTGTTACAGAGGAAGAAGAGGAAGTTGAGGAGGATGAAATGGGAGAAACAATACTGAGATCTGAATTTAAGAGAGCATTAAAAGATTTGAATGGCAGAAAGGCTCCTGGAATAGACGGAATACCTGTAGAATTACTGCGCAGTGCAGGTGAGGAAGCGATTGATAGATTATACAAGCTGGTGTGTAATATTTATGAAAAAGGGGAAGTTCCGTCAGACTTCAAAAAAAGTGTTATAGTCATGATACCAAAGAAAGCATGGGCAGATAAATGTGAAGAATACAGAACAATTAGTTTAACTACTCATGCATCAAAAAATCTTAACTAGAATTCTATACAGAAGATATCTATCCCCGTTACTTTTTAATCTTTTAATGGAACTAGCAGTTAATGATGTTAAAGAACAATTTAAATTCGGAGTAACAGTATAAGGTGAAAAGATAAAGATGCTACGATTTGCTGATGATATAGTAATTCTAGCCAACAGTAAAAAGGATTTAGAAGAAACAATGAATGACATAGATGAAGTCCTACGCAAGAACTATCGCATGAAAATAAACAAGTACAAAACAAAAGTAATGAAATGTATTAGAAATAACAAAGATGGACCAATGAATGTGAAAATAGGAGGAGAAAAGATTATGGCGGTAGAAGAATTTTGTTATTTGGGAAGTAGAATTACTAAAGATGGACGAAGCAGGAGCGATATAAAATGCCGAATAGCACAAGCTAAACGAGCCTTCAGTCAGAAATATAATTTGTTTACATCAAAAATTAATTTAAATGTTAGGAAAAAAATTTTGAAAGTATATGTTTGGAGTGTCGCTTTATATGGAAGTGAAACTTGGACAATCGTTGTATCTGAGAATAAAAGATTAGAAGCTTTTGAAATGCGGTACTATAGGAGAATGTTAAAAATCAGATGGGTGGATAAAGTGACAAATGAAGAGGTATTGCGGCAAATAGATGAAGAAAGAAGCATTTGGAAAAATATAGTTAAAAGAAGAGACAGACTTATAGGCCACATACTAAGGCATCCTGGAATAGTCGCTTTAATATTGGAAGGACAGGTAGAAGGAAACAATTGTGTAAGCAGGCCACGTTTGGAATATGTAAAACAAATTGTTAGGGATGTAGGATGTAGGGGGTAAACTGAAATGAAACGACTAGCACTAGATAGGGAATCTTGGAGAGCTGCATCAAACCAGTCAAATGACTGAAGACAAAAAAAAAAATAATGGAATAGGAATAAAGAAACTATATAAAACTTAGCTGATTCCGATAGGTTGTGCAAAAGGCGACCTTCTCGGATAATAAAATTAAAGACATAGAACCAAAAAAATCAAAATTTAAAGCAAAGGTTTAAAATTATCAAAACCTCTTCTAGCATAAAAATATGTATGATAATATTAAATTTTTTGCAGTAACCTGGTACTTTGCAAAAACAGAAACATCCGGTACAAAATTTCGTTATTATTGTACAAGATATCACGGATGTTTCTGGGTAGATTAAATTTACGACGCAACACCGCATAACATATGCAGTCTACAAGAACGTGGTGCAGTCATGCGGCAGTTACATCGTGTGCATAGGGGTGCGATTCCTCCTGACATTAGGTACTCGTATGTAATCCTCTTATGTCCTATTCGTAACCGACAGAGGACCACTTCCTCACGATGAGTTTTTCTGCAAGAGGAGCCCCATGACAACATTGATTCTTTAATCCGTCGAAGTTTATTATCGACGGTAGTCGCCCAGTCACTTTGCCACCTTGCTCTCATCATTGATTGTTTTACACGATTAATAAAATCAAAGGTAGTAACTCGAGTGGTGAAAGGAGGTTGAATACACGCTTCTTTGGCAGCAGAATCTGCTTGTTCATTACTTGGAATCCCTACGTGGCTAGGGAGCCAGCAAAAACTTACTTCTGTGTTGCGATTACCTAACTCAGCGATTGCTTCGTAAATTTCAATGACGACAGGATGTTTGCAATAAAAGTTTTCTAACGCCTGGAGAGCACTACACGAGTCACTGCAAATAAGAATTTTTCTATATTTAGGGTTAATGAGCCTTATTTATAGTGAGTAGTTCAGCGGTGAACACAATCGTAAAACCGGGTAGGCCAAACATATAAGTTCTGTCATTGACAAAAAAAGCACAACCAACGGCATCGTCTTGTTTCGATCCATCAGTGTATATCACCGCATCTGGGTTCTTGGTAAGAATATACTGAAACATTTGTCGGAAAACAGTTGGTGGTGTTGATTGTTTATCGTATGTTGTAAGGTCAAATGTAAAATATTCAAGGTTCATTCTCCACGGAGGATATGAGCACGGACATGATGGAAAGAACGACGGAGTGTCAACATTTATATGCTGCAGCAGACGTCGGGTACGGACACCCACAGGTGCAGTACAGCATGGACGGTCCTACAGCAAGGACTGGGTCAAAAGCCGGGTGATTTGGCTATCCTTTGAGACGAGCAAAATAAGATAACAACAGCTGGTCTCGTCTATCCCAAAGTGATGGCTCGCCACAGTCTACAAGTAAGCTTGCTATAGAGCTTGATCTAAACGCACCTGTGTCAAGCCGAAGAAAAGCATGATGTACACCGTCCAGCATTTTAAGCACGGTTTGACGAGCTGACGAGTAGGTGACACAACCATAATCTAAACGGGAACGAACAAGGGAATAGTAAAAACGTAACATGACCGATCGGCTCCCCGATTGGTGTTACTAAGGACCCGCATCATATCTAAAAGTTTGGAACATTTTCTCCTTAATTCCTTTATATGTTTGATCCAAGTAAGACGGCTATCAAAAAGCAAACCTAGAAACTTGACGTAAGGAGAGATAGCAATAAGCTCTCTGTTCAGAAAAATTTGTGAAATAGAAGGTTTCACAGCCGAGAAAATACTACACATTTCGTTTTGTCGGATGAAAATGTGAAACCAATAGTTCTGGACCAAGCATCAAGGCGAAAAATAGTGTTCTGTAGCAGTCGCTCATAACGTTAAAAATTAACTTAAATAATTTTAAAAAATGAATTCAATTTAGCTTTAAGAAAATAGTAACCAAAACAATATAAATTCAAATATATTTATCAAAAAAGCTATAAAGCAAGTGTTTTATTGTAATTACGAATACTATAACAATTTTAAGTATGACTATTAATTTAAAAAATATATATATATTAACATTATAAAACTTAAAAATATGAACATATTATTCGACATGACTTTAACCTACTTATTAAAAAAAAAAAAAAAAATGTAAAAGAAATTATGGTTTAAAAATGGTATTAAAATATTACAACGCAAAAATAAAATTAAAATGATTATTTACCGCTGGAAACATTCATATTAAAATTAAAATAAACTTTATTAATGAAATATATTTTATTAAACAACCATTGCATAACAACATAGTTTTAAAAAAATAGCAAAACAAAGTTTTTTTAGGAAAAAAGAAATCTTATCTGAGTAGTACATATTTAATTATCATAATACTTAGAAAGAATTATTTTAAAATAATAAAGATTAAAAATCACTTTAATACGTTATCGTAACCAGCAGGTTATAAAACTGTAATTTTTTTATCTTAACTGAAGATAATGCTAGTGTCAAGTGCGAATTATAAGTATTACGCCTCGTTTACATTGATATAGCATCTATTAAAATCGTTTATGAAAGCAGCAATATTATCTCTTTTCAATTTATTATAAAATAACAAGCACCGATCTAACATTAAAACAGCTGTTAAAAAATTTTTGTATGTACAAATTTTGGTAAAATCTTTAACCTGTTTGTGTTTTTATACTTTACCTTTGTTCGTTATTATTGATTTCCAATATAAATTACACACATGTGCATGAAAAAAGTATTTTAAGTAAATTAATGAGAATTTCTTTGTTAGAATTCTTTGTTGAATTCATGAGTTCGTATCACATATTTTCCTTTGTTTCCTTATAATCTTAAGCAATAACTATATCATCTCTACTTTTTTGCGTTCTACTGCAAACATATTAACTTTTTCTCGACATGCATTATAAATATACGCCGTTTAAAAACATAATTATATACGACTCAGCCAGCGGTTTGACTCGCTCTTTTTCCCCGACTAAAGCTCTATACACTTAGTAATCGTTAAAGCATTATCTACCAAAATGAAATCATCCAGAAAATTTACAAGTAAGCAGTCAAAATTTTGTTACAAAAAATTTAAACAATTATAATTTTCCCACAACAGAATAAAAATTTTAATAGAATTTTTTTTTATACTGTCAAATATTATATATTTGATATGTATTTATACTGTTACAATATTTTGTTTAAAATAAACAGCACAACTTTTTTGTAAAGGTAACTAACTTATTAAAATTTTATTAATCAAAATAATTGTACCCGATAAGTATATTTAATATTAACCAGAGTAAACAAATTGTTGATTTATAGCTACTAAATAGCCTATTATATATATATAATTATATTCACCATAGTTTTTAGGATCGACAAAAATTATTTTCTGGTAGAAAATTTTTAAAACGTTCAAAAGAAAAACCCTCCCTTTTCAAAGAAATTAATTTTTATAACTTATGAAAAAGATAGAATTGGAATACATTACATTTTACGGACATAATAACCTCGGGTAGAGAAAGTACGATATCTTCGAGAAGAATATTGTGTAACGTATGATTTCAGTACGCACGATGTGAATTATATGTACAATCATTAACTTATTACTGCACTGTTATTATACAAAGAGCATGCTTTATTATTATACACACCTGATTCTTTAAGTTACAACCAACATGTATATTTTAAAACACAAGTCTGCGTATTAATAGTCTATCTGGTAGAAATATTCTGCGACTTAATATTTAAAACTTTATGGTCTCTTCATTAAATTTTGTTTCTCTTTTGTAACATAGCGTATTAGGAAATGTAATTTTAATTATAAACAATATTCGGTCAGTAATTTTAGTCTTTAGGTATTTTATCTTGTATACAGTGATTTCCTAAAATATGAAGGACTTTTTTAATTCATTTACGTGATAACAAAATAAAATATTGCATCAGAACATAAAATTATCATTAATATTAATTTATATATATAGGATTTTTAATTTTAGATTGACATAACAAAACTGTGTAACTCGAAATCGCAAGAAAGATAATTTTACATTTATAAAACAAAGCCGGTTACTAATCGTATGACTGATTGATTGAATGAGAAATTTTTTAATTTAATTTTTACTTCAAATACAATTGAGACCCTGACGTAATAAAGATGGATGCAGTCTTATGAAAATATTTCAGATTTTCATAGAGCTTAAAATTTATTCCTTATTCCAATGATAAAGTTTGAAGTTGTTATTACCTTTGATCTTATTTATTTAGTTTTTTTTTTTTAATTATTTACTTACTTTCCAATTAAATGAAAAGTAAAAAAAAACTCAAGTATAAAAGTATAACAATTTATAAAAATTAACACTAATTTAAATCTGTATAGTGGCTTTAGATAAGAATGTGTTTTAAAACTCAAATGACAATATTTTGAGTTAATTAAAAACAAAAAATTAAAAAATATAAAAATAACTTATTCTCTACTATTATATAAATGTATGTTAAATAAAAAATAATAATGATCAAAATAGACAGTCTGATCAAAGTTACACTGTCAAACACCTATTCCAATGTAAAATTCATTGGTAAATTTCCGAATTGCATGAAATCAAAACTGGAGTCGGACAAGGATACGGGCTTTCACTCCTGCTTTTCAACTGCGTTCCAGTAAAAGTAATCAGGGAATGGAACTGGAGATCGAATGGAAACAGTAGAATCAAAATAGTAACAAAAGGTTTAAAATAAAATAGCCTTCGCAGATTATATGATCTGCTGGCCAAAAGCAGGGAGGAAGCCGAACTGCAAATTCCGGAATTACAAACTCAAACGTTAAGATTTTCTTTGAAAAAAAAAATAATGACCAACATAAAAGATGCACTAAGTATCTTAAAATAAACAACCACAAGATAGATAAAGTACACCGCTTCAAGTTTCTAGGAAAATAAATAAGCTGGAACGCGTCCGAAAACAAATCGATGGAAAACAAAACGCTAAAGATGGAATTAGCATTCCAGTTTATCAAAAATAATCTAAAAATGGTCACTTTCCTGGAACTCCTAACTAAGAAACTACAAACCTACTGTTTTGTACGTAGCTGTTATACGCTAATACAAAATAGCAAAGGACAAATTAAAAGACCGGATAAGAAAAATAATGTATAATATCCTCGGGCCAAAATTTGAAAACGAAGAATAAAAACTGACACCAAAAAAACAATTATACAGGAAATCAAAAAATGCTTTGACGCTATGAGTTAAGGAAGAATCAGCTTCTACTACACCATCAAAAGCGAACAAAAATAGACTTACTAAACGGATTTTCGACCTTTCAATGTGCAGAAAAACCAAGACAATCTAGTTCAAACGCATCAAGAAAATATCAAATAACTAAAGATCCATGAACACAACGTGAAAGGCAAACGGAAGATCAGAATGACAAAAAACGAAAACCTAAAATTTTAAGATAAAATCTCAGCCAAACGAGTATCCAAGAAAATAACTTGATCTAAAGTATCCCTCGGCAAATGACTTCGAAACAAACAATAAAAAAAATTCAATAGGTTGAAACAGTCAAAAGTAAAAGAAATTTATAGAACACAAACTGATGTTTCATAAATTTCTTTTACTTTTTCAAAGATTTTACACGTTTACAATAGAGTTTTCAAGTACAGTATTAAATTACAAATTGTTACTTTTACAAAATATTTCAAATTTATTATTTCTAAGTTACCTTCTGATAAGAAAAAAACATGTACATTCATAAAGTCCAACTGCTTTCGAGATAAATTCTGTCCAGCCTTTCATCCATGTCTAGAAATATAAAATAATCTAAGGCACAAGTTAGAGTAAACTGTTCTTGACATAAAAATCAAAATCGATGTCAACCCACCAAACACGTAAATTTATAATTACACAAAATTTGTAAAAAACATTTTTTCCATTTTTTTGACACACTGATATCTAAGTTGTTATTTTTATTATTATTAAAGCTTTGGTTACTCTTGCATGTATTTTAAGGAAGGAGATGAAATGAAAGATGAAATTTGATAAACTATTCCCGGGAATTTTAACTGACTTGAGATTACCTTATTTTAAAGGCATAAGGTAACCACTACTCCATCTAGTGGAAAACTTCAGATCATTTTTACTTTCAATATATTATGCAGTACTGCTGAGTGCACTGCTACATCCAAAAAAAGTGTGATGAAACTGGCTAAAAGCATTTTCCTACAGGATCTAAATACATTAACTGCACAAGTAATGGAAGAATAAATTAGGATTAGTATGAAATGCTACTTAATAATAAAATAATATTACCAATATTATATTATTATATGTGCCTCACCATTAAACCTTCCTTAATTATTTTCAAAGTTTCATTTTAACTATCGGAAACAATAAATATTTAAAACTATTTATTTAAAAATCTTGATTACTTTATACGTTTGTACATTAAATGTGTCGTAACAGTTTTATTAATTGTTAAAAACATACTAAAAACGTATTTAAATTTATGTTATACGTCCAATTGTTTTGGAAGTTCACAGTCTTTATTGGAAGTCTCTTTCATTATCAGTTTGCACATATAATAATATCTTTTTCCATCACTTCATCTATTGTCTGTTAAAGTTTTACATAATCAGCTTCACTTTTTTTTTTACAGCAAGTTTTTCAATCCTCTTTGTTCCATTGCATCGATTTTATTTTTAGTTAATTTTTGAACATTCACGTAAAAAAAATATTACAACTACTAGCTACTTGTTTTTTCACACCTGAACATACCACTCAATTCAAATTCAAATGAGGATCATCATAAGGCAGAATTCTGAAAATCAAACATACATGTTTTTCTATCAAAGTAAATAGTCTTCTTGTAGTTTTATGTAACTTACTGTTTATTTCATAATCACATAACTGTATTAGCAGCATTACAAAGTCCAAATTAACATTATATTTACAATGAAACACATTTCTATTCGTGTAAGGATTATTATTAAATGATCATTTTATTAATCGGTATTTTACATTCTTTGCTGCCATCACCACCAGATCATGATTTTGTTGTTCATTGTGTGGTTAAAATAAATGATTATCCACGTAAACAATTAAAGCATTACTTTTTTTGTTATCAATAATTGCCTTTAAACACAATTCTTTTCCACTGAATAATGGATTCCTCGATTAAAAGTTTCTTGTTATTTTTAGTTTTACATCACTCTTTGTGAAAAACCACAAAAGTAGTTCATTAACTTTAAATCTATAGCAACATGAAGTTCTTGACACAGTTTTTTAAAGGAGACAATTCCTTCTTGTTTGTATGTAATCTGCAAACTGTTTTTTTTATAATGCCTGTATCAAAACCGTTCAATCCATTCACTGTTTCTGAATGTTTTTTTTTACTTCTTTGGTGTATTAAACACGCATAACTGAAGAACCATTAAGTTTTGAAGCTGTGGTCTTGAAGCGCGATTGGTTTCTTTCTTCGTATTTCATGAGTATTATACGCTTGTAGTTTGTCAAATTTAAAAAAAATAAACTATTTCCATTTAATCAAGATATAAACAGATTGACTAAATAAATGACTAAATAATAAACTACGAGGGCTATTCAGAAAGTAAGAAACGTTTCCACCTGACACCGCCAGGCGCACGCCAATCGCGTATATATTGGCTCGTGCTTGGCACCTCAGACCGAAAGGACTTCAGTGGAGGGTCTGAAGGGGAATTACGTCGGGAGGACAGGTTTCATAAGCCTAGCCTTCCGCGGTCGGCCCATAAAATGGGTCTGATAACGCTGGTTTAACAACGGATTGGAATGCAATTAAATCCGTCCTTAAAAACACAAAATATTAAATAAGACAAAAATTGAAAAATTAGACCCATCACCTAAAATAAACCTTTAAAAACACGCCCGATAGAATCATCCAGCAGCAAGGGACTCTGTCCAGGTTCTGCGATCCGTAGGGAGAATCTATAAACTCCCGCCAACTTTGCATTCCATTCCATTCCGGCACCTCAGTCAGCGTCCAGCCGTGACAACGGGAACATCTCCAGACTGCCCGTTTTTTTATATACAAATTTGAAATGTGTGCTGCAATCGAAAATCCCGCCAGTTGTGAGATGCGGTCTACGATTCGTTTTTTGTTGGCAAAAAACTTAAAACCAATAGAAATTCATCGGGAACTGTGTGAAGTGTGCGGGAACAACGTAATGAGTGAAAGTTCTGTCAGGAAGTGGTGCATTCAGTTTAAAATGGCCGAACAAACGTTCACGATAAAGAGAAGAGTGGACGTCCGAGCATTGTGACTGACGATCTGGTCTCCAAAGTTGACGAAAATATTCGTGAAAACCGCCGTTTCACAATAACTGAGCTTTCTCTATGTTTCCCACAAGTTTTACGGACTTTATTGTTTGAAATTGTTTCACAGAAGCTAGGCTACAACAAATTTTGTTGCAAGATGGGTGCGTCACTGAGTGGTTGAGATCACAGGCGGCAGAATTCTATGACACAGGAATTTTAAAGCTTGTCCACCGCTATGATAAGTGCCTGAATTTGTATGGTGGTTATGTTGAAAAGTAGTATTTTAGTATATATATATATATATATACTAGTACACCCGTCGCGGAAACGCCCGCGCTATATGATTACTTGCGTTTCCCGTCGCGATCAGGGATGTTTACACAGTCAAGGCCCTCGCTTCACTTACCCTTCTAATCTAACCAGGGGACTCTGCACCCTGGACCCCTCTGCATTCATTACTCATCATAAGATTATTAAAATCATATACAAAACGTATAAATAAATAATCTAAAACTTCTTTTACTAAATTTAATGCAGTTGTATATATCGTCTATATCGAAATCCGCAGTTATGTGGTTTTAATTTACTAAGCAACACCATTGGTATTAATACAATTGTATAAATGAAATTTCCACTTAATTTAAAAAGTGTAAATCCTAGTACTTTCGGAGCTGTTACTCCATCTTCAGGGATATTCTAAAAGATGTTAATTTAAATTCAAATCGGTAATCGTTTTTAAATTAAACTGCTATGTTCATAATAGTCGGTCGTCAAGAATAAAATTAACTCGTACGTCAATAAGACAGTAACGTAACGTCATGTTTGCGACTATTATCAGCCGATATCAATAGTTTGCAACCTAGACGTCAAACATGTTAGAGTTGTATCGATGAATTAACTTACACCGCTATCTATTAGGAATTCTACAACTAAACCAATAAATACACACTATTGTCGTATAATAAACATTTAATTTGCAATAACAAATATTGAGGTCAATAATTGAGATAAAAACTATACTATCGTTTAAGTTGGACCAAATTACGGATATTTACGAAATTTGATCAAAATCGGTTCAGTAGTTTCAGAGTTTATGAACATACATCGTGACAAGATATTTATATATATATGTAATTACACTATGTATATAAGTGTCACGTACATTTATATGTAATGGTAAATAAATCCAATGATTACACATACTTACCAGTTAATTATATTATCACCCATAACTTAATTTGTAAATTTAACATTCAAATAGAAGATTTTATTTCATTTTGTATTTTTATTTGTCATATTTGTAATCAATATTTATTTAGCATATTCCTAAGTAAGTTATTTTTTCATTTTAAAAATTTCTTATTCTAATAAAAATTTTGCTTCAAACATAAAAAAAAACTTCACATAAAATTATGATATAACAGAGAGCTAAACTGTGCAAAAACACCATGAAGATCATGCATTTAAAAAGCATGTCTTCATAAGGATGAGTAATGAATTATAAGTGCAAGTTTTTTTACATGTAGCCAAATACATGTCTTTTCCTACACCACACTGAACATGTTAACTACTATATAAGTTTGATAAAGGAAAAACCTCATGTTTTCCTAAAAGGTAATACTGCACTGACCATTCCATACCAATGAAGGATGCAAGAAAAACTCTAAAAATGATTACTATCACACTCAAGGAATACATGCAAGTGTGTAATCATAGTTGGGTTAACAAAAAATGTGGTTGTAATTTCAATTTTCATTTATGAGATATTCTTTCATAATTTAGGCAGTTTAAACCTTTCTTTCATATAACAACTTCTTTTTCTGTTTAGCCTCTGGAACTAAGGTCCCTGTTTGAACATAAGATATTACTTCAGAGGATATGTGCAAATGTAGTCTAGTTTTGTAGTCTCAGGTTAACGATTCCTGTGATGTGTGGTTAATTAAAATCCAATCAAGACTGGGTTCGATAGTTCTAAGGTTCAAATCCTAGTATAGACACTTTTATATGAATTTGAATACTGGTGTTCTTTGGTGGTTGGGTTTCAATTAACCACACATCTCAGGAACAGTCGACCTGAGACTGTACAAGACTACACTTCATTTACATTCATACATATCATCCTCTGAAATAATACTTTATGGTGGTTCCAGAAGCTAAACAGATAAAGAAAGTCACCAAAGAAGACAGTTATCCACAATCTAGTATAGCTTTATAACAACAAGTAATGCTATATAACAACTGGGAAACAAACACTTTGACCTTGATGCCAGCCTCTGTGGCAAGAGTGGTAGTGTTTTAGCCTTCATTCGGAGGCCCTGGGTTCCAAACCCAGTAAGGCATGGCATTTTTCATAAGCTATAAAAAATTACATTCATACTCCTATGCAGAAGCTTCGAGATGCTGTAGTAATTTCATAAAGCCAAAACAAACAAAAAATGACTATGTAACAGAGAACAAGCAGAATGTGTGAATAACGCAACTACTAATTTACTAAACTTTAGTTATTACTACTAAAGTACTTACAACAAATGTACATTTTAATGATGGGATGAACACGTCTCTCAAATTTCAATACCAATCTCAAGTAATCAGTCTTATACTTAAAATTTTATTAAGTACACTGTATTTCATTTCCTTACTATAAATGAAATTATCATCTGATTACTGGCATTTACAGTGCAATATGTTAAGTTTATTCTCTTCCATTACTACAGATATTTTGTACTATACTAACCTACAGCTTTCTCACAATTTTTATTTATTAAACAGTTACGATTCTTTTGAACTAAGTTCATTGACAATTTCCTAACAACAGTTTCTGATTCCTGCTCAGTTCTGTACACATTTGATACCAAAACAAAGCAACTGACAACAGTCAATGTAGATGGAATGTCCATTTCCATACTACTAAAGTTAAAAATGTACTTCTACATCTTGACTGAGTAGTTAGCATGCTATATTTTTATTGCCAGAAGATCAATCCCCAGCAGTGTTGCATTTTTTCACTTCTCATATTCCTGATAAGTTTAACAACATACCAAAGATCATAATTTTAAACAAAGAATGGTACAAAAAATGATCAGAATCTCATAGTTATATTACAGTCAACTTCTTATGAGTACTTAGGGGAAGTAATTCCTTCAGTACATGCCAAATAGGTGACAACTTTCTAAACTACCTTTATTTACAATCACCCGAAAACTTTCATTAAACAGTTCTTTACGTTTTTAACTGTGTAATATGCAGAACTGTGGTACACATTAAAACTAGCAGAATTGTCAACAATCAGGAGGTCAGTGCCAGACACAAAATGGAGAATTCCATTTTGTCTAAGCTGCCTGACTTTTATTAAACATATTGATTTCTCTTAATTCAGTAAGAATCCATTATTTTGCGAGAACTCCCCACCAGTAACATCTAATTTGTTTTGCAAATGAAAACATTAAAGGAGCTGGAGCAAAGCAAAATGTTCACTTTTCAGTTTATATTTAAACTTATTTTAAATAACATTAAAGAGCAATCCTTTGTAAACTCTCAAGAAATCAGGAAATGCCTTGCGGTCTTGATTTCAAGGAAGGGAAATTCTGGACTTTCACTTCTTCTGGAGGCAACGATTACACATACTACTTACGGTAGTATGTGCAAGCAGCTAATGAAATCTGGGCATCTCCTAGATAAGGAGATCCCCTTCTACAAATGCAAACAGCCTCTATGGAGGATGGAGGAACAATAGAAGGCAGACCCCCTTCCCCTTAGAATGGGAAACAATTCCTAAAGGCAGATGAAATCAAAAATTCAACGGCATAGGATGTGGAAAGCTGGAGGAAACTACCGCATTAAAGATCTATATGGTATTCCTTTATGAATCATGAGACCTTACTGATGATGAGGGGGCTGGAATGCTCAGTCATACAGAATAGCTAGACCGAAGGCACAACCATATCAGAGTGGTATCTGTTTGAGAGCCAAAATAAAGAATGATTCCTGAAAGAGGGCAGCAGCTCTTTCAGTAGTTGCTAAGGACACAGTTCAGGAAGACTTAAAATGGCCAGATCAATGTCAGTCGGTCTTCTGAATACTGCACAGCTGAAAGCAATGGAAAACTACAGCTGTATTTTTTCCAAGAAAATGTAGCTCTCTGCATTTTCATGTAGCAAAGATAGAGGCGCCTTCCTTCATAAATGTTCGATCTCCTGGTCGGGACTACTAAGAAAGAGGTCCCAAAGAATTAAAAAATAACATTCTACAAGTCAAGAGCGTGGATTTTAGAAGTTTGAGAAAGGTTGGTAGGTTAGAAAATTTAAAGAGAAAAAAAGGTAAGTTAAATGTATATGCAGTAGGAATTAGAGAGGTTCAGTGGGAAGAGGATAACTCTTGGCCAGGTGATTTTAGAATAATTAACTCAATATCAAATAAAAGGCAGGCAGGAGTAGGATTCAAAATGAACAAGAAGATAGGGCAGAGAGTAGAGTATCTCAAAAAGCTTAGCGATAGAATCACTGTAATCAGGATAAAATCAAAACCTAACCAGACAGTTAACATCTATATGCCTACAAGTGCCCATGATGACAATGAGGTAGAGTGTGTATACAAATAAATTGATGAAGCAATTAAACACTAAAAAGGGAATGAAAATTTAATAATAGTTGCGAGACTGGAATGCAAGCATCAGAAAAGGTATGGAAGGAAATATTGTGGGCGAATATGGACTGGGCAAAAAAAAATGAAAGAGGGGACCAACTTAGAGGTTTGCACAAACTATAATCCAATAATTGCAGAACAGAAATGATCATTGGTAAAAGAGTCGCAGGATACAGGAAAGTTAAGGAGAATTTTATGATACACGAGTTGAAATGTAATAATGTTGTACACCACAAATATGCTATATATAAATATGGTACACTGATTTATATTTGAAAGAAAAGGTTGATAATTGGGTAGAATATATTGAACAGTTATATGGAGGAAGTGAATTAGAAACTGATGTTATAGAGGAAGAAGAGAATGAAAATGGAGATCTGAATTTAATAGAGCATTAAAGAATTTGAATAGCAGAAAGGCTCCTGAAATAGACACGGTACTTGCAGAATTACTCCACAATGCAGGAGAAAAAGCTATAGATTATACAAACTGGTGTGTAATAAAATTACAAAATATAGGAAAGTTCAGTCAGACTTCTAAAAGAGTGTTATTGTTAAGATACCAAAGAAAGCAGGAGTAGATAAATGTGAATACAGAAGTATTAGCTTAACTAACTGTGCATCAAAAATTTTAACTAGAATTCTGTACAAAAGAATTGAGAGGAGTGGAACAAGTGTTAGAATACCAATTTGGTTTCAGGAAAAGTATAGGGACTAGGGAAGCAATTTTAACGCTCAGATTAATAGTAAGAAGATTAAAGAAAAACAAACCAACATACATGGCTTTTATAAACTTAGAAAAGGCATTTGATAACGTAGAATCGAATAAAATTTTCAGCATTTTAAGAAATTTAGGGTTCAAGTAGAGATAGAAGAACAATTGCTAACATTTACAGGAACCAAACTGCAACAGCAGTAATCAATGAGCATAAGAAAGAAGCAGTAATAAAAAAGGAAGTCCAACAAGTATGTTTCCTATCCCCATTACTTTTAATCTTTACATAGAACTAATAGTTGATGATGTTAAAGAACAATTTAGATCTGGAGTAACAGTGCAAGGTGAAAAGATAAAGAAGCTACGATTTACTGATTATATATAGTAATTCTAGCCGAGAGTAAAAAAGACTTAGAAGAAACAACAAATGGCATGAACGAAGTCCTTCGCAAGAACTACCATATGAAAATAAACAAGAACAAAAGTAATGAAATGTAGTAGAAATAAAGTAGATGAACCATTGAATATAAAAATAGGAAGAGAAAAGACTATGGAGGTAGAAGAATTTTGTTATTTGGGAAGTAGAATTACTAAAGATAGATGAAGCAGGAGTAATATAAAATGCCAAACAGCACAGATGAAATGAGCTTTCAATAAGAAATATAATTTGCTTACGTTAAAAAAATAATTTAAACATCAGGAAAACCTTTTTCAAAGTATATGTTTGGAGCGCAGCTTTATATCTAAGTGAAACTTCGATGATTGTGTACCTGAGAAGAAAAGATTAGCTTTTGAAACATGGTATTATAGAAGAATGTTAATCAGATGAGTGGATAAAGTGACAAAGAGGGGCTGTGGCAAATTGATGAAATAGAAGCATTTGGAGAATCTAGCTAAAAGAAAAGACTTATAGGCTACATCATACGGCATTCTGGAATAGTTGCTTTGATAGTGGAGGGACAGGTAGATGGGAAAAATTGTACAGGCAGGCAATGTTTGAAATATGGGAAACAAATTGTTAGGGATGTAGAATATAAGGGTATACCAAAATGAAATGACTAGAACTAGATAGGAAAGCTTGGACAGCTGCATAAATCTTCAAACCATGTCTTCAACGGCTCATTGTAATTTATAATCTTATAGTAGCCCTGAGGAGGGCTACTATAAGTTGTCGTCAAATGGCTTCAACAAATCATTGTAATTTATATATAACCTTGTGGTATCTCTGAAAAGGACAGCTTTTTGCATTAGCTCTGAGAAGAGCTGTTGGATCTTCAATAATGACTGAAAACAAAAAAAAAGGGGAAAAAGCCATAATATGGAGTGAGCTAACATGTTTGCTTCCAATACAGAAAAAATGTGCAATATTATCATTTACATTCAAGCACTCAAAATGGTCTCTTAATATACAACATAAATTTTGTTTTAATTTTTAACACACACACATCCTCTATCAATAATTACATTTAATGGTACATAAACACATATCACTTTAATTCTAATTTTGCAGAGGGTTATTTTATACAAATGTTTGTTTTAGTCATAAGGTGCATATGCCCAAAGTTTTTGAATAACTTCTTGTTTCTTCAGATGCTTTGTAATTAACCTAAGATTAATAAATCATACAGTTTGATCATAAGGTACAATTTTAGGTAAAAATAAATAAATAAACCATAACTTTATTTATCGAAACAATCACAGTTAAGTAATATAAAAATAAACAGAGCAAATGATGGTATCTACTAAACACACTGATGGGTAAATAATATACCACTTTTTTTGATTTAATAAATAAATCTTTAACAGGTTTATAATTTAATGGTAATACTTGTCCACCATCATCTGCCAAATAACTTACAAATAAAAGTAGTTTTTACAATAATATTACAAATTTCTTTCTAAGTAATTTACTTTTATATAAATTTTACTACTTCCAGGTACCCTTTTCGTAATCATACTTAGAAGACAACCCATCCACAGGATCTACTTCAATGTCCAACATGCGCATTAAATGAGCTTGACGATTTTCAAGTGACAGTGATTCTGGTAGTGGATCATAAACTGAAAAAATAACATAATAAAAAAATCAACCACTGTTGACTGACAGAATGCAACATCCTACACTCACAAATGTTACTAAATCCTACTCACAACCTCCTAAAACTACTATTACTATTACAATCACACACACACGCGCACGAGAGAGGGAGAATATATAATGCACATAATTATTGTCACCGAATGGCTTTTTGATGGCATGTGCCACTTAAATAACCTTGTGGTATCCCTGAGAAGGACTGTTTTTTGCATTAGCTCTGAGAAGAGCTGTTGGATCTGAAAGCTGGTCTCCGGCAAAGTTAGGGAGTTGTGGCTCATCCACTGAAATCAGACTGAGCTTCCCCTCAGGGGCACACAGCGTGGCAGTGGCGACTCTAAGATCCTTGCAGAATCAGGTCGGCGTTGGTCGTCTTTCGCCAGTGTAGTGGAGGTGATTCTCCTCAAGCGATCCCACGCTGGGCTGGCTTCTGCTGCTGGTTGGCTTCAATCGCCAACCAGGGCGTCCGGCGGAGATGTTGGCATCCTTTTCCGCTCTTTCCTCAATGGGTTGAGGCGGTTCCTCCGGTTTTGGATGCTGCCAGTTCCCAGGTCTCTTTAACTGTCTCCCAAGGAGCAGTTTGCTTGGTGGCGTGCCAAACATAATGTTAGCCCGATTTTTTAATGTGAACAGCACTCGTGGCACACTCTTTCCCAAGGTACATGTTGGACATCCTACTGGAGGGCTATTCTCAGTACTTTCTTCACCTCCTCATTATGATGCTCCATGGAATTCAACTGTGGATAGTATATGGGTGTAGTCCAGTGTACAATGTGTCGTTGGCAGTATAACTTCTTCCACTTCCGACTTATGAGTGCAGTCAGGACAGCCACAGGATAGCCCCAGCAGCAAAACACTTCCTCCTCTAAACAACTGAAGATGGTGTCCATGTCACCTCAAGAAGTAGGCCTCTACCCGGCAGGAAAATACGTCAGTCGCCACCACTAGGAAACTGTTGCCACATCTTGTTTCTGGGTATGGGCCCATTAAGTCAACCGCTACATGCTTCCAACAACCTGTAGACCTCTGGGGTCGCTGATTGTCTGGTGGAGGGTTTGGCCCTCGTTTGTAGCAGACACAAGTGTGGTAATCCTGTATGTACTGCCGAACGTCCTTCATAAGGCCTACCAATCATAGTATTGACAAATCGACCACCAGGTCTCTTCTGCTCCAGGATGACCGGCTTCTGGAGTGTGGTGGTAGTATCATATGACAACCAAGCAATTGCCGAATGGAATGTACACTCCCACTGGTCGGGGTTCTGCCCTAGTGCTGCATCCTGCTGTCCATATGATGCCATCTTCATCCAGGTGTAACAACTCTTGATAATAGATCTGGTAGATCATTCTCCCAGCCAGGACAATGCTCTAATCTAAACTTGAAACTTTGAATCAATAAGGCCCAATGAGCATATTTTGTTTTCTGCTCGGTGGCCTGCCTTACCCATGTCAAAGCCTTGTTGTCTATTCTGAGGATGAAAGTTTGGTCTTCAAGGTACGGTCAATAGCGTTTGATTGACCACACCAGGACAAGACATTCCAGCTCATTGGAGTGATATTTCTTCTCTGCCTCTGAAAGCTTCATGCTAGTGTACAAGATGACTCTTCGCTCCCCATTCTCGGCTTGCTGGTTGGCATTGGTTTGCAAGACTGTAGGAAGCTCTGGATCAGGCCGAGATAACTTTAACGGTCTGCTGAATAGTTTCACAGGTTTGCTGTGCAGTGTCTGTCCCATTTCCAGTTTTCCCCTGCAGCAGGTCAGTCAGCAGCGCAGAAATCTCAGAGAACCTTGGGATATATTCTTGCAGCCATTTACAGGTGCCAAGGAACTTCTGCAGTTCCTATCTTGACACAGAAATCTAGTGTTGGATAATAGCACGTAGATGATGCTGCTGCTGTGGATTATTGCTTGTGGGTATGATTTCATGGTCCAAAAATGACACCTCGTCTCGACCAAATTGGCATTTCTCCAAAGAGCATGTCAAGTGAAGTTGTAGGCATTCCAAAAACAAGTCTAGATGGCATAAGAGTTCTTCCCAGCTACTGCTGTAAACAATAATGTCGTCCAGGTAGACCAGGCAGAACTGACGAAAGGGACTAGTGAAAACGTCCCGTATTAGATGCTGGAATGTGCTAGGTGCATTTTCAAGCTGAACGGCATGATCCAGAACTGCTATCGGCCACCACCTGGATCAGAAAAGGCTGTAAAATGTTTGGCTGATTTCTCCAGAGGTATCTACCAATAGCAAGTTTTAAGGTCGATTGTCGAAAAGATGTGGGTGCTTCCCAAGCATTTAATAGTCTCATAGATCAGTGGCACTGATGAGTCCACATCGTCTGTGATGTCATTCAGACACTGGAAGTTACACAAAAACATGGTGAACAGTCCTTCTTAACAATGACTACTGGAGAGCTGTAGGGGAATGTCGATGGCTCTATCACCTCATACCTCAGCATCTCTTCCATTTGTTCTCGTATAATCCATTCTTTTCTTCACTGTACTGGTACATCGGTAAGCAAAACGGTCGACTTCCTTCCCGAAGTCAAATCCCATGTACTGCTGACCAAGTTGGTTGCAAGGGAGTGCCGAAAAGTAATCCCTGGTGCCACTTCAACACCATCTCCAATCTTGTCTTTACCTTGGGGGAACTGTAATTTTCACTGCCAACCAGTCCAATTCAATGCTGCAGGTTTGGGTCGATTGTGCCAAAAAAAATGGTTTTGCGGGTATCCTTACCTAGATGGAGGTAACCACAACTGTGGTCCAACACAGCTTGTTGCTTCTTCAGCCAGTTGTGTCCCAAGATGATTTCTTCCCTAAGCCCTGGAACTAGCATTAGTGTTGTGGGAATTTTCATGTCGCTGCAGAGCTCTATTTGCACCACTACTGTGGAACGGCAGGAAGCAGAATTCAATGCCAGACCTATCTTGTCTGTGTTGGAATTGGCTCACCACAGTTAACAGCTCAGTTCTTCCAAAGCTGAAGTTGACTGTAAGATCTGTGGCCACTTTCGTGAGTGTCATCCTGCTATTTCAACAGTGATTATAAGGATGTCTAGAATCATCTGAGGGCCCTGGTTAGCCCCACAGCCGGGACCTTTACACATTTTCCTGCTGCAACTACCTTATTGGGCAGTCTCTGTGGAAATTGTGCTCTGGGGAGTAATGACACCACAGAGCCAAGCTGCTTCTACATCAAGTTGCCTTCTTATTTGTTCTTGCCACAGAAGTATCCAGTTGAAGCTCCCCTACTCTATCCCGTGAGCTCCACTCAGAACTAAAGTTGATTTCCTAAGTACTCTTTACCATTATAGCTTGGATCTCCTCTTCGTCTGCGTCAATGATAATGGCCCAATGCAGCAGATCGTCAATATCATGGATGGTTGCTGCTGGCATCAAAAGTCGAATCTGAGGTCTGAGCTGCTCCAGCAATATTGGTAGAGACAATTTCACTACTGGGAGCTAGTCAGTGAATAAGTTTTCTCTTCTGCAACAGGAAAAGCTCCACCAATTCATTAGCTCCTTGCGTTTGTTTGTAAAGTTGAGATCAGAGCTCGGCAGTAGTCTGTGGGTCGTTATATTGATGCCGAAATCGGTCGATGAACTCTGACCAATCAAGTTGTAAGTCTTTGTATTGCCTGGCCTAGGACGGAGCCTCTCCTTCCAGCTGCCCTTTGCTCAACAGGCACTCTCTGTTCTTGTACCTGAGTTTGTAGGGAGCTCATGTGGTAGAGCACTGAAGATTGCCGTTATTACAGACAGAAATACTGCACGGATTAACTTTGACTGGTGACTTTGCTTCATATGCATCATAGCTATGAAAAAAAAGAATGAGGCAGATAGTGTACAGCAACAAAATTATATATCCTCACTGTTGTGAAACAATGCATTATTTATAATGCTTCAACTTAGTAAAGGAGGCGGGTAATAATTTTACATAAAACCACTTTGGTGCACTACATTTTTATGCCAACAAGTTTTAAGTGGATTTTTTTAATAGGTAAATATCAAAGTTAGTCTCTTATTCTACTTCCAATCAGGTTTTTGTTAAACATCAGTATATTATTTCGTTACTAAAAAACTGAAAGAAAACTAACAAGAAGTACTTTTTTAATAACTTATTTCACTACACATCATGCCCAATTCATACAAATTTTTAAAATAGAAAAGAACTGAAAAAGATATTCCATTTTCTGCCTGATAATAAAATTTTTCTTGTGCTTGGGAAATGTTAGCGGAATTTAGGCAATCCACTTATAGTGTATTTTAAATCTAGTGAATTTTCTTTTATGAGTCATTTTTATAAGTTAAGCCTATTTTATGAGTGGCAGAGCCAACAACAGCTACTAAGACTTACTTTGCAACAAAAACATTGTTTTATAATAGTATCTTCTCATTTTCTTATTTAACATAAAAAAAAATAACTTATCAACTTTTTATTTGGTTTTAAAAAAAAACATTTCTTAATAAAGTAATGAGTTTTTACTTATTTCATTAGGATAAATTGTTAGCAAGTGGAAATTCATTAGTCCAAAACACCAAAATTAGCAAGAGTAACAAGTAAAAATTTGTAGTTACCAAGTTAATAGGGTATATTTAAAATTTTACACAATCTCAAACTAACTTAATCCCAAAACAAGATTAAACATTTCTATTTAATCATGGATATATTGTAAATTATGCTACTAATAACTGCTGAGACAGTGTAATATAATCAGAAGCAAGCTTGCCTCTTCATATTTGTTTTCTTGGCTAAAGTTAGAATCAATTTCCAATTGTAAATTAATATCAAATAGCTCATTTGAAAAGGGTGCAACTGAGATTTAAAAAAAAATTTGTTGGACATGCATATGGTCCATGAAACCACTTATAAAATCAAAATTTTGCCACTTTTAATTGTGCCAGGATATTTAAAAAATAAAAATGTGATACTCAAACCAACACAGGTTAATGTGATTAATACATTAATGAAAAAATTATCCATATAAAATGCTTCCGTTAAAAACGTAGAGTAATCTAATGCAATATTAGCAAGTATTATGAAAACAATCACAAAAAATATATTAAATTTTAATTATTCAAAAAATGTCCTGTCATAAGTAAAAATTTAAATGGAAATCTCAATATACAGAACGATTATAGACACTAAAATTCGTTAGACATTAAAATATATTTTAAATCATGTATAAAAAATATACATAAGTTCGAGGTAGTGAGAAAAAGTTTTTCTTTTAATATTTACCAAATTGCTTCAATCCCATCATTATCCATACAGCCAAGGCTGCAGCAGTTAATGTGCATCCAACAATAGATTTCCAAAATCCAGTTGGTGCATGTACTTCAACCAGTGTCTGACAGAAGCTAGCTCTGTATAAAGCCTTTTTCTCTTCTTTGGTTAGTTTGTGCCAATCTCCTTTTTCTTTCTCTCTCAGGGCCTATAACAAATAACAGAAAAATTTACAAAATTAAAAGTATTTTTTAAATATACTATGAGCACTTATTTTTAAAAGTAATTTAATCACATATATATCAAATATCACTTTTACCAAATACATTTTTTATTAATTTATCAAAATCATAGTGTAAAACAATTGCTGAAAACAAAATTAAAGAAAAAAGTGTAGTTTTTTGCCATCATGGAAAAATCATCAATAGTAAATCATAATGCATAAAAATTGAATTATTTTCTAAACTTAATTTAAAAAATATTAATAAAAAGGGCATAAAAAATATCCTACAGCATGCTCATTCTTACCATAAAAATGATCAGGTTTTAAAAAAATATCTAAAAAAACAATGCTTATTATAGATTAGCATTTCAAAGTAAAATTAATGGCTATTTTAACCTTAAAACTGATACAAAATCTGACCGACTAAATTATACAAGTAACACTACTTACAGAGAACATTTTAAAATGATTTTCTAATACACAGATTATTACAAGACTTATTTTCTATTCTTATGAAAAATGTTGCACTTATGTTAGAAGTAGCCCCAAAACATTTAGAGGCATACCATATGTTTTACTTAAATAAATTTCTGTTGTTAAGGCAACAGTTTTACTTCTCAATCAACAAATACCTAACAGATTAACCTAGTATGGTAATGGAGTTAGTTGTGTTTGTATACTGTAGCATTTTTTTCTTGGCTATAGGTGTTTTATTAGATTTTGTAATTTTATTTCCACTTTGGCTTTATCTCTGTAATAAAATTTAGTCTTCAAACATACATCAATGTCTTGCTCTTCAATAATCAGGTCAATACATCAATGTCTTGCTCTTCAATAATCAGGTCAAACAATTCTTTCTTCCTACCACATTTTGATATACTTTTAGCTTTTGAACCAGTGGATTGATTTTTAAAATTCAAATTTGCTTTTGCCTATAATACTGTCCACCTGCCGATTGTAGATAAACTTCAAAATTTGTAATTTTTAAGATTTTAAATTTTTCGTACTGGAAAAAGAAACAAATTACATTGGTTGCTCTTTTGCTAGAAATAGTAACTAAAGTCATTATAGAAATGGGAAGAAGAAATTTTTGTAAATGATTTTAAGCTTTAATTGTATGAAAAAAAATATATATATAAATAAATGCAAAAAAAATATCTACAACTTTAGACCTAATACCTTGATAATTATTAGACAGATTTTCATTGTATTTGTAATTTTCTAATGATTAATTTGACCCTTTTCTTTTTTCCCTCGAAGCTGAATATCAATCCATAATCCGCAATCACTTGTGCCATTTGACATAACACAGTTACTCATGCGTAAGGTAAAAAATAACATGCGGTAAAAATGAATAGAAACACATAATACAGTTAAAAATTATTATTTATTTGACATATAAAATTAAAAAAATCATAACTATAATTTGCTTTAACATTTTTGCATATATAAACAAAAATTGAAGCCAAAAAAAAATTAGTGTAAAAAAGAAAGGCATATTATATTAAAAAAAATTATAATAAAAGGAATTGCCTTATAAAATGATATAGTTCTGCTTGTATTACGAACACGGAAATATTAAGAAAACTATGACCACTCACATTTAATATCTCACAAGCACCTAGCTACAATATCTGATTTGAATCTTGTGGAAGAACTGCAGCTGCATACTGGAAGCAAGTCAGTAGTGTAGATATAGTATTAGTATGCTCCTTACAAACTGCACGATTACAGCCACCATATCTGGCTTGCACCTGGCTGTTCTTTTGCACGAGGCAGTAAACACATTGGGTCTCTGGGCTAGCTTCACGAGAAGGTTCCAGTAATGCAAGGGTTCCCACAATATTTTTGATCTTTTGTCGTACTGAAACCAACAAATTCAGCAGCAATCATATTATCATATGAGGGAGGACAAGTGCCCTTGCCAGCTCGGTCATATATTTTTGTCGCTTCATGAGCATGTATTTGTGTTCGACTTTAGGATTATCTGACTGCATGGTCCCAATGTTCAAAAAAGAACAAAATACTGTAAATGGCCATCTGTTGCTTATCCTAGTAACACAATTTCAGTTTACATTCTGTTGACCACATCTACAGCCCCTCTGGTAAGGTTATAGAATATGATCTGTTCTGGTTTTTGTTGATCACCAGTTTCCTCATCAATCAAGCCTTTTTTATACACTGTTGATGCAACCAAGATGTTTTCCCTTTTTTTTTTTTTTGTAAACAGGTCAGCATACAGTTATTGGGGTTTCTAGAAAGCAAACACTGAACTATGTACTGGATGCTGACATAAGTTACCAACCAGTTCTAATGGCAACTGATGCTTATTTTTACACACAGTGCCTACTACAGTTAGCCTGTGATTTAAGTAAAGGCCAATAGAATGTCCATAAAATAATTATCCATCATAACATTTCACCCAGAGTGGTCGGTCGGCTTCATCATGCGTTTTAACAACACTTAACTATGTCATTGCCAATATTATACTCTCCCTGCGGCTGCTTACCAGGATAAATTTCAAAATTGTTTCTAAAAAAAATTCTTGCAAAAGTTTTATTTCACTTTTTTGACTTTTGTTTTAATAAATTTTTATTAAATGATTAATATTAATTTTACACCTTATAAGTTTTATTATTTAGGAGTTATTTTACCCTTTTATTAATAAAAATTCCAGGCGATGATAACGCTCAGGCGTTTTTCGCCCCCAAGCAAAAACAAAAAAAGGCTTTCACAGCTCTCGTTAAGGGTTTTGAAAATATTGCCTCAAAGCATAAGGAAGTAACTGCAGTCTATAAACTGGCCCCGACCCCAATGCAGCTGCATAAGTATGCTGAGGTGGTTAGGGGTACATGTGAAACCAGCCAGTTCAAGAAATATGAGGTTGCATTTGTCAGCAGAGCAGAGGGCTTGACTGTATCCAGCAGTCAGCTGAAGAAAGACCTAACCAGGTTGCCCTTTCGGGTGACCAGAAAGGTCTTAAAATCTGTAACATCAAAGAGACTGGCAAAAGATTAGTTGTGGTAGCCATACAGAGACCATTCAAGCAATTAGAGATTACATGACAGTTAAGTAATTGAATGTAAAAATAGACCCGAAGAGAACGCATAGGCCCTGGATTATAGTCTATGATATTGACTGTAACCTTACTGATGAAGATGTCCTGTCCCTCATTAGGAAGCAGAACAGTGATTTGGATGGAGCCACCTTCAGGCGGGATTGCAGGTCGGTCTTTAAAATGGGTAGGCGTGACACCCAGAAATATCAGGGGGATTTTGGGGATTCTTTGAAGTAGCTTCTAATCTCTTTCAAAAATTTAGTCTACAGGCAGACTATTTATCTATTTAGGGTCCTGCAGGTAAAGGAGTACATGGATGTCCAAAGATGTTTCAAGTGCTGCAGATATGGTCACACGGGTAAATTTTGTAAGTTTGCCTTGGTGTGTGCCCATTGTGGCACAAAGGGCCACAAGTGTGATGATTGTTGGCATAGGTCTGAGGCTCTGGCCTGTGCTAAGAGGTTGCACAAGAATCATGAGCACCCAGTTTTTAGCAAGCAGTGTGACTGTTACATAAGGGCCATTGCACAGTACTTTAATTCCTTAGATGGTTAGGTTCGATCAACTAAATGTACAGGGTGCTTATGTAGTCCAGGTTGAGTTAGGTGAGGTTGTCTCAATGTTGTCCTTCTGCAGCATCCATATGTAATTAGGGGGTGATCTGCCAGGCTTTCACAGCTGGAAAAAGTTTTGTGTACGGTATACCTGAACATCTGCTCTTCTGTGCAGGAAGTCGCTTGATAGTCTTTTTACAGCAGGTTTCTGACATGCATCATGTTGTGGTCAGACTAGTCATTCACGGACAGAACATTATAGCTGTAGTTCATATTTCCAATATAGGGATCCCACTGAGAAACATCAAGAGAGATCGGATAGGGTCCTTTGTATAGTGGGTAATGGTCCAATATACAATTGGACCGTTACAATTGTATATTGGACCTTATAGGTGCCGATGTTAACATGAAGTTGCTTTTCTGGCACAGTGGTATCACTGATCATGGCAGTGGCTTAATTGATAGTTTCATCGCGCAGCACAATTTTGAGTTTGAGGACTTTAATGTTGCAGACCAGTTGGCCACTTAGGTCAGTATGATTAACGGATGAAGGGCCTTTTCAGGTACAAATATTGACCTCACCATTGGTAGGGACATCACTGGCAGGATCCTTGACTTGTCTGTGGTCGACAAATGTTCTAGCGACCATCAGCTGAAACTTTTTGAAATAGGGAATGAGCTGTGCGATGGCCGTGAGGGGCACTTTCCTGTTTACTGCGGACGCTTTCTGCATAGGAAGGCAGACTGGCTGAAATTCTCCTCTTTGTTGGAATTCAGCTGGAAATATTTTCTCGCGAGCTTGAAGGATTGCCATTAGATGTCCCAAGAGAAAATTTTACATCTGTGGCAGACGGTTGGTGGTGGCAACGGCTGAGGCTGCCATTCCTAGAGGCACTGATAGGGATCGTTTATCTTGTTGGTGGTCTCAGAATCTGAAAGCAATGAAGCAGCTCAGAATCAACTCAGAAGGGCTGCGCAACAAGAATGTGATCCCAATTGGTGTGCGACCCTAACTGCGGATTACCACAGAAGGAGGGCTAGGTACTTTCACAGCATTAGGTCCTCCTAGCATAATTCCTGGTGTTCCTTCATTCAGGAGCAAGGGAATAGGGACCCTTGGGGCATTGTGTATAGAGTCCTTGGACATAAGCACAGGAAAGATGTCCTGTAATCAACTTTGTCAACCCACAAGGGTGTGGTAATTGATAAGGACCGTGTCCTTAACATTTTGCTGAATGATTTGCTTCCGGATGAGAGTATGGTGGGTGAGGTTACATACCACCAGCAAGTCAGATGGGAAGTCGCGATTTTCGAGACTGACTTACAATCTTCTGAGATCGCAGGTGCACCAGGTAATCTGAAGTATGGCACAGCACAAGGCTACCAGATATGATTGTATCACAGTGGTGCTCCTTGTCCCAGTGCTTCCACTAGTCCTTGATCCTCTAGTTAGAGGATATATAATAGAATATATAATAGATTGCTCTTTACCAGCCACTTTCCGGCATTTTGGATACATGGAGACTTGGTGTTATTGTTCAAAGGTGGCGACAAAGATCCTACTGTTAGTTCTTCTTACCGTCCACTAACACTCTTGCTTGTGGTTGGTAAGGTTTTTGAGAAGATCCTATATATAAATATTAATGTTAGATTGGCCACTGATCATTTGCTAATGGACAACCAGTATGGTTTCTGACCGGGCAAGAGCACTGAGGATGCCATACTAAAGGTGATGGATATATCTTCCTCTAGTCCATGTAAATATGGAATAGGGATTTTTCTGGGCAAACCCGGGGCATTTAACAACTTATGGCGGTCCTCTCCCCTGTTTCAGATGCAGAAGTGTAAGTATACACGAAATGAATTAGAAGTGCTCTCAAGTTATTTCAGTCATCAGACTGTTTCCCTGCATGATGGTGGCTCAGAGGTTCATAAGTCCTTAACTAAAGAATGCCCTCAGGGCAGTGTTCTGAGTCCCCATCTTTGTATCATAGAATTTGATTCCATATTATGTTTAAGGCTGCCATGTGGTTGTCGTGTCGTTGCATATGCTGACGACACACTGCTACTGGCTGAAGGGGTTTCGCATAATGAGATAGATTTCTGAGCTGCTCATGAAGACCAGGGCCTTGTGTCTTGGCAGATCAAATGAGACAAATCCCCCACAGGTCACTACACGCATGGTATAGTCCTATAGTGTCTGATTTAAGAGCGATTTGATGGATCTCCCGCAACTGGTATATCACAGCTTCTCTCTGGGCGTGGTGCCTTTTGAGCGAGTTCGGCTAGATTTTGTTTGGTGGATTCAAGTCAATGCCCAGATTGTGGGTCTGATGATGCAGCGAACCATATTCTCTACATCTGTCCACGATACTAGGTCAAACGTTCATGAGCTGTAAGGGAACTTGAGAGAATACATTCCTTTCTGGATCTGCATATTAACTGCATGATCTGCGAGGAGTGGTCTATAGTGGCTGGGTTTTTTCTCACCCTTGCAGTGTGTAGGTCAGCAGGAGTTTAATCAAGGTACTCAATCGTGGTAGGATCCCGGCTGGCTAGGGCTCCAGCATAGGCATTGGATTTGTTGTACATAGGCGCATTGGCATCGTGCCACGGTAATATTGGTATTGTTTGTGATTCGTTTTGGGGCTACTGCTGGAGGGGGTGGCTGTGCCGCCAGGATATGTTAACCCATACGACCAGCGGGGGTGATATGTTCACGCCGAATGAAATGTAAGGGATCCTGTTGGAAGGTGAGAAGTTGGAGAGTTGTGGAAGATTTTACTAGGAAGGTGATGGAAAAACTATATGCTACATAAAAGTCTCATAAGGGAAGGAGATATCGGAGGGTGCCGGGTCAGACAGGCTTGTGGCTGAATGCCTTGAGGGTCCCCTGAGCATCTGGAGGTGCAACAAATCCATGGGCACTCTGTTCGTAGTGCCCAATGGCATCTATCACTGTTACATCAAAGAAATATAGTCTCTGTTTGGCAAGTACTGTGTTTTGACGGTATTGTTGGGTGTTTCTTGCTTGTGGCTTTACTGTGTTTCGTACAATGTGTTTGTGTTCTGGTTGTTCCTTGATCTGTTGGTGTGTTTGGTGTTTTTGTGCACGGTTGTAGATATTTTTGACTTAATTTGTTGTCTGTGTGTGACTTTTGAGTTTCGTTTTGTGGCAAGTGCATGTTTTTTTAGGTATTCCCTGTGGTTCTTGCGGTGACAGATTGTGTGAGTGAGCATTTTCCATTTCCTAAGTAACACAATACAAGTGGTTTCCAGGAAGGGGTGGTTAGCCAGAAGTGGAGATTTAGTCTGTAGTGCACAAGAACACATACGCACTAAATAACAGCTTGCAGAACCTGTTAGCGAGCCCAGAACTACCTTGGTGACCGTAAATGGAGTTCCTTCACCTGTTAAAAAAAAGATGATTTTAACTCTGATGACTAGCATCGTTTTGCCAGTGGATCGTCAGAAAACACTATGTCTTATTTCCTATTATGATTTGCACAAAAAACTTTCATCTTGACCAGCTATACTGAGGTCTCCTGCCAGTATTAAGCAAGTTTCTTTCTGATCTACAAACAACTTTTTTGGAACAATGTTGTGACATTAAAATGACCTGAACATTTTATGTTCAGGTCATTATGGAGAATACTGTCATAAGTTCCACTTGACATACAGGTGTTTATAAAAGAACTTCTTGGTTTCAAGTATTATATACTTAAACAGCATTATATTTAAAGCATTACTTACATGAGTATATATTCTGAAAGGATAAAATCTGAAGTTTTATTTGGTCTAATACACTTCGATATGTACATCATTTGTGGCCTTGCACACCTTCAGATAATCCAGCTCTTCCCATGTACTCGCCAGCATGCCGGGTGTAATGGATGCTACTGCCACAACAATCTTCTTCTGTAGGTGGTTGGGTCATCAATGATACTGAGTCAAGGTGGTTCAATATCATACATTTGTGGAAGGATATAAAGTTCGAGCCCCATTATCAATGTTGTGCTTTCTACAAAAATTAATAGGCCCACAATATGATTATTCAGCAGTCCACAACAACATTGACTTTGGGCGTCACACTGATGTTTGATAATTAAATGTAGTGGTTCCTCCAATCCCAAATCCTTCGACTGTGTTGATTTACTGACCCACTACTGTGGAATGCTTCCTCATCTGAAAACTGACATTTTTCAGGTAGTCCTCATTTTCATTAATGCTGTTAAGCACTACAGCTGCAAACTCCAATTTTTTCATTTTGTCATTGGGTTTGATTTCACATAAAAGTTGTGTACCTTAAACACATATAGTTTAAGCTTCTTATGCACCACTGTGTACACTGTAAATTTACGTATTCTTAACGCTAAACTGCGCCTTGCTAATGACTTTTTCAGGCTATGCATACAAGATGCTCAGATCAACTCCACATTCTGTTCAGATAAAGACAGCATGCCTGGTGACTTCCACTTTGAAACACTGCCTGTTTCCTTAAACTGATTAAACCAATGAAGTATTTTTTATTTCTAGGCTTGGCACCACCATATTCACATTGACAAAATTACCCTAAACTGTGATAACACTGATAAACATAATTTTTGTTTCCTAACATGCAATACATGATTTTAATCCACTTTTTGATGCTGAAAGTGAATATAAACTCAGAATCTTTCTATCACCCACCATTTTTGAAAAATTTTTAGATTTTAATTAAAGGATTTTTTTTCATTTTTCAATATATAGTTAGCATTTTAAGCTCCTATATTTTATTTTGTTAGCTCATTTTTTATTGTTTAACTTTGTTAACATAATCTGTAAGCTATAAATAAACAATACTAGACAATGAATTAAATCATATAGTCACATATTATGACATCATATCTTAATACTGAAGAATGAATCTTCATGGACAACATTAAACATCTATATGCAGATCAAAACATGTAGCTGAAAACACAGCTGTGTTGTTTGTATTAAGCACTGGATTTAGGAATGAATTCATTTTGTTCAGTCTTATTGCCTTCTTAAGTTTGTTAACACTGCAGTGTCATAATGCCTAGAAATTGTTTAAATGATGTGGATGCCTTTTGTTATGTATGTGTTGAGTTTACCATAAAATCAAACAGAAAAAACATTACACCTGTAATTAAAAAAGCAGATCATTTGTACTTTCAGTGTAAAACTGGTGATCAAGATAAGAGACGTGGGCTCCTCATACAGTATGCATTAATTGTTCTGTATATTTAAGAGTATGGCTGAGAAATACAAGGAAGGCTTTGCCATTTGGTGTACCTATGGTTTGGCTTGAACCAAAGGATCATGTAACTGATTGTTACTTTTGTTTAACAAAGGTGTCGGAAATTTCTAATAAACCTAAACATACTGTAAAATATCCTTCACTTCAATCTGCAATAATGCCTGTACCTCACAGTGAAATTATCCCAGTTCCTGAGCCACCTGTGAATGTATGTTTCGAAAAAAGCGATGAAGAATCAGGCAGTACTGAAGAAGATAACAATGATTTTGATTTTGAATTATCTTCCAACAAGCCACATCTTATATCACAAGGTGAATTAAATGACTTGGTTAGGGATTTTAACTTATCAAAAAATCAAGCTGAACTGTTAGGATCAAGATTGCAATGTTGGAATTTAATTTTTTAAAAATACAAAATTTCAGATTTTCAAAGCCAACAAAAAGAACTTTGTCAATACTTTATTGATAAATATAATTTGGTTTATTGCACAAATATTGATGAGCTCATGTTGCACTTAGGAAAGGTTCATAAACCTGAGGACTGGTACCTTTTCACAGATTCATCCAAGTATAGTTTAAAAGTGGTTCTACTATACAATGGTAACAAATATCCTTCGATGCCAATCGCTTATGGTATTAATTTGAAAGAAACAAACGATGTAATGAAAGATGTTCTTGAAAAAATTAATTATAAAATACACAGCTGTAACATATGTGGCAATTTGAAAGTTATAGCTAGTTTATTAAGCATGCAGTTAGGCTATACTAAGTACATGTGTTTTCTTTGCCAATGGGACAGCTGAGCTTGGGATAAACATTATATTACCAAAGAGCAGAAGAAACAAGACAACAACTCCAAATGGGAAAAATATTATTCATGAGCCCTTAGTTGAATCCAAAAAAATATTTTTACCCCTCTCCATATAAAACTAGAACTAATGAAATATTTTGTAAAAGCAATGAAAAACAGTAGTCCCAGATTTCTGTACATCAGACAGAAATTTCTGAATGTAAGTGAAGGAAAAATTAAAGAAGGAATATTTGTTGGTCCTCAAATAAGAGAGTTGGTCAAAGAAGATGTATTTAACTCAATGTTAAATAATGTAGAACGTGCGCTTGGACTTCATTTAAAGATGTTTGCAAAAATTTTCTCAGCAAACAAAAATCCAACAATTACCAGGATATTGTAATCTACTTCTTACTTCATACAGAGCTGTGGGATGTAATATATATCTTTGAAAATACATTTCTTCCACTCACCTGGATTTTTTCCCAGACAACCTCACAGATATAAAGGGAAATCGAAAACTAACATGCTAGCCGATTACTGTTGAACATTAATTCTGGATGTTCCTGAGGCTATTTATAAAAGAAAAGCATCAGAAAAATTGTGGCCATACAAAATTATAAATTTTACATATTTTAACTATATTTTCCCTTAATTTTTTTTTGAAGCTTAATTTATTTAAAATTAAGGGTGTAGAAAAATTGTATTTACAGATGCGTAATTTACGCAAAAAAACAATTCAAGAAATGGTATCACACTTAGAGAAACATTAAAAATTTTTCTTTTGTCTATCAGTGTAGCCAATGTTGTTTCAATAAGCCAAATCATGCACTAAACTTTCTGCTGTGGTGTCGTCAGGACTGAGTGCAAGACTACCAACCAGGTACACAGTGAAGGTTACACAGTGATGCCAGCCGCGATGAAAAACAGATGCCATAAACTGATTCCATTATTTCATTATGATTTTTCGGAACCAAGGAATTGTTTAATAAACACCTCATATTAACTGACAGTATTCCTTGACAATTTCTCTTTCATCACTTGAAACAATATTAAAAAAATATATATATATTTCTCCAAGCAGTTTTCCAGCTACCGCTGGGTCTGGGTGTGTGTACTGGCAAATGCAAATACTGCTACCAGCTTCCCAGGCCTAACATAGCTGCAGCTGTTGTGAAATGTAGTTATACATGTACTGGCAAACATTGCATGTAGTCTTGAACAGACTCCAGTCGACCGCTCCTGAGACCTACCGTTAACTGAAACCCAACAATCAAAGAACAATGGTATCCACAGTTTAGCATTCAAATCCGTATAAAAGCAACTGCTTTTACAAGGACTCGAACCTCAGACCTCTCAACTACAAAAATAAGCTGATTAGTGATGAATTTAATCACTAGACTAACCCGGAAGTTTAAAATATATATACATATATTATTATATACAAATCCCTATTTACTGTAATTTATTATTTTCATATATATTAGTTTTTCAACATGATATATAAACGCTATTAAATTATGTTTTATACCCAAAACAACCAAAGCTAATCCTCTCCAAAATTCAATAAATAGCCCACTGGCAGTATAGTCGGCCTTCATGGTGCAAATAGTAGCGTCTTGGCCTTTCATCCAGAGGTCCCAGGTTCAAATTCCAGTCAGGCATAATATTTTCACATGCTACAAAAATTTCCATTTCATCTCATCTTCTGAAGCAATACTTAACAGTGGTCCCAAGGCTAAAAAAAGTACGGAATTTACCACAGCACTTCTAGGGTTAAACGATTCCAGTGACTCTTTAATATGTTCATAATTTAAGAATTATGCTGCAAGCCAAATATTCAATTATATAATTTAATTTTTTTCTGTACTTTTACTTTTCCCTTTTACCCTCTTTTTTTTGTTCTCTTAAAATAAAAAAATAAAATATAAAAATTGCATACATAAAAAATATATAAAATGGGAAACTTTTGCAAGCTAGTTATGTATAATTTGAGATTTTTTTTAATAGCAAAAATAGTGACCTAAATTTTTTACATATATTCTTCATAAGTAATTTTTTCTCATTCTTTTCACACTTGTTGGTCTGGTTTGATTGTGTATACTACCTGAAACAATAAACATAACATAGGCAATAAGAGCAAACTTCTCTTTTTTTAAGCTTGCTATCTTCAGTTTAATTGGATTCTATCATAAAAAAAAATGAAGTTCATTACCTGTATTCCAGGAGCATCGTTTGGTCTGAACCTGATTGCTGGTGCTGGAACATCAGCTATGTCAATATAAATTGGCGAACCATTATACCCATAACCAACTACTTCCCGGTTACCAATTTTAGCTAATTCATGTGCAGCAAGATCTGAAGGTGCATGAGCTAGTCGGACAGCAGAAATACTCAAACTAGGTGATCTCTTCACAACTTGCATGGATCTTAATAAAAGACTAGCCATTTTTAAGCCTACAAACAAATATAAAAAAAATAATTCCCTGTACATTAGATTCATAAAATTAATTTATTTCCCTAACATTTGACATCTGACTATTAAATGTTTCCCTAACATTTAAATATGTTCCAAGACATATTTAAATAAATATGAAGAGTACTTAGAGAGTAGAAAAACATAATAAAACCACAGAGAAAATTAAACTTTGAACAGGTGGCAGTGTTACAATGTCTAGCACGATAACAATGCTCTTACAATGTATTTGTAGTGTCTGTTGAAGACCAGATCTTACTAAGAGTAACCAATGTTCAATCATTCAATTTCTGTAAAAATGGGCCGATATAGAATTTAACATAGATTCAAAGCAGTATCTTTATTTATTTTAAAATAGTTATTTATATTTATTTATTTTACAAATATAATTTAACCAAACTTAACCTACGCTCGCTTCACTCGCTAACCTTGACCAATTAACAGGAGTGTTTTGATTATTTAAATAATAAATAATTGCAATAATTATTGAATTTATTAAATAAATACTCAAAAATTTACGGTGTTAATTAGTCAAGGTGAGCGAGCGAAGTGAGCGTAGGTTAAGTTTGGTTAAATTATATTTATAAAATAAATAAATATAAATTACCATTTATTAAAATTAATACAGAGACTGTTCATTTTCCACCGAAATCTGATTGACTACTTTGTTTTTAAATAAAGCTGTAGCTGCAGTGGCGTTAATACGTAAGTACCGGAGAAACTAATACTGAAATTCATCATAAATAACACATTTTGTATCAAAAAGGTGGAGTGATGAAATGGTGAATATGTGGGTACAGTACTGAAGAAGCAATGTTTATACACACATCACATAACGGGTTAATTGAAAAAAGAGGGTTAATTGATGTTATTACTTCACATGAGTGAAGTAATAAATAAGTAAAGAAAATGAGTAATAAAGTAATGAGTAAGTAAAGAAAATAAATGTTCTTGATGAATTCCGAATGTTAAAAAGAGACTGGTAATGAATTGCTTCTTCTGCAAACATAAATTTATAAATAACCACCATACAGTTCAAAAGTAAGAAGTTATTGAAACAATTAAAATCTGGGATGTAGAAGAAAATACGGAATAAATGGCCACTTTGGATTTGGATGTCATGTTCGAAGAACTAAAAAGGTTATAAATAATTCCATTTTTTTTGTTCCTTTTTGCTGAAGAAACTGTTTAGAAATTTGAAGAAAAATATTAATGTTCCTAGATGTTTACTAACTAATAAAGTTCATGTACAATGTCCAAAGGTATAAAACAACTGTTCTTGATGAACAATTTTTTTTGATTTTAAATGTCTGCAGCTGTAAATAAATTTGAATTACAATGATTGATAATGATTATTATTTTTATTTGATTAAATAAAACTGCAAATATAATCTAACAAAACTAATAATGATTGATAATAATCAAATAAAACTGCAAATATAATCTAACAAAACTAATAAACAATTACATAATAATTTTTTGGCAAGGGAACTACTATCCTTTAAATTTATCAATTTGATCATGTCCTCCAGTGAAGATGAAGAATATGAGAAGAAAAAGGTGAATAAACAAATGTTAGTAAATTTGCTATTGGAACATATTGTTTTTGAAAAATCTAGTTTCTAAGGCCATGAAAGAAAAAAATGTCTATGGAACAGTAATAGAGTAGTACTGTATTGCAACCAGGGAAGTCAGTGCCACTCAAATGAATTAACTACTGACCAGCATGAAGAGCTAGATAAAGAAGAAAACCAATAAAGGAAGCCAAGGATAATCAATTAAATTACAGGATTAAGAAAAAGATCTACTGGTGTTACTTGTCCACGAAAATCCTGCATTTAATAAAATGTCTGGAAGTGTTTCAGTAGATGTAAGAAAAGCTTTACAAAAGGAACAAATGAGTGTTGATAATAATGAACAAGGTGACAATAATCAGTAGATATGATCTTATCAAAAGACTACCTTCAACCTCATAGCTGACCTGGCACAAAATTACTGACATGTCAAATAAAACTGACAAAACCAAAAATTTGTCACTGCCACAGCTACAAAAGCTGATGTTAATTCAATAGTTCAAACTCCAGAAAATCCAAACTTAAAGAAAAAAATGCTCAAGAAACTGAATAAATCCGTAGTTGACAACTCAACTCATAGATATTGGTTACTAACCCTTATACTTTCCCTTAATAAAAAAATTAATTAAATAAACTAGTAGAGTAAAAAAAAAAAAAAATTGAAAGAAAAATATTAATATATACATATAGAATGCGCTAAATCGTCAGATGGTCAGAAGAAAGAAGACAACTTTATAATGAAAGGATGAAAAGTTTTGGAGAGCTAAAAAACTAGCCAGAAGTTAACTACATGGTCCAACAGTGACTGGTCAAAAAATAAAATATATATATGATTCAATGTGTAAATTAATGCAAGTATCTGGGTGTTTCACTAACAAATGATGGAAAAAATGAGATTGATATTTAATTAAGGAAAAATTTATTATTTCAAAACTGCATTTTGATCCTAGAATTCCAGCAAATAAAGAAAAACAAATGGGTGTTAACTTCATTTATAGAAAGTGGAATTACATATAATGTGGAGGTTTGAACATGAGCAAAGACCTGAAAAGAAGAATCACAATGATGGATATGATGATTATAACATGTTACCAGAGGATTCTGATAGATCATGTAAGTGACCAAATGATTAGGGAAGAAATTGGAAACGCACTGGCTTGGTTTAGTGGTGAACAAGTCTTCCCAAATCAGCTAATTTGAAAGTCAAGAGTTCCAGCTCTTAGTAAAGTCAGTAAATAGTAAAGTCAGTTATTTTTACACAGATTTGAATACTAGATTGTGGATATTGGTGTTCTTTGGTGGTTGGGTTTCAATTAACTACACATCTCAGGAATGGACAAACTGAAACTGTACAAGACTACACTTCATCTACATTCATACATATCATCCTCATTTAGCTTAAGTATTATCTGAAAGGTAATTAATGGAGGCTAAACAGGAAAAAGAAAAAAAAGGAAGAAATGGGAATAGACTCATCATTATAAGCACACCACTTTAATAAAACAGCTTGTACGGTAGGTGCATGTGCAGAATGCATGACGATCAACTGCAACAAAAGATTTGAGTCTGGACCCTGCACTGCAGAAGGAAAAGGGGAAGGCCAAGAAGTTGTTGACAAGGAGAATAAATGAAGCAATTCAGTCACAAATAAATGATGATATTTTTGACAAAGGAAAATAGATACCGGGATGCAGTAAATGGCTACAATAGTTGTGTAAGTATAGCTGAATAATTAAGTTATAAATGAGGTTAGTGAAACATACATGACAACCAGATTACAATACTAAACAACTTATGAACCACTGTTCATACAATAGAATAACGTTATATGGTGTTTATTATAAACTGATATCACTGCTATTCCATGATCATAATTTTGAATATATGCTAACGTTTTTCAGACTTATTATTAGTCTCCTCTTTCATTAATTTAAGTAAAAGCGATGCCATTTTGATTTTGACTGAATAATCAGTCTGCATGGAGCAGGATATAATCAACAGTGTGGATGGTACGTTTATGTTAGATTTTAAGTTGTCTTGAAGTATCATGTGGATAAAAACCAATGATATACTGTATAATTTTATATACCTAAGTGCAGAGTAACCAACACTGCTTTACATTTGCTAAATTACATATGACTATGGTGTAGAATTGTATTGCATTATCTTTCACAATAATATGCAAACAAGTGTGGTTCAGAAATCAGCAACTACATGTTTAGAAAAAAGTTTGATTTTAATCATCCATGTCAAGCAGCTTTCAAAAAATTGTTGCTTTTGACAGTACCATAAATAAATAATTAATTTACATAAAAAAAATTAATTTTTTAATCTATCTACAATTACAATAGGTTTATAATAAATATTAAATCCACCATCATAGACTTAACCTTTCTAAAGAAACAAAGTTACTTTGACTCAAAGATTATTTGCCAAGACTCTTGATATATGCATAAAGTCAAATTAATGCTTATCTATATAGTTTCTTGCTGACAAGGTTTATTGAAATTTTTATGAATATTTAAGTAATTAGAATTTTTAGTTTTAATTAGACTGTAATGTTTACTTTGTATTCAACAAAATAGATCAAAAGAAAAGTCTGTCTGAAACCTATTGAGATAGTCTTTTCATAAAATATTGTTTACAATTAAAAGTCATTTTAAATACTTGGAAAAATTTTATATTTGTGTCGCAGAATAGACATCATGGGTAATTTCAGAAAGATGTTTATTTTTTTAAAAGGCAATTGAAATTAAGATAAAAATCATAATCGATACATCCAAACAAAATTCAAATTCTGTAGTCATGATAATTGTTTATTATGTTAACAAATGATTATTGATATTAGTTTCACAAAATATCCCTTATTTAAGCATAGTTAGAATTGTTTATAATTGACTTTCATTTTTTAAGTAATATGAGTTGTTTAAAAACCCAGTTTCGCAAATTTTACTTTATACATGGTTAAAGGTATACTTGATGATAATATGACTGTATTTATTTATTTTCATTGTTCTCAACACATCATTTGAAACTGTCAAGAGATGGTTAAGGTTTGTATGAAACTTAAAACAACACTAAGGAAAATCTCACCAGTACAACTTAATGGACTTTATAACATTAGTTCTCGTAACAGAATACAAAGTTGGTACTGTTGTTGCAGGAAAAGTGTCTTAGCTGTAAAACAGTTGACATTTACAAACTGTTTAATGACTATAATTATTAGATATTTCTACGATTAATTAACAATAAATTAACTTCTAAAGTACTCTGAAAATAGTGCATTCAATTGGTTACTTACTAAAGTATATGTGACTAAGTATATATCTTCAGTAAATAGATTTTTATATTATATAAAAAGACAACATAAACTCAAGATAATCATTGAAAAATTTTCTATTTAAAACTCTTAAACAATCAGATCAACTACATGGTAAGGACCTAGCATTGAATTAAAAGTTTTACTTTTTACCAGCATTATTTACGATTTTTTATATTTTTAAGTCATAGAAATAAAAAATCCAACATGAGACTAAAGCCATACAAACCTCTACCATCAATAAAATTTTCAATATCTGTATTCAGTCCCTTTTTTGATATAGCCAAAATTCTCAAAATAAAATAAAATAAATTAAAATTAAAACAACTTTTTTTGCTGTCAAGGAAGGTAATCCAAGAACTACATGTTCTTTAATTTACTATGTGTCACTTATTTAACATTTTAATAAAATTCCTTCAAAAGTTACAAACTAATGAAGTTATAAAAATTCAAGTCAATTTTTCTAAAATGAATGAAGTAAATAAAAATTTAACTATTCATTTTATACCTGAGTATTATCATCAAATCAGTGGTTATCTGAAGCCAATAACTGGTGTCGAAAATGTAACAAATAGTTAATGCGTCTTCAAAATATAATTTTACTTGTTAATTTTTGATATTTTTTAAATATGGTGGCCTATAAGAAATATAAACAATTCTCAAATTTACATATAAAATAGGAAATTTTACTAAAATATATCAACCTTTCCTAAAATTGATTATATGGAATGACCCAATAGTTAGAAATTAATAAAAATTATTTTATAAATCTATCAAGATAAGAAAGATCATCAAGTAGGTCAAAACCTATGCAAAAAAAACATATAGGTATGTATGTCAGTGTAGGAGAATGAAAGTGTTACTTAATCACTAAGAGGAAATGATGCTGAAACTTCATTGCAAATTACTTGATAATGAATATAAGTTGGATCTGTAATAACCAATAAACAGCTGATGTTAAGAGGAATACAAAATTTATATAATATAAAAAATCTGATGTAGACATTACATGACTTCCTTGTACATCTATTAAATTGCACACATACACTTTTTTTTAAAATGAAAAGTACATAAAATTTTAATTCAATTATAACTTCTGATATTTTTTTTATTTTTTTTTTTTAATTATTGAATTATTTATTGTATTTATTTTTTACAATCAGAGGTAAATAAATTATTAATACATCAATATATATCAATTAAAAAAAAAAGTTGATGAAGCCTGATTTGAACTGATGTGTCTTGCCCATGTAAGATCCAAATATTTCATTAATTAAAATGTTATAATTCTGGAACCAATGAAAATAAGTACCACTTCTGATAAGACTGTTAAAAAGCTTTTAACGAGTGCTTATTATTGCAATTAACAAAAAATCAAAAATCCAAGCTTTTGGATTTTGGGCTTTTTTGGACATTTTTGGGCCAGTCAATTGCAATCAAAAGGGGAGGTGCAAAACTAATGTTACAACAGTCCTAAATCCAAAATTTCAATATCCTATGGCTAACTGTTTTTGAGTTATACGAGATACATAAGTACATACAAACATTACACTTAAACTAGTCAAAATGGATTCAGGTATGGTCAAAATGGATATTTCCATTGAAATCTGAAATTTCTCGTGAAAAGTGAAACTTCCTTAACTTCATACAAGAAAGTAAAAAGTTTAAAACTTGACAAAAAATTTTACTTTTGATTTGAGTACTCAAATTTCTTTTTAGGAAAAAATGCCCTCTTTTTTATGCATATAAATCACAGTTAATTATAATTAGTATATCCTAATACAGAAGCATGATTTTTTTCCTATCACATTACATCTGCTAACTTCCAAAGGTGAAACAAGAAAAATTCTTCAAATTATCTCATTTGCCCAAATGAGTAAATTGTCATTCTACATTTGATAACTTCAGTTAATGTAGTTCATAACTAAATCAAGAGTTAGCAACTCTGTAATTAGAAGTAGTTTTTAAGTTACTTGAAGCATAATTGGGAGCATGACTACCTTTTTTCCACTATGTTATGTTTGGTTCACACGGGTAATTTTATGCTCTTTTCCTGTTAAATTTATATTATTCTGTTGTTACTATTCACATTTTCTTAACACAATCAGGTTTATAATTTTTTGAGCTGCATAATTAAAATAAACAACATACCAAGATCAATGTTTTGGCAACAATTACACAAGAAAACTCCTTTTATTCTCTTAAACAAAAAACTTGTCACACATTTATTAAATACATAACTACCCACCTATTTCAATATTAAAATTGACATTTTTAAAACATAATTTTAGGGTAATAAGACAAATTAGGTAAGTAAAGCTAAAAAATTAACTACATTTTAACACCTCACAATTTTTTTCTTTTATTTCCCTAATGTGTACATTGCAGTCTGATCAACAAGAGAATAATAAGCAATTTGCCCAAGGGCCCATTGAGATGAGGATGATATTATGAAGTTTAAATGTGGTGTAGTCTTGTACAGACTAGGCTGACCATTCCAGAGACATGTGGTGGTTAATTGAACCCCACCACCAAAGTACACCGATATCCACTGTATAATATTCAAATACATATAAAAGCAATTAATGTTTACTTGGATTTGAACCTCAGAATCTTAAAACTCAGCTGTTAAACAACCGATTTGAGATGAAAAGTTAACCACCTGATCAGCCTGTTGGGCTACTACCATATGACAGGAAAATTATAATGCAGATGAATATGAGTTAAAGCTTATCAGTTCGTAAACTAATTACTAATATGTGTATTTTAAAAATATCAGCTTCACAAATATACAGTCATAAAAAATAATACACCCAAATAACAAAAGTAGTCTTCTAGAAAAATATGCTGATACTCTGAATTTTACGATTATGCTACCTATCCAAACACTTTGACTAAACATCAGTATGAAAACAGACAAAAAAATCAACTCTGATTTTAGTCTGTTTTAGTTAAAGAAAACTGAAGTTAAACAAGAAAATGAAAACTGACAATAAGTAAAATTTTGCTGTAAAAAGAAATTACAGCCTAACATAATTTGGTTCAAAATATATCAAAAGTTAAATTAAATATGATGTTTGGAGGTGGCGAAATTAATCAATATAAATAATTAACGAAATCATAAAAATCGTAATACTGCAAGGTTAATTCAGCACCCAATTGGATACTACCTACTTAAATGGAAAAAAAATTATAACTACTAAAACTAAACAAATTAAAACAATTTCCGTATAATCCCATAATATATTCTTTAAATGTAGTATAAAAGTAAAGATAGGAAACAGTTTCTTCTTGTTTTTCTCTGGAAACACAGTTCAACTTGCACCCAAGATTGAAAAATTCTAGGCAAAGATAGGCAAATAACTAATTTTATAAAAAATACTTTTTAGTAAATACTGATGATGAAAATGTAAACTCATTATCGTATAAGAATATTATATCATAGTAATTTTGAAAATATGGCATATAAATCAAAAATTCTTTACAAACCTGGTTCGCAACGAGCTAAAGATGGCAGACTTTCTTACTCTCCGACCTTCATCAATAGGCTCTATGGATAAGGACAACTGAAAATAGAAATTAGCATAATTATTTCAAATTCTTGGTAAAACAGCACCGCTATATTTAAAAAAATCACAATCGTAACAAAAAGTGTTTCATCAATAAAGAAGTTTTCTTAAAATAATTGTAAAGTTAATTTTAGATAAATACGTTGTTACACTGTAAACTAAAACTCGCGGTTCTAATTCAAAACGACATGTAAAGAAAAAATGTTTTTCAGCGTAGTTTACTTTTAATTATTATCCTTGACAATGAAAACCCCATAAAACTCTCTTCAGTATAATAAAATTTACGTCAGAACTTGTTGTCAAAAATAAGCAAAACAAAATGAAGGCCAGTTTAGTTTTGAAGACAATAGAATAATATATTCAACCTTGACTTATCTTAAATGAAACCAAGAGCTTTACTATTGAGCAACACCAACAAACTCTTTACATAAAATGATAATTTCAAGATGAACTGGAAAAAAAAATGTAAAGGAAGTGTTTCTTTCTTAAAAGAAAATATGTAATTACTAACAAATATATGAATATAATACATCATGTATACAACATGCATCATAAAATTCCCCTGGAACTTTAATAGCCTATTCTACTCATGAAAATAATGGAAAAGTTCATATAAACATATGTCCTAGAATGCTTCGTTTTTGAGTTATTGAGTTACAGAGAATCAAAGTCTTCTCTTGTATTTCAGCTACTACAATGAAATAAGTGAAGTCAAACTGAAATTTTTGGACATTGGTTAAAGGACAAAGTTAGTGATTTCTCATCACTTTTGACTTTAAAAAAAATGGTATCTGCAGTAGTGTTTGAGAGATCTGGGATGAAAACCAATAAAGTGTGATAAACAAATACTGTCTTATATTTGACATAAAAATGATTTTGTTAAATGGGTAATAAACACATAAAACATTTAAACAAAATTTGTGAGGATTTAATTCTAAACAAAGTAGAGGAAGATAAATCAAATAAAACAAAGAAAAGTTTGAAAACTTTTAATTTTATTTAGAAACAATACATTAATACATTTCTCAGAAAATCACTTATTTAATCTAAACAAAAACCAAATTCTTGGGTGATGTGAAAAATTTGTAAAAACAAAATTTACTGTTAAATTGTTGTTGGAAAATTAAAAAAAAAAAGAACTGAAAATTGCACATCAATTGTAAAATAAAAATTACTTAGACTATACGTAATTTTTTATTAATGACAGAAATACAATAAATCATTTAAGAAAATTATTATTTCAATGTTGGCCATAAAATAATAACAGCTGATCAACAATGCGCAATACTGTATTAGTGCTTAAATCATTCTATAAGATACATTTAATATATCAGGAACTGTAAACTGTATTGTCGTTAGTGAAGGTTTTCTGTAAATTTTAGTTTGAATGTGATCAGTTTGCCATTGAAGTAATACCTTACTTATTTGCAACAACAATATGCTGATATGATATTTATTTTGGGTGTGTATAATGGTAATGCTACAACTGCTGCAGTAGAATATTAAATACGTTTTCCGAATCGCAAGATTCCAGATCCCAATACAATTAGCATTACTTTTCACAATCTTCGGGAAACAGGTTCAACACCTAGTGTTCGTACCAGCTACAAATGATCTGTTCAAACCATGGTGTTATTGATGAAGTTATTATCGATGCACTTCAGGCATCAGTGCATGACATCTTTCTAAACAAATCAGAGTTTCGCATTCAATGGTATGGAGAACACTTACAAGTTTTATTCTTATCATAAACAGCCAGTTCATCATCTATACCCAGGAGACGGTCCGCTTCACTTGGAGTTCTGTAACTGGTGGAATACAAATCAACAACTGTCCACAATTAGGTTTGGTTTACCAACAAGGTGAATTTCACTAGAGATTACATCAACAACTTAAGCAATTAGCATACATGGGCAGAAGTAAACCTTCATGAAACAGTGGAAGGTAATTTTCAACACTGATTTAGTGTCAATGTATGGTGCAGCCATCTTCACAATCAGCTGTTTGGGCCATTCATATTACCTGGCTGTTTAAATGCTGAGGTCTACTTGCACTTTCTTCGAGAAAAACTGCTGCAGCTGCTTGAATATGTTCCTCTAGTGCTGAAATGTAAAATATGTTTCTAGCTTGATGGTGTGCCTTCCCACTTCTCTTGTACCATTTCCACTCACTTTAATCATTATTTCTCTAAGAAATAAATTGGTCGTAAAGGTTCACATGACTGGTCACCAAGATCATCTGATCTAACACTTTTAGATTTTTGCAACTGAGATGGATAAATAATATTGTATACAAAACAAAAATGCATTTTCGTGAGGAATTAATTGTCTGCATTATGGATGTGTCTGAGCAACTTGACAGCAATGAAGAGATAAAACAGTGACAAAGGCAGTAAAGAAGCATTCCAAAAAATGTGTTGTTAATGGCAGGCTCATTTTTGAACATTTATTATAAACTGATACGTATAATGAACTTTGGTCTGTTGTACTGCTTCTAAATAAAATTTTAATTTTTCTAACTTTTGTATTATTCAACTCATTTTACACCATTTTGTTCAAAATTAAATTCTCTACAAGTTTTGTTTAAAATTTTTATTTGATTATTACTCATTTAACAATGTTATTTGTACATCAAACATAAAAAACTGGGTTTTTTTACCCCAATTTATTGGTTTTTACCCCAGATTTCTCAAAACTACTGCAGATGCGATTCTGAGACCTATTTTATTCGATAATTCAGGTCAAAAACAATAAGAAATCACCAATTCTGCCCCTTAATTAATATCCTAAAAATTACAGTACAACCTCATTTCACCAGAGTAGCTGAAATCCAAGCTAAAACTTTCACTAGCCGTGACTTGCACACAAATGAAGCATTTTAGACATATGTTTATATGAACTTTTTCAATTATTTTAAGGTGTAGAATAGGTTATGAAAGTTAAGGGAGAACTTTGCATAATAGCTTGTGCATGTACATGTTGATGTTAAAACTGCTCCTGGTTATATAGATATGAAATATAGAAGTGAGACATTATAAAGTGTGTCACATATATAAAGTGCCATCTCTGTGAATGTAACCCAGGGGCTTCAGTTGTAAGAAACAGATATTGTTATTATCATAAGGAGGTGGTAAAGTGGAATTCATTTTTATTTCATCAAAAATTTTAGAATATGAAAAAATCTTTTTTATTTTCCATTTTTAAACTTTCTTAACTTCTTTCATTTTATGCTCCATTGAAATTTTAGTTTTGTAATCAGTTTTAGCAAGAAAACATTTTTGAAAGTGATCATTAGATGATAAATATTTAGTACCAATTCCTGAAATGGATCATATATTATTTTATTTAGCTTGCTCTTATCTTGCTATTATTTTTTTTATTTTCTTTAATTTGAGAAAATATTTCAAATTTTTCTTTTGTTTCTAACTTCTTTGTTTTTCTCTGTTTCATTATTCTCAATAACTTCATTATCATCATTTGAAACTGAAGAGATCATTTGTAAAGTATAAATACACATTTAATAGTAAATAAACCATGTTGATAAATAACTTACTCATGCATTTATTTTATTTTCTCAATGTAAAAAGAATAAGTAAATTAGATCAAACCATATTTTATTAAACTAAAAACCTATACATTTATTAAATTTTATTTTATTACAATAAATAACATTCAATTATTATCTACTTTTCCTCATTCCTATATTGCATTAACCTTTTTAGTAAATTAAATAACTCAGAGAAATTAATTTCTAGCTTCATTCACACCTTTATTATCTTTCCATAATTAAAGCAAAGAGGGTAAAAAATTAGAGTAAGTATATTTAAATACTTATCTCACTTATCTTCTTATCTCGCTCATTAAGAATGGATCAGCATGAAAAATTAATTTTCCAAAAAGTTGTATCAAAGGTAATTTAATGTGATTTCAAAGACGTTTAAATAATTACACTGAAAATCCTTTACTACTTGGTTAGTTGAAAAAATGTGTAATGCAAAGAACCATTGTACATTTAAACTGAATTTCATAAAGTTCTGAATACATTTGTCTAAATCTACTGAACAGGAATTTGAAAATAAATTATAAAACATAATTAGTTTATACTGATAGATGTTCAGGAAGTATGTTGATGTTAGTTTATTTCCTTCCATGTATTTCTCTTCACTGATTAAGTACACAAAATCTGGGAATACTTAGGCAGGTTTTTGGGAGTAGTAGCATATTCGTAATTTTCTCTCTGCACTTTTAAATATGATTGGTATACGCAAATATGAATTAAATGTTATGACTATTTTTGATTGTTCTTATCAGATGTTTGTTCTTCAGATAACATGAACAGAACCTGTTTAGATCTAACAGTGCAAGTAATAGTAATCATATTTGAAAAAGGTTTAAGAAATTAAATCATTTTTTTTAATTATGAGACATCTAGAAGAAAGATAGTTTTTAAAGCCCAGTCTCATTTGTTTCTAATAAAGCAAATGAATTACCTTAATAAAATGTAATTTAAGGTGTGCAACTCTTAAACTGATTAAAAAGCTCTACTCTACGAGGGTTATTTTTTTTCAAGGTCTAACCAGTCTCAAAATTAAAACCACAGTGAAAATAAAAAATTTTTTATTTGTAACAACTATTAACATAGTTACACCATTTCTTTACATAGTCGTCACTCCGATTTATACATTTGTCATAGCGTGGTACCAACTTTCCAATACCCTCATCATAGAATGGAACCGCCTGTGTTTTCAGCCATGTTTCTACGCTGGTCTGCAGCTCGATGTCCGTGCCAAAATGTTGTCCTCCTAGCCAGCATTTCATGTAAGGAAAGAGGTGAAAATCGGATGGAGCCAAGTTCGGGCTGTATGGTGGATGATCAAACACTTCCCAACGAAAACGCTGCAGGAGCTTCTTTGTTACAGCTGCAGTGTGCGGGCGAGCATTATCATGGAGAAAGACAATGCCTGATGACACCATTCCTCTCTGCTTATTCTGAATCGCCCTTCGTAGTCGTTGAAGAGTCACCCAGTATGAGGCTGCAGTGATGGTTGTGCCACGTTCCATGATTTCCACCAAGAGAACTCCATTCCAGTCCCAGAACACAGTAGCCATACACTTTCTGTTGGAGAAGGTTCGCTTGAACTTCTTTGGTTTACTGGGAGAATGAGAATGCATCCACTGTTTGGACTACACCCAATAAATCGACCAAATTAGGTCACCTAGCAGGGGAACATAACCCCAATCTGGTCCGCATAAGAGCCGGGGGACAAACCCTGTACTCTCACCCAGTCCCATCATAGAATCTCGTGTAGCATTACAAAGTCACAATCAGGGACTGCCCGCGGCGGGATGAAGCTATACCCTTGGTTGCATGGGCTACCACCCCCCCGCCACAGCAGAAGCCCCATATCGAACCACAAACAAGCATCAGTGGCCTTTTTTGCTACATACTGTAGATGTTCCTTGAACCGAAAATTCTCATCAACGATAATACGCAGGTACTTTTGAGCCGTGACGTACCGAACAGGAAGACCAGCCATTTGAATTCGGATTTGCCCGGACGCAGCCAATCGACCCTTAAGCAACATCATAGTGATTTTCTCTGGACTCAAAATCATTTTATGCTGGAAACTTCGCAGCTGGAGTATCTCACAAGCACGAGCAGCTCAGAATTCTAACTCGTTTCGCGAATCCCCTTCAATGAGTAGCAGCGCGTCGTAAACATAAACGATGACACGACAACCACATGGCAACCTCAAGCGCAACATAGAATCAAATTCTATAATCCAAAGAAAGGGACTCAGAACACTGCCTTGAGGGCATCCTTTAGTTAGGATCTTACGTACCAGCGAACTGCCATCACGCAGGGAAATAGTCCCTCGGCTGAAAAAACTTGAAAGCACTTCTATGTTATTTCGTATATATTTACGTTTCTTTATCTGAAACAGGGCAGAAAGCTACCATGAGTTATTAAATGACTTGGATTTGTCTAGGAAAATTTCTAGTACACATTTATATGAATAGAGGAGGCTATATAATTATTGCTATATATTATTGATATAGCTATATATTCTTCCTCTATGAAACATGGGACCATGCCCTTGGTGAGGGGGCTTCAGTGCTCATTGATACAGAGTATCTTAACCGAAAGTGCAAACATATCGGAGAATTATCTGTTGAGAGCCAGACTAAGGAATGATTCCTGAAAGAGGGCAGCAACTCTTTCAGTAGTTGTTAAGGGCGTAGGTCAAGACAACTTAAACGGCCATATCAACATCACTCAATCCTCTGAGTACTGCGCAGCGCAGCTGAAAGCAATGGAAAACTGCAGCTGCTTTTTTCCAAGAAAATGTAGCTCACTGAATTTTCATATAAAAATGATGGAGGCGCCTTCCTTGGTAAAATATTCCGGAGGTAAACTAGTCCCTCGTTCGGATCTCCGGGTGGGGACTACAAGGAGGGGGTCACCAGAAAATTAAAAAATGACATTCTACGAGTCGGAGCATGGACATGGAATGTTAGAAGTTTAAAATAGGTTGGTAGGCTGGAAAATTTTAAAAGAGAAATGGATAGGATAAATGTGGATGTAGTAGGAATTAGTGAGGTTCAGTGAGAAGAGGAAGGCGAGTTTTGGTCAGGTGATTTTAGAATAATAAACTCAGCTTCAAATAATGGGCAGGCAGGAGTAGGTTTCATAATGAACAAGAAGATAGGGAAGAGAGTAGAATATTTCAAAATGCATAGCGATAGAATCATTGTAATAAGGGTAAAATCAAAACCTAAACCGACAACGATTGTTAACGTCTACATGCCTACAATTGCCATAATGATGATGAGGTAGAGTGTGTATACGAAGAGATTGATGAAGCAATTAAACACGTAAAAGGAGATGAAAATTTAATAATAGTTGGAGATTGGAATGCAAGCATTGGAAAAGGAAAGGAAAGAAATATAGTAAGTGAATACGGGCTGGGCAAAAGGAATGAAAGAGGAGACCGACTTATAGAGTTTTGCACAAAGTATAATTTAGTAATTGCCAACACCCAATTTAAAAATCATAATAGAAGAATATACACTTGGAAAAAGCAAGGCGATACTGCAAGGTATCAGATAGATTATATCATGGTTAAGCAAAGATTTGGGAATCAACTCGTTGACTGCAAAACTTACCCTGGAGCAGACATTGATAGCGACCATAATTTGGTGATAATGAAATGTAGATTGGGGTTTAAAAACCTGAAGAAAAGGTGTCAGATGAAGCGGTGGAATTTAGAGAAGCTTAAGGAAGAGGAGGTAAAGAAGATTTTTGAAGAGGATATCGCAGGAGGTCTGAGTAAAAAAGATAAGGTAGAAAATGTAGAAGAAGAATGGGAGAATGTTAAAAAGGAAATTATTAAATCAGCAGAAGCGAACTTAGGCGGAACAAAGAGAACTGGTAGAAAACCTTGGATTTCAGACAATATATTGCAGCTGATGGATGAATGTACAAAATATAAGAATGCTAGTGATGAAGAAAGTAAAACGAACTATCGACAATTAAGACATACTATAAAGAGGAAGTGCAAACTAGCAAAAGATGAGTGGATTAAAGGAAAGTGTCAGAAGTGGAAAGAGACATGAAGATTGGTAAAATACACGGAGCATACAGGAAAGTTAAGGAAACTTTTGTGGTACATGAATTACAATCTAATAATATGTTAAACAAAGATGGTACACCGATATATAATACGAAAGGAAAAGTTAATAGGTGTGTGGAATATATTGAAGTGTTATACGGAGGAAATGAATTAGAAAATGGTGTTACAGAGGAAGAAGAGGAATTTGAGGAGGATGAAATGGGAGAAAAAAATACTGAGATCTGAATTTAAGAGAGCATTAAAAGATTTGAATGGCAGAAAGGCTCCTGGAATAGACGGAATAGCTGTAGAATTACTGCGCAGTGCAGGTGAGGAAGCGATTGATAGATTATACAAGCTGGTGTGTAATATTTATGAAAAAGGGGAAGTTCCGTCAGACTTCAAAAAAAGTGTTATAGTCATGATACCAAAGAAAGCATGGGCAGATAAATGTGAAGAATACAGAACAATTAGTTTAACTAGTCATGCATCAAAAATCTTAACTAGAATTTTATACAGAAGAATTGAGAGGAGAGTGGAAGAAGTGTTAGGAGAAGACCAATTTGGTTTCAGGAAAAGTATAGGGACAAGGGAAGCAATTTTAGGCCTCAGATTAACCAAACCAAACCAACATACAGCATTTATAGACCTAGAATAGGCATTCGATAACGTAAACTGGAATAAAATGTTCAGCATTTAAAAAAATTAGGGTTCAAATACAGAGATAGAAGAACAATTGCTGACATTTATAGTAACCAAACAGCAACAGTAATAATTGAAGAACATAAGAAAGAAGCCGTAATAAAAAAGGGAGTCCGACAAGAATGTTCCCTATCACCGTTACTTTTTAATCTTTACATAGAATTAGCAGTTAATGATGTTAAAGAACAATTTAGATCCGGCGTAACAGTACAAGGTAAAAAGATAAGATGCTAAGATTTGCTGATGATATAGTAATTCTAGCCATAAGTAAAAAGATTTAGAAGAAACAATGAACGGCATGGATGATGTCCTACGCAAGAACTACCGCATGAAAATAGACAAGAAGAAAACGAAACTAATGAAATGTAGTAGAAATAACGAAGATGACCACTGAATGTAAAATAGAAGAGAAAAGATTATGGAGGTAGAAGAATTTTGTTATTTGGGAAGTAGAATTACTAAAGATGGACGAAGCAGGAGCGACATAAAATGCTGAATAGCACAGTCGAAACGAGCCTTCAGTCAGAAATATAATTTGTTTACATCAAAAATTAATTTAAACGTCAGGAAAAGACTTTTGAAAGTATATGTTTGGAGCTTAGCTTTATATGGAAGTGAAACTTGGACGATCGAAGTACCTTAGAAGAAAAGATTAGAAGCTTTTGAAATCTGGTGCTATAGGAGAATTTTAAAAATCAGATGGGTGGATAAAGTAACAAATGAAGAGGTGTTGCGGCAAATAGATAAAGAAGCATTTGGAAAACTATAGTTATAAGAAGAGACAAACTTATAGGCCACATATTAAGGCATCCTGGAATTGCCACTTTAATATTGGAGGGGCAGGTAGAAGGAAAAAATTGTGCAGGCAGGTAACGTTTGGAGTATATAAAACAGATTGTTATGGATGTAGGATGTAGGGGGTATACCAAAATGAAACAACTAGCACTAGATAGAGAATCTTGGAAAGCTGCATCAAACCAGTCAAATGACTGAAGACAAAAAAAAGCTATATACTATTGATAAGGACCGTGTCCTTATCAATTACTACACTTTCGCGGGTTGACAAGGGTGAAAACAGGACAACTTTTCTGCGCTTATGCCCAAGAATTCCATACAGAACACTCCAAGGATCTCTATTACCTTGTTCCTATACGAAGGAACTCCAGAAATTACACTTGGAGGACCTCATACTATGAAAGTACTTAGCCCTCCATCTGTTGTAATCCGCAGTTATGGCCGCACGCCGATCGGGATCACCCTCTCCTTGAGCAGTCCTTCTGAGTCTATTCACAGACTGCTTCATTGTTGACAGATTCCGAGTCCACCAACCAGATATACGTTCTTGGCCAGTGCCACTAGGAATGGCAGGCCGTCAAGTTCTCAAGAAAAAATCTCCAATCTGGACTGCAACATAGAGAATTTCGACCAGTCCACCTACCTATGCTGAAAGCACCCCTGATAAACAGGGACGCTTTCTGTGATGGCCATGAGGGACACTTTCCTGTTTATCAGGAAAGTGTCCCTCATGGTCATTGCGCAGCTGATTCGCTATCCAAAAATTTATTAAACGATGGTCACTAGAGCAGTCGTCAACCACAGACCAGTTAAGGATCCTACCAGTTATGTCCCTACCAGTGGTAATGTCGATATTTGTATGTGAGAAGGCCCTTCGTCCGTCAACCATACCGACGTAAGTAACCAACTGGTCTCCAACATTAAAAATTTCAAAATTAGACTGCGCGATGAAGCTTTCAATCAAATCACCGCCATGATCAGTGATCCTACTGTGCCAGAAAAGCGACCTCGCATCGGCACTAATTAAGGATTGGACCATTACCCAAAATACGAAGGATTCTATCGCACCTCGCTAAATGTTCCTCAGTGGGATCCCTGTATTGGAAATATGAGCTAACAACTGTAAGGTTGCGTCCGTGAACGGCAAGTCTGAACACAACATGATGTGCGTCAGAAACCTTCCGTATGAAGACACTATCAAACGACTTCCTGCACAGAATAGCAGACATACAGGTGTGCCCTACATAAAACGTTTTCCAGCTGTGAGAGCTTGGCAGATCACTCTTAATTACATATGGGTGCTGAAGAAGGACTACAAGATCGTAGAGAGACGGAACCTCGACCTCACCTTACTCAACCTGGACTAGATAAGCACCCTGGACATTAGTTGACTGAACCTGACATTTAAGGAATTAAAGTACAGCTCAACAGCCCTTACATAACAGCCACATTCCTTACCAAGAAACTGAGTGCTTATGATTCCTATGCAATCTTTTACAGTTATCACAGACTGGAGCTTCGATTCCTATGCAAACAATCATCACGCTTGTGGCCATCATCACAATGTGCAAACACCAAGGTAAACTTACAAAATTTAGCCCTGTTGACCGTATCTGTAGCATTTGAAACATCTTTGAACATCCACGTGCTCTTTTACTCGACAGGACACAAAATCGATAAATAGTCTGCCCATGGACGTAAATTTTTGAAAGAGATCAGAACTCACCTCAAAATCCCCATGACATTTGTGGGTATCACGCCTAACTGTTTTAAAGACCAGCTTGTAGTTTCGCCGAAAGGCGGGTTCATCCAAATCAGTATTCTGTTCCATAATGAGAGACAAGACTTCCTCTTCGGTAAGGCTACGGTCTATGTCATAGAATATAGTGCGGGGCCTACGCATTTTTTTTCGGGTCTACATTTACATTCCAATTGCTTAACTGCTGTGGAATGGTCTGTTTGTCGTCTGCTACTACGACCAATCCTTTATTGGTCTCTTAATAATTCGGATTTTGAGACCCCTCCGGTCACCCCAAAGGAAAACCTTGAGGTTCTTCATTTGACTGCTGGACAAAATAGAACCCTCCGCCCTGTTGGTAAACGCAACCTCAGGTTTCTTAGACCACTGGCTGGTTTCACGGCTGCCCGGACCGTCTCAGCATACCTTCGCTGTTGCATTGGGACCGGGGCCGGTTTCTGAATTACAATTACCTCTTTAGGCCTTGAGGCAAGGTTTTCGAAGCCGTCCACGAGAGCTGTAAAAGCAGCTTGGAAGGACTCCAGGCGAGGCAATAATCCTTGGTAGCCTCACTGGTGTACTTGAGGTTTGCTAAATAGAAAAACATGACGTCTAGCTCTGCCAAAACGTCATGGGATAGTGGAACAGAGCTGCCAGGCCTGCTCCTGGCTTGCAAAAACTCTTCCAACGATTGGGTTCATACCCTCCCGGATGGTTACTCTTACATCCATGTTTGAACCATCATTGTCTGTACCAGTATTTGAGGAGGTCGAAGGAAAAAGCTCCGGCTCCTCCTCCGGCCGGCTTTTTGTCTACCTCTCTAAAATCGGTCATGGTCCCTGAAAATCAGGGATTTTCCAAGAGTATACGAACAGAAATGCTCACTGTATTCCTTCTATCCAGAAGTGTTGGGCACAAGCCCACAAGTATGACGACTTTCCGCAACGAGCCACGGGCAGCTGGAGACCTTCTGTATTTTCCTGTCAGTCTTTGCACCTCTTCGCCACTATTGGATCAAATGCGTGAAATCAAGGATCAACACACAGCTGCAGATTACAACCATAACTCTAAAGGAGCGCAAGCAGGACTAAGGGTAAACGCCCATTTGCTTGCAACAGGGACTTACGACCAGGAGTTGTTGCCACTCTTTTCGCCGCGATGAAGTGCGTACTCGAACAAGTCGTGCGCCAAAACACTCTGAATCCCGTGAAACGGAGATGAACCGTCTAAACTACAAAGGCGCAAAACCGTTGTAACAGTTCTCAGACAGCAATATTGTGAAACTTGGTAAGGTACGCACTCGACCACCAGCTCAAAAGTAGCACGGAAAAAGACTTTATTCAACCCAAATACTCTGTTCGTGAAAAGAGACCGGAGTATTGGCAGTGGTGGCCCCCAGAGCCCTGCAGTGTTGAGTCGGCATTGGTGGTCTTTCGCCGACGCGGCCGAGGTGGTTCTTCCCGAGCGATCCTAAACTGGGCCGGCTATTGCTGCTGAGTCCGCCGGCCAGGGCAATCGAAGCCTGGCTAGCTGGAGCGGGAATGTAGCGTCCGCGTCCAGCGGCTCCCTCGGCGGGCCGGCCAGGCCTGCTGGTCCAGCGGTAATGTTTGCATCCACCGGCAGGTCCCACGTTGAGGCAGCTAGGGAACTTCTGTCTTCTTCTTGGTCTTCTCCAGGTGGTGGTCACAATGAATTAAAAATTCACTCTCGTGCACTTTCTTTTATTGGAGCCTGAGAGTGTTGGGGCCACATCAGTGCTATGGGATGTGACACTATAGGGAGTGACGCTTATACCAGCGCGTACATACAAGTATACTGTGCTCCCGCTTACATCTCAGCGGCTACCGTTGTCGCCCGCCGATATTAAGTTAGGCACATATGTGGTAACACTACAAACATTAGCAACACTAGTAATGTGGTAACACATTACTAGTGCATTAGTAATGTGGAACACTAGTAGTGTGGTAACACTAGCATTAGTAACTTGCTAGCATGTAGGTAAGCATCTATTTTTTTCTTTTTTGTCTTTTTCTAAATTAGCAGCAATATTATTGGTCCACACTTTTCTTTCTGAAGTTTTCATATATTGTACACTCTCCAGTAGCTGATTATTAGTAAGTGGCTTTACACATACACTTTACATTGGTTCTTCTTTGCTAGTTAATAAATATGAATTTACTATTCATGTGCGATAGATTCTGAGTCTCATCAACACCACTTATTACCAGCAAATCAGTTTTGCATCGCTTATTCATTTATGGAGTATATTCATTTATATGGAGTAATTCTTATTACATTTAATTTTGTATTTAGTTTTCTCCATTCATGCATTTATTTTGTAAGTACTCACTTCATTTAGTATACGTTTGGTTTAAAGTTAAGTAAGTTATGGTATTTTAACAGAAAAAAAAATTGATAGACGCAAAAGTTTAGTAGTGTAAAATACCAAAGTAGCAGGTGAGAGGAGAATTAAAGTGAATGAAATAATAAGTAGAATTGTGAAATTAGATCATTTTTTAAAAATTATTTCTAATAGAGGGGAACTTCTTCATGACCTGACTCAACACCTTCACAAAGTTCAAGGGTCAATAATGAAATGTATGGGAGTCAACTTTTATTGATCCTCTTATGCCTTTTTTTTCTTTGTTTAACCTCTGGGACCACCATTAGGTATTACTTCAGAGGATGAGATGAATGAAAATTTTTGTAGCATGTGAAACTGCCATGCTTGATCGGGGTTCGAACCCGGGGACCTCCGAATGAAAGGCCAAGATGCTACCACTCATGCCACGTCGGCCGACGATCCTGTTATGCCTAACTCAGAACAAAAGGCCTGAATTAATGGTCAACCTAGTGTCGTCACCAAGCCAAGTGGATGTCCAAATAAAGTTGCATATGACACTGAAGAAAATGAAGACATCCTTTTAAAACCTGATACTCCTACTACTAGTACAACTAGTAACTTGAAGCCAAGCAATGATCCAATATTGTGAAAAATTAAAGATGCTACTGGAGGCTATTTTGTTAAAAATGGATTCAATCAAAACAAAGATGGTAACTTTGAACAATCACAATGAGTGTAACCTGATAAAAACAAATTCTTGAGCAAAGTATTTTTTTACAAAAATTAAGGTAGATTTAGTGAATATAGAATACCTAGATTATTCCCCCAGTTTTGTAACATCCTACAAACTTTTTTTTTTTTTAACTTAAGTCAGTTCAGTGACAGTGGGTTTAGCGACTGAAAAAGTTACAAACTCAAATTAGAGAAGTTAAATATTGGAGGGCAGTGCTTCAAAGTAGTTTCTGTGATCAAGAAACGAGCATCACGTGGCTTTGCCTTTAGAGGACAAGTAGAACTGATTGGTTCCACTAATAAGAGAAACTACATGATGTGCCTAGAACTAATTGCAGAGTTCGACCTTTTTTTAAAACCCATATAATGAATGATAAGCGTGGATACCTTGGTCAAAGTAAATCCTTTTACCCTAAATCTACAATTTGTGTTGATTGAAATAATGGGTAGAAAAGTTATAGAGAGTATCCTAAAAGAAGTGAAACCTCAAAATACTTTTCTATAATGGTTAATTCAACTTCTGACGTTGTACATAATGACCAGTCTTCTTTCATCCTAAGGTATGTGAATGAGTCTAGATATCCTGAAGAATGCTTTATAGGCTTTTTTAAAAACTAAGGCCTTACAGGAGAGACCCTGTTGATACAGTTGTTGAATTTCTTAATGCTCATGGCTTACACATTCAAAATTGCCCCAGACAATCATTTGATAATGTTTCAAATATGTCTGGGGTCTACTCTGGATTACAAATCAATAAAATATGCTAGAATCAATTTTTAAGTCTGGTGATAAGAACTTCTCCATAAAATCACTGGGCATAAGATGGTCAGCGAAAAAAGAGACATTAGAAAAGCCTCAACAAAAATTCTAAGTCAACTGCAAAAGGTTCTCAAAAGTAAGTTATACTTTTGAAAAAAAAAAACAACAAAAAAAAGCCAAAAGGCTTTTGAAAACTGAGTTGCATTGAAACTTGTTTATGGTAGCCTTAAGGGGTGACATTCTCAATAAATTTATCTTTGTCAGTGAAAAAATACAATCATGCCAGATGAATGTAGCTACAGTTATGCTATGCAAATATCTAATAGCATTTGGATGAACTGAAAGGTCTGTTGAAAAACTGGCTGGTGAAAAAATAAAATAGATATATATTATAATGTAAATATTTATATACTATAATGTAAAATAAATATTTAGTGAAAAAAAAAGACTATCTATACTGTTCTTAAAACTAAATTTGATGGTGAATGTGTAGAAGATAGGTCTAAAATATCAAAAAAAGGAAGAAGTTCTTTGATGAATCTTGACTCATGTGAACTAAAAGAGGAGGAGGAAAAAGAAAACAAAGAACATAGAGGAAGCTTTGTTATGATCCTTTAAAAACTTCTTCTGGACTTGAATAAAACAACCACTCTCTATACAGTTTTTGTGCAGATTCTCCTTCTTAATAAATCTATACAGCCTGAATGCAAAGGAAATCACCTGCAGCAGTGTCATCTTTGTAGAAAATTTATACAACTAACATTGAAGAATCTTCATGTGTTGTTGAGTCTTCATTTAAAAGTACGTTTAACTAGATAATGCCAAAGTATATTATTGTACACCAGCAATAAACTACACAGCAGCTGAATTGATCCAAGAATCATACTACCAAGAATCAAAAATTGATTGATATCTACTTTCTTAGAAGAGACTGATTGGTTCATTTTGCTGTTTTAGCAATCGAAAAAACTTGACTATGAAACTTGATTTTTATGATAATGATTTTACTGATATCAAAGCAAGAAATAAGCAGCTTTGATGTACTACAGTTTTATTTATTTTAGAGATACCACATACATAAGTTAGCTGTTTAGATAATATAACCTCTACACTTGAAATTTATTAGCTGGTAATACCTTTTACACCATGTTTTGAAAGGTCGATTTTCACATTTTAATTAAGGTAGTAAAATATAAAGGTTCCAGGTAGCACAAGTACACATTTTAATTTTACTTAGTTCACACCATGAAGGAAAGCGAAGTCTTAAGTTAATCATTACTTAATAATAGTTAAGCTCAGCTGGTCGATTACTACAAAATAAGATATAAGAAAGTGGCAGGATATGTTTACATTTATCAAGAGTATGAAGAAAATACATGAATCTGAGCATACTGCCCATCAAAAAAGAGGTTTTATTTTCTTATAACAACATGAGAATATCAATAAGGTACATAAATTGTATTAATATAAATATTAATATTATTCAATAATACAAGATAAACCAAATATATCGTTGTAATACAATTGAGTACATGTATTTTACTTTTTTTTTATCAATATGTAATAATGATCATAAATCAGTGACAATTTATATGAACAGTAATACAATAAAAATATAATGATAATCATAATGCTCAGAATATTAACAACTAATATATATATATATGTATATATATATATATATATATATTGTCTCACACTTGTACCTATGGATTTCTTTAAATGTGTTGCTCGTGACGCAGGAGAAGATGTGTCCAATGGTCCAAATAACCATGGTGCCATTGGATTAAAAGTAAATAATGACTTATTCCACATTTAGTGACTTATCGCATTTAACTAACTTGTATCTGTTATCTTATAGCAACTAGGATTTCCTTAAATATGTTGTTCAAGATGGAGGAGGAAGATGTGTCCAATGGTTCAAATAACCACAGTGCCATTGGCTAGAAACTGTAAATAATGATGACTTATTGCACATTTAGTGACTTATCACATCTAATATAATATCTGTGTGATGTGTGCCTGCCTGTCTGACTGCCCAACCAAATTTTTTGATATTCTGAATTTAAGAATTTAAATAGGTCATACAAAATATTTTTGGCAGAACGGAAGTTGGAACAATTATCAGAAAAGATTTGAGTAGGAATACCTCTTCATGAAATAAATCTCTTTGAGTGTTGCTATGATTGACTGTGTAGTCAAATCAGAGACTAATTCTAAATGAATTGCCTTAGTACTGAGGCATATAAAAAGTGCGATATAAGATTTACTTATGACTTTGGACCACTGCTCGCCATGATGAATTGTAATTTAGTCTATTGCACAGACAGAGAATAGGTGGGAAGGTACTACTTTGAAAGGTGGTAACTGACCTAGTTGCACTTTTTTGCATTAAAACGACAACAACTCATAAATTTATTAATGATTGATGAAGTGCTTGATTTAGCATTTAAGATCCAGTATTTCTAGTGTAATTAATGATATGTTAATTGTATTCAAGAATGTAGAAGACGTAAATGCTCAGCAATAATAATTTAGTTATATTTGCCTTTGAATGTAGGGATGTTTATAATATATTAAATAAAATAACAATCTACCTCCCACTCGTAATAGTCCTAGGTCATCCAGAAATGGGTCAAGTGAAATGATTTTACTTTGGTTAGAAATAATTTGATTGGTCTTAAGTTTATTTATTTCATCACTAAAATATACATGTTGAGACTTATGAAAAAGGTAAGGGTTTGATTTAATTCCCTTGTAGTTAAATGACCAGCAATTCATTCAGTTCAATTTAATTTAAGATTGTGAATAAATCTCAAACAATAGCTGAATATACAAGTTGTGTGTAGTTAAGTAAAACAGTATGTACTAAAGATGTTGCTGTGCCTTTACATTTTTCTATAAGACATTTTGGATCCTTACTAAAGTTATTAACTTTAATATGATTATTTGGCCAATAAGATGAAAATTTTAAGAGCCAAGAGGGACCATGCTACCAAAGCAACATTCAATTAATTTACATGATTACAACCCCTAAACAACATATCAGCTGGATTTTCAGAAGACTTAATATAATTCCATTTAGCGTTTGAGGTATCTCTCTGAATTTCAGTAATTCTATTACTAATAAATATCTTTCAAGCAGACGGATGTCCATGAATCCAGGACAGCATTATTGCTGAATCTGAATACAAATGTATTTCATCAATACGTATATTCAGAGCATTATAACCTTCATTAATAAACATGAGAGTAAAAACAAACAGATAATTCAAGTCTTGGTAGTATTATTTGCTTTAAAGGAGCAAGTCTTGATTTGAAAGAAAGTAAGTTACATGAAATTGTTTGATTAGAAAATAAAGTTTGAATGTAGGTACAACAGCCATAAACCTTTATGGAGCATTATTCTTTGCAGCTTTGTTAAAAGCACTTATTGTTCATTTCAATCTATACATAACTGTACTTGTTGATTTCTCCTGGAATGGCTAATATCAGTTTCATGTAAATAAGATATCACTCAATGGCGAGCTTTGTGGTATGTAATTTTTCAATAATTGTTTTCCAACAAGTACTTATTATAAACTTGTATTTCAAAATTACAGATGTTCGTAGAGTTACAAAGTAATGTTAGTAGGTTATCACAAGTGTCCTAATCATAAATTGAAGCATTATTCCCTGACACCAAGTCATATCAAAAGCCTTCTGCAGATCAAAGAAGACTGACATAATTTTTCCAAGTGATGAGTATTGTATGTATTTATTTTTTATGTTGTAAGTGTTTAGTGTTGCATTAGTATTTATAGTTGTATGTTGTTAAGTATTTTCTAAATTGTTCATTTAGTTGAACATTTGGTTGAATGGTACTGTCTAAATCCTGCTTGATGCTAAGATAAAAACCTTAATTAAACAACAATCCATTTAAAAGAGTCTTTCTTCTATAGCAGTAAGCAATGAAAATTATTTAATATTATAACAATGGGAAACAAATTTTATGATCCATTTTTAATAATTTCCTGTAAAATATTTTCAATCACTTTTCTGATTTTCATTTAGTGGTGTTGCTACTCTAATCAGTGTTTCACTAAGGTTTTCCTTGATAAGTCCAAGGAAATGCTAGTGCAGTTCCATTTTACTTAGAAGTACAATTACTTATTTTCCTAATATTGAATATTGTATTGTTATGTAGAGATCTGAGTTAAACATTTACTTATTTATGAGCCTGTTCTTCAGCTATTAATGAAACTTTATGATCAAAAATTTAATTATCTTAGAAGTAGAGAAAAAACTAAAAAATTTAACACTCAAAATAAAAAAAAAATCTTAACAGTTTTATTTTATTATATTTGAAAACATTGTAAGTAAAATCATTGCAGCAAAGTTAGGTTTTAAATCAATGTTTGTTTGAAATCACAAGATTTTTTTTCTGAAGATCATCAAATTCTGTTTTATTTAACAATAATAGACTTATTTCATATTTTTAAAAGATCTTCACTATCAGTATGAAAATAAAATCAAATGAAGTGAATAAAATGTTATGATGAACTATTTAGATTTTTCCACTCATAGTAAAATTCTTTTTTAGATCTTGCCAACATTTATAATAATCCCTGTCCAGTTTTTTAGATGTTTTTTCTCCCCATTTAGTAACAGTCATATTTAATGAAGTTTCAAACATGAATGCCTGCAACAAGTTAAAACAAAAGAACTAATTTAATTTATAATCAATCTTACTTCTAAATATATGTAAAGCATAATGCAAAACTATTAATATTTAATCATAAAATAAACTGAATTAGATTTCCCATGAATAATGTTTTTAAATTTACATAATAATGTTTTTAGTCTCTCTTAAAGACATAACATTGGTGCTCTGCTATTTTAATGTGTTCATTGATTATTGCTGATGAAATTTTTTTATTAAATGAAACAAAACAAAACTGTCATTTTTATGTTTAGTTTTGTTTATATCTGATATATATAAGAAAAGGTAAAAGGTATGAGAACTTCAGTGCATTAGTTAACTAATGAAACCGAGTTACAAGAAGCTGTACAATAAATAGTTTATATGTTATTTAACATATACATAATATTTAAAGTATTTTGAGATTCACCTGTAAAATATTAATTCACATAATTGTTGTAAAGTGTATTTTAGAGAATAAAAAGATAAAAGTATAATGCATTTCAAAAAACATTGAAAAGTAATCAAATTTTACATGGGTTACGTCTATGCTGGAAATCAAAGTTCACTGCTAGTCAAAGTTATTTAATTAATCTAGAAAACATATTTCAAAATAAGGTACAAAATAACATGAGAAATAAAGTAAATAAAAAAAGCTTAGAAAAGATGCAATTATTGATTATTCATTGTAATAAGCAACCAAATGAGATTTCAAATGACTTCAAAAACTGTATGGTTTTGAATATAGTTTAACAGTAGTTTTGATCTAAGCCTGAAATAGTTGTTTTAATTACTCACAACAGTAAATAAGTTTATTTGAATAGAGTTTATTATTAGTCAAAAGTTATAACAATAATATTTTTCTGTGGTTAACTAATGCTAATCTTATCCAAGATTAACAATAAATGTTCTTAGACTATAAAACCACTTGCTTAAAAAATAAACAATTAACAGAAAATATAACCTATAAACTAAAATAAAATTTGTATTTTAATTGAATATATAACTGGTTAATTATAATAACATATTTATACATGTCAACTGGCAGATGATGTACGGTCATGTCTTAATGAATTAAAACAATTAAATTTTGTTGTAAAATGAAAATAAAGAAAAAATATATTAGTATTAAGCATCAATTAATTATAAATGTGTACATTAAGATCAATTACAAAAAAATATAATTTATAATTTCTGTATATAAAATACAAAGCAGAATGTATTCTGCTTTGGAGAATTCTGTATTGCACCAGTTCTTAGATGTTCAGAAGCATAACTATACATAAAGTTTTTCATCCCCTCTAATGAACTTTAAATAGCTTCTCACAGTCATTGTTCCATCAATGAATGAATGGAAAGTTAGAATTTCCTCAAGAGATTAAAACATATCTCACTGAAAAGTTCAGTACAAGATTTGAGTAAAACAGGCTGTGGAACAACATCCAAATTTGCTATCCAGAATTTGGTTATATATTTCAGTTTGCTTTCTCAACTATCCAACAGATTATTAACCTGTGGTCTGGTATGGTGGAAGGTCGAGGTTATTAGTACCTTTAAAACAACAATGAAATATACATGAATATAAGCTTCATCTAAAAGAACTGGTACTTGCAACACTACATTACCATTTTTAAGTAAGGAACTATATCTTCTTGATATCTCTCCATCACTGGAGAAATGTGTAAACAAAGCTTCTATTAAAAATTAAACTTTATCTCAATAATTGTTTTCCTGAAGAGAAAAATTAAAATAGGATCAAAATCAGTGATATTTATATATGCATGTATAAATTAAAAGAACAATTTGTTCTTTTATTACTTCAACAGTGCTCACATCATTTGTAAATTGGGATAAAAGATATAAATAAGTTATTTGTTATAAGATACTTTTTTAATCTGTCTATCAGTACAACCACATAAATTGAGACCAGACAGGCCCTTATTACTAAAAAAAATTGTTTATAAAATAGGCATCAAAAACATACCTCAGCCAGGTAGCTTCAACTTTACAATATTTTGGAATTCCCACTGCCTATCAGGAGCATGATCCTAGAGCTGACTAGGCAGTTTATGACATCAAATTTAGCTCAAGTAAAAAACAGTTACTTCAGACTTATATCCTGCATCAAACAGCTAAGCATATAGCACCTACAAAGCTCTGGATAGCTTCATTAATCATATGTGTTTGTTCTTGATAAATTGTACTGGGTGCTAGATATTATTTGGTCAATTGAAAGAAAATATATAAACTTTTTTTTTTTTTTTTTGTCTTCAGTCATTTGACTGGTTTGATGCAGCTCTCCAAGATTCCCTATCTAGTGCTAGTCGTTTCATTTCAGTATACCCTCTACATCCAATATCCCCAACAATTTGTTTTACATACTCCAAACGTGGCCTGCCTACACAATTTTTCCCTTCTACCTGTCCTTCCAATATTAAAGCGACTATTCCAGGATGCCTTAGTATGTGGCCTATAAGTCTGTCTCTTCTTTTAACTATATTTTCCCAAATGCTTCTTTCTTCATCTATTTGCCGCAATACCTCTTCATTTGTCACTTTATCCACCCATCTGATTTTTAACATTCTCCTATAGCACCACATTTCAAAAGCTTCTAATCTTTTCTTCTCAGATACTCCGATTGTCCAAGTTTCACTTCCATATAAAGCGACACTCCAAACATACACTTTCAAAAATCTTTTCCTGACATTTAAATTAATTTTTGATGTAAACAAATTATATTTCTGACTGAAGGCTCGTTTCGCTTGTGCTATTCAGCATTTTATATCGCTCCTGCTTCGTCCATCTTTAGTAATTTTACTTCCCAAATAACAAAATTCTTCTACCTCCATAATCTTTTCTCCTCCTATTTTCACATTCAGCGGTCCATCTTTGTTATTTCTACTACATTTCATTACTTTTGTTTTGTTCTTGTTTATTTTCATGCGATAGTTCTTGCGTAGGACTTCATCTATGCCGTTCATTGTTTCTTCTAAATCCTTTTTACTCTCGGCTAGAATTACTATATCATCAGCAAATCGTAGCATCTTTATCTTTTCACCTTGTACTGTTACTCCGAATCTAAATTGTTCTTTAACATCATTAACTGCTAGTTCCATGTAAAGATTAAAAAGTAACGGAGACAGGGAACACCCTTGTCGGACTCCCTTTCTTATTACGGCTTCTTTCTTATGTTCTTCAATTGCTACTGTTGCTGTTTGGTTCCTGTACATGTTAGCAATTGTTCTTCTGTCTCTGTATTTGAACCCTAATTTTTTTAAAATGCTGAACATTTTATTCCAGTCTACGTTATCGAAAGCCTTTTCTAGGTCTATAAACGCCAAGTATGTTGGTTTGTTTTTCTTTAATCTTCCTTCTACTATTAATCTGAGACCTAAAATTGCTTCCCTTGTCCCTATACTTTTCCTGAAACCAAATTGGTCTTCTCCTAACACTTCTTCCACTCTCCTCTCGATTCTTCTGTATAAAATTCTAGTTAAGATTTTTGATCCATGACTAGTTAAACTAATTGTTCTGTATTCTTCACATTTATCTGCCCCTGCTTTCTTTGGTATCATAACTATAACACTTTTTTTGAAGTCTGATGGAAATTCCCCATTTTCATAAATATTACACACCAGTTTGTATAATCTATCAATCGCTTCCTCACCTGCACTGCGCAGTAATTCTACAGGTATTCCGTCTATTCCAGGAGCCTTTCTGCCATTTAAATCTTTTAATGCTCTCTTAAATTCAGATCTCAGTATTGTTTCTCCCATTTCATCCTCCTCAACTTCCTCTTCTTCCTCTATAACACCATTTTCTAATTCATTTCCTCTGTATAACTCTTCAATATATTCCACCCATCTATCGACTTTACCTTTCGTATTATATATTGGTGTACCATCTTTGTTTAACACATTATTAGATTTTAATTTATGTACCCCAAAATTTTCCTTAACTTTCATGTATGCTCCGTCTATTTTACCAATGTTCATTTCTCTTTCCACTTCTGAACACTTTTCTTTAATCCACTCTTCTTTCACCAGTTTGCACTTCCTGTTTATAGCATTTCTTAATTTCCGATAGTTCCTTTTACTTTCTTCATCACTAGCATTCTTATATTTTCTAAGTTCATCCATCAGCTGCAATATATCGTCTGAAACCCAAGGTTTTCTACCAGTTCTCTTTATTCCGCCTAAGTTTGCTTCTGCTGATTTAAGAATTTCCTTTTTAACATTCTCCCATTCTTCTTCTACATTTTCTACCTTATCTTTTTTACTCAGACCTCTTGCGATGTCCTCCTCAAAAATCTTCTTTACCTCCTCTTCCTCAAGCTTCTCTAAATTCCACCGATTCATCTGACACCTTTTCTTCAGGTTTTTAAACCCCAATCTACATTTCATTATCACCAAATTATGGTCGCTATCAATGTCTGCTCCAGGGTAAGTTTTGCAGTCAACGAGTTGATTTCTAAATCTTTGCTTAACCATGATATAATCTATCTGATACCTTCCAGTATCGCCTGGCTTTTTCCAAGTGTATATTCTTCTATTATGATTTTTAAATTGGGTGTTGGCAATTACTAAATTATACTTCGTGCAAAATTCTATAAGTCGGTCCCCTCTTTCATTCCTTTTGCCCAGCCCGTATTCACCCACTATATTTCCTTCCTTGCCTTTTCCAATGCTTGCATTCCAATCTCCAACTATTATTAAATTTTCATCTCCTTTTACGTGTTTAATTGCTTCATCAATCTCTTCGTATACACACTCTACCTCATCATCATCATGGGTGCTTGTAGGCATATAGACGTTAACAATCGTTGTCGGTTTAGGTTTTGATTTTATCCTTATTACAATGATTCTATCGCTATGCGTTTTGAAATACTCCACTCTCCTCCCTATCTTCTTGTTCATCACGAAACCTACTCCTGCCTGCCCATTATTTGACGCTGAGTTAATTACTCTAAAATCACCTGACCAAAAGTCGCCTTCCTCTTCCCACCGAACCTCACTAATTCCTACTATATCCACATTTGTCCTACCCATTTCCCTTTTTAAATTTTCTAGCCTACCAACCTTTTTCAAGCTTCTAACATTCCACGCTCCGACTCGTAGAATGTTATTTTTTAATTTTCTGGTGACCCCTTCCTTAGTAGTCCCCACCCGGAGATCCGAACGGGGGACTATTTTACCTCCGGAATGTTTTACCAAGGAAGGCGCCTCCATTATTGCTATGATATATAAACTAGGAAATTAATATCTTTTCAAAAACCTTATAAATAAAAAAAAATAATTAATATGGGGCTAACTAACAGATTAGGAGGGAATTGAGGCATCCATTACAAAAAGTTTTGTAATGACCTCCTCGTAGGGGTAAATCACAAATCCGCTAACATTCACTCCAACCTATTCTATGTATAAAAAGGGAACACATTTGAACATCGTGAAATATATAAACACACAATATATGAAATAAACACTGTTCAAATATTTATTTAGTGATCCAGAAGAATTAAGCCAGGTGACCTTGGAGGTCCACTACGTCCAATCCATTTGTTTTAAAAAATCGCATCTCTAACCATTAGAGAAAGGTGTGGAATATATGTATTTATATATATATGATAAATTACTCTGCAAAAATTTTAAGTATAAGCAACATTCCTATTAACTTAGGTACCACAAAATTCTCATTAACTTTCCTGTATGCTCCGTCTGTTTTACCAATGATCATTTCTCTTTCCACTTCTGAACTCTTTTCTTTTGCTAATTTGCACTTCCTGTTTATAGTATTTCTTAATAGTTGATAGTTTCTTTTACCTTCTTCATCACTAGCATTCTTTATACTTTCTAAGTTCATCCATCAGCTGCAATATATCCTCTGATATCCAATGTTTTCTACCGGTTCTCTTTGTTTCGCCTAAGTTCGCTTTTGCTGATTTAAGAATTTTTGTAACATTCTCCCATTCTTCTTCTATATTTTCCACCTTATATTTTTTACTCAGATCTCTTGCAATGTCCACCAATAATCTTATTTACCTCCTCTTCCTCAATCTTCTCTAAGTTCTACCGATTCATCTGACACCTTTTGTTTAGGTTTTTAAACACCAATTTACGTTTTATTATCACTAAATTATGGTCACTATCAATGTATGCTTCTGGATATGCTTTGCAGTTGACGAGTTAATTTGCAAATTTCTGTTTAACCATGATATAATCTATCTGTTATTTCGCAGTATCGCCTGGCTTTTCCCATATTTATATTCTTCTTTTATGATTTTTAAATTGGGTGTTGGCAATTATTAAATTATACTTCGGGCAAAACTCAAAAAACGGCTCCCTCTTTTTTAATTCCTTTTTCTCAGACCGTATTCACCCAGAATATTTCCTTTCTTGTCTTTTCCAATGCTTGCATTCAATCTCCAAATATTATTAAATTTTCATCCACCTTTATAGGCTAAAGTGGGCGTACTACGCCAACAGCCAATCTCGTTGCAGGATTTTAGTCATGAGACAAAGCCTCCATATAGGAATTTCCCTTTTCCCTCCTCCTATTGGACCGGGAGATTTGAAATTCCACAGGGTAGCTAACGTAATTATTTTGTATTCTTTAAATAAAAATTATTTATTTTATTTTATTTAGTTAATATTTGAAAGGTTGGTAGCACTGGCGTACAGCTGTTGTAGTCGTCTGCTATCACGTGTGACGTCATTGTCAGTGGTAGAATTAAATAAGCAACTTAACCTCAATCTTGGATTTGCATCCCGCTAAGAGCACTAGTGTTGGTGCTACAGGCCCTCAATTTCTAAAATATTAACAATTGCATTTGCGTGTGTAAATAAAATAAATATGTACCTCGAAGATCATCTTGGTCATTGTGGCCGTTGCACCAGGAGGCATAACCGCGAAGTCTTCGTCGAGGCTCGAGCACCAGGAGGAGATGCATGCGTAAACGGAGCAGTGTGATGCTTACGGTCCGAGTTCTAACCCGCGACTGATGAACAAGGCCTAACCTTCCTTCGTAACCGCCAGTGCCAGTGCTAGGAGCGCTAATTCGCAGTCTGCATCTTGTGTCATAACCTAACTTAACCCACCACCCTCTGCCACAGACTCTACCTCATCATCATCATCGCTAGCACTTGTAGGCATATAAACGCTAACAATCGTTGTCGGCTTGGGTTTTGATTTTATCCTGATTTCAATGATTCTAAACCTAAGCTTTTTGAGATACTCTACTCTCTTCCCTATATTATTGTTCGTTACGAAACCTACTCCTTCTAGTCCTTTATTTGTCGCTGAGTTAATCACTTGACCAAAAGTCGTTTTCATCTTCCCACCGAACCTCTCTAATTCCTACTACATTTACATTTAACCTACCCATTTCCCTTTTTAAATTTTCTATCTACCAACCATTTTAGACTTCTAACATTCCACGCTCCGACTCGTAGAATGTATTTTTTTTATTTTCTGAGGACCCCTTCCTTAGTAGTCTCCACCAGGAGATCAGAACGGGGGACTAGTTTACTTCCGAAATATTTTACCACGGAAGGCGCCTCCATCTTTGTTACATGAAAATGCAGAGAGCCATATTTTCTTGGGAAAACAAATAGCTGTAGTTTTCCATTGTTTTCAGCTGTGCACTACTCAGAAGATTGAGTGATTTTTGATATGGCTGTTTAAGTCATCCTGACCTAAGCCCTTTACAACTACTGAAAGAGCTGCTGCCCTCTTTCAGGAATCATTCCTTAGTTTGGCCCTCAACAGATACCTCTCCAATATGGTTGCACCTTTGGTCCAGCTACTCTGTATCACAGAGCACTCAAGCCCTCTCACCACTGGCAAGGTCTCATTATTCATAGAGGGAGAGTATAAATATATCAGATTTAAATAATAATAATTTATATTTTTAGATAATATTGATAAACAGACAACTCAGAAGCAGTTTTATGGCAGAAGTTGATATTTCTCTCAGTAGTCAGTAGTTACTCTCAAAAAATAAGTTTTCAAACAAAATTAAAATAGCCTTCTTCTATTTATAAATTTATTAAGATACAAAAAAATGTCCTTTTTTGTTTGAAGTTTTTGAAACTTGTTTAGTTAAAAAATCAATTAAAATTTCTTAACAAAAAAAAATTGTTATACATAGCTAAGTACACAGTGAAAAATATAAAACTACAGACAAAAATTTTCATAGTAATCATAAAAATTACTATTCTTAAAACAACAGAACCCAGAGTAAACCAAAGCAGCCTTACTGAAGTCCTATCTTATCTTTTGCCAATTATATTGTAACACTTTTTTATTTTTTATGCAATACTATTAAAATATAATTTCAATCTCATTACAGAGGCAGATATCAATTTTTGATATATCAAGTACTGCTAAAATTAAAAAAAACCACTCATATTTTGATAAAGTTGGAGAATGAAGCTCATATTTTAATTGCATAACTTTCAGAATTATTTTTTTAAAGTTACAAAGCTTCTAAATTACATATACTATAAAGCTGAAACACTATTTTTCCTACAATTCCTTTAACACATTTTTTTCTTTAAATTAATTCTTAATAAAATAATACAAACAGAACAGGTGCAATTAGTACATATGTATATATTTTTTCCTAACTGTTAGGAAAAAACATACATATGTTACAAAATATAACAGATCAAATTTAATATATAAAGTATAATAAAGTAAATAAAAGAATTAACTTATTGACCATCGTTCCATCAGCCACTCTACATGGCTTCAGTTCAGCAGTTGAAGCAGACTCAAAACAATGGTTATCTGGACCATGAGGAGTCATTATGGAATGTAATGAAGCACCTCCTGGAAGAAATCCATCTTCTTTAGCTTCATAATTTCCAAAAATAAGGCCCATAAACTCGCTCATGCAGTTACCTGTTAAAATACATTTTGAAATGAAGACAAATTTAAATTTTAGCTTGTAAAAAAGTACTTAAACAGCAGTAATTTTAGAGTTATTAAAAACTGTACCAGTAAAATGATGTTCAGATGAGAAAATAAAATATAAGAGGAAAACAAGAATTAAAAAAAAGTAACAGAGAAGATATGTTATTAAAGGTAGATCAATTGATTTATATGAAAAACAAAAAAAAATGACCTGGAAAATTAATACCAGCACTTTAAAGCATCAACAAACAATAACACTGAAAGAACATGTTCAGTCATTTGACTTAACTATAATCAACAAAATCTGAGAAATATTACTAACAGAATTGTTGATTATATGATGTATAAACACCATTTTCTTTTCCTTTTAATCTTTACTTCAATTTTTGTTTCAAAATATAATACGTGAGTATAAAAACAATTGCTTAATGTTTACCTTATTTTAAACATCTAAAATCATTTTGATAAATTTAATTTGTTGACATATGATCCCTGATATAACTTTAATCTTTTCCAGTTCTCATCCTTATTCTTTATTGCATGTCATGTAAGATTATAATGAATAACATTCATAAAGTATGAAAAGTCATTATTCAAAAGCAATTAAAATAAAATAGAATTAAAGTAGTTATTGCAGTTATGAGTATGATGAAATATTAAAGAAAAATACTTAGCAAGTTACACAATACTGGGCTTTAACATTTTTTTTCTAAATTATATGTAACTGGAATTGCAATTATTAAAACAACTACAACTACTGGGTAAAACAAAAAAATTAGCAATTTAATTCAAATTCGGGAGAAAAATAATTTGATAATCTCATGCAGGTTTTCTACTCACGATGATAATATGGTGGGCGAAAGGTGTGTTCTTGTACGGACCATCGTGGAGGAAATATTACAAAATCAGCTAATGCTGTTCCATATTTATTTGAAGGGCATGTCAAAACTGTAAATATTGATGGATCCTGAAAAAAAAAATTTTTTCCTAATTTTCTTTATTTAATTGATACATAGATAACTTGAATATAAAAAATTGTTTAAATAAATTTTATCTATTATTATATCACACATTAAATCTACATTATATGCATATAATAATTACATTATATATCTATTATTGAAATAATAAAACATAATTTAAACTTTTACAATATAAAGATTTCTGTCAGCTGAAAATATTGATATCAGTGAGTTGAAATATTCTAACCCAAGATGCAGTTGTTATTCTAATGTGTACATTTCATGATATTTTTTATAATGAAACTACAACTTTAATCAAACAGAAAACATTCAATATAACAGTTTAATATGTGGTAGATTTTAGAGTTGTAAGGAAATTCTGAATATTTTCAGTACTCTTGACTGTGTAGATCTGAATTTTATCTAGCCTTATGTAGAAGTTTAATTTTATGTACTATAACCCATATAATTAGTAGAATAAAATGAATTAAATTTTTGAATTGTACTAAAATTATGATCTGACAAGTATTTTAAATGATGATTATCTTTCAGATATCAATTGAAATTGCTTTTTCGGTACACGTTTGTGACTTCAATTTCACTAGATTTCACTGTTTCACTTCACCCAATCATAATACTATAAATACTTCATCAAATATCTTTAAAACATTCTATTTTAATTTATTAATTAATAATATTACAATAATTAAATCCTCTTTTTTTAACTAACTGAATAACATAATAAGTAAATTTTATTCACGCAAGAGTTGATTTTGCTCAGTTTGTGTTGACCATATAGATAGTGTACTTTTTTTGTTGTTCTCATCAATGATGAAGCAATCATCCATCTACCACCCCTTTATCAGATTTAATACTTATTTTCCTCTTAACTTTCATGAATTTGCCAAGGGAAGGGAACAAGGTAAATTGTAAAAAGGAAAATGGATTTGTAAAGGAAGTTACAAGGATAAACGTTGAAATGTTCATTGAATGAGGGTTTGATAACTTATAGAAAGTTGAACAACACATATGACTTCATTCTCAAGTAAGTGAAATTAGAAACAAAGTGTAATGCTGTGTATGATAAATACAGACATTAGAAAATGATTGCGAGAATGAATGTTGTAAAGTTATGTATGTAATGAATGTATGGAAGGATTTCTTTTTGAGCCTATGTAATAAGTTCTAAATCTAGTTACTAAATCTGAGCACAAACAAAGAAATAACCGAGCATAAATAAATATAAATATATGACTGTTTACATATTTTTTAATTTTGTAGTGGCTGTGTTATAAATGAAATTCAGAAGTGATCAAGTAGCCTGAGAAGACTATTATATATTATAAATTTCCTGTATTTCAGATCAAATAAAGTAAAAAATTGATCTATGTGATAACAATTGTGTCCCATGATACCTAGTTTGAATGTGCATATCCTCCTCAAAGACATTACAAAGTTGTTACACATCTACATGTCATACATAGGATAAGGATGTCCTTCCTTTCACAAAATTTCCTCCATCAGTAATTAAACACAGTTGCTAGTCTCTAGGTATACAGTATCTAGTAAAATAGAATGTTTATTGTTTATTAGATAGTCTGTCATATTAGATAAACCTAATTTATTATTTTTTATAATTTCTGTAATGTTCAAGAAATTAGTCTTATAGGATCTATTTGTTGTATCATTACAATCATTAGGATTGTCAATCATTGTGTTGGTTTAAATATTTCTTTATTGTAAATTTATTCTTTATTTGCTATTTTACAAATTTTTTCAGTGAGGTTATTAGTGTATAAATACTTAATGTATATTTTTTCACTATTTTGTGTCTTATTATGTATTGGTTTGTTATCTTGTGTTTTGATAGTTGTTTTTTTATAAATATTATTAAAGTTATCATATTGATTTTCACCGCTACATGTTTTATGAGGTTTATTTCATTATTTAACTTTTCTGCTCTATTAATCACATTGTATATATGTATACTTGTACAAGTATTCATTTAATGAAACCAAGAGCGATTTGATTTTTTATGAATTGTTATGTTGTTTTATGTAGGTTTTCTACATACTGATGTTTCAATTTTGCTGTTTATTTTGATACTGACATATAAATAATTCAACATTCTATTATTATTTATTTAAATGTGAATTTTAAATTTTCATTATAAGAATTTCATTTGTTTAATATTATTAGATGTTTATGAGAATAACATCACCATATTGCATACATATTAAAACTTCATGTATATGAGTGATGCCATGTACGAATTTATCTCAAAATCTTGTAAATATATTTCTGATATAATTGTTGATAATGGAAATCCCACTATCATCAATAATAAACTAAAATACTTAACTCATTACTTAACTATAATAAATTATCGGTAAGGTTTTTTTTTTTTGTATTTGCTATTAAATTTAAAATAGTTTTGTTGTCAAATATTTCTTAAAATAGGATAAATATAATATCTTCTTTAATAAATTTTGGATGTTCTTTGTTATGTCATAACTAGCCATTTAGTGTCTTTATTTACATTTAAGTTATTTAATTTATTTACTAATCTGTAACCATTCTTTGTATTAAATGTATTAGGTAAATTGATTTTGTTTCTAAGAATTTATCTATTATTTTGGATATAACAGGAGGTAGATTTAAAATTTATTAAAGATTGCATTGCAGTGTTTAATTTATGAATTTCTGGTAGTCCAGTTAATCTAGAGGCACTCAGTTCAAAAGAATATAATCTAGAATGGTATTCTAAATTATTGTTATGATTAAAAACTGATCTGAACTTTTTTTTAAACATTTTATCACTTAAAGAAATTTATTAGTTGGGTCATTAATCTCCTCAAATTTATTATCAACAATGTATTGTTTCCTTAAGTTATTACATTTTTCAACGTCACCAGTGTATTTGTTTTATCTGATTTTACTACTAAAAGATGTTCATATTTAATTTATCTGTGAAGTGGTGAATTATTTGTTTATTGATAAATGGTTTATTAATAAATTTTTTGGATATTATAGCTGATAATATTGTGTAACTGTTCCTTATTTGTAGAATTCATTCTGTTGGAATTTATTCCAGAATCTACAACAATGTACTTAATAATGTTGTAATAACAAATGGTGTTCTTAATAGCGTGAATCTTCAAAAGATTAATTTCAATAAAATAGTATATATTATGTTGTTACTACATGCCTAATTTAATATCGGCGGACGAACACGGTATAAAAACTCAGATGTGAGCTGGCGCACAACATATACGGACGCGATACAACCATCACTACCGGCAGATGACCGTGCAGTTCTCTCACCATAGCAGCAATGTAAACATGTAAACTGTTTAGTGAGTATAATTAGGTTTTTTGCAGTTGTTCTTTTTTTTTTTAATTTATTCATTTGAGGAAAGAGATGCTATAGTGAATGTTTATGTGCATTCTGGATTCTTTCACAATTCAGATCCTAACACAACAGATCCTAATAGAACAAAATGATGTAAAATACATTTTTTGATGTAAGATTCTTCAAGAATTAAATTTGAAACCATATCATGTAACAACTGTGAAATAACTTAATAAAACAAACAAAACAAAAATTATTACTGACGATGTACATATGGACCTGATATCCTGTCTTTTATGTTAGACAAGCCTCAACATCATTTATCTGGACATTTAATTTGCTCAACACATGTATTGGAAAATCCTCACCAGATGTTTGAGCATTCCCTTCAGAAAGAGAAAATCAGTGTATGGATTGCTGTTTCTGGTAATTGGATAATGGAGACAATATTTTTTGAGTGGACTGTCATTAGAGAAATGTACCGTACCATTTTCAAAACATTTGCACTCGGTTAACAGATTGAAAAAAGAGTAAAGCTTCTTCCAACAAGTCAGATCAACATGTCACACAATGATTTAATACCATTCATCAATGTGGCTTTTACAGAAGAATGAACTGTCATCAAACGGTGGCCTCTCAATACTACAGATATGTCTAGTTGTGATTTTTTCCTTCATGGCTATTTGAAGGTTAGAGTTTATGAATCAAATCCCCACACTATCAATGATCTGAAGACGAAAATTCAACAAAAAACTGACGGCACTGACAACATTTTGTATCATGTTTCTCAATATGATCATTTGAGCATAAAAGTTCAATGATGTGCAGGGTCTCATTCTGAATATCTTTTGAAAAAATATGTTGAGTTTGTACACTTTTGCAAATGTAAATACAGAATTTAAGTTTTCATTACATTCATAAAATATTACATATTGCAACAGTGATTGTGTGTCAGTCCAACTCTAAAAGAAAAAAATCTATCGTTTATTTTAATATGCACTTTATTGTGATTATATATATATTCGGTATAAGATAAATCCAGCATGATCTATATTAAACATCAAGCTTATTAAAAAACCTATTGTACTTACACAATGATCATAAGCCACAGCATTTACAGTCATGAATGCACTTAAGTCATATTTGTAGGGAACATAATTCCCATGCCAAGCAACTACATCAAATGAACTGTGACTCTGTTTAGCTTCAAATAATTTTCCTTGAAACTTTGATATTACAGTAAACTCACAACCTCTGTCTTCAAACCAAGCTACTGGACTGAGGAAATCTCTTGGATTTGCAAGTCCATTTGCCCCTAAATGAAATAAGAAAAAAATAATTATTATAATTAAAAACAGCAAAAACATACTTCACATTAAAATACATTTTAAATAATCAATTTATTTCTGATTATTTTAATATGATAAAATCATTTACAAGAGAAGTAAAAACAATAATAAACAGTAATAAAGACATGATAATAATAGTATAAAAACACATTCTGCTTCTAAACTGATGTGACACAAAATTAACTAATTTTCAGAAATATCTATTTTTCAGTCCTTTCCTTTACATCAGCTGAATAGCATTAAAATATAAAAATGTATTTTTTACCCAAGTGACATATAGAAATTATCAACTTGACAAATTAGCAAGTCTCTAAAATTTAATTCATTAAAATTATTTTGCTGACAATTAGTACTAAATATAAAATGTAAAAGATGTGTTTTTACTATTCAAACATAATTGCAGAAAGTTTTGATTTCAGAAAAATTCACTTGCAATATCATCTCACTCATCCTTATCTTGTTAATCCAGACACTAGATTGAAGAGACCAATTTGATATTGGGGAATTTCAAATTCACACATTTATATTTTTATGAAAATCTAACCCAATTCTTTTTGTACTTTTGTATTTTTTTTTTTAATTTTAAGCATAAAAAGCTGATGCATTATTATGAAATACATATAGTGAAATGAACCTAATTTATTAATTTTTCCAGTTAGTAGATTTAGATTAATTTTTAACATTTACTCATAAATAGTTATTTATGACTCATTAGTTGAAAGTGTATGTTTATCAACAAGCATACAGTTTGTTCCTGAAGCTACAGTAGTTCCTTCACCTTTCCCTCTTTTGAAAGATGTGAATAATGTATTGCAAGCCTAATTTTTCTTCTTCCTCTTTTTCATTATAAGAATATTATAATTAATTATTCCTAGAAATTCATTAATGTAATCTAATAAAGAGTGACTGTAATTATTTTTTAGTACTAATGGTTACTAGTAATTTTATCAGTATTAGATATCAGTTGTTTTGTTCTGAATTTAACAAAAAACAAAATGCAAAATGGAATTTTATGCCAAAAATGTTTTGGTGTATTAGCATTAATATAAATACTTTTCCTGGCATACCAGGACATCAATGATAGTTAAGGAGAAGTTCCATTACACACGCACCCATGTTTTCATAGATGCATTTACATCTCATTACATAGGTCAACAAAAAAAAATAATTTGGAACGGAGATAAAAGTAGATGAATTAGATGTATTTTTTATGTTAAATCTTAAAATGAAATCAGTTTTTCTTCATCAGATTTTTAGTTTTGACTCTTTAAAATACTGAGAAACTTCTTAAATAATAGAATACAAAAATAATAATAATTACAATTAAAATTCCTACCTTATTTTGCAAACATTTACATCTATCTTAATTTAGTTTTTCTTATTTTCCTTTTGTGTTCAGTGAAACCTTCTCTTTTTATCATCTAGCAGTAGTCACTTATAATAAATTCTTCTCATCTGCCTTGATAGCACTGCTCCATCTGCAATTTATCTTGGTGGAATTTTTCTCCTTGTTCGTCACTGATGTCACCCAAGATTAAACGGAAAAAGTCCAAATGACATTCTGCAACCCAAATTTTTATAGTTCACTAAGAGTTCATTTAAGTTGACATGCTTTTCAACTTTTTTGTTTCCAAGAAAACCAGTAATGACATCTTTGAATGACTTCCATGATGCTAATTCTTTAGGATTCAGTTTACTGTCAAATATATTTTCATGAATTAGTTTTCTTATAATTTTCTTCTTAGACCCAGTGAATATTACCTTCTTTAATTCAGGTTTAGTTAATTGTGAAAAAACCTCAGCTAAATATTTAAAGCCATTTCCGTCTTTATCTAATGCTTCTACAAAATTCTTCATCAGGCATAGTTTTCTGTATAGAGGTAGTAAAGTAATACGGTCTGCTTCGACAATGGGAATATTGACAACATTTTCCTTTCTTGGGGTAAATTGATTTCTTTTTGGCCAATCTTTTTAACTGCCTGGTGTTTATTTGTAGCCCGACTATCACACAAACACAAGAAACACATATATTTTGTAAAGCCACACTGGAGACCAAGAAGAACTTTCAGGTCAGCAATGATTCGGTATGAATGTTCATCATACTTAATACTTATAAAATTTTTGACATATTTTCATATGTTTCTTTCATTCCTGCAGCATGTGCTACCAGTATAGAAGAAATCTTTTTCGAGTTATACATCAACACAGCCTTTCACAAAGTTTGTGAAAGATAACTAAATCATTAACAGATGTGAATATATGTGTGTGTTTTTACACACACACGCGCGCACTTAATGTTACTGAGGAGCAATATATGTAATATGTTATATTATCATATATGTTATACGTTACATATATTTTTTATTTACACAGTAGAAATAAATAATTGAACAACCATTTCTTATAGACCATAAAGTATAAGCGCATGCACACTTGTTTTATATATGAAAGAGTCAATTGCAGTTCTGGTGAAAAAATAATGATATATGACTTCTTTTCATAATGGCATGTAGTAAGAATTAACTCTTTTACTTAAAAAAGTCTTCTTACCAATGGGTCCTAAATAAGGCAACTGAAAGTGACCACCAAAGACTTCTAAGACATATCCTCTTGAAGGTCCATAAACATCAACACTAAACTTCATTCCTCTCTAAAAACAAATAATAATAAATAAAATTAATAAAATATACTAAATGAGTAAATGTTAAAAATAAAACACTGAAAGTCTTTTGATAAAACTCCAGTCTTACAAACAGGAACAGCAAAAATTGTGGTTGTAAATTTCTCAACAGGATAAAGAAACATTTCTATCCATTTTTTGCAAATATTAACCGCTTAAATCAGTGGTCGTCAACCTTTATGAAAAAGAGTATCATATGACAAAACTTGACAGGGATTGCAGGCCGCACAGCAAATGATATTAGGAAATATTAAGCATACATGGTTATATACCAATATATAAGAGTAAACTTGTATTTTTGTTTATAAGTATGCTACGGATATGCCATGCTGAAAGTTGGTAGTAGTAGTACGTAATATCTTTTATGTTTGGTTCTGAATGAATTTTTCCTTAAATCGACGACAGATGGCCCTGAAAACGGCAGTCTTTGTCGTCGATTGGCTTCAACAGCTCGTTGTAATCGCTAACATTAGGGTAGCCCTGAGATGGCCGTTCTCCGGGTGCGAGACATGGAGAGCGGCATACAGCCGGCTGAAGTCTAACAAGGGCTGTCTGAGGTCTGTGGTCAGGAAATGCCGGTAGATCTCAAAGTGATCGTCAGACCTGGATACGGAGAAACTACAGTGGCGACGTGTCGACTTCCTGCGTCGATCTTCTCATCACTGGTGCAGAGAGGAAGGGTCAAGATAGGCCTCGTGTCATGCAGAGTAGATAGATGTTTTATACCTATCTATGAAGTGTTATCGATGCTTTTAGTTTGGCCATGCAGCAAGAAACTGCAAAGCTGCTGATAGGTAGGCTGCGTGCTTCAACTGTGGTGGTGAAGGGCACCGCGCTGCGGGGTGCAGGAATACTGCAAAATGTGTTAGATGTGGCTTAGAGGGACATCGTACCGGAGCGGCAGCATGACATGGAGAGGCTAATACGGAAAGACGTAGTAAAAGCCAGGGGAGGACTGGACACGCTCCAACCGTCGATGAGGATACTACAGGTGAACCTGAACCATGCAGTGCTGGCACAGGACCTTCTGGTCAGTTATGCGGCGGTGGTGGGCGCGGACATCGCGCTCATCTCCAAACGTGCACTTCACGACCGCGTCCTGGTTGGCTGATGTCTGAGGACGGGACTGTAGCGATCTGGTGCTGTACAGGACTCCCTGCCTGTGATGTATGGCTGGTACGGGGCTTTGTAAGAGCGAGGGTGGGAGGAGTGACCTACTACTCCGCCTACCTTTCACCCAGCATCAGCATGGAGTGTTATAAAGAGGTTTTAACTACCATGGTGAGGGATATATTTACACCAGTGCTGGTGGCAGGCGATTTTAATGCTTGGTTGACCGAGTGCGGATCTGCCAGGCCACGCCATAGGCTCGGTGCTTATGAACATGACTGTGGCACTGGATTTAGTAGTGCTAACTGTTGGCGATGCATATATATTTCGGAGAGGGCCCTTGAACTCTATAATCGATGTGAATTTTGTCTCCCCTGAGCTTGCTGCCCGCATTGCAGACTGGAGAGTGTGGGAAGGCTACACGGTAAGCGATCTTGATGACGATCACTGGCACGAGAGCTGGTAGTGATGGAGCACCTATATTCACGGTCTGGAGCACCAGTGAATACAAACCCTGGTGTTTTTACTGAACGGCTTGTCCTACGTGCAGCACGGCAGGTCTCCACGGCAGAGGGGAAGGCCACATGTCTTGCCGATTATCTTGAAGAAGCCTGCAAAGTTCTCTCCACGTTCTCTCAACTTCAAAAAACAGCAGATTTGCAATGGCAAGTTTAACCGCTAGACTAACCCAGCTGGTTAAAACAGATAACTGGGGATCTTGGATGTAATTGTGATTAGTTAGGAAAAATATGTCAAGGTTAAAATATAAGTAAAGAATAAAAGAAAAATGGAAATCACTAGAGTGACTAATGACAGAAAAAACAAAATATTTCATATTCAGTGAAAATAATATAATATACAAATTTATAAATAATTTTTGTAAATTCTTAAATTTAATGTAACAAAATAATTTATTATTTGTGATGAAATGTAATTTCAAGAATATCTATGTAATATGATGACTGCAAAATAATTTTTTAACTTTAAATTTGCCAAAACAAGAACACTTCAAAAAATGATGGAGAAAAGAGAAAACTGTGGAATTCATTTCAAAGGGTACATACTATAACACTTTTTGTGACAACATGAGATATCTAAAAGCATCCAAAATATGTAGTCTCAAGAATGAAAAAGCTGATGAATGAAAAGGAGTAAAGTAAAACCACTAGTAATTGACACTTACAAAGAAAAAATAATTAACAAGAGAAACACAGGTGCCAAAAGATCAAAATTTGTTTGTCTGTGTAGCATAGCTCTCTAGTGACGGCAATGAGAACTATTGTGCCGCCGCCATGTAAAGCGCCAGTGTCACCGCGATTGTCTGATGACAACAGTACATGTTTTTCAATCGTTTATTTTAATTTCCTTGTGGAGTTTGCTAAGAATAAGTTGAAAGGTAAGCATTGCAAATTTAAACATTTTATAATTTTTAATAACAAGACATTTAGTGCTTCGTTTTAAACTCTAAATTGTGTATACATTTATTTATAATAACAAAAAATAAAAGAATGGCTTTATTGGGCACCATGTCAACTATTGAAACTTTAAATGACATAATATTGAGTAGTTGACATGTGGTATCAACTTGTGGGTAGTAATATAATTTGATAATACTGCTTTATTTGAGTGTTATTTAGCTGCTTACAGAGCAAAGCCTTCTATTATAACCTCTAAAACATTTTAGAACCATCGTGTCCAATAGTTTGCAGGGGGTGTCAACTATTGGAGTTGCAATGTGTCAGCTACTGAACTATTCCCTCTTTCATTTTTTAGATGCCTCCAACAAATGGAAATTTTAGAATGTATACACAAGAGGCTATGGAAGCGGCTGTGGAAGAGGTACGGTTGCATAAAACGCCATATAAAACTGCAGCAAAAAGATTTAACTTTCCAAGGGTCACTTGAAGTTCAAGGTTGAAGGAAAACGTTTCTATGTCTTCAAGTTAGGAGTCTACATCCTAAACGTAGCGTCAATAAGACAGCAGCGCTGTATTTTTATCACTAAATCTAGTTATTTGTATTAAATCAACTTTGCGTTAGCTAGTTTAGGATGTTTAAGACTTCGGAACCTAGTAACTTACCACTTTACATAGTACGTGGCTACCTGCTTAAGCTAATCTGGTAATTCCTTTTTCAGAAGAATGTGTCCAGCGGCCGAATTGAGTACAGGAGAAGAAAGCACTATCAGGAATTGGATTTTTAGAATTGCCCGGGATTTCCTGTTACAATGAAGAAGGTTGTTTTCAGTATGCAGCGCCTTTTAAAAGAGTTATAAACAGGCCAAACCCGTTCAAAGATAACTGCCCAGGAAAATCACGGATGAAAGAATTTATGAGAAGAAATCCTGGGATAGCTGTTCGTATAAACCTTAGCAGAATCTTTAACAAGACCTTAGCAGATCAAAGGGGACAAGACAGTATATCAGCAAGTTAATCCAGACGAGAAGGAGTGTCTAACCGTCCTTGTCACAGCTAGCGCAGGTGGTGCCATACCTCCCCCAAAAGTTTTGTTTAAATATAAAAGGATCCCGCAGGAAATTGCGGAGAGTTTCCCTCCAGGGTGGGGCCTGGGAAGAACAAAATCTGGTTGAATGACTTGCGAGGCTTTTTTCGAGTTTTTTGCTGACATTTTCCACCCATGGCTGGAAAAGAAAAGATCCCTTTGCCGGTCATTCTTTTTGTGGATGGGCACGCGTCTCATCTGAGTTTGCAAGTGAGCCAGTTTTGTGAAAAAAATGGCATCATTCTCATTGCACTATACCAGAATGCGACGCATCTCTTGCAACCAATGGATGTTTCGGTTTTCAGGACTCTTAAAGAGCAGTGGAGGAAGAGGGTACACGCATGGAGGTTATCCAATTTTGAGGCTCCAGTCTTAAAGAAAAAAGATTTTCCTAAACTTCTGAAAGAAGTTATAGACGATGCATTAAATGCGACTATGTTGGAAAATGGTTTTAGGAAATGTGGACTGTTTCCATGGAACCCAGAAGCTATCACTCTCCCGTTTAACACTAAAGGCGATAATCCAGTCGCAAAAGCCGAAGAATGTAGACGATTTTTAAAATAAGGGCTTCGGTTTCTCAATCAGAGTATTCCCGAAAGCAACTCAATATATTTCGTATCGGCAATAGAAATAAAGAGCTGAACGAAAAAGATGTCACTCTTTGAACTGTGGCAGAACACAAAACTAGAACTAGAAAGTAGTTTGTTAGATGCACCTGGTCCACCGATAAGCCTACCAATCAAAGCAGTGAGGATGGGGACTTGTTATCTCAAACGCTCACTCCTGTTCGTATCGACAAGTCTACCAATCATACCATTGATGATTACAATCTGCCACCTGAAACGAACACTCCTACTTGTATCGACGAGCCTGCTAAAGATGATAATAATCATACTGATCTTTGTCAAGCTGGACCTTCAGTATTCGCAGAAATCCCCAGCCCCTTCAAAAGACACTTTTTCTATCAGAAACACAAGGACGACCCGAAAAAAACGACCCACGAAGGAAAAAAAATGCCCTCTATCATCTTAGGACAGCTGTGTCAAGAATACTTTAGAAAGGAGTTTGCAGAAAAGAAAGAATTAGAAAAGAGAAAAGTGGAACGTGCTGCCGAGAGACAAAGGAAAAGAGATGAAAATGAAAAAGCGAAACAAGAAAAAGTTCAGCAGCGTAAGAAAAAGATTGCAAAGCGGGTGTTTCGTTACGAAGACAGTTCTAACTCAAACATGGATGAGATGCCATCCGACAGTAAAAATGAATTTAAAGATGAAAGCGAAACGTACAGAACAGCAACCTTAAAAAACCAGTCGAGAAAAAAGTAGAAGAGTATGTAGTCTTTTCCTACGAAGAAGAGTTATTTCCAGGGGTTATAATTGATGTTTTTGAAACGACTGCTACTATTTCAGCAATGCAAAAATGGAAGACTCTGGAAATGGCCAGAAAAAGTGGCTAAATTGGACTACGAATGGGAAGCTCTGTTGTGCCTTATCGACTGGCCTTTAAAAATGAGTATGACGAGAAATGTTTACTCAGTCCCCCAACTCGAATTTTTATGGAGTTAACTTCTCGCATTCTCATAACTTAGCGTAACTTATCTTAATTTTGCTTAATTAACTAGAAAATAGGCCTATTACGTTAACATTTAATTTTTGTATTTTTCTATAACTTTCGTTACATTCCTGTACTCATACAAAGTAGGCCGAATTCATTTACTAAACCTTTTCTTATTTCAAATCATGTCAACTACTGACCCAGTGTCTTTTTTTATTTAAAAAAACATAGATTTTTCACATTCATTTTATTAATGCAATCCTTGTCACATTATGATCTAAGTTTTCCCTACGGTGAATTCAGTCCAAGAAACGTTAACAAACAGACAAATAAATCCTAAAGATGTCAACTACTGGTGCTTTTATTTTAAAACCCAATAAGTGTCAAATCAAAACGCAGAATTAAGCTACTCGTAGTTTCCTCAGAACATTTAAAACAAGAATTGCTGAAATTCTTAAGTTCCAGTGCCAGCAATATTTTTTTTTACTCATAAGAAAAGACATCTGCTCTTTATAACTTCAAATAAAACAGTAGAAATTTTTTTCTTTTTAAAAAAAATATATTTCTTTTGACTGAATGGATATGAATTTGTTTTAAATAATCACGTAAAGAGATTAGGACAAGTTACCCATTCAACAGCCAAGTGGAACTACTACTTTTAAAGGAAAAATTTTAGGAAAGGAAGTGTCCAAGGATTTTGTTCTTCTTGAAGGTCTATTTGCTAAACACACAATTCCACCAGATCACATCTAAAATTTAGATGAAATTGGTTCATAAACTGTGCAAAGAAAAATTTGGCATGTTATTGAATTAGAAGGAAAATGGTAAGTACGAGTAGAAACATAAATATTTGCTAAACAGAGTATTTTAGAAACCATCATTAGTTGTATGAATACTGTGGGCAGTTGTTCTAAAACAAACAATTGTTCAGTGGAAAAATATGTTTCTTATGAAAAATATACCTTAAGGATTCATTGCAAATTATCAGTGATCTGGTTTTTATCCTCTTATCACACACATTTCTCCTGATGATGATATTATGTTATATCATATAATTTGATATTATGATAACGAGATATGATGTTATTACTGGTCATATTCTTTACTGATCATTACAAATCTTGACAACACAGAAATCGTGAAACAGAAAACTGCAGCTAGAGCTTGACCAGGATCTAATGAACACTAAATAACCTCAATTTTTACTTCTTTGTACGAAGTAAAGGAAATATTGTAATCGCGAAAAATTTCGGTTTTCAGATTTCAACGGAAATATCCATTTTGACCATCCCTGAATCCATTTTAACTAGTTTCGGCATGATGTCTGTACGTACGTACGTTTGTCTCTCGCATAACTCAAAAATGATTAATCGTAGGATGTTGAAATTTTGGATTTAGCACTGTTGTAATATCTAATTCTGCACCTCCCCTTTTGATTGCAATCGACTTGACCAAAAATGTCCAAAAAAGACCTAAATCGAAAAAAATGAATTTTGGACTTTTTGTTAACTACAGTAATAAACTCTCATTGAGAGCTTTTCAACATAAGTGGTACTTATTTTCATTGGTTCCAGAGTAATATCCAAATAAAATTCTAATTAATGAAATATTTTGATCTTACAAGGGGAAGGCACATTGGTTCCAACCCAACTTCATTTATTTTTTTTAACTTTTTTTTATTATTTAAATATATTGTCAATTTGCATTGTCAATTTAGCCACGTCACTCTTACCGCCACGTCTCTCTTCAAGTCATTATATGAATCAAGGCCCATCTCTTCTTTAACATTATTGATGATGATTGCTCTCTGTCTACCTCTAGGTTTTTACCCAAAACCTTGCCCTCAAATATATTCGTTAAGAACTGGCTGTGTCGTATACATGTCCTATCAATTTCGCTCTTCTTCTTCTGCTTCATAAAAAATTTAGCAAGGACCTCCTCTCACTCACGTCTGCTAACACTTGATCATTTCTTTTCCTATCCACCCAGCTTGTTCTTGTTATTGTCCTTCAAATCCACATTTCCACTACTTCCAGTCTTTTCTTTCTGATTTCCAAGCGTCCATGTTTCACACCCATAAGTTAGACCGCTCCAGACATAAGTTTTAGTGAACTGTATCCTTATTTGCATACTCATATCAGTCAGTCAGTATATTCTTTTTATCCTGGAAAGATCGTTTTGCCAGCACTACTCTTCTCTTTACTTCTGGCACATTTTTTATCGTCAGTGACGATGCTTCCCAAATAACAAAAACTGTCAGCATTCTCTACAACAGTACCGTCTAATATAATATCAATCTTGTACCTTCCTTTCTTTTTCCTACAATCATAATCTTTGTCTTCTTATTAATTTTCAGTTTACGTTTTATTACTACTTTAGATAGTGCTTCTAACATAATCTCCATTCCTCTTGCTGATTCCACCAGTAACACAATATCATCTGCAAAGCGGATACAATGTATGGATTTTCCATTAATTCTGATTCCTTCCAACAGTGGGCAACCTTGCCTGACTCCCCTTCTTATTTTGGCCTCTTTCTTTAAGCCATTGATTTCAATCACCGTTTTCTGCATTTTATACAGATTCAGAATTAATCTTCTATCCCTCCAGTCAAGCTTTGTTTCCCTCATTGTTTGAAATAGCAATTCTCAATCCATCTTGTCAAAGGCTTTTTCTAAGTCTACCAAAGTCAAAAAGGTCTTCCGATTAATCTCAATTCTTCTCTCCAATAACACTCTCACTGCTAGAATCGCCTCTCTAGTTCCCTTCCCAGATCAGAAACTGAACTGGTCTTCTTCCAAATTTGCCTCAATTTTCCCTTTTATTCGGCTTTTAACAATGTTTAGCTTTATCTTTGATAACAAAGCGATTGTTCTGTAATTGGTGCAATCGATTGCATTTCCCTTCTTAGGAATTATTACAGTTTTGCTATTTATAAAATCTAGTGGCAGTATCGTTCCCTCTTCATAGCAACATTTGATAAGCCTATACAAACATTCCTTTGTTCCTTTGACTCTCCTAATTCTTTTAAAATTTCTGCCAGGATGTTATCTGTGTCTGTCACTTTGCCATTATTCAGCTTATTCAAGGCGTTGACAAATTCTTCCTTAGATACAGGTGGCCCCAACATGTCTTTATCCAACCTATTTTCATCTTCCAGATATTGCCTACTGTTAACAATATCTTTCCTTCATATAGCTCCTCAACATATTTTTTCCATTTGTCATCTACATCATCTAAATCAAAGAGAAGATCCCCATTTTTATTCCTTACCATATTTGTTTTCATTCTCAATTTTATCATCATTGACTCAATACTCGAGTAAGCCCTATCAGTTTTTCCTCTTTCTAGGTCTTTCTGAATCTCCTCATTTCTGTCTTACATCAACCTTTCTATTTCCAGTCTGCATTTTTGAGTAATCATGTTCTTTATCCTGTTGTACTTCTCTAGGTATTTTCTTCATAACTTGTTTCACTCTTCAGTGAGGTCCAATATTTCTTTGGTCTCCATTATTTCCTTGGTTCTGACTTGTTTAGCCCTATTATCCTTAGCCATTACTGTTATGGTTTCTTTCTTTCCTTCCCATCCTTCTTCTCTGCTGATCACTCATCTATCATTATTTTCAGTTCCTTAACTACTTCCTCTTCCTTGAGTTTTCCTATGCACCATTTATATTGGCTAGCACTTTTGTATTTCCGAAATCTAATATGAATCTTTGCTATCCACAAGGACATGATCACTATCCAGGATATGAATGACTAGACCTTATTTGATTTTTATAATTATCCTTAAACAGAATATAGTCTGTCTGGTATCTCCTGCCATCTCTTGGCATTGACCAAGTATACCTTCTTCTTTTGGGCATTTCAAATCATGTGTTAGTGACATTCATTCCATACTGTTCACAGAAATCTAGGAGTCTTTCACCTGTGGCATTCATCTTTCCTAATCCAAATTTGCCCATCCATTTTTGTTTAGTGCTTTCACCAACTGATGCCTTGAAATCACTGACTATAATTAGATTATCCTTGTCTTTAACGAACTTCATTAAATCGTCTATCTGTTCATATATTTCCTCCACTTCTTCACCCTTACTATTAGCTGTAGGTAAGTAAACTACGATAACACACAAATTAACAGGTTTGGCTTTAATTGTAACCGCGATTACTCTGTCCCTACGGTGGTATATGATAATACACAAATTAACAGGTTTGGCTTTAATTGTAACCGTGATTACTCTGTCCCTACGGTAGCATATGTTCAAAACACTGTTCTTCCATTTCCATCTTAAAACTACTGCAACTCCATTTCTTCCTGACCTGGCACTGCAACTGTGAATAACTCTGAAATCTTCAGACCAAAACTCTCCGTTTCCTGCACATCTAGTTTCGCAGATGCCTAAGATGTCCATTTCTGATTTCCTCACCACCATCTTAACTTCCTCTAATTTCCCAGCTTTTAAAAGTGTTCCTGTTCTAAAAACTCCTTCCAACGTCTTCTCTTTGCAGCTTTATCCAAGATATGCCCTCCCCATAGATCCGAATGGGGGAATTGAAACTCTGGAAAATTTTGAATTGGACGCAGCCATATTACTACTTGGAAATCCTATATGGGATAATTCGATAATTAATTCAGTGGTTTCCCATTGCCTTCTGCATCCCCCTGCTATTGACCATGTTATTGGTTCCTCCGCCTTTAGGGACAATTTTTCATCCCTGGGACACGGGGTTGCCCCATCCTTACTTGCTCATCCACCCTTGACAGACTGCTGGCACAATGTTTCTAAAAAAAAAAAAAAAAAATTTATATTACATTTTCACATTTTATGTTGTAGTCAGGTGTCTGTGTAGGCTATATAAAATGGTAACTTTAATGGCCTCCACTTTATTAAGACTAATTGGCACTTAAATACAACATAAAATGTAGATGTAATATTAACTTTTACTTCACTGACTAACTTTCTGTATTTTGAAAAGGTGACTGTAAGAAAAGAAAGGAAAACTGTTTTTTGTTCATTTCTCATAATTATTCTATGTAGATGTGTACTATTAGTAGTTGGGTTTTTTGTTTTTTAATAATTATTTTATTTATAAATAATATTAATGTCAGTTAAATAAAAATCGGTATTAGCAGATGTATAACAAACAAAAGTGGTATTATATATTAGCTGAACTTCTGTATTTATTTATGCAATTTTAGAGTTTAAAATGAATTATAAGCTGATTAAGTTTCAGCTGCGAAGTTTTTAACTAAAATATGATTGTTTCAAATAATAACAAAAAAAATGCAAAATGTATTTTCGTAAAAGAAACTTACTTGAATTACACATATTTCATTAGGTTCTACTAAAAGCTTCCCAAACTCTGTGGTTATATTCAAAGTATTATATTGTGGAACTGAAAAAAAATAAGCATATGAAATAAAAAAATTACATTATTTTCTTTTAAGAAATTATAATTACAGCCTAATTTTAAGAACAATTTAAAATAATCTATTTAGTGATGTTTTTAAATTTTAAGTTAAATTAAATTTTAAAACTAATTCTTGTGCTGAAAATCAATGAAAATTTTACTTTGCAAGTATTTAATTACCACTTTTCTATAATTGTCTAATTCTTTAATCTATTGTTTTAGTCTAAAAATTTATTGTATAGTATAAAAATGGATGTTTATATATCCAGAAATATTCCCTTCTTTCTCTAGAGTTTGGGTAAGTCTCTTTTTTTCTTTATTCATTTGTAACTATAACAATAAATATACTGATATTCTTTTATTGATTTTTATAAAAATTATATTATTTTACAAAAATAGTATAAATTAAAGAAAATAATCTGATATGAATGGTCTTTTTTTCCTGTTTAGCCTCCAGTAATTGCCTTTCAGACAATACTTCAGAGGATGAATTTGGATGATATGTATGAGTGTAAATGAAGTGTAGTCTTGTACAGTCTCAGTTCAATCATTCCTGAGATGTGTCGTTAATTGAAACCCAACCACCAAAGAACACCAGTATCCACGATATAGTATTCAAATCCATGTAAAATTAACTGACTTTACTAGGACTTGAATGCTGGAACTCTCGACTTCCAAATCAGCTGATTTGAGAAGACACGTTCACCACTAGACCAACCCGGTGGGTCGATAAGAATGGTCTGGAATTAGCTAACACCACCATCTTGTTCCACTCTTGCCATAGATATTGTTATATATCTTTGTTGTATAGAAGTAAGTCCATCTTTTATGCATTTTTTTTCCACACACTGATAAATTATACAGTGATAGTCATATTACTTTTCTGATTTTCATGAAAGGAAATCAACCCACCATCATATTCCCTTAAGTGCTAAGAGGCTCTGAAGGTCATTATGACCTTCTTTATCTTCCCCTAGGACAGGTAACACTACTCTTCTGCAATTGTACAGATAACCGCAGTTTAATTATTACTGCTTAAGTCTTTTGGTTCATGTTCCTCTCCTTGAATTATGTAGCTCTAACAATATGGAAACAAATTTAGTAAAATACAGATACAACTGTAAACATTAAATAGAATCTTTTTAGCAAATTGAAATATTTTAGATAAGTTTGAAATTTAGACCAGTAAAATCAAGTAATTTGAAACCCCAGTTGAAAATTCTTTGAAAAAAACTTTAAATATGTAATGTGTAGTTCATTTACATATTTAATATATTCCAGTCAACACTCATATTAGAATACTACGAGTCACTCACAAGTACAGAGTATACTATGAATAATGTTAGAAAAGCTTAAATACTCTAGTAGTAAAATAAACGCAACTTCAATTAAGTGCTAAAAAAATACTAATACTCTGAATTCATTTTCTGAGGTCTAACAAAATTGTTTAAAATGAAAAATATAAGAACTTACCTATTAGGAAGTCACCATCTGAGTTATAACAACAGACATTTTTCATTGATTTATTACACAAGAACACATGAATAGCAATCCCTGATTGTCCTGCAATGTCTCCAGCACCGCATACTGTGTGCAAACCATTTATCCAGTTTACTGATGAGTCTTTACTCGGCAAATCAAAAGGATTCCAACGCATCTGAAAAAAATTACAGAACGTTTTGTAGGTAAATGATTAAATTAGGTTCAACCCTTATTCAATAATGCTTTTATTAAAAAATTCATATTTATTGCAAAAAGTTTTGCCACCTAATTTTAACTAATATTTACTCTTAACTTGATTAAAATTTTCCAGTAAGTCAACTTTCTTTCTTTTTCCTGTTTAGCATCTGGTAATTACTGTTCAGATAATACTTCAGAGGATGATATGTATGAGTATAAATGAAGTATATAGTCTTGTATAGTCTCAGTTTGACCATTCCTGAGATGTGTGGTTAATTGAAACCCAGCCACCAAAGAACACCGGTATCCAAGATCTAGTATTCAAATCCATGTAAAAATAACTAACTTTACTAGGACTTGAACGCTGGAATTCTCGACTTCCAAATCAGCTGATGTGGGAAGATGCATTCACCACTAGACCAACCCAGTGGGTTCTGAAAGCCAACTTAAGCAATTATTGTGTACAGGTATTGTAAACAGTACTTGTTCTATTGTTATAATAATAATACAATACTTGTATTATTATGATAATCTTAATAAAAAATAGATAATAATAGTCAAAGTTTTGTCAATAAAAAATTTTTCTTATAAGAAAAAGGTCTGTAAGCTTAAAAACCTAAATTGAAGAAAGTTTATTATCATTTTACAAGAATTTATTTCACATTAATAGCCTTCATTATGCGTACACAGAGTCCATTTCAGTCACAAGAATTGATGCTTTATTTCAATTGTCTTTCTCAAATGGAAGAACATGAGGATAAAAATAATTAAAATACTTTGAAGTTGATAAACGCAAACAATTAGCAAATGAATCATAAAATTTATGCTTTGTGGTGGATTTTGCTTCATTAGTGTACGTGAAGTATTGTTAGAAGTTGTGTCATGGGAATTCATTAGTTTCATGTTTGTGTTGTGTGTAAGATAACCATTCATATAATTTTTCTATGTGTTAAATCTTCAGTATTTTCTTTTCATTGTTTTACACTTAAGACAGTGTCACATTGAAGTTACTTTATTAACTACATATTTAGATCATGGTATAGATAGACAGACAATAAAACTCTTTGTTACTTATCATGTTAATTGTAGTTTTATATTTAATTAAGTTTTTATTAAGATTACAAGTAATACATCCCACCCAAACCAGCACCCAATTATGCAATATTCACCAATATTATTATTTAAATATGCTGTAACAAACTGATTTAACAATGTATTAGGCTTAATTCAATAAAGAATTTTTGTTATTAATTTCAGCCTTTCATTTAAAAGAACCTAGGTTCATTAGTAACTTAATTGGCATTAGCCAAAGGTTCTTAATTATTATTTTCTTACAAATTTTTTTTTTCTTTAGGACTGGGAGTAGGAACTTTATGCTTGGTCAGTTTATTTTTATTTAACTTTCAGTGAAGAATACTTTTCCAAATTTTCAGATAATTACATTCACTACAACCCCTAAAATAGGAGCTGGATTGAAAAAACAGTTTCCAACAAGAATAAATGTATCTCATTTGTTACTAAAGATAAAAACTTAGAATAAATACCAAAGGTTGGAAATTACCAAAAATAAAAAAATTTCCAAATTATTATTTGCAAATTAATTAATTAAATTATAATTTCCAAATTATTATTGAAATAAACACCAAAGGTTGGATACCATGGCAACGTTGTGCTACTTATAACAGACCGCAACATGGAGCTCGCCTAACTGTGGCTTAGCTGAGCGATGCACAGGTACAGGTACTGGCTGGATGACGATAAGTTGTCTCTAGCCCTCAGCAAGATGATAATCGTTATTCTAACGAAGAAGTGTATTGACAGTCTCCTTCCCTTGCCGATCTGGTATGACGAGACCAAGCCGGCCACGAAGTACCTCGGTATGATGATTGACCTGGAAACTCAGCTTTGATGAGCAGCTACGAAGAGCTGCCGACAAAGCCGCGAGAGCCATAACCGCTCTCAGCCGGCTCATGGTGAATGTCGGTAGACCGAAGGCCAGCAGACGGCCACATCATGGTGCAGTCTGTCCTGATATACCGGAGAGAAGTGTGAGCCTAGTCGTTATGATTTGAAAGAAACCGGAAGCGGTTCTGGTGTTCGCCGGCGTTATACCTATTGTTCTTTTGGCAAGGAAAAGCCAGGCGGCCTTTACAGGAGGCGACGGGCAGGCTAAGACCGGGAGACTATCACCGGGAAGGAATGGACTCGCACGTCCATCGCCTAGCAAGAGACTTGTGATCACGAGATCAAAAGACGATGGACCACAAGTCTTATCCCTATTGACAGATCGTGGATAAAGAGGCAGCATGGGCAGGTGGATTACTACGTGACCCAGATTTTAACGGGTCACAGGTACTTCGGCGCTTATCTCCATGCCGTCTCCCGACTGCCTCTATTGCCAAGTGAACGGGACGACGCCGAGTACATCTTTTTCAAATGTGCTCGGTGGATAGATTGAGGGACACTAGAGGCAATCTCGGAGCACTGAGCCCCCACAACGTGGTTGAGATGATGCTACTTAATCTGAACAGCTAGGAAAGTGTGGACCAATTTGGAGGAGGCATTCTCACTGGCAAGAAGGGCAACCTAAATAAATGTTAAAACTAGGTAGCGGCCTTCTCAGGTTAGGTCACGAACTCAGCCTGAAGTAATATGTAAAACGCTTCCCGGTCGAGTCCTCGTAGAAAGGGACTGATTGTTTTAGCCGGTAGTTTATTGATGGCGGTTTGATAAGACCACTAGTGGAAACCTGGAACTCTATGCGAAAATGAATTTCCACTTCCTTACCCACAAAAAAAATTATTATTTTTTGAATTACAAAATTTTATTATCAACTTCCTTTTAAAATTAATTATTGCTTTTTATTAAATAAGGCTTATTCTGTTAAAGACTTTACGATTACTAAATAAATACTAATTATTTGTTTAAATAACGAAAACTAATAAAATAAAACCACCAGAAATTAAAATGCTAAAATCAAAGTTTGTAATTTGATGGACTAAATTAAACTTGTAATAGAGTTACATTCATAAACATATATTAACTCTTTTCTTTCTTCAAACTGTTAGACAGATAAGTGCAGGTGTTTATCACAACAAAAGTATTTAAAATGATTTAACTCATTTTATTATACTCAAGATAGAGCTTCCCAAATTGGATTATATATATGAATGAAGTTAATTTTTTGGTGATTAAAAACGGGTGTCTGGGGGTTATATATATACGCGTGTGTGTGTGTGTGTGTATATATTTGCAAATTGTCATCTATCTGAAATGATGGTTTACCAATTCAGTAATTGGACTGATTTGATTTAGTTTCATCAGCGCGAAGCAAGAGTAAGTAGTTATTAATCAAGAATTATCAAGGTAGTGGTTAATTGAGGGTAATTGACTATTAAGGGTAATTGAGGCTAATTTTCAGAGTAGTGAACTGTTTCTACAGCCACTGCAGGGATACTGGCAGGGATATCAGCCATTCACCTCCAGGCCCGGAGAAGAAAGCTAGCCTACGAAGGCATGACCAAGGAAGACGCTGCCGGAATATTATATTGTCGCCGAATGGCTTCGACGGCACATGGCACTTACTAACCTACGTCTCTCAGTTCCTCTCCGATCATGGGCAATTCGGTGACTACCTGAATAGGTTTAGAAAGAGAGAATTCGCTAACTGTGTCGATTGCGGAAGTGACGACTCCCCACAACACATGATATTTGAATTTGTCAAATGAGAAGAACCCAAAGGGAGAGAGGGCTCAAGTCTTGGATGTCACTCCTGATACAATAGTAGCACTTATACTTAAAGGTCAACAAGAATGGATGATAGTTAAGAACCTGATCATCACCGAGATCCTAAAAACTAAAGAGACAGATTATGAGGAATGGATCAGAGACTTAAATGTCGAGATAGAAAAAAAAAGAGGGAGATAAAAAGACCAAGACCCGGCCACTGAGTGGAGCATGGAAACGACATAGGCGGGCCCGGTTCCCTCCCGCCTGGCGGTTTGAAGCAGGCATAGAGGTAAATAAAAAACTGTACAGACCGAGTGCCAGCCGCTGGGAAGGGACCCGGGAATGACATAGGCCCGGTTCACCCCTCTTCAGTGGTTTGAGGCAGGCGAATCGAAGAACCAAAATATCCAAAACCCGCGAGCCGACCTACCGTGCCGGACATATTGCCGGTGAGCGAAAAGGCTCGTTTAAGTTAAAGGATACTCTCCTGAGTTGAGCTAAACTTGACTGCAGATCCAACCCAGGAGAGCATTGTAAAAAAAACGACCTTTCTCCTATCAGAATATGTTTCACAAATCATCAGTAGTGAATTACCCAGATAAAAATTAATGTAAACCACATAATTAATATATCTCACTATTTAATGGTAGTTGAAGAGAAAAGAAAACAAAATGTATTATTATATAAATCTTTGTTTTGAGGGGAAAATTCTTATTTCTTAAATAAAAAAGTATTTTTCAGTATTAAACTATTATCAAAAATCACTAATAACTAGTTGTTGGCAGTAATAATCTTTTGAGAGGTTGATGAATAATGTTCATATTTCTGGTTCTAATAGTGGTGGCCCCGTAATGACTAGGATTTGTATGCCCTAATTATGCCATAAATCAAGGCTAATCTAATTAGAAATAATTGTAAAGTAACAATGTTTTTATAATAAATTTTTATTAAAAATACTCTCAAAAAATACATTTTAAAAATAAAGAAAAGTGTATTTCTTTTTTGTTCCTTAATGAATTAATGCATAACAAAAAGAGCTCACAACAGCAAAAGAGAATGAAATAGTGAGCAATTAAGAATATTTATTAAATTATTTGCTGCTAGGATTTGATATAATGAATTTGTTATAAATAGATGTTTATAAAATATTTAATTAGTTAATATCAATAAAAATGATTTGTTTACCTGATTTGGATTTGGGAAATTATTACTCCAATCGTAAGTTAAAAACTCAGAATCAACTGGAACAAATGGTTCATGAATAACGGATGGTCGAATTCTATATAACCATGAACGCTTGTTTTCAGAACGTGGAGCTAGAAAATAAATTAAAAAGTACACAATAATTAAACACAAATTCATGAACATGTTAATCAGTTCTCTAATCATATTAATTAACTGTTACTTAGATCAATTTTTGTGAACTTAAGAAATATACAAAAATAGTTCTTAGTTCTTAGTTCCAGTGCATTGTCTCCTTACATTTTTTAAATTAAAATAAACTAGTAGTAGTTAATATTTCTGAACAATAATTATGTTTATTAGTGTTCTAATATTTTATAGAGCAATAATGAAAGCAAGTTCAGTTGATTAAGAACTGTCAGATTATTGACTGGATTCAAAGATGTGATGAATTACTGTGTATGCTCACTTAAGCTAAAATTGTCATAATTTTGAAGTTGAAAAATTCTACAGATTTCCTTTGAAAGTCTTGTTCAAATTACAGTTTTTAACAAAATTTTTAGTTTAATGTTTTGAAAAATTTCACTGACAAACAATATTTCAATCATGCCTTTTATTTGAGAAAACTTTGGTTCATACAATGTTAATGGAATAATCATTTGTTAAAACAATCAAATAAAACAAACATCTGTTTTTATATATTCCATCACCTTCTTTCACAGTGTTTGTTGTATGCTATCTTATTCAATCAAATTAATAAGCTAGGGGTGCTTAATTCATATCAAAAGCCTCTGTTTTTTTCTTTAGTACAATAAAATTTTTTTCCTGTAGCTTCATTTATTTATTTATTTGTTTATTTCTTTGTTTTTTCTGGTCCATATATCCTCTACTATGAAATGTTACTTTATGAAAACATTTAAATAAATTTCTTTCTTCTCTTTAGCTTTGGTACAACAAGATTTAATTTTTGGATGAAAGCTGTTCTGTCTCATGTCAGTTAATGTCGGTAATTTTATTAGGTACCAAATAAAATCTTGCAACTTTTGGTTTGTTGTATTCTAAATTAATACACTGATCCTCATAATTTTATTTTCAGCCAAATTAAATTATTTTTGTTTTGCTTTTTAATTATTTCAAATTAAATTTTCATCCCCAACCAATGAATACACAATATTCATTACTTAACTTTTCAGACCAAAATTCAACCAAAACAAAACATGAAATGAAATCAAAGAATTTTGTTTTCTTGAACTTCTACTCTTACCTCAAATTTTTCTTTTAATGTTATTTTATTTCTATTGATATTTTAACCATCTCATTCTTGTACAAAACTTTTAAATAATTATTTTCTTTATTTTAACCTTTTTAAAATGTGAATGGTACTAGGCCTTATATAAAAACTATTTATATGGTCCCATTGCAGATTTTAAAGGGTAACTTTTAGCTTTGGAACACAGTATAGCCATTAATTTTTATTGTATTTTACATTTTTTTTAAATTTTATTTCTGGAATTATATTTCTATTTGTTCTTCTGTAATTTTCAACTTTTATTTAACTTCTTGGTAATCAGAATTGATTGAACAGTATATGAGTATATTGGTTCATTACAGTATATGAGAATTAGCATCTTTCTATAGCTTCATACAATTTTTAAAAAATTTTTATGCATTCTATATAGTCAGGTGGAACTATTTCTCAGAGAAATAGTGTTAGATCTGGACATATTTTATTTAATGCTTCAAAAATGTATGAAATATCTTAAAAACTACATGATTTCTGAACAGGAAATTAACCATTTTTACACAATTATCAAACAAATAGAATTTCATCTTAGAGACACTGATGACAATAATGTTACTGTAAAATTAGATTTTAATTAGTGCTAAACTAGAGACAATACAAATCAGGGAACATTTACAGGGTCTCTTTTGTCTTCAGCTATTAATTGAACCACTGTAGATATTGTCCATGAATATATTTACTTTACTTGAGACTTTCCTTCATACTTGTCTGCATATTGGCTCTATCTCCTTGATTTTCTGTTTTCTTTTATGATTCTTTCAAGATGATATTTGGTTTCTTAAAAGACTTGATGACATACTGCTTTTGTATTATGTTAAGTTACTAGAAGTTTGGATTTAAGCTTACAGTTAAAATTTAATTAAGCCCTGATTTTAGCTATCTTAAATTTTTAACAGACATCATTCTACTAAGATACTGGGAAATGCTTAGAATTTCTAAATTACACAGGAATGGAATTTATTACATACTGAGTAAAGAGGTTTATTGAGTAAAGAGTTAGATAAATAGTTCATTATTATCAAAACTTTATATATGTATTCTCGTCCACTTTCTCCATTAACAGTTAGATTGTCATGCATTAGTATTATGAGAGTAATAAATTGTTGTCAACTTTTGTTCATTTCGTTTGAAATTTAAACAAACATACTATTCAAGGCATTGACAAACAGTTGAACTTTAAAATGAGACAAAGATAATAATGGCACCAAGTGAAGTCTTGTTACAGTATATAATTTTATATATAAAATTTATTTATTTGTATTCATGAAAAAATATATACCTGTAAAAGCTGTTCCTGACAGTTGTTCAGCATATAGTCCATATGGACATTGCTGAGGATTGTTTTGTCCTTGTGGAAGAGCTCCTGGACAGCGAGGATCCTCAGAACTGAACTCATTTCCAAATCCAGAGAGATACTAAAACAAACAATATATTCCTTGGATTATAGCAAAATGCAATAAACATGAACATCAACAATATTCCATTATTTTTTTGTACTAATATACCACCAATAAATGTATATGTGTATCAGAATGAAATATTTATTTACAAAATCTATGCCCATGCACAATGAATAATATACATACTCTAAACTTAACTGAAAAAGGTAAAATTTTCATTTGTTTATTGTTAAAAATTTACTGGTGAAAACCATCAAAACATATTTATCAATAAAATAGGTTAAGTTAGTTAATAGTTAAAAATTTAATGTATTTTATTTAAAAATATTTGTTCACCAATTTGTCACTATCAATAGATTTATTACTATCCTATCATAGTATACCATTGTATTCCATTTACCTTTTCTTATTTGATATCTATCTATACAAATAGAAATATATATGCAAATAGTTGTAGTATTTATGATAATTAAGAATACTTTTTTTATATGTGTTATTTTCTTCTTATAAAAAATGAACTAATTGAAAATTTTATTTTTGTAAAATAAGCAATAACAGAAAATTTTTCTTTTTAAACTATTTACTTGAAACATACAATATTATGAAGTTAAGTAATGCTAAAAAAAAAATGAAAATAATCTATCAAGGTGAATATCAGTCCTGATTTTTTTATTTAACTTTGAGCCCAGCAAATATTTGTATCTCCTTTCTTTGGCCTTTCTATATACTCTTTAAAATACCTTCTTTATTTACCATTTGTTCTTCAGATTATCTTCACTGATACTTTACAAATGATTTCTTTTATATGACACTCTTCTTCCACTTCTTTTATTTCTAATTTTGATGCAGTTTTTTTTAATTGTACAGTGGCGAACAAATTAATCCGAACATAGTATTTTTAACAGAAAATTTTATTTTTAAAAGAAAAAATGTTTAATAATCAAACTTACTCAAATTTAATAGTTCATGTGTCCTCCTTTGTTTTTGATTATCTCATTAATTCTCTTTAACATTGATCCCACTAAGGTAGAACAATGATTTTTGATTTCTTCATCTCAAAACCAAACCTGTATCACTGAACTAATAAAGTCAGTTTTTGTGCTGCAATTCATTTTCCCAAGTCTTCCTTTTTTAGTACGGCCCATAAATTTTCAATGCGATTCAGGTCAAGGGCGTTCCCTGGCCACAAGAGCACTCAATTTTTTTGGTTTTTGAAGAACTCCTTTGCTTTCTTAGATGTGTGACATGGTGCAAGATCCTGTTGGAAAATGAGTTCTGGGTTCTTCTGCATCAATAGGGCTATTTTTCTTTGGTATATGTTAATGTATTGGTCTGATTTCATCATCTCATCCACAGGCATAAGTGCTCCTGGCCCTTCATGTGAAAAACATCTTTTTGGCTGGGTGTTTGTGAGCTTGTTGCAGGTGTGCTGGCGCAGTAGTCTTCTCATCTGCTTACTTATAAATGTAGGCTACTCTCTCCCCTTGGACAAACAAATGAGTCTCATCTGAAAAAATAACTTTTTTCACATCTCAATAATCCATTCTTTATGTTCCTTTGCCCATTAAAATCTTTTTGTCTTCATCACATCCTTCTCACTGCCAACAATCTTCTATGAACTGTCATATCAGAAACATTAAAGTAAACAGCTGACAATCATAGATTAATTTTGGTTTTACTTATTAGTAATTGATCCTGTGTAGGTGTGGTTTTGTTTTGCTGTCCATATTTTCCTCTTCTCTTTGGAGAGACAGAACCTGTTTCTTTAAATCTTTTCATGATTTCATTTACAGTACCTAACTCCCCCACACTACACCCACTGGCAATCTGTCTTTGAATCATTTGTTTGTGTTGAGACAGAGCAACAATTTTTGACAGCTTTTGTGGGGTTATATCTATTGTATTAACTAGAAACGGATAACAAACGTATAATAGAAACTCACGAGGTCACCAAAAACTAATTGGTAATGAATTATAAAAGCACAAAAACCAGTAATTCTGTTTGTATATGAATTAACAACATAACCGAAAACTCCAAACAGCAACCAGTCTGCCACAGAATGAAAATTTCCTACAACAGAACAAAAATTCCCTTTATTCAGATTAATTTGTTCGCTATTGTAAATAAAATCATTTACAAATGAAATCTATTAACTGGAATTCAACTTCCAGGCCCTTACTTTTCTTTCTCATTTCCCATTCTAAATTTTGCAATCTGTGGTCTCTCTCTAAACCAATTTCTTGTCTAATGTGTCATCCAGTGAGCTCTCCTGTTGTGGTATCTCTTAAGAAATAATAAATAACAGTCTTTCTTTTTAAATTAACTTTTCATAAATGTTGCGATTTTGCTACCAATCCTGGTCTACATTTTTAATTTCTTATAACATATACTAATATACCTAAAATACTCTTACTTCAGCAACTCTTTTGTATATGCACTTCCATTTTATTAATTTTTTGGCTCAATTCTTATTCTGTAGCAATTTAAATCCCTTTGTTAATTCCTTCTCTCCTTTGCTGTCCTTAACTTTTTATTCTCTGTCTTTCTCTCTCTCTCACTCCATTTAATTCTATCCAGACACCAATATTTCAATATTATTTTCCATTATATATAAACTACTTCTTCCAAATTTTCATTTAATGTTTTTATATTCATAATTGCCATCTTCATTTTCCCTTCTTTCATCCCTCTCATCTATTCTTCATCTGTTGATTTCTTTTTCCTCTGATATCACCTACCTTTTGTAATACCATCACCTGGGTCAGCAACTTTATGTCCCTGAGGTATACAACAATTTAAGATAATGCTGTAGTCTTTTCTTCTTGAATCATTTCATTTATACCATACAGACTAATGAGCTCATAACATTCATTAGTTGTTTTTGCAATATAAAATTAAAAGTAAAAGTCAGAGGCTCTATGTTTCAGTCTTATTCTTCTTAGCATTCTACTCCATTCTGCAATATCAAGTCCTCTTTCAAGATTTATAAATCCAAGTGCACAACTTTTTTTTTTTTTATTCCCTCTTAAAGTTGATTGGAGAGCGAAAATCCCCTCTCATATTTTCATGCTCTTTTATTGAGACTAAATTAGTCTTCATCAAGTAACCTTTCTTCCAATTAATTCTATTTTATTGTTCTACAAATTATTCAAATAAGTAATTTGAAAGCATGAAATGATAAACTTACAGTGCAGAAGTTCTTACATTTATCTATAGCATTTTTTTACAGTGGAAAAAAATAATATTTTTAGTATAGAGCATATATATATATATATATATACACACTTTTTTCAAACTGCACAATCATTCAAATGACATATAACCAAATTCCTTTGGTCTATTCTTGTTTAAACGTTTCAGAGCCCATCCAGTTTAGGCTGTAGTAAAGTCTACTTTCAAATTATCAGGTTTTTTCTTTATGAAGTCTGCAACCTTTTAACTCTTTTTCACTTTATCTTTTTTTATCCAGATCGTCAATCTGGATATCTGGTAATATTAGTTTTTGGTAACATTCCTAACAAAATTTATCTTTTTAACTATAAGCTGCATTTATATTTCCTGTAATTATTGTTTTTAGTTCACAACATCTTACCTTCAATCAGCTTTTGTTTGTTACTTTACAATTCCTATAAATGTCAATTCTTTTAAGTTAATACAACTTTCAGTCAATTTTCATCATCAATTATTTTTATTTTTCTGCATTCATCCAATAGATCTGGTATATTTTTCACAATACAATGTTTTCTTCAAATTACTACTTTTCTACCCAAGTACATCATCATTCTTTAATATTTTCTTTTTCAAATTCATCCAATCATTTTCACTGCGTGCTTTTAGAAACTTCTTTCACTCCATGATTCTAGACATAAATTAAAATTAGGTTTAAATTTTAATCTCATCTTTCCTTTAAACCTGTAGTATTCTTTTTTTTAGTTTTTTTATTAATTTTGTAATTTTTATCATACACTTTATCATTACTAAAATCCATCTCTATTATTTGCTCTTGGGTACATTTTACAATTATAATGTTCTTTAAATATCTTTAACTAATTATTATATATGAATAGTTTATCAAATACTACATCTGTCTCCTGGCCTGACCTATGAGTATCTTTATTTTATGTTTTTTTTCTAAAAAAAGGTGTTAACAAGACTTGATAAACATGAAATCAGAAAAAGATATATCTAATAGAAATACTAGAATCCAGCTATATTGAGGTATTTGGTGAAATTCCAAACCTTCAAATATCTAATTTACATTTTCATGGGAAGGAAAAGGAATTATTTAATAGTAAAAACAATTTTTAATTCAAAAGCTGCATCCTATTTTAAAATAGGTTCAAAGGCATTTAAATCTGAATTTTGCAATATTTTTCTAACTTTGGCCTGCCTATTACAGTAAGAATAAATTGTAAATTATCAACATTTATTAATATGAATCATACAGTATTCTTTTTTAATTCATTTAATTTTCTGTTAACTAGTTTTTTAGTGTTTCTGTGAATTATAAAATAAAACTGCGATGACACACATTGTAAAATTATTTAAATCAAATATGCATTCCCTTGCATTATAACTGCTGAAATTGAGATATGAAATAATAATTAATATACGTAATGTGTGGATGCAATTGTGTTGGCTTGTCAATTCATATGATATTTGAGAAATTTTTAGATACCTTGTGCAAATTTCTTAATTTTAAACTGGTAGATATCTGTATAATGCATGTATTCATAACTTGTTACATCCATGGATCACTTTAGGATATATTGTTTATTAAATATAAAACAGAATGGTAGCCAGGGACAGTACTAAATACTACTAGGATTAACTGGTTGTGTATTGTTTAAGTTAAACGAGATATAGAAGCTAAGCCCCTTTCATTCATGTTGAAAAAGTATAATTAATGTTAATAGCTAGGAAATTGTTTAGAGTTAAATATTGCAATCATTAAACAAAATAACCATAATAATATTACATATTATTATTTATATGAACCTACAAAAACAAATCTATAATTAACATCATACATTTGTTATCCTCTTTAAAGGAATAAGTTGATTGTTAACTCTAATTAATTTTTCAATTAACATCATTATGTGTATGTATCCATCAGTTTAAATAAGATATCTTACCAATTCTATTTAAGAAAAACTCTTTCACAAGAATTCCAAGATTGAAAATGCTTTTTTTATTTCTACTTAACCTCATCTTAAAGTCTTCATGATATTCTCATGAGTAAGATATGATGATCCCATAACATTTCTCCATTTGATTTTTCTCTTAATTTACACTACACCTTGAATACGCAATAAATATGACAATAATTTATAAAATATAAACAAGGTAAATTATATATTTTTGAAAAGCATTATTCTGAAGACCTAAATATTCATGAAAATACTAAAACTTATTTTACTGTATGTGCTTTCTAATCCACTATAAGGTGGGTTTTTTAATGCCATAATTGTAATTTTGTCGGTGACCTGACACATTCACAAGTCAGTCCCAAGAATGGTGTAGCTATTCTTATAAATAACAAATATCTCTTGCCAAGCTTACTAGGGAAGTGATGTGTAAAGAGGATTCCTTTTGCCTTTTTCACTGAGATAAATATATTGTTAAATATTAGCCTAATAAGCTCACTTAAATGCAAATGATAGACACCCTATAAATGATATCTTCATTCTGTTAACCATAATGACTATTGTTCAACATAGAAAAAACAACTCTGATTAGTGCTTTCTATACCGCAGGTGCTTTACATGCATTACAATAATAAGAAAGAGTGGAACAGATTAGTAAATCTTTATTTCGTGAAACAGTGTGTACATACCCTGTTTCAAATTAGTAAATGGGACTTTTTCAGGAATAAAATCAAATCTGAAATTAGATAATTCTAAAAGTCAATTCTTTCACATTTGGTGAAAAGATGATCACATTTCAAAATATTTAAGAGATAAATACAAATTGTATTTTCAATGGGCAGTTAACCAGGTAGATAACGTACCAAATACAGGAATGATTGCAATAGAGAGTAGACCCCAAAATAAGTGGTACCATTAAACCAAATTATAAAAAGTTGACATACTGCACACTTAAAAGTAATTTTCTTTCCAATGAAAGATTATGCAAAATTTAAGGGACTGTAAAATAGTCTTTTTTGAAGTAATAATTTTTAATGAAGGTTAATAATTGTGTCTTTTCTATATTTAAAATCCATCCATATTTAAAAAAAGTTTCATAATAACCTCGCTAATATTTGTAATACATGAAACAACAAGAGAATGAGAAAACATGACTTTCTCGCAGTAGTTGTTTCATGTGGGCATTTACTTTATTGTATATAGAATAGAGATTATTGCCGACATGGTCATCCTCTTCTATATCACATTAGTCTCTGCAATGATTTTATAAACTATGTGTAATCAAAGATATACGATCAGTATTGACTTCCTTAGCAGCACTATTGGCTTGTCTATTAGCAGGAATTCCAATATATTAGCTTTCTGGACTCCATAAAAGAATGTAGGAGCATTATGCCATGCATATCTGATATAATAGCCCATGTAGAAAATATATTCCATAGTAATAGCAGAATAATTGAACTGAACTGGACTCTGATGGTGTGCTTCAAAAAAACATTATAAATTCAAGTCAGTCATTGAGACAAGTATAATAAAAATAGTTGGTTCTTTGAAAAAATAAAATATATAAGCATTGTAACCAATAGAGTGTACACTACGAACCAGACCACCCGTTTATGTTTATCAGTGTAAGTTACATCAGTTGGATTTATCTTTTATAAAATACTACAAAATTTCCAATGAAATACCAGTTTTTATATAATTTAGTGTATTTTGCCATTTAAAGATGAAATTTTCCATGGAAGAAAAATTCATCAACAATATTTTGAGGTAATAAGTACAGCATATATACTGAAGACTTGAACAACAATTGAAGAAGTATATTCTTTTCCAAAAGAAATCATAAAACTAAAAAATCTAAAAATAAAATTATATATATATATATATATATATAAAACCCGACTTCAATGATTCTATAACTTTAGAATTTTTTAAGTTTGCACCAAATAAAAGGACACCAACTATTTAACTCTTAATCTGGGGCTGACTAACCAAAATTTAAAAAAAGAGAAAGTATTATTTTTTACTATTTAATGAACTTTTTTGATGATGATTTAAAACATTATTTTTAATTTATTAAAACTATTTTTAGTTTTCATTTTGTTTAAGATAGAGGTAGGCACACAAAGTAAAACTATCTGAAAGAAAAGAAGTGCAAGGTCAAGAACAAGTGTTTTTTTTTTCATCAAAATATGAAAATTAGTACAAAGAAATGATATAAAGAGATTGCATCATTGCTCTATGCGATGTTAGAATATATATATGATACTGTACCAAAGTTTCCAAGTAATTGTGTATAACCATTGTGGAAAAGGAATATGATATCAGATTGATATTAGAATGTATATACAATTACGGTATAGTAATGCAACACAAAGCTATCGGTGAAAAAATTTAATTGTGTATTTGATCATAAAATTTTTCATTTAAAAATTTCCCAAGTAATTGCTAAAAAGAAACTTCCTAATTTCCATAAGTTCTTCTTCAAAATAAAAAGAAAAAAATCATCAGTTATTCCATTTCCTAAAAGTCTTGAACAATATTGTTAACAATTCAGTTTATAATAAATAAATTTTTTGAAATTGGCTACTGCCTTTTTGATTTTAAAGTTGCAAATTTGATTCCTTTATTCAAATTTGGTGACAAAATATAGATTTTCATGTGATTTTTAAAGTTGTTCACCAGCTATTTAAAAAATAGACAACATTTCTTTACCTTAGTTGAAAAAAACTAGCAAAAAATATTTAACAGTATTTCAACTGCCTCAGGAACCTCTTTTGTCACCAGTACTATTTCTAATTTATATTAATTAGAAAATTTACTTAAATTAATCTTGGTAGGATTTAATATTATTTCATTTGCTAATGACACCACATTGATCTTCTTGGGAAGGCGTTACTTATAATTTTTAAATAGGACTTATGAATGAAATCATGGCTTAGTCAGCATAATCCCACTCTGAATTACAAGAAAAGTGTATTCATGGCCTTTTCTCCAAATAAAAATGGGCAACCGCTAGTAAAAAATGGTTTTCATAAAATGATATAAGAATCCGTTCATCCACATGTGCGAGAGTAACTAACCAAAATATTTATTTATCAAAACACAGATCACATATCACGCATTTGTTCCTCTTTAGAGAGAGTAAAAAAAGTCAAATACTTAGGAATTTTCAGACCCATACCTAATATCAGATATGCACATTAAAAACTTGAGTCAATTTTTAAATTTTATAATATCAATGGACTGAAAGATAAAAATATAATTAAAATAATTTATTCTGCATATTCACAATCTGTACTCCAAAATGGAATATGGGCGTGGAGTAGTGCTTTAGACATGCACCTTAATAAAACATTTATAATACAAAAGAGTATAAATAAGCACTTTATAGACAAAGATTTTATCACAGCAAGAAACCTTTTAATGAGTTTAGTATTATGATCATCAAACAACTTTATTTTAAAAAAATGTTTATAAATGAACATTTGTAATACATATTTTTAATACATAATTTATGCTCTTTAAATGTGTTTATAATACACATTTTTAATGCTCATTCTACCATATACAATTTACAAACTTTATCTAACTATATTATTCCTCGCAATGATTTAATTGTTTCAAGAAGACAATTTTCTTACATTTATAACAACTTAGTACATCTTATTTCAGAGCAATTGAAAAAAAAAAATTACGAATCTCTTGTTAAATTGTGGAATGGGTTAAATGTAACAATACTTTCTCAATACCATATTAATTAACCCTCTTGCAAGCTGTAAGTATTTGCACAGATAACAACAATAATTTTATGCACTTATACCAATATAATATTTATATTAATTCTATTTATTTATATTATTGATTTTATTTATGTTTATGTCAACATTCTTTTACATGATTTGCTATGCAAAAATAGATAAATCATCTCTTTTAATTGTACTTGATCTAAACAATAACCGAATCAGTAATAGTAATTTTTTTCTTTTTTGTAAAGTATATACTTGCTTTTCTTTTTTTGTTAATTGAATTATACTCGTTGCTGGCACTCAAGCTTTGCTTTGCTAGCAATGCTCATATTGTCAAATAAATTATTTTCAATATTATTTTCTATGTTGTTATAACATTCTGTTAATTGTTGTGCGTGATATAATTGTACATGTTGTAAAATATGGCCAATAAATAAATAAAATTCGCTTATGGATTAAATTGAGAATTTTCATTTTTTAATTAAAAATCAGTTAACTATAAAAGATATGTTAAAAGTGATAACCAGTAATCTTTAAATGTTACAGTTTTTTTAAAAACTTATCAAGATCTAGAAAACACAACGAGGTGTGATATATTACAATTTATATGATAGCTACTGTTTTAAATGACCACTAAGTTCAAATAAAACACCTTTAAAATATACTGAAAAATCACCATCTCTGAAGAACCAGTGTACAATACAGTAAGAAATCATAAGGTGCAGTGCATAATAAAAAAACCAAACCTCTATAAACAAAAACTACAACATTAGGAATAATTAAACCAGAATAGATTTTAACATTTTCGACAATTGAGTCATTATTTAGTTTATAAGTCATAGTTTTTGAATGGTGTCATTATTCAGAGTGCTCTCACTATTTGATACAGATTTATTTAGTTCAGAACTTCAGGTTGTTGTGTGCAATAATTTTCTTGGAAAAACTATTTCATTTGCTTGTAAAGTGACAGTGTACATATACATGTTAATTTCTTAGTTCACCTGGCCAGTATACACTATTAATTAGAACCCAATAACAAATGTTGACTGCGAAACAGAAAAAAGAAATTGGTAGCGCAAAAATTTAACCGGTTCCGATAAGCCCTGATCCATACTACTTAATGCATGGTAAGAGGCAAGTAAAACCTGGCAATCACACGACCTATAATATCCAGTAGCTTCTTCATGGTCTTTTTTTTTTTGAATGATTTATTCACCATATAAGCTTAAAGCTTGTGCATGGGAGTTTGAAATGGAAATTCTGTAGCCTACTGAAAAATACCATATCTGACTGGGATTAATAGATATTTATCTATTAATATAATAATGTAAGTTAAATAGAGATAATCTTCTGTTTCAAAGGATTTGTTTTTGTGTGTGTAAAATATCTGTGGTAAATACATTGCATGCAAATGCACCATACTTGTAAACATGATGTATTTTGAGGTATAATTAATGCTATAATAAAATTATTTTAACATATAATTTATATTTCAAAATTTTTAAATAATAATTTTGTTGCTTCCACATGTTTACCCTCGACATCTCAGTAGGGTGAGACCACATGTAACATTTGAAAGAAAACAAACTTAAATTAATTCAATTTTTCAGAAAAAAAGTTCCTTCTGTTAAATATTTGTAATATAACATAAACTATAAGTAAATAAGATGGCTTAAAGCCAAAACCAGTTCTTTTTTCATGACCTTGTTTATTAAATCAACAAAATATAACCATATAACAAAGTCATAAAATATAAAATACAAATGCACATTACACACTTTCTTCAATGTATTCATTTAGTTTGAATAACTCATATGATTATATTTTAATAACAAAAACAAGTAAATTCATGGAAAAAAAGGTAAATAAACAATCTCCAGAAAACAATTTTACGGCTACAGCATCAGCAAAATAATACGTAATTTTTTTAAAAAATACAGCAGCTGTAAAATTAAAAAGATCTAAAAAACAATTAAAGAATTCGATAGTTTTTTTTTTCTGAATATCCGCCAAGCAAAATGGAGTTTTTTCAGCAAGTCGGTCTCTTTCTGCAATCTTATATACTCTGAAAACAACCAGTTTGATTTCTTTTTCGGCCAGTCAAAATATTACTCGTTATAATTTATTCTAACTTTATCATAATTTAGTAAGTTTTTTTTTTAATTTGAAGTCGACTACAGTCTCATAAAATAATTGGCATAACATTATAACGGTTGAATTAAAAACTCCTTCTTTATTGATATCGATTAAAAATATAAAACAGATAAATTAAATTGCGTTATACATACTTACATAGAAATGTACCCAGCTGTTCAAGTTAGAGTACAAAAGACCAAGAGGGAATAAATCGAATGAAAAAAATCAAAGTACTTATTGCAAGTTATTGAGTTTTCCAGTGTAATATTAATAATTTTATTTTTTGATAAAAGCTATTGGAAAGTTTCATGCAAACACCTTCTGCAAATGACGAACAACGTGATTTTAAAACGTTTCCGCAAAAGTAAAATTGATTGCAAAGTTAATTCGTTTGTCTTAATATAGCAATAAAATTTAAATCAGTATACTTCTGAGGGAAGCCCTGGTGAAAACATTGTCGTGGTAGATGTTTAGCATGCTTAAACCTTTCTGAAACCCTCTCACTAACATGTGGTTAAAAATATGTGGTTTGGGAAATAAAGATATTAAACTTTTACTTTTTAAACTTAAAGTGGAAGGATTCGGTAAGCGTTGGTGATTTGTTCGTTGCAATCGTTTTTAATCCCCTCATAATTAATACAAATGGTGTAATGTTTATGTAATTTCCAGGCAGATAATTCCACAACTGAATTTTTTAATAATCCTAGGTCATTAGTTCATCAAGGAAAACCTAAGTATAGAAAATATTTGAAAATTCTGAATTGAATTTGTTGTTAAACCTTAAAGAAAATATCAAAAATGTTAAACTTATTTTTAATTTATTTAAACAAATAAGTAGACTGATTTATTGAATCTTTCCATCAATAATTTATTTATTACCTTTAATATATAAATACTATTTTTTATCGTATACTGTTTTGAACATCTAATTTTAAAAATCAGATGTAGACATTATGACTTCCTTGTACGCATATTAAATTACATATGCACATTTTTTGCTGAACTTCATTTAAACTTATTTCATTTGTAAGTAAGATACGATCCTCCAATTCTTTAGTAAAGTGGACAGTTACACAACTGATAAAATATTAGTTTTTATTAACATCAGATATTTATACAATTATTAATTCAACAATCTTACCTGAAATATTAGGACAGAGTAAAAGTCTCTTTATTACTCTTTAAATAAATCTAAGTCTTATATTTATCTAATACTACGTGTTTTTAAATTATTATTATGTAACCACCAACAAAATGAAAACAAAACCGAAACAGGAGAAGGTTACTAAACTTTGTAGCTATATTTATTATCAAGTAGACTGAAAAAAATGCATAAATAGAAGAACAAAATGTATTTATTCAGGAGAAATGGAGAACAAAATAAGTGTTATCTATTCACGTATATCATATTTCATTAATATATATATATATATATATATATATATATATATCCTTTTTTTTTTCATTAATTCAATGAAAATAAAAACAAAACTGAAAAAGGTTACTCAATTTTTGGTTTATATTTTTAACATGTTTTTATTGATTTTAAAATGAGTATAGTGGTTAGGGTTTTTGTCTTTGTATATTTATTCTGAATTTATAACATTTGTTGCTACAGTTTGTGAGGTGTAAGAGAAAACGTGTCCGATCCGTAACCATGCACGCATTAAATGAATCCGACTTCATACACATATATTTTTCTTAACTTTATTTTTAATTTAAATAAATTGATTTATTATTTATTATTATTTTTTTTTTTTTTACAATCAGAGGTTAATAATTATTAATAAATCAATACATTTAAATTTTAAAAAAAAGTTAAAAAGATATGTATATGAAGTGGGATTCGACCAGATATCCCTTCTCCTTGTAATCTAAACATTAATTAAAATTTTATTTGGCTATAACTGGAACAAATGAAAATAAGTACCACTTATGATAGACAAATCATTGAAAAGCTTTCAACAGGGCTTATTACTACAGTTATAAAAAAGTCCAAAATCAAAATATTTGAAAATTGAAACCCGCTTTATTTACAGGTCTGACTGTATACACAGTTTTGGCCCAGTCTATTTATTGTAATCAAAAGGGAATGTGCACAACCCACAATTAGATATTAAACAGTCCTAAAATAAAATTTCAACATTCTATGGCTAATCGTTTTTGAGTTACGCAATATACACGCCGTAACTAGTGAAACTGGATTCAGGGATGGTGAAAATGGATATTTCCGTTAAAATCTGAAAACCGAAATTTTTCGCGATACAATACTTCCTTTAGTTCGTAAAAGGAAGTAAAAACATTGTTTTTACTTCCTGTAAAAAACATTTAACGTTTCATTCGAATCAGATTTTCAGATTATCCTTTTGGGAAATTTTGGATTAATTTTTTTCTTAATTCTGTTTTCTAAATGGCAATGATGGTTAATTTTTTATGCTACCGTAAATAGTTATTATTGGTGCCTCTTATTTTTAAACGGCAAAGTGTATTTTTTCAGTTCAATCAGTTTACTTAAATAATGAATAATGTGTATGTATACTTCTGATACAAGACTGCAAAACATATATTTAAAATTCTTTTTCAAATACTTTTATTCGATACCCCACTTGAGTTCTAATTTTTTTTTATGCTTAGAGAAATTGGTATCTACCAAATAAATTTCCACTATCCAAATAACCTATATTACCTGCGCTATAAAGCTCGTTTAATACCTGCGTCATGAAAATCACGGAACTATTATAATTAAATAAGGAACTTATTTATGAAAATATTTTACTTTTTTCATAAAAAGAATATTATTTTTGTTTGAAATTTTTACTAATAAAAAAATTGCTATTGCTTTGGTTTAAAGTTCAGACAAATTCCTTTAGAAAAATTTGTCGAAAACCTATCTTCTCTTATAAGGGCTGAGAAACTAAGTAAATGGCTTGTTGTTTACAAAAATTGCTATATAATTTTCAAGAAACGGCAATTAGTATTTTTCACTTCAATCCAAAGTTTACTTTTAAATACTTTAAAAAATGGTTTCTTTCAAAAAATTAAAAAACTACACTTTATAAAATAAGGAGACAGATAATGAATTTGCTACGGAAAAATTTTCTAGCAAACCGACATCACTTTGACATCCATGTTAGTCCTATTATGAACCTAAACGGCCTAAATAAATTTTTTTTCTGAAATTTCAAAAAAAAAACAAAACAAATTTTAAAAGAGCAGCAGTATATTATTAATATATTACAACACGCACCAAAATTTAAACTACCGCTCTCTTTTTCTTCTGGCAAAAGCGACCTACTTCAATAATGGTGCTTTCATTCGTAAGAAGAAAAACAAAGGCTTTAATAGAAGCACATTCAATCAAAAATTTAAAATGAAAATCATATTTAGATTAGATAAAGTACAAGTGTTTGTCTTCATCAGAAGATTACAATTAAATGTTTTAAGTTAAAAATTAATGAGTTGCAATCGGTTAATATAATATTAATATAATTTCATATAATTAATTATATTTAATATAATGCATACTTATATGCAGTATAATGAAGTAATAAATTTTTTAATTTATTTTATTTATTTTTTTTTAAGGTGTTTATTAAGTCCAAGTCCGCATCTGCAAATTAAAGAAGTGCAATTTACACACCACATACGCACGGTTCAATTATACATAAATTCGTGTATTTTGAACACGATAGTTTTTTTAATGAATCAGTTTATACGATAATTGATTACATTTGTAAAAAGAATAATATAATTATAATTTTCCATCTTTTATTATTTTCGCAGGAACTGCGTGAAAATGTTTTACAGATAACTTTTCATTATAATTCTGTGCTATGAAAAAGTAAAAAGATATGAGAATTGTAAGAATTTTACCTTTAACTTCGAAGACATAGTAGAAGTCGTAGCGGCATAACAATCGATTCTGCTTACGCAACTTTAAAAACACTACAAGATATTCTTTAGGAGGGGAAATTTTAACTTCTGACATTGAACGATTAAGAACTGGTTATTTGTATATAAATGTTCTCGTAACCACACAAATAGCATAGGAAAACCAATCGTTTAGAAAAGTGTCATTCAAATATAAACCTAGAATATATATATATATATTATATTCCTTTTTTAATAATTTTCAAGTTTAATGGAAAACCAACCGTTTAAAAAAATTATCGTTTAAATATAAACTAAGAATATTAAATATAAATATAAGAAATAGATTACACTGAAGTTTTTCAACGAATAAAAGTCACAACCACAAACACAACAACAAAAATAATAACAATAAAACAAAACTAAAGCATACGGAAAAAAATTCCCACAGTAAAATTTAAAAATTCAAAAAACATTGCCAATAACGATGAATATTAATGGGAAGAAAAACATGCAGTCCAAGGCTGTTTTGAAGTGTGATAACTGCGTATCTGGTACGGACTCTGATCTCAGAGTTAAAATTTAAATTCCGATTGTTTCAAATGATGTGTCAACTGTACACAGAATGCCGACCGCAAAAAAATCGACCCTATTGTAATAAAATTTACCTCACCTACAATTAAAAATGGATGGATTATGGCGGCTAAGAAGAAGACAGATCTAACATCCACCGAAATATAGAACAAACTTCCAAATTCTAATGTATATATCAATGTGCATCTTTCACAAAGAGATTTAAGAAGGAAAAATAAATTGACCTTTGTATGGACACGTGATTGTAAAATGTTTGTAGAAAATTCAGCAATAAACAGAATTCTGAACAACGATGACTTGAAGATTTTCGCTGTTTAATATATCCGCTAGATTTGTATTATTTTTTATACAATTTTGGGAAGGGATTCTTGTGTTCTTTTTTGTGTTTGTTCTGTTTTTATCCGAAGTTTTTTTATCTTTTTATTTTATTTTTTTGTTGCAACTCAGTATGAAACATGTAAATAATTTTGATAAAGTGATTCATCTTGAGTGTAATGATACACTGGAGATTGATGTCACATTTAGTTTTAAACCTGATCTTTATATGGAGAGGGAATGTAGTTCTTCAATATCTTACATATGAATATACGTAATATCAATAAAAATTTTGATGAATTTATATGTACAGTACAAAATTGTAAAATTCCTTTTGATGTTATTATATTAACTAAAACATGAATTATAAATGACAATGAATGTATTCATAGTTTATATTGTTATTCGATCATAAAAAAATTAGGCAGTTTCTCTCTTTTTCTGTTTAGCCTCCGGAACCTCCGTAAAGTATTACTTCAGAGAATGATATGTATGAATGTAAATGAAGTGTAGTTTTGTACAGTCTCTCGACAGTTCCTGAGATGTGTAGTTAATTGAAACCCAACCACCAAAGAACACCGGTTCCACGATCTAGTACTCAAATCCGTATGAAATTAACTGCCTTTATTAGGATTTGAACCTTAAAACTCTCGACTTCGAAATCAAGGCAATTAGAAATTAGGCAATTTGAATAAATGTAACAGTTTGTGTGTTTATTAACATAACATGTTGATAAAACACATAGTGATAACATTAGTGTTGATAAAATTCATTATGAAATAAATGAAACTAATAATATCGTTCTAAATTTAGTAAGGTTAAAGTTTAGCACATTTATTGTGATACATAGGTCTCCGTTCACTGTAATTGAAACTTTCTTAAATAGTTAGATATATATCTGAGAAATATAAATAGTAATAATAATAGTTTTAATTGGAGATCTAAATATTCACCTTAATCAGAATAAAAATATTACAAATGAATATCATACATAGTCTGTTACAATTGAATGGTTTTGAATCTTACATTAACAAACCGATTACAGTAAATAATATTTCTTGTACTTGTATTGACCATTTAATTGTAAGGAATGTCAGTTTTGAATCAGAAAACATAGTGGAATCAATCTTAAAAACAAATATGACTGATCATTTTTGTACTGCTCTTCACATCGGTTACGCGGGTTTAGCTTATGATCTCCCGTTACCGACAACAACATGCTTAAAAAAATTAAATAATAATTTTAAAAATGAAAGATGGGATTCTTTTACCGACTTAATCTTGGATTTCGACTTTGGAATTACTTACTACTGCTTTAATTGACAAATAATTATCAAACCATATAAAAACTACGACTGATGTAAAAAATATCTCTAATAAAAATAGACCTAGAGAAATGAATTTCTGTTGGATTAATAAATTCCATAAGAAAGCCGGAAAAAATGTATAAAATTTTTGGAGTCAACTTTTTAATACCACATTTAAAGATAAATACATTAAGTTTAGAAACCTTCTTAATAAGTTTGGCTAACTAAATTATTATGATCAAAAATTCCTACCACGTAAGGGTAATAAAAACACTTGAGAAAATTTGAGAATGCAGTAATGAGACGCTTAATATTAAACATATTCCTCAGCGTATAGATATTGATCCAATGTTTTAAATGAACATTTTACACAAGTCAGGAAAAATTATGTTACTAAATTTTTAAGCGATATTTCAAATGATCTATTAGATATTAGCCACCCTGATCCTACAAATACTGGTGACTATTTGACTTGATTCTTCTTACGTTCCACTGATGTAAATTAAGTGATTCAGTTGATTTATTCCCTTTCCCATAAAAAAGGAAATAAATAAGAAAATTATGACTGTTTTGAAGTAATATTTCTTACAAGCAACATAAAACTTAAAAATTAAATAATAAAAACGTCTTATTTCGTCTATTAAAGAAATAGCATTTTTGAAGATGCTTGGTGAAACTTTTCATTGTCTTTACCAGCTTATGAAGTTAATTTTATCAATAAATCAGGGAATTAAACGTGTACAGTAATAATAGATTATAGTGAACATTCTTTTGATTCTGGAACGAATCTCACAAATGCAATAGTTTTACACGTTTTGTGTTCACCTTTCAAACCTTTATCTTCACTAATACGAAAATAGGACTCCTGCGCCACGAACCGTTAAAGGATTTCCGTCACGTGGTGGTTGCCGTCTTTGACCGGTAAATTTAAAATTCAACTGCCAACTTCTAAATCCCCTTTTCCCTGTGGGAAATTCCACTTTCTCTCATGACGTTGCCAATCTAATTATTTTTTTATACTTTAGATATTAATCATTTATTTTATTTAATTAAGTTAATATTTCAAAGGTTATTATTACATCAGTTGTTGTTGGACGTCACAGGTGAGCGGGAGAATTAAATAGGAATCTCTCCTAAAAGTACATAACTGACATATGCCATTAAACCATTATAAAGGAAGAACAAGTATAAGCAACTAGTGTTTACGAAACAAATTTTTACATAAATTATGTGAAACTATATAAAACTAGTGTTCCTCACTACAGCAGTATATTAATGCTGAGAAAAGACAGTATCTTCAGCATTGCCAGTAAAGTACAAATGTTAGATCAGATAACTTAAATGATGGTTTAGTAGTTACAAGTCTGCAAAATTTGGGTTCTTTACTTACTTAATTTGGAATTTTTTTTAACTTTTGATCATTGATTATCATGTATTTCTTAGTGCTGAATCTGAAAATAACCTTAATTTTTTTCCATCACGTCAGAAGTTTTCACAAATTGCAAATTTCAAAATTTTAAAAAAGTTAAAAAATTGCAAAAATGTGGTACAATAAAAGATATAATTTTTTTTTATAATAAATTAATATAATGTATTCACATTTTTGGATAATACTATGTATTCTTATAGCTAAGTCTCAAACCAAATTGTTTAGTTCAGACTGTGAATAAAGATCGGATGCACAGTTATCTCCAGGTTCGTACTCCTCATTGTTATCTTCATTTAAATCACTTGTGGAACCATATATTCAAGTAAATGTTTTGGTGGAACTGGCACTGGTATGTCTGGACCATGAGGAACCAGCCATAAAGCAGATGTTATATTTCGATAGGTGATTCTATTTTTATTTTTCAAATTGAAACCATGAACACCAGTCGAAGAAAAGCAACAATTATAGGTGTGAGTTCATGGCTGTCGCCACACCAATGGAACTCCAAATCTGAACCCTTTTTGTTCCCCCTTTGACCACCATCCATGAAGTGTGATTTTCAAACTAAACGATTTGGTTTGAGACTTACATCTGACCAAAGGAAATTCAGAATTGCTTGACTTAAGGCTTAAAGAGAAGAACACGCTAGCAGCTGCAACCTCATTTTCCTGGTTCAGGTACAGAGAAAAGGATTTTCTTTCACATTTTTCAGAAGAAGGAAAATTAGTCTTCTGCACTGATGTATGTGGACTTTTGACTCAATTTACCATTTCATATGAAAGTACCACTTAGTGACTGTTCATAGATTCGTCCAAAAGAAGCTTCAAAGTTGTCCTTCACAATGGAAATATGTATCTGTCAATACCCATCGGACATTCTGTCTATTTAAAAGAGGGTTATGATAATTTGAAATTCATTCTTGATAAAGTTAAATACGACAATCATAAGTGGATTACGTGCAGAAGTCTCAAAAGAATATTGATATTTCTAGGACAGCAAGGAAGATTCACAAAGTTTCCTTGTTTTTTGGGTGAATGGGGTAGCAGAGACAGAGAAAATCATTGGATAAAGATAGAATGGCCAAAAAGAGCTTCATTAGAACCTAGGATCTAAAATGTACTCTGAAAAGCTCTCATAGATCCGAATAACATTCTCCAGCCACCTCTGCATGCCAAGTTAGGCATGATGAGCAATTCGTCATAGCCTCACCAAAAGAAGTTAAATGTTTTAAATATGTCTGTAACAAATTTGCAGTCTTATCAACTGCCAAACTGAAAGAGGTTGTCTTTATTGGTCCTGACATTAGAAAATTTCTCAAAGATGGTAATTCTGAGATAAAAATTGAAGTTGCAGAAAAAGAAGTTTGGGGAGCCTTTAAAAACGTAGTAACCAAGCTTCTCGGCAATAAGGAGTCAAACTTCAAATCAATCGTTGATAACATGCTGCAGAAGTACAAAAATTTAGGTTGTTCTTGAGCTTTAAGGTTCACCTCGTAAATTCATCTGAGGATTATTTTCCTAAAAATCTGGGTACCATTAGTGAAGAGATGGGTGAGAGATTTCATCAGAACACGAAAGAAATGGAAAGGAGGTATCATGGAAAATGGACTACTATGATGATGGCAGACTATTGCTGGATGTTACACCAAGATGAACCCTATAGATAACAAAGAAGGAAAGCGTGAAGCAGAGTATAAGCTGTCCAAAGAAACTTCGACACATGTTATAAAAATTGTAAGTATTTTACAAGCATAGTCATTACGGGTCGGTGATGAGGGGAGTGGTTTCCAAAAAAATGACAAAACTAACAAAAATTAAATAAATAAATATAATTAGATTAATTTAAAAATGCACTACAACAGATATTAGGCTTATTTTGTGAGAATTTTTATTAGAAATCAAGGGGTCAATGACCCGCCGCCCTCTTGATCAGACCACTTAACTGTTTAGATATAAGAATACACAGTATAAGCCAAAAAAGTGAATACATTATATTAATTTATAAAAAAAAAAAAACATTTTATATCTTTTTTTATTGTACCATACTTTCACAATTTTTCAACTTTTTACAAATTTTGAAATTTGCGAAAAATTCTGACGTGATGGAAAACTTCTGGTTATTTTCGGATTCAACACTAAGAAATACGTAAAAATCAATGGTCAAAAACTAAAAAACACAACCATCGCAGGCTTGTGTAATTATAAGTTTTTTTTTTTTTTGTCTTCAGTAAAAAAAAAAAAAAAAAAAAAAAAAAAAAAAAAAAAAAAAAAAAAAAAAAAAAAATTATAAGTAGTAACTTTAAAATGTTATACACATCATGAAACTATGGATAACTAAATATTTTTCCAGGAGTTATAAAAAATATTGTTAATTTGATATTTAAATATCAAATTAATAATAAAATAAATAATTATAAAAGCAAATAAATAATTAGTAATAAAATAAAAGTATGAAAAGAGAACGAACTAACAAAATTAAATAAAACAATATTACTTCTGTTGTGGTTGCTATCAAACGTATCATCATTTAATGTTTGTTTGTTTGTCCCGTATGCGTTCCTATACCATTCATCGGATTGGGATGAAACTTTCGTGGAGTTGTGCACATGCCCGCGAAGGTTTCTAAATTAGTTTGGACCCGCTAGGGTGCGCTGGAGTCGTGATATTTCGAAAAATTGTATTTACGATCCAATTTGCTAATATTCAGAATATATATATATATTAGTTACGCGAAAAGAAATTATTGCAAAAAATGCAACGGCTAGGTGGCGGTGGGGTCGGGATATTCACAAAACTATATTCAGAATATACATTAGCTACGTGAAAAGAAATATATTTGCAAAAAATGCACCCGCTAGGTGGCGCTGGGATTGATATATTTCGAATAATTGTATTTACGGTCCAATTTGAACCAATCTGGCCCATATTTTTTTTTTTTTAACCTACAGGACCACCGTTAGGTATTGCTTCAAAGGATGGGAGATGAATGATAATTTTTATAGCGTGTGAAAATGCCATGCCTGACCGGGATTCGAACCCGGGACCTCCGGATGAAAGGCTGAGACGCTACCACTCACGCCACGGAGGCCGTTGGCTCATATTCAGAATATGTATTAGTTAACTGAAAAGAAATATTTTTGCGAAAAAGGGAAAGAAGTGATGATAGGAAGAGGGGAGGAGGAAAAAGTGAAAGGTTAAATTTTTTGATATTCTGTAATGTTCAGTTTTTTAATGTTTTATCAAACTTTCCTTTGTGTTCATTTAACCTATACTCAAATCTAGCAATAGCAAAGCATTGCTGAGTCAGGTAGTAACTCATAAAAATTCAATAAATGAATCTTTTATTCAGATCAGTGTATAGTAGTATACTATATTTATTTAAAGTCCAAAAATGGAACTGTCCCGCATTTACCTGAATGGATCAAGGAAAATTGTGGTAAAGTATTGATCAGAACAGGATTACAAAATACACAATTAAATTATAAAACAAAAAACAAATTTGATTAAATTCAGTATTAATTATTTGAAGTATAGGTTGTACAAAAAAGAAAATTGGGTTTTAAAGCTACTTAATAACTCTTAACTTTGATTTACAGTTATGAATCACAAATAAAATTAACGAGTAACTCTCACATCTTTCCCCTACAAGTGTTTAATGTAATCACTTTTCATCATGCGGCACACATCCAACCTATATGAAAGTTTTTCTGGTAATTTAACCAGCTTGTCTGAAGTAATAGCAGCAACAGCTGCTTCAGTCCTGTGCCTCAAATCAGGTAAATCAGTAAGTAGTAGAGACACATACTCATGATCCTTTATAAAACCCCAAAAAAAATTCCACCGCAAACAAGCCCTGTCCTTGGGTCCATGCCAACCGATACAGTGGTTGGAAAAAATGTCATTCAACCAACCTTGTGTAAGGTAATGCTAGTGAGGAGGCACACCATAACTTGTAGCCAAATAAAATTCTCTGATCCATCTTGCATCCCCCAATTCACTACCTGGGAAAGAACCCAATGGGTGACTAACAATTCCACATACATAATAATAACAAATTGTTAATAAAGAGGTTACATGACCGTAATAATTAGTAAAAATATAAATACATGTATAGTGGAAGAATTCATGTGTTAATTGTAATTAAAATTAATTGTTACAGTTTGTGGCACATCCTAATGTTCAACAGTTACTAGCATCAATATGGTATGAAGGTCTTCCAGGTTTTAGAAGAAAAAATATGGTTTTTCAAGCGCTAGAAATAGTTCGAATAGGAATAATGTTTCCATTGTTTTCATTTATGTATATCATTGCTCCTCATTCTGGACCTGGAAAAACTCTAAGGAAACCTTTCATAAAGTTTATTTGCCATTCAGCCTCATACTTTACTTTTTTATGTAAGTAAAATAACTATTATCACTATATTTCTCATTTTTCATACCTTGATCGTATCATAGCATACTTCAAAAACATCTTATGCAATCGCTTTCATTTTTTTTACTAATAATTTGTATGTACTTTCTTAGTTTCATAGAATGGAAGATCAACAAAAGAAAATGAAGCATCTAGTTGTATCAGTTGCTGTTTCTTAAACTAATTTTCGGTTTACTAAAAAACACTTTGAATGAATTAAAAACCAACAGATAGGATATTTGATCCAGCTAACATCAATCCCTTTTTATTTACGGTGTCAGAAATTTTAATTTTCCCTACTGAATGGTGACAGTGCATCAGTGACAAACAATGCCTTACAGAGTTTCTCACAAAAAAACCCAGCCTCCGTAACGTTCAGCCTTATCCAGAAGTCCTGGATTCGAATCTCAGTCTGACATGGCATTTTGCATACACTACAAAATTCCATTTCCATATCAAGCTTATGTGGCGATATCATCAAGCAAAAAAATAAAAAGGATATAATAATTTCTTGCCCTATTTAATAATTTTCTATTTTAATTGTTTGCTCGCCCTATTTAATCGTTTTTGTGGTTATGACACATGTAAAGCCATGTAAATTCAATTGCATTTAATTTAGCCATTTAAATTTGTGATTATGACACGTAAGTTGCAAGCAGGACTAGTCATTTTGCTTTCTTGAGAGTTCAATCATTATAAATTCAGTCCCTGCACAATAGACAGTGTGAAGAAGTCACTTTATCTGATCACCTGCATTTTGGTAGTGTTGGCTTGCTGATTGACAGCAGTATATTTGGCTTGGAGAAAATAAAAATGGGAAACAACTTCACTCTACTTTCTTTATCCTGACATAGGATGCAAGTTATTCTTAGGATGACTATTTATATGTCTCTCTTAGAAATGATTCATGCCTCAAAAGTTAGTACTACTGTTTGATTATGACCCCTAACAACACAACAATAATAATACTGCTTTTTAACAATATCAGTATTTTAATATTTACTGCATAATATATTAATTAAAATTAGCAAATTGTTTATGCAATGAATTACGTTGTTTATTTTACATTAATTCTATAATAAATATATATATATTATTTTTAATCTTTAACAACAAAGTGGTTATAGAGTTGGCTACAATTCATGCCTTTTTCTCAAAAACAGTTCATTCTCAATGAAATGAAAACTGGATTTTCTCATTCTTCTTCTCAATTTCTCATAGATAATACACATACAAAATCGATTTTATCTTCGCAAGCATTAATATAATTTACATCAACAAAACTGCAATTTGCAATTCCGGTTTCAGCAGGAACTGTAGTTTAAAAACACAAATTTTTAAATTAATTAATAAATTTCAAAAAATTCTAAATGTCCAGTGTAAGATGGCAACATCCCTTCCAACATGATACTATGAAGTCTTGGAATTCCTCAAAAAGTAGTATCCTGGAAAATGAAAGGATGTGAAATAAATTTAACACCTCTATGGGTGAAGCTAGGGGTATAACTTCAGGTAAAACCAAGAATACTTTACATACCATTTTAACTAAAATCTACTAAGCAAATATGTTTACTGCTCGCTTTTCAGAAACAAGAATATAAAATCCTTTTTTCAGACAGATGGCAATAAACAAATCTTTTTCTAAATTTGTAGAATAGGCTTCCTGAATAGTATGATAGTCCCTGTTTTGAAGGTATTACAAAACCTGTTAAGCAAACATCAAATAAAACAAAATTTTATATTTATTTTGGTTGTTTGTTCAATAATTATTTTCATAGTTTGACAGTTACAGTTTTCATTATTATAATGTTACTCATAGTTTGTATTGTGCATAGCTTAATATATTCAATGAACAAAGTCGACAGAGACTGCTACAAAACCTTAAAAATCAGCTCCAAAAATACATATCACAATTTTACTAATAAAGAATGAAAACAGTAAACTGACTCATAAGAATAGAGACAACATGTAAATCCAAGCTAAATATTTCAACAAACTGCTAAATTACAAAGAGCCAACACAATTCCTAAACTTCAACATGAACACCCCAGTTACAACACTACCTGAAAACATTAACCCTCCCACAATAAAAGAAGTCTATCAAACACTGGGTGAGATGAAAAATAACAAAGCAGCACGAGATCAAACTTTTGAAGAGATCAAACGGTGGAAACATACAGGAAGATCAGCAAAAATTGCCCTTCATCAACAGCTTGTCAACATCTGGATCAAAGAAGAACTACTGGATTACAGTCATCATCCACCCGCTACACAAAAAATGGGACAAAACAGACCCTAATAATTACAGGGGAATCTCACATCAAGACACAACATGATTCTTTCAAGAATCATCTTCAACAGGATTGGTTAACAACTCAAGAAAGAACTAGGAGAATACCAGGGACGATTCAGACCCTGGAGGAGCTGTCCAGACCGGACCATGAGTCTCAAGCTAATAATGGATTACAACTGGAAGAGAAACAAAGACATGGTGAAACCAATTGTAGAGTTCGAGAAAGTTTATGATTGCATCCACAGAGAATCCCTACTAAAAATTCTAAGACACCTCGGACTACATCCCAAACTAATGAAAATTATAAAACTGATCCTCACAAACACTAAATCAAAGGTAAAATTCAGGAACAAGCTCTCGGAACCATTTGAGATCAAAAGAACTGCGCCAAGACAATGGACTCTTATCACTATTATTCAACTGTACTCTAGAAATGGTAATGAGAGAGTGGCTCAAAAAATGCCCTCCAAAAGTAAAAGCAGGCCGAAAAATCAAAACAAACTGTCTTGGTTTCACCAACGACTTGACACTGCTAGTAAACATCGATGAAGCTAAATCACAGACATTGCAAATAAAATGTTGCAAATAAAATTGGCCTCAAAATATCATTTGAAAAGACAGAAGTTATGCCCCGAAACCAACACAATTAAAAGAAGTAAACATAAATGGTAATAAAATCAAAATAGTAACCCAATTTAAATACCTCAGAAAAATAATAACAAACAACCTAACCGAAAAAACCTCTATCCATATAAGAAGAAACAAAATAGATAAAGCTAAAAAATGAACATGGTACATTTACTATAAAAATTGTCTATCAATAAACACAAAATGAAGACAACACAATTATAAAACCAGAAGCCACTTATGCAGCAGAAACACTCTTCCACCTGAACAAACAATCAAAGACAGATAGACTTCAGAAAATCAAAAGAAGATTGGAAGAACCAGCATCAGTAAAAAGTACCAGAAAGACGAGCAGTGGTGGATTGCGTCCAACAAATTCATATACAAAGAGTTAGAACCCATCACTGATACCATGCATAAGAGAGACTAGGATTCTTTGGACATATCATAAGGATGATATGACTTAAGACTTCTAAAATAGCTAGTACAATACAATCTCAACTCGAAAAACACAGAGACAGGATGTAGATGGATTAGAGAAATAAGAGAGAATCTGAAGGAACTTAGCCTTACACACAGATAAGAAAAAAATAAACAAGAAAATTTAGAACAAAATCACTCGCTTCACACTCACAAGAAAACACTCGCAACATGAGCATTTTCAACACTAGAAAGGGCAGAAAGATTAAAATATACTAAAAATCACTAGGAGGACCGCAAGGCCCAAATAGTCCCATCAAAGAGACTTGAATAATGGACTGACTAAAGTGATCCTATGCAGTCATAAAAGAAGAAGATGATGATGATGATAATAATATAATATTAAAGATATAGTATTTATATAATATAATAAATATAAATATAATTTATATTTACAAGCATTAAAGCATTTAAAATATGTACATAAATATAAAACAAATTGATCCATCTAAGTACAGAGATTACATTAAATAAGATGACACTTACATTATTTTTTCATAAAACGTTTTTGTGGAAACCCACATCTTGAGTTGTAATTTATTTTAAAATGTTTATATCAAATTACAATTACACTCAAATATATTCAAATTTATCAAGGTAAATATATTTTTTTACTTTTTTAAAAAATTAAAAATAAATTAAAACTTTTTAAAAATATAAATTATAGAAATTAAAAATTAATTTACAGTTAATGTTGACTGTAACATTGGCTGACCAAGTTACATGGTGAATTTTGTCCTAGTTATTTATTTATTTTAATTTTTACCAAATTTGGCATCATATTTTATAAATGTAGTTTTTAATTTCTATAGGTTACATTTTAAAAAAGTTTGAATTTATTTTTAATTTTTAGAATTAAAAAAAAATGTATACCTTGATTTATTTGAGTGTACTACGTAATTTGATGTAAGCAGTTTAAAATAAATTCCAACTGAAGATGTGGGTTTCCACGAAAACGTTTTTGTAAAGGTCTTAAAAAGTAAGGGTCATCTTATTTATATATATTTCTGTACTTAGGTAGATCAATTTGATTTATATTTATATATTAGTACAAAGGAATATGGATCTTGAAAAGACTGACTTTAGAAATATTATTTTATATATATATATATATATATTACAAAATATAAACTTATTCAGCAACTCAACAAGTACAGAAATAAAGAACACTCTTACCTTAGTTTTCTCTTTCCATCAAAGCACTTTCGACCCTAAGCCCATCTTCAGTAATGTTTTTTAATTTTTTTTTCTCTTTTCACATTTAATTTTTGATAAGTTAAAATTTTTAGAATAAATATTTGTTCAGTCAAATTTTTTTTTAAATTTTGAAACATTAATACTTAAAATTTCCATAACATTTTATCTAATGTTAATACAGTACTGATTATCTGATTTATTTATTTAAAATTTCTTGTCAATGTACTACCAACTTAAATAAATTTATAAGAATGTCCCCATCAAATTCTGTCTGCAGATTCATTAGACTGAATTTACGTTTATATTTATATATGTAAAATCTTTATAAAATATCTAATTTTTTATTATTACTTTCTTGTTCAATGTCACTTTTTCAATTATTTCTAAATTATTTTCCAAACTTGTTATATTATTTGTTAATTATTAAGCAGTCTGTAACATTTGGGAAACCTATTTTTTTATTTTTTAATGACCTGAAATGTTCATTAAATCTATCTTTAAATGATCAATTAGTTTTTCCAGTATATATTTTTTCACAATTATTGCATTTTATTTCATAATTATCAGAAGAATCGTATTTATTTTTTACTATTTTATTTATAATATTTTAAATGTTTTATTGTATGATTATCAGGTTTATATATTTTTTATCATTATAAGCATTAAGTTTTCTATGACTTTATTTGTGTAGGAGTAATTTATATAAGTATGTTCGTTGTTTACACTTAAAATGATGGGTTTTAATGTAGTGATGTTTATTTTATTAAAGTATTTGGAATCATATCTTTTATAAACATAATCGATCAATGAGGTATCATATCTATTCTTTATAGCTATATTCTTTATTTCATTATACAATTCATGTTTACTGTTTGTGTATTTTATTCCTCTATTTATCATGTTTTTAAAAATATTAATTTTTTGAGACCAAAGATGGTTGGAATTTTTATTTATAATAATTTCTTTTGGGGTAGGTTTTTTATACTCCAGTTATTATTTGATTATTTTCAATTATTTTAATATTTACGTCTAAATATTTTATTTTTCTGTTATGTTCTATTTTATATATAAATTTCAATGTTTCATGAAAAGAATTTAATTTATTTAAAATTATTTTGTGTTCATTATTTATACTTGGTTTATATATAACTAAAAGATCATCTACATATCTGACCCATAACAGAATTTAATGCACATGATTTATACCATAGACAATTTTACTTTCAAACTCATGTAGATAAATTTCTAACATTACCGCAGATTAGGGGAAACCCATAGGTAAGGTGTTTTCTTGTGTATAACATGTACCATTAAATTCAAAATAATTTTGTTAACAAATGTTTCTAATTATTATTATAATATTATTTGTCAATTTTTGGTTTACAACTGTATTTATTAATTTGTTTTTTATTAATGAAATTGTATAATCAATGCAAAAACTGAGAGGTTCATGTTAGTTATATCAAAGCTTATTATTATAAGCATTACAAATATAACATAAAAAACCGATACAAGTTGATTTATAAATTAAATAAATAATAAGACAAATATAATAAGCTTTGATATAACTAACATGAACCCCAGTATCTCCACTGATTATACAATTCAGAATCAAGTACCTAATATAAAAAAATAATATTCTCTATTACAATCAATGGATCATACATACATTTCATTCACAATAATAATATAGTTAAAAGAACATCTGATTTTGTGTAAATAAAATAATTTAGAATAGTAACAATAAAAAAAATACCATCTGTTTTCAACAACATAATTAATAAAAGCGATCTAACTAATTAAATTAACTGTAAGTTACTGAAGAAAATGTTTCTTAAAAAAATTTTTTTTACAAAATACAATCTGTCAAAGTGATACTATTTTCCATTTAACAGCTCTTAGGACTATATATCTAGATTCAGCAATCTATTGTTGATTATTTCATCTATCTCCTTTGCAACACTACAACTTCCTCAGTACATACATACTTCCATTTATGTTTTACAAACACAGCCCAATCCTTCTTATTTATTGCATTCATAAAAAAATAATTATTTATTTTCATTTAGAGACTACAGACTTACATCCAATAACATAACAATCAGTTATGGAAAATGAGTCTGTATAACAAATGAAAATGTTCATACATACTTGCTAAAATCCAAAAACTTCCAGTTTTATATAGATATGAAACAGTATTAAACCGATCAACAATGTAGCTGAAGCAGATTCTATACCAAGATTCTATCTACTTAATTAATAGAAAAGAAACTGTTAATTATTAGTAAATAACTTGTTCTTTTCATCCTACAGAAGCTGTTTCCACTGATTATCTTTTGTAGATCTATGTTTTCTGGCTGATAGAGGGGACCTCAAAACTTCACAAGAAGTTTTTGATAGGTTCTTAGTATTATAAAGATTACAATCACCTCTCTTTTACCCCACAGACTTAATTTCAAACATGGCATAATGTTATCTTCTGTTTTCCATATATAATTTTTTTTTGTTATTTCCTGGTGCTGAAACCACCACATTATCTTTATCGTCCTAATACACTCAGAAAAAAAGTTAAATAATATAAATAAGTAATAGTTATAATATATCTTAATAAAAAAACTTTTAATAATGTGTAATTATAGTAATAATATAACTGTTATGTAATAAATAGTTGTTTTTTGTTACTTTTTTTTTTTAGTTTTACTCATTCTTGCATCACAAAGGATAGAATCATTAATTGGAGAGTGGTTCCCTGATAAAGATGGTAAACCACTATTTACAACAATGAATGTAACTACAAAACGAGGGGCACCACCCTCAGTAGTAGAGTGCCTGATTCCCTGTTGGGTTTGTGGTCAGTAATAATACTTTCTTATAAAGAGTAGGAATAAAAATAAAATATACGTACAGAATTTTATTTATAATGTAAACATTCAAGATGAAGAATATAAATAAATTACTAATAAATAAACTACAGGATAGAGTAACAAAACAGAACTCAACAATTAAAAGACATCTTTCATCTTTTTTTCTTGTCGACCAATACACCAGTTGGGGAAAACATCGTTTAACTACAATCCCATGTAGAGTTATCCCAGTGAGGAGATGCACCAGCTTGTTACAAAATAAAATTCTCTGTTCCAAATTGCAGTTAAGGAAAGATCCACGTACCCAGCATATACAAATAAGCAAATCTTATTAAGCTGCTTCAGTGAAAAAGAATACCTGTAAACTTGTCATCAGGATTTGTAAAAAAAAAAATTAATTTTCGGGGAAACATTCATTTAATTGTTCATGGGGATTTTCTGATTCCCTGATACAGACATTATATATGTAAACTTTACCATAAAGATAAAATGTTGACTCATTCTGGAATGTGTTTTTAAAACATTTCATACTGTTATTATAGTCATTGCTAGTTCAGTGTCAACCTTTCTATCAGAGTTCTTGGGTCTACATGGGAAGACCACATGGCTGGTCTAGTGGTAAACTTACAATCACAAATCAGCTGATTTCAAAGTCCTAGTAAAGGTTACTTTTATACAGATTTGAATACTGGATCATGGATACTGGTGTTCTTTGGCGGTTGGGTTTCAATTAACCACACTTCTCAGGAGTGATCAACTTGAGACTGTACAAGACTACAGTTCATTCACATTCATACATATCATCCTTATTCATCCTCTGAAGTAATCCTTACGGTGGTTCCAGAGACTAAACAGAAAAAAAGAGATGTCTACACGGGAAAGACTCGCAACATGTTGAAAATTTTCTTCAGACACCCTTGGTCATTCAATATTCTTTCCTTTACACCAACATCCAGTCATTTCAAACTGATAATGCCATAAATGAATGTTACTGACACTTGGAAGATCACAATTAAACTTTCTACAGAATGCATATTTAATTGTAACTACAGATTCACATTTGTCAAACTGATAAACACAGAAGGCTTTCTGTTCAGGAGTCACCATGTTTATGGGGAATCAATCTATAATCAGGCTTGCTTACTTGCTCACTGACTTGCTGGTTCGTTCACTCGTTTCTTTGCATGTTTGTTTGTTCGTTTCACTGTAGCAGCTCAACAGTTAAACTGATTTAGATATATTAACCCGCATTAGAATCCTTACATTATCAGGAGTGTCAGCTATATAAATATGTATATTGTATTTTTTATAATCAAAAACCAACTTCAACAACCCAAGTACAGAATTACAAAGCAAATGAAATGACACTTACCTTATTTTTTCTTTTCTTTACTCCAATAGCACTTTCATGGGATCCCACATCATCAGTTGTATATAAATTATATAAAGTTACATAGCAAAACATAACTTTTTTTTTTGTTTTTAGAAAAAATTAAGTCAGTGTGATTGTTATTTTTTGAAATATTTTATTATATGATTGTTTGTCTTGTATTCCAGTTTAAATTTACTTTTATCATAAATATTAGTTATAGTTTCAACTCCATTATCACTGTATAAATATTTTAAATATACATTACCAATTTTTTGTGTATCATTTATAGGTGTAAGAGTTATATTATTAATTTTTGAAATTTGTTCTTTGTATATATTATCAATTAAAGAGATATTACAACCATTATGTTTAGCAATTTGTTTATTTATTTTATACAGAACATCTTTACATAATGTATTTATATGTTAAAATAAACTTTTTTTTTTAATTATACTACATACAAAATTGTCACCCGCATGCTCTTTAATTACCCACTATTGAAGAACAATGTTTGTAAGTAATGTTTTTTTTATGACAGTCGTGTTTTTAATTTCTAATAGTTACCTCTTGTCAAAAGTAAGTCAATCAATTACTTTATTTAATTATCGCTAAATTAAAACTATTTTGTTTTTATTATAGGTTTAATTTGGAGTGAAGTTAAACAATTATGGGATGTAGGATTAGAGGAGTATGTTGCAGACATGTGGAATGTTATAGATTTTATTACAAATTCACTTTATGTTGCAACTGTTGCTCTTCGAATTGTAGCATATTTTAAGGTAAGCAAAATAAAAGTTGTTTGATTAAGATATATAGAATGCTATAAGTAATGTATATTTACATATTCACATATTCAATAGACAGTGGCTCCAAAATTTTCTAGTTTTTATACCAATAGTGATGAAAACAAATTAATTATTTCTTATTTTTTATACAAAGTTTAATAAAAAGTGAAGTGTCCTGTTGATTGAATGATAATAGTTTCACACTGTTGAAAATTAGTAAAATATGTTATACTTTTTAATAAAAAAAGAATGATAATGCTAAATGCTAATTATTCTCTCTTAACAGTAAATTTTACCCACAATCGGCAATCTACACATAAGAAAATTATTTTATTTATGATCAGGTGTTGTGGATCAGAGACCAGAAACAAAAATCTGGTCCTCAAATAAACTTTATTATGATCTGGTCAAAGATTCACATTAAATGCTGAGACAACCGCTTATTTTGCAGAGTTGGACAAAACACATTATACTGAGAGTATTCAAAAGTCGTAAATTCGTTTTTAAACGTTTCAAATTGCAAGGTGACTGAAAAATGTAGAAAAATTTCTGAGATTTCTGAATTTTCTTGGTTATCTTTGTCAGGCCGAGAACTTTCCGACATTCCTTATACGAGGACTAATGGACGTAATAAATTTTCTGAAAATACACAATATTTTTAAATTAAAAAAACTGTAAAAAAGAGTAGGATGAAATTTTTTAATGGGATGAGAAAAATTATGACAAGGGTTTTGTTTTCTTTTTTTAATGTGCAATAGTGTAAGATATGAAGATACACAGCTTGCTCGTTAAATTAACAACTAAGGCTGTGGATATTTTTTGAAAGCAATGTGTTTAAGATAAGAAATGAGATATTAAAGCATAATTAATAATACCATAAAATAAATGTAAGCAGAACAAATCTCATGAGGATAAATAAAATAAACTGGCATTAAGTAAGCCACGAATTCGTCAGAAACTGCATGAACTTTATTGTCAAAGTAGATCACATGCCATATATTAGGAATATGAAATAGTACGCTAATTTACATGCTTACCAAATTAACTTTCAGTTACCATCATAACTTCCATAAAACTTTATAAAATACTGAATTTTTACTTTGTTGGCTGCTGCTGTAGAATATAATAATGTACGTTTGCAGAGCAAAGGTTAGAAATTCAAGATGGTGATGAAACAAACATCAAAATCAGAATTACACGGAACAAATAAATAAGTTTCTTTACTACTTATTTAAATTAAAATCTATTACATGGACAAGATCTGCATAATGTACTGATCAGAATAAAAGATTTATCTTTACATATTTACTTTAATATTTTTTTAAAGTAATAATTTTTTTATTCCTACTGTGTATGTTGCAATCTGTTCAACTATTGAACAATAATTAACCCCTCCCCAATGGCCCAATGAGATGAGGATGATATGTATGACATGTAAAACTGTGTAGTCATGTACAAACTAAGGCCTACCATTCCTGAGATGTGTGGTTAATAAACTTCAACCACCAATATTCATTGTCTAGTATTCAAATCTGTGTAAAAAAGGTAACACATATCACATTAATTAGTTCTATTTTTTATCTAATAATTTAAATTATCTCCATTTGTTACTTTATAATTAATTGTTATTTTGTGACATTGCTCTGATGATTTTCCTTGATTGCTCTAAGTAAATGCTGCAGAATCCCAGCACAGCTATCCATTTCTGTTGGTATTTATGTAATGTATCATTATGAATAAAACATTTATTTGTAAATTTTGCTTTGTTTGATATTCACCAATATTAACACGGTTCAAAATAGCAGAAAATTGATTAAATTCCTCTGCTACAAGAATAGGGTATCAAATACCAGAAGTAGAATCAATTTGTATTTATAGCAAAATCTTGTTTACATTACAACTTTGTGAGGAGTTATAAAAATTTCCCATAAATTTCCCAGTTCATAATTTAAATTAGACATCGATATTAAATAATAATTATATAATCTTTTGCATTTCCAACAATCCTTTTACTTTTTTATAAATTGATGTGTAATTTTTAAAATAATTTTAAAAGATGAATGGCAAATTACATATGTTGACCTTCTACAAAGTTCCTTGAAAGTAGATGTACACTTCATAATTCTATAATAAACTAACACATAAATAATTATTATATTGACATAATTATAAATTAACATCCGTAACTACTCCTGACTGTAAAATGGAGAATATGAATGTGAAACAAAAGACGTAATACAAATGAAACAACAAAGAGTGGAACTTAATTTACGAACAATTTCAGTGATCATAAAAAAACAAAACTTGTTTAGTAAGATATTTGAATAAGGATGTAAAGCCCTCTCACCATTATTATGATTGTTAAATCACATAAACAATCAATTGTAAGTGACCTGACATGATAACAAGTCTCTCCTGAAAAATGTATTGCCGTTTTCAAAAATAACAAAGCTTATTTATTAGTTAACTTTAAAGTGAAGCCAAACCACTGAACTCATAATAAGCCACTGAGTAGGCTAATCAGCTTTTGATGAAAGGTTTTCAATTTTAAAAATCATAATTTCATTCTGTTCATCAAAAGACTGGCTGTATAGCAAACATCAGTACTCCAAAAAAAGGCAATTTTTTACAAGTTATCACAGCCACCAGCAGAATTGAAACAATTTATGTTAAGCCTCAAATTAATGTATTCCTTTCTCATGTAAAACCATAAATTACATTTGAATTCATGGCACCTATTCTTTAGGGAAACTTTAAACATTAATAGAATAATTAAACAAATATGAAAAAGATTTTGCAACTTTTATCAATTTTTTTGTCTTAATTTTTAGGCACAAAAAGAATTAGCACAAAATATGGTAGAACAAAGAAGAGAACAATGGGATACATGGGATACATGGGACCCAATGCTCATATCAGAGGGATTGTTTTCAGCAGCTAATATTTTCAGGTAAATTTTTCTTTATTTATCAACTGGAAATGATAATAACATTGCTCTCTCTCTCTCTATATATATATATATATATTATAGAAAATAAGCGGATATTATATATAGTATCTGTTTGTCTGCTATAATGTCAGAAATTTACCTGCAAGAATTTGAAAGTAGAACAGTGTATAGCATAAATCATGTATGTAAAATTTTATTGTGGGGTCTGATATGTGGATGATATTTTAGTTATAAATGAACCAGTTATAAATAATAAACATGAAGTAATTTTAAATAAATGAAATTCATATCATAAAACTTTAAAATTTACATGTGAAATGGAACATAACAGAAAAATAAATTATTTAGATGTAAATATTAAAATAAATAAAAACAATCAAATAATATAACTGGACTATACAAAAAACCTCGAATGAAATTACTATAAATAGAAATTTTAATCATCCTTAGTCCCAAAAGGTTAATATTTTTAAGAACATGATAAACAGAGCAATAAAATACATAAATAAATAATAAACAGGAATTGTATAACGAAATAAATAGTATAAAGAATATAGCTATAAAAAATGGGTATCATATGTCATTGATTGATAATATATATAAAAAATATAATTCAAAATTTTTAATAATACAAATATTACCCATAAATAACAATAAAAATAGTGAAAATGTTTATATAAAATACTCTTATACAAATAAAATTATAAAAACTTAATTGGTGCGTGTATAATGATAAAAAACATAAACCTGCTTAAAAACCTGATAATCATATAAAAAACAATTAAAATTTTATAATAATGAAAAGTAAAAAATAAATATGATTCTTCTGGCATTTATAAAATTAAATGCAATAATTAAAGATATATATTGGTAAAACGAATAGATCATTTAAAGATAGATTTAATGAACATATTGGATCATTTAAAAATAAAAAGGAAGGGTATCTCAAATGCTGCTGGCCATTTGATAAATAATAATCATAATATAATTATATAATAATTTCCAAATGCCAACTATTTTTATTATTAGGTTCGAATGTTTTTGGATATTAAACCATCATCAGGAACATTTATGTGTTATGGATTATAATTTTTTCCTTCACAAATTAATATATTAGATGAATTTTTCAATTTTTTAAAAACAAAAATTATAAATACAAACGATCGTCAAAATTTTAAAATAATGTTGACATCTGTCATTTCAGTATGAAGCTCTCAATTGTTATGTTTATTAGTATAAATCAGTATAACCAACCTAAAAATTAGGATTATTGTTTAATATTTGTTTAAATAATACATCATTATCAAATTTTGTTTGTTCATTTATAAAATTTTTATTATTTAAGTATATGTAATATTTTTCAATATTAGTGAACAATAATATTTGTATAACAATTAAGAGTAATAATAATATTTGTATAACAATTAAGAATAATAATAATGATAAAAAACATTTAAATTTGTTTGCAAATTGTAAACAATTTAAGAATTAATAAAAGATATCATTGAGAGAGAATAGGCTTAGGCCCGAAAGCGTTTTGATGAAGTAAAAAATTAAAGTTAAGAGTGTTTCTCTAATTCTGTGCTTTGCAGAGACTGAAAGAATATTATATTGTATGAGTATATATAGATATTTACGCATACAGGGAGAAAAAAAATGGACTATAAAAAGTTTAACCTAAATAATTTAATATATTAAATTACAGTGTATGCTGTGAGGATTTAATAGTTACACATATTTAAAACGTTACGTGCTAAAAGTTCATTTCCTTTCTGAATTAACTTTAACATAACCTTATTTAAGAAAGTTTCCATCCACTTATTCTAATCCTAAAGCAATAAATGAAATGATAGAATCGATTCAGTACTCTTTAAATCTGGACACTGGTGAATCAAATCTAAATTTCAAACGATCTAAATGTAGAATCATTTAACCTGAATAAAATAAAATATCGGTATTAAAGATGCTGACTTAAAAGAAATAATAATTCTATTATTTGATGCCATCTTGTGTCATTACTAATTCAAAATCTATTTGCAGTAAACTCACGATTAACTTTATTAACTGGAAATTTATAGAAAAATATCATGGTTTTTCTTAACAATGCTTTTTACTCACTCTTTCTTAGGATGTGTTTTAGATTTACATATTCATATTCCATATCTTAAATGAATCCTGCATTGAATATTTTGTTCCTGAATGATTTACTTATAGGAGATACTGGGAAATAATAGTCACCTCGAAATAATGGCAAAGGTATCATTTGCCATTTTGCATGCACCATCTCGCTACTAAAATAAACTGGGTAGCAAGGAAAGGTAGGTCTCCTTGCTACTCAGAGGTCTCAGGGAGCATTTTTATTACAATATATTTACAGATATAAACACTATTTGAACATGGGGAACAAACAGCAATACAACACAAAAACAAAAAAATAAATGTCAACCTTATAAATTAGCATTACAAAACATAGCTATACGTTTTTTTTAAATTATAGATATTGGAAATAATCTTCCAGATCTTTTTAGAATTACGCATTCTGAAACACCATTTCATCACTGGTGTCAACTAACACTAATGAAAAAGGATTAAAAATAGTTTTTGAAAAGGTTTACTGCAAGAATATGAATATGTATTTAGAAAGTTCAATGTTAAATTGTTTTTTGTATGTACTAAACACAGTCACTACTTAACTAATTGTTACAATGGTTATCTGACTTCTACATCAACAGGTCTAAGGTGTAAGTCTCAATTCCTGGTAAGGATCTGGTATTGTTTCATCCTTATTTCAGCCATTTCATCTTCTTCATTAAAACATACAAAAATGCACCCCCAAGCTCAAAATGTTAAAAATATTTTTAAAAACCATAAATTATGGTTAAGTACTAATTTTATGTTGTTAGCAATTTTTTGCCATCTTATACAAAAGAATTTTACTAGATTGTTTATAAATGTACTGTGCTAATTAATGATTCTGCATGTAACTATAATTTATCATGAGATAGTGCATGCAAAATAAACTATTCAGTTGTTATAAACCTTTTGATAAAATTCAATTGGATGACAACAGTAAAAAATCACATACACAACATTCATCCTTTCTAAGTTACTTCCTCAAAATGTAAATAAACAGATAAAAATTACAGTAAAGCATTCAAATAATGCAAAACACACCAATTTAGAATACCATTACACCGTATTTTACTAATACCCCTGACCTGATGAAATCCTTTTGTTTAAGAATTTTATAACTAACCTTTTATAATTTATGCATAAATGAGTAAATAATACTAAAAATCCTCCTATAAGTTTTCAATTTACTTTCTTAAATTCAGAAAAATGATATCTCTACCAAATTATAACCTGTTGATTATTCAAATATCATAAAAGTAAACTTCTCACTTCACAGCATGTGCTGCAGGACTGGAAATAATAAAAAGTGAGATTAGAAGTAAAAAAAATTAGGACTGTCTTTTTTTAACATGTCAGTGATGTCATAACATTGCAAACATTATAATTTTAAAATTTCTTTAAAGAATCATCTATGAATCAAGAAACGGTAAAGAGCTGCTATTATGTAATCCAAATTTGTAGTCATACCAATTAAATGGTATATGGTATTTTCACAGTAGAAAACATAGTCAAGTACATCTGACTTCCATAGACTTACAAAAAAAATTCCATGATTTATAAAAATGTGTGTATTTAAGAATGTTATCTTTTTTACAGTTCATTAAAGTTGGTGTATATATTCTCAGTGAATCCATACCTTGGACCATTACAAGTTTCACTCAGCCGAATGGTATTAGATATAATGAAATTCTTTTTCCTGTATGTACTTGTCCTCTTCGCATTTTCTTGTGGTAGGTTCGTGTAATTTTTCTGATCACATTAACAATCATAATCTTAACAAAATATTATGATTCTGATAATGTAGAAAATTCTTGTTAAGTTGGTGTCTAACAACAGTAGAAATGTATATCTGGAAAGATATTATACATTTTCGTTCAGCAAACTGACTTAGTTTGATTAATAACATTTTCAGAAATGACAATTTAATACAAAGCGGCAATTGTAAACTATAATCATTACTCATATATTAGTCACTATAATTATAGTTATGTAAAATGCCATGTCCTAGGTCATGCAAAAAACACATTATTTAAAAGCTTACAAAAGAGAATTACAGAATAATCTGTAATTCTGAATAATAATCTGTAAATCAACAGTGTTGATTTCAGATGTCGTTAATAAAGCTACAAACATAAGTAAAAGGGTTACTGTTTCAGTATACAATGTGATTCATCAGTGTAAATCTATTAATGAATTATAGTCTCCTAAGAAAACAAAACCACACGGGTCAATTGAAGAAAACTTTGATGATTTCAATAAAACCACGATTTGTAAAAAATGTACATGAATTTTATTTTTGAAACAAACTGCCTACAATATATAAAGTGTTATGTGTTGAAAATGATGATAACAATCTTATCACATTTCCGAGCAACTTTTTATAAATTATTAAAAAGTATGAATTTTAAAAACAAAAAATGGGGCTGGGAGAGTGCTTTAATTGACAGGGATGATGTCATTATATGGTGAAGACAATTATCTCACTGAATTAAAGAAAATGAGCCAGGAAGGCTGTAGAATATATTATATGGATGAAACATGGATCAACAAAGGCCACACAAAAAGATTCATTTGGAAAGATAAAGCTGTGAATTCATCAAAAGTCTTTCTGTGTGGCTTCGAGTTTGTCAATGGTGGTCTCTGGATTTTGAATCTAAATCTACATGAGACTATCATAACAAGTGAGCATCTTTTGAAAAACGATGTGTTACCTCTTTTGGAAGACAATTTGGTTATCGCCTTAGACAACATCCTTTATTATTCATGTAAAAAGGAAAAAAACTCCTTCTCTTGAAAAAAGAAATAAAAATGTGGCCTAGTTAAAAAGGAGTGATTTTTGAAGAGAATGAACTTAAGATCCAGTTATTGCAAAGGATTTCGCATATTAAAAGTAATTTTAATGTGTATGAAATTGATGACTTAGCAAGATCCAATGGTAAAGCCGTGCTTCGATTACCTCTCTATTATTGTCAATTCAACCCAATTGAGTTAATTTGGGAACAAATCAAAAGTTACATAGAAAATACTACTTTTAAAATATCTTATTTTAAACATTTCTGCTTGAAAGCCATCAATAAAATGGGCCAGCAGGAATGGGAAAACTGTAAAAAAAAAATGTAATGGATACTGTTGAACCAAAGTACCAGTATGCAACTGACAATTACATAACTCTTAAAAAACTGAAGGAAACTAGACAACAATAAATAGTTTTAATGTATAAAATTCTCATGGGAGTATCATCAGATACACTGAACAAGGCAAGAAATATTTATTGATCATTTAATGTGTCTTTTTATTTAAATTTAAAATATATGTATAATTTTTGTAAAATATAATAGCACATGGTTACTGAATATTAACATCGCGTAGTTTCTTTTATATGTATCAGGTTTTACATGAGATGCTTGTGAATTGGCCACCTGAACATTTGTAGGCACAATTTGTTTACTTGAACTCTATACGCTAACTAACTTAGGTATAAAACATTACAATTTAATAATTTTTTATGTAAAACTAAATTTCCTTAAAACCAAAAGTAATATCAATTTCATGTTAATCATGGAATACTAAACAAATATTTTTAAATACATTACATTTTTCTATATATAATTAATTGTATTAATAATAATTATATAACTCTATAAAATCATTAAAAAATTTTCCAGTTAAATGGATGTTAAGTGACTTCATGCACGTAGCTTAAGTAACTTAACTCTGGTTGTAGACACTCTGACATAAATCACTAGTCGCTTCCAAAAATTACATACCCATCTCTAAGAATAACTAGCTTTCCATGGCAGGAATACTATGAATATGAGGAGTGAAATGGTTTCCTGTTACCTTCTTCTCTGAGATATATGGTTGCATATCAGCTTGACAAGCTAACTGAAATGCAGATGATATTTACCCTTATACGTAACACCTTCATTGCATTCACTGCAGAGGCTGACTGTACAGTGAACATCATTACATAGAAAACAACTTTGATTGATACCTAAAATATTTTACATGTCTCACAGCCATAAGAAAAACCGAGACAGATTGTATAAAGTAAGATTAATGTACTCCTTTCTGTAGTCAAGCAATTTATGTTATTTATTACATAATGCTTCAACCAGCTGAGAAAATTTAATTTTACTACCATTAAATGAAGCAAAGCTTTGATTTGGTATATTAAACCCTGGATCCACAAGCTCAATATCAGAGGGATGTTCCAAGTCATGTTTAATTTTGCTAGCTGGAAGATCTGTGGTAACTTTTGGAAGGATGTTGTGGATTAACTTCATGGAAAATTTTGATTTCAAAGAATTAATTTGTATGTTAACATTGTATTTGGTTTCACATACTAAATTATAAAAAGATTCGACAGGTATTGGATTTCTTGAATGTTTAAGATGTAATTTCTGTACTATATCTTCAGTTATGAAATTAACTTGTGAGCCATTGTCAAAGAGTGCACAACATGTTACATAATAGCCATGGTAGTCTTGCACATCAACTAAAGCTGTAGCAAGTAAAACCTGGGTTTGATTGCCTGGGCTAGCATAACAACTTTTAATTGATTGATCTGACAAATCAGATGCCTTATTTTCAATAACTTGTTTACTCACTACAGGAGATTGATTTACAGTCGAATTGTGTGAATTGTCTGTTCTTTCCCAGTGAAGGGATGTATGATGACATTTATTACATTTGAAGCACATTATTGAAGAAAAACAATGTTTGGCTAAATGACCTGGTTTGAGGCAATTCAAACATAAATGGTACTGATTTGTTTATCTCGATCCAGTCTTTCTGATGGACTGAGTGAGGTATATTTGATGAATTTGTGTAATTTATGAGTGGCCTTACATAAAAAAAAACAAGAAGATGAACTAGTAGTTATCATAGAATTGGTCTTATTTCATTTACTATAGGAAAACTTTGAATCTGGCTGGTTTAGTGTAATTGAAGGTACCTGACATGGTTCACTAGTTAATTGAATTACCTGCTCTGTTTGACATTTATGTTCTACAAAGGTAATAAGAGATTTTAAAGTAGCTACTTATTCTGTTTTAAGTGATGATTCAAATTTTGTTTTCATTGACAGATCAAGTTTGTTTAATATTAATTGTACCAATATTAATTCCTATAATTTACTGCTATAATAGCAGTATCTAAATTTAAATTTAAATTAATCTAGATTTAGTGCTATAATAGCATCACAATTAGTTGACACTTCATTGATCAATTTACACAACTGAATAGGATTATTTTTGCTTGCTGAAGGTAAATTTAATAATGATTTGACAGGATTTGTAACAATTATTCATTTGTTACCTCTCACAGATTATCTTATAGGCTTTATTAAAATTTGCATCTGTAATTGGTATGTTTTTTATTAACTTGTGCACTTCACCGCGAAGTGCAGACTCTAAAATGAACCCAGTCTTTGAAATCACCTTGAAATGACAGAATGCTTATAGTAGGTAGGTAATTTTATTGATATAATTTTCTGGTACAAACTGAACCTAGAACTAGAGGACTTAAGAACAAGGACCCTTTTTTTGATCAATCCAACCTTATAGTTAAACAGACAACTGATCAACTGTATTTTCAAATTCTTCTAGATAATCAAGCTCTATATTAGTGGATTGAGAAACTATTTCTACTTTGTTTTGAACTTCTTCAAATTCCTGGGAAATTTTGAGCAATCTATTTTGTTTAACAATTAGCAAATTAACATTTCTTGTTTCAGCTTCTAAAGCATCTACACTTTTATTAAGTTTAGTCAACCTTGATTTTAAAATCCCCCTTTGATGAACGATAGTTCTTAATTCTAAATCTTTATCTTCCTTATCCTTATCTTCACATTATAAATTAGGTAAATTTACTTGAATTTTAATTAAATAATAGATGTACATAGTAAATGACAACAATATAGGTTATAGGATGAGGTACAAATAGTCTAAATAAACATTAATACAGGATATGGATATACCAACAAGCCATTGCTAACAATAAAAATAAACAAGGAAAAATTTGAATAATGAGAATAAAATACATTTATGGAATATTGAGAAAAATATTGGTGATAAGAAATATTATTACGTGATAACAACACTGAGCGTTAGCTACTAATAGATAAGAATGAAATGTGTTTTACTTGCCTCGCAATTGCAGCTGTTTGAAGGTTACGCAATTATTGTGAAGCATGGTAGACGATGAATCATGCTTGTTGCATGCCGCCCGCCGTTATCGACAAGACGACGGTACGTAATTTGCGTACACATTCTAAAAAACACAACGAATATTCACGCATCCGGCACCCGAAAAAGATCAGAATGAACGTTCATAACGTAAAGGTCTAAGTGGACTGTATAGGTAGTGCTAAAAAATCACTGTATGTGTGAATCACGGTTATTTAATTTAAAACAACAACACGCTTTTAAACACAAAACACTAATGAAAACAGAAAACTAATTAATTATAAGTATGAATTATGTCAATTTTTATATGATCATAAAGGAAATAGCGCTAATCCGAACTTCTCTGTCCACCCACAAAAATTACTGGTCTAGTAAATTAATACTAGTTGCCAAAACACCCGTTCCCGCCAGAACGCGCCGACAGCGGCAGTAACCAGACGCAAATAAAAATAGAATTTTTTGAAATTTAATTTATTGTTTATTTGATTTCATAAAAGAAATCCAATTGCTATTTTATGATTTGATTATAGTATTAACACCTTTAAGTATTCAGAATTTTTAATTACTTCATGGTAAAATGTTAAAATTGAGAAATGTATGATACATCTTTAAAGGAACAAATTAGTAAAATTTTTTGAGATGATTAAATACAGTTTTGAAACACCTTCAACTGAAATTTTTAATCGAGTAAAATTTTAGACAAGTCTGAAAACACTTACTTGATGATAAATGTTTAAACAGTCGATGAGCAATTTGATGTGTTCTTTTTTTAATAATAACAATTAACAACTTCCTTTCAAAATTATAAGAAAACTGAACTTTCAGAAATTTTATGTGAAAACATAGGTTACAATGGTCAGTTTTAGAAAATATATCGAAAAAATTACAACTTTCAGACTTATGTGATTTTTTCTTTCCTTTTAATTGTAAAACATTTATAACTGCGTTACATACTATGTAAATAAATGATACTTTTCCTATAAATGAATAGTAGAACTAAACGCGTTATGTTTTACAACATGTATAATCACTGCACAGTATATAATTCAATAATTATTATAAAAGAATATACTTGCAATATGTTAAGTATAAAAAATTATCAATTTAATTTGTAATTAAAGTGGTAACTTTTAATTTATAATTAAAGTGATAACTAATGAAGATGTTGTAACTATTTAGATATAAAATTATATATTTTAAATAGTTGTTTTTTGTTTTTTTTAAAGTATGAATCAGTTACTGTGGTATTATGCTGATTTGGAAAAACAACGATGTCCAGAAAATCCACAAGCAAAAAGCGCTGATCCTGATGCTTGCCTAGTATGGAGAAGATTTGCAAAGAAAATAATCATAAATAATTTCAATCTATTTGGGTAATAAATAATAAAAATCATTATGCTGATATCCCCAAGATTTTTTTGGTCAAGACTGAAATAACAGGGTATAGAGTTAAGATTATTTCAATTTTTCCAGTATTAGAAACAAATTTGTAGAAGTATACAAAACAAAAGCCAGTTGGTTGAGCAAGTTGTTAGTATCATTACCATTTATTAGTTTTTTACAACTGTTTTATAATACTACAGAATTCTGGATCATAACCAGTTAAATGTATAATAACTTTTAATTTCATATGACACCAAAGTTTCAGTCTACATAGGCCATTGAGTAGTAAAATTAATAATGGTAACTCAAAAATGATCTCAGATAGCAGCTGCAATTGCGCTCACAATTTGTTGTGATAGATAAAGCTCTTATAATGGTTACAGAAACTTACACATCAGAATAAATTATAAATCAGACTACGCTATTTAAAATTGTACATTTATCATTAACAGTGAGAATCATTTTCATAAAAGACTGGGGTACCAGTGCTGCTCTGCAGCATCAGTGAATAAATTAACTTAACTTATAAAACATAATTTACTTTGTGGTTCATAAGACTTCCTTCCAGACTACATTAGCCACATCAACCCTTGAGTTTCATGTCCACTTTCAAATTATTTTGCACATGAAAGGCAATGTCTAGATTTTTTTCTCGTGCCTTATTGATAGTCATGTAAAATGCTAACTACATACAAAATTGTCTGTTTAAAAGAAAATGGGACAGTAGTGTCAGATGGCATCAAATCAATTCGAGGTAGAAGTACTCGTTATCCGTACTCACAACTGTTATAATTAACATGTCCAAACTAATGTCATATATTTTTCTGTCTATCAATCTCGTTCCATTCAATAATCCCTTCACTGGATTTAAATTTCTAAGCAACATCACAATACTAACTTGTTTTAAAGTCAATGAGATATGGTAGTTTAAGTGAATCTTTGAGAGATAGGAAATGTGTATATTCCTTCAAAATGTTTATCTGAATTGAGTGATAGAAGTTGATGCAAGCTCATTTGATTGCTGTTGATGTGTTGAGTGTTTTAAGACCCACGTGAATTCTATGTGTTAATTAGTTGTTGATATATCTCGATTTGAATGCCATCGAGCAAGGATTTGAATATGAGAAAAGCTATGTTCCCTTAAAACTCCTATAATAATTGAGTGACTATATTCTATATATGCTGGTTATGTGTGGTGTGTTTTAAGACTCTAATGAAGTGTTAACTAAATTAGTTACAGAATAATTGCAGAAAAACTACATTTTTTTGTTTATCAAATTTTTTTAATATATAGATGATTCAATTAATTCTTCTGCACATTCTACCTAAAAATATGATGAAATTATTTATAGGTTTATGAAACATACAATCAGATAAAACTTTAAGTTAAAATTTAATCTTATGTGTTTGTGTGTGTGTATGTGCATGCGCGTGTGCATATGTTTTTTGTTTATCTAATATAATGCAGTGATAACATTCATATTGTGACTGTAAGAAAATTGCTTTTTCAATTTCAAAGCAATAATTAAAATTATATAAAATTAGAATATCTTCGTTAGTTATTTATTATTTATATTACACTGCTCAAAAAATCATCATAACAGCTTCAAAAAGTAAAAATCAGTACTACAAAAAAATGAAATTTCATCTAGTAAAGAAAAACAATGTCTCAGCGAAGTTAAATTGCACAGTATAATTTTACTTTGCTATGTGCAAAGTATGAATACATTATCATTTTGTTAAATAAAAATAATAAATAAATAGTTGTTATTATGCCAAGCTTAAATATTTATATTCACATGTTTTAATTTCAATTCCTTTCTATAAATTGAGATCTCATTTTATTATTCCATACATCAAACCTAAACTATGATTCCCACGTTTACTTTGCTATAACTTTTGAAAATGTTTCACCTTGAAGTTGATAAATTGCAGTAGTTGATACATGTGACTGCCTACCATTTCACAAAACAAATAACTTGCAAACAAATTTGGTTTGACAATAAGTTCAAAATTAGTGTTCCTTCATCATGAGACGAAGATCTCAATTGATATGAGATCATTCTCACTAGGAGAAAAAATAAACTGAGGTTACTCATCCAAACCCAAAATGGCACTGCTTGTATAGAGGATTAACTGAAGTTAAAAAATAAAATTTTATGATCTTTTTTTTTCTCAGTGAAATGATTTTAGTTTCAGAAAGTAGATTTTATGCACAGAAAATTAAATAATTTCAAGTAATAATCTTTTATGGTTTTATTTTTCTGAATTAAAATAATTTTAGTTTAAGAAAGAATACTGCAAAAATTTAAAATAAAATAATAGTTACTTTATTAGATCCTCCTAACAAGACAACTAGTTTTATTACATTTAAATCTCTGTATATGTACAAATCCAACTGAGTATATTATAAATAAGTCTCTGGTTTCATAGTGAAAATAAATTAGATATTGGACATAGATTATAATTATTGTGCATCCATTACTTTACTACGCATTTGTTCTGCCTATTGTACAATTAGTATTTTTACTGATAGCTGGCAAAGGTGATTATTTAATTGGCTCTGTTACAAGTTGTATTTTTAATGTTTATACTGTTTATTGTTTATACTGGTGTCTTCTACTGTGCAAATGGAATACTTTTCTTGACAAAATCAATAAAAAAATTTATATTGTGCAGCGTATTGCAAGAGTTTTATTTATTAGCAGTCAAAATGATACTATGTTAGTACAGACTGTTAAAACTTTAATATAAAAAACTAAAAGCTATCTGAAGTATAATGACATTGATGGAAAATCAGGTAAAGTAAAGTAACATATTTAATGAGGATGTCTATCATCATGGCAGTAATAGCAACAAGCCACTTGAAACATAAAAATTAGTCAAGTAAAAAATTTTGAAACATAAAAACAATTTTTTCAGTCACTATTCACATGACTTGACATTTTTCACATATTTAATGGAAGTAAACACAAATCAATGTCCAAATACTTCTGTAAAATTAAGATTAACTGAGGTGTTCAACTAAGAGTGGACTAGTCCAAAATTTGAATAATTTAAGATCGGTTTTTTCTTTTCTATCTTGGCAGTCATTTTCTAAAGCAATTATCAGTTTGTTTGTCAACACAGTGGATGAGAGTTATTATCATCACTTACTCTAATCAATAAATACTTTACACTCACCGTAATGTCAAATAGAAAAATTTTATTCTTATAAAAATTAGTCTTTATCTATAATATATCACAAATGAAAGAAAATAGAAGTATCATCTAATTTTCTTAACACCTATTTGTTTATATGAAAATTAAAATAACCACCAATCAATATAAAAGACACAAAAAATTTCCTCCAGTAGTTCTTTCACTCCAGTTAATAGTTCAGCTGAATGCTAAAAGAACAGGCCAACACAAATATATATGTACATAAGAACATATATCTTCTGGAAATTTTCTGCGATGGTTTTAACATTTTATGGACTCAGGGGATGATAAAATGTCAACATTCCCAAAACATCTGACATCAGAATTTTAGACTGATCGATACTTTCCCTTTACACTACAGTTGCTGTATAGAAGCAACAGACCTAGCAAGGAAAAAAAAATACTTACAAAATACATATATGAATAAAATATTAAAAATTAATAAATAATACAGTGAGTCATTTCATACATCATTAAAATTAAATGCCTCTCTAACAGATATCATTATATTGAATAGCGTTTCTTTTAATCATTAAATTGGCCAGCATATATATATATATAAAATATATATATATTTGTATATAAAATAATATTTCCACTTACCAACAATTTTTAATGGAAATGAGCGCTTTCGGAGTCACTTCTCCATCTTCAGGGACTGTATGAAGTTATTATTGATTTAATTTTCATGTAAATAATTTTTTATGTATAATTATAATTAATTGAAGTAAAAATTATTATCTTCATAATAGTCGATTGTCAAATAATAAAATAAGTTATACATTAATGAAAATGTAACATCATGTCAGTAAATATTTATGACTATTACTATAGTAGAGAATAAGAATCAGCGATTTATCAATTGTTATAGATGTGTAACTAATTTATTGTGATAAGTGTTGCTAAGTTATAATTTTAAATGTTTTTCACAGCCTGTTTGAAACATCACAGACACTGTTTTGGGCAGTTTTTGGTCTAGTTGATTTAGATAACTTTGAATTGGCAGGCATAAAAAGTTTCACTAGATTTTGGGGAATGTTGATGTTCGGGTCGTACTCTGTCATTAACATTGTAATATTACTAAATCTTCTTATCGCCATGATGAATCATTCTTATCAGCTTATTTCGGTAAGTGGAATAATAAATTGTTGTAAATATTTTTTATTTACCAGCAACATTTACTTAGAATAATGATTAGTTATAAAGAAAGCATGGTTCTATAGAATGGTAGAAGAATAGTCTCAGAGGAAGATTTTGAGTTTAAGATGAGGTAAGATGTAAAAAGTGAAATATCAGATGTGGAGCTACTGAGAAACAGATTGGGAAATGGAAGGTAATGTTAGAGCTGGAGGAAAGACCACATGTGCTAACTGTAACAGCGGTGGCTTGGTGACAGAAACAACATTTCCACCACAGTTCTCCTTCATCTCTCTCCAAGAAAGTTTTATGAAAATATCATTACATATACATTGTTCCATCTAGTAGCTTACATTATCTCATGAACTCACAAGCAAAGGAATAACATATCAACTTAAAAGTGAACCTTAATTCACTCAGATAGAAAATGTAAAATGCAAAAATTGTTTATGTAAAATTTGTCTTTACTGATAGAAAAGTAGTAGTAAAAGCAACAAGGAAATTGTTAATTAAAAAAATATATTCAATTTAAATAAAAATAAGTAGATGATGCAGTTGAGTTTTAATAAAATACTTTTAGGAAGAAAGTTGTGTACTAGCCTTATTATAAAGTTCTATTACAGTACGAATACATTGGTTTACCTTTTAACAGTTACTCTTACTACAAAAAACTCTGTACTATTCAACTGTGTGCTACTCTTCACAGTATTCTACACTGAATACTGTGAAGAGTATTCTACACTGAATACTGTGAAGAGTATTCTACACTGAATACAGTATTCTACACTGAATACTGTGATATTTTTTTGCTCTAATGAGCAAAAAAATGGAATTAATGTGTATTTTTATATACGTTTTTAAGTACAAACTGACCCACTTTACCCTAATTATGTTCCAAGAAGTTTTTTATAGAATTATTAAGTTTATTTACATAACAATCATAAACATTAAACAAGTTGTTAGCATAAATATTATACTAAAGTTCTTCAATCAATGTAATTCTGTTTAAAATAAAACCTAAGACTTATTACTGAGATATAGATATGTATAATTTTTTGTCAAAATGGTAAAACAAAAAGCATACCCAATTTAAGTATACAGTTATAACGGAGTAAAAAAGGGCATATCAATTCAAACAATTTTTTCTTTCTTTCTATTTTCATGTACTAAAATGGTTTCCATTTACGATTAAAATTGCTTTTCAATGAGATCATTAATTTATTTTTTTAATAAAGGAAAGAACTGATGTAGAGTGGAAGTTTGCAAGAAGTCAATTATGGATCAGTTACTTTGAAGAAGGCGCCACAGTTCCTCCTCCATTTAACATAATACCAACACCAAAAAGCCTTTGGTATTTTCTTCAATGGTTACAAAAGAAACTTTGTGGACAGTCAAGAGCTGCAAAAAAAGAACATATGAGAACAATACGTGTAAGTATATTTCACAAGTAGGTAACTAATAATTAAGCACTGAATTGAAATATTAAGAATTGTTTCCTAATTTGTCAGATATTTTTTAAGAAGATTAATCTATAAAATCTGCATGGTAAGCAGTCAAATACTGAATTATTTTTTAATGATTCTTTTCTAACAGTATTTTTCATTCAATTTAATTCATAGCATTTACCAATAAACAATTTATCATTCTAGCTAAAATTAAACTTATATTATGTGTATTTTTATTATCAATGAAGCAAAATAATATGTTAGTGTATTAAATATAGAGGTCACACTAGATCTGTAATTGCTGTCACAAGTCTCTCTCTCACTCCCCCCTCTCTCTCTCTCTCTCTCTCTCTCTCTCTCTCTCTCTCTCTCTCTCTCTCTCTCTCTCTCTCTCTCTCTCTGTGTGTGTGTGTGTGTGTGTGTGTGTGTGTGTGTGTGTGTGTGTGTGTGTGTGTGTGTGTGTGTGTGTGTGTACGTACATTCTCATAAAACTTGAATACATCTGGTTGTGAAGTCACTGTATCATTATAAAACTGGAGTTGAAAGTAAACGAGATTAAAAGGAAGAAACACTTTAAATTTTTCCAAGTAAAATTATCATAAATTCATTATGAAAATAAGAATGACAAGGTACATTGCAGTCTTCAGAACCTAAATTCTGTAAAATAATATTCAGAGAGTAGTGTATTGGAAGTAAAAGAATATAGAAATAAAAATGAAATCCCTAAGTCAAAGCATTCTTTAATGAAGCATTGAAGTTAAACCTGTTGTGATTTTTCTTTTTATTGGTATTCTATTAACATTAACTTGATAATTACCATACATTGTTTCCTCCTAAAATAAATAAAAAATTGATGACCATAGATAGTTGAAGGAAAGGAAGTGTATCAAAAATATCAGATTTGCTCATATTGACATATAATAATTATACATTATATAGATCACAGCAGGAACGAGTAGATGTGGTAGTCCATGGATTAATAAACAAGAATTTCCTCAGAAGTTGCCTGGACAAGTCAAGGGAAATTGTGGTAAAATCTTGATCAGAGCAGTGTTACAAAATATATATTTAATCATAAATAAAACAGAACTGATATATATATATATTTAACTTAGAAAAAACAATTCTTTTGTTATTGTATTTGCCCAATTCCCCTCTGTACTAATATCTCATAGACAAAAGTATAAAAACCAATTACCACCAAGAGAACAGAATTCAATAATGCTTCTTACCACTACTGTATGTATGGCTAGTCACATAATAAAAAAATCTTAATTTTATGTTTTTTTATATTTATGACTAGATATTTTTATATGTTATAATTTTAATGGTTTGAATTTAATGTGTGATTTCAAAGAAAAAGTTTACTCAGCTTTGTCAATTCATCACTTTTGTGCCAAAAATCTGATGACTGTCAAGCCCTCTGCTCGCCAGACCTGGCCCCTTAGGATTTTTTCTTATTTTCAGAATTAAAATCGGTGATGAAAGGATGCTGTTTTGAGACTATTGATGACACGCAAATTCGTCACAGACCTTAAAGGTCATTTCAAATGAATCTGTCCAGGACTGCTTAGCCAAGTGGAAACACCGCAGGGAAAAGTGTGTGAATAGGGGCGGTGGGGGGGGAGTACTTTAAAGGTGACAAGGACCAGTAACCTGTAAAATTAATAATCCTACCCTACTAAAGAGCATTTGTATGTGTGTCTGTTTGTGTGTACGTCTCCCTTAGCTAAGAACATGCTTACATGATTGAACCCATCAAAAATCATATGATTCTTTTTTTTCTTAAATGTTTATAAACAATAAGTAAGAAGAAACAGCACCAACAAATAAGACAAAAAAAAAGAACATGCTAACATGATTGAACACACTGCCCATCAAAGATCAAAAGATTTTTTCTTAAATGTTTACAAACAATAAATAACAACAGTAATAAAAATTATAAAATAAATTAATAAATTTTACTACCGTAATTCATTCATTCGATATCATAGTAAATCTTAAAACACAACTATTTTCTATAGAAATAAATCAATACTGAAAATACTATCGATTATCCATTTTTATTTTATTTTTTTTAACCTTCAGAACCACCATAAGTATTACTTCAGAGGATGAGATGAATGAAAATTTTTGTAGGGTGTGAAAATGCCATGCTGACCGGGGGATTTGAACCCGATTATCCATTTAGATTAGCTTATTTTAACTTAGATTAACTTATTTCCTAATGAGGAAGGGTGCTTAACTGAACAATGACAAACCCTTTTTCACTTTTCCTTGATCAATTTTCATCATTCAAAAAAAAAAAACATTTTTACTCAAGAGGTAATCAATTTTGGACACCTAATAATAGCATTCTGAGACGCCACCTGTCAGGGCAACCCACTCAGAGGGCCTAACTGTGAAGGCATGCCATAGGCACGCCCTGCAGCAAGAAAAGATTAAAAAAATAAACTTTGTTTATTTTCTGAACAGACCCTGTATGAACTGAAAACCCCAATTCTTTAAGTATTTGTTAAGGTAATGAATATAATATATTATTATCAAAAACCTTGACTTTAAGCTTGTTTAATTTCTTGTTTTATTATAAAATTTTCACATAATATTTTGTCTTTTTAATAGGTAAATAATTTTTAAGGGTTTTTTATATTAATAATTGCATATTTAGATGTTATTTTTTATTCCAAACACGTCTTCTTAAATTTAATTTTGTGTATTAAGTTTAAAAGATTCAAATGCAATTTATAGAATTTCAATATAGTTTTTGAAATTCAAATAATTCATTGACATAGTGACCACTGTGACAATTAAACTCAAAAAACAAGAACTTAACCACAAACAGTTGTGTGGTTGTTAGGGTTTATGTTTCTAAATTTTTAAGTTTTTATTACTTGTACAATTATGGAGAAACTGATGATGCGTCATCCTATGAAAGTCGACTATTAGTATTAGTTTTTTAGGTTTATATCTTACTGTGTTTGGTGGTTAAGTTTATATATATATATTTATTTAGTAAAAAAATACAGAAAATTTTAATGAAAATTATTTAAGCACATATTAGTATTAGTATCTGTTAAACAAAAGTACAGAAAATGAAATTTATTTTATTATTTAAAAATAAGCAATATGGCTTACGGCTTAAGGCAATTGTAAATGTTTCATTGGTAAAATATTCATTAATTTACTTTCCAAGAGGGCAGAAATTTCAAAAAATTAAGTGAAAATCTACTCTTTATACTCAAAATACAAGTTTTAACTTCTTGAGTATCAATTAGAAACAAAAATGTTGACTCATCAATGAAAAAAATATTGAATTATCTATTTTGAAACAGGTTAACATTATGTTGATTTAAATGCAGACAAAAAAATAATAATAAAATTCCATTGCTATATGAGTAAGAGATAGAGTGGAAGAAGAATTTTTTATATTTTCAGTGGAGTTATTTTACTAATTTTATGGAAAATTTTGTTATAATTTTTAACAATATCTCACATAGTTTTATTTTTAAAATTGGAATCAGAAATAAGTTAGAAGACAATGCTTTTTATGACTAAAACCATTGAGTAATTTTTTTTTAAATGTTTAAAAACTTTTGAAATCAATAGAAAATAAAATTTCAACTTCTTAGAGATTATTTGGGGTAGAAAATGATATAATTCTTTTGACTAGGACAAATTGTGTGACACAAAATTAATCTTTTCAAGAATATATATGATTATTTTTAATTTTATCAAAAAGGCTGAACAACAAATTGAGTATCCAACTTTTTCTCATAGTTTTATTAAGAGCTTCATCAAATTTGAAATCTTTTAGCTTGTAGACCATTGACCTCTGTATCAACCATCTAATGTTCTGAAAGACATGCAAAATCTGAACAGAATCAGAATAGAGAAATATATCAACTTCATTTTTATTCCTTAGACATTAAATGGGAAATTTTAACATTGGTGTAATTATTGTTTTTAGACTAAGAAGAATGTGCGACAAGTTAAGAAGGTTAGAATCATTTTGACTGGAGATGTCATGAATAGTATTATTAGAACTTTTTTCATTTTTTTTTTATTTGAGTTAGTATAATGATTGATCTTTTTAATTAAAATAGTTTGCATTGTTATGGGAGGTATGTGAATAATTTATGAGAGATGTAGTTTCAGAGACAGAGATTAGATTCCCAATTTTTTTACAGAAAGTCCTTCTGGGGATTTAATGGAACAATAAGACATTACACCAATATAACTTCTTACATCATTGTTCTTTTAGGTCATTTTAAGTCCATTTCCTAGTTAAAACTTCAAAGATTATCTCTTCGTAATTCCTCTCGTAGTAAAATTCTTATCTTTGCCTCACTGCCAGGAAGCTGGATCAATATCGTACCTCTGGCATTTACATTACCAATGATGACTGTGTGATTATCAGGAGAAAAATCCTAAGCAAGAACTTCTGCTATCTGGAATCTCGTGGTCTCAGGACAAGAACCTGAATGTATTGACCAGTCAGGGAACTCACGCAGAAGTGATCCATTAACTCAAACCCAGACAATATAACATTTATTTTAGACAAACCACTTATATGATGATGACAAGCAGAAGGATTTGATGGTGCATAGTAGCTCTTCACTGTCTTTTCTTCCGCTTAATGACAGTAGCTTGTAATCATCCAATCTAAGCCTCCTTGCTACCCATCATTTAAGAGACTAAGATCAGAACATCTGCTTTCAGATCAATAACTCTGAATTAAATCCTTTATTATTAATAGCTCTAAAACACAAAACAAATTTTAAATGAAATAAATAAACTTAACATTAAATGGAAAAACTAAAATACTTTTAACTGAAATAAAAATTATCACTAGTGATAAAAAAATTTTTAAATGTAAAATACTAATAGCCATTTTAAAAACTAAAAAATGCTAATATTTTTAGATAAATTTTCATAATTAACTAATAATAAAACAAAAATAAAAATAAAATATTTCAAAACTTTATTCAACATTAAAACAAGTATAAACTTAAACTATTAACTCTTGTAAATCTTAATATTAATTTATATAAACACTGAAAATATATGAACAAACTAAGTTAAAACTGCTTGTTCTCTGGTAGGCAGACATGCCTATATCATTCAGTGTCATGAATAATAGAATATTTCTGAGCTAGAAAAACTTCTGATTTTCCATAAATTAAAATATTCAGCATAAAACTTTTCTAACTGTTGTATCCTCAACTGAATACACTTTTCACAACAGAAATGACATTTTTTTTCTTTAGACCATTTGCTAGTCTTTCTTATACTTGTGAAAAATACTAAGCATCTGAGTTATAAGTAACATAGAATTAATTTCTGTTAGAGTAATGATGTTCATTATACTGTGACTTACTGTGATTAAAAAAGTAAGGATCTTACATTTAAATGAGAATATCACCAGCATTTTGTTGAACCAATATGGTATGCTGAATTGCAACAATAGGCTTGGTAAACAAGGCAATGTGAAACCTCAACACTTCTCTCTCTTCCTTGTAAGAATGTTTGTTAAACTTGAAAATGGTTATCCCATTTCCAGAAATGTCTTTTGTCGGTGAGGTTACTTCAACCATATGGTTATGGCACCTGACATATAATTGTGGTTTGTTTACTATCTGGTACATCAAACTGCAAAAAAAGAAGACAATTACAAATTGTAGACTTAAGAATGATTAATAATAAATATATATATATACTTTTTTTAAGAAATTGAAATTCATTTTAAAATAAGGAACAATATCAGCAATAGATTAATAATACTGAAGTTAAAATTCATGAACTTGAATTGTCAAATTAACATCTATTACCAGAGAAACTAATTTAATTAAAGAAACTGAAATAAATAAAAATTTAAAAAAAAATAAAGCTAATTATAAACTAAATTTGTTACAGTTAAATAAAAAGTTAATTTACTTGAATTAGAAATATGCCAACCATGTTTTCTGTTATTCAATTTTTTTAGTTGATTGGAGTTGTGAATAGTTAGTGTCAATGGCTACTACAGGTGGGAGCATATGTTTTTAATACATGGTAGAGTGGAGGAAATCTAAAAAAAAAAACATTTGATAATCTCTAGTACTTAACTAAATCAAGTCTTTTTGTTCATTAAACAACAAGTGTTTCATTTATTTATGTTTCTTAATGTTTCAACTTATCTAGACAACATGATCAATAATTAAAATACTTAACGGTTAAGAAATAACTATTTCGTACTATGAAATAACATTTGCTATTATTATATTTGAGTATTAAAATTAATATTTAAAAAATGGTAAGATATTTTGAAAATAGTATTTTTCTAGGCTGATGCTGGCATACATCTTCAATAGTCTTCCTCTGGATCTGCCTTTGAACCAAGGTATTTTTACATTAAAGATCTATAAAACATCAGTATCCTGGTGAAATTAAATTTTTAAATCTGTTCAATGGAATTACAATAACAGAACCACAACAGTACTAAAAAGTAATTTTAAAATTTGTTTCCTGTTTATTAAATCGTTTAAACTGCAACATAAATTATTATTACAAGCAAAAAATAAGTTTTATTTCAAAATTATATCAAACAATAAAAATTATAGAAAGTTTTCTGGTAATACAAAAAACAAAACAGAAATTTTATCCGACCAAAAATAAAATCCAAATACTGAAAAAAATTACAGATTACAAATCAGTTAAATTCATACAACTAATGCATCACTGCTTAGAGATACTTTAATGTTTATAAGAATATTAAACATTTTTGAACCAAAAAAAAAAAAAATAACACTAAGAAATCTGTTGTAAAGTAAAATTCTTTATTTTAATACACATATGGCAATAAAAAATTCCATCTTATCGGTCCAAGAAAGACCTTAGTAAGAATCTAGTGACAAAAAAAGGATCTTGTTTTTTGGAATATGTAAAGTAGGATCTTCAATCAGCATGACGTTAACATATGTTAGTCTAAATAACATGCATGATGGTGTAAGTAATATTATTACATTGTACGTGTAATGTCAGGTTAATTTAAAAAATAGTAGTAGTTTTCACGATCCATTATAACATTAATAAACTTCACTGTTAGTTCTATTTCTTCTTTAATGGGAAAGGGTAAAATAAATTTTTCAGTGCAATATTAGATTACTTTACAGGCTATGTCAGTTTGAATCTTACATGTTAATATTAGATTCAAACTAAAGGTATTGATACAAAAAGGTATCAATACCTTTTTATATTATACATACTTAAAATAAATTTTTTTTACAACAGACCACTCAACAATCTAAAAACAGGTTTTGTGATAGTTTTGGTTATTCCTATCCATATTTATGCCAATGAAACAATGTACATTAATAATTTTTTATCCAGTACTTAACCCATTTCACTTGTCAGCATGCCAATAAATGAAACGAGAAGAAATTAATACATAAAATAGTCATTTCTCAAAATCCAGTTATAATACATATATTATTGGTATATTGTTATATTCTTAACAATACCAGTATCTTTTAGTATTTAGCATAATAACGAGATGAAAACCTCATGTTCAATAGCACAAAACTTCACATCTGATTGAATTAGTGTGAATGGTATTTTTAGATTTAAATATTTTAAAAAATATTAACAATTAGGAATTTATACATTAAAAGATTGTTGCAATAAAAATATGCATGAAATTAGATGTAAGTAAATGATATAAAGCACACATTTATCAACAAAAGCATGTATTCATAACTAGTGGTTCATATGACAACAACCACAGCTAAAATATTGACAAACTTGATTATTACATGAAAGATAATAGTTATTAGTAGAAAAAATTATATAGTTAAAAAAAAATTGTTTATGGTTAGGTAACATAATGAAGCTATTACAGGTATTTAATTGTATATTATTACAATTAATTATAATATTTGTAATGGCAATAAACTAATTGGACTTGTTTTGCTCCTTTTCCTTTCCTTTACCGTCCTTAAAATGACATAATTAATCTTTTGTAATTGATTTCATAACCGATATCAAACTTTAAAAAACTTATAACTTCAAATATTATTCAAAATTCCTATTCCTTGCCACCTGACCACCCTCTATTCTCTTTCAGAGAAAGGTTAAACAGGCAAGTGAAAGGGATTTCAGATATCAGGTAAGGAAGAATAATTTAAGCATACATAATTAATGTTAGTTATTACATAAATTACATATCTTTTGGTGTTCGTTCTAACGCAGTATATTTTTTTTTAATTTCATTACATATTATAGCACTGAAACTATAATCTAGTTTTTTCTTTACTTTCGAATGAATGTGTGAAGCATGTTTTAAATGGTGTTTGATATATACTGAAATAAAAAATACTCTCAGTTCTGGCATGTAAAATACATCTTATATATATATATATATATGAATTAAAATGCATTTGCAACTGTTGAAGAGCATTGTTTCCTATCCTTGGGGATTGCACAAAAAAGTAGTGCTCCCTACACAAAAAAGATGCATATAAGTACAGCCTATTCGTGTTCCTAATCAATCGATATCAGTTCTATTTATTATAAATGTTTCTTTTTCTGTTTATGAGTGATCTGTCACAAAAGAATGAAATGCATATAATTCAAAAACACCTGCATGGCTGCACCAAAATATTTAAAACAGGAAGACTGCAACAATACTTATTTTATAGAATTAGCAGAACAGTAATAGTTACAGTTTAGAGTGATCAATTAGAATATTAAAATAGCTCAGAAAAAAACAATGTCATCATTGATTTCAAATGCCAAGATCAATAAATTAAATATTTTTACATCCAAAAGAGGGTTGTAAGTACTGTCATATGGTTTGAATATCATTGTGAAATCCACCAGGTCATTACTAATTTAAATCTGACTAATTTTAATCATTTTGAATCATTAGTGACTTAGAGATAAGTGAGGTAACCTTTTAATTTTATGGATTTTGCAGAGATTTATGAATAGGCATTACTTTTGTTTAGCCTAACTGCTTTTAGATTTATCGCAATTTAGTCAAAATACTGTACTCAAATCTATATACCAGCTTAAAATAACCTAATATTAAAATATGAGTAACCTTGAAAAAGCTACAACTTGTAATTCAATTCCATACTGTGTAGCATACTGTGAATTGGCATATTTTTTTATTATCATTGTTAAAATAATTTTGTTAAAGTCTGTTTTCTTTACAAGCAGTTTCTCAAACTAATTTGTTAGGATTTTAAATGTTTATTACTTTAAGGTTTGCTTACCGATTTTGTTTCTATTATTAACATCCATTTTAAATTACACTGATAACAATCTTCACTTATAAAATATAAAACATACATAATTATCTAAATAATCATAAAATATTTTATACTAAAAATAAAGCTTTCTACATAGATAATTAATTTTTTAGTTAACTTATTGAACAATTCTTTCTTTATATATTTTATCTTTTACTGCCTAAACTGTGTCAAATATTTTTTTTTATATTTGAATAATTACAAACCCCTTTTTAAAAGATACTTATAATGTATTAAGACATGTTATAGTATTAAGTATAATGATTTAATGTTGTTAACGACTATCAGACTGTATTAAAAAATATGTTTGGTATTAGATATTATGCCTTTGCTTCTTTTAAAGAAAATGTTTTTGTGGCTGTTAAATTTTATTCATTTATAGTTAATTAGTTTAATATAACAATAAGTTTTTCTTTTGACATGAAATGAATTTTCAGAAGTTGTCAAGTTCCAAGGCGGCTAATTTGCTCTTGCTTCAAGAATATAGTATAATGTGTATACTATTCTACAAATATATTCACACAGATTCTATATGCCACCATACTTCAGAGTTTTACTTGCTGGAACAAAAGTTTTGCTTATGCAGAACTGAGATATAAGAATGGGCGTGGGAAAATTAAACAAGCTAAATAGATTAAATACATTTTAATTTTTACATATTACATGGAATAAAAAAGATATGAAAAACATACATATAAGGATATGCTGAAAATGTATTATGGGCTAGAGAAAAATTATTACTATTTTTTTACATTTTTTGAAAATTATTTTAAACATCCTAATTAAAGTAAACAAGTTAACAGAACATATAATTTATATAATATATTACTGCTACCTGTATATGGTTATTAGTTATAGTGTGCTGTATATAATTTTTTAACTGTAGTTGAGGACCATTTAGAAATTGGCAAGGTTTTTTAGAGATCTTTATATTTTTAATAAAAAGACTGGTAATAAAGTATGAACAGCAAAAGTATTATCATGAGGTTATTATAACATACATCATTTCATAAATACTGTCTTTGAGGAAAATATATAACTATTGATAAAAAAAGAACTGTGTTTTCAAAATGTTTAAGATACTTCATGTCTAACATGTCCCATAAAATAATAGCAGGGCTTTAAATGGTTATAGCTTCAACACAAACTATTGTAGAGAGCTGTACTGTATGTTAAATGAAAGAGAAACACTTAAAAATTTAGGTGTGCAAATGTTAGCGCATGTCCAATGTTTCCAGTACACGTGCATGTTAGTCACCATGTTTGGTGACTAACATCTTCCTGGATATGTTAGAAGCATATACAGCACCTCAAATACCAGAGAATTCCATTTTCCAGTTAGACGGAGCTCCTCCATATTTTGCCATAATCATGGAGGATTTTCTTAAAGAAACATCCTCAGCAATGGATAGAATGAGAAAGGTGGATTGCCTGGCCCCCACGGTTTACAGATCTTACCCTCATGAATTTCTATTTTTGGGTTTATGTAAAAACATAGGTGTATTGCATTCAAGTTTGAAATTTGGACCATTTAAAAGAAAAAATCATTGAAGCTGTTTCTTCTATCACTCCAGATGTTCTCTGCAATGTATGGCAAAAGACTGAATATCTTCTTGACATTTGCAGAGCAACTAAAGGAGCACACATCGAAATCTACTGAACAGGTAAAAATTTGAAGTGTTTCTCTTTCATTTAACATATAGTTCATCTCTCTACAGTGCTTTGTTTCAAAGCTATTACCATTTAAAACCCCACTATACTAAGCGAACTGAGGGGTTAGGTGGAATGGGCAAGTAGGATTTGTTGTACTATCTAACGAAATGACATCATCAAATAACTAATAACATGACACATATGTGTACAATTTACGTAAGATGCAAACACAACAGACTAGTACAATACAATGACTAGTATACTAGACACAACAGTTGCCACGAGGCAAACTTTCAGCTCTCATATTGTATTATTTTATGATCACTATATATACATATACTTATGCACCCTTGCCAACAATAAAACTGCAGGTTTATATGCAAACTTCTTCAGCATAATATAAAGAAATAGAAAATAGATATGAATAAAAATATTATTTTATTTTAACCCAATATGCAAATTTAATAATAAAAGTGATTGGAATATCCCTTGATATATTTCATTGTATGGTGGTTAAAAGGATGATGATGGAAATTATGGAGTATGTGGTAAGTCAAAAAAATAAAAGAGTGCTAGCCAGTGATAACTTAATATAAAGTATACTAATATTTATACAATAAGTAAAAGATGAAGCCTAGCTTTAAAATCACATACCACATCTGTACAAATTAATAAAAGTATTATTCATTGCTTTGTTTTATTATGAATATTATCATATAATTTATCATTGCACTATACTTACTACTAAGGAAAAAACTAGCTTACATTTTCCACATTTTTCAAATATTGCAGATTACAGTTGAGAAGAAAATGTAGGATATTCAAATTACAACAATCAAAAGTCATTTAGAGAAGATATTTCACCTTTTGAGTATTATAGGAAAGTTTCAACCATGTAGAACAATGAGTTCTTTTAAATTCAGCAATTTAAAAAAATATTTATTTTGTTCACTAATTCCAGACTCTTGCAAAATAGTTTAAGTCATATTTATTGTAAACATGAAGATTCTTCTGCAACCATGAATGTATTATTGAGAGAAATGATGTATAATTTTCAAGAAGAAGAGTTAGATTGTGCAAATGTACAGTCCTATTTCTGTGGTATACTAGAAAATAGACACCCGTTAGGTAAACATTTATTATACAAATAAATTTTTCAAAATTTAAATCATAGTATCCACTCTTTTCAGTGACTATAAATATCATTATTAAAATGATTCACCTAATTGTTCAGTCCTATGTATAATTTGTGAATAGAAAAACAATAACACAACAATCCATCAAAATGCTTAATAAATATTCTTAAAGATTTAAATAATTACATATATAAAGAAATTTACATACATAATGTTGCATTAATGTGTATGTTTGTGTTTGCCCATAGTTGTCAAATTATACTTAATATATATATTTAAACTTGAAAATAATTTTAGTTAATATTAAGCATGAAGAAAATTACACATAATTTTGTTCTACAGTTGTCATTTTGATGTAGATTTGAAACAGTTGATCAGATGGCTATTAAATTGAATTGTAATTACCAAAATCATTTATATAAGGAAATTTACAATATTTTTTGTAGTATAATATTTATGTAACACAAATACTGCACTGTTTTAAAACAAAATTAGATTGGGATTAATGAGTTTTTACAACAAGAAAGTTCTTTCAAGTTAATTTGATTTTCTTACTCAAATAAAACAGTTATTGGGATTTTTTTTATTTTCATATTTATATAGAATACTAAAACCAATGCATACTTCCAATTTAGCAATTTAAATTTAGTGTTGAGTAATATCAAATAACCCTCTATAAAAAAAATTGTAAATGTTATGAACCAATATGAACATTTTTTACATCTTAATATATAAATAAGATTTATTGAATATTAATTAAATTTGTTTAAATTAGAGTAATTTTTAATCTTTTTTAGACTATAATGCGAAACTTGGTACGTCGGTATGTAACAGTGGAGCAAAGAAAAGCAGAAAATGAAGGAGTTACAGAAGATGATGTAAATGAAATAAAACAAGATATTTCTGCATTCCGATGTGAATTGATTGAAATTCTAAAAAAACTCTGGTATGAATACATCAACAGCTGCTGGAGCTGGGCCAGGTATATATCTAAAAATGAATGTGTGTTTATTCCGTACATGTTACTACATCATTCATCAGATTGGGATGAAACTTTAGTGAATTGTGCGCATGCCCACAAAGGTTTCTGAATTAGTTTGGACCCACTTGCATATTGCAACCCACGTGCACCGTAACTGCACTGCAACAAAACGTATATTGCAGGGGTATTCCATTTTAATTCAATAAATGATCAGTGCATCACTATTTTTTATTTTGATGATATTTGGTATATGATAACTACCCATCTTGTAGTAGCCAAAATATACTTTATTATATTTTCAAAAAAAATTTTTCTTGAGTAATAAACTTTTTTCTAACTCGCCAACAGGTAAAAACAGCTATTTTCGTCACTTTTTTCATGAGCTGTACTATTCTTATTTTACATCGTGCAGCGGATAAAAATCTTTTTTGGAAATAGTAAGAATGGAACTTCATCTCAGTGTACTCAAAATTCATTTTGTTATATAACCCAATCTTGTAATGTTTACTTAAGTTACGTTTATAAATTGTTGTTTTTTTTTCAAATTTTGGGCCCAAAATAAATAATGAAGGATAACAGGCCCTTACCCTAAATAATAATTAGGGTAACGGCCTATTTTTCACCCTTTAACTCTTAGGTACTAGTAGAATTATAATAAAAGTAAATTGGACTGTTACCAAGTGTTCTTCATTAAAAAAAATGGCTGCCACATTGTAAGATTTTGAAAATTTTCATTTTTGGGGCCCAAAAACCACATTTGGGAATGGGTAGTATTTTCATTATGGGTTTGGTTTTATGTTGCTCCTGTATTTATAATTTTATAGAAACTTTCAGCCAGCTGTTCTCATGCACTAATTTCCTTCTTATTTTCCCATAATTATGTATTTGAAAACCTTAATATGTAAATGAATTCACAATCTCTACATTTCTTTCTTCTATTTTTATTCTACTTTCCTTATATAATGTTACTTTGCTTGACAGTTATTTGTGTTTCCACATCTTATTATTTTATCTCACTTACTGATCTAATCCTAGACCTGTTGTTCACTATTTCCTATATGTCAGTTTATTTGCTTTCTGAGCAAATTCTAAATGAACAATCATACTATCATTCCTCCTTGACTACCATTATGTATCCTAACCTGTTATACAATTCATTCGTTACATTAATAAACAAGAAAGGTAAAAGAACTCTTTTTGTCTTAAGTTGAAATTTGAACATCACAATTTTCAGAAAAGCCTATAAAAGATTTTACATTGCATTCATTCATTCAATATGCAATTCAACCAACCCCAAAAAAAAAAAAAAAAAAAAAAAAAAAAAAAAAAAAAAACATTCATAATTTCAATCAACCCTATTGGTAACTTTATCTTCAACAGATATTTATTTCCTAAAAATATAATATAATATTGAACACAAGATAAAATGAATGTTAAATAAATATTTAAAGTATAACAATATGAGGCTAAATAATTCATAATGTCTATATTTTCATGTCAAATTCTTATGAAGGATTGTCATTCCAATCCATATTGCAATATCCTTCATTTTCAATGAAGGATTGTCATAAAGTAAAGAAGGAAGCAGCAGACTGTGCAAGATAGCAAGCTAGACAATACATAGGAATTTCATTAGTCAGTCTATAGTTGCTCATATTATCACAGAACATATTGACAAACAACCTCATTATATATTTTAACAGATGAAGCCCATTATTCTACAAAATAATACATCTTATATTTTATTGTTGTCACTCCATACTTAATTTGTTAAATGGGATCAATTTTCAAATATGAATGATTTTCTATTTCTTCTTCATCCTCTCATTAATGAAGAGTATTTACTTCTTAAAATTGTTTTTTTTTTTTAGCAGGTGCAGGTGGTAAGAAAAATCGACAAAAAGAGAGAAGATTAATGAAAGGTTTCAACATTGCTCCTCCACCAGCAAGCAGCAGTACAAGCTCATTACCCCCAGTAGCAGAACTCATTGCCAGCCTGCAGATGCACAACGAAAACTCTTCTTCACATGAACTTTTTGGATCTACTATATCAGGACTCCTTGGCTCAACACCAGGATTAACTATGCGTCGTACTTACACAGCACACACAAAAGAGCACAATCAACAGCATCACCCATATCATGGCTTACGTGGACTAATGTTCAAACGAAATTCTTCACGAAAACGGCGATGGGATAGTCTAATTGAAGCAGCAAAATCAGGTCGAGTTGGCAGACTGATTAATCGTAGTCGCTCAGAAGATTCTGTTTGCAATGGAAATAATGGTGGTCGTCTCAGACACAGTCCACTCTCTGACAATAATGTTACAGATACAGATTCAAACCCTAGTCTTATGGAAAACTGTGAACCGAGTCTTGGACTTACTATTTTACGACACAAACGACTTGTATTCTCCAGTTCACGTAATTCAAAAGGTGAAACCGGATCCAGTCTAGATTCTAAAGAACCAACCCAGCTTAAATCCAAACTTAAAAGAGCATCCAGTGTTCCGGCTAGAGGGACAGAACAAAAAAGTGTAGAACATACAGAATCACACGAACAAACACAATCACAACAACAATCAGTTGATATTCAACCTCAGACAATATTAACTCCTTCAACGACAGAAGAAAGTGTCACAACAGGCAATGATAACTCCAACAGTGATCCAACAAAACGCCATAATGGACTTGTTACCGTAATACCTAATTTACCTGGTATTCAACCAGTTAGTGGACATAATGTTTCTGCAGGATGGCTTTAATAAGAATTATAATGACTCATAACACAACTATTAAACAAACAAAATAATGCTAGTATCTACTTTTTAAACCAGTGAACTAACGTGATTTAAACTATGAATTATGTTGACCAGTAATCAAGTGCACCTGAAAAGACATAAATTATTATTAATTGTATTGTTTAAAAAAAATATAACTATTTTATAATACTTTGAAAGGAAAACAACATTTGGAAATATATATATTATATACGTATTAAGAATACTATTTCATAAAATTTAATATTATGTCCGTAAAATATATTGTTTATTTAATAATAGATGGTATACATTGTGTACATAAAATATGTACATAATTATTTTATTAGATAATGTGTATCATTTATAAGATGATAAAAGTTAATTGTTTTAATATATTAATAATAAAGAAACTGTTAATATAATCGTGATAAAATCAAAATGCTTGCTAACTGGATTTCACTTTATTAACTCTAAACCTCAAAAAATATATATGTTCATAGAAACAATTTGGAACAAAGACTTGCATATTTATGTCCGAAGTTAGGTTATTGAAACTTCAAAATTTATGTACAACAAAAAAATGCATTGGCCATTGTTAATTCAAATATAGATCAAAATGACTTACTATGTCAAACATACTTCTTTTATCATTGAAAATTTTGCCAAAATAGCATCCAGCAAGGGTCATACAAGCACTATATAACATTCCATGTTTTAAATTTTTTATACCTCTTTCTCTAATGTAACAGTATTTTGTATGTTTGTGAAGAACTCCTAGTGGTGTAATTTAATATAGTATGAGGGTGGATTAAATATAAATAATACTTTTCATTTAAAATCTTTTTATTTGCAGTAAAAACGTAGCAAGTTTTCTTAATTATTCTAGATAGTGTCCTCCTTTAGAAATGCATTTTACTCAATGAATCAGTAACTTTTTCATCCCATCATTGTAAAAAGGAGTGGATTATGTTGTTGAATTGTTGGCCTCCCAGAGCTTCTTTGAGTGGTCCAAAAAAAATTTTAAAAATGCATGGTGATAAATCTGGGCTGTATAGAGTACTCCAGTGATGTCCATCTCATTTCTTTCAGTTTTTTGTTTGTGAAAACTATAGAATGGGGCCTTGCATTTGTCATGGAGAAGAATCACCTCCTGTATTGGTTGGGCAGATCTTTTGCAGCGATAAACAAGTTTAACCTTGCTTAAAAGCTCTCATTAATATGCCATATTGATGGTCTGCGATCAAGCAAAACATCAAAGTGTAAATCACCGTGCCAGTTCCAAAATATAGTAGCAAGCACCTAGCCAGCTGACAGCCAAGACTTTGCTTTCAAGGGAACTGCCTCACCCATTTTTCTTAACATGCTGACTTGTTTCGATTCAGGCATGTAATGACGTATTCATATTTCATCGCAGGTAATGACATAATTTAAAAATCCATCACCATCTTGTGTAAACCTTGTTGAGAACCATACACAAAACTGCAAACATGCCAATTTCTGTTCTTCAGACAAAAGATGAGGGACCCATGGGACAGGCTCTCAAAGAAACCTTTTTGATTATGGATTGAGTGCTTCCATTACTTACTCCAACCTCAGAATAAATTTCAAAAACTGTCGAACTGTTCTGCTCCATAATCCTCGTTCATGGGCAACAATCGTGGCTCTTGTTTTCAGCCTCTTCATGGCCCTGTATGAATGTTTTATGCCAGCCAAAAACACATGGCCTTGACAGTATTTGATGACTGAACTGTGCCATCAGTCTTCGCAAAATTTAGGCCGATTTTACATCTTCATGAGCAAGAAATTTGATGATGATGATGAGTTGCACAGTATTAGGGTATTCCTCTTTATCAAACTTTGTGTGCAATCTATTGACAGGCTCTCAAGTTCTTCCCCTCTTGACATCCCCACCTGACAGTCTCTGAGTGGCAGTCGCTTTGTTCAGTGTTATTAATCCAAAATGAATATTTTCATTTATATTTGATACACACTAATACTTAAATGATCATTAACCATTTATTGTCAAAATAAAAATACCAAATCCAAGAAGATGAGAAAGAAATACATGAGTTTACAAGCTTCTTTTTAACACATGTTTAATATTTTTAATTGAATAAAAAATTATACAAACTAAACAAATGTCACAAAATAACTATGTCCAATACGATAAGCAAGATGTTTTTATTTAAAAAAAAAAAAGATTTAAAGAGAGATTATTTTAATAACATGGTGATCTGAATTGAAGTCATTTACATGAATGAACCAAATCAAAAAGTGGAATATGAAGCTTCAGGGACTGAAGGTAAGTACTGAGAAAAGTCAGATGATTGGTAGTTAAAAAAGATAAAAATCATGACAAAAGAATTAAATGTTGAAATTTGTTACTTTAAAAGAAGAAAAATGTTTTGCTATTGATATTCCTGCTGATGAAAGTATGACCAGAGTGATAAAGTCAGTTAAATAAAAGAAGAAGGTTCTTTTTAAGTGTTCACCACTTGTTACAGGATAAAAATGTTTCATAGTAAGTAGAAATGGTGTAACCAAATTACTTGCCAATAGTTATATGTGCATCTGAATCTAGGATCATCGCAGAAAAAGATTGAACTGTAGTTCAGATAGAAAAGGCATACTTCTTGATAAGAATATTTTTCAGAACTAGAATAATGAAGTAAGAACCACTAAAATACATGAAAAATTAAAATTATATAGTATTTTAAGAATGACAAGAGAATAAAAGAAGAATGACTGTCTAAAGAAGCACGTAATGACAATCAGGAACAGAAGTAGACTTGTCTGAAGATGGACTGACAATGCAAAATCTGATATAGAAGAACAAATAATTTCCTGATACTAAATAGAATTTGGTGTCACCAGTAACATTATCACTGATATGATTGCAAGAGTCAGTTAACCTAGATTATGATTGCATACATCTGGATATGAAAAATATGCTGAACAAGTTTTTAATATAACTGGTGGTCTCTGCCACCAATTATTCTAGGTTTATCAACTCTTGTTAAAACATTTCACCTACAAAAAAAAAAAAAAAACATTTAGAAGCAAATTTTCAAGTAAATTATTTTGAGAATAATAATAATTATTCTTAAGGTAGTCATTACTTATTTTCGTATTATCATTAAAATTTATTAAAAAAAGTGTCAAATTTTTTTATCTCATTTTAGACTCCCTTTATCAACATAATTTTCCATTCTTTCTTTGTCATACACGTGCACACTTATATCAATACCACACATCATATTGTAAATGATCAGATTAATTTCTTTACAATCATATATACCGTGATCATTTTTTTGTGATTTTTATATAATGTGCAACTAATGATTTATAATTTTTATGATCGATTAACAAAAACTGTATTTTTCAAACAAACCTTTTTCGTGGGAGATATTTTTTATTGTGTAGTCCTTTTCAATGTTAGTTATTACCTCTGAAGTTAATATTTTTCAAATTTTAAGAGATTACTGTAAATTTGTCAAATACTTTTTATAATTAATTAACATTAAAAAAAATCACTTTTTAAAAGAATTATCTCAATTGAGATTAAATTATATAATTTTAAAATTAATCTTAATTGCATGTAGGCGTACTTATTTTTAATAACATTTTCATTTCAGTTGCTACACTTAAAAAAGGCAAAATATTCTATTCAAGAGCTATTTAGTAATATTATCAAAAAGGGACAATTAGAACATTCGATTTTTAGAAACATTAAGTTCCTGTCCAATTTACAATATGGTAAAAATTTTTTTGTAATACTTTTCTTATGAATTTTGTATTATATTTCTTCAAGTGCAGCTATTTTTCACATTTTAATTTTTTTTTTTTGAGAGGTTAGTTTTGTACTTCTTTGATTGTAATTTCTTGAAATGTTTATAAACTCAAAATTTTTAATTTTACTTTAAAGTATAAAAAAAACACAATTCTAATCCCAAATTTTATATAAAATAAGAAATTATTTAAAATAGTCTAATGGAAAAAATTACTATGGCAGAAAGCATGTCATTTGTATAACATTTACTGCTTATACTCGGCATTAAAAATCTTCATTCCACAGAAGCCCTCTCTTAAAATCTTGACATTATTCTCTATATGTCCTTTGGATTGTTTATTGTATAATATAATTATAACTTATAATATTTAAGACCCCTTTCTGGATACAAATATTCAACAAATAATAATGTTTAATATGAAATTTTATTACATTCTGTGTAAAAAAATCACAAGAACTCTCACTAATAAACAAATAATTAAATAGCTTAATATATTTAAAAGTACATCCAAGAAGAATGACCATCAAGGGAGCCTGGCTTGAATGCTTAAGAACCTCTTATAAACAAAGTGAGCAGTACTTCCAAAAAAATAAATAATACTATAGTTTATAATAAATAAATAAATTTGAATATTTTAAAATTCAGAAAGCAAAAATCATTTTTGATAACGACATTAATATTTATTCATTAATTAAAGACAAGGAACAGGCAAACACAAACATAATAATACGTATATATTCACTTTGATGATCAGCTGCAGAAGAGCTACAAAAGCAAGTAAAAAAGTGACAGTATTTTATTTTTTATCCAAATTTAAAAAAAAAAAATTTACCATATCACATATGAACTTTATACATTATTTGAACGTGTCTATTAAACATCTAGATAATTGTTTTAACATAAACATATTTTGTCACTTACATTACTTAAGTTTGACATTGCATATCATCCAAAATATAAAAAAAATAATAATTTATAGAACAGAATAAATTAATTTTTCCAAATATTTTAGAAGCTTCAGGTACATAGTTATTTTATGTAAAAATTAAAAATAGAAATAGTTTAGGTGATCTTGTTCATTAAAAGCAATTGTAAAACAAAAATTCTTTTTTTAATAATTTAGTTTGTATAATATATTTATTTGTTTTAATTACAGGCATAATTATTTTATAAAATTAAAAGAATCATTAAAATAATAATTTATTAAATTTATTTATTTTTTGATGTACGATTTTTTTTTAATTTTTTGAGGTTGTTCAGAAAATAACTGAACATTTTTAATTACGCGCCAACAGAGATATTTAGTGATTATTGTGTTCCACATAATCTCTATAACCGCATGTTCTGGATTATTGATATCTCGTTTAGTTTTTGTGTTATTGTTATTTGAGTATCATGTGTTTAAGTGTTAGCAGCGATTTTTGTCAATAATTAATGTAATTTACCTTAACAGCAAATTGATAACGTTCTCTAGATCTTTCGGCTTACTTGGAAGCCATCATAAAGTTAAATTGCAACCTAAATTGTTTAAATTTTGACTTTAATGCATTAATTTTAACAACTGATGATGGCTTCCAGGTAAACCGAAAGATCTTGAAAACGTATCAACGTGCTAGTAAGGTGGATTATACTAATTGTTAATTTATTTATTTATTTAACATGTCAGCGGTACCATGTTTGAGAAATTGATTTTTGTAAATGTACGATTTTCGGGAGCAACGATACATATGTAAAATTTTGCGTGAAACTGGGGAAAACTTTCACAGAAACGTTTCAACTTTTGAAACAAACTTACGGTGATGATGCTGTAGGTCGTACGCAATGTTTACGATTTAAAAGTGGTCGTCAGTCGATTTACGATGATCTTCGACCGGTAAGGCTTTCAACTTTGACTGATGAACCCAAATAAAGAAAATCAACGATCTGATGCGTGCAAATCGCCGATTGACTTGTCACAGAACTTGCAGATGAGATTAGCATCTCAATTGGATCATGCCATGACATTTTGACTGAAAAATTGAACATGCATCAAGTTGCAGCAAACTTTGTTCCTCGTTTGATGACCGAACGGCAGAAACAACATCGAGTGGACGTTTGTCGGCAACTTCGTAAATAAGCTGATGACGATGAAATGTTCATGCAAAGGGTCATAACGGGAGACGAAAGCTGGGTTTACGGCTACGATATTGAGACACGTTCAATTATCAAAAAATCTCTTCTGACACTTAAACATGTTGCACTCAAATAACAATAACATGTAACCTAAACGAGATATCAATAACCCAAAAACGTGGGGTTACAGAGAAGGTTATGCGGAACACAACGCTGCCAAGCATACGTTACTACATATCTACGTTAGCGCGTACTTAAAAATGTTCGGTTACTTTCTGAACAGACCTCGTATATTGTGATGTAACTGTTCTTGTAATAATTTATTATCATTGTTCATATTCTCTGTTAACTAATTAATTTCCACTTTACAGTTTCATTTAACCTATCCAAAAAGTAAAAGGAAAGTAAACTTATCATTTACACAAGTGACCATTTACACATACAACTAATTCGAAAATAATAAGCTGTTTCTGCTTCAGTAGCAAAAACAACTTTAAAATATAGTAGTCTGAATTTCCAACTCTTTAATTTTTAAATTAAGTAGCAGAGATTTATATTGATATAATTTTTATCATTAGAGATCTAAGAGTCAATGACTTAATTTAAAAAATTTCTTTATCAGTGTAATGTGCAAGTTTTAAGATTTTATAATTGTTTGAAAGAGTTAAAAGGGTATATAAAAAGAAAAATTTTGCCATTTACTACAAAAAAGTGACATAATAATAATTAAAATTTCTGAAAAAAATAGCAATTTATTAAATTTGTTTTCTAGCAATAAATTTTGGCTTACAAAATACTGATATAACCAAAATAATCTAGATTAAATGCAGTTAGCAAAAATTGATAGCCGATTCTCTTTTCAATGAAATCCATTTAGCAGTTATAAATAAGAAATCATGAAAATTTACAAAACGCAAATAAATGTACCATTTGAATGTCTGCATTTTTACAACTGTAAATGGTTAATTTTATGTTAATGGTATCATGTATGTTATCAAAGCCTTAAAAGTGTCTAAGTGACACGCCTTATTTAAAAGGTGCACATCAATGCACAGTTTGTCCAATAAAATTCCTGTTCACTTTATTTCAACTAGAATGTTTATTTAATTAATTAAAACCTATACATATTTCAACAATACTCAATTTATTCTAATGTATGACATGTGTGCGCATATTTTAATGAATATAAAATTCAACAATGTTTTATCCTTAGAATGCCAATCAAGAAATATCATTACAAAATTTATCATCTGTTAAGTTTTTAAACAAAATAGTAAAACGTTGTCTATCAAAAATTACAGTATTATTATAACAGATAAGGAAATGAATAAATTTTATGCTATATTAGAAATGAAGATGAAGTTGGAAATGTATTTTATATCAAACTATGTCAAATAAATAAATTTCTTGTAGTTTTAAGTTATAGATACAGTATAATCCATGAAATAAAGTAATGATTCTACATCAGCACTTCACAAAAGAATATTTGGCTACATCATACTAGTACTACATTTTTTTCTTTCATTAAGTCTTGCTAATAACTGTTATAATAATAATTCAACCAAAACATGTTTATTAGCATATGAAAAAACTACCATCAAATAATAAAATAATTTGCTTTTTGTATGTCATACTGACCAACCAGTTTAATAAGTTTTATGCATTGGTTTTAAACAACCTTTATGTCGCTTAAATGTAGGTCACTGAAAAATTCATTCATTCGCATGACTCACCTACTACTAATTATAGATAAAACAACTGAATATTTTTAAAGAAAATATGACATCATATTATTTATAGAGACTTATGGAATTATTTGTAAAAGATGGTATGAGTAATTACAGGATGTATATCTTGTTTTATACTTATTTGTTTTCTTTCTACACTCTATCTGTTTGTTTGTGTATGTGCGTGCGCGCGCGCGCACATGTATGTGTGTTGACGACAAAATTATACACAGAAATGTAGTAGATGTCTTTACATTATGTAAAGAATATTGATGTCAGTTCATAACTCTCAAATCATTAAAATTTAAAAAAAGTTAATCTTCAATAAATCCATGCTGAATGTTTTGGGTTTTAATCCTGATTAAACTCGGCACTTCCCATATTTTAACAAATTTCCATATCATAGTCCCATGAACAAGCCTTCAGGTTGTGCTATGATAAATTAAAAAGAAAAAACTGAGCAGCTCATGTTGGTGATCTTTTTATTAGAGTTTGTCCCATAAGAAGGAGGTTAAAAATCAGAATCTATTGTTATCTGCAGACTAAAGTAAAATCTAAATAAATAAGTTAATAAGTAAAGTAATAAGCAGTAAGTTAGTTAAAGTAATAAGTTTTTAATAAATAAGTAAGTAAAAAATAAGTATCTTGACTTTCTTTCATTTTTTATTATTTTTTTATTTTATTCATATTTATTAGTTAATAATCAGGAAATGGATTTCCTTGGGATAGGGATGCCAATTTATTAGTAAAACTGCAATGTTTGGGATTAATTCATACCTACTAATTTTAAGCCTTGATACTTTTTTATTTTTACACTAGTTAACCTTTTTGCTTATCTGTTATCAATCATTTTAAATTAAACTCATATGCTGAAAATTTTTATGTGCATTCAAATAAAAACAAGTATATCTATTTGTAATTTCTGCAGTTTAAAAAAATTTAGTTTGAATAACTTTTTTTTAATGCACATTACACTGCGCATTAAGTAAGATTAAAAATTCAGTAGCTAATAATTACAATACTTGATACAATGACAGTTGACTGAAACAGTAAATAGTCAGATTAAACGTTTTTTTTCTAATGGAATAAAATATAAATTTAAAAAATTAAGAAATACAAATAGCGATTTAATTGTACATTACAAAGTTAAATTTCCTTAAGCACAGCATTATGCTTCTACATTATATGGTTTATTGTTCTAATTGGAAACTTTAGTTATAAAAATGTAACCCGTTCAACTTTCTAATAATGAAACTGTGTGTGTTTGAAAATAAATATAAAATAATAAAAGACAGATAACCGTTTTCATGGAAATATAAGTAGAGAAAGCTAGTCATATACTTTCAACTTGCTTGATTACTGAACTTATACAGTTTTAAGACTCATTATAGTGTCATCTTAACTGCAAAGTACAATGTTAAATGCTGTCAATCATGTCTGAAGTACATCTATAAGTATGATTCAAATAATCTGATCAAACGAGGAAACAAGTTTGTTAAAGAAGTTTTTTAACCATAAAATTATCTTTTTACTTGTTCCCATACAGAAAATAAAGGGTCTTTTTAATTTCTCCTTCCTTGTCTTCTTCTATGGTAATCAGCAATTCATTTAATTAAAAAAATATCTCCTTAAATGATATTGATCTTCAATTTTTAAAAGAGATTAACAAACCTGTGAGTCTATTTTTGAATTATTATCCCTAATAGTTTTATATGTGGAAAGTGTCCATTCAGCAAAAGATAAATTTGCAATGTTCTAAACAGAAAATAATACCTATTGCTTAAAAAGCTAGCCACTCACTGAAACGACCACTAAATAAAAGTAAAGTCACATTTTGTGACTTAAACTTAAAAACTATTAAACTGCAACTATTACTTAAAAAGTATCATATAGGTAATAAAGCAATAAGTTGTTCAGCTACTTCTGCTAAATTTAATAATCGTAAAAAATAAAAATTCATTAAATAGAATTAATATTATAAACAACTCACTTCCAAACAACAAAAATGTTCTCCAAATGATTCTTCTGAGGTAATTATATTGCACCCACTTTGTAAAGCTGTAGGTCAGCTGGTTAAACTATTAACTAAGTAGAAAAAAGGTGCTTAAGAAAGTTCAAAAATACATTTAGAACAATAATCTCCATATAATTTTAAAGTAAATCATTTGCAATTTTTAATAATTTTAAAATTTTATCTCAAACTACAGTAGATTCAACAAATTTTAATTATTCTTAATATATACATATATACTAGCTTTCCTACATTAAATTAATTTTAGGCTATATTAAGTATACTTATTATTTACATTGATAACATAAATAATACCATAGTATGACAAAACAGCAACTTTTATAAAACTTGGGTAAAAATATTTGGCATTTATAGTTTATTTACTGATGCTTAATTAATTAACCTGGTGTGTATAATTCATTTAGCAAAATTTAACATTTAATTCAGTTAAAATTGTATCAATAATTTCTGTTACTAGTGATTTTTAATGAATGAAATTTTTTGAACATCATTGTTGGTGTTACTGGTAAAATTATTTTAATGAGCTGTTTGTTATTATAGACCTGCATATATAATCTAAATGTGCAATGAAATGAAATTTATCAGAAAAAAAAGTGCTGGTTGTTTTTTCATAACAATAATAATAATGTAACCGAGGCCTTACAGTGCATTGACATGTACCCAATTTAACAATATTGATAGAACAGCAATGCTTATTTCCATTTTATGGCCAATATTTTTAGTTTTATATTTCTTTATTATCTCATAAAGAGAACACCAATAATCAAGTTAATTATATTAAATTAATTTTTTTTAAAATAAAATACTACATGTTACAATAATAACAAATGTTTAAAAGTATTTTAATGTCTTTTTCAAAATTAAATAGCTAATTAATGAAGCAATGATCAACAACTTAGTTTTGTTTAATGCAGAGCTAGGTTTTATCTCAGAAGGATTGGTGGCATTCATACTTCTTTGAAAAATTTTCATTTTCCTAGTTTTTTCTATATATTAATTTTCCATTCCAAATAACTTCTTTTTTGTATGGTTTCTTGATAATGAGAAATGTACGTTACACAAAATATGATCGATTTTTAAAATAGAAAAAATTTAAAAATATTACTGGATTTTATTAATTGATATGAAAAATAAGAAGCAAAATCACTTTGTAATTAGAAATCTATAATCATTTTAAAGAAGTTTGGATTTTGTAATGCCACACTTCAGGGTTATCAATAGAAAACTGATTCTGTACAAAAGGGTGTGTCTTATATATCAGGATATGATTCAATACAATGAAAGCCAAAGTGGAATGAAAAGTACAGTACAGTGTCTTATAGGTCAATTGCACTTTCAATTGCATCCTAACCGATATGTATAAATTTAACATGTATCTGTTCGTGGAAGCTTAAGGACAGTTATTACCATTGCAAATAATCCCCCTTAGAATTTAAAACAAGCATCAGCATTGTCAGTTCTGTAAATCTTTTGGTATATTATCCATGACTTTTCTTAAGAAATTGTGGGTACTGTGTTCAAAAAATCATGGATACTTTCCTGAAGTTCATCAAATGTTCTTAAAAGAGAATGTCTTCTTTCGCTCAACCACACAAGAAAGAGTCATAAAGTGTCAGATCAGGGCTTTTAGTAGGCCACTCTTTTGGTCCACGATGGCCTATCCATCTTCCTAGAAATTGAATGTCCAGCCAATTACAAACAACACAGACAACGTGTGAACGTGCATTGTTCTGTTTTGCATATATTTGAGCTCTTCATTGTTATCCCATTGATTAATGATAGACAACACAAAGTTATAAGCCTATCAAAGTAGTGTTTGCTACTTGGATATTGTATAAAACATAAAGACCCACCACATCGATCAATGTCATTCCATACCACCCTGTTACTTTTGGCATATTTTTCAGCAGTAGGAAATGGATCAGCATTATTCCAATATTGACACAGTTGTACCTATTAAAAAACCACCAACATGAAAAATTTGCTGCCTCATCAGTTAAAATGTAATCAAACAGATTAGGATTATCTTCCTTCCATCCTAACAAAATTTATGAAAATTCCATACAGTGGTCTCAGTCCTTACAAAATGAAGCTTCTGGTGATCGAAATTCAAATCTTTATTTAAAACGGTGTGAATGGTATAGCATGATATCTAACCTACTTTTATTTGTTTTAAAGGAATAATTCTTTAAAATAATCTACTTATAAATAGTTTTATAATAAATCTATCATGGCAGTAAGTGGAAATGCAAGTGCTGTGTAATTAAAACATGATGTTGTATCTGAATGTAAACTATAAGGATTCTCCTGAAGAATATAATAATGTTAGATTAAAAATTTTAAGCAAAAAGGTATTTTAGAAAATGCCATCACAACATATCTTTATCTTTATCTGGATTATCCAAAGGATCACATAGGAAACCACAGAAGGAAACACATAAGCCATATGGTTTCTTTATACAAAGATGGAATTAAAAGATAAAAACATTTATAACTTGGAATTGAATCTTAAAATCAAGAAGCTGAGAGGATATTAACCACTTCAGCAACTTAAATCTAAAATGCACTGCCTTAAATTTTTCTCTCTAGAAAAAATTTTAATTATCTTAATTCCATATGATAACTTATTTGGGGTAGATTTTATAATACTATAATCTTTACTCATCACTTTATTCAATTGTTTTAATATTGAGTTAATACAGGTTTTTAAAATGATAATCTACTTAAAAAATGAATATAAATTTAACAAAAAAAAAATATTTTTTATGGGAATTCTTATAAATTTTATACAAAATAAATATTTATATATGTAAATTTATGTTAAAAATACCAAAATATATAAGGTTTGACCAAATGAGTATATTTTTGTGTTTAAGAATTATATTCAGTCACCCAAAGACAGATTATGTTTTGGGGTATGAATAAAAGTATTATTATTATAATGATTATTATTAACTGACAACCAATGTGTTGATGTTTTACTGAAATTAGTAAAATAATTATAGAAATTATGCTGTATTAATACTTCTTTGTCCTTGTTTTTTAGACTTACATTTACGTAATATTTGCCTACTTATATTATACAATTATTTAATTCAATATGATGTTTGTTAACATATCATGTTAAAAAGTATGTTAATACTCATCAAAACAGAATAGTAACACCAGTCAACCAAAGCCAACAAAGTCTTGTTCTCAATTCATGCTATTCCACATGAGTAGTCAATTCTTTTCTTGCTGGCACTACAGTTCTCACTTATTTAATAGTTTAGGTCAACCGGTTGACCCAAGTGAGAGGAAATGCCTTTCAATTAGAAGTGATGACTAGCTAAATGCTGGAAGCATGAATCCATCAGTGAAATTTTTTTTTCTCATTGATGTGGAGAAAATTAAATTTCTGTCTATCAAACAGGAGAACAATCAACTGTATTTGACTTCAAAAAATTTACTACTCTATATCAGTTTAGAAAAAGAGAATTTTTACTTAGAAATACATATATATATATATATATATATATATATACCTTAAGTGAGTACTGGAACACTAAACAATCTGATATTAATATTACAAATCTGATGTGGACTCCACATGACTTCCTTGTACGCCTATTAAATAACATTTATTTTTTATTACATTTTTTTTATTATTGAATTATTATTTATTGTAATTTTTTTTTACAATCACAGGCTAATAATTATTAATAAATCAATAGATTTAAATTTAAAAAAAGAAGGAAATAAAATTGGATTCTCGCCGATGTGCCTTCCCCTAAGATCCAAATATTTCATTAATTAAAATTTTATTGGGCTGTAACTCTGGAACCAATGAAATTAAGTATCACTTATGATATATCGTTGAAAAGCTCTCAATGAGGGCTTATTACTGCAGTCAAGAAAAAGTCTAAAATCCAATTTTATTTTTGATTTTGGTCTTTTTTGGACACTTTTGGTCCAGTCGATTGCAGTTAAAAGGAGAGGTGCACAACCAGATGTTACAACAGTCCTAAATTCAAAATTTCAATATTCTACAGCTAATTATTTTTGAATTATGAGATATATATATGTATGTACGTACAGAAGTCATGCTGAGACTTGTCAAAATGGATATTTCTGTTGAAATCTGAAAACTGAATTTTTTTGCGATTGCAATACTTCCTTGTAGTTCATACAAGGAAGTATTGCAGTCAATCAATCACAAGGAAGTATAAAAATGTATGAAATTAGTAAAAGAGACTAAGTTAAATACTTTGAGTTTAAGTCAGATAAAATACAAAAGGATAGGGGTAAAGTAAACTCAAGGGAACAAAAAGTGTACTGTAAAGTAACAAGTTGAAAAGGTATGACTCCATCTAAAACTAAAATATGTATTGCCAAGAAATGTATGATATAGATTATAGGGTGTAACATGTATATGTCAGATATTGCTTGTAACACACACTAGAATGAGTGTAGAGTCACAGCACACTAGAATATAATATTATCCAAAAGTCACAATGTTTATCACCTTACAATTGGCATCCAGCTTGGCTACACAAATTAAGAACTAGACTAAACAAATAATTTAGGTCATCAATAACAAACTCATATCCTGCAGAATAATCTTGCTAAGAATGGTCTTTTTCTTTTTCCTGTTTAGCCTCTGGTAATTACCTTTCAGATACTTCAGAGGATGATATGTATGAGTGTAAATGAAGTGTAGTCTTGTTCAGTCTCAGTTCAACCATTCCTGAGATGTGTGGTTAATTGAAACCCAACCACCAAAGAACTCCGGTATCCACAATCTAGTATTTTCAGATCTGTATAGCAATAACTGAACTTACTAGGACTTGAACACTGGAACTCTCAACTTCCAAATCAGCTGATTTGGGAAGATGCATCACCACTAGACCAAACTGGCGGGTTAAAAGACATGGTCTGTATATATTAAACACCACATCTGGATTAATATTAAATAAAACCTTAGCAAATTCTTGAGATTCTACAGGAATTAGTTGATAACTTCTGAAATTTCATTGTTTCAAAATAAAATTCAATCGTTGTAATCTTGCACAGATGATCATACATTTATATTCAAATAAAATGAGGTAGTTAAAAGCCAAGTGAAAAGTATATGGTGGGCATAAAAATTTTGGGTGCTGTAAGTCAATAATGAGTAGCATAAGGATCAATAAGCCCATTCTGATATTCAATATTTTAAAGGAATGGTATGGCTGTAATAATAATTTAAGTCGACTTGAATGGAATACTAACTAAATTTTGGCAAAGAAATGACTATAAAACCATTTAAAATATAGAACTCAAACGAAAAGTACCTGTAGCCAATGAATTATGAACAAAATCTTATCTTTAAAGTGCAACCAGCTGAAGAATACAACTACACCATAATCTAAACATGATAGTACTAAACCACAATAAAAATGAAGTATACATGTTCAATTTGTCCCCAAAATAAAGCACTAAGACTCAATACAGTATCTAAAAATTTTAAGCACTGGGTATTTTGTTGTTTAAGCACTTGATCGACATTAAGCATTTGTCAAAATAAAATCCAAAAATGTGACATCTTGATATATTCCTTTAGCTGATGATTTAATATAAAATGGGGTGGGTTTGTTTCCAATCTAAAGTTTGTAATAGGACATGTATCTCAAAAGAACTCAAAACCTTTTAAGGTTTTAAGGGTCCGTTTGGTCATTCTTCAGCATTATAAAATGTTCATCACTTTTTTAGATAAGCATTCAGCTGTAGCTGAGGTAACATGAGGAGACATAAATACAAGTAAATAATATTATTAATCGCTACTGCAAACAACACAACCTGTATTACACTACTTTCTGGTTCATTATTTTCCAAAATACTAATTCAGATAATGTTGTCCAAACTCATTCATGAAAATTTCTGTTTGAGAGAATTCAAACATCAAGATCCACACCAGACTGTGATTCAACAATCTCTCCATCAGTTTACACACTTGTTTTGGGATAGGCAAAGGAATATATAACAACTTTAATGAAGTTCTTTCTTTACCAAACTTAAAAAAGAAAACACAACTACTTGACCAAAAAAAGGAGCTATTCTAATAAAATTATGCTGTTACAGAGGCAAATACCTTAATACTGAATTAGGTAAATAGGACAACATAGGTAAATGATTGTTATCTACAGAAACAATACCATGGAAATGATTAATCATGTATTTTGTTTTATAAAAAATAATTAAAAAAAGGTTACCACACAATTCAATAACAGAAAAAGAGGAATAATTGGTATTTATCTAGTACCTCAAACAGTAGAACTTGTGCGGGAGAAAGAACTAAACGCGTCTATAAAATATTAAGTAAGTCAGTAAGAGATGTCTCTATAGTTTCACAATCGGACAGTCCTAAAATATGCATTAGAGCCACAAACCCACAAATTCTAAGTTTCTACTATGTAAGGGATGTAGGAATAGTTTTATAAATAGACCAAAACATAAACTTCTTTCAAAGATTTAGCCTCTAGGAATACCCAATCATTTATGGTTTTAATATTGTAGTAGGATCCTAGAAACAAGGAAGTAGAGTTACAGTTGAAATTCTGTAGTGAATTTATTGAGAACATGGATACTAACTGATGGAATAGACATATGGTTATATCTCATGTAGTTGTGTTTTTATGAACATTTTTTTTTTTTTTAATTTGACATATCTACTTATAACACTATGATAATGAATAATACTTAAAAATTTGGAACAATCTGGTTATAGATTTTAACAGCTATAACTTATAATTTATAGAATCAGAGGCAAAACACAGACTTTAACTATTAAATTTGTCTTGTTTTCAAAATTCTGCTGGAATTGATCATAAAATTCTTTATGATGAAATATAATTCTTTCTTTTTTACAAATCAGCCATTATTAAAAAAAAAACCAAAGAATTCTTAGTGGTACCTGCTCAGAGGACTGGGGAGAAGATTTATTTTTGAAAATTTAAATTTTATGATGCTTACATTAAATTCTGTATGATATTTAGATTCTGTGAATGCTTGTTAGACTTCTAAGAAAAAATCTCCTATGGGAAGCATTGATGATTTTTTTATAAAGCCTAAGAAGGGTTAAAGTTTTAGTTGTGGTTTCTTTCAGGGAACATCAAGATTTTCATCTAAAGTATGGGATATCTTCCCATACCCTAAATAAGCTAAAAGCCCGTGAAGGAGCAGGAAGTAGGATAACATATATTTAAATTGTAAGAAGTACTATACAAGACTTGATTTTCTCTAAATTTTCGCTAAAGGAAGAATATTTAAATAGAAATGGCTATATTATTTCTAAACTTGAAGAAAAAATTAGAATTAACTGAAAAACAATCTACCAAGATTTGAGGATTGATTTAGAAAATGACACTTAAGACAGGATTAAGGAACTGTACAAAGGCAATTTGAGTTATAGAATAGAGTAAGGGGCAGTATAGAATAATAACTGCAATTATTAATCATAATGTGTCAAGATGAAAACAAGTTTAAAGCAAGGAAGAATTTTATCTCCTGCTTTATTCAGTGATTAAATGAATAAAAAAATTTACACCGAAAAGAAATTGTGAAAGAAACAGAAGGATACTTGAAGACGACGAAAGTATTAACATTATACGAGAGAGCGAGAGAACATCAAAGCCAGTCTTGGAGTATCAGGAACCGCACAACGGGAAAGTCAGGACTAGAATGAACAAATGGTGAGAAGTAGAGGAAGCGAACAAAGCAATGGACAGAAGAGTGTGTGTGTGTTGACAACAAGAGTAGTGTCTAAGTGTTAGTATGAGAACGATTAGAGAAAACGTGTGGAATTCGGGAACGTGTGGAATTCGGGAACGAAGACATAACAAAAATAATTTACAAGCAAGCAGACCACTAAAGAATTACGTAAGGCTGATAAAATAAATTTCTGAATACATAAAAGTTGAAGAAATGACATCAGGGGAGACAAAGAGAAATAGACTTCTAGCAACTATGACAATATTGAAATTGGTTGAGAATAAAAAACACTTAAGAATAACATATACATTAAGACTAAACAGCAATAAATAATGCGAGATATGAAATACATTGACACCAATATGATGATGCAATCAGTAAGTCAAACTGGAGACTGAGAGAAATGATATCGAAAACAAACCTAAACAACCTATTTAAAAATAGACGTAGATAAGCCTTACAAAAATGCAAAATAAAATTACCAAGCCTGTATTACAAGACTCGACCATAATCTTGAATTCATTGGAATAAAACAACTTTACACAACGGCGAAAACAATACTATAGTGAATTTGTTATGATATCAATGATGAAGAAAAGATAGATGTTCAGCAATCAACTTAATTACTAGACGGTATTATTGGCGAAGTTGTTTGACGCAAAAATATTTAAGCAGTAATATTCAAAAGCTATGCAAATGTGAAAGGAGAACAGATCATTTTTAAAAGGTAATTTCTAAAGGTGGCAATCAACTTAACTTAATATACCTAATAGCTTAGTGTGAGAAACACACTCAATAGATTTTTTTTTTAATAATATGTACAGCTATTATACCTGTACAGAATGTTTTACCAGAAAGGAATCTAGCACCAATCAGCCCCTTTCCTCCCATGTTAACTATTAAAATATAAATTAAAAAGATTATATCAAAAACTCAAACTTTTAATTGAATTTAGAATGAATCCAGCACACACTGAATCTCATACAGATAATCATGAAAATGTCTTCATAAAGAGTAAAAAATGAAAATGTACCAAAAATAATTTTTTTTGAAATTTGGCAGACCTACTTAAAATATGATGATGAGTAATGTTTAAAAAATTTGAAACAATCTGGTTATAGATTTTAAGAGCTACATATAACTTATCACAGGTTAAACACAGACGTTTTTGATTCACCTGAAAGATTTTTCAGATATAAATAAATTACTTGAAAATTTTAAAAGCAATCACACACCACTGACTCATCCACAAAAACAACATTTGTGATATACATGCTACATAGATTCCTATTTTTTTTTTTTTATAGACGTGTGAAAATTTCCTCTTTGTTTAGCCATTCTATCACCAATAACTAGATGAGTAAAATCTGCCATTTCATATCTTCTAAATAAGATTTAACACTCAATCCTGTTTTTTTATTTCTTCATTCTGTATTGTAATTACAATAGTAGACGTTTTCCTTCATTTTTAATAGTATGCATCGTAATGTGTGAAATAAAAGAAATATATATGGTAACAGAACTTACAGGTGTTTGTTGCATCATTCATGGCAACCCAGAAAGTAAATCTCTGTAAGCTATTCTTGAAATAACATTAGTTATTCCAATAGGATTCATGAGACCTACGTTTATAAATGTATCATAAGTGTCATAACAAGTAAGTATTTATAAAGGCCAAACTAATATTTTTTTCCTGAAACTGGGCAGCACTCTTTTAGCAATTGTAACTGCCAATTAATTGAAGTTTAACATAACCTAAGCAATAAACCTTAAAGCTTTACATTGATGCTAGACAGCTGAAATAAACTGGAAAATACTAGAAAAGCTTTCAAAGAAATTTTTCTTTCCCTGTTTTTTCTCAAAATATGAAGGCTTTGATACTTTTGAGTAAATTTCTCAGTTAAACACCTCAGTAATCAGATCTTAATTAGGGACTTCCCAGGAAGGATGTCTACAAAAACGCAAGAATCATGACATTTTTACAATACTGAATATGGTGAATAAACAAGTTTTAATAAAAATATATAATTAAAATTAAATAGCTCTTACCCTTTATTTATCTTTTTTTATTTATTTAATCTTTAAATATTGTATACTAATACTGTTGGCAAAGAAAGTATTTTATGTTGCATTTAATAACATTACAATTTTATTTTTTACTAATATTCTAATATATTTTATCATGGTGAGCACAAAAAAGGTACTGTTTTTTTAACTTTAGTTGTAATCAGGAATGCCTGTAAAGAATATTTACATTCTGTTTCATCTGACTTGTGTGGAAAAATTGTATAAAACATTAAAAAAAACGGTACTTATGTATTATAATGACGCCACTTAAAAGGCAATCTGTAGTTAGTCAGTTAGTCGCTGTGATTAGTTAGATGTTAGATGGAGCCAAAAGTACCATAATAAAATTATAAATTATTTTTTTATATTTATATTCTTATTTCAATATAGCCTTTCAGTGGCGCCATCGTTGTAATACATAAGTATCCAAAAAAATGGAAATATTTCCTGGAGTAAAAACCATCTTAGAAGAAATTCCACAAGTTCAGACTATTATTGTTGATTTTCAAGGTTCTTATTCCTAAAGTGACTTGGAGTATGTGGAACTTCATGATGACATATCAGGCTATTATAATGAACGAGTGATATATACAACCCACTGTATATAAAATAAATAAAAATAATAACTTTTAAAATCACATAAAACCGAAAAAAGAATAAATAAATAAATACGAGGCTGATAAATTTTGCACACTCGCGTGCTACACGGAGGCAAAAGGTACTATCGAGTTGGGCGAGGTAGCACATGGTAGCTAAGAAGATCCCTCTTTACAAACCTGCGATAATGGGTTGAAATTCATTTATCGGTTTGTTTTCAGCAGCAGTTAAAATGGAGTCGAGTACGGCCAATATGTCAACACGGTTAAAACAGCGCGCAGTGATCAAATTTTTAACAGCAGAAAATGTGAAGCTTACGAATGTTTTTCATCGTTTAAAAGCGGTTTTCGGTAGTGCAATTGTTGACAGGAGTACTGTTGTATAAATGAAAACCGCTTATCAAGAAGGTGAATATTTATTATTAATGAATATTCGGTGATCGCGAAAAATTTCGGTTTCCTGATTTCAATGGAGATATCCATTTTGACTAGTTTCGGCGTGACGTCTGTATGTATGTACGTTCCTATCTCGCATAACTCCAAAACGATTAGCCGCAGTATGTTTAAATTTTGGATTTAGAACTTTTGTAATACCTAGTACTGCACCTCCCATTTTGATTGAAATCGACTGAACCAAGTGTCGAAAAAGCAAGAAATCCTTAAAAATTTGTATTTTGAACTTTTTCTTAACTACAGTAATAAGCGCTCATTGAGAGCTTTTCAGCGATATGTCATAAGTGGTACTTATTTTCATTGGTTCCATTTATAGCAATAAAAAAAAAATCGTAAGTTATTAGTGAAATAAAATTTTATGTACTTTTAAAAATGAGTAGACTATATGTAATTTCAAATGCATTATTACACATGTGTATAAATAATGGAGTTGGTTTTAACATCTGATTATTTAATATTAATAGAAAATTATAAATTAGAACCGTATTATTTTTGGAAGGAAAGGTTAACGATTGTAAATGAAAAAGAAAGCGTAACTAAAGTGGTACCAGGGATATATTTATAAATTCATATAATAGTCAAATATTGTGCAAGGATATGATTGAAAGTTATGGGTATCCTAACATTTATTGATGAGAATGAATTGAATATGGACGAAGTGCAATACTCTGAATTATCAACAGACCTTAGGACGTAGAATTAAAAAAATAAACTTAAAGCAATTTGTTGATGGTCAGGAAAAATAATATGGTCACAGCTGATATATCGATTTGGGTAGTAATATATTGTATATTAATTGTAATTATTATTGTTGTATTGTATATTGAAATATTTATAGGAAAATACACCTGTGCCAGATAATCAACAATACGGTGTTTTATTTGTAGATGGGGGAGTTATGTTACAGTAAAATTTTGACGCATTATATTCCATAAGCCGCGTGTGCTTCATATCACATTTAAAAATGTACCGATTCAACTGCATCCTGTACATACACACACACACACGCGCGCGCGCGCGGTTTATAACCCATTTAACAAAGTAATTAATGGCACTGTAAGTAGTGGTGATTCTTACCTGAAATTGCTACACGAAGTAGTTTTACTTGAACTACAAAATAATCCTTCGTTTGAAAATATTAACTTAATTTTGCAACAAGATGGTGTTCCACCGTATTACAATTTGTCGGTAAGAGAATTTATTGGCAGCAACTATGACGAGCGGGTCGGAAGACGTGGTATAGCTGATCATGTGACGTTACATCGTTAAACTTTGGGTAATTTTGAAAAATAATATTTTCTCTCATAAGATTTGCAACAGTCGAGACAAATAATCGAATATGAATGTAAACCGTCAAACGGAAACAAACATTTGTATAAAAAATTGATACAAGTGTGAAAAACCGTTGTACAAATATGTTGAAGTACGAGTACATGGGGAGCATTTTGAGCAATTCTTGTACGGTTTTTACAAAATGTATAATAAATTTTACTATCTATACATAATTTATTGTCGATGTAAAAGCACAAGTATTGTTTCGGCTTTTGAAATACGGTATTTCTCGGTCAAGCGACTTTAAGGACACTATATTTTCTGATTCAGGGTAAGAAACGGAAATACGTAATCGTTAATCTTTTATTTTAAACAATTATCCCCTGAAATTAGTTAAGAAATGGTCTGCAAATGAAAAAAAAATATATATATATATATTTTAGAGAAAAAACTGAGGAAAGGATAAACTAGTAAATCATTACCGTTAAAATAAGTAAAACGCAAGAGAACTGATCAAAGACATACATTATTTAACATAAAAACAATGTATCATCTTTAACAGTGGACAGCTGTCCACTGTAATATTAAACAAAAGTCAAGGTTAAAAGTTTCTATCTAATGTTGTATGACACACGAGTGCGTGTAGAAAGAGAGAGAATGACAGTGAGTGGGCTAGTGAGTGCGCAGCTGTGCAATATAAAGTAATTATTATAAACAACTAACAAATCTGTTCGCTTTTGGTTTTTGTCTATGCGATCTCAATACATACACACGCACGCGCATAGGCAAACCAAATAAAATGTTTAGACTGTAGTTAAAGGAAAGAACTATCATCATTCTAATACTACATTTTCTGTACGAATATAATTTTACGTGTCCTTGATTAAATGTTAAACTTTTGCATTTCCAAGCATACAACGTAGAACGGACACGAGAGCAAAGCTGATAATTTTTATTAATTTACTATTATTAATAATTTTCATTACATTTATTGGAGGAAACAGAAACAGATAAATCAGCTTGCATTACGGGTCAAAAACGTACTGCCGGGTTAATTGTCTGCAATAACTCAATTGTTTGTGTTAACGGAGTTTTACAAGTGCGGTGTCATTTTGTTCAAAATAAAATGCTTAATACATTTTGTAATAAGTAAAAATTTTATCAAACAATTACAAAGATATGGAAGAATAAAAAATTAAGATGGCCCCATTTCGAAATCTTTGAAGTTGATGTTAAGGAAATTTTAAAAATTTTTTGGCATTTTCTAAATATTTTACCGTATAAAAAATCTGATGTAGAAACCACATAACTTCCTTGTACGTCTATATAATTACATAAACACTTTCTTTTTTTTAAAATGAAAAGTACATAAAATTATATTTCATTAACAAATTCTGATATTTTTTATTATTTTTTTAGAACCAGAGGTTAATAATTACTAATAAATCAATAAATTTAAATAAAAAAAATTATTTGGCTATAACATTGGAACCGATGAAAACCATAAGTACCCTACTTATGATATATCGTTGAAAAGCCTTCAAGGACAGGTACACAACTAAATATTACAAAAGTCTTAAATCCAAAATTTTAACATCCTACAGGGGAATCATTTTCGAGTTATCCTTTTCGACTAGGATTAAAGAACACATCAACTGTATAAAGGACACAAAGAACGATCTAATTTTCCCACACATATTTTGGAACAGAATCCTAATTATAATCCAAACAATTTTATTAATATTTTAGAGTACTCTAATAATACTTATAAAACCAATATTTTAGAAAAATTTCATTTGTACTGTAAGTCGTCACACCTATTAAAAAATACCGAAAACTGTTTTTTCGATATATATCTGCAGGAGTATTTGGAAGCCCCAATCTAGTGAATACGTATCTCGTTTAACATTGTCGGAAATGGGGAAAATTTGCAAGGAATGTTCAAATATATTTTTTTTAATTTTCTTAGTACTTTCAATGCTGATTTTCAACAAAAAAAATGTAGAAAATTGTTTTTAAATATTTAAATGAAAATTACATTCATCAAAAGCAAAGTTGATAGCTTCATTTGTTACCGACAAATTAAAAAAAAAATATATATATATATATATATATATATTAAGTTTCATTGTTACTCCGTTTTAACTCTTTATATTCGGAATGTTTAAAAAATCCATTTTATTGAAATGGAACACCGCAAGAAGAACATATACTCACTCATTTTTGCTGGACGTTGACGAATCAGTCGATCATTCAGGACATGTTCTTTTATACACACCGGGTGATATTAAAGATCGGGAACAGCTTTTTTTTGGTGATATTAAAGATCTGAGAAGTATCTGGAAACTGAAAGAAATGGACCCACGATTTCGATTTAAAATTTTACAGGAAAAACAATGGTGAAACCCGTTTTTCTGTTAATTCCTTCGTTGTTGAGCGATAAGCAATCAAATTTGCTATGACGAAAAAATCGTTTCAACAATAAAACGAGGTAAAACGCGCTTCATGAACAATTTTATTGTATTTTACATTCATAATGTATACAATAATAGTACATGCCTTCCTTAAATAATACATAACTTGATTAAAAAACATAAAATTAGAAAAATTGACCGCGTCGGGAAACGCAAGATAGTGGTGGCGAAGCGGTATGGGGATATTAGTATATATATAAGCTGTATTTGTATGTTGAAATAAGAAACCAAAATGAGAAGTTAAAAATTCGCATGGTTGTAAAATAGTAACCGATTTACCTTCTAAATCTGTAACAAATTTTTAAATTTCAAAACCGTTTAATTTTTTTCAAATTTTGTTGTATTAAGTAATTTAGAACTGAAAACATTTAACTAAATTTTTAAATTAAATATTGCGATAATTAAAGTAAATAATACCTCGGTTGTCCTAACCGTTTAATTTGTAGTAGTATTGCAAATTACGTTATTTTTTATTATAACTATTGAGAAGGCTGTTTTTACTAGGGTTTGGGCCATAATTCCAACTGTTTAAAGTTTGTTATCAAATGTAATTCTGAACGGTATACGTAACAAAAAAGTTACTACGGGGGTTTTAACTCGTTTTACTTCTATCGCGAATTCAACTTTCATTGCTCATAAATAAAAAACGAAGCGTTGATGAGAAATCGTTTTCGCCATTGTTTTTTCCGTAAAACATTGCATTGCAATCGTGTATCGTTTCATAATTAAAAAAAAAATTTATTCAATATGGCGGATCGAAGATGGCTGACGAAAGATTTCAAACGCATCATAAAGTAGAAATTTTCTAACTACGTAGATCCGTATTTGTTTCTACCTCCTAGTATTCCACGGTTTCATAATACGAATCCATTTCCATACTTTAAATTTTAATCTGTACGGTAATATGGTCAGGCGAAGCAAAATAAAAATCGTTGAAGATAGCAAAGGAACGAAAACGAAATACTATATATGCTTGCAAAACATATGTTACAATCTTCTTTCATTAATGCTGTTTAAAATAATATTTTTCTACGCTTCACTTTAAGTAATACTAAACATATTTTAATGTATTAACTTAATTCTCATAGCTATACATTCCCGTTTGACAAAATGGCCTTTAACTAACGGGATTATTTTAATACCGGGTTAGAATTGCACGATAAACGTAACGGTAGTTACAATTGTTATGGACTCGCCTCTGATTTTTATAAAATTTGAAATATTTTTCCTTATTTAAGACGTAAGTTACGAGTTACAAAACAAATTTTTCGTTAGAAATCCCTTTCGCCCGAATTAAATCCCTCTAATTCACGGAGTACCCGCGCTAAAAATTTCGTTATTTTGCACTACACGCGTGTAATATACCTGTAAACGTGGAAGATCGAAATTTGAGAATATCGATCGACATTTCTCCAGTGAATGTAGACACATACCAAATACGTAGTTAAAAGATCGAAATATTTACTAATATTATTATATATTCGGAACTTCACCGGTATATATCGATAAACACCGATAAGCTGTGGCGGGGGTCGAAACGATAACTAGAAATTAAAATTTTAAAAAAACCCGATACCAATCTCTAAGGTTAATAGATTACGAGAAATCCTGGTAAAAAAATTAAGTACTAAAAAAAAAGGAATAATCTACACTCACTTCGCTCGCTAACCTGGTTTAATTAACGTTAAAAATAATTATTGCGATTACAAACGGTTGATTTGTGTGTATATAATGCACTTATGAAATCTAGTCTTGAATTTGGAACCGAACATCGGGCAGACGCTTATAAATCTTAAATGTGGAAATAGCACAAAAAAGAATAATTAGAATTATTGATTTCAAAAGCAGTTTTAACCCATCTCTTGAGGTTTCCGATAAGCTGAATATTTTACCCGTAAAGAATCTATACATATAAAAATTATCAAGAGTATTTTTCAATAGTTGTAAAAATCATAAAATAGACAATGTGTACAATACAAAAAGGATGGATGCAGAAAACTCACAAATCCCGGCTGTATTTAAAAAACGGTTTCGAAAATCATTTGTCTATTTAGGACCTAAAATTTATAACATGTTAGACAAGAGTATGAAGCCTGTAACTGTTGAAAATATCTTCATTAAAGAGGAGAAGAAATGGGTTGTCATTATTCAGGACACTACTCTTATGTTTTCTAAATTACATTGAATAAAATTAACGTACAGTGAATAAAATTAAACATGTTCAAATTTTCAAGGTTTTGTACAACTGTTGAAGAATCGAACCAGTGTGGTTCGATTCATGAAATCGACTTGATTAATAATATGAACTAGACTCGATGCGACAAATTTTAGATTAATTGTACTTAGATTAGGCTATATTTTATGAAATAAAACACTTTAAAGCGATGCGATACTGTGCATATTAAGGGAGGTATAATTTTTTTTGTCTTCAAAACCTCATTTTTCCACCCCCTGAGCCAATGTTTGGTGAAATCAAAAAACTTACAAATGTTTTAGGCTCTTATCCAAAGAATCGTAGGAACATAAACGAATTCTATATTTTACTTAATAAAAAGGTAATAGCAATATTTTGTTTTTTCGAAAAAGCCCCCCATTTCTATCCCCATGGACCGATTTTGGCCGTTAACAAACTCGTCTGAAATTTTGGGTCGGATTTATTTTTTAGGGAACAATTTGAAAGTGATTTGCGGAAAATTACGGCAGTTATCGTTGTCCACGAGAAAGTGAAATATATATATATACATATATATATATATATGTATATATGCTTTTGAGCTGACGGTGGCTTTGGAGTCTGGAGGATGTGAAACGCGAAGATATGTCGAAATTTTCCCAAAGTCGAATCATGGTATCCATTACAATAGGTAGCTTTCTAATGAAATCTACTTAATAGCTTACCTACCTTCCAACACATTATGAATATACTACTTGGAATTCAGAATAAAATTAATCTGTTTATCATATTTATTCAACTAGTTTAGAGGAACATATATCGTGACTTAAACATATTTTTGATAGATTTAGATCCGCTAATATTATACCTCGCATTTAAAAATACATATCTAAAATTATACAAATGTGAAATTCGTTTAAAAACAAATCGTGAAAGAATTCCTTTAAGTTTAGAAATGAATTTGATTCCAACACCTAAACCACTGAAAGTACTTCATATCGACAGCGTTTTTTTTTTAAAACAAAAGATTTTGTCAATTTAGATAGTATTTTAGGTGTACACAAGTATAACGGATTGAAATATCACAATCGACCGAAGCAGCTGATAAATTATTAAATTAAATTAACTCATTATAAAATACCTGAAAAAATTATTTCTAATAATGACACCGAATTCAATAATTAAAAAATTAATGCTGATATATAAAATTAAAATATATTTTAGAAACACGACATCCATCGTCAACGTGAAAGATTTCAGTCTACGCTAATTAAACATATTAGAATCTTTAACAACCGACAAGAAGTAAAAAACTAAAGGATTAAAAATAAAATAAAATATGCAGTTATTGCGTATAACAGTAGCGTATATTCTGTTACCAAATTAAAACGGTTTGAAAATTTTATGGACATAACCCAACTTCATTATTAGAAGCTGATATTCAGCGGCAGGTAATAAACGATTACATTAATAATCATAAAGAAAAGGTGAAAAAAATGCATAAACAAGTAAAGGAAACTAATGAAAAAAAAAAATTAAAAATTCAAGGAAAAATAAATATAAATAAAGATTTACTGGATATCTCACCTGATGTTTATATCAAGACTCTCCAAAAACGACGTAAAGCGAAAAATAGATAGGATGAAGGAAAAGTAAGTTCAGTGAAAAACAGCAGAAATAGATGAACGACGTATAATAAAAAAATCAAAATACATTTTACGACCTCGAAAGGTTAAACAAATACAACAGAAAAATCTTCCGAATACAGAAACTAATCGGTATTTGAATTCTCTTGTAGGTCCTCCTGATCCTAAATGAATTCATCCTAGAGCAGCTGAAATTAATTCGTAAATGATCCCGATAGAATTGGATTTAGCCAAATTAGAAGCCTCTTTCCGTACATTTATTCATTATTATAGATAAAGTTTTAAATCATTTATAAAATTTAAATAATATTTCTGAATATGTATTAAATATTTTAATTATAAATTCTATAATGTAAGTAAAAATAGTCATAAGTCTAGAGATAAAAGTATTATTCGTACAAAAATGTTAATAAATGAAAAGTTAAAAATAGTCTTAGTAAGTAATTAAGTAAATAAAAGAGGAATTGTTAACGGTCTCAGTTCGATTGTTAAATTCTTTACTACCAATTTAGATGCTATGATGGAGAAAAATATAAAAAATTGTTAGAAGAAATAAAGCAAGATATTGTAAATCAGATTAATTACCAGTACTCTGTTAGTACAAATATTAAATATTATTAGTTTCATAAAACAGTTACATAATTGAAGATAATTTTATGGAATTACGTAATACGTAAATGATTTTGTTGACTTAGAAAAATTAAGAAATTTCGTATATCTATATGTAAAAGAATTAATTTGTAAAATAAAGTTTTTTGTTTCAAAAATATTATTCGTTAAAAAAAATAACTTATATAAACAGAAAAGATAATTGTCTAATTTTACATCCGGTATCCAAAATATAAAATTTTGAAAAATGTAAAATAATCTTACACCTTTATCCACTGTTACAAAATTTATTTGAGTTTATTTAAATATTTCTCCAAATTATGAATTCGTGTCTGCTACTTTCAAGATGTTATAATGACTGTGAATGTTTATTTTCTAACGATCGCTATGATTCAGAATTTATAAATATATAATTGTTTAATTTTTAACTTTATTTCATTGTTTTTTTTGTTTTTTTTTTTTTTAATTATTTTTACTTGCAATGTACAATTTTTTTACTTCTGTTCAAATAAAGTAGTTAAGAACGTGTCTTTGATAATTGCACCTGCGGTTAAAGGTGTAGTCCAAATACTGAAAACTTTAACCTAAAACAGAAACCAAATAAGTTTTAATATAATCGTTTTAAAATTAACCCACCGTGTTGGTCTAGCGGTGAACTCGTCTTCGCAGATCAGCTGATTTCGAAATCGAGAGTTCTAAGGTTCAAATCCTACTTTTATACGGATTTGAACAGTAGATCGTGGATACCGGTGTACTTTGGCGAGTTGGGTTTCAATTAACCACACATCTCAGGAACGGTCGAGCTGACACAGTACAAGACTAAACTCATTCATCCTCTAAAGTAATATTACGTGGTTCCGGAGGCTAAACAGAAAAAAAATTTAAATGATTATTTTTTTACATAAAAAGTTTAAAAAATAGGTTGTGTTTCAATCGCTACCGAGATACATATTATTCGATAAGACTGTCTACTACTCCTTCCTGTAATAATCCTACTGGATTTGGATTCACCTTTGATAATCGTGTACATATTGCCCGTTAAAAAAGTAAAAACCTACTTTTTGCTAGGAGAGGTTTGCACACTCGGTCCTGAGTTCGATTCCGGCTTGATTTCATGATTATTTTATACATATAAAATTTTGTTACTTTAATCTAGTGAAAGGTTATCTTAAAATAAACCGGCTTTCCCTTTTTATTATACTCGTACTTAAAATAAGTTATTTTATTTTGAAATCTTACAGAGCAAATTTTTATCTAGCGGACCCGGCATTAAATTTGTTTGTACGAATTAAATAAATTATTGTATTATATTTGACAAATTATATTATGAAAATTATAAAATATATAATATTAATTCTCTATTACTTTCCTTTCTTTCTTCTTATGACCTCCGGAATGTTTACTACAGTTTCAACCTCATTATTATCATTACTACATAAATTTAAAAAAAAACCGTGTAAATACATAACCTAAAACTTCTTTTACTAGATTTAATGTAGTTGTATATATTGAGAGATATCGTCTATATCGAATGTCTATGTCTAAATCGATCGGTGTAGTTCATAAAGCGATAAAAATAATTTCTGCTTAATTTAATACAAACCAATTTGGTATTTTGTAAAAAAAAAAAATATATATATATATATATTCATTTAATTTTCACAATTCCCGTTTATTCTGTTAATATTTATTATCAAAAACACATTATTTAGTACCGCACTATTTTTCAAAGTACAAAATAGTAATATTTAAATTACTTGCCGAGTTTGTGTAGAAGAATCCTTTTCTATTTTGTTTTTGTATTTATATAAAATATTCGTAAAACTTAAGATAAATTAACTACAAATAACTGCAAAATAATGCATTTTTCATGGACGTAACACAATGTTTCTGTGCATGTAGTAGATCAGATAACAGTCCGAATCGTACTGAAAGAGAGAAATAACGTATGAGAAAGACAGCGAACGAGCCGGGTACATAATGCTAGCTAGACGGTAAAAATGCACATGCACACACACACACACACACACACACACACACACACACACACCAATTACGCAATATAAACTATGTCTCTTGTAATCATACAATCTCTCGTAATCATACTACATAAAGTTACCCCGCTCTTTTTTTTCGTTTATTTTGATTAAGTGTCGTTTATTATTAATAATAGTTCTATATTAACGTAAAATTATATGGTTTACATTTTCGAATAAATATTTCATTGTCGTATTTTAAAATAATTATAATAAAAATATATTTAAAATGGTATTTTTTATTTAATAAATAAGTTTTACAACAAACAGAGGAATTTCTAACAAAATTTGTCGATTCAAAAACAAAATGTTAAATTTTTCCGAACAAAACCTATTCGTATTCGATTTATTCAGTGATAAAAAGATTACTTATTTAAAGACATTCTGGCGGTGTTTAAAATCTGTATACATAGTCATGTATCATAAATATACGTAATTAAAAGCTATGATAAAATAAAAATACTTACACGAATGAGTTATGAGGAGGTTTTATAACAAATAAATACTTATCCACATCTCTTTATGGAATATTCTATTACGTTGAAGTTATAATCACAACTCTTCTTCGTACAAGCCTATCCCCCTCTCACTCTCTCTCTCTCTGTCTGTCTCTGTGTGTGTGTGTGCGTGCGTGTGTAAAATTCATAAATCTAATGGTTGATACATTCATTAATATAATGGTATCTGACATGACACGACTCATAAGTCGCTTCTGTAAACAACGCAGCCAACTTAAGAATAACAAGTTCTCATGCTAGGCTTATAAGGAAAAGTGAAGACCGGAAATAAATGGTTTTCCATCCCATTATTTACCGAACCGACTATACGATTGCAAATCGACACAAGAAGCCCACCAATATGCAGATCCGTGTAAAAGCTTCATATGGTGAACATTATTACTTTCAGAGAAAACAGTTCTGACCATTACATTTAGTATCTGAGGTATTTTAGATGTATTGCAACTACAGTAAAATCTGGGGCAGATATAACAGCAAATTAATGTGGCCGTTGTAAAACAAGGCGATGTAATATTGCGGTTTTAAACCGATTTTACCTATTTATTTAAAAAATGCTCGCCAGACTGGGATATATTGTTGATGGAACTCGACAACAGAATAATGCTGGTCACTTTTGAGGAGTCATCGGACGATAAAATGTAACCGATTCAGCAAAATAACATCCGAGTGTTAATATTTTATATTCATAGAAATACACATTTTTGTAATTTTTTCCGAGCAGTTAGTGAATAAATACTGAAGTAAAAAAATAAATAAACATCCATAGTTGTAATGCTGTTTAAATTTTCTCACTCCCCTTTCACTAGTATTACATACTAATGCACTGATAAAATTAGCTATTGAAGAAGTTACAATCTAGTTGTGGAAAATTCTTCAGATACTAATCTGCAATCGAACCCAAGACCTTTGGTGTATTATGTAGCAAGGAAGTACGCTTTCTGTGACACGGTCGCGGCGACATTACATTTTTATTGTTAATTACAATATTCGATATTTTTAAATTTCTGCTTTAAATTAAAATAAAAAAATATTTAGTAAAAAAAAAAAAAAAAAAATTATAAAACCGCACGCGAATGTAATTTTATATAAATGTGCAATCGTCACGTTTACGTGCGCGGTTGTAATTATACAAAAATTGAATATTAGGTAAAATTAAATAATTGAAAGCATCATTCATCATTACCCTTTTATGTACCGTTAGCTATGTTCTTTAGCTAACACGTACAAGTGAATTTGAAAAGTTGTATTCATTTATTATGTTTACAATTGTAAGTTATCACGGTTAATTAAAAATAAAAATGAAAAAAAAAATCAGAATAAAACTTTTGGCTAAATTTTTGTCGAAAAAAGTTAATAATAAGTCTGACAAACTAAGATAAAAACCGACCGCTTTGATCTGCAGAACACAATGTAGGTTTCAAGAAAAGTGAGAAAATATTTGTAAAGTATTTCATACTAAACAAAAAAGGCAATTTATCTTTCTAAAATAGATAGCTAATTTATTAATCACCAAATGTAGACAGAGGCAAAAGGTTTTGTTATTAACAGAAATCTAAACAAAAAAACAGAACTTCAAACAAAAAAACTAGAATATTGATACCCGAAATAATTATTAAGTAGAGCATATTTAAATAGAAATACGTAAATAAAACGTTTAGTCTACAAAAGATTCAGCAAAACCCCTGTTCTAGTGTATCGGAACTTACTTGAAAGCAAATTATTTTAGTTACATATTTTTATAAAGTAATATGTACTTAATTTTAATTAAAATAACAAGAATAAAAATATATTTGACTAACCTAAAAATAATGATTTTTGCCAAAACAAAATCATTAAATTCCCATAAGTTAACCAATAATCACATTATTTGGGTACTACTTTTCTTATTACAAAATATTATTATTTGAAAGAACTTACCTAGTTTACACGTAGAATTATTTTCTAAACGGTTGTCTAGCTTCACGTAAAATACAAATATACTGAAATCTGAAAAATACACGTCTAATATACTGAATACGAGAAATACAAATCAAAATTTGATACGATTTTTAAAACACTTACAGAAAAGAAATAAAACATTATTTACTGTATGACAACGTTATTCGTTAACAACACTTTTAATAGATTAATAAATTATCAGAAAGAAAATGTAAGCTAATATTATTATTATGTAAGATTTGTTTATTTTTTCTACATCGCTGAATATAATGGAAACAGCTAATAATATTATAGACAATTATAATTTTTCATCAACGTAACACACATTTTGACACACGCAGTTTGATGAATTTCGACACGAGCCAAGAGAACGAGAGTCAAACGAGGGGAGAGAGTCTCTGCACACTCCCCCTCTCTTAATATACAGAGAATCTTAATAGGAAGCTTGTATAAAATTTTTTTATTTATTTTTTTACTTTTATTAACGAATCAACATTATTATAATTTTACTATTATTTATAAAAAAAAAAAAAAATTCCTAAAATATTTGAAATCGATGTTATATTCTCCATTTGACAGTACTATTAATGAGTAAAATAAAATTTTACTAAGTTGTAAAATTGCGTGAGTGTAAATTATTTAAGTTAATTGAATACTAGGTTAAAAGAAATAATTGAAAACCTTACTACCGTTTGGATTCCTTGGTTACGTTCCTTTGTTAACGTGTATATACGTTTAAAATTTGGTTTCAATTATTTTTTATGATTATAAGTTATTAAATGTTTAAAAAAAATAATATTAAACTGTCTTTCGGTCGCTTGTTCTGAGAGAGGTACAGTGTAAGAATACAGTTTAGATGGTGTGGTTATTTTCACAATTTTCACAAGCTCTGGCAGTTGAAGAAATTAGTTGTGGAAGACGGTTATGGAGTGGTGGGGAGAGACAGTGAAATTACGTCCGTGACTGAGAATAATGCGTATGGATCCAGCTGCTATCTTTGTTGTTTGCACAGTTCCATTTGGATTCTCATGTCTGTGGTCAGACTTAACTATTAATATTATATCTTATACGTTTATTTTAAATAACCCTCGTTGTTGGTCGAGGTAAGAATTTTTTATATATATTATTTTAATGTAGATTAAAATAAGTGTCATTATATTTGTTTGCCTATTGTATCCAAACTTATCACGTAGTGAATTTTAAAATACAATTTGCACTCTCCTATTTTTACAAAATAAATTAACTATTTCATATACGCAAACGTTTCTGACTTTGTTTTCTATTTATAATACCGGCGAAATAATATCTCAAAAATAAACAAACAAAACAAATTACGCGACTGGTTATAAATTTTCCAATTAATTGTTTAGGCCATTTGCAATTACTTAAAAAATTCATGTAATCTATTTGCAGCAACACCTTTATCATGTAATATTTCTATTGGAAATTTAGTGTTGGTCATCAACAAGAATACTTAACCTTGCATTGGAATCAACACACAGATCCACATTGTGCAAGTTATCCACAACGTAGCAGTGTTGTTGATTTAAATTCTATTAATGGTCAGCTCTGAAGATCTATGCCTAAATTGTTTGTTGCCAGTGTCTGACAATTAATTGAATATAAAAGTACTTCACGAGTAACAGAATATTAAAATAATTTTGTAGATTGATAATATACTTTATCATTGTGACTTAATTGTTGTATTGTTTGAATATTCTTTAAATTGTGATAAATGTTACATACTCATTATTAATGTAATATTTTGTATATTTATATCTTACTCATATGCTCTTCTAGCATTCTACTCTAGACTAATTATTATATTAGGTTTACATGTACATTATAGTACTACACGCACATATGCTGACACATATAGCATGCACATGTATAAACACATATACACACACACACACACATATATGCAACACAGATATTGTGTTATGTTAAATGCGTTAAGTCGCTAAAGGTGCAATAAGTCATCATTTACTTTCTATCCAATGGCACCATGGTTATTCAGACCATTGGACATGTCTTCTGCATCATGAACACATTCAAAGAAATCCTAGTTGTATAGACAAGTACATATATATTTTCATATTATTATAACATTTAATTTTAATGTTGTAAAAAATGATAGCATGATTTTTGGCGGGCAGTATGTTCAGACTCAAGTATCAATTCTTAATTATAAAAATTTCTGCCTTCTTACTAAATTTGTATATTCAGCTAGCCTATTTTATTAGCTGATATTTTATATATTAATGCATCATTATCAAAATTTAGAGCTTTTACTCCCAACATACACACTCATTAACATATCTTTTTCAACAATGTAATATAAAATTTAAATGTTAACGTGTAGTGATCGTAACTTGTATTTTATTTACTACGAAATATGAAATGGCAAAGTTCATATTTGTAGATTAATTACACCTGAGGTATTATACCGAAGCGGTTAGTTATTCGAACCGTATTTTGAAGTAAATAAGACTGTCTGATGTAGGCTTAATTTATTGTACATTCCACACAGACTGGAGACTGTAACATCGTTTTCTGAAGAGCTCGTTAATTTATCGCGTTCTTTTTTATGATTGAGATTTATGTAAACCGTCTGCGACATAGATGGAACTAATAATTTAATTGCAATGTAAGCGTAGTAAATTACTGATTATAAAAATAAACAGTAAACAAATGAATATACTTGAAAAATATTGTATTTATAAATTTAAACAAAAGTGTGAAATGATTAATCAACATAATCGTTTTTGAATATGTAATTAAAGATATAGTGGGTTGTAGCAGTTGGCAAGTGTAAGGTATGGGCAATGGCGTTGTTGTTACGATGTTTGTGGTCTAGGAGTTTGTTTTTTAAACTTTTATTTCGTTATTGTTATTGACTGATTTAAATCTAGAATTATGTGTACGAGATCTCGCGTCGAATAATTCTATTAGTTTTTTTTTACCTTTTTCTTTTAACGAGTTTTAACGAGTTATATATATATATATATATATATATATATATATATATATAAGATAGTGTTCAAGGCAATTATAACAATATTATTTTATGAACGATTTTCCAGACGTCTGGTCATACGGACGTTGGCATTTTTCAAACAGAATTCTAAATTCGTAAATACCGGACCTTAGCATTTTTTGAATAAAATTCTGAAGTTCGTAAAACTGGACATTGGTACTATAAGTTTACATTATTGTAACGTAAATATGCTATATATCACCAGGCTGAATATGTTCTAGGCTCAATCAACTTCTAATAAAAGTATCTATTGTCTTAATTTACCATTCTATCTTAACTAAGTTACTGTGATAGCATATAGGGATTCTTGTTTCCTATCCAGAAGATTTCAAATAAAACCAGTCTTATTTATTTGTACAGTCAACTTGAATCTTATAAAATCAAGAATGTAAATCCTTTCCAATTCTGGTTTAGTACAAAATACTATAACTTAAATATTTAATAATGCTACTCCCTTTTCTATTTTACAAATAACTGAGTTTCTTGGTTATTAGAAACTATATAATATTTATTATATACTTTGAAAATATCAAAATAATTTTCTCAACTAGTTGGTTGTTTGGTTAGGAAGTTTTAGAAATATGATCCAACTTTCAAACTTCCACATTTTATTCATTTTTTACAATGCCAGAACCATTTTTTGTAAGCTTTAACCCTTAATCTGATTTCTTTCTTCACTCCATTTTAAAATTGGATTCTATATTTCCTCTTCAACTTGAGGGTACTTTATTCCTTTTATCATACCTTTATAATGGAGATATAAATTATTTTAATAAAAATGTTAGAGTATTCTTTAATAATTTTACTTTAAGGAAAAGTAAAAGAATGAAAATATAAGACGCATTGTAATTCCATGAATGATGTTAGAAATCAATTTAACAAGAATTGTGATTTACTGTTTACGCAAATATATTAGCTTCTTGAAATTTCCTTAAAATCTTTTAATTTTGAATTATCAATTCACTAATCATAAACATATTTTAGAAGACTAATGAAATTTTCTTTTCTAAATTTTTTTTTTTTGTTTAAATGATTTTCCAATTACTTAATTAGGAACTTTTTTATGTCTTACTTTTTAAAAAAAAATGCATATATTTATTAAAATGTTAATAGCTACTAATATTTTACTATGCTCTTTCTTCTTCATGTTAATCCTTTATTCAAGGTCATGGATTAGGTGTTGAATTTATGTATCTCTCCATTTTAATGTCTCCTGCTTCCATTCTTTCTCTGTTAATCACCACACCACTTCACATTTCTTGCTTATATCCTCATCTTAATTATCCATCTCCTGAGCTTTTCTTTTGGTCTTAATCCTACAGTCTTATCATTCTTTCCATTTACTTCAAATTATCTGCATCTATAAATTCTCTTCCCAACTTTTCCATATTAGTAATTCCTAATATATATCAATTACTTTTGTAATTGATCTCACTTTCTTTTCATTATTTTTGTTTTTACTTATTTTAAAATTGAATTTGTTACCAAAAACAACATTCATTATTTCCTGTAAAATAAAAAAATCGGAGATTCAATTCATCTTTTTTTTTTTTTATGTACATAAATTTCATTAAATACATTCTTACATTATTAATAATACATTCTTATTAAATTTCATTATATACATTCTCCTTAAATCCTCTCTTTCATTTTTATTATTATTCCTAATGTATTTTATGTGATTTGGGTTGTATTGTATCTTTATGTATGTTTTTATTTATTTTTTATAATATGGAAGCCTTTTTATTAAGCCCATCCAATATTTAAAAAAAAAGTATTAAATTAAATAAATTGACATAAAAAACCACGTAAAAAATTTTTTATCCTATTAACACTAACAGTAAGACCTCTGGTCTTACTGTGTAAGACCAGAGGTCTTATTTTTGCAGTAGTGGCAATCCTGTTTTGCTAAGATTGCTGCTGCCTCAGTAGTTTCTTACCACAACCCCCATAACCTTACCTAAGAATTTTTAGTTGTGATTAGTCATTTAGCAGTTACACATCGATTGTTAAAACTATACCAGCCTCCTATACCCGCTAGCTCCATTGAAGAAACCTCCATACAAAAAGAAATGAGAGCGATCCCGGACAACATGGTGGAAGCAACAATGCAAAGTCTGAAAGATAACAGTATGTAGAAGTCAGTAGAGAATATTTGTCTTATATGTTATTTAAAAATTGCAAGTATTACCAATAAGTAGTATTATTTGATCTAATTATCAGGTTCCTATGTATTAGCCGTTAACAGTAAATGTAACTTTTGCTTAGCTTTACAAAACGTATGTTACTGGTGTAGGTAAATATTTGTATAGGATACTGAACTAAATACTACGCCGATATGTTTATTAAATGCAAAGTTTTTATTGCAGTTGATTATTGCCGTGAGCTTTTGGTGTTAAACTATAGCCTAATGTCAAACATTAGGCTGTAGTTTACACAGTTACAGAGTATATGTGATTCACTCCCTTACTTGAAAATTAACAATTATCAAAATGCAAATGAAAATTTAAGTTCTCAAGTTTTTTAATTAATATGATTCTGATTTTATAGAAAATTACATTTCTCAGTTCTTGTTACATTTTCAGTTACTAGAGATTGAGGAAATAACTAATTTCTTTTTTCATAAATCTGCTATGACCAAAATAATTCTGAAAATTTATTTGATTGTCTGTAAAAAATTTTAAATGATATAGCTCATATTTGAAGTATGTACTGACATGGATAACACTTACTTATTGATGTTACTGCAGGCCTAAAATTTTTTAACATATTTACATTTCTGTGATTTCTTTTTTTTCATAAATTAGATGAGTTGAAAGATCAGCTACTAAGCTTCCAGAGGTTATCAGGCATGGCATTTACCTTATGAAATCTCACTTCCTTGAGATTTCTATTCATCCTAAACTACAAATTTTATATATATCCTCCAGTACCTTTGTATTTTATCCATTTTGTTGTCACTAAATATGCCAAAACTTGAGGTTATTACTTAAAAGTGTGGTGTTTAACAGTGACATAGGTTTATTTCTATTCAGAAAAATTAATGTGCTTTTCTGAATGTCTGTGCGTACTGGATGCTTTTAATCGTGTATGCATCAGCACAAAAGCTTATTTACTTAAAATGGTTATTTTGTTTTTCGTAACTTTGTATCAATTTCTTTAAACATCCTGTCTAACATGTTCATCTTCTGATAAAGCAGTTTGACATTTAAATCACATACTGTAGTCGCCTTGTGTTTGGAAGCTAACCCTAAATACAGTAATTCTCATAGCGTGTAGCATATTCTTATTTATTAGCATTTAAGATTCAATATTTAAACCCATTTTTTTTTTTTTAATTCACCTACCTGGTGATTTTTCAGTATTCCTCTTGGCAACTGCCACATTCTATTTAATGTGGCAGCAATTACAAATATGAAACTATATCATTTATAATCTATACTTTATATTTTATTTATCTTAATATAATTTTTGATTCGCATCTGTTTTATCCATTTTGTGAAATATAAATTTCATTTCATCTTTCCACAAAGTCAGATTATTTTCCAGTTTTAATTATTTCCGGGCATTAATCGATAACACAGGGAATTTTTTGTAATTTGTCTGTTGTGGGTACACTGCTCAACCCACTCATTAAGTTGTCTGTGTAATGTGAGGTTATTAGCTATTTGTTATTTGGGTTTTCATTTTTTTTGGAAAATTTATTTCATTTTTTAATGCAAAACTTTTATATTGCGTTTTGACAGTTGTTTCATTCTAAGCATATCAGTTGGGCATGACAGATAGCTTCTGTGTGTTGTGTTGGTCAAATGGCAGTGTATGCTATTTTAAAACAATTTAAAGAAATTGGTTAATTTTCACCTCAAAGGAAAGGAAAATGTCAAAAATTTGTCAAACGTGTCAAATTTTTCACTCCAATTGCAATGTGCTGATTTAACAGAACTAACAGATAGCCTACTGACATGTACCTTTGATAATATCGTATTTTTATTTGCCTCATCAGTTTTTTGCAGATCCTGAATTGAATATATCAAATAAAATTGATGTCCTTATTGGAGCACAATTTTACTTAAATTTTATTAACCAACAAAATTAATTTGAAACTTTTTCCAAGAAACCAAATTAGGTAATATTCTAACTGTTTGTTTGCTATTAAAAATGATTTCTATGTAGATGATCTCATTACCAGTTCAGATTACCTAAATGGAGTTATTCTATTAAAGAACGATATGTCCAAATTATTACAACAGGATGGTTTTTCACTTCACGCGTGGTATTCTAACAATTGCGTTTTTTCTTTGTCTTATCATAATTCATCCATACCATCTAATCAAGAAGACAACATATGTACTGTTAAGAGTTCTAATGAACAAAAAGTCAGATTCACTAAATTTCCAAATCACTCATTCTAACAATTTAAAAATTTGTACTAAAAGGAATACTCTTTCCATCACAGCAGGTGTCTGTGATCCTCTAGGATTCATTGGCCTTATTATTATAATCATACAAACTGTTTATGTAGTCATTATGACAACTCAAGTTGACTGGGACAAAATATTACCCAAACCATTAATACAGTGGCTTTCACTGTATAATCAATTACATCTAATAGTCATGTAAGATAAGTAGATCCATTAGGTTTAATAAAAACAGAAAAATTCATTCTATTAAATTACATGGATTTTCTGATGCCTGTATTAATGGCTATTGTTGTTATATTTATATACACACTTATACTCCAACAATGTAATTATTAATTTACTGTTCTAAATCAAAATTAGCCCCTTGAAACAAATCATATTACCCAGACTTGAACTCTGTGGTTGTTTACTATTTTCACATTTATTTGTGAAGGTTGTATAACTGCATTATACACTTTGATGAGATACACTTATACTCTGAATCAATCATAGCACTTTGTTTATTTCTTAATTATCAAGTAATTTTATTTAATTATCATTGTTAACTAAGAATGTTAATTTATAATGAGCAGAGAACAATTTGACAAAGGAACAATTAAATCCTTTATAACAAGAATCTGTACTTGTTATAGATATGTTACAACAAGATAAATATATTATGTACAGATAAATATGTTTCTCAAGTTCATATTGATATTCATCTTTTACAAATTAAATTAAGAAACAAGAGTTGCTGCAAGGCAAATATGATGCCATTCAAATGCAACTTGAAATTTAAGATATTTGTGAAGATTGTGTACAGGTTGAAGACGATTTATGTAGTTTTGAATGTAAATTACAATGTGTAATAGATAATTTTAAGCAATCTACCATTGATCAAGAATGTAGTTACAGCAACTAAGCAAACAACTATAAAAGATTAATTTACAATTTTACAGAGGTAATGTTCTTAACTGGCAACATTATTATAATTTTAGTAATTTAGTATATAATAGAAATTATTTAAGTAACTTCTTTATTTACATACCTCCTTGAAGGATGAAGCATTAGCTACCATTAAAAATTTAGGTGTTTCTCATAATGCAGATTATATTTTACAACTAAATTCCATTAACTGAGAATCATTGTATAATTTATCCAAATTAATCATCAAAGTATCTTTCATATTTCAGTGCTCTTGAAGCAATGAATAATCCAATCAATACATATGAATTTATTATTGTTCGGTTGTTAACATCAAAGTTAGAGTACAATACTTCCAGATTACGAAGGAGAAATGTTCACCTCAATTTCATAGAATTCCTTTAGAAGGTAGATGCTTGAAAATATTAATGCAAATAAGTCAAAACCAGCAGCAAGACATCTCAAGACATATTCCAAGGGACAGCGATACAACATTGCAACTAAATCCTGTACTAAACATTTTAATATAAATGCTGATAAACAATACAAGGAAAATGATTTTATTTATTCAAAATTTAATTATAATCAATGTCTTAATTTGTAATTCTAATCATTGTTTACATTGTTGTAAGAAATTTTTAAGTTTTTCTGTTAATGAACGGAAGGAATTTTTGTAACATCATAATTGTTGTTTCAGTTGTTTAGTTAAGGGTCATTGTTATTCTAAACATATATGTGAGATTTTTTCTCAAAAACATAACACACTTATTCATAAAAATAATATTAATTCTAAATTAAAATTATAAGTCTGACAGTAATAATCGTACCTCGTTTAAATTGGTCAAATAAAACCATAATTTTATATACTGCATTATGTATTACCAATGATGTACATGGTAGTACTCAGCGAATTTACTGAAGCAAATGTTTGTACTTATGAAGCTTAGAACTTCCATTTATGAAAAATGATATTCCTATCTTAGGAAAACACTTCCTCGTTCTGAATGTAGTGTTGAATTAACACTGCATTCTTTATATATGAATTTTTCACTCCAATTGCAGTGTACTGTTTTTACACCAGATAGCCTACTGACATGTACATTTGATAATATCTTATTTTAATTTGCCTCATAATCTGTATTTTGCAGTTCCTGAATTTAATATATCAAATAAAATTGATATCCTTATTGGACATCAATTTACTAAAATTTTATTAACCTACAAAATTTATTTGAAACTTAAAATATCCTGTTCTCCAAGAAACCAAATTACAATATATCCTTGTTTGCTATTAAAAATGATTTCTATATAGATGATCTCATTACCGGTTCAGATAACCTAAATGAAGTTATTCAATTAAAGAACGATATCCAAATTATTACAACAGAATGGTTTTCACTTCACATGTGGTATTCTAACAATTGCAGTACTTCTACGTCTTATAATTCATCCATACCATCTAATCAAGAACACAACATATGTACTTGTAAGAGTTCTATGGAACAAAAAGTCAGATACACTAAATTTCCAAATCACTCATTCTAACAATTTGAAGTGTTATACTAAAAGGAATACTCTTTCCATTATACTAAAAGGAATGCTCTTTCAGGTGTCTGTGATCCTCTTGGACTCACTGGCCGTATCTTATATTTTCATACACACAGTTTATATGCAGTTACCCATTCATTCATTTCACTAGAGGTATACCTACTAATATATTTTCTGATAACTCTGCTAACTTTCATTCTGTTGATACAAGTTGTACAAAATATTTCTAACTTTTAAGATCAGACAAATTTAAAACAAATATTCAAAGCTTTTCCACATCACAAGGAATTAGTTGGTCATCTATTCCTCCTTCATTTCTTCATTTTAGTGGTTTGTAGGAAAGTGCAGTCAAAAGTGTCAAATATAAATAAGTCTTTTAATAGGACACTAAATATCTGTGTTTGTCTTAATTCTCGCCTAATTTTTGCTATTTCCACTGACCATAGGGACCACTGGCTCTCTAGGACACCAGGTTCACTGGGACATTTTCAAGGATTGTGACACAATTTCAAAACCCAATTCCTGGAAGGCAATGGAGTGTTGCAATGAGATTTTGCACCATACCATACTGCCAAAAAAGTAGAAAATGTTTTCAAAGAATGAAACATTAAAGTGTTCTTCTGGCCAAGCAATCCCACGCAACCCAAATGAAAATCTTTAGGCAATACTAAAAAAAAAACTCTGAACGCAAAAACTGACCTAATTAATCAGTAATATTATGGTTTCATGAAGAAATCAAATAAATGTTTGGTATACTTGTTGCATGGATGCTAAATCGTGTATGTTAAGTGATTAAGAATAAAGAAAAACATATTAATTAGATATTCACAAAGTGTACAGGTATGATTTTGTACCAACATAAAGTTAATTTTTTATTAAATAACATCTGCATTTGGATTAATTTGCTTGCTTAAAATAAATATATTTAGCATTTAAGATTATTTTATTTTTAACGTCCAATCATTCTAATTTAACTTTGTGTTTTACAGGCATGAAAATTTATCAATATTTAAGCAACTTGGGTGTAAGAAACTGTATTTATTATTGTTCTGAGTGAAACAAAATCTAAATTGAGGTGAAAATGAAGTGTTTCATTAAAAAAAAAATCAGGTTAGTGAAATTGTATTTTCTTTTTTATAACAAGATATTACATTATAATTTTTAGTGGTATCAACAAAATTTCAATAGTACTAATTATAAAATTATTAAAGTACTAATAATAATAATAATACCTATTCTTTGATTTCATACTTATTTATTCTTATATAATTGATTAAAATAAATTCACACTCAAATCTATGAATTTAAAAGAGGGCATAAATAATACAAACCTCTTCAGGATTAGAAAACCAGAATATTGTAATCCTTTCTGTTATGGACAGGGAAAGATTAGAAACAAGTATGAAATTATTTCACTGAAAAACACAAAACATAATTAAAGAAAAAGCATTGTTATTTGTAATTTTAATGTGCGTTTTTTTTGTCAAGTGGCAATAGAAATGAATATTACTGTAAATTTGTTAGACAAGCCAGACATTTTATAAATAGTGGAATTATAGTAATGTATTTCTAAACAGTACCACTTTTGATCATTTTTGGTAACAGGGTTAAGATGACTTGTCTTCACAGTTCAGTATGTTAAGACTCAAATTCTTAATGAGAATTTTCGGTTCAAGGAATGTAGCAAAAAATGCTGATGCTTTTATGGAATCAGTCATTCATCCTGATTGGAGGACCCCCAATCCTTTACAAAGGTGTGATGTCAGTGAGGCAGTTATGCTATATGCTACACTTGTCTGGGCTCACCGCTTGGCTTTTAGGTGTTATGCATACATTTTGCTACAGGCCCAGTGACTCTTTTTGGCTGTTATAGATGGTTATACAACAGTCTTGCGGACTGTGGAGGCAGTTTGTGTTATAGCTGGAAACCAAGATATCTTGGCTAATGAGCGTAAGGAACACTGCATTTCCAAGGTAAATAACCTATTGACATCAAAACGAAAGTAGGAGATGGAAGCCTGGAGCCTTGTGTCTTGGCAGGTCAGGTGGGACAAATCCCATACAGGTTGCTACACGCATGGTATATTTCCTATAGTGTCTGTTGTAGGTGTGATTAGATGGGTTTCCCCCAGTCAGTATATCGGAAAGTTTGGCTAGGTTTCATTTGGTAGATTCAAGTCAATGCTTAGATTTTGGGACTGATGATACAGTGGAGCACGTCCTGTACGTCTGTCTCTATATGAGGTCAAACATTCACGAGCTGTTAGGGAACCTGAGAGAATGCATTCCTTTCTGGATCTCCATATTAACTGGATGATCCACAAGGAGTATTCTGTAGTGGCTGGTTTTCTTCAAGCCATTTTCTTTGTTTATTTTTAGTATGGTTTTCTTAAAGGGGTGGAAGAGAACCCCATTTATGAGCGCCTGAGCAGTGTCGAGCTCACTAACAGGTTTTGTAAGATGTTATTAAATATGTATGTGTTCCTCCACACTACAGACTAAACCACCCCTGGCTACCCACCCTTCTTGATACAGCTGGCTGATGTGCATTACTCATGGAAGGGGGAAATACACCCTCGCACACATTCAAACACCATAGTCAACAGGTGCAGTTGGTTTTGTAGGTCTGCAGAGGGAGTTCAGTTGAGGTATTTGATCACGGCAGGATCCTGGGTGGCTAGGGTTCCGGCCTAGGCATTGGATTGGTTGGAGGTAGGCGTAATGGCATCATGCCACGGTTATATTGGTATTGTTTGATTCGATTTGGGGCTTTTACATCGGTGGCATCCTGACTGATTACTGTGAGATGTAATCAGAGGGTCTAAAAAGACGACATCCAGTAAAGCCCCTCAGGATTTGGAACAGAGGGTGTGGTGTGGCGACTGGTGACATTACCGTTCTTCCCCCTACAGGGTTGGGATGCCCAGATAACAAACACTATTATTGAATTTTTTTTTATTGAATATGATGTAATATATGATATATTGAATATGAATAATATATCGTAATATGATGGGTTAGGGATTGTGATTGTTTTCTATTAAATTCTATTAAGAATTTCAATCACAGTATAGCTACTATCACAGATCCTTTTAAGGAAAACAGATGCCGAAATATTTTGTGATTGACATGGTAGTGTCCCTTTTGAAGAAGTTCCAGGTCGATAAGTTACTTTTTTGAGTAAGTTTGTGAGATTTAGTGCTCTCACAACCAGTATAGAGTATTTAACAAATGAGTAACATTCCATCTTGGAGATTTAGTAGTAATTAATTTATCAATGCAACAGCAAGAATTGTTAATGATTTAAACAATTACAAGACAGTTATTTATTAATTACTACCAATACACAAAAATTAATATGTTCGATGCAGTGGTCATCTGTATTCAGTTCATTATTTTAAAAATATTCTAAATGTTTTGTATATTCTTATAACAATTTAAAATTAAAAATACTTTATTTATTAATTAATAATAATTTAATTATTTATTTTAAGATTATTTTTAATTTAAAAATTAAATATTTTTTTTTAATTTCAGTACTGAAGAAGCATATGAAAGCAAGTTTTCTGAAGCTAAATATGACAATTGAATCTCAAATTTAAAAAAAAATCATGTTGAGTCTGACATCCAATTACATAGCTATTGTCTAATGCTCGCATGTACAACAATTAACACAATCTCCTATTAGTGTTATTAGGTTTTACATCTGGTTTGGAGGACCAAAAACGGTTAGCACCTTCCTTGAATCATTCAAGGATTGCAATTGTTAATGATGTTGATGTACTAAATAATTATTGAATTGTAAATAAATGATTAAAAAATTATTACACATTCACAAAAATGTAAAAACTTGAAAAAATATTGTATGATGATAGCCATTGAACATGTTTAGATAAATTACAAATGTACACTTATAGTTCAGGTTGAATTTAATTTGAATATAAAACGCATCAAGATTGTAATAATTGAACGCGTTAAAGAATTGCTATGTGTGAATAATTTAATAGTGTGAGTGTTGCTGTAATGAGTGGAGAAAGCCAACCGATCTATAAGAAAATGCTTTTAACTGCTACACCTTAACAAGACATTATTCTTATTTGTAATATGGCTAAGTTAAAAAGCACCTTATAAATTATAAGTGTGCATCCTTGCCTTACACCTTGTGTTGTTTCAAATATTTCTAGATTTTCAGTTTGTATTCTCACTTTTTCTGTTATCAATTGTATACATTTTTAATCGGTCGTATGATCTTATTTTTTATTTTAGCTGATTTCTGCTAATGAATGTCTGTTTTCTTAATTTCCATTGTTACGTTAAGTTTCAGCGGTTTAAATAATTTTGTATTTGAAACTGGAAGTTTTTGATAAAATATTGTGGTAAATCATAATTTTATTTAAGCGGCTACATAAATTGCTAACTGTTATAGAGGAGTCGCTTAATGCTAGTCGCATATACTACATCTCAACAGTAAACCCCATTTTTAATTACTCTAAGTTTAGTATCTATATGGTGGAGTAAATTAATGCCCTGTCCTATTACTTCTTTTTGTCATTTTGTTTATATTTCTTATAAAATGTGTTTGAATTTTTTTTGTAATTGTTTTGTTTTTTGCAACTGTTTTAGTTCAAAAATATTTCGTTGTCAAGTTAGGAAATTTCACTTTTATCGAGAGAAATTTTCCTTTGTTTATTTCAAGTGTAAACTCTGTAAAGGTTTATAAAGACAGAGTTTACATTTGAAATAACTTTTACCTTTAAATCTAAAAATACGGTTAGTTTGCGTACATGTAATGTATGCGACTTGCATTATATGTAATGTACTTTTTTAGTTTTCTCAAAACTACATTTTTACACAATTGATCGGTTTTCTCAATAACAAATAAAGATTCTTACCTGGTGTTTTTGGCCGTAAATTATGCAGAAACACACAAGGGGCTGTCAGTTTATCGGTTTAAAAAAGTTATAATTTTTTTTTTTCAATGAGTGAAAAACGTGATTTAAATTTTTTTTTAAAATTCAATTTTCACTTTATTAATTAAATTTTGTTTAAGAGTTCACTTAAGTTCAATACAAAACGATCAAGGTCTACTATTCACGTAACATTAGAATATAACACTATTCAAAAATAGTCTAATATTGTTTGAACGGGACAAGTAGTTAGAAAAAAGCTTATTATCTGAATCTTATTTTTAGGTAGATTTCATAAAAAAGCTACCTATTGTAATGGGTAAAAGTTCAAAAAGTGTATATATATATATATATATATTATAAGCAAAGCCAATTCTTTTGTTATTGTATTTGTTCATATTCCCTCCTGTATTAATTACACCAAAGATAATAATATAAAAACCGTTTACCACCGACAGTTCAGAATTCAATAATGCTTCTTACCTTATGCGTACTCTTTTTTTTTCATAATAGCGCTTTCAAGGGTTCCCCTCATCATCAGTTAAACGTTTTCTTTTAAACAGTCGCACATTAAATTCAGAATAAAATTGTAAACGTGTAAAAATATGTAATCATATTAAATATTATAAAATTTAAAAAAAAATTGAGTACAGTACTGTATGTGTGGCTAGCTGCATAACAATTTTTTTTAATTTTATAACTGATGATGAGGGAAATCCTTGAAAGCACTATTACAAAAAAACAATAAGCATAAGGTAAGAAGCATTATTGAATTCTGTACTGTTGGTGGTAAACTGTTTATACTTTTGTCTTTAGCATATCTATATCTATGTATTTCACTTTCTTGTGAACATGGGCAAAATCAGACCATGGAGGTGGAAATGAACAGGGCTTTTTAAAAAAAAAAACCAATATTGCATAACTTTCTTATTAAGTAAAATATCAAATTCATTTCCTACTATTCTTTGGATAAGGGCCTAAAACTAATCTAAGTAGTTTTTTATAATGTGTTTACTGGTGAAGATATATAAATTTTTATCCTTCATTTCCTGGTTTTCCACGGCAGTTATAAAAATATGTTCACATAAAATAATATAGGGTTAAATTAAATTTTATTTTAAAAACTTTATTAATTTATTAAAAATATTATTGGCTTTTGGCTAGTACAAATTTTTTAAAAATTTAATATAATAAAGATTCTTTCAAATTCTGTTTTACGATGAAAATTTACATTAAAATTCTTAATTTTTTAAGTTTGAATCAGTATCTGTAGACAGAACGTAAGTATACCTTGTATTTATTACAGTGGATGTAATTGTTTATTTATAATAGAGAATGAAAGTTGTATTTTTTTTTAAATTCACTTCTTGGCAAGTGATCCAAATTATTGAAAATTTTTAAATTGTAATTTTCTATGGCGTTATTAAAGATTAAAGAATTCTATGGCTTTAAGATGTTTAAAGAATATCGATTTGCACTACGCCTAGAACGAAA